>NC_141696.1:1191874010-1193113176 GCF_964263255.1 Lissotriton vulgaris | reverse complement strand
TATGAATATTGTGTGTTCATAACCCTTGAATTTAGTGTGTGGGTTAGGATTTCCATACCAGGTCTCCAAACTATACTTTACTGAACTATTCAGAACTGGGAAATTTCAAGAGTTTTTTAGTTTTATTTAATAACCATACCCGACCTTTAACTTTGGTTTTTTAAAAGTATATTTTAGAGTATTTTAAACTAACTCGAAGCAGTTTTAATCACACCAGGCATTACTTAAAATCTAAAAGTGTTTTACTGGTGGTTGCGAGGACCTGAGGTGGTTGTGTGGTGGTCAGTTAGGATGTATGACGTTAGAACGCATACGTTTAGCACGACCTACCATTACAACGCGGTCGTAACAACGAAAGTTGTTACCACGCATTGCGCTGGGGGGGGCGCAAAATTAAAAAATGTAATTTACTATTCCAACACCAGTCCCCGTGGATAGTAGGGAAGGTGTTGGGATAGTAAATTAAATAATTTCCTATCCTTGAGTGCCCCCCAGCGCAATGCGTGGTAACAACTTTCGTTGTTATGACCGCGTTGTAATGGTAGGTCGTGGTAACGGGCGCGTTGTAAGCGTTGCATACCGGTCAGTTATAATGCCCCTGTATCATGTTGAAGGGTTGACTGCTGGGCCAGACCGCTGACCAGGTGCCACGCAAACCCAACTTGCAGCTAACTATTGCTTCACGTAACATTTAGACATGTGCAGCAGTAGTTTGCTATGAACAGCCAACCCCATCTGACCACTTTCAAGCTGAACATGAACTTTGCAAGTGAAACCAATTCTAGTATCTCTACTTTCGTGTGAATCTATCAGATGGTGCCAAGGTTTGCAATTTGCAGTACCAGTGGTTGGTTGTAAGCAACTGACTGGACCTACTACAAAAATATAAGTTACAATAAATGTGTAAGTTACTACAAAAGTGCAATTTGTTGATACTGAAAAGTAGTAAACTTACTGAAAAGTGTAAACTTGTTTAAAAGTGAAAGTTAACTTTAAGAGTCAGGCCCTGTAAATGTACTGTTTTGCATATTTTCATTCCTGTATGATAAGTTAAACAGTGGTGGGAAGGAAGTAAACAACTGCAAGCATGGCTAAAAAAGAAGGTAAATCTTCCAGCAAATTGGAACAATTTAGTCAGGAATTTAAAAATAAATCTGAATTTCCAGTGTATGAAATTGCTAAATTGTGAATTTTGATCATTTGAGCCACAATAAATTATATTTACACTCACTCATCATAATACCTTAACAGAACACATCATGTTCCCTCTGAACATAGAAATCTACGTGTGAATGCATGTCCTATGATACATTCAGAAACCAGTGGATTCAGCTCTCCATCAGTTACCGCTGACCTACAACTGGTTATCAACATTCTTTCTAAGAGCCGGTGCTTAAATGAGCTGCATTTTTCTTGAAAGGGTTCTGCATACTGCACTAGAGATCTTACAAATACCTGTGACTCCAGGAGCCTTTGTCCTTCATCAAACTGTGCTCTGTGTTGCTACAGTTAGATGACCTCAATTGAAGTATGAATTGGTCTGGCACAGCTTTAAAGGGATACCAATCAGTCACAAAGGGCTTTGCCTGAATAAATAATATTAAAAGTTAAGCCCTAAAGTTTGTAAAGCGCAATTAATCTGAAATAAATTAAAGTTGATGCTGAATAAACGTTTGCGGCATTTTCTTTAATTATATACCGACTTACCATTTTTGTGTTGTCCTGCCAGAACTGTGAGAAACGCAAAATTAAAACCTAATAAAATGGTAATTTACTAAGTGCATTGTTCAGGCTCTGTCAATACAAGTGTTTGTTCTTTCAGCAAGTGTTGCCTACAATTCTAACAGCAGAACTACAAGAGACTGCAAGTTAAGGTCTAATGCCTGCAGATTGCAACTATCCACAGTCAATTTGAGGTTCATGGAGTTTGCAAATAGTGACATTTTATTGCTGACTGCTCTGTTGGCATCTGCAAGTGATTAAATTGGCCAAGGTGCAGTTGAGTCTATTTGTCAAAGTAGCATATTCAATTCAGAAACAGCTTCCCAAATGTAGATGGCGCTTATGCCCTTCTGAAACTGTGGTTTGAATCTTTACAAAGCAACACAAGGAGATGATGGACGGGGTGCTGAAACTTTTCAGACACTTATCCCCAGTCACAGATCTAGGTTGAATCAATCATCATTCTTTAGGTCAATTCTCTACCTCAGTTCAGACCCAGCTATATGGAAATCAGCCTTGACCCTGTGCCTTATGAGAACAGTCCAGCCCAAATTGCGAAGCCATGTCTTCCCTGAACCGGAAATAAGCATCCTGAGACGTTTTCTGGGTAACACCTTTCATATGCCAGGCTAGCTTGAATCCAGAGGCAAAGTGAGCAAGGAACCCCCTTCTGGGTATACCCTGCTAACCTAGGGCGAACAAAGCAGGCACAAGGAGATGATGGACAGAGTGCTGAAACTTTTCAGACACTCACCCCAGTCACAGATCTGGGTTGAATCCATCATTATTCATTAGCTCACTTCACCACCTCAGTTCAGACACAGCTATATGCAACACAGTCTTGACCCTGTGCCTTATGGGCACAGTCCAGCCTGAACTGCCAAGCCAGGTCTTCCTTGAATTGGAAACAAGCATCCTGAGCCCAGTTTCTGGGTTCAAGCTAGCCTGGCTTATGAGGGCTGTTAGCCCGAAACTGGTCCCAGGGTGCTTGTTTCTGGTCCAGGGAAGACATGGCTTGACAGTTCGGGCTTGACTGTTCCCATGTGGCACAGGGTCAAGACTGATTTGCATATAGCTGTGTCTGAACTGGGGTGGCGAAGTGAGCTAAAGAACGATGATCGATTCAACCCAGATCTTTGAATGGCGGTGCGTGTCTGAAAAGTTTCAGCGCTCCGTCCATCATCTCCTTGTGTTTACTTTGAATCATTACAATACAGTGATCTTTCTCTCCCTTCCCTAGTTTTAGTAAAGTAAATTATTGCAATTAGTTTTGATTAGGGCCCAGTGTGGGTAGTGGATCTCGCATCACACCTACCCCCTTCCCGGAAATGCAGTTCCTCCTGTTGAATTTAACTTTTCAAGAACAGGGGAGGTGTGGTCACGTGCATCAGAGCTATGTGCTGTTGGATGGAAGGGACCATTGGTCGACTTTAGAGGTCATGGTGAATATGGCCTAACACAGCTATTTAGGTGCTATTTGAGAGTTGAGACTGTGAGACTGCAGGCAGGGGCATTGTGATTGTGCAAGACTAAAATTCAGGAGCTTAGCTATTGTTGCTCAAGTATGAATTTACCTTGAAAAAAACAAAGAAAGGAGGCGTTTGGCTAAACAGGTACAGTTGTTTAATCAAACACTATGTGCAGCGTACAGAAATGGGTCTGAGGGCGACCCAAGTATAATAGTTTTGAACGTCTTTTTATACATTTCTCGAGGTGTCATAAAACAATTCATAGGTCCTGTTTTTGGAGTGGAATGTGGGTCTTGTCACAGAGCCAGAAATTATTCCTACCTGATGACAAATGCAAGTGGGTCTCAACCTTGCATGGACACAATGATGGCAATGGGTAACGTGTCCAGATGTCCGGTATGGGGAGTGCCTGAGCACTGCGTGTGTAGTGTGTGCTGTGTGCTGATTGGCTGAGTGTTCCTAACTTTGTGTGGCATCTAACTTTATGGTGTTTTGGAAACGCTCGCCCCATCCGGCCTTGTGGGTCTTATTGGAGTCAATCTTCCAGGACTAATGAGGTGTCGCCACCTATCTGTGGGTCTATCTGGGTTTTTCCTGTTCGCACGATTGTCCTGCTGGTTACGTGCCACCCCACCTGTGAACTGTCAATCAGTAGTATCAGGCCTAAGACGCAGGGCCTATCTGACCACTTATTTCTGACTCAGGGTGGATGGAGAGGGCTTTTCAGCTGATTTAGACAACATTGATTCAATATATTTTTAGTACATACACCTATCATTGCGTAGATCAACATCAATATTAACACTACTACACAAAACATGGGTTAATGGTGCCCATTTCCCTTTCTTGCATTATGGCCCATCACACCAGGCTTAAGAGATTAGAGTGGGGGTGGCAGACTAGTCATTATTCCCCAGGCCCTCAACCAGTGCTGCAACATTATTTATAGATTTTAAAGCATGCCTATCCTTTTTATCATGTACATGGCATCTGATGGCTAGTACCAGTAGATGGCACCATATGATGTGAGTTTCATGACCCAGGCCCTGCAATACCTAATGACATGCCTTCTTCACACCCATGCTCCACCACTTCCAAAAATTTTAAAATTATACATTATTTGCTAATGGAAGTGGGTGGCCAAATGGCATTTATCAAAAAAAGTAACAGGGACACTTTTTTCACACGTAGAACCTAGTCAAAGCAAGATGATGCAGAGTTGCACTTTGGAACAAATGCCCTGATTCATATGTAAATGGTGAGTAAGCTTTGTTGTTTGCACTTTGTGTACATTAGAAGGAATGCGCTGTTCCTGGGCAGCTTTTTATCAAGATGTGATCTACAGCAATAAATCAATCAGAGTCTTTTAAATGTGTGACTACTCACCCACGAGAGTCCCAAGGCGCTGGATGGGGGAGGTCTGCTATTCAGTCGAAGAGCCAGGTCTTGAGGTCCTTCCTCAATTGCGGCAGTGATGGTGATTTCTTGAGGTGCAGAGGCAGGGAACTCCTGGTCTTTGCAGCAAGGTAAGAGAAGGATCTTGCCTCCAGCAGTGGTCTTACCAGTTGGGCTGAGCGGAGATGTCTGGTGGGACTGTAGAAGGAGAGGCGGTGGTAGAGGTATGCAGGTCTGGCGTTGTGGAGAGCTTTGTAGGCGCCTGTGAGAAGAATGTTCAGGATGAGTCTTGCAGAGGCATTCTGGATGGTCTGCAGTTCCTTTGGGAGTTTCTGGATGGTGCTGGCGTAGAGTGCAGTTCTGTAGTCGAGTCTGCTGCTGACGAGTGCATGCATGACCGTTTTCCTGGACTCTGTGGGGATCCACTTGAAGAGCTTACGAAGGAGGGGTGCGTGTGGTAGTAGGAGGACGAGATGGCATTGGTTTGGTGGTAGCAAACATAAGCACCTTCTTAGCAGGATCTAAACTTGTGAGAGTGGCTCAATGAAGGTCATGTTTTGCATCATCTCAGCTGCCTAGCATTGCCGGTGTCCCTCCAGCAATTGTCTTGCCATATATGTGGAAAGTGTACCAAGTGAAACACTCTAAAATAGTATTTCAAAAAGGTTAGTGCCTTCCTGAGTTTGGATAGATCCACTTTAGGATTCTGTAATGCATTTTCCCCTTCCCATTGACAGAGAAGCAGGTTTACTGAGGTGGTATAGACAGTTATGGTTAGACCGTCTCTGGATGAAGTGTTTTCTTTGTAATTGTGCTGCCTCCTGTTGGATGAGAGCTAAAATGTGGATGGCATGTAAATTGTTGCCTTTCAGCATCACCTCGAAAGTTTGTAAGGTTTTTTTAGTGAAGTTAAAATGTTGGAGTTGTCAATATACGATTTCTATTCCCTCTTTGCATAAAACTGGTTTCTCCACAATATTACCCAGGCAAATGTTTCTTTGACTGTACTCGCGGCACAGCTGCCTTTTCAGTGAGTAGTAGGCTGTCAGCACACCAGGCGCGAGGCTTCACATACCTGGAGACTGCGAGATTTATTTGAAGAATATATTGTCAGAGTGGTAATGCGCATACCACAAGCTGAAGGCTATGTACTCTGCTTAAGCCACGTGCTGTTCATCTGGAGAGTAAGGGTGTGGAGATCACTGGAAGTTTGTTCAAGAAACAATTTAGACTCAAGCAAAGCAAATGGATCTCCACAGTTGCCATAGCATTTAATTGAAATCACGGTAAGTCAGACTGGTTTTTATAAGAGCTAGGGCTAAGGCCAGGGAAAGGGATGTGTCTGCCGTCATAAAAAATACGTACTGTTGGAAATGGCCCTTTTTGTGGGATCACCCAAACTTTTTGCATTCTGACCTCCTGTTTTGACTGTGTTCTGAACTTAATTTTGCTGGTTTTATGACTCTGGGCACTTTTTCACTGCTGACAATTGCTAAAGTGTACATGCTTTGGGTCTAAAATCTACCAGCATTTGGTTTCTCCATGTTATGTATATTTAGTTTACTAATAAGTCCCTAGTACAGTGCACTACATGTGCCCAGGGCTTGTAAATCAAATGCTACTAGTGGGACTGCAGCAAGGCTTGTGCCACCCACATGAGTAGCCCTTCAAACCTGTCTTAGGCCTGCCGCTTCAGAGAATGTGTGTGCAGTTTTAAACTGCCATGTCGACCTGGCATTATCACCTACTTGCCAGGCCCAAACCTTTCTTTTTATTGCATGCAAGGCACCCCTAAAGTAGGCCTCGGGTAGCCCCATGGGCAGTGTGCAGTGTACTTAAAAGGTAGGGCATGTGCTGTTCAGTTGTACATGTCCTAGTGGTGAAAAACTGCTTAATTCGTTTTTCACTACAGCAAGGCCTATCTCTCCCATAGGTTAGTATTGGAGCTGCCTTGTAACACTTTAGAAGTGTAACTTCAAATTGGGAAAAGATTCAAAGAGTAAGTTTGGTGTCTCTGGACTCGCAATCTAAAAACACATCTTTTAGCAAAGTTTATTTTTAAATTACAGGTCTGAAAATGCCACTTTCTGAAAGCTGACATATTCTTACCTTAACCATTCTGCGCCTCTGTCTGTCCCTAGAATACACGTCTAAGTTGTATGACAGCTGGCATTACCTCTTGACATTCACACACAAAGGAGCTGAGGTGAGCCCTGCATATCCTGATGGCCCATCACCAGTCTGATGGGTCTTCCTGAGCTATAGTGAGAGGGAGGATCAGACACTTGCACTGAATAGGGCTGTTCCTGTCTACACACAAAGAGCTCCATACCCCCCTGTAGTGTATCTGGAGCTAAACCAGGAAGGGCCGGGTCTTGTGCACTACAAAGACCTTTCTCTGAAGTCTCCTTACTTCAACGACTAAAATTGGAATACGTAGTTGACCTCTGACCGCATATACTCAGGACACTTCTGGACTGAGGACATTCTGCCGCAAAGAAGAGTTGTTGTGCTGCCAGGAATGACTACCACTTTGCTGCTTGCTTTGTTTTTTTTGGTCTGCTGCCTGCTGCTTCTTGCCTGAGAGTGAGAGAACTGGGCTTTACTCGCTGCATGCTGCATCTAAAGGTTCTCCAATGGCTTGTTAGAGCTTGCCTCCTGTTACTGAAGTCTCATATATATCAACGACTTCAACTTCATCTTGCTACTAGCACCTGGGTTCCTCTGCTGTGAGTCCTGCTCTGCCAAGCTGTGCCAAATCCAGTCCTGGGCCCTTGGAAGGGAGTATTTGGTGCTGCAACCCAAGAAACTGATGAATCCACTCAAAAGCCTTACTCAAAACCAGCACATTCCCTGCGAAACAGATGCATTTCTACTGCTTGCACCAAAGCCGTGGGCACCACTCGCTGAGTATGTAACGCAACGACCTTGACTTAGAACACAGCCCCGGCTTTGCAGACACAGCGCCTCGCAATCACCACTGCTGCGTGAGTCTCAGACTATGCATTGCCAACGTCTGCGACGTTCCATCTGCGCCTCAGATGCATTCACATCCCTGGCGTGGCTCCTACCCCATGCATCACTTTCAGGTCAGTGGTTTAACATCGATGCCTCGAAACTGACACATGGGGCTTTTTACACCAATGCATCAACAACTTTGTCCGACTTTGGAACCGACGCATTGCCTGCGACAGCAAGGCATCCCATCCGAATTTTAACACATCATCCACAAGCATCAACTCATCCAAGGCACTGTCAGCAGGTCTGCATTACTCCTGTATGCGACCTATGCTCCATCATGTTTGGACTGAATTTTTGGATATGCCCTGATCAAGCTCGACCAGAAAGCCCTAGTTGTAGCTACTGACTTCTAAACACTGCATTTTGATTTGATCCTTCAAAATCCATATCTTGACTTGTGTTTGTTGGTTGGATTTATGTTGTTTTGGTCTTGTTTTACTCAGATAAATATTGGCTATTTTTCTAAACAGGTGTGGAGCACTTTTGTGGTGTTTTCATTGTGTAACTGGATGTGAGTATACAAATTACTTTACACATTGCCTCTTTAGTTTAGCATGAATGCTCTATGCCAAGCTAACAGAGGGTTAGAACAGGTAAACTTTTAGTATGTACTACATTTACTCTGACTTGGATTGTGATTCCTGCTTGGCCAGGGAGCATACTTCTGTCAACCAGAAACCCAATTTCTAGCACCTACATAGATTCTGCATAAATATTCCAGTTGATCGAACCATCTTGTGGAGAATTGCTGAGTTATTGCTATGATACTGGTGTATTTTGATTCATTTAAACCACGACGACCCATGCATTTCCAGAACTTGCATGAATACCTTAAAGTTCGCAACCTTTTAGGTTTAGCATTAGCCACGGCCTTTTGATTTGATATGATTTTAATAAAATTGTATTTATATATTATTCTCACGTGTTCGGGATTTTAACCACCTCTTTTCATTCATGTCAGTCACTTTTTGCTCCACCCACCACAGCATACAGCATGGTGTACAGGATCGGGCTACTTCATTTATTGGCTTACCTCTCTGTGAGTGAGGAATTCAGCTCTTTCACGATGTGCACTTACACACAAAAAGTAGTCCACTATTACAGTTTTATGAAACTCCAGACTTGCTTGTGTTAAATGTTCCTGTGGTACATTTGAACACATACTTGTGCAGTACGGGTGGGTACAGAAGAACAATGTAGCATTTCATATGATGTGGATTTTGTATCTGTTACCACAATTGATAGTAAGTGCCTAAGATATCTACTGGAAATAAAGGTATACACTCTCTTTTCTATGGCAAAGGAAACTAAAAGACTTCATTTGCGTTTTTAAAAATCTTTTCTTGTGCCCAAAACACAAGCATATGCCCATACCACCTCTTTGATAAGATGATGTTCATGCATGTTGTTCACTGTCTTTATTTCACTGCTGGAATGTACTAGGAGGTAGTCACCTAGAAGTATCAAAGGCACGGCCACCACAAATATGTGCATCTGGGTTATTTTCTGTCTAATTATTGATTTGTCACACTTGTGATGTAGTCTATCATTTACTGTATTCTTTCAATAGCAGAAATGCTTCTGACAAGGATTAAAAGCTACTATTAAGCTGAACATAGATTGTTGTTCAGTGCTGTATAATTTCATCTATTAATTGCCCTATTCAGGCACTAATGAGGTGAGAATGTGTCCAATCGATGGTATAAAGGCTTTTGATTACTGTAGGAATCAGGCTTTCTTTTGCAGTAGGAAGCACACCTCCTATGGATGTAAATGTAGTTAGGTCTTGTTGGAAATGTGTTTTTTGTTGCTATAAAAATATTATCTTGTATTGGTAAATTAAATTGATGTATTAGCTAGTCTTCTTAAAGCAGCAGCTACTTCAGTAGGGCACTGTGATGTCTGAGACTTAACCCCTAGCGTGCAGCTGCGATTCTGCGCCTGTGTGGCGTTTTTTGAAGTAGGCGCGTTCATGACGGCCCCCAGCCGTCATCAGCACATGCCCACCGTGGTTCATGACTGACAGGGGCCGTCATCAGCACCGAAGGGGTTAAAGTTTATACTTCTCAAACAATTGCACAACAGATATGTGAGATATAATACTGCTATCACTGTTTCTTGTTAAAAATCAATGCTTCAGCAGACCCTGTCATGTGTGTGCAGTCTGAAACAAAGCAGGAGGGGGCTTCTTTATGAGTCCTTGCGTCACTTTTGCTCCACCGGCGCGTCACTTTTTGTGACGCACCAGCAAGGTAAAAAATGTGCCATGTTGCGTTATATATACAAAGTGACGCATCTAGGTAGATGTGTCACTTTCTAAACCCCTGCCCCACTTTATACCTGAGCCAGGTATAATGTATGCAGGGTGGGCATTCTGACGTAAGTAAGCCTCGTAGAAGTGGCGCAGTGAAATCTATCAGGTTGCACTGCATCACTTCAAGGACGCAAATGGCAGGCGTAAGACTGACGCAGGCACATTTCACGATGCACTTGCCCATGTGTAATGACCCATTGCTGGAGTTGTGTCACTTTTGTAACACACTCCAGCAATGTGTCATTTTTGCACCTATAGATACATCAGAAATACTGACGTATTTGTAACTCCTTGCGACAAGATGCGTCATACTGTAAATATGACGCATCATTGTGTTGCAAGGAGGGCGCAATGAAAAGTGATGCATCACTTTCCATAAATGAGGCCCAATATGTTTTAGAAGTTTCTAAAGACAGCTGAGAATTGCAGTCTGAAAGAAGCACATCTTTAATTAAACAAAGTGCATACATTTGCATACATTTAGACTTACTTTCACCGTTCAATTGCAGCATTGAATATTTTGTAGACACGCTATTTTACTCTAAGAGGTAGAAAGGACAATGTTGATGCTGTGGCATTGTGATTCTTTCCTGCCGGACAAAGTGACTAATTGTTGGTGAAAATCAAGTGCTTAACTAGTAAAAAAAAAATGAGTTCCAGGGCGGAAACTCTGGACTCAAATTCAGCGCTGTGAAAAACATATTGAATAGAGTCTTCTAAATGTGTATAGTTGTCCTTTTTAAGAACATTTCTATGTTCTATAGTACTAGGATCCCATTGTATCAATATGTGTTCCAATGTCAAAAATAGCTCATTATAATGCCACTAACTTCACCAGGTAATTTTAATTTCATTCGCTATTGTATAACTTCCTTTCCTCGTCATAGACTTTGCGTTTTCATTTTGCATAATTTAGCTTACCTTGCCGCATAGTTGAGTCAGCTCTGCCACACAGTTTAGTCCACTGTTGCCATCTAATTAGGGCAGCCCTTAGCTTGCGCTGCAACACCACCTTGGTTGATGGTGTCACAAGTCAGCTGTTCCCAAAGTGAGGGCTGTTTTGCCTCAGATGACCACAGCATGGTACATGCTTTGGTGCTTTTAACTCATGCTCCATACGTGGGGATACTTTTTTTGTCAGATAGTGGTTATCCCTGTTTTATCTATCAGTTGTAGTCAGCAAAGGATGACCATACTTTGCCCATGTTTCTGACCACGAATTTGACCAGTATAGACATCAAGAGGTGCAAATCTATGGATCTTACCATCAAGACTTGCACTGAGTAACTACAGGTGTTTGACTTGGCTCTCATACTTAAGGCATGTGTTCTTGGGTCATGTGGCGGAGACCATTTCTTAGCTTTCCCAACTGAAACTGCAGTGCTTTACTACATGAGACATTCTACATACTTTGTGTTCTTGGGTCATGTGGCGAAGACCATTTTTTAGCTTTCCAAACTGAAACTGCAGTGCTTTACTACATGAGACATACTACATATTTTTTGCAATCACAATTGACCTTTTAGTGCAAAATTGGATGTGTAGGTTTCTTTAGTTTTCAGCAGTGGCCTCCCTGCAGTTAGAACACGTTGCAATTATTCTGCTATTAAGCATGACTTCATGCAACAGTATTAAAGGAGGGGACCCATTTTGACATTTACTGATGCAACCAACTCTCTGGCAGGCATGGTAGGTCTCTTGGAAAGAATAAGCAGTTTTCTTTCCAGCAGCTCATGATTCATTTTAATCGTGGCATCTTCCTTTGATTTCTATCGCTTGTAAACATTGCTTTCACAACTTCCGTACAAGCTATGACATTGGCAGCTCATCGATAAATTAAAGTAAATACAGATGGTCCTTTTAATTCAGTCTGAGTCAAAGTACCTGAGTAGAGCTTGGGGGTGTTTGGCATTCCAGCCATCATTCCAACACTTTGTTTTCTTTTAATTACATTGCTTTTTTAAATGCCTCCCACCAAGCAGCACTTTCGTAATACTTCATACAAGAACACACGCAGCACTGAAATGAATTAACGTTATTGTGTAAACAAGTCTGTTTTACGAGTGGTGGACGGCACGGATCTGGCATATAGATTTTGGGGGATGGAATGAGGGGGTTTAAAAAAAGAAAAAACATAACTGATTGCCGCGTCCCTCCTCATCTCTCATCTGTCTTCTCGTCAGGCCTGAATAGGGAAGCAGGAAGCACCCAGCTCCCAGGCTCCCATAAGCAATCACGGCGATGCAATGCAGTGTTGTGATTGGTCTGAGCACCGTGGTTTAACGCTCAGCCAGGGACTGAGGGCCTGGGCATGTTCTCCACCCAGGCTGGTATGCAGACTGCTTGGAGAACATGAAAAGTGTGCATGAATGTTTGGTCGGCCACATAGAGTGGGCAAACTACTCCTACCCTGCCTGCTCTAAGAAAAAACATGAAGAAATGATAAACCTTGGATTACAATGAAAAAAATAAAAGAACTTGGAAGAAAGATAAAGTTGTTGGCATGATTGCAATGCAATGCAAATGAAGGCTGTGCACCTGGCACGGGGTGGTATGCCGCTCCTGGTCAGTGCATGCTCTAAGAGCAGAGCAGCTCTGCCCCGCACGCAGAGCTGCAGCAGCAGGGAAACATAATCTGATAATAACAAGCAGTTAATTTAATTTTCTGTTTCCTTCATTTACACTTCTAAAAAGGAGTAGGGCGATGCTCTTCTGCCTTAGCGGAGGAGCCGCCACTGTGTTATACACAGCTTTAACATCTCCGAAAAAAGCTACGCAACTAAATAGGCATTGACCTAAACAATGACAAGGTTGCCCCACACCTAAATACTTTTCTTGAGGAGCACTGAACAGACTTCTTTGGTCAACCAAAATTGGCTAACCCACATTAAAGGGACTAGAATTACCCAGATTGTAAGCTGATGAACTGTTGCCCCTCTCAATTTTGGCATGTAATATAAAATAAACTTTGGTATATGCAGTGTTGGGATTTAAGGGCCAGCTACCTCAAGCCACCTCATTTGTTATGTTATAATATCTTGTATTACAATATCCTTATTTACCATATAATGCATATTCTTTAGGTCTCATCCCCATCTACTTCCGTTTAAGCTTCCTTGCTGTCTTCCTTCCTAGTTGGATTGTTAGTGTGAGGTAATGTGCAGTTATTCTCATGTAAACCTGCATAAGCTTTTCCTTTATAGGAGGGAAATGTTTACCTTCATGTGGACTTTCAAGTTCTGGAGACACAGAATCCAGATTCTCTGCATTTTCTGTTCTTCTATTGCATGTATGGAAGCAGAAATCATGCATATCCGGTATTTTAAACTACTTCCTGAGGAGGAAAGAGGGGTATTTCAAAGGAAGTGTGGCGATTGCCAATGTTGGAAACACCCAGAAAGTCAAACCCTTATGTATATTCTCAAACATTGGCAGTGCATTTGCCACCCTAACAGCACTTTTAAAGACGTGTCTAATAGAATAGGGTATGTATGAGCACTGCATACAGGGGTCCATTTGCAACATAATGTAGGCGTTTGGAGAGTAGCACCACAGAAGTATTCTTTTACGTACTCTTACATGCCTTTGTGAGTTGGCTTTGAAATGTCCAACTCCCTATTAGTAAAAGTGCCTAGAGGGCACCATCCTTTCTATCTGTGCTCACTGTATATAAATATTCCACAAACATTCACATTATATATATATATATATATATATATATATACATATATATATATACATATATACATATATATATATATATATATATATATATATATATATATATATATATATATATATATATATATATATATATATATATATATATATATATATATATATATATATATATATATGGGCTAATTCACCATGGCATTTAAGGGTGTGTTAACTACAGGGGTGCTACTGACGTACCCCAGACACCCACATATTTTTAAAGGGCATAGGTAAAGGCATTTCTTTACGTGGTGAAAAGAGGGGGTGATATGTGCATATACACACTGCACACTAACCATACTCCCCACATTGCTCATCCTGCTTGCATGTAGGTCTAGGAGAAACAAGCGTAGGGTATTAATCTATGGAATATGCCCACTTCCAGGTGTAAGTACAGGGCCTTCTATGATTCCAGAAAAAAAGACATCTGCACATTTCGCAAGTTTAAGTCTATAACTCTCTGGTTTTCCTCCGTTTTTTTAATCTGACCAGTATGGTTTTCTCTTTGCAAAACTCCAGCAGAATTTCAATGTCCTTCAAACAGATAGAAATTATGCAACATATGCCATAGGTCCATGGGTAGCTAGCGGTCCAGCAGGCGCTCCTTTTGTTGAAGCCTGTTATGAGTTGCTGATAGAGGTTCTGTGCACGTCACCTGACCCAGGCAGCTGTGAAAGATCAAAGTAAACAGCAATACTTGGGCCTGCGGAGGCAATAATCTGATAATCAGCCTCCGCCAGTTTCACGCTCCAGTGGCTTCCACCTTTCAGAGATCACACGCGTTATGTTTGGGCCCGATAGGCCCCAAGCCAGGCCCAGCCAAAATAGACACGCTTGCCTAGCATTATCTTGGGAGCAGAGGGGAAGCAATTAAAATTCGATTTGCTCTGAGGAAACCAGTGAAAACATATGTTCAAGCCTTTCCCTTAATACAGGGTGTTCTGTAAATATGTTTAGGGGCAAAATGTTGTTAAGCACTTTGAATTTAGAAATGTTCAGAGCAGAATGGATTTGTTCTTTTTGTGTATAACTTACTTGCCATTGAGTATAAGTAACACATTTACAGTTGTCCAAATGGCTGCTGTTACATTGAATTGCATTCTATTGTTCTGGGATTTTGGTGGTATTTTTGTACACAGAAAGCATTGCAGAAACCTTAATAAAATGTATGTCGCAAAAATAGCAGTGGATAGTAGGTATTTAAAACAAAAGAATTGGGTATGTGGTGCAACAGATATTTAAGATTTTACATTTTGTTTTTCTGAACGTTCACGAATCTGTGTCTCTCTGATGGAATAGGGCAGAACAAGTCTAGCGACCTCCTTCTGACTTCTGCTGTGATTCGAAATTAGTCTCAAATGTATGTTCCCTTATTGGGGGATGAGGCCTAACGGTCGGAGCTGCAGAGCTTGCACCTGGGGAACCAGTCCCAGTTTCGGCGTTGACTCACCATCTTCTGCATGGGCGTAGCTTGTTCAGTGAGATTGTGCGGCGGGGTGGTGTGGGGGGCGGTGAGCATCCGATTTCCCGACCATCACGCTGGCATATAACGTTAAAAAAATATTATATGACAGCCGGGGCGCATAAGAAGGGCTTAAGATGCAGTGGAAAGGGACAAGAATACAGATTAATAGAAGTGCTAGATGGGAGAAACACTATGGGCCAGATAAATAACCATTTTTGCATGTGCATACGGGTTTGCGAACCCGTTTGCACATGCAAAAACAGCATGGGGAATGTACAAACCCTATTTTGCGAGTCGCAGGGACCACTGCCTGCCCTTAAAAAAATGAAACGTAAATGTTTCATTAAAAAAAAAAAAATACATCCTAAGGAAAACGGGCTGCATAAAAAAAATGGCTTTATTTAAAAACAGCCCCAGACACAGGCCCGGACTGGCCGTTGCGGGCACCGGGCAATCCCCCGGTGCGCCGCATGGGTGGGGGCCGGTTTGGGGCCCCTGGGGGCCGTTTTTGTTACAGGGCCATTTTTGCAGCATAGCTGCAAAATCGGCCCTGTAACAAAATCGGCCGAAAACCGGCCCTGGCAACGAGCTCAGCTGCACCCCTGGACCCCACCCCCCTCGGGGTGGGCCCGAGCACTTTGCCAGGGCCGGTAATGTTTCCCAGTCCGGCCCTGCCCAGATGGTGGTCTGCTGAGCCCAGCAGGCCACCAGACATGGGTGGGCCTGCCATTCCCAATGGGGCCACAAACTGCGAGAGGCATCCATGATCCTCTCAATTTGCGACCCCATTGGGAATCGCTAACAGTGTGAAATACACCGTTGTACATTCAAAATAGCGCCTGGCAAAAAACTCGCAATTTGTGAGGCGCTATTTTGGGTGTCGTACATATGGCCCTATATTTTGTAAAATAAACATTTTTTAGGGCTTTTAAAACAGAGAGGAGAGAGAGTGTATGTGTTTTTGTCTGTGTGTTTATACAAAACTCCCAGGTGAAATCCAATAGACACCTTACCATGTCCGACTGAAAGGACCTTTACCCAATTATTAATCTGAAAATACATTTATTTGGGGGCGTAACATCCCCCAAACCTAAGCCCCTGATCTTCTGATTCTGGGAAAAACACCTACTCTCCCGTGCCTGAATAAAGAATTATAAGAAATAAAATTACTCTGACCTTGTGTAAGGTAATCTGGTGTTTATGTGAATCTCTCCAATGCCCATGGAGTGAGATCACTCCATATACAACTGCAAAAAATGTTTTTCTTTGCTTTAAATGGGTCTCTGTTCACTCAGATTTCTCCAGGCAATACCACTAGGAACTTGCATGTGCAAAGCTGTGCTGAACATCTTGTGTTGAAAGTAGCTGTAAAGACGTTTCTGTATGTTACCAGAGGGTAGATGCAGTATTGGGTATGAAAAAGCAACTGGATAACCTGCAGAAACATGACTTTGTACCTTATTTTACCTCCCCGCTTGAAATGAGGCTATCATTAGTTGCCCATACATGCAACTGTCAGAGACTTTGGGCCCGATTCACCAAGGTAAACTGAGACAAAAGTCTAAATTTATGAATTTCGGTATTCACAAAGGCATTTACAAGTAGTAAAGTTAGACTTTAGTCTCAGCTAAACTTAAGTTTAACTGAGATTAAAACTGAGACAAAAGTCTAACTTTACTACTCATAAATGCTCTTTGTGAATACCGAAGGTCATAAAGTTAAACTTTTGTTAAACTTTCATCTCGGTTTACCTTTGTGAATTTGATCCTTTGAGTTTGAAGTCGCTAGTTCAGTGTTTGCTATTAAATATAATCTGTAAAATGAGGAAGAATGGTGACATGGTTAAATGGAGTACATTTTGGTTTAAGATGATCTCTTAAAGCAACTGAAGGGTCTACCATTACTGAAACAAGCCAGTCCTACCAGTAGCTTTCCCTCAAGTAGTTGGAGAGACAGACTGGCCACATGTGGCCGCTAGCGATGACTTGGAGATCTATCTCTATCTTCTAAGTCCATGTTCTTTTTGTATTGGCCATTCGACCAGAAAGGTAACATTTGATATTCTTTTTAAAAAACACAGTATGACGCATGAGGAACAAGTATTATAATGAGAATGTGTATTAACTCGCAAAGGGCCAGATGTAGGTAGGCGTTTACCGGGTGGTAACGGCCGAATTCGGCCGTTACCGACCGGTAAGAGCAATTTGACATGTAGGTCCCTGTATTTTACAGACTCGGTAAATTTACCGATAGGTAAATTTACCGAGTATGTAAAATACCGAGTCGGTATCATTACGGATTCCGGTAAATTGGTATGTAGGTGGGACTCTTCTGAGTCCCACAAGCAGTACAAAATCGGTATTTTACCATCAAATACTACTTGATGGTAAAATACCGTTTCTGGTGTGCATGCACATGTGTGCATGCACACCTATGCCATATGACAGGCAGACCTGCCCTTAGGGCAGGTATGCCTGCCACATGGCACCCGAGCCTCTTTTGGGGGTGCCAGAGGGTGTCAAAGTGACACCCCCTGCACCCTTGTGACAGTCGGTATTTTCCGATGTGGTAAATACCGACCGGTAAATGCCCAATCAATCCTATGGGCTTCAAAGCCCATAGGAATGAATGGGCATTAACTGGTCGGTATTTCCCGCATCGGAAAATACCGACTGTTTCCGATTCGGTAATTGCACATCTGCATTTACCTA
This sequence comes from Lissotriton vulgaris, assembly GCF_964263255.1. Taxonomy (NCBI): domain Eukaryota; kingdom Metazoa; phylum Chordata; class Amphibia; order Caudata; family Salamandridae; genus Lissotriton; species Lissotriton vulgaris. The sequence goes on along the minus strand of NC_141696.1, from coordinate 1,193,095,362 downwards.
CATCTCGGTACTTTTATTTTCCGACCTCTGAAATACCGAGTCGGTATGACTCGGTATTTAAGAGGTCGGAAAATAAAATTTACCTACATCTGGCCCAAAGAGTGCAGGACCAAGCTGCACTGCATGGGGGTGACCGATGCAGAAGTGGTGCTTACATTGTTTCTCCTACCATTAGTTAATGAGGTGATCATGGTTTTTCATGTGCAAGGCACACCTTTCTAGTACTTGAGTGGTGGCATTAGTTTGCTTTTTTATAAAGCAAATTATAGCAACCTTGCCCTCAGGGGGGGCTCCCCGGCTAAGGCAGCGGAGCGCCATCTCACAGGAAAAATAAAATGATAATAGCACCATGTTATTATCATTTGAATTTTTCCATGCGAGATCAGTTTAGGTGCGGGTAGGGCTGGCCTGCCCGCAGAGCAAGGGGAGGAGTGGTGGGAACTTTCTAAGTGTGCATGACTATTTCGCCAGCCATCATAGGCCAAACAGTCATGCACGATTAGCATTTCTCCACCGGCTGTATTGCACAGCCTGGTAGAGAACATGCACAGCCTCCCACTCCCTGTCTGAGTGCAGAACCAGGCTGCTCAGACCAATCACAACGCTACTGTCATGCTGGTGACAGCAGCGTCATGATTGCCCTAGGGAAGTCTGGGAGCCTGTATCTGTCCCGTTTCCTGCATCGGATGGAGGAGAGGTGGCATCCAGCAGGTAAGTGGATTTTTCTTTCTTTTTTATAACCCCCACTCCCGCACCATCTCTACTGCCCCTTAGCTGCCACTACTGATTGCCCTGTTATCTTATTAGTAGTATTTATTGTACCCATTTAAATGAGATGCTAATATGAGCATAGCTCATACTGTCTCTCTACAGCTTTAGAGAAAATGATTCACAACTAAGAGTGATATCATATATTTTATAATAAACATCTGTTAGACCTGACATCATTGGCTTGAGTCTCTCCTCCATTTTTTCTGTTTGCCTCTACTGTTTTTCGATGTTTTGCTGGTATATGCTTTGGGCGCCGTGTCACTGCTGATCAGTGCCATAGCGCAAGTGCTCCCGATGTTAAATTGATGTGTCTATTGTATCCATGTTTGGCTTATTTGGTTTACTGTCAGTCCCTAGTCTAGTGCACCAGGAGTGCCGGGGCTTGTAAATACAAATACCGCTCGTGGGCTTGCAGCACGTTTTGTGCCACCCACAGGAGCGGCTTCGTAAAAGAATGTCTACGGGTCGGTCATTGCGAGACCCACGTGCAGTCTTGTACTATCACGCAGGCTGCGCAGGTATACCTACTTGCCAGCCCCTCCAACCTTCCCTTAACTTCATGTTAGTCACCCCTATGGTAGGCCCGCGGGCAGGGTACATTGTAAGTGTAAGGTAGGACACGCCTGACCAAGTTGGCATGTCCTGATAGTGAAGTGCCGCCATCTTCGTGCTTCACTATTGCGAGGTAGCCTGCTCTCCATTGATTAGAATGGGCCGCCGGGATTATTATTGCTATGATCCTAGCTGGCTCGGAGAGTACGGTGCAATGTCGAGTTTGGTATCCCTGAACTCGGGGTTTAATTACGCATCCGTTGGTGTGGATGGTTTTTGGACTCTTGGTTCGAAAATAGTACTTTTAGAAAGTGTCTATTTTCTTGTCTAACCATATCTGGTCTCTGCTGGTCTTGCGTGTGTGTGACAGGAGCTGGGTGGCTCCAAGAGGTCTGGATGAGTCAGTGTGGGATGAGTGGGACATTTACGTTGAGAGTAGGGGGAGAGTAGTTGTTGATAGCCTGCCTTGCCTGATACAATGCTGGCTCCACCTCCTGCCAAGCGACTGATGGCTCTGTGCCTGCCATGGACGATCCTAGCCCCACCTCCTGCCAGGAGGGCGATAGCTCTGCTCCGGCCAGTATCGATGCTGGTTCCACCTCCTGCGGGGCGTCTGAGGACCCGGCCCGGCTCAATGAATAGGCCAGGTGCTACTGCCTAGCTCCACCCACCACAGACCCAGGATGTTGGGAAATCCCCGGCATAGACAAAGGGATCAAAGACGAAAAGGGGTATAAGAGAAGGACCCCTGAACTAGGAAATCAGATCACTTCTGACAAGGAACCCTGTAACCAAGGACAAGAGGCCTGCTGATCTAAAGGACTGCCTACCCCTTCTGCCAGTGTGCTGTTGTTGGGGGAATCCTGCAGTGCTTCTTTATTTTTGCCAAGGAACCAGGAGAGAGGAACTGTGTGTGTACTCTCACGCTTGCTAAGAAAATCTCCAAGGACTGGAAGAGTGCCAGTCTCCTGCTGAAGTCACAGGGCTAAAGGACTTCATCTGCTAAAAGTGCTATTTGCTGGAAGTTTGAATCCAGCACCTCTGAAAGGACCAGCAATCTCGACGACCGGACGGTGGGCCCGACCGACGCCAGCAGCAACGCCAGTGAGTGGGAGTACGGCTCTAACTCCAGAGGACCTCGTGTCTGCCCCGCTGCTGATCGCATCACCTGTGTGCCCTTCGACGCCGTGAGCGCTGCTCACTCTGTGCAACTGCATCATCGACGACGCCTGCTGAGGCCTGATCGACACCGAAGACGCGACGCCGGATTGCTCGACGCCGCTGATCATTGTGTGCTTCATTTTCCTAAGGTACTGTGTTGTTGGGGGTCCGTGTGACTCCAGGCCCGACGCAGCGCTCCTCGCGGTCGACGCCCCACCTGTGGATTATCTTTGCCTCGACGTTGTGTAACTCCCGTGTGAGTTACCCTGTTGCTAAGAACTGTGTTTCCAAGAAGAAGATTTGCTTGATACTAAAAGACTTTTGTGCTAAAGAAGAAACTACCTGTGAACTATCCTTTTTCCTTCCCGAACGTATTTATTCCGATTGTGTACAGTTTTGCCGTATTTTGGTCTTGTGCTAAGCCTTATATAAAAATACTTATTTTTATAATACTACGGTGTTGTGTCCATTTGTAGCGTATTCACTGTGTTACTGTATGTGGTCATAATTGCTTAACGCACAGCCTCTGAGATAAGCCTGTACTGCTCTGCCAAGCTACCGAGGGGGTGAGCAGGGGTTATCGAAGGGTGTGATCCCCTTGCCCTGACTAGAAAAGGAGTGTCCCTATTTGTCAGAAGTGCATACCTCTGCCAACTAGAGACAGCCGGTTCTAACATTGGTGGGTCAGCGGTGAGGATTTGGACTTTGCATTTATGACCCATGTACAGTGATTAGTGTGCGCTACGTAGTGAAAGCAGACCATAGCGCAGTCACAATCTGATTCGGAAGGATCCTATTTTTTTTCTCCGCTTTCCTGAAACTTGATTTTCTGAACACTGCCAGTTTTAACCATGAGTGACAACGGAGTCACTGCCCCTGCTATCGTTGTTGTGGAGGAGTTCGAGAGGAGTAAGCTAAAGAAATACAAGAAAGATGAGCTGAAACACTTTTGCGACCAGTTTCAAGTTCCTACCACCGGCCTCTCAAGAAAAGATGATTTTTATAAAGCATTACAGGCCTGGTGGGAGTCCAGAAATCCCTCTGATGTGGTGGTGGTACCCACAGAGGAAGGGGATGAGGAGGTGCCAGTGAATGGACCTGTGCCCTCTCCCGGAAGCAGTGTTTCCTCCAAAGGTCTTTCCCCTGAAGAAAGAGAAGAAAGGGCGAAAGAGCGAGCTTACAACATGGAGATGGCAAGGCTAAAAATAAATGGGCAGTTGGAGCTAGAGAATGCAAGAGGTAGAAGGGAAGCTGATTTAGAGATCAAAAAGTTGGAGTTTGAACGAGAGAAGTTAGCTTTGGAGCGTGAAGCCAGGTTGAGGGAACTGGATATCCAAGCTAAAAAGTTAGAGTTGAATCCCTCTGGTGGCAGCATTCCATCCGAGCCTGCAGAAAGTAAGTTTTACTTCCCGAAAGATGTGATCAAAGATTACAATAAGAATGAAGATATTGGTCAATGGTTTAAAGCATATGAGTTAGCATTGTTGGCCCACCAGGTCCCTGAGAAGAATTGGGGAGCGGGGTTGTGGGGTCGCTTTGTGAATGAGGGAAGAGATACCCTGTTAGACATGCCTGTTGCGGATAGGATGTCGTATGCTCATATGAAAGATGCTTTAATGTTGCGATATGGCTTAACCCCCGAGCAGTACAGACAAGCTTTTAGAGAATGTAAGAAGTTGCCTGGTACGACGTGGGTTAAATATGTGTCTTATTTTTGCAGAGCCATGGATGGTTGGGTAAAGGACAGCAAAGTGGAAAGTTATGAAGCTCTTTATGATTTGTTCGCTTGGGAGCACTTGTCTAATAACTGTTTTCCAGAGCTGCGCCAGCACCTGATTGATAGCAAGATATCTAACCCTAGAAAACTTGCTGAGGAGGCGGACCGCTGGGTCAGTACCAGGGTCCACAAGGGTCCAGTGGGAGACTCAGCCAAAGGTGGGCAGGGTCCCCAGCAGAAGAGTGGGGGGGACAAGGGAAAACAGAAGGAGTCTCAGAAAGGGCCCCAAAGTAATCCCCAAGGGAACCAAGGGAAAGGTTCCCAGCCTCCTCCTGAGAAGAAGTCAGGGGCCCCGACGGGTAAACCTGTTCATAGGGGCCCCCTAACCTGCTACGGTTGTGGGCAGGTGGGACACCGGTTTTATGACCCCCAGTGTCCCAAAAAGGATTCGAATGCACCGCCGCGTGCACCCCCTCGTCAGTTGGCAAGTGTAGCCTTGGGAGGGGAGGAGATGGTTGTCCATGGGGGGAGGGGTCCCGCAGAAATGTCCCTGGTCTCGCTAGGAGACATGCAAATGGTCCCTCCACCCCCTCTGCCTAGTAACACTAGTAAATATAGGCAGTGGGTGACCATTAATGGCCATAGAGTGGAAGCTCTCAGAGACACCGGAGCGAGTGTGACAGCTGTCAAGTGTCACTTAGTGTCCAGAGAGCAGGTGGTTCCCCACGCATTCTACCCCGTGATAGCTGCCGACAACTCCCAGAAAGAGTGTGAGGTAGCTCAGGTTTCCTTTGAATGGGGGGGAGTTTCAGGTACTCTTCAGGTTGCTGTGAGGCCCGCCATGCCTGTCGATTGTCTCCTGGGCAATGATTTGGAAGACTCCCCTTGGGCTAAGGTGGAGAGAGCGGCGCACTTGAAAATGTTGGGTGTGCCAGAGTGGGTGTGTGCAACCACTCGATCCGTGACAGCGAGTAAGGGTGTTGATGGGGTCCCGGAGCCTGAAAGTACGGCCCAGGACCCAGCTGTGAAGAGAAGAGGCAGGAGGCGCGGGAAACCGGCCTCCGTAGTTCCCGTGGTCCAGAAGGAGGTAGACCCTGAGGGGGATGCCCTGGAGCCCACAGGGGAACAAATTGCCGAACTAGGAGATCTGCCCGAGCTGACCCACTGGCAGCAGGATGGTGGTCCCTCCAGGGAGGAATTCTGTGCGGAACAGAAGGAGTGCCCTTCTCTTGGGGCATGAGGCACCAGGCCTCAGCCCAATCCTCAGGTGATCAGTCAGGGTCACATTTTGTGTACTGGGAGAACGATCTCCTGTATAGCGAGCCTAAGGCTGCTGAGCCTGGGTCAGCCCGTGTGCTGGTGGTACCCCAGCGCTTCAGAGCCTTCCTACTGGGTTTGGCTCATGACGTACCGTTAGCTGGACATCTGGGGCAGGACAAGACCTATGACAGGCTTGTCACCCATTTTTATTGGCCTCAGATGCGAAGGGATGTAGACATCCATTGCAAGACTTGTCGCACTTGCCAGGCAAGTGGGAAAAGCGGAAGGAAGCAGAAGGCTCCCCTCCAACCTTTTCCAGTGGTCAGCACCCCCTTTGACCGGGTGGGTATTGACATTGTTGGGCCCCTGGACCCCAAGACAGCCCTGGGCAACAGGTTCATCCTGGTCTTGGTGGACCATGCCACGAGGTACCCGGAAGCCATCCCTCTCAGAACAGTGACGGCCCCCGTGGTGGGACGGGCACTGATGGGTGTTTTCTCCCGGATGGGGTTCCCCAGAGAGGTGGTGTCCGACCGAGGCACCAACTTCATTTCGAACTATATGAAGTCTCTGTGGAAGGAGTGTGGGGTAACCTACAAGTTCACCACTCCTTACCACCCTCAAGGAAATGGGCTGGTTGAGAGATTCAACCGGACCCTGAAAGGCATGATTATGGGTCGTGAAGAACCAATGAGGCGGAAATGGGACGTCCTCTTGCCATGCCTGTTGTTTGCTTACCGTGAGGTGCCGCAGAAGTCTCTAGGGTTCAGCCCCTTTGAGCTCTTATACGGTCACCCGGTAAGAGGACCTTTGAGTCTGGTCAAGGAAGGCTGGGAGCAATCTCCCAGGAAACCTCCCCAGGATGTATACAGCTACATGCTGGCCTTTCGGAACCAGACTCGGCGCTTCAGAGAACTTGCTCAGGCAAATCTGGAGGCCAGCCAGGAGGAGATGAAGCGTTGGTACGACCGGAATGCCACTCTGGTAGAGCTTCAGCCTGGTCAGGAAGTGTGGGTCATGTCCCCTGTGGAACCTTGTGCGCTCAAGGACAGGTGGACTGGACCGTTTAAGGTTGTGGAGAAGAAGAGCGATGTCACCTACTTGGTGGACTTGAAATCTCCCAGGAACCCCTTGAGGGTCCTGCATGTCAACCGTTTGAAGCCCCACTTAGAAAGGTCCGAAGTGGGCATGCTCCTAGCTACAGATGATGGAACGGAGGAGGAGAGTGAGCCTCTTCCTGACCTCCTGTGTGCTAAAGAGCAAGACGGGTCAGTGGATGGTGTGGTCCTCTCTGACACACTGACCCTGGAACAGAAACAGGATTGTCACCGACTGTCGGGACAATTCCCGGATCTGTTTTCCTTGGTTCCGGGTGTCACGCATTGGTGTGTCCATGACGTTGACACCGGAGACAGCCCTCCTGTGAAGCACAAGGCTTACAGGGTGACTGACAAGGTCAGAGCGTACATTAAGGAGGAGGTCTCCAAGATGTTCGCGTTAGGGGTGATTGAGTCCTCTAGCAGTCCTTGGGCCAGCCCAGTGGTCTTGGTCCCGAAGGCTGCAGCGCCTGGTGCTTCACCAGAACTCCGGTTCTGCGTGGATTACCGAGGACTCAATTCGGTCACGAAGACTGACGCGCACCCCATCCCCAGAGCTGATGAGCTCATCGATCGGTTGGGGGCTGCCCGGTACCTTAGTACGTTTGATTTAACATCTGGATACTGGCAGATCGCCTTGACCGATGGGGCAAAGGAGAGGTCAGCATTCTCCACACCAGATGGGCTATACCAGTTCCGGGTAATGCCCTTTGGGATGAAGAATGCCCCTGCCACCTTTCAGAGGTTGGTCAACCAGGTCTTGGCTGGACTGGAGGAATTCAGTGCCGCCTACCTGGATGACATCGCAGTGTTCAGCGCCAGCTGGGAGGAACACTTGCGCCACCTCCAGGAAGTGTTGTTGGCCCTGCGCGGAGCAGGCCTCACAATCAAGGCCAGTAAGTGCCAGATTGGGCAGGGTTCTGTGGTGTACTTGGGGCACCAAGTAGGGAGCGGCAAGGTTGCCCCCCTGCAACCCAAGATTGATACCATCCTGGCTTGGGCGCCGCCCAAAACCCAAACGCAGGTGAGAGCCTTCTTAGGACTCACGGGTTATTACAGGAGGTTCGTCAAGGATTATGGTAACATTGTGCACCCCTTGACGTCGCTGACTTCCAGGAAGCAGCCACGAAACGTGATCTGGACTGATGCCTGTCAAACGGCCTTTGACACCCTGAAAACTGCAATGTGCACAGCACCTATACTCCAGGCACCCGACTTTTCGAAAGAATTCATTGTTCAGACGGCCGCTTCAGAGCATGGCGTGGGGGCTGTTCTAGCTCAGGTGAATGAAGAGGGCCGAGACTTGCCTGTAGCCTTCATCAGTAGGAGGTTACTTCCCAGGGAAACGAGGTGGAGTGCGATAGAGAGAGAAGCATTTGCTGTGGTCTGGGCGCTGAAGAAGCTAAGACCCTACCTGTTTGGGACTCACTTCCGGGTTCAGACAGACCACAGGCCCCTCAGATGGTTGATGCAGATGAGGGGTGAGAATCCGAAACTGTTGAGGTGGTCCATTTCTCTACAGGGGATGAACTTTACGGTGGAACACCGCCCTGGTACAGATCACGCCAATGCTGATGGTCTGTCCAGATGTTTCCGCCTTAGTGATGAGGACTCCCTAGGTTAAGGGTAGTTCTCCCCACATTTCAGCTGGAGGGGACACGTGTTAGACCTGACATCATTGGCTTGAGTCTCTCCTCCATTTTTTCTGTTTGCCTCTACTGTTTTTCGATGTTTTGCTGGTATATGCTTTGGGCGCCGTGTCACTGCTGATCAGTGCCATAGCGCAAGTGCTCCCGATGTTAAATTGATGTGTCTATTGTATCCATGTTTGGCTTATTTGGTTTACTGTCAGTCCCTAGTCTAGTGCACCAGGAGTGCCGGGGCTTGTAAATACAAATACCGCTCGTGGGCTTGCAGCACGTGTTGTGCCACCCACAGGAGCGGCTTCGTAAAAGAATGTCTACGGGTCGGTCATTGCGAGACCCACGTGCAGTCTTGTACTGTCACGCAGGCTGCGCAGGTATACCTACTTGCCAGCCCCTCCAACCTTCCCTTAACTTCATGTTAGTCACCCCTATGGTAGGCCCGCGGGCAGGGTACATTGTAAGTGTAAGGTAGGACACGCCTGACCAAGTTGGCATGTCCTGATAGTGAAGTGCCGCCATCTTTGTGCTTCACTATTGCGAGGTAGCCTGCTCTCCATTGATTAGAATGGGCCGCCGGGATTATTAATGCTATGATCCTAGCTGGCTCGGAGAGTACGGTGCAATGTCGAGTTTGGTATCCCTGAACTCGGGGTTTAATTACGCATCCGTTGGTGTGGATGGTTTTTGGACTCTGGGTTCGAAAATAGTACTTTTAGAAAGTGTCTATTTTCTTGTCTAACCATATCTGGTCTCTGCTGGTCTTGCGTGTGTGTGACAGGAGCTGGGTGGCTCCAAGAGGTCTGGATGAGTCAGTGTGGGATGAGTGGGACATTTACGTTGAGAGTAGGGGGAGAGTAGTTGTTGATAGCCTGCCTTGCCTGATACAATGCTGGCTCCACCTCCTGCCAAGCGACTGATGGCTCTGTGCCTGCCATGGACGATCCTAGCCCCACCTCCTGCCAGGAGGGCGATAGCTCTGCTCCGGCCAGTATCGATGCTGGCTCCACCTCCTGCGGGGCGTCTGAGGACCCGGCCCGGCTCAATGAATAGGCCAGGTGCTACTGCCTAGCTCCACCCACCACAGACCCAGGATGTTGGGAAATCCCCGGCATAGACAAAGGGATCAAAGACGAAAAGGGGTATAAGAGAAGGACCCCTGAACTAGGAAATCATATCACTTCTGACAAGGAACCCTGTAACCAAGGACAAGAGGCCTGCTGATCTAAAGGACTGCCTACCCCTTCTGCCAGTGTGCTGTTGTTGGGGGAATCCTGCAGTGCTTCTTTATTTTTGCCAAGGAACCAGGAGAGAGGAACTGTGTGTGTACTCTCACGCTTGCTAAGAAAATCTCCAAGGACTGGAAGAGTGCCAGTCTCCTGCTGAAGTCACAGGGCTAAAGGACTTCATCTGCTAAAAGTGCTATTTGCTGGAAGTGTGAATCCAGCACCTCTGAAAGGACCAGCAATCACGACGACCGGACGGTGGGCCCGACCGACGCCAGCAGCAACGCCAGTGAGTGGGAATACGGCTCTAACTCCAGAGGACCTCGTGTCTGCCCCGCTGCTAATCGCATCACCTGTGTGCCCTTCGACGCCGTGAGCGCTGCTCACTCTGTGCAACTGCATCATCGACGACGCCTGCTGAGGCCTGATCGACACCGAAGACGCGACGCCGGATTGCTCGACGCCGCTGATCATCATGTGCTTCATTTTCCTAAGGTACTGTGTTGTTGGGGGTCCGTGTGACTACAGGCCCGACGCAGCGCTCCTCGCGGTCGACGCCCCACCTGTGGATTATCTTTGCCTCGACGTTGTGTAACTCCCGTGTGAGTTACCCTGTTGCTAAGAACTGTGTTTCCAAGAAGAAGATTTGCTTGATACTAAAAGACTTTTGTGCTAAAAAAGAAACTACCTGTGAACTATCCTTTTTCCTTCCCGAACGTATTTATTCCGATTGTGTACAGTTTTGCCATATTTTGGTCTTGTGCTAAGCCTTATATAAAAATACTTATTTTTATAATACTACGGTGTTGTGTCCATTTGTAGCGTATTCACTGTGTTACTGTATGTGGTCATAATTGCTTAACGCACAGCCTCTGAGATAAGCCTGTACTGCTCTGCCAAGCTACCGAGGGGGTGAGCAGGGGTTATCGAAGGGTGTGATCCCCTTGCCCTGACTAGAAAAGGAGTGTCCCTATTTGTCAGAAGTGCATACCTCTGCCAACTAGAGACAGCCGGTTCTAACAACATCTTTAACCCCTTGTGTGCTGTTGACGAACTGAGTTTGTCATGAGGGATAGTTGAGCTGTCCTCATGATGAGCTGAGCTTGTCACAGCCGTTGGAACGTTCGCACGCGGGGATAATTTCCCCGCTGTGCTGAACGTTCTAAAAACGGGTGTGGTGTGACGAGCTGTCACGAGGGCAGCTCTGCTGTGCCTCATGACGAGCAGAGCTCGTTAACAGCACAGTGGGCTGCACGCGACACCCCGCAACCAAGGGGTTAACCAAACGCTTAAGTGAGCAAAAGTATATAAGATAACAGAAGTATAGCCAGTGCTAGGCAGAATTAGCAGTACCTGTGAGATTATCGGTCATAGGATTGAGACACAAGAAAACAGACACACATGATTGAGGAAAACATTTGGAATGAACTGTTTCTTTCTTTTTGCCTTCATTCATACGCATGTGATGACATATAGCGTTGTTTTTAAGTTTCGCCTGTGAAATCTCTTATATTTTATACTAGCAGCCCGTCCCGACCTTGTCCGGGAGCTTTCAGGCGTCCCCTTACCCCCGCCTGCCCCGACATTGCCTAGCAGCCCGTGCTCCGGCCCGCCCCGTCCCCCGCCTGCCGCCTGGCCCGACCCTCACCTAGCCTGAGTCAGTGGAGGTGTTAGTCCCTGTCCCCCGCCTTCCCGGACCCTCGCCTGCCCCGACATGGCCTTTTGTAACTCCCCGTCCCCTGCCTGGCGCGACACCCGCCTGCTTACCTCAGCTGCCGCTCCTGAGTTGACAGCTCCTCGCCGCTCTGCTCCTCACCGCCTGTCCGCCGCCGCTCCTCCCCCGCGCCATGTCCGCCTCTCCGCTGGTCGCACCGCCGCTGGCCTGTCCACTGCTTCTCACGTGACCGCTCCTCCCCCGCGCCATGTCTGCCGCTCCTCTGACGCCGCTCCTCAATGTGAGCACGCACGTCGCGGCCGGCGCTACTTTGGGGAGACTACTTTTTTGTTAAAATAAATTTTTTAAATAAGGTTTATTTTTAAACTTCATATAGCCTATAAAAATCTACACACCCTGACGATTTCTACGGTGTATCGGGTGTGCAGATTGGCGCAGTGGTTCCGGAGTTTACCCGCCTCAAAGCCTGAATGTTTCTCCTTTATTATAGTAGTATAGATGTCTCAAAGGGGAGCTCTTATCAGTTCCCATAGCCGAATTACTGTGTTTATTCGCTTTTGTGCTGAATTTCTTTTTCGTTAACTTCCCTGGCTGCACACATTTACGATACTTCTAGTAAACCTGCTCACACTGTTTAAGCCCAATTCACTGTCAAGACAAGATCTTTTCCCATGGAAAACGCAGTATGCTGGAATGCTTGTTTTTTATTACTTAGTTTTGTAAATCAGATACTTTAGCCTTAGAACGTTTGTGACATTTCTTATCCATGCCTCAGTACCTCTCTTTGTACTTTGTAAGCATTATCGGATTGATATTTTCATCTTAGTGTATTTGGTCATTATAATCAAATTCTAAATGTTGTAATAAACATTGCGCGTTAAAAATAACATTAATATACAAGAGCGATGCTATATTTTACTAGTAAACTGTTAGCCACAAGTGCAGTTACCTTGCAGACAAGGTAAGGATGTTTATGGTGCAGCAGGTGCAGTAGCACCATGCCCAAAAGTTGTCAGAACTCCTCTCAACACATAATATTGCTGTCTTTATGTACTAAACAGGCAGTCACAATTGCATTTACCTTGCAATTGAAGGGGCTTGATTTAAGTGGTGCAGGAGGTGCAGTGGCACCAGGGCTAAAAGTTGTCATAACTCCAGCAAGCACCAAATATTGCTATATTTTATTACTAAAAAGACAGTGACAAGTGCAGTTATTTTGTAGGCAATAGAGACATTATTTGAATGGTGCAGCAGGTGCGGTGGCACTGGGTATAAAAGTTGTCATAACTCCTCTAAATACCTACTATTGCTATACTTTACAACTAAACAGGCACTCTTATGTAAAGTTATCTAGCAAGTGCTGGGGTCATAATTTGGATAGTGCAGCAGATGCAGTGGCACCAGGACCAAAAGCTGCAGGCAACCCACGAAACACTGACTATTGATATATTTTACTACTATACACGCAGTCACAAGTACAGTTATCTTTCATGCACTAGGGTCAGGATTTGAAGGTGCAGCAGGGGCAGTGGCATCAGTCCAAAAAGTTGTTAGAACTTGTCTAAACACCTAATATTGCTATATTGTTCTACAAACAGGCAATCGACATTGCAGTTACCTTGCAGTTGAAGTGGGCTTGATTTATATGGTACAGCAGGTGCAGTGGCACCGGGGCAAAAGGTTGTCATAACTCCACTAAAACCAAATATAACTACTAAACAGACAGTCACAGTGCAGTTATCCTTTAGGCGCTAGTGCCATGATTTGAATGCTGCTGCAGGTGCAGTGGCACTGGGCCAAAATGTTGTCAGATCTCTTCTAAACACCTAATATTACTATACTTTACACCTAACAGGCAGTCACAAGTGCAGGTATCTAGAAATCACCAGGGTCATGATTTCAATAGTACAGCAGATGCAGTGGCACCGGGAATAAAAGCTCCAGGCACCCCACTAAACACTGATTATTGCTATATTATACAACTAAATAGGCAGTCACAAGTGCAGCACTAGGGTCATAACTTGAACGTTGCAGCAAGTGCAGGGGCACTGGGCCACAATGTTGCCAGAACTCCTCTAAACACCTACTAAACAGGCAGTCACAATTGCAATTACCTTGCAGTTGAAAGGGACCTGATTTAAATGGTGCAGCAGGTGCAGTGGCACGGGGGCCACACGTTGTCAAAACTCCACTAAACACCAAATATTGCTATCTTTTACTACTAAACAGGCAGTCATAATTGCATTTACCGTGCAATTAAAAGGGGCTTGATTTAAATGGTGCAAGAGGTGCAGTGGCACCGGGACGCTCCAGGCACCCCAACAAGCATCTAATATTGCTATAGTGCAGTTACCTTGCAGACAATAAGGTCATGATTTGAATGGTGTAGCAGGTGCAGTAGCAGCAGGCCCACAGGTGGTCAAAACTCCTCTAATCACATAATATTGCTATATTCGACTACTAAACAGGCAGTCACAATTACAGATACCTTGCAGTTAAAAGGGACTTGATTGGAAAGGTGCAACAGGTGCAGTGGCTCGATGGCCAGAAGCTCTAGGGACCCCACTAAACCCAGATTATTGCACAATTGTACTACTAAGCAAGACAGTTGCAAGTGCATTTATCTAGCGGTCAAAAGGGTCATGCTGCAGATGCATTAGCACCAGGATCAAAAGCTTAAGCCAACCCACTAAACAACTAATAGTGTTATATATCCCAACTAAACAGCCAGTCACTAGTGCAATTACCTTGCAGACAACAGGGTCATGATTTGAATGGTGCAGCAGGTGCTGTGGCACCGGAACCATATTTTGTCCGAACTCCTCTAAACACCTAATATTGCTATATTTTACTACTTTACAGGCAGACACAAGTGCAGTTATCTTGCAGTTGAAAGGGGCTTGATTTGAAAGGTGCAGCAGGTGCAGTGGCACTGGGCCAAAAGCTTTAGAGACCCCCCTTAGCGCAGAAAATTGCTAAAGTTTACTACTAAACAAGCAGTCACAAGTGCAGTTATCTGGCAGGCACTATGGCCATGATTTCAATGGTGCTGCAGGTGCAGTGGCACCTCGGCTACAAGTTGTCAGAACTCCTCTAAACACCAAATATTGCCATAATTTACTACTAAACAGGCAGTCACAAATGCAGTATCTTGCAGGCACTAACGGCATGATTTGAATGGTGTTCCAGGTGCAGTGGCTTGGGCCTAAAAGCTGTCAGCACTCCTCTAAACACATAATATTGCTATTACATCAATTTATTCTATTTTTCCCTCTTTCCTTTTTCAAGCTTTTGCTATTACTTACCCGCAGTATAGCACTAGTAACAGCACAATACATTGCCTTTTTGTACATAAACAGGTCATAAAACTTTAACAAACTTTCTGTAACTTATATTGTACAACTACTCAGCAAGCTACAACTTTCAACAAAATAACAGCTTATAATTAATCACATAGGCGAAACCTAATACATTTACCAATGCTTGTTTATTAGAGCAGTTACTAGCACTTTAAAAAAACAGTACTTAGTGCATGCAGTATGTGGCCATCACCTGCAATCACACTCTTTCCATACCAAAGCCTGCTTCATTTTGTCCACCTACCTGATGTTTTAGTTGCTTTGAGCAACGGAGACAGGTGCAGAACATGTATCTGAAATAGTAGAAGGACTTAGAGAACAACACGTCCTGTGGTGAGCATCTAGTCAAAGTCAAAGTCAAAGAATTTGTATAGCGCACTACATACCCAGAGGGTTTCAAGGCGCTTAGGAAGGGGGGGATTACTTGTCAAATATCCAAGTTTTAAGTTGCTTTCTGAATGCTAGGTGGTTCTGGGTAAGGCGAAGGTAGGCGGGGAGTGAGTTCCATGTTCTAGCAGCCAGGTATGAAAAGGATCTGCCTCCCATGGTGGTCTTGTTGATGCGAGGTACAGTGGCGAGGGCTTGGTTGGAAGAACGTAGTTGGCGGGAGGGGGTGTAGAAGGACAGTCGTGAGTTGAGGCATTCTGGACCGATGTCGTAGAGTGATTTGTGTGCGTGGGTAAGCAGTCTGAAAGTGATTCTCTTATTGACGGGAAGCCAGTGGAGGTCTTTATGGTGGCCAGAGATGTGTTCGTTGCGTGGGATGTCTAATATGAGTCTGGCTGAGGCGTTTTGGATACGTTGGAGTTTCTTCTGGAGTTTTGCGGTAGTACCTGCGTAGAGGGTGTTTCCATAGTCCAGTCGGCTCGTGACCAGAGCGTGGGTGACTGTTTTCCTTGTGTCGGAGGGGATCCAGCGAAATGTTTTTTTGAGCATGCGAAGAATGTTGAAGCAGGAAGAGGATACGGCGCTGACTTGTCTGTTCATTGAAAGTGAAGAATCCAGGATGACGCCTAGGTTCCGTGCGTGGTCTGTCGGGATGGGAGCTTTTCCGAGGGCTTCCGGCCACCAGGAGTCGTCCAATGCAGATGGGGATGTACCTAGGATGAGGACTTCTGTTTTGTCTGAGTTCAGTTTCAGACGGCTTAGTTTCATCCATTCGGCAACTTCTTTCATTCCTTCGTGTAGGTTAGTTTTGGCGGTGCTGGGGTCATTGGTGAGAGAAAGGATCAGTTGTGTGTCATCCGCGTAGGAGATGATGTTGAGGTTGTGTTGGCGTGCGATGGCCGCGAGGGGGCTCATGTATACGTTGAAGAGGGTGGGACTGAGAGAGGATCCTTGTGGTACGCCGCAGATGACTTCAGAGGCCTCTGACGTGAATGGTGGAAGACGGACTCTCTGGGTTCTTCCGGTGAGGAACGAGGTGATCCATTCAAGTGCTTTTCCTTGGATTCCGATGTTATTGAGGCGTTGTAGCAGTGTTTTGTGGCAGACTGTGTCGAATGCTGCAGAGAGGTCAAGGAGGATGAGGGCGACGGTGTCACCATTGTCCAGTAGAGTTCGAATGTCGTCTGTAGCTGCGATGAGGGCGGTCTCAGTGCTGTGTTTTGCTCTGAATCCGGATTGTGAGGGGTCGAGGGATTTGTTGGCTTCGAGGAAGGCGGCGAGCTGGTTGTTGACAGCTTTCTCGATGACTTTGGCCGGGAATGGTAGGAGCGAGATGGGGCGGTAGTTTTTGAGTTCGGTGGGGTCCGCTGTGGGTTTTTTCAGAAGGGCGGTGAGTTCAGCGTGTTTCCAGTCTACCGGAAAGGTGGCGGAGTTGAAGGAGCAGTTGATGACGTCTCGGAGGTGCGGTGCTATGATGGAGTCTGCTTTGTTGAAGATGTGGTGAGGACATGGGTCTGTGGGAGATCCTGAGTGGATGGAGTTCATTAGGCGGATGGTGTCTTCAGTGGAGATTGGGTTCCAATCGTTAAGGGTGTTCGCCGGGGGAGGATGATCAGCAACTGGTAGGGTGGGTTGGTTTCCGGGTTGGTTGTCAAAGCTGTTGTGGATGTCTGCAATCTTGTTGTGGAAAAATGAGGCTAGGGAGTCGCAGAGGGTTTGAGAGGGGGTTACTTATTCCCACATCCCACCGCCTTTTCATTCACTACATTAGATGACTTCTAAGCATGACTTATAGTAAGGAAGAAAGCAGGAATTATGTCCAGTGAAATATTTATTGGCTTTGTTAGTGGTTGTTTGGTTCTAAAGGCAGTTGCAGAAAAATGGAATGATAAAGATTTTTAGGCTTAGGTGGATGGCCGAAACCACCTCCAGCAAAGAAGAATGTGCGCTTTATTAATACCCCTGTGCTCTTAAAAATATGCACAACTGTTAAGTTGCCAGATCCTTGCGCTAGTTCAATCTATGTGCATATATGATAGCCTCAAAAACATATGTTCCATGTTACCAGTTGAATGTCATTAGATGCCACGTGTTCACCGAGGAATAGTACCAGAATATGGTTCGACGAAATATAATTCTATTAACGTATCTTGACCAAAATATCGACTAACAAATATTGTGACTGTATTAATATGTAAGTGTTCATTTACTGTAGTTCATCCCACATTTATGTACCTAAAGCTGTATATATTCAAGGTACATGGATGTGGAGTTAAGAATAGTAAATCTATACTTGCATCAACTTTACCTGGCTATGGTCTTTTAAGTTAAATGTCAAACACAGTCGATGAAAAAACTCATTCTGCAAAAAATATTTTATTTATATAAACAATTTTCTAAATTACAAACCTGATGGCTGTTAGGGAATCTCTTTTTTTCTGTGCTTCTTTTCAGCCGTTTTAGGAAAACAATGGCCTTTTTTTCATACTAGTCAGTTTGCATTTTTAGGCTTTAATGATGCGCTTGTACATTTATTGTCTCAAATGTCTTTTTTGCTAACATTGGAAATGGTGATTTTATTACCGGCTGATCTTGCTGGGTAAAACATCCTTGATTCTCTATGAGTTTCTGTGTTCAAGAGCTCTAGGCCTTCCTATAACTTTAGCCATATCCTTCCATGAAGCTGTGATTGAACACGGTTTGATGACAATCGAGAGACCCTTTTTCAGGGAATACACTTATTACATTAGTTGTTTATAAAACGAAAGAGCTATTTAATGCCCTGGATACTTTGCTATTTCCTAAGCAAAAATGATGTTATATGCTTAAAGGCGGGAATATATACTGCATTGATAGAATATACTAAGGCAATGAATGAATCAGTTGAATGCAGATGGGAAAATGATTCAGATGTACACCTGTCGACAGATAGAAAAGTCCCTGAATTACAGACAAGAAGTCACGCATTTTAAATATATTCATCAATATTATTTTGCTCTTCGACAAAATAAGAGATGTTATCCACAAGAATCCATGATCTGTTAATAAATGTCATAACAAGGATGCAGATTTCCGACACAAATCTTGGAAGTCTCTGGTTGGTTGAACCCTCTGGGCTGAGTCATGACGCTCTACAGGGCCGGACTGGGAACACAAACCAGCCCTGGCAATTTAGTTGTACCAGCCTACGGGTTGGTTGCTAGTGAGAGGCACTGCTGCTGCTTTTGTTACAGGGGGGCGATATTGCAGCACTGCTGCAAAACCGGCCCCAGTAACAAAACGGCCCCACCACTCAAAAACAGCCCCACCTTTGCTGCCCACCAGGAAAATGCCTGGTGCCCGCTACGGCCAGTCTGGCCCTGAAGCTCTATCTGCGGGGGGTATGATTCGTACACAGTTGCAACCTTTTGCACTGATGGTGCTATTCTGGTGCTCTAAGCCAGGGTTCTCCAATGTCCTCCTGGACCGTCATTGGAGAACCCTACACTAAGCCACTAGCTAAGAAATTAAAAATGTTTGTCGGCCTTGCAGTGTACCCTGCACAGTAGTAGTTTGCAACGTGAGAGTAATTGGTTCCACTGTTCCCTCCCACTTTGAAGTGTTCGCAAACAGATATGGCCCGTTGTGATACCATGGAGGGCGTATTTCTGTGAAATAATACCAATCGGTCCTCATCCTTCCAAAGTTTTGACTTAATGTAGAAACTTTTGACAAGAAGAAAGTACAGCCTTCTGATGTTTGCTATGGAGTCGAGAAATTAGATGGGAGATTTACTTTGAAATTTGAAGTATCCTTTTTAGGTTGAGCATATAGCGTCAGCTCACATGTGCTGCTCACTGTGCGAGGCATGCAGTTTTCAGTATGGAATGGAAGCTCTGTGGAAGCTCCGCCCACTCTCCGGCCATCTTTTTCATTGGCTGGTGTCTTAAATACTGCCTTCCGATTGGTTTTAGGTTGTTTAGTCCCTCCTTATGACAGCCATGTCGTCATTTGTATCCTTCCATGGTTACTGGTCCCTTTACTTTGAGTGTTGCACAGTATGTTTTTTTAGATTGTGACAGTGCCTCCCCCCTCCCGCAGTCCGTGCCTTCTCATCCCCCACACCTGATCCTCATGCCTTCTCGCCTGCCCGCCCTTGCGTTTGCAATGCAATAGGTCTTGCATAAATCCGAGTCCTATTGCATTGCAAATGCTTGTGTTCAGCTGATCGAGCACCGACAGGGGAGGGCGTGTGCAGTGCCGAGAAGCCCCGCTGGCAGCACACAACCAGGACAACAATTGTTTGGGTGGTAAATCCACCGGGCGCAAACAACACACTACTGAGTCACAAAACAAGTGAACAGGAGGGGATAGGCGTATGCGTGACAGTATTCCACAAACAAACATTAGATAAAGTTTGGTTCCAAGTTTGACCACGCAGTACTGTAAACAGTCTGTGCACAGAGTATGAGCATCTCCGGTTTCCGGGCCTGTAGGCGAACGCCTGACATGAAGAAGTGGGGCGGTCCTGCCGGCGACCCGGCTTCATCCTCTGCGAGGTGGCCTCCGCTGGGCGTGCCCCGGGCTGGGAGGGCGGGGGCGGGCTTCGGACTGTGGGGGTGGGCTCTGCCTGATCTCTCATCGCTCCCAGCAGCCTCCCGCCACAGGCTGATTCTCCCGACGGGGTGCATCAGAGCAGGTTGGACCTGGTTATTTCTTGCAGGTATTGAGAGTCGATGGGCCTGTGGTGGAGGGTAGGGGTCACAGGAGGAGGCTTCAGGGAGCAGTGGCGGAGAGGCCCGCAGAAACCACCAGATGCCTGCTTCACTTATCCGTCTGCTTACTTGTGTTATTTATCACTATAGCGCCTGAAAGTGTGTGGCTGCTAGCGCCGTCTCAATGCCTGGACTCCAGCAGTCGACTGTCTCCATCCTTCTGACTGGTTATTTCCTTGTGATTCTCATGTCTTGCACTGTACATATGTGTATTGTATCGCAATAATATATATAGTATTTATTACCCGCATGTGGGGTTCCAAAGCACTTGCCAACATCATAGGTCACACCATACACAGTCTGGGGTGTGGGTTGGAAGGGTCTTGTCTTTGTTGTGATCCTGTGTGGGAAGTGTTCCCATGTCGTGCTTGGGTGAGGGGGCCACCGAGGTGCGGTCGTCATGTTGTGGGACACAGCATTTAGCAGAGTGCAAGATGAAAAAGTGTGAGAGACGGGTGCACCGGTTTCAGAAACCTGGCAGCTTGAGCAGCACTGCAGCTCCCTTTATGGCAGAAGCCTTTAAACTCTGCTTTCAAAGAAGGCCCTTTAGTAATGGGTAATTACACTGTACCGTGTGTAAACAATTTAATAAGTCCAGTAAAAGGACACGTTCCCATTAGTGAAGCAAGTGCTGTGGCACAAAAGTGTGAATGGCCCACTGTATCACAGTTATGACTCTCTTATTTTGCAAAAGATGTATGGGGGCTTGTTTTCTTTGCTCGCATTAGGTCTGATGGCACCCTTATTTCAGAGAGGCTGCAGGATGTGGGAGATCCTCTTTTAGGTTGTGCCTGGGCAGCGCTTGCAGTAGTGGAGTACGGAATAGAAGGCCCGCCCACTCTACGCCCATATATGTAATTGGGTTGTGTCATTGTGCTTCGTAAACGCTGGCTTCTGAGTCCTAATTAGGCTTGTTAGTCCCTCCTAGGTACCGCCTTGTCTGCATTTGTTACCTCCCATAACGACTGGACCTTTTACTGGTGGTGTTATATGGTCTGCTTCATAAGTTGGTGAGAACTATTTTATTTAATGTTCTTACCCTATTGCACCCACTACCTCGCAGTACGCTGCACCTTTATTTGAATGTTCACTAATGGCGGTCCTCTTTAACTATAGAGGTCATGCTTATTTATTTAAGCAGTGCGGTCCACATTTAGCGGCCGCACTTACTTACTTATTTATTTTAGCAGGGCGGTCCGCATTTAGCGGCCACGCTTATTTACTTATTTAATTTTTTTATTGACACCCATGCAGCGCTTACACATTCATAGAGGTTGCGCCCCTTTCTTTACACAAACCGCGTCTAAAAAAAAATATGCGGCCGACATTAGAGTGAAAGCGCGGCTTGGGCGCTTTTACCCCCCAAAAAAATCTGTTTAACAACTTGACAAACAGATTCTTTATTTTGTGAAAGCCCCCATTCCGCGGTTTCACTTTACTGTTGGATACACCCTTCATGAATGTGAAAGCGCCGCATTGGCACTAGTAAAAAAAAAAACACAAATATTTGCAATGCAATAGGTCTCACATTTTCAGGAGTTAAAGCTATTGTATTGCCAGTAGCTTATACTCTCATTAATGCTTAACCTATTGCATTGCAAATGCTTGTTGATTGCTGGAAACTAGTGATCTACCAAATGTGGAATTGTGCAGGATGTTGCAACTAATTGCAAAGCTGTGTTTTGTTGTTAAATTCACATAGTACATAATAATAATGTTTAGCTGAACCACAAAATCAATTTGATCCCTCAAAGTTCATGAGTTAAGCATGGCGGAAGGTATTAGAATAAAAAAAATATGCAAGTTTTTAAACTCCAAACTTGCACGTAGAGCAAGACTCTTCAAACTGGTACTGAACAACATGCCTATAGGTATATACGTAATGATATTTGCTTGGTATTTCTTGGACCAAGATAGCAGAAATATGGGAGCCTTTTGCAATATGTAATTCTGCTGTGCCACAGGCACGAATGTGAAATTATTCAAATATGAATTTTTGGCATCTATAAGTTCTAGAGTTGTCTTGGTGCACACCTGTGCCTTGAGCCTCGTTAGTTACATTAAACTATTAATGTGCAATTAGTCTAATTTGAAAAGAGCTTCATGTTTCCATAGCTTTGAAGTTTTAATGAGCAACAGTTAATTCAAGCTTCAGGTTATGATTTTTTGTGCCAGGAAAGGTAATCTCTTGGGTAGAAAATACTTTACCTAATTGCGTTTATTGGCATTTACGAAGTGTTACATTAAAAAGTGAAAAAGTTATTCACTCCAGCAGCTGCACTGTGTATTTCAGAAACGCGCATTTCTCTCCAAATTACTTTTGTGTTTTCGGACTTTGTGTTTCTCTGTTTCATTTGATTCTATGTATTTACATCAAAATGGTCTCGGTGTAAATATTTCAGATGCATTATTTTTTCTGTAAAGACCGTGCCTTCTCGTTGTAATTAAAACTGTAATCTCGAATCAAACTCATAGGTACTTTTACTTCCTTTTCAGGAGGCAATAAGCTGAAGAATCAGAATTTTCGACTGAATTGGGCATGGATATCACTAGAGAAGGAGCACTACCTGGTAAATGAAGACGCCAAATACCTGGAGGTCTTCCTGAAGCGCCGCGGATACTTGGGTGAAACCTCTTTCATAAGTAAGCGGATTCCAAATGTACAAATCTGGTTAATTATTAAGGGACACCTATTTTTGTCACAGTTTCCTAGTAATCAGAAGAGAAGTTTTTGCCCCGGTACAGAATAGTAGTTTCAGAGTCAAGATGACATGAACGTTCAACTAGTCTGGGGTTCTAATCTTATGTAGCAAACCTCCATGCGATCTTTGCTTTAACATATGTGTTCTTGAATTGTGCTACCAGACATGTTTTTAGGTCGAGCAGACCTTACTCTCAATGCGTGAGCATTGAGAGTGTCTGCTTCAGACCTTTTGCCGCCCGTATGGGGAATGAGTTGGGAATGAGGACACCAATCTGTTACGAGCAGCGTTTTTCCTCGCGGGAGCGCGCGTCTGATACCTGCGCATGCGCAGAGGCCCTGCGCATGCGCAGAGTAACTCACAGCCCTTGCACAGACGCAGGCAGCCCCCACCCCTCTGCATGCATGCACGCACGCACACACAGGCAGCCCCCACCCCTCTGCATGCACGCACGCACACGCAGGCATACGGCACACATACAGGCACCCATACAGGCACACTATCCCCTACCTCGCATTCTCTCGCAATCACACAGTCACGCATGCGCACACACATTCCCTCGCGCGCACACACTCCACCACCCCTCCCAGGCATACACACAGGCACGCACGCACTTCACTTCAGCCCTGGGCCCCACTCACCGACTGCGCTCTTCCGGCGGGCTCCTCACGGCGCGGCGCGTCTCGTCTCCTCTTCTCAATCGGGCTCGCGGACCTCGGGAGGCGGGACTTCCGGTCGGCCGCGACCGGATTCGCCGGCCGGCCAAGAGCTTCCGGGTCGCCGCTGCCAGCGCGGCGGCACTCCTTAATATGTTTTTTTCATGGTGTGAAAACTGAGGCTTGTCCAAGGTGAAGGCTCTACTGCTACAAAAACACGGAACAGCGCTTGGAACCAAATGTATGTATACGAAAAACTATCATGGTGTTATAGTTACATAAGTAAACAACTCAGAGGGAAAATGTAAAGATAAACCACGGAGTCACCAAAAAACTCTTAAAAACAGTAGTAGTTACACCCCTTTTTCATATGGACCACAACTAATGTTGGAGATATTAACTTTGTTACTGACTTTAAATAGTATCAATCAACGAACACTTTTGGGTTCATGATCATTTGTGAGACACTGTCTGTCATATCTGTGAGGCACAGAGGAAGCGGTTTTCATTATCTTTCATTTTAACATGTGCACAGCAGAGAAAATCGCAATAAAAGTAGCAAACAAACAAAACACACAAAGATATAGATAAATAATATCTTCGCTTTCTTCTTCAATATTGAAAACACATGATTTTTGGTACCCAGCCAAGGGACCAGTGTATTCCTTTCTTGTTGCAGGATAGCAGCATTTGTTTCATCTATATTGACACGTGCTCATTGCATTGGTAAATGTATTTATGTTATCAAACATGTATCCTAACTAATGACGCTGGTAGGAAGCCACAGAACATGAGCAGTGCTCATGAATGCAGTGTTTACCTTCTGTTCCTGGCACGGCTTTTGCTCCCCCTGAGGCCAGAGGTCAAAATGGCAGTGCCAGGGGTTTCCAGGGGTGTGCATGGCCAGTGACATAGAAACGTTTCCATGGGCCCTGGTGCAAAGGTGACAAATAGGCTCACGTCTGGTGGATGAACAGCAAAACATAACCAAATACAGATGTGCCCCGGTGCCACTGCACCTGCTGCACTATTCAAAGATAATCCCTTGTACGTGGGCGCCAGGAACCGGCCACATCTCGATACCTGCATTTTTCTGAGTGACCTTCTCAAACTCTCTGATTAAGAGTCCATTCTTTTCAAGAGCTGGGGAACTTTACATCAGAGATGTGCGGCTCCTCTAAGCGCTTCCCGGGACAAACGCACTTCTGCGAAAGGCAGTAGAAAAGGAGAGATCTTCACTTCACTATAGCCGCCTTTTATCGAGAACTAGAGAAATATGAGAGAACGACCGAGAGATAGATGGGCGAAAGATGGGGGTTAGTGAACGAACGATATCCAGACCGACCGACCGGACCAGACCGACCGGACCGACCCGACCCGACCGACCGACATGGATGGAAGGACGGACAACGAGAAGAGTGCTACTGCTGCTATGTGAGGCGCGTGGCCCCCGGCCAGGTCTAGAATAGCAGAGCACGAGGGCACATCAGGACAGCGGGTGTCCAGCGCCGGGTGAAGGGCGGAGGAAGCATCCGAAATGTCATCTCGCGATCAGCTTTCTCCATGGCTCGCTTCCCCACTCGGGAAGGTTGTGGAAGACGGTTCTGGAAGGTTTGGTGACGTCCTTCACTCAGACTGAAGAGTGCTGAAGGTAGCCGGTGGCGCTCAGTCTGCGGACTGCAGCTCCTCTGCGACGGTCGCACCTCTCTCTCTCTCCCTGCACCACTTTCACCTGGGAACACCAGGATGGCGCAGCTGGCAAAGCTGGGGTGGCTGGTGCCCATGCGGAATATGGCAACTGGGTCTGCTGTCAAACAGCACGGCGAGGGGCCGGGCACAGGTGAGGGACCGGGCACAGGTGAAGGACAGGGCACAGGCGAGGGACAGGGCACAGGTGAGGGAGTGTCGAGGCTCTGGGCCGGGGAATGAACTCTTCCTCGAAGAAGGCAGCACACGTGATAGCAGTGGAATCTCACCTCACACACAGAACAGGTATAACACGGGCAGCAGCAGGGCAAGCTTTTCTCAGGCAGAAAAACGCCATCACATCAGGGCCGGACTGGGTAGCTGAAGGCAGCCCTGGCAAAAATGCTCCGGCAAAATCCCGCCCGCTCCATTCATTCCTTGGGCAATCCTTCACTTTCCAACTACCAACTTCCTCTCTCTTTCCTTCTCTCTCTATGTTCCCTCTCTGGTCGCTTTCTTTCTACCCTCCCCGCCTTTCCTATCTCTGGAATCCCCCCAGTGCCCCCTTCTGCCATTAACCTCAGGGAGCCCCAAGGTGAAAGAGGCACCAGGAGCGGCTCTGGGCTTTCAGAACCAACCTCCGAGGGCTGTAGCCCACCGGGAAAATGTCCATTGGCATAAAAGGCCTGTCCGGCCCTGCATCACATGTATGAACAAGGTTAGCTTCCTCTACACACAGGGGCATAGCACATGCAGGAGCCATCGATGACGTAACACATAATGATGGGGCCCCCTTGCAGAATGTGACGAGAGGCCTGATTCTCCCATATTTCATAGTTATTCATGCGCTTTGGGCTGAAAGAGAGCCCTTGAAGAGCCTCCCCTGAAGGGTTGGGACGGTATTGCCCCCCCCTCCCCCCCCCAAGAGTTGCCACCCCCTGAGCCACAGGGGCTGCAGCGACCTGTGTTACAGCCCTGTTAGCCCTACAAACTTAACTCACGCATTGAACAGCTAATGCGTGAGCAACAGCAGATAATAGCTCCCCAACACAACAACAGGTGCAGCAGAGCAAACCCTACCCTCATAGAGAGATTTAAAGCATGGGCAGCAGCTATGCAACGTTGCATAAAAGTCTTAACAAGAACAGCATTGAATGCTACAGTGAAAGCATAAGCAGCAACCCAAGCTTCATTTCTCTGTCTCTCTCACACCACACATACACAGATTGGGTGCAGTGTTGCTTTCAGCAGTACAAGCTCAGCTGCTCATAGAAAACAAATATATAGAGCAGTCTAAGCTTCCCTGATGCATGGAATAAATAATTAATCAAATTATTCACCATTCGAAAAAAGCTGGATTGCTTATTTAGGACTAGACTACAGGCAGCTTTTACAATAACTTTTATTTAAGTATTAATTATTCAAAATAAATAAAAGCCATCCTTATTTGTAATATCAATACATTTAAGTCACGTAAATACAACACATATTGCATTACAAATGCTATAGGTGTCACATTTGCGAAAGTTAAAACTATTGGCATTGTAAATGACAAAGCTATTAATTTAGCTATTTTCAAAACCAACACATAAATACAAAAATTGTCATTTACAATACCAATAACTCAAACTTTCCTAATGCGAGACCTATTGCATTGCAAATGCTTGTTGTAACTGGATGCCACACAAAAGCAAGTATAAGGTTGTACCAGTGATCTTGGCATTTGGTAGTCCAAGGTTTCCCTAAAACAACCAGAAGTTAATTATTTGGCAGGGTTTCCAATGAGAGTAGTACATTTCTCTTGACTTCATAAGCCATCACTAGAATCATATCACTTTTATTCTGGAGAGTAGGAACAAAATAGGCGAAAAACAGTAGGCTAGATTTCTCAATGCTTTTCAAATGGAGAAAGCTGACTGTATACACCGTGCCCTTGAATGGATACAAAGTGTTTGAAAACCTAGGTAGATGAATTCGATATAAAGCTTAGTTACCCATGTTAGACTGGTCCTCAGTTGTGTCACACAATTGTACATCAACCACACTCAAACATAGGTTCTATAAAAAAAAATCTATTATTATTTGGGGTGAGCCACTGCCCACTCTAAGGTGTAATTACAACCCTTGTCAGCCTGCCAGGAGATATCAGCCTTGTGGTACTTCCTGAACACGGGGCTCATATCCCCTGGCATTATCTCTTCATGATTTTAGTTGTGTGTAACACACATTTCCAAATGTACAATGATGACATCTTGCACCATCACTTTTTGAATGGATCCAAGAACCCTTGCAGTATGAGCCTCTGTTCTAGACAAAAGAGAAGTACCTGTGCCTGACTGGAGCCTAAACCAGTATCCTGGTGCTGAGAGCCACACATAGGAACATTATACCTTTTGGCTTGCCATAGGTTGTGGAAGTTGACCCAGACAAGGTATAGAATCTTAATGCAATAATTAATCCTGCAGATAAATGCAATCATCAAGAGCATGCACATTTAACTTATGGCAATAAAGAAGGCCGTTGGAGTTCACTTTTTGGGTTGAACTCACAAGAGGTATTATCAGCCTTGCTTATGTTGATTTACACAGAAAGAAGCAACTGGCACTCTTATGTATCTAAGCATTATGCAGACCCTGCATGTGTCATAAGGCACAGAGGTTTAATGACTATAATCCCTGCAAAGTCAGTAATTATATGTAATACACTTCACTGTAGGCAAGAAGAGCAAAGACTTATACCATAACACCAGCTCAAACGCCTGACACTTACTGTTATTCTGGCCAGATCCTACTTTGCACCTTGAAAGTCTTTGACTTTCGTTTGTCCTCTTCAATGTTTCTTTAATATCCCAGTTTATTGTGGTTGCTGTACTTGCCTGAAATTCATGGTGTTGGGCATTGATATGACACTGTTCACAAATCAATTGATGTAGGACAAACATTAGTGCTCTGGAGAACTTTGAATGGAGCGCAAACCATGCAATTTTGTTGAGGAAGGCTCTACATCCTCAGATGTTTCTTCAAATATGTATTCCTTTACTACTTACTGAAGCAGAGATCCGATGCTATCAGAGTGTGAGAAGCTCATCCTCTGGCTTGGTCTACTGTTACTTGTAGTTATGGTTTATGCATTGGTGAAAGGAAATCTGCACCATACCTGTATGCACATGTACTCACACTGACTCTGGACACTTTCAGATGTTTCATTCTATTATTGTCTCTCCCTTTTAAGAAACTTTGCCATTCAAAAATGCCTGTCATAAAGGACCAGTAGAACATTATTTTTCCGTTATGTATTTACATTGCAAGAACAGAACTAAGCTAAGGATGCACTTCCATTTTAAAATGTACCCTCAGTGCATGCCTATGGGCGTCCAAGCTAAACATATCCAGTCACAGAATAAGTATTGCTTGGCACTCTTAATAGTGTTGACTTTATGCTCCAGAATTCCAGATGTTAATAAATTACAGGTAGTTGTTATCAATGACAGAAATATAATGTATGAGACTAGCAGTTTCACTTCCATGTGTAGTATTGGCCCATATCTGTTTTTCACTGGTGTGCAGTAAATTGAACTGCATTTTACATGTAAAGTTCCCCAATTTAGTAAACTTGCAATTCCTGTCAAAAAAATCATCTTTTTGAAGTGGGAAATCTACAATACAGATTAGTTTAGAAAACATTTACGGGATAGGTAAGAAGAAAGGTCAGAATCAAATACATCGTTAACCTCTACTTTTTTCCTGACCATTCATTTATTAACCTTAATCTAATACTTTAATTCCTCTGGTCTTTGGTCTGATATTATATGGGCATTTGTCTATGGGCTGTAGTGCATTAGCAAAAGCATCACTTCCCACAGAAGTTATAGGATTATTTGACCATGGCACTTTGCTCCTGACAATTTCGATAACAGAGCTAATGCTTCATTTGCAATAATGCACAAGTGTGGGGGAGAAATCTGCCAGCTGGTCGTCTTCCCTTTTGTAATGTAATGTAATGTAAATTGCTTTTGTATAGTGCATAAATCACCCGCAGGTTTCAGAGCGCTTGCAATGACACCAACACCAGACAAAATAAAGCCAGACATAAATAAAGGGCAGAGAAGTGGAACAGAGGCTAGAACAGCCAGGTCTTCAGATTTTTTCGGAATCTGAGGTAATTGGATTGGACCCTAATTGATAGGGGCAAAGGTGAGGAGCTGATTTACTAAAAGACCTGTCACCGTTTCTGACCGTACGTACTTTAGGGACCTTTAGGAGCTGCATGTCAGCTGATCTGAGAGCTCTCGTAGGTAGGTAGGGTTTAAGTTTACATTCTAGGTAAGATGGTCCTTGTCCATGAATTGTCTTATGGACTAGGCAGCACACTTTAAATTGGATCCGTTTCTTGATGGGGAGCCCATGCAGGGTTTTGAAACAGGGAGCAAATGGGGTACGAGGGGGAAGGTCTAATACCATTCTGGCTGCGGTGTTCTGCAACACCTGCAGCTTAGACAAACGATTTTCATTAATTAAGGTGAGGAGGGCATTTCCGTAGTCAATATGACTTATTATGAGGCCTTGGACTAGGGGCATGCGTGAAGAGAGAGGAAGCCACTTGAAGATTTTCCTCAGACTGCGCATCAAGCCAAAGCAAGTCTGCGATGTTTTACTGATATGTTCTGACATGGACAGTCTGTTATCGATTGTCACCCCAAGGTTCCTGACCGTGGACCTGGGGCCACGGGTGGTGGGCCACCAGTCCTTGGTACAGAATTTGTCTGCTGCTCCAAAGAGGAGAATTTCTGTTTTGCTGGCATTCAGTTTTAAAAAGTTGTTGGTCGTCCAATTGTCTATCTCAAGCATGCAATCCCAGTCGCTTGTTAGTAAATGAAAAGTTCATGTTCCTTCCAATTTCATGACTGTCCTGCTCATGTCCCATGCCGCCTTCTGGAACCCTCTCTATTGAAATTCTATACATGGCTTCCCACTACCCCCTCATTGTTGCCACCCGCATGTCTTTGGGTGTGATTCTGCAACAATTAGTCCCAGTGCCTCAGCTTTACTTTGATGTAACTATTTCTGGTTCCAACCTTTCTCCTCATCCCACACCTTTCCACCCCAAGACTACCCCTACCCCCACGATCTTACGGTGCATTTCACACTACTCATCACCCAAGTGCGCATAGTAACTGCTTCCCTACCATCAGTGCTTAATTTGTAAAATATGAAGTGCAGGTGCTCAAATGTTTATTGGTGGTCACACCTACTTTCCTCCGACTCCACCCATTTCCTCCACTGGCCCCACCCACTTTATTAGCTCCCCCACATCCTCAAAAGTCAGATGTAATATGAGGTACAAACACCTGTTAGTAACAATTCAGGGAAAGGGTGGAAACAGTAACATGACTATAGCACTCAGGAGAGGGTAAAAAGTAAGTGGTAGGAAGTGGTAATACCGAGACACATACATGTATTAAGTAGAGGGGCAGGGGCTGCTGTAGTAATAATATAACGCTAAGAGATATCCGGTGAAGTGCAACAAACAGGAAATAAGGACGTTAAAAACTGTGGACCAACAGCACTACTGAAACGGGCCAGAACATTAAGCAGACTGTCGCGAGAGTACAGTAACCATTACTACCCCATCCCAAGTTTCACAGCAAGTCCCTCCCCCACCCAGACAAATGAGTAGCTTACTAATGCGTTAATGTTCAGCAAATTGCTGCTGTCCATGTAGCCGGTGTCTCCCTCCGACCCCCACACCCAGCACACATCCTGTCCCGGGACTGTCATCTGAAAGCAATTGTACTTCACTGTACTCTGCTCCTGAGGGCTGAACGGACTCGGACACAGCAACAGCTTGCCCCCGTGCTGCATAATGGAATGCAGATGGCCTGGAATTAGGGTGACCAACTGGCATGGACAGAAATTCAGGACTGTGAGTGTAAAAATTCAGGACAAAGGGTCAAAATTCAGGACAGAAATTCAGGACAGGAGGTCGAAATTCAGGACAAAAGGTACGATTTAAAGACACATCAGAGGAGGTTGAGCAATAGTATATAAGTAAATAAATAGACAACCACTTAAGTACAAGTGAACATAAGTTTATATTAGGTTGAGAAAATTGTGCACTTCATGGTTTTTCAGTATGCGCTCAGCTTTAAGCAAATGTGCAGGTCTTTTTGTGGTAACAAAACCGCCCCCACCCCACCTTTCCAGCCTCCCAGGAAAACGCCCGATATCCAGTCTGGCCAGTTCGGCCTTGCAACCACCCTCCAATGGTGCCCCTCATCTTCACAAAGACCCTCTCTCATGTATTTTTAATTTCTTTTATAGTGCTACTCATCCCAAGTAAGTAGAACAGGGTGTCGGAGTGCGTTACATCACACACATCTTATATAGAGACAATGACCCATATACATGTGAAAGTCAATGTATAGGAAATGTTACTTAAGATAATGGGGGTTACCATGTGTAATCATTCTTTCATCCATCATTCAATCTTTCACCATTCATTCTGTCCTTTTATCTGTGTGCCATCCATAACAACATTCAACAATATGCAAACCTATCCATCATCTATCCTTGCATCCATCCATCCATCCATCATTCCACTCATCAATCCCTCCATCCACCCTTTCACTCATCCATCCCTCCATTCATACTTTCACCCTACCCATTCATCCACTCGTCCACTCATCCATCCATTCACTTATCCATCCAGCCATTTCGACTTTCACCAATCCAGCCATCCTTTCACTTACTCATTCATCCACCCAGTCACTCATCCTTCCACCCTTTCAGTCAACCATCCCTCCTTTCGCTCTCCATCCCCCTTACACTTGGTCATCCATCCTTCCATCCACCCATCCATCTACTCTTCCACTCATGAATCCATCCATTGGCCCTATCACTCATCCATCTATCCTTTCTCTCATCCATCTACCCTTTTACTCGTTCACTCATCTATCCACCCTTTTGTCCATTTACCTGGCCTTTCACTCATTCATCCAGCCTTACATCCGCCCTTTCACTCACTCATCCATCCATACATTCATCCTTTCACTTATTAATTCATCAATCCTCCCATCAGTTCACTCATCCATCCCCCATTCACTCACCTATAATCCACCCTTTCACTAATCCATCCACCCATCCATCCATGTACCTGTCCATCTACCCTTCCACCCATACATTCATGTATTTACCTTCTCTCATCCATCCATCTGTCCAC
The DNA here is from genome assembly GCF_964263255.1 of Lissotriton vulgaris. Classification (NCBI taxonomy): domain Eukaryota; kingdom Metazoa; phylum Chordata; class Amphibia; order Caudata; family Salamandridae; genus Lissotriton; species Lissotriton vulgaris. The sequence goes on along the minus strand of NC_141696.1, from coordinate 1,193,063,498 downwards.
TCACTCATCCGTCTATCTTTTCTCTCATTATCCATCCAGTTACCCTTTCATTCATCCATTCATCCTTTCACTAATCCATCCAGCCATCCACCCATCCCTTCACTTCACTTACTCAATTTTTCACATTAATTATGAGCTGAGCCTTTGTCTACAGAGTTGCAGACATAAGAGGCCCATCAAGGATTTCACCACTGCTATATATCCTAAAGCAAGTGGTGGGGCGGGGAGGGCTCACTATGCCCCTGTACATAGGAAATCTGAAAAAGTGGAAGTCATGAGTCGTGCATGAAGCACTGTGCCACTGACATGGTGTTGTTTCCAGGGTTTTAAGTGGGATGAAAAAACTGGAGGAAGGGGGGTTCTCCAAAGGGGGTGTTCAATGTAATTAAGGGCATACCTAAGCTAAAAGTCTGTGCTCAGCATATTGTGCCAGTCGACTGGTAATTTGCTGCTTCGTTCATTGCATCCATATATATTACACAACAAGTAGTGTTACACCTACCATCCAGAACTATTGGCTTTGTCAATGGTTGTCAGTTGCATAAAATAAAAAAAAACAGCAACTATGGCTTTGTTGAATCTGGCAATGACAGTGAAGTTTTTTTTTAACTTGTTTCACCACCTTTTTTTGTGAACTGAATTCTCCTGTAGCAGTATTGGCGTTTTTGTGTATTTCACCACCTGACTGAATGCCCTGCCCTAGACCGAGGCTGCAGGAGGCCCACCACATGCGTTAAAATTACACACTGTCCAATTGTAATTCTGAATGTGGCAATCAGCCCCATACAGAATGATGACAATGGGCGGAAGGGGCTTGCCTTGGGTTCAGAGGCTGAGTGAGTGGCGGGGCCATCAGGGAGCAGAAGCTTCAGGCAGGGGAACAGTGATGTTCCCCAATGCCCAAAATTACGGACAAAAGGCGTTTGTAAAAGGGTTCCTCACGGACAACGGACGTGAGGCCCAAATTATGGACGGTCCGTGAAATTTACGGACGGTTGGTCACCCTACCTGGAATGAGGTGCATCGGCAGAGCTATTATTTGGACTTAAGACAGAAATATCTAGGGCAAGGCACCAGGAAGTCACGGTTAAGGCGACTAGGCACAACGCTGCACGTGGAATTTGTGCACGCTATGAGTTATAGAGCCCATGGTGGAAAGTTTGTTTTCTTAGTCTTTGTATTGGGCTTTTGAGCGTGTAGTTGTATGGTTTTGCATGGGGCACAATCAGGGGACAAGTCCTATAAAAAGAAGTGGGCGGACTGACCAAGTAGGACAATATGCAATTGACCTCATGATGTCACAACATAGCGCTTAAAAGCATATTTCAGTGGGTCCCAACTTCTTGCCAGGGGGGACGGCGTCCACCCTGTGAAAAGAGTGGGGGGTGTGCAAAGCCCTACAGTATATTTTGCTGTCCTGCACCCGTCCAGGACAGTGCTAATGGTTAACACAAGCCAACCGCATGAACAGACCAGTGCGTGAAATGCAAATTAACATCATGTTTCAGTAAAGATACCCCTTTAGCTGTGTTTTTTGTACAAAACATAAACTTCCCAAACGGGCAGCATTTTTCAGAGACGGGCGAGAAATTGCAACAGCATAACACAGGTGAACACATGAACAGTCGAGACCTACCTTTCTAAGTTGATTCTCTCGCACTTTCAACTGGCCACAAACTAAAAAAAAACAAAAACGAAGAGCAAACTCCCAAGCAGAGGCATGCTGGGCCAGCGAAGACAGCAATGATTTAAATCCAATGGTCACTGCAGCATAGGTATGACATTTTAAATGCTCAACGTTTGCACCATTCCAGCTTCGAGAATGTGAGCGTTTCCAGAGCTCATCTGCATACAAGTCCACTTCTTTGAAGCAAAAAAAGTGCATGAAAAACATATTTATTTATTTATTTATTTATAGTCTTGTATCGCGCTTGAATCAGCCCCGAAGGGGTATCTCCGCGCGTGGCTTCTGAATGAGTAATGCAAAACTATGGGTCGGAAAGGGCAGAGGGGAAGCTAAGTTAGTCCTGTGTAAATAAGTAAGTTTTCAGTTTCTTCCTAAAGTTAAGAAGGTGAGGAATTTGTCTTAGCTGGGGGGGGAGGGAGTTCCACAGCATTGGACCTTTAAGGGAGGGGGCACGGCCACCCTGTCTTGCTCTGTTTACTTTAGGTACGTATAGCAACATAGTGTTGCTGGAGCGTAGGGTACGTCCAGGAGAGTAAGGAAGAAAGATATCTTTCAGATATTTGGGACCAGAGCCGTAGATACATTTATGTATGATACAGCACAGTTTAAAATGAATCCGCTGTTGCACCGGGAGCCAGTGAAGATGGGAGAGGAGGGGGCGGGAAGGGGTGCGGGGCGGAGCATTCATGATAAGTCTTGCCGCGGTGTTCTGTACTACCTGCAGTCTGCGAAGTTGTTCCTGGTTGGCAGATATGAGTAGACTATTGCAGTAGTCCACTCGTCCAAGGACTAGTGCCTGAACCAGCGTCTTCCTATGGGTGTTTGGTAGGAAGGGGAAGATACGCCGTAAAAGACCAATTGTGCGGAAACACGTTCCCGCAACCTGACTGACGTGATCTTTCATAATCAGGGATTGGTCCAGGCGTACCCCCAGGTTCTTGATGGTTTGCTTGGGCGCTGGGACAGGACCGAGCTCCATTGGCCACCATTCCGGGGACCAGAGCAGGGAGGCCCCTCCAAACAACATGACCTCAGTTTTGGTCACGTTGCATTGGAGGAAGTTCTGGGCCATCCAACCTGCCACCGCTCTCATACCGTCTTGGAAAGATTGCATGACTGCGGGTGTAATGGTGTGAAAGGGGAAAAGCAGCTGAGTATCGTCAGCATAAGAGATTGGTGAAAACCCGTGAGATCTAATGATCTCTGCCAGGGGGGCCACATATACGTTGAATAACGTGGGGCTTAGACATGAGCCCTGTGGCACCCCCTTGGTAAGCTTCCTGCAGACAGATTTATAGGAGCCTAATTTGACACCTTGTTGTCTGTCTCCGAGGAAGCTCTCCAGCCACGCAAGGGCGGTCCCTTCTACTCCAGCTCCCTTCAGACGGCCGAGAAGAACTTCATGCGACACCGTGTCGAAGGCAGCGGACAAATCCAATAGCACCAGAATCACTGAGCTCCCTCTGTCAAGTAACATTCTGATGTTATCTGTCACTGACAGAAGGGCTGATTCGGTGCTATGGTTGGGCCTAAAACCAGATTGCGAGTGGTCTAGGCCGCCCGCTGCCTCGATGTAGTTGGACAGGTGTGCATTAACATGTTTCTCGGCCATCTTGCTGTAATAAGGTAGGAGCGAGACAGGACGGAGGTTGGAAAGCTCCGTCCAAGGAAGGGCCGCATTCTTGCGGATTGGGTTCACCACTGCTCTCTTCCATTCAGTTGGTACTTTTCCCTCTTTAAGGGACTGGTTGATGATATCCTGAATGTAGGGGGCTAACAGGGTACGAAGTGGGGTTAAGATTTTAGCGGGAATAAGATCGTCCGGAGATCCAGATTTGACTTGAGTCATTATTGTGTCAAGCTCTTCGATATTTATAGGAGGGAATGTAGTTAAGGTAAAGTTTGTATTCACATTGAGGGAGGAGGCCTTTTGGGAATCGCTATTGGGTTGGGATCCTAGGATTTTGCCATAAATGGATTCTATTTTATTTTCAAAGTAAGATGACACTTCTTCACATAAACATATAACTTTTTACTCGGATCTCTCCTCCTGTCGAAAGTTACAAGTTCTTTTGCTCCTGGCAAATTGTCTTTTAAAGCAAACACCACTTCTGTCTTTACTGTTAAACATCCTTATCTTACTCCCTCATCGGCAAGAGCATTCCTGCGGCCCTCTCGGGATTTTTAAATCTCTCTCCTGCCGCCAAGCCTTTTAGTTTACCCTGGAAATCATGCGTGGTTTGGTGCGCGCTCTTATCACGCTTTTGATGAGCAGGGCAGGGTGGACGGCGATTTGAAAAGCAGGGTGGACGGCGTCCACCCTGGAAAATAAGTGGTGGGATGCCTTCCACCCTCGTGGTCCCCCGACTCGTGCCCTGACAGGAAACGTGAAATAGAAGGTGCTGCACCTCGCACTTACACCTCTTCTTGCAGTGGTTGCTCCCGCTCCCGGGGCTTGTAAGGGCAGTCCGGTGGCTCCATGGCAGACAGGGTTCAAGACTTAATTAGCAGGCAGGGAGCCATTGTATCATTTATTTTGAAATGTTCCCTCTCGAAATGAAAATGCCCGCCTATTTCAACTATCAGAGTGAAGTCAGGATCACTGTAGGGGCAGGAAGCAGAAGCGGAGAGGCGGGCGGAAGTTAGCGAGTGGGGGGAGGTGCCTTTACGAGAGGGCTGACCTGCTCCGGGGGCTGCGCAGCTTTTCAAGCAGGAGGGACCAGGGACGTGATTTCAGTCAGGGAGAACTATGTATATTCCATTAGCCTTCGGGAGGAGCATTGACATGCACTGCTCAGCTGAGTGGCAGAATGTGCCTCAGAATAAGGCATGCGCCTAAGCGGCATACAACTTTAAATATTTTACGGCATTCACTGGGAAACATGGGTGAACTTAAAGAAGTCAATATGGAGTGTAGACCCTGCCCTAAGAATTAAGTGCCGGTGCTAAGCACCGGAAAGCACCGGCACAAATTAAGCACTGCCTACCATCTCAACAAAGATTGATTAAACAAGAAGACTAATGTTCACAATATAGAAGGAATACTAGAAAGTTAGGATGGTCCCGAAAAGTGGGTTTCTGACAAGGACCCATACAGTCTCATAGTCAACAAGGGGATTCCGACCTAGAGAGGTAAAGTGAAAATGCTTTTTGAACTAATGATTGCAGGGGGGCATGAAAAAAGAAGTCATCCAGAACCCTTGTGCACTGCTCATCAGGGGTCTCCTCAGGTGTCTCCTCACCCTTGCCCGTAGGTATCAGTGCCTCAGCTCCTTCAGTTCTTTTCCCAGCCCTAGAGCATTTGCTTTCAAGTCAGCAAAGTTCCAGGGGTTTGTTTATCTCTTATCTTAGCACTTGTTATTCTTTGGGTGGAGAAACCACCTGCTGGCTTTCAATTTCATCCCTCTGTTCTCGATCCATTCAGCCAGTCACAGTGATCTTGCAGTCATGGAACTCCGGAATTTATCTTCCACAGCTACTCATCACTCCACCAGAAAAAGCATCATGTATTTTAAGCCCACTTCTTTTGACTTCATCAGAAAATATCACCTGTCACTTGACCACCTGGGAAAACGTGAGAAAAAGCAGTTCCTAGGTATTTTCAAGGGGGGTTTGAGGGGTAGTTGGAAAACTAACATGGTGTCCTGATCCTTGAAGTTGAGAAATCTTGTTATTGTGGCCTTTGCTGAGGCCCAATGAGATGAGAGTCAGGATGTGGCTCTGTGTCCTTATTGAACAGGCATTTGATCTGCGGATTCCCCCAAGGATGGTCTCTCAGCCCTACCCTGTTCAACATCTACATTTATTTATTTAACGTTTTGTATAGCACGAACATGACCCAAGTGGGTGTCAGAGCGCTTTACACAAGGGTTGCAGAAGACATGGGTAGATAGCTGTGGGAGAAAAGCAGATAAATATACATCAGGTACACAAGGACATATTAGCTCGCGACACTGAGGCCATATACAAAGCCAGGCAGCGGAATTACTGGCTACAGGATAGGAGACAAAAGGAGAAGGGCTTTTAGTTTGGCGCAGTGTTTATCAGTATCGCTTTCACTTCCCAATTGAAGGTAAATGTTGAGGGAATCAGTCTTGTTTCCACAAGAAGGGAGTTCCAGATTCTCGGGGCAATACCAGAGAATGAGCGATTGTAGGTTTTCATTTTTTAAACTTCTTTGGCTTGAGGAGCAGCGTGCTGGTGCTTCTTGAGGGCCTGGAGGCACCCAATAGTTTGAGCTTATTTGACAGGTAAAGAGGAGTGTTGAAGTGTAGTGCTGTATGGGTCATACATGGAATTTTTATCTAGATCCTTGACTCAAACAGAAAGCAGTTGAGTGATTTAAGGTCCGTAGAAATGTGGTTGGTTTTCTTGGAGCCAGTGATGACTCTTGTCGTGGCATTCAGAGATGCTCTGAGGGGGGCTAAACTGAGTTTCGGTAGCCCTCATAGAGTAGCACTGCCGTATCCTAGTCTGGAGATGACCAGTGCTTGCACCGCAGATTTGAAGTCACCTTGGGGAAGGTAGGGTTTGAGTTTTCTTAGTATGCTCAGTTGATAGTTTGCGCCTTTGGTAGATGCTCTGATGTGATCTTGCATGTTTAGGTTCTTGTCTAGCACAATTCCTAGTGATTTTATGGAGTCAATGATGTGGGGTGTGCAGTTGAGAGAGGTAAGGTTTCTTAGATATTTCTCCACAATGGGGGTTTGCCTGGAGCGAGAAATGAGGAGGAATTCTGTTTTAAGGGGGTTTAGTTTGAGGTGGTTGGAGGTTAGCCAATTAAGGGTTTTATGCAGGGTTCCGTTGAGTGACTTGATATCTTCAGGGGAAGAGATTTTCATGTACAGTTGTGTCATCAGCATACATGTGGTATTGGATGTTAGATGCTTTGAGGATTACCTTAAATGGTTCAATGAAAAGGTTGAAGAGCGTGGGGGAGAGCGAGGACCCTTGGGGGACACCAAGGGTGCAGGGACTGGGATTGGATAGTGTTTGATTGGATTTGACTCTCTGCATTCTGTTGTTGAGAAAAGAGGCAAACCATTTTAGTACAGTGCCTGAGAGCCCCATCCTACATTCCAAAAGGTTAAGTAGATTGCCATGTTTGACATTGTCAAATGCAGAAGAGAGATCGAGTTATATTAGTGGGCAGGATTCATTCTGGTCAAGCAAAGTGAGAGCGTCATCTACTATATGAGTGATGGCCATTTCGGTGCAGTGGCGGGGACGCCCAATTGGAATTGGTCGAGGAGCTGGAACTACGCAATGTGTTTGCGTAGTTGCTCATGTACACATTTCTCATGGAGTTTTGCTAGGGTAGGGATGTTTGTTATTGGTCAATAGTTACTCAGGTCTTCGAGGTCCGCCGTGGGTTTTTTGAGAATAGGGTGAACTTGGCCAGCCTTCAGGCAGTCAGGGATCTCACCTTGAAGAAGGGAAGCATTGATGATCTTGGACCAGAACGGGGCTAGTGATCCTATCATTTATTAAAATGTTTGAGGGAGAGGGGGTCATTGAAGTGATTTGAGGGTTTCAGGGTCAAGAGTATGTTGAAGATTAAAGTGTCATTGAGGGGTGTGAATTGACTCCAAGAAGCATTGTTTTTAGGGGAGAGACATGGCAGCTTAGAGGGCAAGGAGGAGTCTGGAGAGGGAGAGAGATCGATCAAGGCCAACTTTAGATCAGATTCGATCTTACTCGTCTTTTCCAAGAAGAAGTCAGCAACAGCATCGCAGTTTGGCTGAAGGCAGGGAGTGAGAGGAGATGGGCTAGGAGTGTAATTGGATTGTAGCTTAAACAACTTGAACAGCCTTTTCTGGTGATTTTTGGCTTTGTCATGTTGGGATTTGGAGAAGGTTGCTTTTGCCGTTCTGGTGAGTTTGTTGTATCTACTCCTTTTCAGTCTTAGAATTTTTAGTAGACCAGTGGATGGAGCGTATCTCCAAGCTCGTTCTGCTAATCTTAGTCTGCGTCTGTCAGCATTTAGGCTGTCATTAAACCATGCTTTAGAGTCTTTGATGGATTGTCTTTTTAGCTGAAGGGGGCAGTTGCATTCAGGTTAGACAACATGAAGTTGTTGTAGTGTTCAGTGAGGTCGTGGACGTCGGCCATGTTTGCAGGCAAAGATAGGGCGATATTGCAGCGGGATATTTGCTCATTTACGTTAATATTTTGGAGCGTTCGTTTCCAATGTTTTTGTTTTAGTGGTTGTGACCTTTTGGAGCTCCAACTTTCTAGTATACGAAAGGTGATATAGTGATGCTCCGACCAGTCACAGGGAGAATAGATTCGAGATGAATGGAGTTGGGATTAGAGATGATTAGATTGAGGGTTGAGCCTAAATTGTGCGCGGGACTGTCACAGAATTGAGTTAGGCCGAGGTCAGTTGGGAAGTTTTTGAGCCTGTTAACCGCCTGGTCATGTGGATCATTCCAATGGAGATTGAAGTCCCCAGGGAAGCAGTGTCGTCCCTGGTTGGAGGAGATGGTGTCCATAGTTTGTTCATTTAGGGGGGAGTTGTCTCCTGGAGGGTGGCAGAAGATGTGTAGGCTGCATAGGGGTCTATGTTTGTTAGTGATGTCAATGCATAGATATTCACAGGATGAGAGACTTGCTGAAGGGGACTGTTTTGCTGAGAGAGAGTTGTGGTAGATACAGGCTATGCCACCTCCCGTTCTTTTAACTCGATCGAGTCTGATAATGTTATGGCTTGGAGGGACTAGAATGTCAAGGATGGGACTTGAGGATTTGGTATGCCAAGTTTCGGTGAGGATAAGGAGGTCAACTTCCCAAGCAAGGATAAGATCGTCAAGGTCCGTGGCATGTTTTACTACTGATCTACATTCGAGCAATATGCATTTCAGTTGTGATCTGTGGTCAGTGAGAGAGGCCTGTGTAATGGGGATCTGCATGAGGTTATTAATGTTAACGTCATTGGCGTTGAGTCTTTGGAGCTCTATAGGGGTTAGATGTGATGCTTTGCATAGCCTCTGTGTGCCCTTGCTTGGGATTAGTCGCTCCAGGTGCATTTAAAGAGGCGGTTTGTGAGGTCCCAAAAGGGCCTGGGATGACTCCATATGCCAACATCATCCACTCCCAAGCTATCACCCTCATCTCTCTCATCACCAATGCCGACGACATCCAACTCATTCTCTCCCTGATGGATAAGACAACCACCACCAGAGCCAACTTTCCCAATTGCATGACCGTGATAGCAGATTGGATGAGAACCAACTACTTAAATCTCAATTCCGTGAATGGCTCAATGGGTGTCTGAGTGGCAGTATGGATGGCTGAGTGGCCGTGTGAGTAGCTGTATGGTCGAGAAGTAGCGGCCCATGGAGGGAGTTCTGCGGGGGAGGGGCAGGGTGGGGGGTAGTAAACTCAGGCTCACGGCCGACCGGAGCAATGTAAAGAAATAAGTAAATAAAACACATTTCATTGCGTGCGCCATAACGCTAAATGCATTTCAGTGCGCGCTATGAACTCCCTCCATGGGCTGCTACTGTGGTAGAGTGCATGGAATGGCTTTATGAGTGAGTGGGTGCGGACGTGGCTCTATGAGTGAGTGAGTGGGTGTGTGTCTAGCTGTATAGGGGAGTGAGGGGTTGTATGAGTAGCTGTATTAGAGAGTGAGTGGCTGTATTAGTGGGTGAGTGACTGCATGAGTGAGTGAGTGGGTGTGTGAGTGGTTGTATGGGTGAGTAACTGTGTGACTATCTGTGTGAGTGGCTGCATGAGTGAGTGGGTGTGTAAGTGGCTCTATGAGTGAGTAAATGGGTGTGTGAGAGGCTGTATGGGTGAGTGAGTGAGAGTGGTTGTGTGAGTAGCAGTAAGGGAGAGTGTGTGGGTACGTGAGTGGCTCTATGGACAAGTGAGTGGGTTTTTGAGTAGTTGTATGGGTCTGTGAATAGGTATGTGAGTGGTTGTGTGGGTGTTTAAGTGGCTATATAGGAGGTTGTATGGTGGTGTGAGTGGGTGTGTGAGTGCTTCTGTGGATGATGTCATCAATGATGTCATTTGGGATGTCATCAGCGATGTCACTGACCATGTCATAAGTGATGTAATTTGTGAGGTCATACGCAGTGCATTGTGGGGGCGTAAGCTCAGGTAACTATTACTGCTGAATTTCGATGGTTTTGTATGAGTGAAATTTGAGCCTAACTATAACGTCCCTGTAACCTTTGGCTTTTTCAGTGAATTTCAAAGATTTTTCAAATTCTTTTTCTAAAGTATTATGTCCCTTCAATGTAAAGATTTTTAGTTAATTTATAGGGTTCATTTTTAATGATAAGGGTATTACAGTTTACTTAGATTTTTAATTTCGTTTTTTTATACTGTAGAAATTATTTTTTTTATAAATATAGTCTTTATACGTTTGAAAACATAAAAATCATATGTAATTATTGTAAAGTATAAGAAGTTTTTTCAATGTAATTAAACAAATGTAATTAATATGTATAAATATGTGCAGTGCAGTATTTGCAAATAGAACGATTGATAGAAGGAATGCTGAACAATGTCAAACATTCACCCGAGTAAACAGATCTGGGCCTAAATCCATTGTTCCAGGGCCTCCCTGGACTGGAAACAAGCATCCTGGGACGGGTTTCGGGGTATCACCCCTCATCAGCCAGGCTAGCTTGACTCCTGTGGCATGGAGAGCACGGGACCCACATCTGGGCATACCGGTTTGACTCGGGTTGACACATGAAAAAAGAACAATTGATGGATTGAACGCTGAACAATGTCAAACATTCACCCCCAGTACAGATATCTGGACCTAAATCCATCCTTTTTTTGCTTACCATGCCATTCCAGTTTAGGTCCAGCCATATGCAAATCAGTCTTGACCCTGCTGCTCTCCATGGGAATAGTCCTGCCTGAACTTCCAGGCCAGGTCTTCCCTGACCCGGAAACAAGCATCCTTGGACCGGTTCTGGGGTATCACCCTTCATCAGCCATGCTAGCTTTACTCCAGTGGCATGTTAGAACCACCTTCTGGTCAAACAAAGATCTAGCTCTGTGTTTTTAATCTGTCAGTGACTGTATCGTAGTGATAGTGGGTATGTCAGTGTGTGCCCCAGTGTATTCCTAGGTGTGTTATTGAATGTGTTAGTGAGTTTGGCTGAGTGTGTCAGTGTCTGCGTTGCTGTATGCTTCGCTGTATCAGTCCCTGCATTCATTTATGCCTACGTGAGTCAGTGAATTCATTAGTATCACTGTGGGTGTGCCATTGTATGTGGCAGGGTGTGCTTGGTTGTGTTATTGGATGTACTAGAGTTAGTTTAAATATGCCAGTGTCTGTATTGGTGTATGCCTGGGTATATCAAAGTCTTGCTGCCTGGGTGTTTTATTGTAGGCATTAGTGTTAGGATGAGTTTGTCAGTGCAATGCTGTATGCCTGGGTATATCAAAGCCTGCTTTCATAAGTGCCTAGGTGTGTCAGTGTATGCGTCAGTGTTTTATTGGATGCATTAGTGTTTGGTTAAGTGTGTCAGTGTATGTGTTAGTATAGGACTGTGTGTCTTATTGGATGCACTAGTGTTTGGATGGGTGTGTTGGTGTCTGCACTGCTGTTTGCCTGGGTGTGTCAGTATCTGCATTGGTAAGTCTCTGGGTGTCTCAGTCTGTGCTTTATTGTGTGCCTGGGTGTGTGATTGGATGCATTAATGTTAGGCTGGCTGTGTCAGTGCTGTATTGTTGTGTATTTGGTTTTGTCAGTGACAGTATCGATGTGTGTCTAGATGTGTCAGTGGCTGTATCAGTGTAAGCCTGTATGTGTTAATACCTCTGTTGGTGTGTAGCGGGGTGTGTGAGTTGCAGTACTGATGTGTGCCTAGGTGTGTTAGTAACTGTGCATCCTCAAAATCTAAAGTTATGGAACAACACTGTAAGAACTAATTAGCTTCAATAGATGGTGCAATTGATGTGTATAAAAAGAAAACAACTAAAAGATGTATTAGTTTTACAATTAATAGAATTACAAAAGTAATTTAGGATTCCAACAATGCATACAGACATAATTCAAAGAAATAGCTAGACATTTCTCATAAGATATGTGTTAATGTAAATAAGCATTTAATTTTCCATGTTTTACTGTTTTCAGCTTGCCTACTCATAAAATGTAAATGGTTTATTTTTTAAGCAACCATCATTGAACAATAGGGAAACAATAATCATAAAGATTTTAGAAAAATAAAGCTGCACACTATCTCATTGCAATTAAGGAACACTGTGCATTGCACTCACTACAAATACACATAACACAACTTATTTAACTATTTACAAATACTGTTTTGTGCCCGACCACTGTAAACACATGCAGGTATATCTTTACACCAGCAAGCACAAGAGAAAGTGATTTCTGCAAGCCTTTTAGAATACCTTTAGGGGAAAAGAAGATTACAGCTAAATATATGCAGTGTAATATTTGCAGCCTACAGTTACCCAGCAGCAATGTCAAGAAGTATTCAAATGAGACAAAATCCAATTGAAGCACTTAAAATCAATTCATGAAAGGTTATACAACTGAGTGTTCCAAAAGAAATTAGGTGCAGCAGAATAATTCCCTGTATATCACCCTTGGGAGAACCTTTATCAGCTGCAGTCATCACAATACCAGCAGCCTGTGAACATTTGAGTGAGATGGTTACTCAGTGTGTGAAATGCCACATGTTTGTCACTGTAAAGATGTGTCTGTCCATTTATTTTCCCTTCTGCTGTTCTCAGGTTGTATACTCATACAGAACAAATGATATACCGTTGAAATAATCATCACTGAAGAGTTGGTCAAAAACAACCCTAAAGACTGTAGTAAAAAAAAACAGCACACTATGTGTATGTAAGTAGATGTTTGCATGTGCACATAGGTCTGTCACTGACTGTATGGGTTTTTCAGTAGGTGTGAGAGAGTGTATAGGTGTGTCAGTACCTGTCTGAATGACTGTACTGGTGTGTGAGTACATGTATGAATACATATATGGCTGTGTCTGTGACCCTTAAGTTAAAATAATAATAAATATATTTATAACTTTACTAGTACATTTTATTAACATATTAGAGTACAATTTGAACCAAACTATTAACAAGCAAACATAACATAACTCATTTAACTATTTACAAATACAGAAACACAATGAAACTTGCACCTTTTATTAACTACAGTAGGACCCCTGCCATGTACTTATAGTGCTGCTGTCTATTTAATTACCTCTCCAAATTTGTAACGAGGAAGGAGTAAGTCAGATTAAAAGTAATTTTTTTAAACAAAAAACACATAAATTGACAACGAGGCAAAGGCAATTTATAGAAATGTATAAGCAGAATGTTTAGATGTAGAGTGATACAGAATTTGGCACGGAAAATGAGGGACACTAAAACTATGAAGAACAGCTCTCAAGCAAAAACAATGTATTCAGAGGGTGGTTGATAAAGTATTTGTTCTGTTATATTATTTTTTTTATTTTATGGCAGAGGCATAAAACATACAAGAACAAAGCAGCATCTGATCAGCAACCATCATTCACATAATTTCTAGTACATTATAGGCATAAAGAAATATCATTGCAGTAAACAGTAATTATTAGGTTTAAATCCAATTTTCAATAGGGGACCATAAATTCCTAGCGAAGATCTTCTTTTTCTGTCCCTTCAGTTTATAAACTGCTTTGTCCATTCTATAAATATTTAGCAACTTTGCCAGCCATTGTTCAAATATAGGCAAATCTATATCCAGCCATCTAGAAGTAATGCAGAAACGATATACAGCCATTCCAATAAACAGAAAATATTCCTGATCAGCAGATAGGTTTTCAGAAGGAAAATAAATACCAAAAATTATCAAAGAAGGGCATAGCTTAATATTGACATTGAGCAAGTTAGTCAAAAAAATTTCAATCTTATCTATATATAACGCCAGTTTTAGACAACTGTAAAACATATGGCATGAGTCCGCTGCTAGGATTCCACAACGGCTACAATTAATACCCTTCGTGGCCTTCCATTTGGCTAGTTTCGCGGGTGTGTAGTAGAGGTCCAGGGTAGACATATAGTGTTGACTTTTAAGAGAACTATTAATTAGTACTTTATTACTCATCTCAAAGGCCCTTGCCAAGTCTATACCTTCTATGCTCAATTTTCTTTGCCATTTCTGGGCCTGCTGATCTAGATCATCATGCAACCTATTAACCATTAGTTGATAAATCGTACCAATACGGCTGTTCTTCCTGCAACTCTCTAGAATATCAATAGTCTCCATAGCATCATTATATAACAGATTTTTTTTTCCAAAAAGCTACGGATCTGTAAATATTTAAAGAATTCATTCCTAGAAAGGCCAAATGTTTCTTGGAGTTCAGAAAAGGACACAAAAATCCCATTTTGATACAGTTGCCCCAGTAGATGGATCTGTCTCATTTGCCACCGATATATTGCCGTATCTTGAAAAATCCCCGATAATGACGTATTACCAGAAATAGGTGTATAAAAATTGAACTTTGAGATTATCCGCAGGGTTTTATTGATTTGTCTCCAAACTAAAAAAGCAGACAAAAACACCTTGAATTTTGTTCTCTTATAGTAGCTTGGTTCCGTGAACTTCAGTAGACATTGACGCACTTCAGCGCCCATTAGCATTTCAAAAATAGAGGGTGCCATAGAAGTTTCGGTAACATGGTCATGGAATAATAGCACCCTGATTACTTTAAGAGTAATAGCCCAATAATACAGTCTAAAGTTCGGAAATCCCAACCCAGCAAGTTCTTGCGGAAGAGTACACCACTTTAAAGATCTTCTTGAGCGGCGGTACCCCCACAAGAATCTGGACAGCATCCTGTCAATCTTGTTAAAAAGAGACATCGAAAAAAATAAGGGAATAGTTCGGAAAAAATAAAGAAATTTTGGGAAAATCATCATCTTGATGACATTAGTACGTCCGTGTAAAGATAAGTGTAAATTATTTACCCTTTCTAAAGTTCTGTTAGTTGATATAAGCAAAGGATCCAGATTTAATCCAACAATGTCATCAATTTTAGGAGAAATAGTTACGCCAAGATATGTGCCAGTAGAGTTTAATGGGATATCAGTAGGTGTACCAGTATCAGAGTGTATAATCTGGGTTTTTGAAATATTAAGTTTGTAACCGGAAAATTTGCCATATTCTCGAGCTACTTCAATTATTTTAGGTAGCGCAGTGGTAGCATCAGAAGTTACAATGGCCACATCATCTGTGTACGCGAGAACTTTATGATCTACCTCGTGGAGTTGAACTGGTGGAATATCAGGTTCCATAATTAGTCTGTCCAAATAGGGTTCTAAGTAAAGAGCAAATAAAAGCGGGGAGCAGGGGCAGCCCTGTCTGGTCCCCCTAGTAATTGAAAAGGGTCTAGAGGTATCAGTGCCTAATCTTATTACACCCTTGGGATTAGAATAGAGTGCTTGTATAGCTCTAATAAATTGTAGCGGAAAGCCCTTCCATTGTAGCACCGTCCAAAGGAACCCCCAGTCGACCCTATCAAATGCTTTTTCAGCATCAAGTAGAATCACCCCGACTGGGGATTCCTTTGCTTGAGCCCAATCCAATAATGTGATAACACGTTTAATGTGATCTGTGGTATCCCTATGTCTAATGAAGCCGTGTTGAATATGGGAAACCAAACCTGCCATTACATCATTGAATCTGTTTGCAAGAATTTTAGAGTAAATCTTGCTATGTGCGTGATAAGGGAGATAGGGTGATAGGACCCTAATTCTTTTGAGTCCTTATTCTTTTTTACAAAGACAACTATAGTGGCCGTAGGCCAAGAATCAGGAGATTTACCTTGAGACGCTAAATTAAAGATTTTTAACAGCTCTGGTTTAAGCATATGTCTGAATGTCCGATAGAATTCAAGAGGTATCTGGTCTGGCCCCATCGCTTTACCTGCCGCAAGACTCATAATGGCTTTCTCAATCTCGTCCCAGCTTATTGGCCTTATAAATGGATCTGCCTCCTCTGGACACAGTGAAAGCTGGTTAGCACATCTAAGATAATCTACAGGATCAAGAGTCTTGTCAACTTCGTTACTGAGATCATTATACAATGTCTTATAGAAATCATGGAATGCCTCTAATATTTCTTCCCTACGTTCATGAAAAACACCATTCATGTCTTTAACACACTGTATTTCATTAGCTGAGGCTTTTTGTCGCAGGCGTTGAGCTAAGACTTTTCTGGTGCGTTCGCTGTATTCATAGCGTTCAGTTTTATATTGCTTAAATATCGCCGCTAGCAATGTGGGTACACAGACCAGAGCGTTCAGTGACTAGACGTAATTGTGCGTCCTCTATTCCTACGTTGTTTTTGCAAGCAGTAGCTAGATTAATCTCGGCTATCCTAATCTTATTTAGCCTCTCCTTAAAATCTGTTTGGATTTTCTTCCTCTTATAGTTTGCAAAGCTGATTGTCTCTCCCCGTACAATGGATTTAAATGAGTCCCACACTACTTGTGGAGAGGCAGTATCATTATTTATTAAGAAATAATCTTTAATAATTATAGCCATGGATTGAAGATATTCTTCATCTAGTAGCAGATTTCTCTGAAATGACCACAGTCTAATTGGATTTGGACAATCAGTGGGAAACTGAATCTCAGCGATCATAGGATTATGGTCTGAGATAACTTGAGGTAGTATTTCAATATGGATTTTCTCCAAAAACATAGAAGATACAAAAAAATTATCTAATCGGACGAATTTCCGATGAGGAATGGAGAAAAAAGTATATCCTGGATCTTTAAAATAAAGTTTGTTCCATACATCAGTTAGCCCATTATTTAACACCAAATCTCTAAGTGCTCTGTAAGTTCTGATCTTGCGGCCCGTGTATCTCATCCCTGATTTAATATTCCAATCAGCTGCCAAATGGATATTTAAGTCCCCACATACTATTATTGGCTGCGTCCACGTAGCTAGCTCTGCATTCATAGTGTTAAACACTTCAGCGTCATCTAGATTAGGACCATAAATACAGCATATAGTGAATTTGCAACTTCCAATAATTAATTCAGCAAGCCCCCATCTACCCCATTTATCAGCTAATGTTTTCGAGCACTTCCCAACTCCCTTTCGCATACATATTGCTACGCCTCTTTTTATACCCATTTGTTTTGACGTGACCAAGACTTCTAATCCCAAATTATTCAAAAGAGAACGCTTGTCCCATGAAATATGCGTTTCCTGAATACATAGTAAATCAATATATAAAGTCTGAAGCATTGTTCGAAACATACCAATCTTTTTTAAATCATTAAGACCATTAATATTGATTGTACATATTTTCACCCTTTTATCCATATTGAAATAATAAAAAGATATTAGCTATTATCATCACTGAATGCTCTTCAGTATTATCGTTTGAGTGCCTTATATTCATCCTTGTATTGAACACCTCTGCCTTACACCCCCACCACCAACCCTCACCCTTACCCACCCCCACCCCTTTTCCCAGAGCCCCTCCCCCCACCCTCCCCACTGTAAGAGGCACAGGAACAGTCAGTTCCTGAAACGTATGGATGCCGTGTCCCTGGCCCATAGCATCCTGACGGAGAGAAAAGAGAAAAGAAGAAAGAAAAAAAGGAAAAGAAAAGCAGTCCTGCATAATTAAACACCTATTAAACCATACGATTCTAAGCTTTCAATCTAGTATTCTCAAACTACACATTGGTTCTTTCAAAAAGAGTAGAGAAATGTTCTTCAACTGACATAATTTGTTCATAAAGAATCCAAATATTCCTTGGCTTTGATAGTAGATATAAAGTACTTTACTTGGCCTTTAAATATAGAAACACTGACACTTCTTTCTTTTGGAAATCAGGAATCAGTTGCCTTAGCTGCCACCGTTGAGTCACAGTGGCCTGACAATAATCTGGTCGCACAAAAAACTGACAACCCAATCCATCCGCTTTCTTATCAGGTCTTGCATTTAAGTAAATAGCTTCACGAGCAAGAAAGTTGTTGAAAGACACCAAAATGGCCCTAGGATAGTTTTCTTGGCCTTGACGCGGTTTCCTCACTGTGAAGGGAAATCTATGTGCACGCTGTATTTCCCGTGACCAGTCCCATTCTGTTAGCTCAGGAAAAGCGTCATTTAATAGATTAATGACGAACCGCCTCGGGTCAGACCCTTCTTTATTTTCAGGGACCCCCAGAAAGCGCAGGTTACTTCTGCAGGCCTGATTCTCCAAGCTTGCTAGCTTATCAGATAAATCCTCCTTTTGAGCTTTAAAGTCACCCACTTCTTGTCTTTGGGCCATAGATTCTATGTCAGGACCGGAGGCTTCAGATTATGCTTTTCTCTCTTCGCTGTTTATTAACATAACATCGCACAGCAGCCAGAAAAGCATCAAAACTTGAAAAAATGTTAGTATTCCCAACACAGGAATATCAGAAAACATTGTAATAACATCGTTTAATAACTACAAATCCCATGAGATGAACATTAGGCAGTCCTTCTTTAGTGTCCATAAATCCCAATATAAGGCGTCCAACCAACAAACTCCCCCTCTTTCTTCTCTGCTTCGCAGCCAGTTAAGTGCTATTCTCCCTCTCTTGCACATTTTGTGTTTGTTGAGGTTTTTTGTGTTTTCTTATATTCTATTTGCATTGACTGTTGCTTTGGGGGTCCTGTGGGGTTTTTTCCCCTTCCAGAGCCCCTTCCATCGCGGGGACGCCTTCGCCCCTTACGCGATGTCCCCGTGTATTCCGCGGTGTTGAGTTCGCCGCTAGAGGGCGCCGTTGCGTCTCGCCTGCCCGCGCGCAGCTCCCGTCTCGCTGATTGGAGCCGCGCTGGGGAGTCGACGTCGCAAGTGCCCGCTGCCGCCTAACCCTGACGCCCTCTTGGGTTGTACTGTCCTGTGCCTGAACGCCCCGGTGGGGTCTGTACTGGTGGTTGTAACCACGTTGAAGCCTGCGGGCGATTTTCAGCACCTTTTCCCTACATCAGCTTCCGCTGGGGCGTTCCCCGCTCGAGCGCGCTGGGAGGCGGTGAGACCCGGTCTCTGGAGAGAGGGTCGGCGCGCTGTGAAGGCTGGTGCTGCCTTTTTGATTGCTCGGTTCCACCGGCCTACAATCCTTGCTAACCTTCGGTTGGCCCACACGTGGCTGTCTGTGTACGCCATCGGAACCCTCAGTTTCCAATTTATTCTCTACTGCGTGGTGGACGCCATGGCTGAGGGGTACTACGTCGAGGAGGAGGAGTCACACCAGTACCTCCAAGATGACGAGTTCTATGCGGCTGTGGACCAGTCGATTTACCGGTGCGTGCAGGAAATCGTTGGGCCTATGGAGGACAGACTTTCGGCCCGCATTGTCGAAGAATGTGCCAAGTTGGCACCGGCCCTAGGGGGGGCTCCCGCCAACGATCCTTGCCGGCCTCCGGCGGCCAAGAAGCCACGTGGGGACGCGGGTCCCAGTGGTTCACAAGGTGTGGACAAGGACACCTTCGAGCGCCTACGCGACGCTTTCCTGGCTAAGGCGTCCGGGTCGGCCTCCGAGGCGCCTCCGCCTCAGACCCCTTCAACGCCGGCGGACGTTGTCCCGGCCTCCCCGGGGGGTGTTTCCCCCGCGGATACGGACGACGACGACGACGAGGACTCCGTGCGGTCATGGCGACCGGCGTCCAATTCCACAGAATTGCCCAAAGACACTTCAGGCATGCTGGACCCGGACGAAATCATGCACCCGCGGTCGGCTGCTTGGGCGCCTGGTGACAAGGTGGCGCAATTTGTAGCGGGCCGCCTCCGCAAGCCCTTGGAGAAGGAGGCGCGCAGCTGTTTGAGGGGCGAATGTCCCCGCCCGACTTTGGATGGGAAGGTGGCCATGACGCCGGAGCTCGATGGGAAAATGGCCACCTTCATGGCGATGTTCGTGAAGGACCCCCGGAAGGGGATCGACCGTTCCTGGCGCTCCTGCCAGGACAAGCTCTTGGACACCATTGGCCCCCTCACCAAAATCCTCGATATGGCCGAAGAAGCCAAGGTGTCGGGCAGCGCCATTTGCCCGGAAGTACTGTCCAACTGGGCGCAGCGGGCTGTTATCTTCCTGGGGAATGCCAACTGTGCCCTTTCGACCGAACGGCGTCGGTCGCTGCTGATAAAACTGGATCCCAAGTTGGGCGATTTGGCTTCGTCGGAAGCTGGCGCTGTTGCCCAAGGAGGGCTCTTTGGCGAGCCATTCATAAAAGAACTGGGGAAGTTTGTTTCCACCTTCACCTCCCTGGATAAGGCCCAGTCAACCATCAAGCGGGTCTTCCACCAGCGTTTTTCCCGGGGGGCTGGTCGTGGTAGGGGCCTCACGACCGGCCGTGGTGGTCAGCAACAGCCCGGAAAAGGGCATGGCTCCGGCAGAGGAGGCTACAACTCCTCCGCGAATTACAACAACTTTTACCCCACCAGAGGTCAGCGTTTCAGAGGAAGCGGAAACTTCCGGAACGACTCCGGCAGCAACAATTCACACGGTGAGTGTTATCCCTGCGGATCAGGTTGTTATTGGGGGGAGGTTGGCGTGTTTCCCCCAGGCATGGGAGGCTATTACAACGGACGCATGGGTCCTTCAGACCGTTCGGGGGTTCCGCATAGAGTTTTACGACCAGCCGTGCCAGGCGGAGCCTCCTCGGCCCATAGCGTTTTCTCAATCGGACGCGCTCTTGATCGACGAAGAAGTCTCGGCGCTGCTGCGCAAGGGGGCTATTTGTCGAACAACGCGCCACCCCCGGGGTTTCCTGAGCAATATTTTTCTTGTGGAAAAGGTGGACGGGGGCAGACGACCAGTCATCAACCTCGGGGAGTTCAATGGCTGGGTGGTGTACAACCACTTCAAGATGGAGGGCATCCATCTTTTGAGGGACGTTTTGCTCCCGAACGACTGGATGGTCCGTCTGGACCTCAAGGATGCGTATCTGGTGGTTCCGATTTACCCCCCGCATCGTCGTTTCCTTCAGTTTTGCTGGAAAGACATGGTGTTCGAGTTCAAGGCCCTTCCGTTCGGTCTTTCCTCGGCCCCTTGGTGTTTTACAAAAATTCTGCACCCGGCCATCGAAACCCTGCGGAGTCAGGGGATTCGGCTTATCGTCTATCTGGACGACATCTTGCTGTTGGGCCAGGACTAAGCATGAGCGAATTTTGCGGATCTCGCGTTCGCGAATTTTGCGGATTTGCGGATTCGCAATCCGCAAAATCCGCGAATTCCCGCGAATTTGCGGATTTTTTTTTTTTTGTGTTCGCCCGTGTTTCTGCCAGTTCGCGAGGGTTTTGTACACTTTCGCAAATTGCGAACTTACCTGTCGGGTCGCAAGTTTCGCGAACTTGTTGTTTCTACGTGTCCAGCCTGTTTGGGACACTCTTCTTCATCACTGCCACTCTCTGTCACCACTGCCACTCTCTGACTACTCATGCCACCCTCTGGCCCACCCATGCCACCCTCTGTTTCATCACCACACCCTCTGGTTGTCCAGTGTACATTATTTTCGGCAAAGCAAAGCACACCTTCCCTGCCTCAAGTGACCTGAATTAATTTGGGGCTGATTCATGTGTCACAGAATATTTTTTTAGCTGGCACCTGCTTCCTTAGTGCGCCCTGATTAGTGATCTTTTGCACTTGCTAAGTGCTTTCATTGTTGCAAAATTAGTTACAACACCTGCCCTGCCCCAACTGACAATAATGAATTAGGGGCTGATTAATGGATTTTAACTTCCAGCCTGGCTCCTGCTTGTCTCCCTTAGCTGTAATTCAGGACCTTTGTGGCATATGTGTAACTATTCTGAGGTTCAGAGCAGGGTCACATAATAGTTTCAACTGGCAACTGAACTCTGGAGGGGCCCCTCAGGAAGCACTCCAGGAAATGGCTACTAATGATGAGCCTGAACTTTTGAACCTGGTAAGTAGTTACTTTCAGTTTTGCTAAGATCGTATTTCTGCAATTTGGCACTTATTCGCGGGGCGCGAACTCACGCGAACAGTGCGAGCAGTGCGAGCAAAATCCGCTGCTCGCGGATTTGCGGATTTTGCGGGAAATTCGCAAATCTCGCGGATTGCGGATTTCCCGAAAATCCGCAAAATCCGCGAGCGGAACGGATTTTCCGCCCACGCCTAGCCAGGACCCGAGCAAGTTGGCCGCCCATCTGTCTCAGACAGTCTCCCTGTTACAAGGTCTGGGGTTTATTGTCAACAGGGAGAAGTCGGTTTTCACCCCCGCCCAGCAAATGGTGTTCCTGGGCTTTGTGGTGGACTCGGTGAAATCGACTCTCAGTTTGCCGTCCAGAAAGATGGCCAAAATCAAGCATGTGCTTCGGCAAACTATCTCCAAATCGCACACCTCCCTCCGGCAGGTGGCCAGAGTAGTAGGCCTTCTCTCATCGTCCATTCAGGCGATATTCCCGGGCCCTCTTCACTATCGGGCTCTTCAGCGACTGAAAGCGGACCATTTGCGCAGAGGGCTATCCTACGACCGCTTGATCCCCCTGTCGGTGGAGGTCAAAGAGGAAATGTCTTGGTGGCTCGCCCACATGGAGGCGTGGAACGGCCATAAATACAGCATATAGTGAATTTGCAACTTCCAATAATTAATTCAGCAAGCCCCCATCTACCCCATTTATCAGCTAATGTTTTCGAGCACTTCCCAACTCCCTTTCGCATACATATTGCTACGCCTCTTTTTATACCCATTTGTTTTGACGTGACCAAGACTTCTAATCCCAAATTATTCAAAAGAGAACGCTTGTTCCTGAATACATAGTAAATCAATATATAAAGTCTGAAGCATTGTTCGAAACATACTAATCTTTTTTAAATCATTAAGACCATTAATATTGATTGTACATATTTTCACCCTTTTATCCATATTGAAATAATAAAAAGATATTAGCTATTATCATCACTGAATGCTCTTCAGTATTATCGTTTGAGTGCCTTATATTCATCCTTGTATTGAACACCTCTGCCTTACACCCCCACCACCAACCCTCACCCTTACCCACCCCCACCCCTTTTCCCAGAGCCCCTCCCCCCACCCTCCCCACTGTAAGAGGCACAGGAACAGTCAGTTCCTGAAACGTATGGATGCCGTGTCCCTGGCCCATAGCATCCTGACGGAGAGAAAAGAGAAAAGAAGAAAGAAAAAAAGGAAAAGAAAAGCAGTCCTGCATAATTAAACACCTATTAAACCATACGATTCTAAGCTTTCAATCTAGTATTCTCAAACTACACATTGGTTCTTTCAAAAAGAGTAGAGAAATGTTCTTCAACTGACATAATTTGTTCATAAAGAATCCAAATATTCCTTGGCTTTGATTGTAGATATAAAGTACTTTACTTGGCCTTTAAATATAGAAACACTGACACTTCTTTCTTTTGGAAATCAGGAATCAGTTGCCTTAGCTGCCACCGTTGAGTCACAGTGGCCTGACAATAATCTGGTCGCACAAAAAACTGACAACCCAATCCATCCGCTTTCTTATCAGGTCTTGCATTTAAGTAAATAGCTTCACGAGCAAGAAAGTTGTTGAAAGACACCAAAATGGCCCTAGGATAGTTTTCTTGGCCTTGACGCGGTTTCCTCACTGTAAAGGGAAATCTATGTGCACGCTGTATTTCCCGTGACCAGTCCCATTCTGTTAGCTCAGGAAAAGCGTCATTTAATAGATTAATGACTAACCGCCTCGGGTCAGACCCTTCTTTATTTTCAGGGACCCCCAGAAAGCGCAGGTTACTTCTGCAGGCCTGATTCTCCAAGCTTGCTAGCTTATCAGATAAATCCTTCTTTTGAGCTTTAAAGTCACCCACTTCTTGTCTTTGGGCCATAGATTCTTCCTCCAAGACGGATATCCTAGCTTCTGCCTCAGTGACCCTGTCAGCGGTCTCTGAACATAACTTAATCGCACGTCGCACTGCATTTTTGACTTTTGCACAGGTCATCTGTGTACGTTGATTTTCAGCCTTGCTTTCGGCCCGGTGATTCATCATGGTGTCAAAAATTGTTTTCAAGGTGATCTCTTCATTGTTTTCTTGTGGCGGAGCCAGGTCAGTTACAGAGTTATGGCTGGACCCAGGAGTAGCAGTAGTAGCGGTAAATACTTGGGAAGGAGATGAGGGGTTCACTCCAATTATAGGTGAATTAGAAGCGGTCTCTTTACTCGCCGCACGCAAAGATCTTTTCTTCCTCAGCTTCTTCTTAACAATAGTGGCCGCATTAGCACTGTCAGGGCTCATACTAATCTCGCCATCAGAGGATATACTCTCGCGGCTGTAATCTACCCAGTCTTTATTCAAACCGGTTACTTTATCAGACGAGAGTTCTGACAGAGAATAGAAATTTTCAAGAAGCTCTTGATTATGCGGCTGTAGAATAGTTTTTGCCCCACTCTGTAAATCAATTGTTGATGGTAATAATAGTGAGGGAAGAGAAGACGCTCGGTTGATTATAGTGCCGCCTGAAACTACATCTCCCACAATGCCCCTCCTCAGATGTTCAGTTGCCTCAAGAGCTATGGGATTATTCTGGTTATCAGCACTTTTAGACGGTTGATTAGGCGGTTGATTAATAGCCAGATCAATATTTTGGCTATCATTGTCAGTTATTTTTTTCTTAGCTGCATGTTTCACAAACAACTCTGGCAATGTTTGTAATGTTGTACTCATCATGCTTGAAACTTCAGTAGCTTTCAATACAGCCCCCTTATGAGGATTCTTACCCTATTTTGTGGCAGCTTTACCAGGGGTCGATGGAGCTACCTCCTCCATCTCGTTCTCCTCGTTGTCGTCCTCGTTGTCTGGCTCCACTCCTCACAAGTCGCCTACAGCACCGTTTCGCTTGTTTCTACGAGTACCGATGGAGGGTGGTAGCGGCGTCCTCTTCTTCCTCCGAGAGCCTCCTCTGCCAGGAAAGACGTTACTCTGCGACCAAAGCAGGCAGAGTGTAGCGCGCCACAGCGGGGCTCGCCGATTGAACTTGAAAAGATTCAGCAACATTCGTGAAATCCGTCACGAAAATAGATAGTATCCAATTATCACCACAGTGCAACACTGTAGCGCAGTTAGCTCTGCTCCGCTCCGCTGATGTCAATTTCGAATCACCTTCTTCGACTCCTGACCCGAAGTGGCCAACACCTCCGTGCACCTCAGTGCACCGCCTCCGTGCCTCACGCTCTCAACGGCCCAATGCGGAACAGAAACAAGCGGAGTCCAGCCACACCCACAGGCGGCCACAGGCGGCCGGACCGGATCCAGTCGAATGACCCGTGTTCAAGCGGTCAGGTAAATGAAATTGTCCGACGTGTCTAAAATATAATCGTATTTGGTGAAAAGAAGCAGCAAACGTATTGAATGGTCACGCGGTCGGCTCCTGCATGGATTATAATGGCAAAAAAACGGAGTTTTCTCCTCCTTCTCTCCCGGATGCCAGGAACCAGGGAGCTAGCTGCTTACACAGCCTCCCACACGGCAGCCATCTTGCCTCCCCCGGATTTGGTAAAGTGTTTGTTCTGAAGTGCAAACTATTTATTTTGATACCAAGCATAATGAAATCCCTGGATAAAACAGTGTTGCCTATGAATTGAAAAAGCCCAAAAAAGGCTTAATAATGAAAGTATATTTTACAAAATTTTCAAATCAGAAAGGAAGCATACATCTAGCACTAAGCCTTTCTTTAAGCTTATAAGAGAATTAATTAGTGTATGCAGTTGAAAAAAGTGACCGAAGTTATGAAGTAAAATACAGTAGTCCAATTGCAAATGAGGAGATGGTTCCTAGGAATGTAGAGGAAGAGATATGTGAAGAGGTGCAAGGAAAGCGTAGACATGCTCATGTGTATAAATGGGAGTGCAGTAGAAATTGTAGTATTTGCCAGGAATCAGTTGTTACAGGAGGACCCCACCCATTTACTTGCAATGCTGATATTTTCTTTACCTCTGCACATTTGGGACAAATGAGTAATGGAACAGTCGTCATGTTGAGCTTAATTGCATGTTACGAAATTTAGGAACACCAACCAGGTTTCTAACCCTGAGTTGTGCAGAATATCTGTGAGATCACTTACATTACTTTCTGAGAGAAGCAAACTCTAACTTTAATAGTATCATCCACTGAGCTTCAGAAAGAACTCAAAGGTAGAGTTGTGTATTTACCTTTAGATGTTAAACGCAATATTGAAACTGTGGGTGTTAAGAGAGATTTGGAAGAACCACTTGTTATTCTAATGAACGGTGTTCCCACGGAAACAAAAAATCTGGCAGGAACTAGTGGATGTAAATAAGGTGAAGAAAGCTGCATTGTATCATAAAGACAATAATGTGTTCTATAAAGATGTAGATGTTGGCTAACATGGAAGTTGCATTGAGGAAGAAATGTTGCATTCAAGTGGACAGTTTGACAAAGTGGATATAAGAAGATCAGTAGAAATATGTGAGCATTGCAGTATCCACCTAGTATGTACAAAAGAGGTTATTGGGGATGCTATTGAACTATATCAGATGAAACAAGCTAGAAGAACTCCAATGAGTGTCTGGAGAAAAGTTTAGAGGCTCAATGTTTTCCTTAACTACTTTGAACTGGAGTATGCAGACTGTATGATGGACGCCCTGTGGAAATACCTGCAGCAGTGGAGAAGTGTGGCTCAATGATTAGAGCGGCAGACCCTGATGCAAAAGTCTAGCCCGGGACCAGGTTTCAATTCCCCGCCTCGGCGGGTATTGGGCTCAAAATTCCACGGACCGGATAATTCTCGCCTCTGTGCCTATTCCAATCATGGAGTCCCACTCTGCAACTCTGGGCAATAGCTTGCTTAATCTCCACAACGGCCCCCACAACGCTAAGGATGCCTGGCCTCCACCTTGGGGGTGCCCAGGACTGGACGCCTCACAGGGAAAGCCAGGATGGGTTCCACAGCGGTATTCGTACAAGCGCCTTGAAACCCTTGCGGGTGAGTAGTGCGCTATACAAGTATCAATTTACATTTACAGCAGAGTACAAGTCTACAAGAACATATTCTGGGGACCCTAGATTTCATATTCCATATGTATTTCAACTGTTTCTTGAAGCAAGTTACTTCTTAGTTCTCTTTGAAAAAGAAAAAGTATAAAACTTTTAGCAACATCTTAAAAAACAACAGTACTTTTAACAAACATTTCAAAAGTACCCCACAAAATCCCAGCTGTACTGAGATAGTTTCTGACTAACCCTGAATTTCAACCTGCACTTTTCTTGGAATAATTCATACTTACTGACAAGGGCATCTTTTATAGTGGGATACCTCAACCTCTTCCCCTTCTCAAGAGCCAGTACATTGTCCCTCCCATCACCCTGAATATGACTCCAAAGACACCTCTACAATCCTCTTTAGAGATCCTCTGTACCTCTACACCTACTTCTTATGCCAGAAATACCCTGTCTATATCAACCCCCTCCCTAAAGCCAGGCACCAAACCTCTGACTATATGAACTCTTCTGCACTGGGCACAGTAGTGGTGCTCCAACCATGTTTGTTAACCTCTAACACCTATTTGGCCTTCCAGTGGATCTCCTTGACACTCCAGCCAGCAAGACCCTTTTCTCTTCCAAGGCTCTATTAGCCTCAGCTTTTCTCTTCTCCGCACACAGATGGGCCAGCTGCAGCCTCAGGTTCCACTCAGCCTGTCTGTCCTTGAGGTCCTCAGGGGGCTTGGTTTGGGAGGAGACAGTACTTTCTGCGCTGCATCTAATAGTGAATTCTCTCTCCGGGGGATCTCCTTTCTCCTCTGGAGACTTTACCCACTTATTTATCCACTCCTCTCCCTCCTTCTGAAACCCACTACCCTTTGGGGCCCTGATTCTGAGGTAAACTATAATTAGGGTTCTCCCTTTTCAAGAGTGCTGAAGTAGTCCTCTTCAAACTCTTCTTGTGGTGCAGATTGTATTCTATGGATGTCCCCCCAGGCTCTAAGGGCGAACTAGTAATCAAACGTAGACGTACAAATGAGTAAATGGATGTGTGAATGGTCTTATTGGGGTGTAAGTGAGTGTGGCAGTCACTGTCTGGCTATATGAGTGATGGGTACATAACTGCTTATGTGAGAGTGCAACTGGGCCTGTCAGTACCTCCCTGACTGTGTGAGTGTGTGCAGATTACATACTATTAAATTACATGCTATAAGCAAAAATTCATTCATACCAGCATGATAAAAATATTATACATTCAGTATAGCAATTCTTGTTTCTCCTTTCCTGCTCACTGTATTTTTACTTAATATTCTCATCTAAGCACCCTTTTATTTTCCCTTCTAGTATATTTTCTAGAAGCTACACATTTTCTTTCGCCTTACATGCACTCACTATTTTTTGCTTAATATACTTTTATATCTACAACCTAATTAACATACCTGTAAAGGCTGTTTACTGTTCTCTCAGTTTTATTTCTATGTCTGGCAACATCTGTTTATCATTTTAAATCTTCAGTCACAACTCCTGCATATCACCTCCTCTCTCTGTAGAAAAGCAGTTACAGTCGCTACTCCTTACCATGTACTCTTAGTGATGCTGCTCTAGTTGGCAAATAATAGACTTCCTTTCATATTTCTTTTTTTGTCATACTACTTCTAAATTGTCAATATTTCTTTAACCCATTCCATGTTTCCAGTGAAGAAGCTCAATTTGGTGTTTTATATCAAGAATCAGCTGCTCCATTGCGACAGTCAGAGTGACCCCCCATGTTAACTACGCTGCCAGATTTGCAGATTTACATGGGGGCTGTGCTCAGCACTGCGGTGGCTTGGCGGATCTCGCGAGTGATCAAAAAAACTATTTTCTGGCATTTTACTGCCCATTAAGCATACTTTTACCTCATTATAACAAACACAAGGGTTCAGAGAAGCTCTCACGTGACCTCTTCATCTAGTATACAAGCAACCTTTCAGCCCTGGGGACCATTTTCTGAAATATAAAATGTCAGTCCGCAAATTTTCTGTAACGGTGCAGCCAGCCAATCAGAATCCTGCTTTGGCGATTGGAGCCACAGAGTCACTGCTGGTGTATCCGCCGAGGGTCTGTGTAGCTATATATACAAATTTTGTTTTCAGTAATTTCTCTAAAAATACTGAAAAGATTTACACCAAATAACAAACAGGACGTTTTCTGGACCAAGAACTAGCTTTCTGCCAAATTTGGTGTAATTCTGTCCAGCGGTTCAGGCTGTAGTTGTGTTCAAAATCCATATGGGAAATTGCATGGGAAAAACATGTTTTGGGACGCCTCTTTTTCTTGGCCCCCACTACACAGATCATCTGGAAACTTTCAACACAGGAACTGCAGTGAGTGTCAAACTAGTTTTGAAAAAGTGATGAGGATTCTTCAAACGACACCCATGTTATTGTCAAACAAAAATTACTTTTCCTATGGAAACTAGGTCCTAACTATAACTACCTACTGGCAACCACCAGTATGTTATATATAATTATATATATAACAAACAGTAGGAGTACCACCACTGATAAGGCTAGAGAGCGATATAGGTGGGATGAAATTCTAATGAAGAAAAAGAAGAAGTCCTTCTTTGTTTTTAATAAACCCCTCACTCACCGACCTGGTCGGTGACATGCTTCATCATCGGGGCCACCTTGACAGCCGAGTGCCGTCAAGGTGTGCTGCAACACCTGTGATACAGTGGAGCGGGTATGTGAGTGATGAATGTAGAAAAAAGGTCAGTGAGTTAAAAATTGTCCTGGTATGGCTTATACAAAATTTTTATTCTAAGCCTACTGGACAATAATAAAAACAGTGTATGTCGATACAGTGAAGGCTTAATTATGACCAAATGTATCTGTGATATGTGTGAGGTCTACATGTTTCAAACCTTAAGGGAATTTCCGTTTTTTCTTCAGGACCAAAAATAAATAAAGGAGTTGGGTGGTCAGGGTACACTAACACCCTGCCATACCTACAACCCTTTGTACCCAAATAACAAGTTGTCAAAAGGGCGGAGAAGAGGTAACCCAGAGGTGGTTACATTGAAATGCAGAAAACTCCTCATTAGGGGTTTGAGTGCTGCACGGGTATTAAGGGAAGGGGGGCCACAGTGCAGGAAACGTATTAGTTTCCGTTGCTAGATTACAGCCGTGTACCGAAGGTTTCCGTTGCTAGATTACAGCCGTGTACCTAAGGTACACGGCTGTAATCTAGCAACGGAAACTAATACGTTTCCTGCACTGTGGCCCCCCTTCCCTTAATACCCGTGCAGCACTCAAACCCCTAATGAGGAGTTTTCTGCATTTCAATGTAACCACCTCTGGGTTACCTCTTCTCCGCCCTTTTGACAACTTGTTATTTGGGTACAAAGGGTTGTAGGTATGACAGGGTGTTAGTGTACCCTGACCACCCAACTCCTTTATTTATTTTTGGTCCTGAAGAAAAAACGGAAATTCCCTCAAGGTTTGAAACATGTAGACCTCACACATATCACAGATACATTTGGTCATAATTAAGCCTTCACTGTATCGACATACACTGTTTTTATTATTGTCCAGTAGTCTTAGAATAAAAATTTTGTATAAGCCATACCAGGACAATTTTTAACTCACTGACCTTTTTTCTACATTCATCACTCACATACCCGCTCCACTGTATCACAGGTGTTGCAGCACACCTTGACGGCACTCGGCTGTCAAGGTGGCCCCGATGATGAAGCATGTCACCGACCAGGTCGGTGAGTGAGGGGTTTATTAAAAACAAAGAAGGACTTCTTCTTTTTCTTCATTAGAATTTCATCCCACCTATATCGCTCTCTAGCCTTATCAGTGGTGGTACTCCTACTGTTTGTTATATAGTTACCCAACCAGGGGATCGGGAGTACCCTTCCGTCCACCAAGGTGGATAAAATCCCTTCGCTCTCCATTTCTGTTTATAATATATATAATTATATCCCATTTCTTTGGTGGCTTAGAATGTCAATGACATTTTATTGTTGGTGCTTTAGTACCCCTCTGTGTCTCTAGCTATTTGAAAGAGGTTCTGAGCCTCTTGTGAGTTTCTCCAAAAGTGCTTGTATTTGCTTCACACTGCCAGCAACCTGCTGCAAACCCTATTCTGTGACTCCCACTCTGTAAGATAATTTCCAAGCATCTCTTGACAGTATGTTTGCTCTAATGTTCATACTTCAGTTTTGTGTTGAGAACTGTTGTAAAGTTAGCTTCTGCCCTAATCAGAGGTACACTAATTTCCTTCCTGAACACGCATTTGTCTAAACTGTTTATCTGATGTTGCCTATCACTCCGGCACCACCCTTTGTGACCTGTGAATGCTTAAATTTACAGTTCAACAGGTATGTTGCATTACTTGCTAGCATTACAGTAGTGGGGTTATAGGCTCAAAATGGGAGAAAGGGGCTTTTCACCTCCATTAGCACCAAAGTGATGTTAGCAGATTGTATGGCACGAGGTATGTAAACAGGGTTCCCGGAAGAAATGGAAGGAGGATTACATGAACTCCACATAAGATAACCCTTGGTTAACTTGCAGTGGACCTGTAAGTACAACCATTCTAGTCAGCATCAGCAAGTGTCACACCATTTGAGAAGAGTGGAAGCATTAGGAATGGAAAACAAAAGGACCCAGATAGACTCCTAGTCTCCCACGCTGCTTTGTTGCCAGCCACGGGTCACGTAGCAACCATAAGCACCAGTAGGACCTCACTAACATCCTCTTCTAGTAGTTTCAACCTGCTGAGAGAGCAGAGTGAGCACTATTTACTGCCCACCACAAGCAGCCTGTAAGCACCCCAGTCTCGGGCCAAGCTCGCCCGAGTCAGTGTGATTCTGGCTGCATATCAGCACTCAGAGATACTCAAGGTGGGCCCCTCATTCCTCACCACTGGCCACCATTTCCTAAAGACACTGCTCCTATTGACAAAGAATGTCTCCCAGATACCATGGGGTGATTTTGAGTTTGGGCAACCCCTCCGGCAGCAGAGTCAAGCAACTAATCCATATAAGGACTTAGCTCTCCACTGTACCTCGTCAAGAAAGATTATTCCAACCACACTAGTCTGTACCATCTGCGATTTTGGATATTTTGACAAAGCCAATAGCTCAGGAATCACCTATCTAATGCAAAACTGATTGGTTTTGCGAGTGCTTGTTTCAAAGTGGGTTTAGTCCTAAACGTGCAGTGGCTAATCTCAATTCAACAGTTCATCACCTGAGTCGTTATCTAACCCCGTGGAGTAAAAATAATGTTGACTCAACGTACTTCACATGATTGCATATCCAAAAGACTTATGTTGTTTGCACCTGAACTCTTCAGAATAAATGAAAGAACATTTGTTTATTTCCTTTAACAAAATGGGATGTGACTGCAGTGTTGAAGATATACTCTATCATGGAAAGCTGTTAGATTCGAGCAGCTGAGTATGAATATATGTACGTGTGGCTGAACGTGGAGCTTTACCGTTGTGCTTTCGCAACTCAGCGGTTATTATAAAACTTTTTTCTTTCCGAAATACCCCTTGACTTTTTGACATTGTTTTCTTTATGGAGCGATGATCGATTTGTGAAGTATTATTAACCTTCCCAGGCATGGCAGCAAGAAATTTTGTCGAATGAAACGTTTAACAACCTTCCTAGTTGGCCACCACGCACTCCACAGCCAGACAAGCCACAACAAATGCAAATGTAAGAAAGACTGATTCCAAATAGGGAACAATAGTGTCATACAACTATAAAAACATCAGATTCTTCCAAACAACTTTCCCAAATAAGGTCATCAAAGTTTAAAATATTATTATTTGTAAAATCAAAAGGTTATATGCAACCTGTATTTGATTTCTATTGTCTAGCACCAGGAAGGCCTTTTCTTGGTAGCAGTACGATTTCTAAGTTATCATAACATAGCATGGCTCTCATTAATATATTAAAATGTCTTAAAAAAGGAAGTTTTTTAAAAAAACACGGAAAACAGGCCACTTTAAAAAAGGGGTGACTCCCAAAGTCCTTTAAGTTTCTGTTCCAAATACCAGAATACTTCAGCATGTTTCAAAACTGTTATTATCTCCACCAGGAAAAAGAGGATCAAGTTATATCCGTTTATTTCATAACGAGGAGTAGAAGTATTGCTATGCAGAAAATAATGCTGCCACCTTAACTTAGAATTACTGGTCAAATGGTCTCATTGGAACTAAAACGACAATAAGACTTTCTTTCATGAGATTCATTACTACCTCATTTTGGGAGGTAATATGTGATTTTATAAAGTCTTCGGTGTCTGGGACTGATTTTGGAATCTTGGATTATACTTTTCTAATGTAACTTAGTTTTTATTACATAATTCATCAGTAGCTATACTCATATTTGTAAATTTGTAAAAAATGAAAAATAAAAAAACTTATTAGATACAAAATGTAATGAAGAAATATGAGAAGTATCCCACCAATATTCTGATCTACCGAAGGTTCAATATTGAAAAAGACATGTATGTAGTAATTGTGTATGCACAAACTAACACTATGGGCCTGATTATGATTTGAGATGTTATTTATCACAACTCATAAATAACGATACCATATGGTACGTCTGGGGCAATAAATAACACCTATGAGCTTTTGGGGAAAAATATGCAGATTCTCGTGTTTAATGCATCAAAATCTGCATGATTATGCAAATACTCTATGTATTTTCAATGTTAACTTTCGGCAGGTTTGGCCTGCCAAAATGTAACGGAGGTTGAGTTATTCAACCCATTCGATAAATATTGGATCATTAAATACCTTCAAACTTGTAATTCGACCCATGCTTAAACAGGGCTTAACATATGGGTCGGAATATTACGACCTACTCATAACCAGGCGCTAAGAAATAACATCAGCATGGTCCCTTCTTACACAACATGTGATCTGTAATGGCTCTTCCTAAAAATCAAGCAACACACTTGCTATCTGGGCACCAGCTGTCAAGCCACATAGAAAAGGAGTGCTTTCCATTATGCCAGTGTGCACTGATGTGATCAAGCTGAGGCCAGCATGTGCTGTTTGCAGGAGTCCTAGGGAGCCGGCTCATGGAATTCATTGCACATTGGCAGTCGGCTAGAGGTGATGCAAGAGACGATGAAAGCTTCCCACTGAGTGCGAAAAGACAACGAGGCAAAATTGGCCGTGATCTGCAATGCGGCCAAGCAGTAGCTGTGTCTTTGGGTTGGATGTTTTTCTTTATTTCACAGGCTGACACAGAAGAATAATTGGCATAATTGGATTCAAAGGATCCGTTTGATACATATAAACTGATGCCGAACAGAGAGTTGTTAAAATGTACTCTACATTTTGTGCTAGGAACAGGCCCACTGCACTTGGCCCCTCATGAAATAACTCGAGCCCCATTAGGTAATACAAGACACTTATCTATGAGGAATATTTCCCATTTGTTAAAAAATAAAACAAGTATATAAGTAATTGCCGAGCTTAAACTTATGAAATAGTTCATGTGTAATATTCAAGTCATCACACACAGGACGTTCCCGCTCCTTGCTATGTTCGATCAACTTTTACCAGAAGCATGTCCTGAATCAAAAACTTCAAGATGAGTTTTTGCTTTTCTTTCTAGGTCAAAGACTTAAGTGGAGTGCTGGAAGGTGAACTTTTTCTTAGCTTTTTGGCTGTGATTTGTGTAACCAGATAGGGCCATTAACAGGAATTTTGAAATTATAAAGTGAAAAATAGCGCCTAAAAGCAGAAAGTGCCAACTCGGGATACCGGGTCATGCTGAACCAGGTCAAAGTCAAAAGTTTAGTTTGACAGCAATAGAGCATGGGTTGGATACAGTCCCAGATTAGTCCCACTTGAAACAAGGAGAGTATCGCTAGCGGTGGTCAGCGTGGCTCGAAGAGCAGGCTGGGTGTCGTGGACAGGCAGGCTAGTGCTTCGCATTGGTGGTCATCTATGGGTGATCTATGCTTGCTGTGCGAGGAGATGGGCTGACGGGGGCTCCCACTGAATTTAGGTGTGAGTGGCGCCTTTCCGGTGCGAACGGGCCCATTTGCGATTACGAAGACCCAAAAGCTTGATTTCCACAGCTCGTGAGCCACAACAAGCATCTAGGACATGAGAAGTACCACTTGGGAGTCAGGAACTCGCTGCAGCTGAGTCCAGGAACTCGCTGCAGCTGAGTCAATGAGCTGGTTAGGGAGTCCTTTATGCCCCTGAGACTCAGATCAGGCGGGCAGCAGGCTAGCCGTTTGAGTCACTCTGGGGTCCTGGGTTCAAGATGAAGTTGTAGGTCCAGGGCTTCTTCCCCAGGCAAGACGATAGCAGAGAGCAGGGCAGCAATTACTGCAGAACAGCAGCCCAGCAGAGTAGCTATCCTTGTAGTAGCACAGCAGTCCTTCTTCCTGGTAGAGCATATACAGGCCCAGAAGTCTACTGAAGTGTTGGTGTCTAATGTCCTTCTTTTATACACAGTTGTGCCTTTGAAGTGGGGAGAACCTCTTATAGGCATGTCTTTAAAGTGCACATATGCCCAGCCTTATTGGCCCTGGCTCCAGACTAACTACAGGGAGTGATGGCCCATCCAGTCACACCTAAGATCCTGATTGCGTGTGGCTGTATAGGAGGAATACAGAAAGCCCAACTACACCCAGTCATGTGACCCAAAGACAGGCTGCTGGCACCAAATGGCTAAGGCAAGAAAATGCCAACTTCTAAAAGTGACCTTTTCAGAATTGCAATTAAAAATCCAACTTCACAATCAGTTATGATTTTACATTATGGTTCCAAAGACAATAAACATGAATGGATTCTCTCTTCACATTTGGAAATTACACCTATAAAATGTAATAAGGCATCTCCAATGTTATCAAATGGAAGAGATAGGCTTTGCAGTAGTGAAAAACATGTTGACGAGTTTTTCACTACCAGTACATGTAAAACTTTATGGTACATGTTGAACTTTTTTACATGTATTTCACCCTGCCGTCTGGGCTGTCCAGGGTCTACCCTAGGGCTGACTTATATGTAGCAAGAGTGAAAGTTTGGGCTTGGCCAAGGGTTGGTTTTGCCAGGTGGAAATGGAAGTTTAAAACTGCACACACATGCACTGTGGAGGCAAACCTGAGACAGAGGTATGTTTAAAATAGCTTCTTAAGTGGGTGGCACAACCAGTACTGTAGGCCGACTGGCAACATTTAATTTACAAGCCCTGGCACAGGTAGTGTCACTTCACTAGAGACTTACAAATAAATTAAATGTGCCAGTCGGGTATAGGCCAAAGGTACCATGTTTTAGGGAAAGAGCACAAGCATGTTAGCACTGTTTAGCAGTAGTAAAGTGTGCAGAGTCCTATGGCCAGCAAAAATGAAGTCATCAAAAACATGATGTCTGAAGGCAAAAAGTTAATAGGAAGGCACGCCAAGGATACCAGGTCTAACACACACAATGATCAATGTTATGCAACATCTTCAAGCAGGCTTCAGATCTTGTTATCTCACAAACCTGGTACATTCTTCGCCCCTGAATGATCTCCAGTGGCTGGTGGACCATGGTTTAGAAGAGACTGTTGTGTCTTTTAACATTTCTGAATCCCTTGATACTACGGACCAATCACTATTGCTTCCCAGATAGAATAATGTTATCCTTAATAATCTTCTCAAAAAATGATTCTACCCATTTTTGACAGATTACACCCTGACAGTTTTGTGCTTTTAAGTTATTGCCAAGTCAGTTTAACTGTGGAGTGCCCCAGAGTCTGTAATTTCACTTCTACTTTTTAACATGTACATGCTACTATCAGCCTCCATGGTATTTGTTAACCCCTTCCATGCTCATGACGAGCTCAGCTCGTCATTAGGCACAGTTGAGCTGTGCTGATGACGAGCTGAGCTCATCATGACACCAGCAAAATGGCAATTTTCAGCACAGGGGAAAAATAACCACAGCAGCGATGTGGTTAAAGAAGTATAGTTATATATCTATGCCGATGACATCCCAACCAACACCTGCACAGGCAAAATGTTTAATGTCTGGTTGCCTGCTGGAGTGGTTAATTTTTTTTAATAAATATTTTTATTAATTTTAAAAAGGCAATAACAATAAGAACGTATCAGGTGCAATGCAATCAGGTACATACAATCATCATACCGTTGAAAAATCAGGATAGTAGCAACATAAGACACAGGACACTGAGACTCAACACTCCTAGACATTCAGGATTATGAAATTAACGGGGTTCGCCCTCTCAAAGGGTGCTGCCCTTCGGTCCCTATAAACAGGACAGTGGTCCCTAGACAGGGCAATGATGTCAAGTCAATATAGGCTAAATAGACACTATATTCTTAGTCCAGCCGGACAGATTTATTTTGTAATAGACAAATTTTAGAAACCTTTATGAAAAGTGTTAACAGCAGGACACCAGCCGATGTCAACTGACACACTAACAAAGAAAACAGACAAGGCAACTTAACAGTCTGTGTAGTAAATTCACAGTCAGACAATATTATAAACACACTATTGCTGGAGTCAATATATACATTTCAACTGCATATAGTGTGGTTCAGTCGACGGCGTTTCGAACCTATGATTAATACAGGTTCATCCTCAGGACATTAAATATAGATGTCACAAAGCTGGCTTGCTGGCCGGTAGGGATGCCCATCACCCCATTACTCCCCCAGCTAGAGTCATCTGGAATCTGGGTATTCACTCATATTAGACCATTTCTTTGAAAAAGCAGAGATCCAAGGAAATCAGTTCCAGTACAAAATTCTCGTCTATAATGCACTGTGGTAGAATACCCCTGTAGTTACAGCCACAGTTGCAATATAGAAATGCCTAGAACTACCAGATAAAACATTTTGGAAGACTTCAGCTTATACAAAATACCACCAACCGGCTACTGATGGTGCAATACTAAAGATCATATTGCTCCTATCCTAAGGATGCTTTATTGGTTACCAGCCAAGTGAATAGTGTTGTTTAAAGTCCTTGTCACAATTCTTCTCTTCCATTTCCTGGCTTCAAAATTAGAATGCTCTTTAGTTAACTCAATATCAGGGTGCAATATTTCTTTTGTTCACTTTTCACTTATTCTTCATATGAGCGTTTTTCCCTACCAGGACATGTAAACTTTAAAAGTACACGCCCTGCCTTTTAAATACATTGCACCATTCCCTCTGGGTTGTACAGGTCCTACCTTAGGGATGACTTATATATATAAAAGGGAAGGTCTGAGCCTGGCAAGAGGTTAATCTTGTCAGGTCCAAATGGCAGTGTGAACTGCGTACACAGGCTTTACAATGGCAGGCCATAGCCATGGTTAGAGGGCTACTTAAGTGGGTGGCACAATAAGGGCTGCAGGCCCACTAATAGCATTTAATTTACAGGCCAGGGGCACACGTATTGCACTTGTCTAGGGACTTGTCATTTACTTATGGGTAAATTAAATATGCCAATTGTGCATGAGCCAATATTGCCATGTTTAGGGGAGAGAGCACAAACACGTTAGCACTGGATGACAGTGTTAAAGTGCACAGAGACCTAAAGCCAGCAAAAACGATGTCATAGAAGTGGAAGAGATAGGGAAAAGGTTGAAGGGAAGACCACACTAAGACTGTCAGGTCTAACAGGCCCCAACATTTTGCGTGACACCACTGGTGATAATCCTAAAAAGAACATCCGTGAGTACCAAAGAGAGGGGTTTGGTTCTGCCCACATGTTGGTGGACAGGAGTACCTGTTTCGATTGATCATTCGGTTAGTGCTTCCAAATAAAAAGTGCTTCCCTCCACGCAGCCATGACTATTTTGTTTGTTTATTCAGCTGCAGTAAAGAAGGCTTGCTAACGCATAAAGTTTGGGGGCAAATATATAGCATTATAATACTCTTAACCTGTCTCAAATAACTAGATCATTTTCAATGGTTTTTTTTCTGGTGGAAGCACACGTTTCCTTCCCTTTCCACCCGTAACTTTAGATTCAGAGTGCAGTTCTGTGTTTGAGAGAAGTGTAGGGTGCCCAGTGCTAAGCTAATCTCCATAAATATTTTAAGTATGCCTTGACAGATCAACAGTTGCTGGACCTTATGTCATCAGCAAAAAAGTCCTTTCAGTGTACTACTGAGAAAGTGGCTTAGGCTCTTCTTACATTTTGGTTTCCCCACATTGAGAATTTGATTGGGCTGAAGTTGGATACTTTCACTAAAAAGAGACCTTGCATTGCCCTTTTTGGATTATGGCTAACCTGATACTCAATGTAGCAGGACTGAGTTGGTTAGGATGGCAAGTCAGTGATTCTGGCTATAGGCCCGATCTGTTTATAATTAGATGTTACAAAAAGGAAGTAGGGCTGATATATTTATTTTGAAAAGAATATGTTCAAGTTAATAGACTTATATGAGTGGATTGGTATTACTTTATATTAAAGCTTACAGACTGTAATTTTGTTACATGGAATCTCACAGATTAGCATTGAAGGCTTCGGTTATGGTCCTTTAATCTGACAAACCCCCAAAGTAGAAGATTGTAACTGTGATGACTCTTGTCAGGCCCTAATGAGTTGTATATTGTTGTACATTGTTCTACCAACTGTGATAAAAAAAAAAATATATATATATATATATATATATATATATTTTTTTTTTTTTATCACAGTGATTAAGCGCTCTGTGAAGCGCGAAACGCGTCGTGATGACTAGGGGAATACCTCTGGCTGAATAAATCATCTTTGCACTGAATTTTGGGTTCGAGTCCGTTTTTGGCAGCTGGCTGAGAGCTCTGCGCTACACCGGATTATTCCTGGAATATATATATATATATATATATATATATATATATATATATATGAATATATGAATATATCCACACACACACACATGCATACTTCTTTTCGGTGTGCTGTCTCCAAGCAGCCAGACCACCGGCGGTGCTTGTATCTGTAATTTTATAACGGCATGTATAAATATTATATATATATATATATATATATATATATATATATATATATTTATATATATATATATATATATATATATATATATATATATATATATATATATATATATATATATATATAATATATATAATATATATCAGCAGCCAGACCACCGGCGGTGCTCGTAATCAGCTGCACACTACACCATAATCCTAGATTCCACTTTCTTTTTTAATGAAAGAACTCCGCACCACTCTGGTAGAAGGTCAATTATGATTAATTACTCAGTCTGAAGAATGCATTAACGCATTCGGTGCTCACAGCACCTTGGTCAAGATATATATACATTTTAAATATTTATTTTTTTAAGCATATATAAAATATATAGCATATATATAAGCACCGATAGCAATTCTTTGCCACTCTAAATATTCCCTTGCCACCCAAATACCTACCCTAAATCCCAAAATTTCCCTTACCACCCAAAGCCCATATCCACCCTAAACTCTAAAAATTCCCCTGCCACCCAAAAGCCCCTACCCACCAAAATCTTAAAAATCCCCTTCCCACTCAGGATCTCATACCCACCCTAAACCCTAAAAGCTCCCTTGGCACCTAAAACCCCATCCCCACCCTAAACCGTAAAATTACCCTTGCCACTCAAAAACCCATACCCACCCTAAATCTTAAAAATTCCTTTGCTACCCAAAACCCATACCCGCCCCGAACCCCAAAATTACCCTTGCCACCCAAAACCCCATATACACCCCAAAACCTAAAATTACCCGTGCCAGCCAAAAACCCACACCAACCCTAAACCTTAACATTACCCTTGCCACCCAAAAATCAGTATCCACCCTAAACACTAAAATTTCCCTTGCCACTCAAAAAAACCATACCCACCCTAAACCATAAAACAATCCTAAAATAATACTTACCACCCAAAAATGCATACCCACCCGAAACCCTAAAAAATATATATATATGGTACGTCCATTTAATACTTTCCTTACTTTATTTTTTACTACTACTATGCATTTACCATTCATGCTTTAACAACGAAATTCGTTGTAAAGGCATCAATGGTAAAAAATACTTGTGGTAAAAACACTAAAGGCAGGCGCTGTAAAGGCATCCCATTGTTCAGTCTTTGTTGTAAAGGCTGGAGGTTGTTTCTCTCCAGGTGTTCATTGAGTTGGCGGTTGACGGCCATATTGAGGTCTTTGACGGGGAAGGGGAGCAGAAAGATGAAAGATGAGGGAGTAATTCTTGAGTTTCCTGGGGTCGGTAGAGGGTTTCTTGAAAAGCAGTCTGAATTCTGCATACTTCCATTCATCGGGGAAGGCAGCTGTGGTGATGGATGCATTGAGAATGGGGGAGAGTTCCCCACTGATGTCCTTGCTCCCAAGGTTAAAGTGGTGGGGGCAGGGGTCCATCGGTGCTACTGAGTGGATGGAGTTCCTGACAAATGTGGTGGTCTGAGTGGTGAGCTGAACCCAAGCAGTGAGCAGGTGGTTGTGGGTGTCTTCATTTGGTGTGAGGAGGTTGTGGAGGGCAGTGGGATGGGTTGGAAGTTACTGTAGATAGTGCATATATAGTTTTGGGTGTAGTCCACAAAGGTGTCGCAGAGTTCCGGGGAAGGGCAGATCGTGTTTTCGGTAGCTGATAGGCAGGAGAACTCCGACAATGCTGAAGATTTCCTTGCTGTGGTTGGAGCTTCCTTCGATGCAGTCTGCAGGGTGCCTCTTTTCGGGTCTTTTAGGTATTGGTGGTATTTGTTGAGGGCTGTCTTGAAGGGGGCTCTGCCTGTGAGATCTCTTCTGGTGTGCCATCTGCTTTCCAGCCATTTGCAGTTGTGTTTCAGTGTCCTGAGTTCTGGTGTATACCAGCTGGCCTTATTGATGGATCTGCTGGTCTTGGCTGGCTTGATGGGGGTGACTTTTTCAGCGCAGTTAGTGATCTAAGCGGAGAACTTTTGGATGTCCTGTCCAAGTACGGTTGCGGAGTCAGGCTGGGTGGTGTTGAGGACGTCTGTTTACTGGGTCTCTGTCACTTTGTTCCAGCTGCAGTGGGAGGAGCTGGGTTGCCTGGTGGTGGTGCATGAGGATCCTGCAATGGTGAAGTGGACGATGGTGTGGTCCCTCCAAGTGCGTTCGGTGACATGACTATACTTGACTTGTCTCTGGCAGTAAAGATCTGCTCAGGTGTATGTCTTGTATGTGCGGATTCAGTGGCCAGTTAGGTGGGGCCAATGTTACTCATGCTTTCCGGAAGGTTGGCAGAGTTTACATCAAAGTAGATGTTAGGGCCACCAAGGAAGATGTAGTGTGTGAACTGACGAATGGGGCAATACATTTGGGAATGGCGTTGCAGAACCTGGGGTGTAGTCCAGGGGGTCTGTAGGCCTGGGTGCTTCTGATGGTAGTTTTGCATTCAGTTTGGAGTTGGAAGTTGAGGTGTTCCATGATCAGTGTGGTATCGTCTTCAGTGGTGGGGCAACGGATGGTTTCTTTGTGGATGATAGTGATGCCTCCTCCATGTTTGTTGGTGCAGTCCCAGTGTTTCATTTTGTAGCTGTTGGGCATTGTGATGGCGATGTCCTGTGCAGAAGAAGGGTTGAGCCAGATCCCTGCGATGAAGATAACATCAAGGGTACAGGTAGTGATGGTGTCCCAGATTTCAATGGTGTGTTTGCAGAGTGAATGTTCACTGAGCAGGAGGCAGTGGACAAGTTCTGGGGAGGTCAGTGAGCTTGGTGTGGCAAAGGTTTTCGTGAGGGTAGGAGGTCCTGAGTTGCAGGCGAAGAGGCAATGGCTGGAGGTAAAATATCCTTTAATTGATCGAGGAGATGCAGCAGTTGTTGTTGCTTCTCATTCATTTCATATGCAGTGAACTACATCCCACATTGCCTCTTCCTCTAAACCAGTAGACAACGACTGAATGTCACTGTCCAAGTGTCGTTGTTTTACCTTTCCAAGATGTCCAGCATGTTAATTCTAAAAGTGAGGGCCTTGCTGGAGCTTGTGGTAGACTATGTATAATACCTTTGCAAGATGGACACCTGCTGCTATGATTACTTTCTTATTTCACGCATATACTTGCTGTGTTTAGTTGGCAGCATGTTTTCTTTATTCTACTTGTATTCTTCTAATTTATCTTTGGTATGTTGTTTGGTTGGTGTGTGTTTTAATATGGCTGTTTCTGATGCTGAATGTAGGGATGATTCAGTGTATGGATATGAATGCATAAGTGCAAAGATGAGCAACAGAGGGCTTGCTTGATGACTTATTGAGTTCTGAAACCCTTCAGTGTCACAAAAGGCACTTCCATTCATTAGTCAGACCTGTTAGCAATGCCAGTGTGTGTTATGTTTCTCAATGGTAAAAGGGGAAAAAACTGCATTTCTTGTAATTACTGAGTTAAAAGTTGTTACAGAGCAGAAGTTTATGGCCAGATGTAGGTCGTCCAATACCGGTCAGTAACCAGGGCTGGACTGGCTACTGGGCAGTTTAGAATGCTGCTGAGCTGGGGGGTGGTTTCGTTAAG
Source organism: Lissotriton vulgaris (assembly GCF_964263255.1). Taxonomy (NCBI): domain Eukaryota; kingdom Metazoa; phylum Chordata; class Amphibia; order Caudata; family Salamandridae; genus Lissotriton; species Lissotriton vulgaris. The sequence goes on along the minus strand of NC_141696.1, from coordinate 1,193,020,368 downwards.
GGAGACCTGCGTGTGCTAAATGAAATTCGTTTCGCATTCAATATTTCGAAGCACACGCAGGTCTCCATGAACGAAATCAGCCCCCACCGCTGTGAAATCAGCCCCCAGCTCAGCAGCATTCCAAACTGCTAGTCAGTCGGTAGTCAGTCCGGCCCTGTCTGTAACTGCCAAAATTACCAAATTACCGAACGGTATTAGGCTTTTGAGATGTAGGTGGCCATTTTACAGATTCTGTAATTTACCGAATCGGTATTTTAAGGAATCGGTAAATTACCGATTCCTTAAAATACAGATTCGGTAAATAACTGAGGGCCAGATGTAGGAGGCCATTTATCGACCGGTAACGGCCGATTTCGTCCGTTACCGACTGGTAAATGGGTATTTGTGATGTAGGTGGCCAATTTTACCAATTCGGTAAATTTACCGAATCAGTAAATTTACCGAATCGGTAAAATACAGAATCGGTATTTTTACCGAATCGGTAACTGGCAGATGTAGGTGGGACTCTTCTGAGTCCCAAAGGCCTTACAGATTCGGTATTTTACCACCCAATCCAATTGGGTGGTAAAATACCGAATCCAGGTGTGCATGCACATGTGTGCATGCACACCTATGCCATGTGACAGACAGACATGCCTGTATTTGGGGTGCTAGGGGGTGTCATAGTGGCACCCCCTGCACCCTTGCAGGATTCGGTAATGCCCATTGATTCCTATGGGCTTCAAGGCCCATAGGAATCAATGGGCATTCCTGAATCGGTATTTACCGATTCGGTAAATACAGATTTTTACAGATTCGGTAATTCAATTACCAAATTTACCTAAACCTCCCTCCTTCAATTGTACCGATTCATAAATACCGAATCGGTAAAATTCGGTATTTATGAGTCGGTAAAATATACTTACCTACATCTGGCCCTGAATCCTTAATGTAGGGAGCACTCAAATGAGTGCTTTTCCCATTTCAGGATTCGTTATTTACCACCCGTTATTTACCACCAACTACAAGTTGGTGGTAAATATCGAAAACCCTACAAAAAGCAATTTTTTGTAAATTATAACAGTGCCATGTGGCAGAAATACATGCCCTTAGGGCATGTATGTGTTCCACATGTGCACCCATGCACTATTCAGGGGTGCAACAGGGTGTCAAAGTAACACCCTGCCACCCTTGAATGTGTTCCCTATTTTAGCGAATCGGTATTTACCGATTAGGTAATTCCCATTCATTCCTATGGGCTGGTAAATACCAATTCGGTATTTACCGAATCTTACTGATTCAGTAAAAAATACCGAATGAATAGCTACATCCCATTTACCAATTCTAAAATACCGAATCGGTAAAATTCAGTATTTTAGAATCGGTAAATCTGGATTACCTACATCTGGCCCTTAGCAACGTAAGTCATTGATGCTCATTGGGTTATTAGGAAAACACACTGGAATACGATTTATGTTCAGGACTTGGTTGCATTCTTAGAAGAACTTCAATACATTTCTTTATTTGTGGGATTCCTTCATTTTGAAAGGGTTCCAAGACATTATGCAGCTATCTGTCCAGTCCCGATTCCACTTGACAGGTATCACAAGTGTTTCACATGATACATGAGCTCTTCCTTTCAGAGTTTTGTCACGTGATGTATGTTGTAAAGTTCATTGATTTAGTTGAAGGAGCTGTTTCAAAGTTCTACATAAACACTGCTCTGCTCGTGGCGCGATTACACACCTGTTCACTATTTTAGTACTGCCCTGAGTCCTAAGTGCTAAAGTTTGCATACATTTGTTGCCAAACATTTGAAAGTCAGGACGGCATTTCACCACATTCCAGGGCATAAGTGTGCGCAACATGAATTTTGAAAAATGAACTTTAGCGCATTTTTCAAAGTTTTTGCAAATTACTATGAAGTTCAACTTCATGGTAATTTGCGAGCCCTATTAGCGAAATCGCTATTTTTAAAACTTTAATGCATTGCATTTAAGGAATCTCAATTTGAGAGTCCTTAAATGCAAGTAATCACAATTTTGCGATTTCTTCATTTGCGATTTTTGCATTTGGGATGATGCATCCCAAATGCAAAAATACCGGTCGCAAAGGGGCAGATTCTGAGAATCTGCCCCTTTGCGAGCGGATTTTACCTTGATGCATCTATGCCTTAGTGTTTTATTCAATTTTATTTCAATATTGGCACTCAGAAATCACAGCATCAGGTACATGCAATGATTGCAGTCATAGTAATTTAAGTGGGGGGGGGGGGGGGGGAAGGTCCTTTTAATAATATCTAGGAATGTCCTGAAATGTTGCCAGTGGTGAAATTTAATGTAGTTACACTACTTCAAAATAAAAGATCACCTCTCGCGTTCTGTTCTAAATTGCTTAAGTTGAACATACAGCATTTAATTAAATAATGTTCAAACACCTGATTAAACCATATGCCTATTAATTAACAACTAATTGACCCGGGTTTTATTTCTCTTGTAAGGTATTGGTACCATTGATGGTACCGCTGAGAAGGACAAAGATTTCAGAGGGAAAGCTCAGAAGCAGGTGCAGTTCAACCCAGGCCAGACCATAGCCAGTTGGAAAGTACGGATTCTGACAGATGGGGAATATGAGCAGTCTGAAACATTTCAGATCGCTCTTTCCGACCCGGTAATGGCAGTCCTCGAGTTCCCAGAGGTGGCCACTGTGGAGATCATTGATCCAGGCGATGGTAAGGACACTGCTTGTTTTCTGTGATTAATCATGTGCATTTGAACAGTCAAAGTAACTAACATATAACCATAAAAATGTGCACTGAAGAATTATTTCGTGAAAACATAAATTCCCTAAATGTGGCTACCTTTATGCCAGTGCCTCTATGTTTCAGTATTAATTATCTTCCTGAACAGTTTCTTCTTATTTCGTTTCTTTCTCTGCATGCCAACTAAAATGTTTTATAACATTTTCTTCATTTTCCATTTAAGAATTTTCTATTCTCAAATAGAAAAAAGTCTTGGATATGACCTGCAATCTATATTTTGTGTGGTGAATGCCTGCTTTGAATTATTTGCCACAAATTATCTGGGCACCCATATTTCTCACCTTTATTTTTTATTAATTATTCATTTGTAATGACTTTTCATTTCTAATATAAATAATTTTCTGTCACCTAAAACTTATCTGATCAAGTCCCATTATTGTTTTCATAAAATTGATGATTTTGTCAATGACTCCGTACTATCAAGAATGTGGTCATGCGACATATAACTTTATACTGAAACAACTGTTTTGTATCCATTCATAATGTATTATCTTCGGCCTAAGTCAACTGGTCAGACTCCCTCCCTTCCTCTTGGACCGCACACCTGCGGAGTTCTTCAAGGATCCTCCATCAGCTCCACCCTGTTCAGCATCTACATGACCCCACTCGCATCCATCATCAGATCACACGGACTCAACATCGTATCGTACGCAGACAACACCCAATCATCCTCTCATTATCCAACGAACGCAACATTTCCAAACAAAACTTTCAAGAAGGAATGGAAGCAGTCGCCAGGTGGACGAAGACCATCTGCCTACAACTCAACATGGACAAAACTGAAGTACTCATCATGGGCCCAAAACCCCGATGCCTGGAACGACACCTGGTGGCCCCCGCCCTTGGGGTTCCTCCCGCCTCCACACACCCAACCTCGGAATCATCCTGGACTCCGAACTCAATATGGACCACCAGATCAACGTTGTCACCTCCTCCTGCTACCACATCCTCAGCCTACTCCGAAAGACCTTCAACTGGATTCCCCTTGAACACAGGAAACCATCACCCACGCCCTCATCAACAGCAGACTGGACACTGCAACGCACTCTAAGCTCGAATCAACAAAAACCTCACCTGCAAACTCCAGAACGGCCAAAGCGCCTCTGCCAGACTAGTCCTCAACCTACCAGGCCACAGCCACATCAGCCAACACTTACGGACACTACACTGGCTCCCCGTTGAGAAGAGAGTCACCTTCAAGCTCCTCACCAACGTCCACAAGGCCTTTCACAACATCTGACCCGCCTACATGAACCACCCCTTTCTTTCCACACACCCCTAAGATCCCTCCGCTCTGCCCAGCTCTCCCTTGCAAAGGTACCGCGCATCAAGAAGACCAGAACAGGAGGATGCTCCTTCTCCCTCCTCACAGCTAAGGATGTAACTCCCTCCCTCTCCACCAGACACCAACTCTCCCCAAGTTCCTGAATGACCGCAAGACCTGGCTTTTCGATGAGTCACCTTGAATATCCAGGAGCTGCACACCCCCCTCAGCACCTTGAGACTCTTCGGCTGAGTAGCTGTGCTTTATAAACCCCTGATTGATTGATTGATTGATTGATTGATTGATTGATAGTATATTCTGTCAAGTTGTAGCATCAGCGTCATTGTGGTACATGTTATAATGTCCCGCTTATTATCTGCAGTGTCCCTGCCACCTTTACCCTCAACGGCCAACAATAACAATGTTTTCTGTAGGTCTGCAAAACGCCTTTTCGTGTAAAGTCCATCAATTACACCCAAAACTGTCCTGACCCTCCATTAAGTCTTCAATGTGAATGTCCTAAGTATTGCTGTACTTTTGGTGTGTCTGTGTCTGGCAGCCTGTTTTGTAAGTCTAGTAAAGTCCAGAATGGTCTATTGCACACCCTTTTTTAGAAGTAGTAAAATCAAATATTGGGAATACTTTTAGAAAATGTCAAATTACACAGCTCAAGTGTTTGCTATCCTGATTCAGCAGGAGCTCGTTACATGTACCTTCCGTAAGCTTCACTGGCTCCTGGTTGCCATCCATGTTTTAGTATTAGTATTGATATACCAGATCACCTACCACAGTGGAATAGAATAGAGAATGACAAGAATACATCCAATAAATCCCTACTGCCGGCACGGATCTTGCGATCTTTGGGTATGGGGTTTCCATCTTTTGGACTAAGATCCTCGCATGTAAGATTTTGCAGGTCACCGGATGTAAATCACAGAAGTTGATTCCAATTGAGCTGAACTTAGATAAGTTTATGGCTTCCTCTATTTTGTCCTTGCCAGCAAACTTATGCCTTAGTGTTGTGGAGCCTTAAAACTATGACTTCACTTGACTGTTGCACTAAGCATGTTGAGACGAAACCCCATGGCAAGAAACTTATATAATTTAAATATGATCCTTTTCCTGGAACAGAAATTGAGGTTTGAATGTGATCAGGATCATCAATGTGTTACAAACTAAAATAAAGTCAATCAGTAATCTGGTATTAGAATGTTACAGGACCAGGGGCCTTGGGCCAGATGTTCGAAGCATTTTAGCAGTCGCAAACCGCCCATCGGGCCACTTGCGACCGATAAAATGTTTTTTGTCATTTACCAACCCTATTTTGCGAGTCGATAACCTATTATCGACTCTCAAAATAGTGTTTGCGAGTCGCTATTAGGAAGGGGTGTGTTAAGGGCATCCCTTCCTAATAGCGTGTTGCACTGGTATGTACAAATGCTTTGCAACCGAGAATGTGGTTGCAAAACATTCGCCGCTATCACTAACTTCAAGTGGTGGTAACCCATTCATAAATGGGAAGGTGTCCCCAAGTGACCCCTTTTCCTTTGTGAATGTGGGCACCAACATTTTTTAATAGCAGGCAGCTGTCCCACGAACCACTGCCTACTCTTAAAAAATGAAAAGCTAGCATTTCATTTTTATTTTTGAAATACATCTTGTTTTACTTTACAGAAAACTGGCTGCATTACAAAAATAATTGCTTCATTTAAAAAGCATCCACAGACATGGTGGTCTTTTGACCCCAGAAGCCCACCATCCCTGTGAGTGCATGCCATTCCCAATGGGCTGCAAAGCGAGACATACATTATGAATATTAATGAGGTAGGTCTATTTGCGACCCACTGGGAATAGCAAAATGTGTCTAAGACACATTTGTACATGGGTGTTTGAAACTTCTTATTGCAAATTGCAAAAATCTGCAATTAGGAAATTGCAAACTGACTTTTTGTACCTCTTGCCCCATACATATTATTAGACATACTGATTACATAATTGCGATTCTCTGCGAGTCGCAGTTAGGTAATCGCTATTTGAATGTATGAAACTCTATGAATTTCATTTAGTGTTTCCTAATGGGTCGTAAATCTATTTACCTCATTAATATTCATGAGGTAGGTCGCTATTTTCGATCCATTACCGGAACATCCTCTATCTGGGAGTCAGTAAAGATGTACTGCGTAAGCTGCAGCGAGTGCAAAACTCTGCTGCCAGATTACTTTGCCTAGCTTCCAGAACCAGATCGGCCGCCAGGCTGCTGTGGAACCTCCACTGGCTTTCGGTGGAGAAACGGGTTGTGTTCAAGGCCCTTACCTACATGTTAATGTTAATGTTAATGTTAATGTTAGGGATTTGGTAAAGCGCAACAGCTGACCCAGCAAAGAGGCGTCCCGGTGCTGCTAGATCAAAAAAACAGATACTCAAGGACAGTCAGGCAAAGACAGGAGCCTATGGAAGTGAGAAAAGGATGGTTTTATTGGCTTTCCGAAAAGCCAACAGATTCTCCATTCCACGAATGTGGACCGGCAGAGAGTTCCATAATTTGGCCGCTAACAACCGGAAGGAGCGACCTCCCATACGGCATAATTTGGTTTGTGGAACCATCACCAGGTGTTGCCCCAACGAGCGCAAGCTACGGCGGGGAAGGTACCAAGTCAACAGTGAGCGCAATAAAACCGGTCTCCCGGTTTTAAGGATTTTGAATGCCATGACGAGGGCTTTGAATTTGATCCGAGAAGCAATCGGGAGCCAATGTAGTCTTCCAATCGTTGCTCTGGCAGAGCATCTGCGAGGAAGCCCGATCAGAGTTCTCGCTGCCAGATTTTGGACCCGTTGGAGTCGCAAGATCTCGCCTTTATTCGCACCCAGAAGCAGCACGGCAGCATAGTTCAAGCGAGAGATGATCATGGCTTGAACAATAAGCTGGCGAACTGTTGGCTCAAAGTACCTCAGGATTGGTTTTAGGCCTCTCAGCAGGCCCACACAAGTAGCTGCCACTCTCTTTGTGTGGGTCGGAAAGCTGAGTGAGGAGTCCATCCATACGCCCAAGTTCTTAACTAGGGGCTTGGGCGTTGGTATAGTGGCCAGCGATGCCGGCCACCAATGCTCGTTCCAGAGGGCGGTGTTTTTCCCTGCCAGCAGAACCTCTGTTTTGCTAGCATTGAGCTGTAAAGAGTTCTCTGCCATCCACTGGGCGACTGCTGCCATACCATCTCTAAACCTCGTAGCTGACGCAGATGACCCTTCAGCTAGAGTGATAACCAACTGTGTATCATCCGTATATGAAACCAGCGCTAGGTCCCACTCTTTAGCCACGACTGCCAGGGGTTGCACATAAAGATTGAACAAAGATGGACTAAGTGCAGAGCCTTGCGGAACTCCCTGGCCGATAGAGTGAGACTGAGAGATGTATGGCGGTGCAGAGACCCGAAAAGATCTCTCCTCTAGGAAAGATCGAAACCACTGTAAGACAGATCCCGTGATCCCTACCGCCTCCAATCGGTGCAGAAGGATCTCATGCGAGACCGTATCAAAGGCAGCGCTGAGATCTAACAGGATCAGCGCTGCACTCTGACCGGCATCGAGGATCAACCTTAAGTGTTCAGTAGAGGCGAGAAGGGCGGACTCAGTACTATGGCCAGGCCTGAATCCGTTTTGCGACGGATCCTGAATATCATTTTGGCTCATGTACTGAGAGAGGACATTATTCACATGAGCCTCAGCAATCTTGGCCATCCACTGGAGAAGGGAGATTGGCCTAAAATTTTCAGGTTTGGACGGATCTAGTGAGGGCTTCTTAATGATGGGGGTAACCCGTGCCTGTTTCCAGGCCTTAGGAACTATGGCTGTGGAAAAGGAGAGGTTAAGTATGGCACCGATCGGCTGTTGAAAGTGCGCCAGGGACTCCTTAAATTGCGCCGGCCTCATAGGGTCCGATGGCGAGCCCGCTTTCACTTTCCTGCAAAGTTTGACTAGCTCTTCTCCAGAAATCTCTGGGATAGATGCTAGAGTGGTACCACCAGACCTGAAATCAGCAAAACCATGTAGACCAGGAGGGTGCAGCGAGAAGGTCTTATAGATATTTTTCACCTTTTCGACAAAAAAGATGGCTAGTTCTTCGCATTGCTGTGCAGAGGATAGCTTAGATATCCTGCATCTGGAGTTCTTTAACTCTTGCACGATTTTAAAGATGCATTTAGTGGGGTTCGAGCTGAATTTTATTTCCTCTGCATAGAATGCTGCATGCGCAGAGCAAATTGCTTTATGATATATCTTCAGTTTTGCCAGATAGATTACTTTATCTCCCTCTTTATAATCCCTTCTCCAAGAGCGCTCGGCTCTCTTACATTGCTTCCTCAAAGCTCTCAGAGCCTCATCGTACCATGGGTTTGAGATGGTCCTACGCCCCTTAGTCCATTTGACTGGAATGAGCGCGTCCAGACCTCTCACGATCCAGTCACAAAAGGCAGTGTACGCCACCTCCGGATCAGCTAAGTCTTCCAGGGAGAGTATCCCTAGGAAGGCATGGAAATCCTTCAGTTTGAGTTTATGCCAGGGCCTTTTTTGGACCCTCTTCACCTCCTCCCTCGGGAAAGGCTCAGGGATCTCCATACTAACTTTGACCAGGAAGTGGTCAGTCCAGCCCATAGGCTTAGGCACCTCCCCTTTCGCTTGTGAACTATTCGAGAACACTGGGTCCAGGTTATGGCCGGCCAAGTGCGTGGCCTTATTAATCAATAGATCTAACTGGAGGGCGGCCAGGTCTGCCAACAGATTACAAATAGTTGGATCCTGGGTCTGATCAAAATGAAGATTCAAATTCCCCAGAATTGTAAAGTTGGCGGATACCACCACTAGCGGGTTAGCTACTTCTAACAGGGCCTCAATGAACTTCGAGGCAGGCCCCGGTGGTCGGTAGATATACAATCCTGAGAGTGTGAACTGTGCACTAATAGCAATCTTAAAGCGGGCACATTCACTACCACATAGATCTTCCTTGATGAAAGAGCAGGGGTATTGAGCTTTGTAAATTACTGCAATACCACCGCCTCTGGTATCCCTAGTAAGTGTCTCGATCAGATATCCTGCGGGGAGTGTAAGGTTCACTATTCCTATCATGTCCTCATCTCGTAGCCACGTTTCGCAGATAAAAAACACATTAGGGGATTCTTCAACAATGAGTGTCTGTACTTCCAGATGGTGTTCGGCAAGTGATCTGACATTTAGTTGAAATACAGTAACCTGAGTGTGAGTCTCCAGTCCCCTAGTGGGTCTCACTCGGCCCGTTACTGGGGCAGCAAAATTACATACGTTGCAGGTCAAACCTGACATCCCCAGTTGGTTCGACACTGTCCCACTCATCTCCCTACCTGGGTTCACAGTTAGAAGTACCTCTCTGTCGTAGACAAGAGGCTCCCGCGGCACTCGGCCAGGGGATCTGGCGAGAGGCGATGTTCTGGCGATGACGGGCGCAGATGGGCTTGCCTTTGGCGTGCCGCCCGCGCGCCCGCTGCACGGACGTTTGATGGTGGCCATAAATAGAGGAGAGAGGGGGGTGGGCGTCCAAAAACAACTAGACCGTCACCACCAAACTGGTCGAAAAATGGCTCCTGCGTGAATCCCTGAACAGCTCCTACTCGGCTGCAGGGTTCGCGGTGGCAGTGCGGGAGGGAATGAAAATACGTGGGGCAAGTGCAGGACAAAGCAGCAATCAGTTTTTAATGAAAGCACACAAGAGTTAAAATTAGTATTCAATTTTAAAACACAGTATACACACTCCTAGCTTTTCCCGGCTGTGCCTCAGGAAAGAATTTTAACAATCTAGCTGACGCACGAAGGTTCAGTGCGGTATAAGTAGTGTCAGAGTGCCTGGAGGGCGGGCAGCTAAAAACAACTAGACCGTCACCACCAAACTGGTCGAAAAATGGTGCCCGCGTGAATCCCTGAACAGCTCCTAGTCGGCTGCAGGGTTCGCGGTGGCAGTGCGTCGGGGAGTGAAAATACGTGAGGTAAGTGCAGGACAAAGCAGCAATCAAGCATGCAATGTCTAGCCTCTACCTACAATACCTAGCCTGCCTCTATGTCCCCTTGCGTACTCTTCGGTATTCCACACAAGCTAAATTCCAAATCCCTAAGGTCAGACTGTCCCGTATAGGAGGGCGCTCCTTTGCATACTTGGGACCTGTTTTATGGAATGATTTGCCTTTTTCTCCGCACTCAATCCAATCTCCTCCTGTTCTGAAAGTCTCTTAAGACTTGGCTTTTTAGCCAGTAGTTCTCTCTCTCCCTTCTTTTTGCTGTCCCCTCACGGCGCCGAGAAACCCTTTTTGGGTAGCTGTTGCGCTGACACATAAATTTAAATAAATAAATAAAATAAATAGGAAAAACAAAAATCACACGGGTGGTGGCATGCTGGGGTAACCGACCACCATGTCTGTAATTACTTTTAAATAAATCAGTCTATTAAAAAAAAATGCAGCCCATTTTCCTTAAAGGAATTCTGGATGCGTTTATAAAAAAGAAAAATGCAAAGTATTCTATTCATTTTTTAAGAGTAGGCAGTGGTCCCCTGAAAAAACATTTTCGCTATCATTCACAAAGGGGAACATGGTCCTTGGGGAACCCTTCCCTTTTGTGAATGGGTTACCAGCTGCTTGAAGTAGATGTTAAAATGGAAAGTTTTTGCGACCACATTTTGGTCACAAAAGATTCCTACATACCGCTGCGAATCGGTATTAGGAATAAAGGGATGTCCTGAACATGCCACTACCTAATACCGAATCGGTATGATTTCGTAATTTCCAAATTGTGATTTGATCTCAAATTGGAATTCATGCATACCAAAATGCATTTTTACGACTGCAAAAATGAAGTATACATATGGCCCAACATTCCCCAACCACGGATTATGAGTAGCTGGCCCACTGTATTCAACGTAGTTCCTTTGCTAGCTAGATCATTAACCTTCCTGAGATGATGAAACTACTCCTCATGAGCAGAAGGCCCAACTGACGCTTTCTCACGGATCTCCGTAATCAGCCCCTCTCATGGAATTTACACCTGCACTTTGGATAAAAGACTTTCAGCGGGTGTTAATATCAGAAATACTGTCTATGAGAGCATTGGCAGGGAAGAAGGAAATGGAATGCAGTGTTTGGAATCCTGGCAAGTCCTCTTTCAATAGCTGTGCGCGCCCTGTGCTGTGTTTGAAGGCCGGCGTGCAACACATCGATACATGACAGCAGAGTGTAGCTAAGAGGAGAGAAGATAAGGAAGGCATGTGCCAGAGCTGTGGATCCCCCTAACATCTGCTCTTTGTATTTGGGCTCTCGCCAGGAGTTTGAAGTAAAGTCTATTTGCCAAATAGGGCTGATTTAAAAGAAAACATAAAAGAAAAATAACATGAATGGTAGAAAAAAGCTGTAATCTAAAACTGACACCTAGAGAAAGCTAATCACAAAATTGTGTCAAAGGGATATTATCAAATATTATTAAAATTCAAAACATCACATTTCACTGCTTTTTTTTAAGCTTTAGTATTTGGGCTTTAAAACGTGTGCAGACCCTGTCACAAATTAAAGGACATCCTTGCGCTGGCTTACTAAGTTGTAAGCTTGGATGACTCCGGTAAGCTTGGGTGACTCTGTGGCAAGCAAGAGAGGATGTGCCAAGTAATCCTGTTTGTCTGATAATTCCAGAAATGTGAAGTCAAGTTTGTCTCCGTGGATTACCTTCACTAAGTCTCACATTCTCACAAGCATCTGTATTGACGTTGGCTTTGCCATTTGAGTGAATGCCTTTATTTTGGCGGACTGAATGGGCTTTCCTGCACTTTTCTTGCTGTATTTTTACGCTAGCAGTTTGGAATTTCCAGCTTCACCTGAGACTGGTTCTCTTCCTGCCAACTATCTGTGGCATTTATTCCCTCATGAAAAATGGCCTTATTCGAACATGTTCTCATTCTCAAATGAGAATGAATTGTGGAATAAGCAGGAAATATGATCAGCTGTATGTAACATTAGACTACACTATTCAGGCCTAGGCCTTTCTTAGTTTTGTTGGTATAAACATACATTCATAGCTCTGAAATTCAGTACTTGCATGAACCTCGGACTAACATATGTTGTATTTATATTCTCTGTATTGCTCCATCTAATATAGCCATAGCGACCACCGTAGCTAGCTCTATCGGCATTTAACGGCCTGCTGCTTCGGCGATGGACTTTAACAACGGAGCGGACCTTTTATGGCTGATAGAGCCAGCTAGAGAGGGCTCTAAGGCTATTAGAACATTCTGCCCCTAGAGGGCAGAAGTTTCAAATTTGTAAAACAAATGCCTCACGGAGCTGAGCGGGTTGAAATCCCCTCTGGCTTCATGAGGCCTTTGTTAAACATTGGAATGTTAATGCTCTGGGCTCCTACCAGCCAGTAGAACCTGGGAGCACTTCATTGTTTTCATTGGAGCGCTCAACATTCTAATGATCTAACAAAATATACTTGTGTCCAGTCATGACCTTTTATCCTACACATCAGTGTTATCAACTGTACTTGTCCATTGGTGTCACATTAAGTCATTGAAGACTATTCCTCCCACAATGTACTGCTTAGTTAAATAGATACCGGGAATAGGAAAGTTTAACGTTCGTGGAAGCATCTAGCAGTGTGTATGAGAATGCAAGACAACAAACATTGCTAACAACTACTCTATCCGAAATGTTTAATGCTCATGGCAATCTCCAACTCCCCCTATCTAGAATATTCATACAAGGAGTTTGAAGATGGATTAGTTCTATTGTTGTAAAGTATTTTTTTCTTTATCTCTAAAGGTTAATGCACATGTATAGATTTGCTCACATGTATACTTACTACTACTCATAGTAGTAACTTCACACTTTTCTGCTGTTTCACATTTCTGATTGTACAGTTTCTCCTAGGTGTGGATATACCTGTCTCCACCTTTTCTGGAGACTCTTACCCCAGGATTTGCAAGTGCTTAAGTTACTACTTGTAATGTTTTTATGTAAGCGGAGACCTCTTCAAATGTGGTAGGTCAAGGAAGGGAAAGTATAGGAAAAATTAAAACAATATTACATATTCCATGGAGGTCTTTGGCAGTCATGATCTCCCATTATATTCTCATGTACCTCCTGAATCAGTCTTACATCCATTGAGGTCAAGAAGTGTTATAATAGCAATTGGAAATAAATTAAACCAAATGTGTCAATATTCAAATAGGGATTAAAAACTCTACAATACGTGCGATCCCCGCATTGTGAGACATGAATGATATCTGCCTACATACATTTCAGCTGTTTCCAGTGGTGAGGTTTTTATCTCAACAAATGCAGTCTGCTGCAATGTGATCTTAAAACAAAGTAGTGCATCACGTAGTAAACTTGCTGTTTACAGGTTGAATCTGGCAAAGGTTGACAACAAACTTTCTTGAATCAAGTATACAAAGAAACTGAAATTTAGAATTAATATTATTTTTTTAAATCTTTTTATTAACAATTCAAGTAGGTGGTCACTTCATACAGTAAGAATAATTACTGTATGTATCTCAGACTCACAAATCAAGCAGCTATTCTGTACATTATTTAAGTGGAGTAGTAAAGGGTGATGGTTGGCTACACAGTTCAGGGTGTCAATGGTTCATCTTGAAATGTAGAATTTGATGGTAAGAGACAGGTATAGGTTTCCTGGTCAGCATTGTGGGATCTCCTTTCGGATCCTGCCTGCCTCATTGCTGTAGTGTATCTAGTTACCATCGGTTTGTGGACAATTGCTCAGGGGCTGCTGGGCGGCATCCCTGTTGATCCAGCAGTGGTTCTTACTAAAGATGAGCTCAATCACAGGTTCGGACTGGGACAGAAAATAGGCCCCGGGCACCAAAATAAAAAGTGGTACATTAGTGAATTAGATAGCGAAAAGAGTGGCCGAAGTTTGCAAATAATGTTGGGCAATTTTGAACTTGCGAAGACACGCTTAATAAGTGTTTTGCAAGCCACAAAAGACTGTATGAATTTCGGCTTGCTATAGTCAGTGTTTGTTTAAATATCTTGGAAATGAACAGTAAAAACCGGCCCACCAGACCATAAATCAAGAACTCAAACAGCCAAAAAGCGGCCCACACACTGACCTGTCAGATCAGCCCGACGGGCACAGCATGATTGCCTTACAGGCAAGTCCCACTCTAGAAAAAAAATTCAAACCTGTTTGAAAAATTCCCTGTGCCATTTAATTCATCTCTGGATGGCACCGGACGATCACGAGCCTCAATTAAAAGATCAATTCACAGCCAAGTGAGGGGAATGCTCCTCACAAAAGATGGGCCAGAATTAAATATTCTGATAAGAAAAGGGATTCCACAGAACTTGAAAGAGAAGCCTATTCTTTGAGAGCCTGGAGAGATAGCGAGCTGACTTTGTGCCAAGAGCTTTGAACACCGGCTTGTGAGGAGTGGGAGAGCCCAGCTGCCTTAAACAAGGCGCTGCTCTTGTTTAAAAGAAATGCGAAAAAAGCAGTTCAGAGCATGAGATGGCTAACATGCAATGGACTTTAGAAAAGTTGATGGAAAGTGGAGGACTCGTATCTGCTACTCGTAGTGTTAACAATTACAGTAACAACAAAATCACCAATTTCCCAATTAGATCTCAGTAGCATCATCTATATTTCCTTCGTACTGTAAAAAAAATGGACTTGATACAGTGTTTCCCTCCTGGCCACTCTGTTTCACGTTTTTTACAAGTGACCTGCTGCAATTCAAACCTGTGTCGTGCATGAATAAGATGGCATTTTTACAACAGGTGCAGTAACCCCCTGAGCTGTTTTAGCAGCATAGAAACTATTTGATGTTTAAGTTATTGGACGTTTTTTTTTTAACTAACTCTCTTATGAGTTTGATTGTAAGACATGTACAATTGTATAACTTATAGAAACATTGTTTGTCCTCTGTGCCTACTGCAGTAATGCTGAAAACCCTATGCCAAGGATGTCTTCCTCTTGCAAGTGTGTTATCTATCGCAGGCAGAGTTACAGCACCATTGCTCTGTGTGTTTTCTTAATAGAGTCAACAGTCTTTATTCCTCAATCGACCTACAACATCGAAGAAGACACCGGCGAGCTGTTCATTCCAGTGAGACGCAGCGGAGATGTGAACCAGGAGCTGATGGTCATCTGCTTCACTCAACAAGGTAAGGAAACCAAGAGTGCATAAGTGTATTACATGGACTTGCCATTCATTTACGCTGCAATCATTTGCATGGAGGCAACACAACTAAATGTGACTCACCATTTGGCATTTTTTAAGTTTTGAAATATATCTGTTTAGTTGTCTTTTTATTTCAATTCATAACTTTTTCAAGTAAGACACTAAAGACCTTATTTAGACCCTGGGAGGCTGGCCTCCATTCCACCATAGCACACATAGATGCACTCAATTGCCCTGGTGGACTACAGCATGCCATATTTAGAGACCTCCACTTGCCTGATGAAGATCTCTGTGCCTTCAGAGGAGCCGCCACCCTGGAAGCCCTCCTGAAGGCGCTGTAGCATTGATCTGTGGGCGCCTCGTTCGAAACGCATGCAGAACAAGGCTCTTTGTTTTACAGACTAAAACTTCCAAAGCAAGAGTTTGCTTTTGTAAACAAAAAAAAACACTTTATTTCTCTGCGTACAATGTCCATATGACCCTCACTAATATTAACATCTCATTGCCTGCTTTGATGTCTTTAATAGAGACCATACTTTCTGAGAAACTAAATTAGCTGATCCAAATGTGAAGCATTACCTGTCTCCCGAGTGACCACCAAAGCCTGCCAATGATACCGCCACATGAGATGGCTGCCCAAAGGCATAACAAATTTGGATATTCTTCTCAATCACAGGCTCAAGAAAATGATACCTGACAACCCTGGATGTGAAATGATATGGCCCACTGGCAACACTTAAACCTATCCCCATGGGGCAGAGTTCAGATTATCAAAATCACAGTGGTGCCCACTTCAATTATTTATTTTACTTGCTTTTGTTACAAAATGCACAGAGAACTGTGAACCACATAGATCATGATAGAAAATCATTTATATAGGGTGTTACGTAGACCTGAATGAAAGCAGCCAAATTACATGCCCACACCAAAGCTGCAAGTTTAGGGCTACCGCATATGAGGAGTTATTACTTAGTGCTTCAACTATCTCGTTTACTATATTATTTCACATGCCAGGAGAAACCCCCCCAGCATGGGTCCAATGGAAAGGAAACTGATAGACAACCACAACAAATTGCACCCTGTATATAAATTTATATAAATTTAAGAAGATACCTGAAAACCCAACTCAGCTCGATACTGACCGCTACGCACACCAATTTCAATCATGCTTGCGAACTATTAGGTGCTCACTCCACGCCACTTGCTCACAATACATTGTGGCATGATGACGAAATATGCATTAAGATTAATATGATGCACTGGAGGTCTTGGAAGAAAAAGGGCATAGAGAGGGTGGAGTAACATGTTGTTGACAAGGGGATTAAAATCTCCCTAATGCTCAAAATTTGATCACTAGATGATTCACACAAATTGCAATTTACACAACTTACTCATTAGATATTCCAAAGGCCTGTTACTGCAAGAATGTAAATGATTAAAATTGTGGGGTAACTACAGGGGAGTCATTACCGACATCTATAACTTGATCTTCAAACATACTTTATCTGACCATACAAGCAATGGCACCAAGAGACACTAGGAAAACCAGCTAGGTAAGGAATATACACCAGATGATGGGACAGAACTGTTGAAAACCCATGATAAATATCTAAAAGAGGCCAGATTTGAAATTCTTGTATTTCATGGTATTACATGACTGTCCTTTATCCGTATTCAGGCTCTGTAGAACAGGAACTGTGGTATAATTTTATATATTATAACAAAGACCCGGTTTTCAAACATTTTGGGATCACATAAAGAACTGAATAATGAGCAAGCTTGAATACTGTGGTTCTTAATCTGTGATCCGGGGACCCATGGGATTCTGGGAAACCTACTGATGGGATCAGCAACATCTTAGAAAATTAAATATTATGAACAGATTAATAAGGTTGATAAAGTGTATACAAATAAAGAAGCAAAATGTGAAAATGAACTTAAAAAACATTCATTTTATGTAAAAGAACTTGAAATTGGAGGTAAAAAAATAGTTAGTTTCCTCAGAATGATCCGTGGGAGCAGTGCAAGTGCATGAAACATTATATAGTATGGACAAGGAGTGGCCGCAATTGAATTTAGAAAAGCTCCAAGCTATCCATTAAAATTAAAAGTAGATTTTTTTATATATATATTGTTGTGAATTAAATTACATTTGTAATCATTTGTGTATTTGTTTGATGAATGCTTGTTTATGCATTGTCTGTGTATTGTTTTGCTGTACAAATCATTAAAAATGGTTAGGCGGTGTCCCAGGTTGTCAGTAAGGACTCATTTGTGGGTCCCTGGATTCCAATACTAATTCAGTGGTGGTCCCCAAGTCCCAGCAATGGTTAAGTGGAGATCCACAGAAATCAGAAAGTTAAGAACCACTGGACTAGGTAATTTTCTCTCATTGTCTGCCTCCCCCGACTATAGGCCCGATATCGATTCCATTAGGAAGCCCTCCAGACGGGTTCCGGAACAAGCAAAACTGATTAGGAGCCTATGTACCTGACCGAATTGTCCCCCGTTCTGATGACCAAGTACGATGCAAAGATCTTGTCCGCGCTGACCGAATCGTTTCTGAACCCGACCGTGTCAGTTCGAGTCATTTGTGGGCCGAATCGTGTAGTGCAATGGGTTTGGTTTCTGAACGAACGAGTACGATGCCCAATTTTGACAGCCCTACAGACTCGGTTTAGGCAAGCCAAAAAGGCTTTTTGAATCAGAGTTGGGGGAGCCCTAGCGGCCCCCCCTTCACCCGGGGTCCTACGAATCGGTCACGGGAAGGTGCCCATGGGTCCCCCCGATCCGAGCACTCACAGTGTGTCAGGCACCATGGGGTGCCCGCCACAGGGTGCGTGCTTTTCCCCACCCATTCCTTTTTGCAATAGGAGCCTATGAGCGTATTCGGTACACAGGCTTTCATAGAGTTCAATGGGAGTCCGAGCAAACCAAGTTCATCACTATACAGATGCATCAGAATCGGTCACACGGACTCTCAGAGCACGACTCGCTTGGAAAGTTCTCCAGAACCAGGATGTTCTGAGGGATTTCCTAACGGGATCGGAATCGGACCCTATGTTATTTGACGTAGTGAATATTCCTGGTCTGGCCGACCATAGCCACAGGTGGTGGCACAGATAATGGGCAACAGCACTAGCAACAACCAAGATCTCTATTTTGTGGTATTAGGGAGCTTTCCTAAATCTTGGCAGAATGGCTATAAAAATGGGTAGAATTGCCTTTTGTCAGATGGCGATTTGCATTTTTAACGATTAAATAAATATATTTGAACTCATAAGAATTCTTTAGCTAGAATTGTTAGACCTGCCCTCTCTGCAGGGTCACCCACAGATGATTTGCCTTTTTCCCTCCACTGTTTGCTAAATTAGTTTTTGTTGGCCTTAGGACACTGCACCATTTTCACCTAAAAACTTTAAACCTGCATATCGCCTTTTCTGCTGAATGGATTTTTGTCATTATGGTCTTGTTTTTTTACCGAAAATCTACTCTGTTTTTCTAAATTGGTGTGATTTTTCTTGTGTTGTGTTTTCAATGTATTACTGTTTGAAGTGCTGCATAAACACTTTACACATTGCCTCTAGGTTAAGCCTGACTGCTTTGTGCCAAGCTACCAGAGGGTTAGGGACAGGTTAATTTGAGGTTTACTTGTACCTCACCTTGACAAGGATTGTGGTTGCTGCTTGAGTAGGGTTTCATCTCTCTCAACTAGTAACCCAAGTGCTCAAGTAACCCAAGTGCTCACACTGTTTCTCAACATACGCCCTCAAGCACTCAATTTCCAATACTGCAGTAGGTGCAGGTGATGAGGTTAAATCTAATCATCCTACCAGATGTTCAAATTATCTTAGTATAGACTTTAATACTGAGCACCCTCCATCCCGATTACATTCCAGGTTAGACTAGAGAGGACAGTGAGCAGTGGTCTGCTCCTGTTTTCCAGTCAAAGACAAGTGGATGTCTACAGCAAATGAATGTTGAAGATAGTGATCTGGAGAATTCCATCAAATGTGTCTCTATTCATCCAATTCAGGATTGCTCATGCATCAGTGACTATAGAACAAGTTGACAGGATGATTGTCCTTATTCATATCATCATTTTTCTGGCCCTTTCTTGGTCCTGAAGCCATTAGACAAGTTTGGCCTAAAATTGATTTTAAGCAATTCCAAGACATTCTGCATGAAATCCTTACAGGTTGTTATCCAACTGCTCTTCTTGAGTGATGGCTTCCCCTCTGTAGATCTGCTAAACACCTTTTTTTACAGGCCCATTTAAACTCCTCCCCATTGTTTCCTTAATTTTAACCTACTCAATAGCAGTTCCAGTTGAGCTTTCTTCTCTTCATGTTAATTTTTGCCCCAAGGGCATTTACGAAAGTGCTATCCTTCCTTGTAGGTGTTTTGGACACACATCTCTTATGTGTCACACCTTTCTGATGGATATGTGTAACTCCTTTTAATATCCCCAGGTACCAGACTAGATCTGGAGAATTTTGTAGCAGTACTACTAAATGCCGACAGACGATGTCATGCAGCTCTGTGGCGATCGGAGTTCCTTTCTTTCCACAACTACTGACTTGGATTCAGGGCTCTGCTCTCAACTTGGTTGTCTTCTGATGACTCCTAAACCTTTCCACAACGTGCTAGAGAAATATTGCCCACCAGAAACAAAAGGATTAAAGCTAGTCTGCAACTGCAGGAAGCAGATGTTGATAATGCACCCACATGAGGCATGCCTTAAATGCATGGGCTCCAGACACGACTCTAAGTTGTGTGATAAATGAGCCCTAAAGCCTGCAGGTGATTCAAGACTCAGAGGTGAAGTTGTTTGTTGCCAAATACAAGAAGTCACTCCTGATCCAAGTTGCAGGCTTGGTCCTGAACACAGGGCCTTTCCTATAACATCTCCACTTCCCACTCAAAGTCCACTGGTAGTCAAAGTCCCAGCCCAAGCACAAGAGAGTGAAGCAGAACTCAGCATCACTGCCACTCGAACTCCAAAGAGAATGTGCAAGGTTATAAAGATGTACGTCACAGACACTCTAAGTCATTGGCTTCATTACCGATTCCTTAGTTGGTACGACTTTCCTCAGATTCCCTGTGGTATTGATAACCTTGCAGCAGATCTGAGACTTCAAAGAGGCCATGCTGCAAATTTTCAGTGAGATTCAACTTCCCTCTGGGGGTTCTCATCCGGTATTATGGAACCTACGGGCCTCCAGTTGGGTTACCCCTAGCGGGTTACGACCTGGCACAATACTTCACTTCAGGGTCTATAACCAGGCCATACCTGACTCTGATGCAGACTTCCAATCTGGGCTGAGATCCACCCCAGTTCCTGCAACTAGACGCTGCTGGTACTGATGCTACTAGTATTAGTGGATGATTCGGTGCCAACACCGATGTTGATTTCTGAACTGATGTCTGCTCGGCCTTGACGATGTTGCACTGCAAAATCATAAAAGTGCAATCAGTTGTCATACTGCCTGTCTTTAATGTAGTCCCCCACCACATCACAGCTATCAACAGAGCATCCATAATCTTTTTGGTTCCAACTCGAATCCTGTGCCAGAACAGGATGACCCTCGAAATACTGATCATGACCGTCCATCCTCATTATACTGATGGTGCCTTATACATTGATATACAAAACACCAGCGGGCGTGATACCTCCTCAGAGACAAACCTTCATTCACCAAATGGGCCAAAAATGGAAGAAAGTGCCTCATTTGCAGTGGTAGTTCTACGGGCAGCTGAGTTACTAAAAAATCAGTTGCTCTCCACAGAGACTTACATGAATGTTTTGACAGGAATTTGACATCAGGGGACAGTAACATCTGAGCCCTTGCTCACATTTAATGATGTCCTCGCAGATAATTTGATTGCTACCTGTCAAAACCATTTTATTGAACCCCTATGTGCTGTCAGATGGCCAAGCAACATAGACTCGCAACCGGTTTTCTCACATTGCACTCCATAGAATCTAATTGTGCAGGCCTCGGCCAGTAAGGGGAACCCTAATTCTTTTCCAACCAATCCCCCAGACATATGAGGCCCTTGGCAAACCTATGATATTTTCCAGTTTGGCACTAGGATCTGTAAGTGCAGTCTGTCTATTAGGCTGTTGTACACACGACCTTTGGGACATGACCAGCTCGATCTTGCTGGCTTTAGGTCTTCCTTGTTTCCCATACACTGCTGTGTAACCAGAGCCAACACAACCCTTCTTTCTGTTCCATGCAAGCTCATGAGGCATAGAGTGTGCACATTTAAGGAGACAAATAGAACTGTAAATAAAAACTAATATTACTGATCCAGCATTTAATTATCAGATCGATCTCGTAAAGGCGGTATACCCTGGGGCTCCAGTCTCTTTTTGGCTACAGAACGTCATGTGACTTCCTTATAATGTACTGTTGAGTGTCCGTCCCCTGATATTGTTTCTCATTTTAAATTGCTGCTTCTCCTAGATGGCAGAATATGCTGCAAATAAAGGATAAGCAAGATTGTCAACTTTTCAGATATTCTGTGGCAGGGTAGTAACAATCGAGCAATTAGAGACTTTGAAATGTTGTTTAGATGAATTTCTAGAAAACTCATGTAAGACTTTCTTCTAAAATGCAGGCCAAAAGTCCCCTTTAAGTGTCCTTGCTGTGCACATAATTTGCTTGAGATCATAAGGGGTGCATAACATCACCAGTTCAAAAAGAATACCGTTAAGAGACTAAAGAATCTAAAAAAAAATCTAAATTTGTATGAAAAGATTAAAAGTGCATAAACTAATCAGGCCTAATAGGTGCGAAAAGTAAGATGGAGAAAACTGGATAAAAATAAGCTAAACAACCATCAAAGCAGGGATGCTGAACCAGTATAATATAAGACAAGGGAGTAAATGTGGTCAACGGTTACATTTGATAGGTTACCTCGCACCTCTTATGAATATGGGGCCTGTTTAGAGAGTGACGGTCAGAGAAAGAAATTAACTATGATTCTGCAGCCTTGGATCAAGGTACTGGTAGTCTCCTGTGCATCAGTGCCTATCGTTAAGGGTGAAGGGGCCCGATCTCCCACCTTCTGGCCGACCTGAAGAGTGTGTTAGACTGTGCAAGGGTCAGCCTGACAGGCACTCTTTATAGTAGCTATTTCAAAAGGAGCCAAGAGGGAAAAAGAGAAAACCAGGGTTGCCCTCCACTCATAAACCATCAATGCCACAAAACCCTGTCTCTTAGATGAAAAATCTGTTGGTATTCTTTTTTGCAGCAAGGATGTCAACCATCAGTTTCGACTGCCACACTACCCCTTCCACAAATATTTTATTTCTGGGGGTGTTTTACCACACTTTGTCAAATTTTCTTAAAAAACGTTTTCAATCTTCAATTGACAGTCACACAGAACAACAAGCATTTGCAATGCAATAGGTCTCGCATTAGGATAGTTTGAGCTATTGGTATTGTAAATGTCCAACTTTTTTTATGTGTTGGCTTTGAAAATAGCGAAATTAATAGTTTTGCCATTCACAATGCCAATAGTGTTAACTTTCGCAAATGTGACACCTATAGCATTTGTAATGCAATATGTGTTGTATTAACGTGACTTAGATGTATTGATATTACAAATAAAATGGCTTTTAATTTTTTTAATAAATAATACTTAAAAGTTACTGTAATTTATAATGTTAATAGCTTTTGTAAATAACTTTTGTGAAGATTATGTTCATTGTATTTTATTGTGACACAAATCCAAGAACAGAAGTGAAATATTAACATCTTTTTGTGACATTTGTAATAAAGCTTTAAACATTGAGAGAACATATTTGAACCAGTTGTTGTTGAATGGTTGCACAGATTGATGCTGTGGTGGCGCTGAGTGATGTAGTGGTGGCGACGAGTGATGCTGTGGCGTTCAGTGATGCTGTGGTAGCGCATAGTGATGTTTGATGCAGTGGCGTTCAGTGATGCTGTGGTAGCGCATAGTGATGTTGTGGTGCCCCTGAGTGATGTTGTGGTGGTGCTGAGTGATGCTGTGGTGATGCGATAGATAGATAGAGTGAGTGCAATAGATAGAGTGAGGGCGATAGATAGAGTGAGGGTGATACATAGAGGGAGGGCGATAGATAGAGAGAGGGCGATAGAACGAGTGAGAGCGATAGATAGACAGATAGATAGAGTGAGGGCGATCAATAGATAGATAGAGTGATGGCGATAGATAGAGTGAGTGCGATAGATAGAGAGATAGAGTGAGGGCGATAGATAGATAGACAGATAGATAGATAAAGTGTATTTATGTTGCATTGAGTAGAGTGTAAGTATGAGGTGTGTAATTATGCAGCTTATAATTATAGGGCACTGAGTGGTATTGTTTGGAGTGTATGTTGCATTGAGTCCAGTGTAATTATGTAGCATATAATTATGTGGACATGAGTGGTATGGTGTGGAGTGTGTGCTGCATTGAGTATAGTGTAATTATGTGGTGTGTAATTATCTGGCACTGAGTGGTATTTGGAGTGTATTTTGCATTGAGTGCTGTGTAATTATGTGGCGTGTATTTATGTGGCACTAAGTGGGATTTGAAGTGTATGTCGCATTGCGTGCAGTGTAATTATGTGGCATGTAATTATGTGGCACTGAGTGGTATTTGTAGTGTATGTTGCATTGAGTGCAGTGTAATTATGTGGCATGGAATTATATGGCACTGAGGGGTATTTGGAATGTATGTCGCATTGACTGCAGTGTAATTATGTGGCGTGGCACTGAGTGGTAAGATGATATATGTGTGAGTTGTAAGATACACAATAGTGGTGAGGCACATATATAGAACAATGTATACAAATGTGTTGCATCAAGTGAGGGGTAAAAAACATCTATGTACGTTTTTTACACAGGCTAAACTACAAAAATGATTGGGTAAAGCTGCTGCAAGATTAGAGCATCAGCACTTTCCCATCACAAAATAAGCAGGGATAGCGCAATTCTAAATATAAACTAGTTTAAAGCACAAAATATTTAGCCTTACTTATAAAAAAAATATAGTTCCATTTAAGTTCTCAATTATTTATGCTGTGTATATATTTCTAAAATTATTCTTGTTGTTAAACCGGCGCGCAAAGCGATTGACAGCGCCACGGCCGACTGATAGGCCACGCCCCCTTCGGAGGCCACGCCCACCGCCCACAGAATAAAAGCGACGCTGAACACTAGCGTCCCATACTGCTGACACGCTGCTCCTGAGGCGGAAAGCCGGGAGAGCGCTCGTATTTTTTAAAACTTGCTCATTGTGTAATCTTGTGATTTTAAAACTTGCACTCTTACCCCAAGCCTATGCCAGACAGAAGCGGACCCTCCGCTGTTGTTAAACCGGCGCGCAAAGCGATTGACAGCGCCACGGCCGACTGATAGGCCATGCCCCCTTCGGAGGCCACGCCCACCGCCCACAGAATAAAAGCGACGCTGAACACTAGCGTCCCATACTGCTGACACGCTGCTCCTGAGGCGGAAAGCCGTGAGAGCGCTCGTATTTTTTAAAACTTGCTCATTGTGTAATCTTGTGATTTTAAAACTTGCACTCTTACCCCAAGCCTATGCCAGACAGAAGCGGACCCTCCGCTGTTGTTAAACCGGCGCGCAAAGCGATTGACAGCGCCACGGCCGACTGATAGGCCACGCCCCCTTCGGAGGCCACGCCCACAGAATAAAAGCGACGCTGAACACTAGCGTCCCATACTGCTGACACGCTGCTCCTGAGGCGGAAAGCCGGGAGAGCGCTCGTATTTTTTTAAAACTTGCTCATTGTGTAATCTTGTGATTTTAAAACTTGCACTCTTACCCCAAGCCTATGCCAGACAGAAGCGGACCCTCCGCTGTTGTTAAACCGGCGCGCAAAGCGATTGACAGCGCCACGGCCGACTGATAGGCCACGCCCCCTTCGGAGGCCACGCCCACCGCCCACAGAATAAAAGCGACGCTGAACACTAGCGTCCCATACTGCTGACACGCTGCTCCTGAGGCGGAAAGCCGGGAGAGCGCTCGTATTTTTTTAAAACTTGCTCATTGTGTAATCTTGTGATTTTAAAACTTGCACTCTTACCCCAAGCCTATGCCAGACAGAAGCGGACCCTCCGCTGTTGTCAAACCGGCGCGCAAAGCGATTGACAGCGCCACGGCCGACTGATAGGCCACGCCCACCGCCCATCTACTTACTATCCTATAAGTATGTGCCTCCATAGGAAGCGCAGCGGACGAGCGCAGCGGGCGCGACGTTTGCGCGCCGAAGGCGCGCCTAAGGAAAGCCCGTCTGCGCCCGTCCGCGACCGACCGAGGCCCGAGGCCATACACCCTGCTCCTCGCATTCAATACTCCCATGCGCAACTCACTGCTCAGCAAGGTAAGTGGACTCTACCCGCCGCTACCTTAGCTCGTATTTCTGACCTTGGACTACTAACTGTACATGAGTCAGTCCACACTAACATTCTGTCCTCGCCCCTAAAGACCACTTCCTCGAGCTCGCTCCAGAACGTCCCCCCCCCCTTCAGCAATAACAGCTATGTACCTAAACACACGATCAGCAGTAAAACACCAGCTTGATCTTTTCACTCTACTGGAATCCCATCAACCGGATTTATTATTTCTGACTGAGACCTGGTTCTCAGACAGTTCTCTCCCCTCCCTGCTGGCGATACTCCCCCCGACCTATTATGCCATTCGAGCCGACCGCCCCTCGGGCAGGCCTGGCGGAGGAGTAGCCCTTATCGCACGTAAGGAGCTCACTTTTCACCCCCTAGCCTCCCCCTCTATGGGTACCTCAGATTGTTTAGTGGTTCGATCCCTTTCCTTTTCTCCCCCTCTGACTTGTGTCCTCGTGTACCGACCCCCGTCTACCCCTCAAACGTTCCTCCCCTGTTTTCAAGACCTAATGGCGACTTTGGTTGTTAACCATTCTTCCATCATTGTATTGGGAGATTTCAACTTCTGGCCCTCCGACCCTGCGGAATGCGCCACGTCCAAGGAATTCTCAGACTCTCTTCAGTCGCTCAACTTCACTTCTGTCGTCAATACTCCCACACACAGGTTGGGTCATATCCTGGACCAGATTTGGCAACGCGATTGCCCGGTCAGCTCTCTCTCCATCTCTCCATGTCCATGGTCGGATCACTCACTGATCACCCTATCCCTAGCCCCCGTTCCACCACCCAAGCCCACTCCTACGAGGAACGTCTGGGCGCGCTCATGGAATCGTGTCGACATCGAAGCACTATCGACCCTCCTCTCTTCTTCCAGCCCCGACCTGACTGTGCTACCCTCTTCTGGCCAGGCAGATGCCATCACCAATTGGCTACGAGCTGGGTGCGACACCGTCGCCCCTCTAAAACGCATCGCAACCAAACGCCCTAAAGATGCAAACCGCTGGTTCTCAGACGATCTAAAGAACCTAAAACTCGTTCTTCGCCAAGCCGAACGACAATGGAGACGAAACTACTGCCCCACTGCTAAAACCAGGTATACTGAACTTCTCACTCAGTACAAGAAAGCCAGATTAGACACTAAGAAAGACTATTTCTCCTCTAAAATCCAACTAGCGGAGAACCGGCCGAGGGAAATCTTTTCTATCATCCAAGACCTCGCCTTTTCCGACAGAGCTGCACTAAAACCATCACCCTCTCAATCACTATGCGACTCCCTTAATCACTTCTTCCTAGATAAAATCAGTAAAATTAAAATTAAAATTCCCCCCCCCACCCCCGACCTTCACTGACCACCGACGTCCTCCAGCCACCGCAAGTCTGGACTCAATTCCCCCCCTATCGACCGACTCATTTCTCTCCATTCTTCCGTTGGTCAAGTCTGGCTCCCCGCTGGACCCTTGCCCTGCTTACATCTTAAAGCAGATTTACACCTTCTGCCCCTCACCACCCTTAGTGCTCCTCAATAGTTCACTGGCTCAGGGCATTACCCCAGCACTTAAATCGGCAGTGATCGTACCGATCCTAAAAAAACCTGGAGCGGACCCTTCCGACCCTGCCAACTTTCGTCCAATCTCCCTCTTGCCTTTCCTGGCAAAGGTATTGGAACGACACGTGGTCAAAACACTGAGTGACTTCGTGGAAAGTCATGGTGTCTTGGCCCCAAGACAGGCTGGCTTCCGCCCAGCCCACTCAACCGAATCCGTCATTACATCAGTCCTGGATAACCTCCGACAAGGAATGGACACCGATCAACATCAGGCCCTGATCCTCTTAGACCTTTCCGCCGCATTCGACACCGTGGACCATACCATCTTACTTTCACGGGTCGAGGCGGCGGGAATCCGAGGAACAGCCCTATTATGGCTATGCTCCTTCTTGAGCGGTCGGACTCAGGCGGTTCGTCTGGGAGAGTACTCTGCGGAATCTTTACCCATCCAGTGCGGTGTCCCCCAGGGTTCCTCACTATCCCCCCTTTTATTTAATCTCTACATCGCCCCCCTTATCTTTGCTTTACAGCAGCTGGAGGTCTCTGTGTACAACTATGCAGATGATCTCCAGCTCATCTTCCACCTTTCCTCTGCCCCAGAGTCCATGTCTAAGGTTCAGTCCATCATGACCTTTATCCAGGACTGGATGAACTTCAACCACCTGAAGCTCAACCCCGATAAAACGGAGTTGGTGTTGACAGGTGGTTGCTCCAGTCCCTGGTCCTCCTCCTTCTGGCCCCCATCATTAGGTCCCCCACCCACTCCCGTATCCTCCGTCAAAACCCTCGGTTTCAAAATCAATAACCAACTCTCCTTACACTCCCAAGTCTCTGCTGTGGTGTCATCAGCCTTTCTTTCACTCAGGGCTATCCGCAGAGTCTCACGATTTTTCGCCCCAGACGCGCTCAAACTAATTCTTCTGGCCATAGTGACATCCCGCCTAGATTATGGCAATGTCCTCTACCATGGCATGCCTGACTACCTCATGAGGCGCCTCCAGCTGGTTCAAAACCAGGCCGCTCGGCTGGTTTTTAACCTTTCTAAATCACACCATGTTACTCCCCTTCTCCGTTCCCTCCATTGGCTCCCTGTCCGGCAGCGCGTCTTATTCAAGCTCGGCTGCACTATCTTTAAAGCCAGGACAGGCTCCGCCCCTTCCTTCATCAACTCAGCTATCCAATCCTACACTCCTTCACGAGACCTCCGATCCTCCTCCCACCACCTTCTCGTGGTCACCCGTTTCAAAAGGAAGAAATGGGGTGGTTCCAAATTTGCTACCACTGGCCCAGCTTTTTGGAACTCTCTCCCACTGTCCCTCAGAACCTGCACTCAATACCCCCTCTTCCGTAGAAATCTCAAGACCTTCATCTTTACCCAAGCCTTCCCATCCTGAATCTTTTCACCTTTCCCCTTTTTCCGACCGACTGAGTAGCTGTTACCAGTGAGCGCCAAGAAACCGCCAGGTGTACGAGCGCTATACAAATCCCTTCAAAAAAAAAAAAAAGAGAGCAGATTAAGACTTTAAAAGCTGGCTTGCAAACTAAAACGCCCTAATGTAATAGTGCTGCCTATAGAAAACACCGGCTCTCCATTTGAGACAAATTAAGCACTAGTAGGCGACTTTACCCACATATTTATAGCCAGACAGAATGCAATAAATAGCATAAATCCAGTTTCCTTCATATATATTCTGCGTGTGTGAGGAGATATTAAGTGCTCCGTCTACAATTAGAGGTTATACATTACCATTACACAATTAAACATGTTTTAAAAATGTGCACATATGCAAGTTTAACCTTTAAACACTATCCCCTCCCCATTTGAACTGTTCGTGAGCTTTGTGTTAAGCAGGGTAAACAAAACACACACCGTGTAAAGCTGCTGCCTCATTAAAGAGCCGAACCTTTATATTCTGCAAATTAGGCACTATGAAAGCGGCGGTAGCCACGTGTTTGTAGGTACACATCATTTTTTGTTGTAGTGTAGCTCCTCTGTAGGTGTACTTTTTTGGTCATGTGTATTTTCTCTTAAGCGCTGTTAGTCCCTAAAAGAATACTTCAGGCATGTTTAACTTGTTCAAAGTAGCTGGGCACAGATGCATTTGCACTCATTGGAAAGGCTAAGTAAATCGCTATGTTTGTCGTTAAAGCTTGGTAAATAGCAAGGGTGGGGTAAAACAGGTCTATGGTCGTCTTTTTAGACAGGCTAACCTACAAAAATATTTGGCATGAAGATGCTGCATGTCCAAAGCCACAGCACATTTCCGTCTCAAAATAAATAGAGATCACAATGCTACATATAAACTGGTGAGTTGTGGCGCTCAGCAGCAGCAGACAATTGCTGTCTGATAATAGCACCAGCACGTTCCCTTTCAAATTAAGCAGTAGAAAAACACTGCAATTATTATAGTTTACATGTTTAGCTTATATGCTCTTTGTTCTGATAATTAAAAAAATAAAAAGCAGGCTTAAAATACAGGGATGCCTAAAATGTTGGCAGGGAGGCAGCCTGCATCCTGAATCTAGGCAGAATGAATGTTACTTCATTGTTTAACTGAAATAAAAAAGCTCACTATAATCAACTCCTAGTCATCGCTGCAACAACATTCTGCCAGCTAAGCAAGCTGAGGAAGAAGGGATGCAACCACTGCAAATGTATAACAAGCTGGCTTTGAAGAAGGTCATGCAGCGCTGGTAGTGGAGCAGATGGTCCTGTTTATGACCTGCAGAGTGCGTGTGAAGTGGGCGCGGATGAAGTCACTGGGGGTGAGAGGGTGTGCAGCCTGGTGTGCTGAAGCCTGGCAGCAGAGGCGGCGTGCGCGAAAGATGTGGCCCCAAGGTAAATGCCCGGTGGAATGAAAGGCCTGTGCTCATACAAACCGGAGTGGGTCTAAAGGCATTGCTGTCCTCAAAAGTGTAAACAAGGTTTCACCGTCAGAGAATGCCACAGTAAAGCATTAACACAGAAAGTGTGGTCAGGGATGTTAACACCACAGAGCTTAAACGGCTTCATGACTTTTAACACTGGGGACTGAATCATAAACATACTGTTGCCTGGGCAAGAAGAGCATCACAGAAATAGGACTTGAATCTTCATTCAGCATCAGACACCTCTATTGCTTCATGACGGACACAAACCAGTTAGCACTGTTTACGGAGTGAGCGGCAGGCTTTATCACAAATTGTTAGAAAAACCATTTGGCGGTGGTTAACTTCGCAATAGCTCTACCTAGAAGATTATTGAAGCATCATCCTCGGTAACGGCAGGATGGTTTGTGCTATTTATTAACAATACCGCGCACAGTGACACAGAGCAGAGCAAAAACTGCAGTTTCCCCTTTCTGACCTCAGCTCTCTGACAACCATCACCGCTTCTGTGCAAGAACTGAGCGCTGCTCCTCTGGACACGACTGAGCTCAGCGCTTGAGTTAACAAACATCCTAAATGTTGCTTTTTTTTTTAAATGCGTTATGCTCCTTTGTGCATTCTCAACAGTAGAGGCCACCCGTGTCTTTCAAATCTAGTTTGGATCAACGATACCACTTTGCATATAATCGAGTTTCCAGCATCTCTGTGCTTCGGCTTTCACTGGTTCTCTTCTTTTCCTATTACAGGTACAACACGTCCATGCTCCCAGAAGAAATATAAAGTGATTTTTTTAACAATGTATTTAGTCATTTTGTAGAGTGCCAAAATAACACAGTTTTAATCTTTGGAATTTTAAGTAACTGCTCAAATAAGTACAAACGATCAGCAGGATTTAGACAGTTGCCAGAAGCAGTGGTCTGAATCAGGTGTGTAAGCAGAGGGCTGGGGACGAGGTCACGTGGTGTGGTGGGCCAAGGGCTGGGGACGATGTCGCGTAGTGGTGCTGGGCATGCTCAGGTGTTTGTACAGACTGCAGAGGTGATAAAAGATAATCAGTTAACAGAGAAACCCATTTTCTCTTTCTTATACATTGTTCCATCAGAAGCTGTACACGCTGCTGCAGGATAGACAACGGGTGCACTGCAGGGCGCAAGAGAAATCCTGCCTGTAATATCTTCCCCACAGGAGCTGACTAGGTAGTTAAATTCTGTGCCGATCTATGGTGTTATTTCCTTCAGGATGAGAAACCGATTTGTATCCCTCAGCAATCCGCAAAAATAGTTAGTATGTGGAGCATTTCAAGACAGAACAAGGCAGGACCACAGAGTCAGTCCGTCATCTTAGTGGAAGGCTGATCCCAGCGTGGAGGTTACGTCTGGGCTCTGGGCTCATAGATGAAAGCTGGCGCGTGTGGAATGCAAGGCTCCACACGCACGGAACCAATTAAAAAATTATGTTATAATGATTCCTGCAAAAAAATGACATTGGGGGGATCGGATAAGCGGAACAAGATGGGCAAGAAAAGTAAAGCATGACGAGAAGTCCAGTGAAAAGTAGTAACACAGAAACCTGGGCAAAATTAAAAAATACCCTTTACAAACACATGGAAACAAGCAGCAGAAAGTGTCCGTGAAGCAGGGGGCGGGGAGCCGAACCCTTTGATGTAGCTCACGGCCTGACAGCCGTGAAAACAAGCAATGTCCTGAGCAAATGGTGGGGGCCTGAAGCAGTGGAGTGGGAGAGGTGAGGGGGGAGTCACAGGGAGATTGAGGGACAGAAGGCAAGCAGATGAAGCGACAGGGGCATGGCCTGGCGGCCGTGAAGTGCAGGCGGGGAGCAGAGCCTTTAACGAGCCGTGAATAAGTGAAGTGAATAATTAGGGGAGGAGAACGGGCAGGCTGATAGGCAGAAGGCTCAGGCATGGTCGTGCACGAGGCGTGCACTTCCCAAAATCCGCTTTTGGTGAGAGCCCTTGGCGTTAAGTAGTGGTTTAGCTGCATTAGGGCTCTTTTTCCTATTCCTGCGGAATAGGAAAGGCGAGCCCTAAAAAAGATGTCTGGACCAACAATTTGCACAGTACATCAACAAGAAAATGTAGTGAAAAAATGTGTAGAGAACAAAATAACCCCTGACGGGTGCACTACCATCGGGGTAACTGGCCGCACTCCACGCAGTGGTCTTTAGGAAGAGAATGTGAAAAAGAGAGAAGACTGCGTTCCGGTGGTTATGACTTTTGACCCTATTGCGACCAAGATCAGACAATCGATCCGCAAACATTGGTCCCTTCTATCAAATAAGGATTTTCATATGCCACCTCTCAGGTTTGCTTTCAAGAGATCCAGTAATCTAAAGGACAAGCTTGTCCATACGTGTGAAGACACTGAAGGACACATGAGCAAAACTACCATTCCCAACGGGCACTATCCATGTGGCTCTTGCTCTGTGTGCCCTCTAACTAAGAAAAGCACCAGCGTGATTTTGTCATCCGGTAAAGAGTGGTTTCTCAATCATTTCAGCAATTGTAATACTACTAACGTGGTGTATCGACTGCTGTGTGAATGTGGCCTGCAGTATATTGGGCTTACATCGCAAAAGATAAAGATTAGGGTGCAAAAACATCTCAGCACCAAAAGGGTGGGGAAGCTCACGACCAAGCTGGTACAGCACTGTTTCATTGAGAAGCATAAATTCACCTGGGTGGTCCTTGAGAGAGTGAAGGGTACAACATAAAACATTGAGAACGTGCTTCTTTCTAAAGAAGCACGTTGGATTTACCAGGAGAAAAACGACCAATGTGGCCTAAATGAAATTATTGGAACAGGGTTAAGTAATATGGCTAACTAACATGGCTTTTTGCCCTGCTTTATGCTTCAGTGCTCTTTGATGTCTGCCAGGGTTCTGGTCTTGTGACCCCCTGCCTTGAACAAGGGATTTTGTAATTCCTGAAATATTATTGGAACCAAAAACTATGAAAGTGAATGATATTTGATATCTTTGGCGGGTGACGCTTGATTTGTTAAGGTACATTCAAAACCCCCTTCCAGGCATTTTTGCTGTGATGTGTTGGACCGTATTCTTGTTTGACATCTAATATTCATACCACTTTCGGGCGCAGAAAGGGCACATACATTTGTGTTGCTTGGTACACCTCAATGGTGCTTAACTTACTCCTGTCACTGATAGGGAGCCGCCTGGAGTAATTTTATTTCGGTCTGACATGCAGGTCCGAGGCATAAAGTGCATTGATTCATGGCCCTGGGGTTGCTTTTGTGTCCTTATTACAAAACATGGTGGAATGTAAAAATAAATGTGTGATTTTTTAACATTTGCGCATTTTCAGTATGGTTATGCGGACTCGAATTGGGAATTCGGCATTTGAAAACAACCATAGTTCTGGCCACAGGGATCTGCCGGGTGATGCATTGGAAATTCCCGATACTTGCCCAAACTGTAATGGTGGCCCACGACGGTGACGCAGGTCTCGTGGGTCGCGTGGCTGAGCGTCCTTACGCCGCCTGGGTTTAACATACAGGGTAGAGAACACTCAGAATACAGGAGGAGACGGCGTGCTCTGTGAGGCTTCACACGGTGAGGAGTGGGGTAGCCGGGTCACACTGGATAAAGCGAATCTATTTTATTTATTTTTAAAGTGGGAAAGGCCGAAAGAGAGTTATTTAGAGATGGTCAACAAAGTTAATAGTTGGAGGAGGAGCTACGCTGGCAAACAAGATGGCTGCTTAGGCTCCCGGCTCCGCCGACCTCCGTATCCTGCCACAAGATCCTCTGTGTGGATTAACTGTTCCGCACTCCAAAGTGAAATCCTGAAACTTTTATCGGCTTGTTTGACGGCGTTGCATCGAGTTGAAGATTGTGGCCTAGTCCAGTGGGGAAGCCGGGGCCTCGAGTATCTGCATGGCCGGGTTGCAGTTCAACAACATCGGCCGAGTGATCCAGGCAGGGTCCGGTCAATCGAAGTGGAGCGTTCTTTTATGCCCAAATTTGGCGGCGATCGTTTCCATTGCTCAGCATCAAGGGAGGAGTGACTTGGCTTGCTATTGACTGTGGGTGGGGGTCCCCATCCCGCGGACCCGGTATTGGCCCCTGCCGGGGTTTGGTGGGTCGGGGTCCCGGCCACGGGCGTTGACGAGCGGTCCGCGGCCACAGATAAAGATTAGTCACCCTCCGCAGCTGCCCGTTCGTGATCCTGTTTGTTCCCCCGGAGATACCAGATTCACCGGGGGAGGTGATTATGATTGGTACCGGGGCGAGAGATTATGGATCGAACGGAGCATGAGCCATTACTGAGGACAATATTGGCAGAGATCGGTGCGTTTCATTCGCACATGGGGATATAAGCCTATCTGAGATGTTGGTTGTGGAACCGGACCCTACCCCACTGTTGAAACTGCAATCTGCAGCGATTCAAGCCACGGCCATTTTGATTCTGGGCGAGGACCTCGTGAGGGAACAAGTGTTGAAACCCTCGGATGGTGCTCTGGAGGACTTTATTCCCGAGGTCGTGAGCTTATCGCTAAGCCTTCCATCACTATTGACTTTGGATGTATTGAAAGACGTTCCCCTCCCGGAGACTTTTGTTGTTGGCTCTTCTTCCATCTTGTGGTCGTCTTCTCCCTCCTTGGTGATTATACTATTCCGGGAAAAGATACATTGGGACTATCCATCTAGGAGGGAGCGTTTTTGTGCGGCTGAAGTTCTCACGGACTCCCTGACTACGAGTAGTAACAGACTGATTTTTGACGAATTCCTTCTCCTCTATGAGGCCCAAGTCTATCCTGTTAAAGTATCTGTCCAATCTGTTAGTTGTTTATGAATGCATGATGCCGGATGTGTCTATTTCCTTTCTTGTTCGAAATAAAAAATTAAAAAAAAAAAACAAAGTTAATAGTCCATCCACTGGTTGGTGCACGGTTAAGGGGTTTTGCGGATGGTACATCCCAAATTGTTTCGAGGGCCCAAGATCACAACAGTAAAATCATAGGATGATCATTGTACGCCTACTGTTTGAGAGAAAGAGTAGAGATGATGAATGCCGTATTGACTCTGTAGTGCGTTTCAGATATAGATATCAGGGCTCGCGCACCAAGAGTCCCTATAGGGTGGTGTGTTGGTCGCAAAGTGTGTGGGCTAATGCCGTTTTGAAATGAAGTCTGTGACAATCTTTTTATTTGAGACTTCCAGATTGATGAAACAATCGCATGGGCAATCAATAAAGAGGACTCACATGAGGAGTTTGTGATAAAGCTGGTATGAGCGATGTGAGCTGTCAGAGGGTAACTATCATGGGCATGATAATTAAGTGAGGTGTATTTGGAGAGTGATGCCTTGGGTGTTTTTAGTAAGTGGGTTGTTTACATTATTCTTTCAATTTGACAGTCATAGAGTACGAGGTGTCCAACATTGGTGCTGTGACAAGGTGTCTAGCCCTGACGAACTTGCCGGAACGTTTGAGGCAGATAAACATGTTGGCAATGGAGTAATGGTATGTGGGGTTGGCTACCGGCCTTTTTAATTCAACAGACCACGCCTAAGAATTAAGAATAAAGTTGCGAGAGACATGTGCCTGTTGATTTTAATCACTAATTGTCACGAGTGGAGTGAAAGTTATCGCTCTACTGCACAATTTACATTTTTTTGTTATGTTGGGACACTTTTCTTTTTGTGAACAAAATGACTACCTATGATGAGAAAAGGGGCCCAATCTGGTGAGTACCTGCCAGTTACCCCGATGGTGGTGCGCCCTTGAGGGGTTATTTTGTTCTCTACACATTTTTTTCACTTCAATTTCTTGTTGATATACCTAGCAAATTGTTGGTCCAGACATCCTTTTTGCTCTGTGTGACTGTCAATTGAAGATTGAAAAAGTTTTGAAAGAAAATTTGACGAGGTGCGGTAAAACACCCCCAGAGATAAACTATTAGTGGAAGGGGTAGTGTGGCAGTAGAAACTGATGGTTGACATCCTTGCTGGAAAAAAGAATACCGACAGATTTTTCGTCTAAGAGAAAGGGTTTTGTGGCATTGATGACTCTTTATGGTAGGTCAGGCAGCCAGGGGCTGTACATGCTCTGACTGGGCAGGCACCTGGTGGACTGAGCTGAACTTTGCTGGGCTGAAGATGGTAAATAGCAAACACAAGGAGATGATGGACGGAGCGCTGAAACTTTTCAGACACTCACCCCCAGTCACAGATCTGAGTTGAATCCATCATTGTTCTTTAGCTCACTTTGCCACCCCAGTTCAGAAACAGCTATATGAAAATCAGTCTTGACCCTGTGCCTCATGGGAACAGTCCAGCCCGAACTGCCAAGCCATATCTTCCCTGGACCAGAAACAAGCATCCTGGGACCGGTTTCTGGCTAACAGCCTTCATCAGCAAGGCTAGCTTGAATCCAGTCCCAAATTGAGCAAGGGACCCATGTCTGGGCATACCATGCCAACTTAGGGTGAACAAAGCAAACACAAGGAGATGATGGACGTAGCGCTGAAACTTTTCAGACACTTACCGACAGTCACAGATCTGGGTTGAATCCATCATCGTTCTTCAGCTCACTTTGCCACCCCAGCTCAGACACAACTATATGGCTGTGTCTGAACTGCGGTGGCAAAGTGAGCTAAAGAACGATGATGGATTCAACCCAGATCTGTAACTCGGGGTGAGTGTTTGCAATGTTCAGCACTCCATCCATCATCTTCTTGTGTTTGCTTTGTTTGCCCTAAGTTGGCAGGGTATGTCCAGACGTGGGTCACTTGCTCACTTTGCCACTGGATTCAAGCTATCCTGGCTGATGACGGCTGTTAGCCAGAAACCGGTCCCAGGCTGCTTGTTTCCAGTCCAGTGAAGACATGGCTTGGCAGTTCGGGCTGGAATGATCCCATGAGGCACAGGGTCAGACTGATTTGCACATGGCTGTGTCTGAACTGGGGTGGCAAAGTGAGCTAAAGAACGATGATGGATTCAACCCAGATCTGTGACTGGGGGTGAGTGTTTGCAATGTTCAGCACTCCGTCCATCATCTCCTTGTGCTTGCTCTGATAATGTTATATCCCAGTGGCAGTGACCACCTAAGCCTGGCAAAGCACTTGGAGGACTCCCCCATATGATGAGGGGGAGTGACTCTGATAAGCCTTGGGCCTGGGCAACTCAGTTCTAAGTCCCGAAGTGCCCAGGGCTGTGTGACAATCAGTGACTCCTCATCACAGAGTACGGTGAGGTCAGCTGTTAGTTGCTTTTGGTCAATGGCTGGCGGCAGGGTTAATCCTCAAGGAACCTTGGAGGCTGAGGTCACTGCTGCAGCCTGTAAGTTTGATTTGGGTGTGCATGTGTGTATGTAAGAATGCATGTGTATTTCAGGTGAATGCATTTGTGGGCATGTATGTGTGTACCCTTGTGAATACATGTGGTGTGATTGTGAATGCAAATTGATGTGTGAGTTTTAATTGAGTTTGCATTAAATGGATGAGTCTGTGTGCCACCAAAAATAGATTAACTATATATTCAATTATTTTATGAAGCTTAAAGGTAGAAACCCAATTGTTCTTTTGTTCTAATTGTGCTGGGTGTCGCAGCACAATGGCAAGTCGTGATTGTTTGTGAAAATCTTAAGTATTTTCCTTGTGCTCTTCGAAATGATATCAGTGACAAGCAGCGTTAACTGCTAAAAATAATTATGTATGTGCTTGACGTTCACTTTTAATAAAAATCTAATACTCGCTATGGTAAAGCTGGTCTTGAAAAAAGCCACAATGCACTCGTTTTATCATGGTGACCGCACTTGTGCTGAAGGTGTCCACCATTGCACGGAATCACATAGGGGCTTAGGCAGAAAAATACAGATAGCAAAGTCGCAAGCAGTGCATTGGGCCTTTTATCAAGTGTTTGCCTAAAGATGTCCACCTTGTTCAAGATGTCATTTCCCAGTTAACAAAAGAGGTATCTCAGGCATAAAACTGCTTTTTTTGTCCTTAACAGGAACAGCCGTCGGGACAGTCCCAACATCGGTGCTGTCTTACTCTGACTACATATCCAGGACTGAGGACCACAATAGCGTTCTGCGCTTTGACCGGGGTGAACAGGAGAAGATGTGCCGCGTGGTCATCATCGACGACTCTCTGTATGAGGAAGCGGAATCATTCAACGTCACCTTGAGCATGCCAATGGGTGGAAGGATTGGCTCGGAGTTCCCATCTGCTCAGATAACAATTCTCCCCGACACTCATGATGGTAAGAAAGCAATGATTTATGTTTTAGAATTCCATCTTATGCCTTATTCTCCCGTGTACGCCACACCCCCCCCTTCCTCCAGTGCTCTCTCCTGCCCGTGTGGTCCTACCATTTGCAATCCGCAGTAGTCTTTGGACGAGGCTTGAATCGGACACAGGTTCGTATGTGCCATCTCCTTTCTTCTTACCCCCAGTGTTTATGTGGAAAGAACCAGTCTCAAGTGCTCGTGCTGGAGTAGGCTCATTGCAATATTCCTGCTCCAACTGCAGGAGGAGAACTCTGGTACTCTCAGTTAAAGGGATGAGTGCAGGGTTTGGATGTCCCATAACCGCAGAGCTTAACATAAGAGGGTCAGTAGACCCTGCCCTCCCATTGACACCGATGAAAAGGTTTTATTGTCAACTATAAGATCACAAAACATGGTACGCTGCTACCACTGCTTTATGTGCTATACTCAGGACTGGGGTAGTAAGTCCTCTGGCCACTTTGAGGGCACGCTTGGGGCGCCCGTCCAGGCCTCAGGAGAGGTCCTGAAGCTCGCTTTGTCTTGTGCAGGCCTTGGGCTATGCACACTTGCTAGAATAGTGTGATACCAGGGCCAAAATTAAAATAAGGATACCTGTTTCATGTAGAGTTGGGCACTCAGGGAAGGCGTACATGCTCGTTCACCGTGCAGGGAACATTCCTGTCCCAACACCATCACATTGTAGATCATTTTTTTTACAATCCACTGTCAGTCATACCTCCCACATTACATTGAACTGTGTCAATTGTCTCAGTACAGTGTTTTCGAACTGCGCTATGAGGTTCCGTGACAATTGTAAGTGGTGTTTTCGACTCACACGAATATGGTCGAGTCTAGTATCTATGAACCGCAAATGACGAGTTTAGCAAGTGTGCGCAGTTTCGCTGTGCTAACTTAAACCGTTCGTTTGTTATATGGGTTTGTCATCTGTACCCACGGGTTCCATCTTAGATACGGCATCCATTTTGTCTCTTGCCCTCAAGTAGCCAGCGAACGGACGCTGTCCGCTTCGCGACCCTGGGACTCCCAAGATATTTGCGGAAGACACATGTTCTTTGAAAGTGTCTTTATGACGAGGGGGATGCTACTGTAAGGCAGATGGCGCCGCTCGAGGCTCATCTTGCCGCACGGGCTTATTGTCTCAGTTGTGCATCTCATTAGGCACGTCCCTTTGATGCCTGTATCTCGTGCTTCTCGACACTCCCCTTTTACACCCTTTCCGATCTCCCCACTGTCTCCGTCTTCCTCTGCACCTGTCTTCGTTCCTGTTTCGATCTACTTTACTGCTGATTGGAATTTGCTAATGGTGGGAAGATGGGTTTTTACAGTTGGGAACCGCCAAATGTTTCCGCACTTATGTTCCGGATCTTGTGTGTTTCAAAGTGATCTAAGCGACCCCTCTGAGAGCGACTTGTGGGAACCAGGTTGTAAACTATTGTGTATCATGTTATCCTATGGGTAGAAACTGTATAAAAGGAGCGATCCACAAATACAATTTGAAGCAGTCTCCCCGAACTACACTCGATGTACTTCTTGTGACTTCTGTGTTCCCTGCAGTAAATAAACCTTGACTCTTTGACGCCGAAGGAAGTGTCCCGTGTCTCTGTGATTTGTACGCCGGAGCAGGTTACCCACGAAGGTTTCAGGTGTTGTGCCCTGGCACCGCTGGGTCCAAAGAACCCAGTCCTTCAGTTGGCGCCCAACGTGGGGCTGCATCAGTGGTACCGGTCCAAGCCTGACGATCGTGAGGAACTTCGTGTGAAATCTCCGAGGGAAGGTGCACCCCGCTTCATCGATCCTGTTGTCGAAATAAGTGGCCCGAAGACTTTTCCCGCGAAGATTCCCGCCTCCTAACGGCTGCGACGGACTGCTACCCTGACTGTAGACCTGTTTTGGCGCCTGGCGTAGACCTTGGTATAGCGAGACGATTGACGGGCCTTCCTGAGGACGCCATTGATCTTTGAGTTAAGTATTTGTGGGTCGCTCCCAGAGTTCTTTGTTGTAGACACTTTAGCGAGTGTCTTTGTTGTAAACACTTTAGCGAGTGTTTTTGTTGTAGACACTTTAGCGGGTGTCTTTGTTGTACACGCTGTGTGAGTGTTTTTGTCGGTGACACTTTGCTAGCGTACTTTGTTGTTGTTGTATTTGTTTGACGACTGCAGCCGCCAAAGACCGAGG
The DNA here is from genome assembly GCF_964263255.1 of Lissotriton vulgaris. Taxonomy (NCBI): domain Eukaryota; kingdom Metazoa; phylum Chordata; class Amphibia; order Caudata; family Salamandridae; genus Lissotriton; species Lissotriton vulgaris. The sequence continues at coordinate 1,192,979,835 of NC_141696.1, read as the reverse complement.
GTTTAGTTCTTTGCTGGGACTTGGTAAATCCCGAAATCCCGTAACCCTTGAAGTTTGTGAAACTCGGCTAGTGTGCAAGATGCCTGGTCGCAGTACTTTGTTCAGTTGCTTTAGACCTTGTGGTGCGGATTCCCTGCTGGAGGACTCGTGTCCGATACCTCCGGTTGGAACTCCTACATATGACTTATATAGCAAACATGGGCTAGGCCCGATTGCTTTTAACGATTATTGGATCAAATATACAAAGAAAGACGGCGATCTTCGTTGGCCACCTCACGGTAGCTTCGAAGCGTCGATCTTAGATAATTTGGAAATAAAGTTGTTCGAACGTAAATCAAGGCCGGCCATGTTTGATGCCTTTCGGTTCTGGCGCAAAGAAGCCCGACAGAAAGAGATCAGACAAAATAAACGTAGTCAGCGTGATACTGTTGCTACTATAGTGAAGAAAGCTGAGCAGTTTCAGCGTGATAAGGAGGATAAGGATAAGGAAGTGTTTGAGAGATTACAGCGTATGTCCATAGACAAATGCTATCCTGTTTTGTCTACGGAGTCGGATAAGAAGGAAGAGGCAGTTGAGGATTCTTTAATGTCCTATCTTATGAAGTCGCCACCTCCGTACGTACAGGGTACCGCAGCTCCTGTGGTCCCTGCCGTACCTGTTCCACCAGTTCCTCAACCTGCACTTGCTCTTCCGACTGTTCCTGCTCCTTTGCCTCTTTCTATTCCTACTGCTCCTCCGCTTCCACATACTCCTGTTCCCGCTACTGCTCACGCTACTGCTCCTGTGTTGTTAACCCCTGTTGCTGCTAACGTCTCTACTCCTTCTCTTGTTAGTCCTGTGTCTTACTCTTCTCCTTCTACTCGTAATCGTGATTCTCCCCTTGCGACAAACTTCTTTCAGTCGCTCGGACCTGTTTTTGGGTCTGCAGGTTCTGATGGTCCACAGAGACGTAGCCAGCTTCCTGGTAATAGAGAACGTGTTGCGCTATACAATATGGCGATGGGTTGGATGATAAACCCTGTTAGAAATCCACCTCGTGTTGTCCTCGAAACGTTTGATCAATTCAACATACCTACTCAGAGATATGTGTTTGATGAAATGTGCAAGTTCTTACATGATCAGATAGCGGACAATGCGCCTGACGAGGTGCTGACCGCCCTGTCTGAACTCCGGCTTCAGTTCGCAACTGGACTGATAGTCGACACTAATGTCCGACGTGCTATTGAACGGTTGCTATCTCTTCGTCCCGCTCCTATTCCTCATGCATTGTTCGTTGAGGACATTGAACAACGAGATGGGTCTGGCCAATATCCTATGCGAGAAGTTCCGCCAGTTTGGGTACCCGCTGATAATACTAATGCTAATGCTCCAATACCAGCACATTTCCAGAGAGTGTGGATACACCTCCCTTGGAAACGATCGGAAGTGCTTCAGGTGAAACAAACTTTGCCTGATCCTCGCAAAAATCCTGCGGGGTATTACAAAGAATTATCGCAGCTCGTAGACGCTACGATAATGAATCTGGCCGATATCGACATGTTGTTTGGCAATGTCGTACCGCAACCGGTATGGGCCAAGATTCGTCACCAAGATCACGCGAATGAATTAGGTGGTGATTGGGCTGCCATTACAGCGGCAGACGCTGGACAAGTGGCTGCTACTAAACCCGATCAGTTGATTGAACTTCTTCCCCAGCGAATCATTACGTTAATGAAAACGCTTATGCCAGCTATGAGGGTAAATTGGGACAAGTTGTCAGCCTGTAAGCAGAAGAAAGATGAGAGTGTTTCAGACTTCTTTACGAGGTTCGAGGAAACATTCGTCGATCATAGTGGGCAGGATATGGGTACTGAGGGTGGACAGAGGTTGTTTGTGGATAAATTTGTATCGAACTTATTGCCCGACTTGTGCAATAAATTGAAAAATTCAGAAAGTTCATGGGCCGTTTCTACCTCAGCTCAGATTCTGGCTACGGCACAATATTACGAAAATAGAGAAAAAGAGGAAAATGACCGTGCCGATAAAAAGACGAAAGAGCTGAAAACTAAAGTGTTGTTACAACAAGCATATCCGCCGCGTTCTAATCAGAATGCGCCTCAGCAGAATAGATCGCAGTCGCAATCAAATCGATCGCAGCCGCGTAATGATTCATCTTTTCAGAGATCTTCGTTGGGGTACAACCAATGTGCTTATTGTAGACAGGAGGGACACATTAAATTCAATTGTCCTGCTTTAAATGACCGTAGTGGTGGTAATTCGTCTAGAAAAGGTCGTGGTGGTGCACAGCACGCATCACGTGGTAGAGGTCGTGGTGCTCAGAACGACTGTTCTGATAACTCGTCAAATTCTAATAATTGTTTCGACCAACGTGGATCATCGCAAGGACGATCTGCGCAGTACAATGTAGACGATTATTACGTCGATCAGGGAACTGACGATAGTAATTACTAGGACAGCCAAAGACAAGGAGAGGGAGTGGTATCAGTTCCGGTTGATCAGAGAGGGCCTTACGTCGCAGTTGCTACATCGGGCGTCGTTGAGCCTTTTCTGTTGGACACTGGTGCAGCGAAAAGTTCTATCATGCATTCGAAACTCCCTGGCGCACCTTTGTCTGGCTTAACAAATGTATCTGTTGGATTCTCTGGCGCCCCCGTTAGCAATCCAGTTTCGCGCCCTTTGCCCCTTAAAATTGGGCCTCGTGAGCTCGAAGCTCCGTTGATTTTAACCACTGGTTGTGGTGAAAATCTTTTGGGTCTGGATTTGCTTAAACGCTTGTATGCGACTTTGTATTGTTCTCCTGCGGGTATAAAGCTTACGTTAGGAGAGAGGGTAGTCTCTCCCATGTACTTGTCCCTCGATAAGCTTCCACCGGAATTGAGTTCTCTTCCTGCATCTTTGTGGGCGACGGGTCCAAACGACGTGGGCCTACTTGATATCTCCCCTTATGTTGTTCAGTTGAAATCGAATGTGCGATTGCCACGTATTCCCCAATATCGTATCTCCCTGGATGGTGAACGAGCTTTGTTAGCGATCATCTATGATTTGATCGAGAAAGATGTCATTGAAGAAACTCGGGGAAACGTGTGCAATAGTCCTGTACTGCCCATTCTTAAACGTACTGATCCTACCAAACCGCCTGTTTATCGTTTTGTTATTGATTTACGGGAGGTGAATAAAATTGTGGTTCCTCAATTCCCTGTTGTGCCTGACATTACGGCGCTACTGACTCTGATTCCAGCTACGGCTTCATGGTTTTCGGTGATTGATTTGAAAAATGCGTTTTTCAGCATCCCGATTGCCGAAGAGAGCAGGGACCTTTTCGGTTTCTCTCTTGGTGGACGTAGCTTCCGGTTCAAACGCGCTCCTCAGGGCTACTGTGAAAGTCCATCGATTTACAGTCAAGCTTTGAAGGGTCAACTAGATGCGTTTAGGTTGCCGGTTGGTGCGGCTTTAATCCAATACGTCGACGACTTATTGGTGGCTGCTGATACTCAGGACATTTGCAAAATTGCTACAGTGTCGTTGCTGCAACATCTCTGTGAGTTAAATCACAAGGTGTCACCTTCTAAACTCCAATATTGTTGTCAAGAAGTAACCTATCTAGGTCACTTATTGTCAAAGGAGGGAAGGAGATTGACCCCAGAGAGAATTGCAGCGATTGCGCGCATGGCTGTGCCACAAACCCAAAGAGATGTGCGTGCCTTTCTAGGTATCACATCGTACTGCAGGCAGTGGATTCCTAATTTTTCATTGCTAGCGAAACCATTGGTGGCTCTTACATGCAAGGATGTTTCGACTCCTTTACCATGGACGGAAGAATGTCAGAAACGTTTTTCTGAATTACGTGATTCATTGTGTTCGGCCCCTGTGTTAGGTACCCCTGATTACAGCAAGCCGTTCACGTTATATGTTCACGAGAGGGAAGGTTGTGCTTTAAGCGTCTTAACGCAACCTTTTGGTGGTAAGCAACGTCCATGTGCATATTTTTCCTCGACCTTAGACCCAGTAGCTAGAGCATTGCCGAGTTGTTTGAGAGCAACTGCGGCAGCTGCGGTCTCCATCCGACAATCAGCAGGATTGGTCATGGATAATATGCTTACGGTGATGGTTCCGCATGCAGTCGATACTCTTTTGAACCGTACGAAAACTCAGCACTTGACGAGTGCGAGGTTATCTGGGTACGAATTGACGCTCTTGGCAAGCCACATTCAGATAAAACGTTGTAATGTCCTAAATCCGGCAACTTTGTTACCAATTAGTGCAGAGTCAGATGCAGTAACAGAACATGACTGTTACTTGCGGACAGAGGAGGAAACAAAAGGTCGTGTGGACCTTAAAAACACCCCATTGGAAGACCCGGATGGCATCCTGTATGTGGATGGGTCATGTTTTAAATTGCCGAATGGTGATGTGACTACTGCTTATGCTGTGGTGACATTGAATACTGTTGTTGAGACTGCGAGATTGAATCAGAATTCTGCCCAAGCTGCAGAGCTGATCGCTCTTACTAGAGCATGTGTATTAGCAAAAGGTCAACGTGTGAATGTGTACACCGATAGTCAGTATGCTTTCGGTGTAGCGCATAGTTTCGGACGATTGTGGCGAGAACGTGGTTTCTTGACGTCACATGGCACGAAAATACAGCATGGCCAGCTTGTGAACGATCTTTTGGATGCATTGACTTTGCCTGCTCAAGTTGCAATTGTTAAATGTAGTGCGCATCGTAAGGTGACGGATGATGTTGGTCGTGGTAATGCGTTTGCAGATGAGATTGCTAAGGAGACTGCCCGGAACCTTAGCACTCGAATGTATGTGACGAATTCGGTTAGGTGGCCTACAGAATCAAGTATGTGTGAGAATACTATAGAGAGTGTGAAAGCAATTCAGAATGAGGCCACCGACACTGAAAAGATGAAGTGGAAAGAAAGTACGGGAAGGTTGGATGTGAATGGTTGCTGGATTGATTTGTCAGATCAGAAAAGATGGATGTTGCCTGATGCGTATGTACTGGCCGTTGTGCAAATGGCACATGGGTTAGCACATATTAGCGCGAAAGGTATTTGCAAGTTGTTGGCTGATGTGTGGAAGAATGATGGAATTACTAAGTGTGCTGAACGTTTGGTGAAGAATTGTATGGTGTGTATAATGTACAATCCTGGCAAAGGAACCCCAACTCCCCCTGGCAGTTTTGCTCCTCCTTCGTATCCCTTTGAGGTGATCCAATTGGACTTCATCCATATGGAGCGATGCAATAACCTGAAATACGTTTTGGTTGTGGTTTGCGCATTCTCCCGATGGATCGAGGCCTATCCCCTCAAAGATAATACTGCCTTGTCTACTGCAAAAATCCTACTGAAGGAATACTTTCCTCGGTATGGAATGCCTAGAGTCGTGTGGTCAGATAACGGAAGTGAGTTTGTTGGAAGTGTGATGAGGAGTGTGTGTAAGGGCCTTGGAATTAATCAGAAATTCCACAGCGCCAATCATCCCCAGTCAGCTGGATTGGTTGAAGGGTACAATGGCACCCTTAAACTAAAATTAGCGAAGATCCAGGCTACGACTGGACTTTCGTGGCCTGACGCTTTGCCTCTAGCATTACTGTCAACTAGGGCGACTGTACACTCCCGAATAGGGCTTAGTCCCTATGAAATAGTGTTCGGCCGTCCTGCGAATGTGTGGGGGGTTCCTAGGCCAGGTATATTCGTTGATCTTGAGTACCCGATGTTGATTGACTACTTACATGACTTGACTGCTAAACTGAGGTTAATTCATCAACAGGTTTACGACGCCTTGCCGACGCAGACGGAGGGTCCAGGCCACCAGCTCCAGCCTGGTGATTGGGTTGTCACCCGAAATTTTTCGCGCAAGAAGAATCTGGACCCCCGCTTTGTTGGACCTCACCAGGTGCTTTTGGCCACGAGGACTGCCGTTCGTCTTGAGGGACGGAAGAACTGGGTACATGCTACCCATTGTAAGCGAGTCCCTATTCCTTTGCCGGCAGACCCGTGGGTGAGGAAAGGCATTGCGTCAACAGAAGCAGCGACATTGCCGGCGTTTGTACCTTTCAGTGACGCACAACTTGTTGGTGAACACTCAGCGCAGCAGAAAGCCATTGTTGGAACATTGTCAGCAAGAGACTCAAGACCAGACCAACGAACTGATCAGCAGGACGCTGTCTCTTCGACAGATCCTTTGTTTGACGAGCAGACACGTCCTGGGAAACATCGATATTCTTTGCGTTCTCATACTAAGGACAAATAAAAATTTTTGCTTGCTTTGCTGAAATTGATAACTGCAATATCTTCGTTTCCCATGATCAACTTTGAACATTCGTATCATTGAAAATTGTTTTGTATATATATATATATCAAGCTTCTTCCTTGTATCTTTTTCCTTCCACAGCTGAATTATTGTGCTAAATAAATACATATTGTGTATTGAGGGCCGTAGGGCCGCGCGCGTACCTCCTTCTGGACAGTAGGTCTTGACGCTAGGTTAAAGGCCGTCGGTTCCTAGGAACTCCTGGGAATTGACTATTGCTGCACAGAACGAAGTGCGTCAAGAAACGTTGCGGACGGTCGTAGGGAAATGGCATTTTTGAAGCTGAATGATTTGGAAGGAGCTCAGGCATATAGAGTCAAGCTGCAGAAACTTAGTCGTACGAAATGTTTTGTATCCCAATTGTTTGTATTGTTTTTAACTGCTTCCGCATTTTTGGCGGGTGGGGTGTATTACACTATGTCTTACTTCTTACTTCCTACCCCTACTCCTACTCCTTACCCTAACATTACTTCTACTGCTTCTCCTCATTCCTTTCATATGTTACCAGAACACGAACAGGCTAGACGTGTAGAATTCCGCAACAATTCCTTTATCCAGCTCCTCCATCAGCATCAGTTAGTGGTTAACACTACTAATTGTTGGGTGTGTGGGTTGATGCCACATACTACGGGTAAGGGAATTCCATATCTGGTGTTACCGTATAGTTCCCAAGGGTCAGCTCGAGCATACCAAACAATGCTTCGAAGCGCACTAGGTTTCCACCCCTCTCCAGAACGTTCCCCCAAACCGGGTCCTACCTCATGGCAGTGGGTGGTATCGATGATAATACAGGATTTGGAAGATGAGATCTATGATGCTTATCTCATCCCTAAGGCAGAGGTACAAGCCTATAGGGCACCGAATAAAGGGGAATATAGTACGTTCACTAATGAAAAGCAGCTTAAAAGCTCGTCTCCAATATGGGTCGTACCCCACACTGGTAATCTTTGTCTTGTGGGTCGTGGCTCGCAAGCCTCACTTGGAGTAAGTGCTTGCACTGAAAGTTACGTTCTGTCAATGTCCCCGATCCCTGTGCTTCTGGCTGCCAAGGGTACGTACTTCATCTGTCATGATCGTGCATACACATGGTTGCCCGCAGACTTCATGGGCTCATGTTTTGTTGCAAATCTGTTGCCTCCGACGTTTACTGTAGATGCCGATTATCATAAGACTAGAGTTGTACGAGGCGTAATTAGTGAAGAGGATACTGCCGGTCAAGAGGCAGGAGACTTTTTCAAGGGTTTCCTCCCGTTTTGGGGACCTATGGTTAATAGTAGGAACCTGAGACATTTGACTCGAGTGGTAGAATCGACAGCTAACATTACTGCCAGTGCCCTTGGTAATATCACCACAGAACTTCAGGCGGAGAGACTTATGACATTACAAAACCGTATGGTTTTAGATGTTGTCTTAGCAGATCGCGGTGGGGTATGTAAAGTGATCCATTCGAGCTGTTGCATTTTCATTCCAGATAATGCTCCTACTGTCTATCAAGCCATCTCGAAGTTGCACAAGATCTCCGAATCCATACACGTGGATGTAGGGGATTGGACGCTACTTGGTTGGTTTTGGGGCCTGGTGTCGACTTGGGGTTGGAAGATTCTGACGATCATCGGGGTTGTGGTAGTGTTCCTGTTCACGTGTTGCCTTTGTGTGCAGTGTGGTCCTGCCTTATGTGGCCTCTGTGCTACAACGTGTATGAGACAACCATCTGTTACCAAGGGGACTCGGTTGGACAGAGCTATGCTACAACGACATCTTGATGGTCTGATGAATATCGAGTATGATTCCGACTAGTGCTTGCCTACATGAGGGCAAAAGGAGCGTCTGAGGTTCCGTGACAATTGTAAGTGGTGTTTTCGACTCACACGAATATGGTCGAGTCTAGTATCTATGAACCGCAAATGACGAGTTTAGCAAGTGTGCGCAGTTTCGCTGTGCTAACTTAAACCGTTCGTTTGTTATATGGGTTTGTCATCTGTACCCACGGGTTCCATCTTAGATACGGCATCCATTTTGTCTCTTGCCCTCAAGTAGCCAGCGAACGGACGCTGTCCGCTTCGCGACCCTGGGACTCCCAAGATATTTGCGGAAGACACATGTTCTTTGAAAGTGTCTTTATGACGAGGGGGATGCTACTGTAAGGCAGATGGCGCCGCTCGAGGCTCATCTTGCCGCACGGGCTTATTGTCTCAGTTGTGCATCTCATTAGGCACGTCCCTTTGATGCCTGTATCTCGTGCTTCTCGACACTCCCCTTTTACACCCTTTCCGATCTCCCCACTGTCTCCGTCTTCCTCTGCACCTGTCTTCGTTCCTGTTTCGATCTACTTTACTGCTGATTGGAATTTGCTAATGGTGGGAAGATGGGTTTTTACAGTTGGGAACCGCCAAATGTTTCCGCACTTATGTTCCGGATCTTGTGTGTTTCAAAGTGATCTAAGCGACCCCTCTGAGAGCGACTTGTGGGAACCAGGTTGTAAACTATTGTGTATCATGTTATCCTATGGGTAGAAACTGTATAAAAGGAGCGATCCACAAATACAATTTGAAGCAGTCTCCCCGAACTACACTCGATGTACTTCTTGTGACTTCTGTGTTCCCTGCAGTAAATAAACCTTGACTCTTTGACGCCGAAGGAAGTGTCCCGTGTCTCTGTGATTTGTACGCCGGAGCAGGTTACCCACGAAGGTTTCAGGTGTTGTGCCCTGGCACCGCTGGGTCCAAAGAACCCAGTCCTTCAGCTATGAGAATATTATTTTTCTCTGTAACTGTGTTCTGTGCAGCTTAGTGCGGGCTATATATAAACGCCTAAATTGCATTAATTAAATAAAAATAGGACACCAGCAACAAAGCCAAGTCATGAGCATCTTTTAGTTGTTGGTTATGCCTGTAAGTGCTCTTGGTAGTGCTTCAAATATCAGTGAGTTATTTGGAAATTTCAAATTTAAATAGGTTTGTCAACCCCTTGTGTCCGAACCAGAAAAAATAACCATACCACTGATGCTAACTTGTGTATTTCTTGTTCAAAAATAGAAATGTTTCAGTTATTTCCATAGTTATGGCATTTGTAGCATGTTTAATGGGCGATGTGCATCTGCTGATGCTACCATCATGGGTAAAAGATCAAATGGACACTGTGTAGTGTAAGTTAAAATGTAGGGTTTTATCTTTGCTAGTGTCATTAATTTGTACTCATAGTCTGTAACAGTATTAACTCATGTACAAATTTATTCATGCCCTATGATAAAATAGTGACAGCCAATGAAGCCAAAAGATGATAACCTAATGGTAAACACCTAAGGCTTCTTGCATTTATAGCAGAGAATGATTTGCGCTTGCCTAACAGAGTGGAATCAAATGCTAAGTTTTGGTCCTTACCTAAATGTAGTGGTTGGAAGTTAAGCACTTCAGAACTATCTTGCACATAATGAATCTTAAACTACCGCATATGTAGGGGTTTAATTGATCATTTTTATCTGTCTTTACTGCGGTGATTGTAATGATCAACAATATTTTAGCATTAGGTTGAAATAATTGGTTATAAGTTAACTTGATACGTATTGTGTCCTAAAGTAATATTTTATTTACTTTTCCTACTAAAATGTCCAGATAGGAATTTTAGCGTTGTGCAGAATTAATTGGTTTTAAGTTAAGCACTTTAGTGTTACCTTGCTCAGATTTTTGAATATGATTGACATAAGTTTATTTAGGTGAATACGTTACCTAATTGACATAATTATAATGATTGCGTGATCAGATAGGAAGCTTTTGCATTGTGCAGAATGAATTAGTTTAAAGCGAAGCACTTTGGTATTACCTTGCACAGATTTCAGTTATGATTGGTATGTCAATTTTGCAATGTATGTATAGTTGCTAAAATGCTGATTTTAATAATTTTGTTTTAATTGTGGGATTTTTAATTAATCAGACAATAAATGAATATATACTTACTATTAACAGTAATGCTTTTATTACGTAAATCACAGTGGATCTTTTGGTTTTTGACATTTTTTTTTTTTTTTTAAAGATTTATATAGCGCGGACAAGATCTTTGCAGATATCAGAGCGCTTTACATAGATGGTGGCGTACTCATACCAATAAATCAAAACAGTACAAATAGGTTACATAGAGGGGTACATGATGGGGGCGTAATCATACAAATAAATCAATAAATCAAACAGTACAACTAGGTTACATACGGGGTATGTGAGGGAGACTACTCATATAAGTAGGCAAAGGGGTCAAGCAGGTAGAAGCATGTAGTACAGTGTTAACAGAGTTCTAGATACTAGTTCAAGTGTATTTAGCCATGAGGATAGCTTTTACTTCTTTTTTAAAGAGTGTAGTGGATGGGATAAGCCTTGTTTCTGGAGGGAGAGAGTTCCAGATCCTAGGTGCCATTCCAGAGAAGGAGCGCTTATATGTTTTTTCCTTCCGGAATCTTTGCGGTTTCAGCAGAAGATTATTTGTGCCTCTAGTGTTTCTGGTTCCGCCAGATATTGTCAATTTCTGGGCGAGGTAACCGGGTGACTTAAGGTGAACCGCCTTGTGTGTCATGCAGGCGATTTTCAGGTGTATTCTGGCTTCAAATGGCAGCCAATTCAGGGCTCTCAGGTCAGGGGTAATGTGGGAGTGCTTTTTTGACCCAGTGATGAGTCTCGCTGCAGCGTTTAGGGAGGCTCTTAGTGGTGCGGTTGTGGTTAGGGGGAGTCCGACTAGTGCGGTGCTGCCGTATTCAATTTGGGGGATGACTATAGCTTGTACTGCGGTTTGGAAGTCTTTGGCTGGGAGGAAGGGTTTAAGTTTTCTCAGAGTATTGATCTGGAAGTTCGCGCCCTTAGTTGCCTTGCTGATGTGTTGCTGCATGTTGAGATTGGTGTCAAGTGTAATGCCTAAAGATTTTGCTGAGTCCACGATGGTGGGTTGGACATTGAGTGCAGTTAGGTGTTTAAGCCAGGTTTGAGCAGTGGAGCTCTTAGCTGGAGGTGAGATCAGAAGGAACTCTGTTTTCAGGGCATTGAGTTTGAGGTGATTATCAGCAAGCCAGGATTGGGTGCATCTGATTGTTGCGTTCAGGAGCAGGATGTCATTGGGAGATTGTAATTTGAGATAAAGTTGGGTGTCATCGGCGTACATGTGAAAGTGTACATTGGATGCTTGTAGCAAGGTGGTGAGTGGTTCCATGACTAGGTTGAACAGAGTTGGGGATAAAGAGGAGCCCTGGGGGACTCCTAGCGTTACAGGTATTGGCGAGGACAACAGGTTGTTGCTCTTGAATTTCTGCGTCCTGTTGTGAAGAAAGGAAGTGAACCACTTGAGAACAGTACCAGATAAGCCCATTCTTGTGTTTAGGAGTTCTAGCAGATTCTCATGTTTAACGGTGTCGAATGCTGAAGAGAGATCAAGAAGGATGAGGAGGCAAGTGTCGTTTTGGTCTAGCATTTGAAGTGCGTCGTCAATTATGTGCGTCATGGCCGTTTCAGTACTGTGTCCCGCTCGGAAGCCTGACTGGTGCGGGTTGAGGAGATCAAATTGCTCAATGTGATTAGTCAATTGTAGTTGTGCGCATTTTTCTAGTAGTTTGGCGAGGGTGGGAATATTGGTGATGGGTCGGTAGTTGTTGAGGTCGGAGGGGTCGGCTGTGGGCTTTTTTAGTAGAGGTGTGACTTGACCAACTTTGAGGGAGTCAGGGACGCTTCCTTGTTGGAGAGAGCTGTTGACAATTTTAGTCCAGAGAGGGAGAAGCAGAGGGGTAAAGTCTTTTACTGCGGAGGCAGGCAAGGGGTCCGTGAGGTGATTGGATGGTTTCAGGGTGTTGAGCAGTTTACCAATTTCTTCTTCCGAGTATGTGCCAAAGGTTGACCATGTAGCATTGTTTTTTGGTTCAGCGGTTGCTGGGCACTGGGGTTTGGAATGGAGGCTTGCATCAATAAGGAGATCGCTTTTTATGTTGTCAGTTTTTTGGATAAAGAAAGCAGTGAAGTCTTCACAGGAGGGTGCTTTACTCGCAGTGTTAATTGGTTGGGGTTGTTCCTTGGATTGTGATCTGATAAGCTCAAATAGTTTTCTCGGTCTGTTTTTTGCCTGGTCGAGCTGGCGGCTGAAGAAGTCTGATTTTGTACGTTTTATTTTCCTGAAGTAGGCGTTTCTCTTTGTCTTCAGGTCTTTTAGGTGCATTGCAGAGGGAGCTGCTCTCCAGATACGTTCAGCCATTCGCATGTCTTGTCTATCCTCATTGAGACTCCCGTCGTACCATGGGTTGGAGATTTTAGTAGTGACTCTTTTCAGCTGCATAGGTGCAGCCTCATTAATTATTGTGGTCATGGCATTGAGATAGTGGTCAGTCAGGGTTTGAACGTCTGTATCGTCTGTCGGTGGAAGAAGGAGATTGCGCCTGTTGGGGGGCAAAGAGCCTGGGTTGAGTTTTTTCATGTCTCTTTTCCAAACTTTCGGTTTGGGGAATTGAGTCGGGTTGACTTTAACTTTTTCATTGATGAAGAATGTGATAATATGGTGATCTGACCAGTCACAGGGTTGGATGGACTCGAGTAGGATAGAGTCCTACTCGATTAATTATAATGATTAATATAATTATATAGATATAATTATAATGATTGCGTGATCAGATAGGAAGCTTTTGCATTGTGCAGAATGAATTAGTTTAAAGCGAAGCACTTTGGTATTACCTTGCACAGATTTCAGTTATGATTGGTATGTCAATTTTGCAATGTATGTATAGTTGCTAAAATGCTGATTTTAATAATTTTGTTTTAATTGTGGGATTTTTAATTAATCAGACAATAAATGAATATATACTTACTATTAACAGTAATGCTTTTATTACGTAAATCACATTGGATCTTTTGGTTTTTGACATTGTGAGACATGAGACCATGCCTGCTTATCTTACCCTTGAATATGTGAATAATTGTATAAATCTTCTGAAGTATTACGATCTGCAAACTTATTGACTTAAAGGTAAATTTATATACTCTTCGGGTGGATCAAATCGAATGATCTGAGTGGATATTGCATAGTTGGCACTGAACTGAAAGAGATTAGTGGGTGAGAGGAAGTTTTAACAAACACAAAGCAGATGAGCATAAAAATTGCAGTTGTTCAGTGATTTAAGACAAAAATGTGGAGATTCATCCAAACCCAAAAACCTTACCAGTATGAATCTAGATGACATTAAATTAAAGGGATCAAAGAAAGGGCAGGGTTACAGATCAGTGTGAAATGAAACAGAATTTGAAATGTGCATAAGATAATGGTCAAAGGAATCCTCCAAGTATAAAAAGCCTGCTGTTAGGATCAAAGTTAGGAGAATATGATATAAAAGGGAGTGGATGTGCTATAACAGAGCAGACTTAGGTACTCAAATTAAAATGGGAGAGAAACTAGTTTAAGGACACGGTCAACATTCTATGAGAAATGTCAAATGGGTATGGTGAAAAACAGCATGAAAGCCCCAGAGATTGGGAAATGGAAAAGATGCAAAGCTGACTTCACATTACATGTTGCAATTAGTTAGAGATACCAGCTAGGAGAAAAATACAGTGCTTTTTGCAAGAGATTTGAATAAATGAATGAATGAATGAAATTGGAGACTGCTCAGCTGCCCCGAAGGGCATCCTGGCGCTTTCAAGCAAGAAGAGCACATCAAGAAATTGGTTGGCATGAAAAAGCCAGATCTGTAGCTGAATTTTAAAACTTTCCGATTCACAGCTTTGAATAGCCAATGAAAGTCCATTCCATCACTTTGGAGCAAGAGCAGAGAAGGAGCCTCCACCAGATCGAATGCATCTCCTACTGGGCATTTGTTGTAGACATTGGTTAGAGGATCCAAGAGATCTAGTCGGTTGACAGGGAATAATACTTTCCCTTATGTATTTGGGTCCTCTCTCATGAAAAGCTTGAAAAATCATCAGCAGGATTTTGAAGACAAAGGTGTCGATTACGATGCCATATTGAAGGCCTCTGAATTGGATTTGGGTTTTCCGAATCGGATTCGGAAGGCTTGTTTCGGAGATAATTCCAAAAGAGCGATTACGATGTTTGGACTTTCCGAATTGGTTCTGAATCCAAACTGAACGGCTTTCGGAAGGTCTATGTCGTTCGGAGCTGAAACGTGTGTTTCTATGGGCTGTGTTTCTGAATGACTTGTAAGCTTTCTGAACGAGCGATTACGATGGCAGATTCGGACAGCCCTTCTGAATTGGTTGTTCCGGCTCTGATCGGCTGTTGGAATCTGTCTTTGGGGGTCTGTAGCAGGCCCTCCTTCATGTGGGGCCTTCCGAATCGGGCCCGTGGGGTATCCATGGGTCCCCCCTTTCCAACCATACGCAGTGTGTCAGGCACCAAGGGATGTCCGCCACAGGGTGCACAATTTTCCCCAACCACACCATTCTTAAATGGGAGCTTGTGTATTTGTTCGGAACACAGGCTCCCGTTGAATTCAATGGGATTCCGACCAAATCGCATCTTGAAGCATCCGGATCCATTGTAATCGGTCGCCCCGACTCCCTAGATCCGATTCAGTCTGAAACCATTCAGAGACAGATTCAGTCAGAATGCTTTCCGACCAAGATTGTATTCAACCCTTATGTGATTGCACTTTGGAAGCCAATGTCTGGCCTTTTTTTATTTTGAGACCCAAGGTATCTTCTTTTCCCTGCTAGTTAGAGAGTTATTGTTTGAATGAAGGAGGGAAACCATACACAGAAAGAGACTGGAATATGATATAAAAGGGAGTGGATGTGCTATAATCACTACTGCAAGGCCGATCTCTTCCATCGGATAACAATTGAGTTGCCTTATTACTTCCTATAAGTGTTATTTCAAAATGGGAAAAGATAACCAGTTCATTCTTGGTGTCTCTGGAATAACCATTTAAAACCCTAACATATGGTGAAGTGGGATTTTAAATTGCCATTCTGAAAATGCCACTGTTAGATAGTTTGAGTTTTTTTGAGTTAGCAATTTAGGGCCTGATGTAGGTCACCAAATACCGGTCGGTAACGGCCGAAATCGGCCGTTACCGACCGGTATTTGGCTTTTGACATGTAGGGGGCCTTTGTTTTAAAGAATCGGTATATTTACCGATTCGGTAAATTTACCGAATCGGTAAAATACCGATTCCGTAAATATACCGATTCTGTAAAACAATATGTAGGTGGCACAGAAAACAGTGCCACAGGCCCTTTAGGATTCATAATTTACCACCCAATACAATTGGGTGGAAAATTACGAATTCCTGTGTACATGCACATCTGTGCATGTACACCTGTGCCATGTGGCACACAAACATGCCCTTAGGGCATGTATGTGTGTCACATGGCACACAAGCCAGACAAAGGGGTGCAACAGGGTGTCAAAGTGACACCCTGTCCCCCTTGTCAATTCAGTATTTTTACTGATTCGGAAAAATACCGATTCGGTATTTGACATTGAGTCCTATGGGCTTCAAGGCCCATAGGAATCAATGGCAGATACAGATTCGGTAATTTCAGAATCGGTAATTACCGAATCATACCGATTCAGTATTCAAATCGGTAAAAATACCTACATCCCCATTGCCAGTTCTTAAATACCGAATCTGTATGATTCGGTATTTAAGAATCGGTAATCAGGGATTACCTACATCGGGCCCTAAGTGCCTGTAGCCTGTCTCTGGTTACATGACTAGATGTGGGTGACAGTTGAGTTTTGTGTATTTCTTCTAGACAGCCACACACAATAGATAGTGTAGGTTTGCCTGGATGGGCCATCATTGACAGGATGGGGCGAGAGGAGCTGGGTACAGCCCCATTTACACTTGCATAGGTTTTGTCCTGCCTCCACACAAAGTGCTGCATACCCCCTGTAGTTAGTCCAGAGCCATGGCAGGGGAGGCAGGTGCCAGGGGACTTCTAAAGGAAACCTCTAGATGTTTCTACTTCAATTAAAAGGCACAACTGGGCATAAATATTTTACTTTAAAAAAATCAGGGCGAGGGAGATAGAATCAGATATTCATTCAGCTTCCTGCACTAGTTAGTAAATAATCGAAATGAATGAATTACAAGGCTCGTTTTTCCAGAGACTCATGGAAAAAGTCTTATGAAGACCCTCAGCAAAACTTTCATGATAGCGATATAACTTGGTTCTCTGCTTATTTGGTTAAGTGGGATGAATCATCATTGGGTTTCAGCACCTAAGTGTCCCGTTCTCCACGTGTTCATCGTCCTCCACCAGAAGGGAGATTGTCTGGAACCGTTGTGAAATGGAAAGTGTGGGAAAAAGATGAATTAAAATATTAAAATATCTTCTCTCCTGTGTAGATTGTATTTATTTTCACAGAGGGATAGGATTAAAAAAGCTCAAATGACAAAGCATGGGAGGGATAGACTTTTCAATAGTGAAAAACTAAATTGGCAGTATTTCACTATTAGGACATGTAAAACACATCATTACATGTTCCACCTTTTTCATACACTGCACCCTGCCCACGGGGCTATCTTAGGGGTGCCTTACATGTAGAAAAAGGGAAGGTTTGGACCTGGCAATTGGGTGCAATTTCCAGGTCGACATGGCAGTTTAAAACAGCCTACACAGTCACTGCAGTGGCAACTCGGGGACATAGTTTCAGGGCTTCTTATGTGGGTGGGAGAACCAGTGCTGCAGGCCTACTATTAGCATTTTAATACAGGGCCTGGGCACCCAGAGTGCACTTTACTAGGGTCTTACCAGTAAACAAATAAGCAAACCATGGATAACTAATCATAATCACAATTTACACAGGGAGTGCTTACACTGTGGCACTGATTAGCAGTGGTAAAGTGCCCAGAGCTCTAAAACCAGCACAAACGAAATGCAGCACACAGCCAAAAACAGGAGGTCAGAAGCAAAAAAGACAGGAAAAAAAACGCCAAAGATGCCAGGTCTAACAAGAGATAGAAGTAGACTATTTATATGTATATTAATAAAATATCCATCAATTGTAGGAGGTGTTCTCCGAGAAGAAAGCAGTCAAGAAGAAATCATAAAAGGACAATTATGGTCAGAAGTATCATAATACGGAGAAAATCCTCCTCTGACGATCCAGCGTTATTTAAAACAAAATGGCGGGCATGACTATTGTCACTCAGCGTGCCTGCAGTATTTTATAAAATATGTGGTTTGCCGCTGCTTACCTGATAAAAAGATGCATAATGTTGGAGAGTTTCCCCTGTCTGCAATGCCCTAAATTGGTGTTTGTAAAAGTCAGATCCACTGTGAGGCTGACACACCCCAGCAACCGTTACAGAGCCACACTAGCAGGTGGCCATCTTCTTTGGCGTCAGGCCAAACCCCCCTCTGATTGGCATGTTGTCTATAGACAAAAGTGATTAGGAAGTGGTCATGTATTAGTTCTTCGACCATGTGTGAGAAGCCAAGGGCATCCATATCTTTGATTATCTACCAATAAGTGTTCAAAGGACATCCACCTAGATGTTCATGTCACCCATGATGAATTCACAGTCAGAAGCATTAGCACACGTTGACCAAAATATAAGAGACCAGATTTGAAGGTGGGAAAGCATTTCTTGGGTGGATGGTAGACAATAGCACAGACTAGGAAGGTAGTTGGGATGGTGATGACCTTAGTTAAAACGTGTCAAATGAGGTGCATGATCAAGCATCCAGAGGGGAAGAAAATCATGATGGATTAAGACTAAGCATGAGCGAATTTTGCGGATCTCGCGTTCGCGAATTTTGCGGATTTGCGGATTCGCAATCCGCAAAATCCGCGAATTCCCGCGAATTTGCGGATTTTTTTTTTTTGTGTTCGCCCGTGTTTCTGCCAGTTCGCGAGGGTTTTGTACACTTTCGCAAATTGCGAACTTACCTGTCGGGTCGCAAGTTTCGCGAACTTGTTGTTTCTACGTGTCCAGCCTGTTTGGGACACTCTTCTTCATCACTGCCACTCTCTGTCACCACTGCCACTCTCTGACTACTCATGCCACCCTCTGGCCCACCCATGCCACCCTCTGTTTCATCACCACACCCTCTGGTTGTCCAGTGTACATTATTTTCGGCAAAGCAAATCACACCTTCCCTGCCTCAAGTGACCTGAATTAATTTGGGGCTGATTAATGTGTCACAGAATATTTTTTTAGCTGGCACCTGCTTCCTTAGTGCGCCCTGATTAGTGATCTTTTGCACTTGCTAAGTGCTTTCATTGTTGCAAAATTAGTTACAACACCTGCCCTGCCCCAACTGACAATAATGAATTAGGGGCTGATTAATGGATTTTAACTTCCAGCCTGGCTCCTGCTTGTCTCCCTTAGCTGTAATTCAGGACCTTTGTGGCATATGTGTAACTATTCTGAGGTTCAGAGCAGGGTCACATAATAGTTTCAACTGGCAACTGAACTCTGGAGGGGCCCCTCAGGAAGCACTACAGGAAATGGCTACTAATGATGAGCCTGAACTTTTGAACCTGGTAAGTAGTTACTTTCAGTTTGCTAAAATCGTATTTCTGCAATTTTGCACTTATTCGCGGGGCGCGAACTCACGCGAACTCACGCGAACAGTGCGAGCAGTGCTAGCAAAATCCGCTGCTCGCGGATTTGCGGATTTTGCGGGAGATTCGCAAATCTCGCGGATTGCGGATTTCCCGAAAATCCGCAAAATCCGCGAGCGGAACGGATTTTCCGCCCATGCCTAATTAAGACCTCACCACTACTGCCACATTTCTGGTCTCATTTTTTCAGTAAGATATTGTAATTTGGAGAAATTATATTGGCTATATCAGTTTCGGAGGAGTCATTGGGCCACATCTGCGTGACAGCCAGGAAGTGAGATCTGTGGTCTAAAATGAGGTTATATTCGTTGAAGGCATTTTTGGAAAGGTGACTTGCTGAAGACTCCCAATATGGCTTGTGAGTTGGAGGTGGTGATACAGAGTCAACGTGGTCCTTGGTGGCTTGTGGAGATTGAGTGGAGAGCAGCTGTCTAGGGTAGCTGAGGTTGAGAAAGGGTTGTCACAGCTGGCAAGGGAAGTCAATAGAGACAGCTTTAAGCATCCTAAATATCGGTTCCAAGATCCATTAATTGAACTGATTAGCCTTGATCATTATCTTTCCATTGCTGTAAATATTTAATGTTGTATTGGAGGTGATTGATGATAAAGAGTGGACACATTTCCATCTTCCAAGTGTCACTAATCTGATGGAGGACGGTCAGTAATGGATGAATCTGCATTCCTATGCAGAGGTGTAAAGCATTAGATCTGTAGTCATATCACATTTTACTTGGTTGAGATAGCAGTCAGCAACTAAAGTCTCAGTTACATGGATGAGATTGTTTGACTTAAATTTCTTTTTGCCGTGTTTGGCGGTAGCTGAAGAAGGGTATAGGATCTCAACGCTTGATGGGCTGTTGGGCATGGGGTACATATCTACAGAAGTAAGGGGGTGTCATGGTGCTAGATTTATGATCATGATGACAATGCAAATGAGCGTATTAGGTAAACTAATGAATCCGTCATGACAGTTGATGTAGGAGGCAGTGGAGCTCTGCCCTGGGAGTTTACTTGAAGTGATAATAGAGGTTCATCCTACAGTGCCCAGACTGATGAGTCAGTGCATGTGGAGTCTCTATACAGAGGATACTCACTTATCAGATGGCTGCTAAATGCCTGCAACACATTGGATATGGAGAGGGAACTGGGATACCGTACAAGTGCCTAAAGGTTTTTGGCATGAATGTGACCTCATATACGATGTATATAGATATATGTTTTTCCTAGAACAATTGATAGGCAGTAAATATCTTTAAAACATTTTAAATTTGACCTACGTTGATCAGAGTCTGAATTTTAAGTGGATGTCCCTTCGTCCTTTTCTTCCAGTATGGGCTATTTGCTATGTGAGGGAATGTGTTATTGGAAGTAAGCCATTTTACTGTTCAAACATAGTTAGTTAAACTCTCTGCGAAGAGTTTCTACAATGGATTGAAAAGAAATGCACGGGTGTTTGCATGCTCAACTGCACTGCTATAAAGGGCATTGAAAAGCTGGTGCTAATATGTTGTGGCCTTTTGCTGTAAGAACCTGGTGAGGTAATTCAGTGATTTAACACTTGGTGGCAATCTGTGGTGATCTGTCTGTATACTAGCATGAGAAACTAAGCCTTCCATCCTTAATTGTTCGGGAAAGCTCGGTAGTAGCAATACCTGTCATTTACAGCACTTAGAAACAGCATGTAGCACTATAAAAATAAGTAACTATTTTATTATGAATATTTTTTCAGATTCGTTAACAGAGGAGCACAACTGTATCCTCTTACACTCGCACTCAGCCAGAGCAAATGTTGGTTTCTTTTCTTAATAAGAATTTAAAAGGAGTATTAAGTTAAGTGCATCTGTCAATCAGACATGTTGCATCGGGCATACTTGGGATGTCTCGAGGCATATCCCACTCATAGAGTCAGTGGGCAGTGCTTCCTGGGTCTGTGAAAGCTCCTCCATGGGCATAGTCAACACTTGCACAAAGTGGCTGTCAATTAACTCACCGCGGTCTTATGGAACTCAACATATTAATGCTTTGCAGTGATAAAATATAGACTGAAGGTACTCAAGATATTTTGTTCAGTTCCACGAGCAGGGATTAGTGAGGAGACTGTCTGCAGTGGTACTGTGTCCTGAATATAATAATCTTTTGTACACACCTGAGAAATTCAAATTCTTTTAGCCAGATGTACACAAAATATGCTACACAAAGCAAACATCACAAATATACAAGAGCATAACACCTAACTGTAAGGACAGCAAGTTATGCGGAAATAAAGCACTTTGGGTTGAAAGTCTGGTGTGCGGAGTGCTCCTTTGAAGAAGCTTCAAGGGAGTAGTTGGTTGGATTTAAGTGGGGTGCTCTGTCCATACACGCCGAGGCCACCCTAGGACAGGTCGTTGCTATCCATGCGGAGTTCTGAGTGTTAGATATATAGTATTTTCTCGCTTGGTACTTTTCCTTCGTTGAAATAAACAAGCGTAGACCCAAGTAGGTGCAAAGTTCTCCCGCCATGACGCGTTTCTGCCGCCCCACGGCCTTGATCACATGACACAGCTCAAACTGTGAATATTCAATTTAAAGTGCTAGTGCTGAATTTGCATAGATCGAAATAGACAACATACTATGATCAGTGTAAACATATTTCTCAAGTATATAAAAAATATATATTTTTTTATATATTTACAATTCATTGTTCAACATTTCCTGCATACAGATCCCTGTTTTTCTGGAATATGTTTGGTTGCCTAGACTCTTCGTGGACATTGTATCCACCAAATATCTGCTTAAATGCCTCTTAAAATATTTGTCCTGCTGAGTCTGTATTTCGAGTTTTTGCAAAAGTTTTGAAGTGCATATACTTAAATGCAACAAAAAAGAGTAGTGATGCCCCACAGAAAAAAGTGCAGGAGGAAAAAGTGCTATGTGCTCTGTATTGCCGTAAATCTCCACCATTATTATTTCTGGGACAGAAACACAATTTACTGTAAGGTTAGAGTGTGTAAATACACACATCTAAGTACTCAGATAAATCTTAAGCATATCCATGAATTCCCATTGATTATGGACTCTGTATCTTGTCTATAAGGAGTATGCTTATGAATACAGATGTAATGGGACCAGGGAAAATGAATGTA
Source organism: Lissotriton vulgaris (assembly GCF_964263255.1). Lineage (NCBI taxonomy): Eukaryota > Metazoa > Chordata > Amphibia > Caudata > Salamandridae > Lissotriton > Lissotriton vulgaris. Next base: position 1,192,957,839 of record NC_141696.1, on the reverse strand, counting down.
AACATAGTGACTTAATGAGATCTAGCAGCTAGGGGTACATCATTCTTTGCAGTATATCATATTGGGCAAAGATTTCCTTCATATTATGATACTGAAATATAGATGCAATTAGATGTAAAATTGTTCATATAAACATTCACAATAAATATACTCATAAAATACTCTATATAAATATGTATAAATATATATATGAAAAATCAGATCTCATAGGCCTAGGTATTGAAAATCTATAAAAGCTAAATTCTTGTACATGATTACCAGACATATTAGTTTGCTTAAATGGCACAGATCACTGTGACATGTTAATATCCCATCTAGACTATGAAGTACAAAATGTGTCAATCATAAAACATAATAAGAAAGTTACATCTAAATTTCATAGAATTCCATACAATTAAAAAATCATATAAAACCCCATAAAAGATGATAAAACTCCCTAAAATGCGACATGATATTTTATCTAAAGAATCTCAGTTTTATAAAATCGCGATTTCATAAATAGGTGTGCAAATCTTCTGTGTTATGAAGACCTCCTGGATGCTTAGAGTCGAATTCTAAGGTATATCTGGTTTTCAGGCGTCTTAATTTGCCTTCCGGATCCCCACCTCTCTTGTGGGCCTGTACCGACTCTATAGCATAGTATTTAAGATGTTTGAGGTCACTATCGTGATGCTCCTTAAAATGTCTTGCCACAGCATAACGGGCATAATGGCCCTCATGTGCTGCAAATTCTTTTATGCACTGCAAATTCTTTTATGCACTGCTAGCTTAGTACTGCCTATGTATTTTAGCTTGCAACTGCATTCCAAAACATATACTGAAAATTCAGTTTTGTATGTAAGATGCTGGATGATAATATGCGTTGTTTCATCAAATGCAGTTTGGTACGTGGTGGTATTAAAACCCTGCTGGCAGGCTTTACATGTAGTACACCTAAAGAATCCTTTCCTTGCTGTCAGCTATGTAGTTCTTCCCTGATCCTCTGGGCTGCTTCTAACCAGTGCATTGCCCATGTTGGCTGTTTTTCTAAAAGTAATGGAATGATTGTTAGGTAGCAGTTTGCCTATAATGGGGTGATCACGTACAATAAGCCAATTCCGTCTAATGATAATTCGGAGTTGCTTTTCCTGTTTAGAGAAACCTAATATAAGTCTGATTCGTTCCACTATTTCATTTTTATCATCAGGCTTTTTCTTGTATTGTAGCAGATCTGACCGCGCCTTTTCCTTTGATTTAGTAATGGCTGCACCAATCACCGTTGTTTTATATCCCCTAGCTAAGAAGCGGTTGCAGCATTCTGCTTGTTTATTGTCTGCATCATACTCATTACTACATATACGTCTTATACGTAGCATTTGCCCGTATGGGATGCTAATAATGAGGTGGGTAGGATGTGCGCTAGATGCGTGTAATAGTGTGTTGCCTGGTGTAGGTTTCCAAAATAATGTTGTCATGAAACAAGCATTCACTCTTTTGATTTGCACATCTAAAAATGTAACTTCAGTTTGCTCATAGAGAAAGTACATTTAAGATTGGCATCATTCTTATTCAATTGTTCTATAAAATCCATAGCACTTTGTTGGGTTCCATTCCATATATTAAACAAATTGTTAATGAATCTTAGCCAGGTTATAATGTGAGTTGAAAAACTCTGTTCATGTTTCCTCATGAGGACCAGCTCCTCCCACCAGCCAGATAATAAACTGGCATAGCTGGGGGAGAAGTTGGCCCCCATAGCAACTCCTTGTGCTTTTTGGTACATTTGGTTGTTAAGAGATTATTTTCTAAACAGAATAGCAACATATTTAAAAGCATTTTGTTATGTTGTGCATATCGTATATGTCTATTAGAAAGGAAATAATCAACAGCCCTGATTCCGTCCTTATTTCTATTACAAGTATAAAGGGAAAAAACATTTAAAGCTATGAGTAAATAATTCACATTCCATTCTATATCTTTGACTTTACGCAAAAAGTCACTAGTGTCTTGCACATATGATTTAAAAATGTTTACATGACCTTTAAGATATAATCTATGTACCTGGACATATTTTCCAATGGTCCATTGCATGCAGCTATAATGGGTCTACCCGGTGGTCTATCTATACTTTTGTGTATTTTTGGGAAAAAAATGATATGCCCGGTATGGTCGATTTTTCTTTCTTTAAGAATTTGTATTCATCCCAATTGATTAGACCCAAGCTTTTCCATACAAGGAGTTGAGAAAATAATTGTTCCTGTGTTTGTCTGTATTTCGACGTGGAACTTTTTTGATAACATTGTTGGCCGTTTAATTGATTGTAAGCTTCTTGAAAGTATTAGTCCAAAGGCCAAAGTACTATATTTCCTCCCTTGTCTGTGTTTCTTATGAACACGTTTTTATCTTTGCACAATTTATTTATTAGTTGATGGTAAGTTCTTTCTTGGTATGGTGATTTCATTTTGGATCTGTTCAGAGAATGGTTCAAGCTTTTGATCTGTGCCACTAGTTGTTCGCTAAAAATGTCCAGAGAATCTTGAGGCATGATGGGTACAAATTTAGACTTGACCTTGAAAGGAGTACTGGGTTTGGCGTTTGTTGTTGTTGAAGTATCATATTTCGGGTTCATTGACGTCTTGTAATGCTCCAGTAACACTGCTAGTGACTGAATTTGATCGTCCCATTTGCAATTCATTCATATCCTGTAACAGGCTCAAATCCGAAATAGTTAGGCCTACGGGGTCAGTTTCACTGTTAGATGTTTCAATATTGTCTGACTTGTCCTTGGCTGTTTTTAATTGATGGAATTTGGAGAGCTTTAATTTTCTGATAAATTTGTATATGTTGGCCCTGGTTTGTGTATAATCAAAATTAGATTCCGGGCAGTAGGTTAGACCTAATGACAATAGTTGTTGCTCCACCTTGGTCAAATTGATGTTGGCCAAATCAATGATGGTGTTTTGTCGAGTGGTACTGGGGTCTGTTGCAATGGTTGTTGCATGGAGAACATCTTTTATCTGCGATTCCCTTGACCTCAACTTCTCTTCTTGTTCTCTCCTATTTCTCCGGGTTTGTCTTCTCCCCTTCTCCTCTGGGTGTCCTTGCTGCCACAGGTCCCTTGTTTCGGGGTCACAGTGTTTCTTTTGGACTTCTTTTTAAAATGTTCAGCTCTTCCCCCAATGTTAATCTTAAGGCGCTATGTTCTTGTCTCCTCCTTGCCGTTTCAGTTTCTGATTCACTATCGGGTGCAGAACTTAAATCTGACATTGAGACTCATTCAGTTTGTTGTTGGTTCATGTCCTTAATATTTGCACCTTGTAATCGTCGATTGGCTGTAGCTGTTCTAAGCAAATCATACCTACATGCAAAAGTAAATATTTGTCCATTCGTGTAATCATCTCTGTCACGCTTAAATTTGTATGTTTTTCTCATTTTCATATTATCTTCTTCTTCGTTTAGTCTACTTGTCAATCCATCATGTAATTTCTGTCTGCTTTGAGGATCCCCCTGCTGTTTGATCTTATTCTCTAATGTTTCAATCTTAACGGGAAGGTTGGCTCTCTCTATCTCCGCGTACTTAACTAGTATCACCACTATCCTGTGTGAAGATTCAAGATTACATTGCGCCCACTCGGCCATCATCAGTGGGTTCAGTGTTTCGTAGCTGGGGGTGGTCATTATACGGAGGCCCCTGGGGATTCTCCCCACATCCTGGTACCTCTGTAACGATCGAGCCTCCCACCACTTTGATTGTTCCTGACGCTTCAGCTTTTCAAGGGTCCGGTAATTATCCTTTAGTCCATTTATTCTCCCATTATTTTCACCATTTGCATCTTTAGTTGCACTTTGTATGGGTCATCTGAGAACATTTCTTCTGATGCTGTTTCTCTGTTTTTGAGCGTGTCAGCGGACATACTTGGTGGCTTGTATGTTTGTAGTCAACGCCAATATAGAATTGCTCCTATCGAAACAATACTGATAGAGTTTCCCTAGGGTGCAGACCTCTTTTCCTGCATGTAACGTGTGTCACATACCTGTAATCGGCCACCTTCAGCTGGAAGCTCCTGCTCCCGACCAATCCGCACGAGAAGTTGCCTGCCTGGTAGAATTTTTGTTTCTTTGTTGTGCAGGGGGCTCCGGCTGTTCTGTTACGGAAAATCCTTCTAGTACCCCCGGGGCCCCCACCAGCGCAGCTCTATGTGCCCGCAGTGCCGAAGGCAGAGGAAACCCGGAAGAATGACTTGCCGATCCGGAGCCTGCTTCCGAGGAGGGGGTCCACAAGACGGAGGCAGTCTCTGAAATATTGTATTTTCTCGCTTGGTACTTTTCCTTTGTTGAAAGAAATGAGCATAGACCCAAGTAGGTGCAGAGTTCTCTTTATTGCCACCAAGTTAGTCCGCCATGACGTTTCAAAGTGCTAGTGCTGAATTTGCATAGATCGAAATAGACAACATTCTATGATCAGTGTAAACTTATTTCTCAAGTATTATCTATATATATAAAAACGAAAGTCTGTCTGTCTCTTTGTCCTTTATGCATTACTACACCATTCATCCGATCGCCATGAAACTTTGGGAAGATGTTGAGTACACTCCCGCAAAGGTTTCTGTCAAAAAAAGGTTTTAAAAATTGGCCCCCCAGGGCCCTCATAATCTTTTGAATACTGACATAGGGGTCCATTAGGATGGCGGACGGATCGCCACCGCCATGCAGGCGTTGGCGATCCGTCCCCCATCCTTGCCCGTCCGCCACCTTTCTTCCCCCCTCCATATTACAATGGCGGTGGGACCGTGGCGGAGGGGAAGGCCGTCCGCCACTTTTCCGCCGCGGTCGCCTTGCGACCGCGGCGGAAAAAGGCCTGATATGGTGGTGGTGTCTATCAGACACCGCCAGCCATATTAGGATGGCCTGGGAGGAATGCCTTTCCGTGGCGGCAATGCCGCCACAAAAAGGCATACGGTTCCTGCTTTTGGGGCCTGTTGCAGGCCCCCTGGGTGAAGGGGGTGTGGGGGTGCACATGGGGGGTACCTATGGTACCCCCCTGCGTTTCACAGCACAACATGGCAGGCACCGCGCGGTGCCTGTCATGTTGTGCTGTGAAACGCAGAACAAGCATTTTTCACATTGCGGCGGCAGGTGCTTTAAGCACCGTCCGCCGCAATGTGAAAAATGTGGGATGCACCCGCCACTGTGGCGGGTGCATCCTAATTGGGGGCACGGTTCCTCCGCCCTTGTGGCGGATTGTACCGGCCCCCGACAGGATGGAGAACGGACTTTGTCCGTCCGCCATCCTAATGGACCTCTTAGACAGCGAATTTGCAAGCATCGTCCACAGTTATGACCCCCAAACGGAAATCGATTGGTCAATCTACATCAGAAGCACGAAAGAAAAAGGCATTACGAGCTTCAGAAACAGATGAGCAATGGGAAGCAAGATTAGAAGCTGTTCGAATACAAACTGGCCAAGCCCTTAATTCTCAAACGAACAAGCAGCTATAATCAAGATTGGAAGCCGATCAAGTACGCACTGCTCAAGCCCGTTCTTCTCAAACGAACAAGCAACCAGAATCAAGTTTGGAAGCCAATTGGGGACGCACTGCTCAAGCCACACTTAGAAATGCTTTAAAAAATAAAATTAATAAGTTTCAATACCAATGACACAATGTAAATTTAATGTTATCATAACGAGTTTCCTTGAATTTCCTTTCTTCTGAGATCGCAGCAACGCGCGACGGGTAAGCTAGTACAATATAAAAAAATATATATATTTTTATATATTTACAATTCATTGTTTAACATTTTCTGCATAAAGACCCCTGTTTTGCTCAAATATGTTTGGTAGCCTAGACTCCTCGTGGACATTGTATCCGCCAAATATATGTTAACATGCCTCTTAAAATACGTGTCCTGCTGAGTCTGTATTTCGAGTTTTTGAAAAAGGTTTGAAGTGCATTTACTTAAATGCAATAAACAAGTGTTGTGATGCCCTATATAAAAAAAAGGATTCAGAAAAGGGGGTGGTGATGAACAGAGTGTCTGAATTAAGCAGACCACTCTTACCCAGTCCAAAGATCAGGGATTGATCCATCACCGTTATTTAGCTCACTGCACCATCCCAGCTCAGAACCTGGCTATATGCAAATCAACCATTATAATAATGGGGTAACCCTAAAGGTACTGGACCTGGGTGATTACTAATATAAACAGACAATGGTCCAAGACCCAATTTTTTCAAAAATGAAAAATCAAAGATTTAGCAACTCAAGGTGTGCATAAAATTCACAACCCAAACACAATTAAATGACAAACAAAAGAATAGGTAACTGTAATAAATTCAAGCTTTTTATGCATTTGATTCATGCTTGGAATTCAGAAATATATCTACAAATGTTTACATTTTATATACAATGCCCCGTATCAAGAGCGTGCAGTAAAAGAAAGGAAAGTGTCAAAGGGCGTGATGGTGATGAGGTGAAAACGGAGGACAGAAATCACACAGAGTGTATAAAAAGTTGTTCTGTATTGATCAGAAGAAACAGTCAACAAAGGACTAGAGTAATAAACCCTGGCCACATTAGTAAGTCAAATATACAGTCCTTAATCATGTTCATGAGACATTAGATGTATAAATGTCTGCACTGAAGGGAAGGTAACATTAGTGGTCCAGGTATTCTTAATTATGTGTCGACGTTTCGACTCGTCTTGGGGCCTTGCGGTTAGTTAGTCCTGGGCCATGCGAGTCTTCTTCAGGACGGATATGACGGGGCAAGGGATCAAGTAGATGACCCCTTCACAAGTTGGGGGGTAACTCAGTCTTTTCAGATGCGTAAAGGTGTCTTAGAGGTCCTCTTATGTTTGTACTTGAGGTTCCTATGTTAATCCTGAGATCAATATTGAAATTATATCTCCTCAGTTCAATTATAGGCACTTGTACAGCTAACAGGAATCATCCCAATTTGTTGTGCCTGTATGAAGGTATCAATGCCAAGAATTCCAAAGCGAAAAACGAAGTCAGGGACAGCAATTGTCAGTCCGAGCAGAGGTGTCCGATCAATAGACACACGTTCAGGAACCTCCAGACCGATCTGGAGGTTCCTGAACGTGTGTCTATTGATCGGACACCTCTGCTCGGACTGACAATTGCTGTCCCTGACTTCGTTTTTCGCTTTGGAATTCTTGGCATTGATACCTTCATACAGGCACAACAAATTGGGATGATTCCTGTTAGCTGTACAAGTGCCTATAATTGAACTGAGGAGATATAATTTCAATATTGATCTCAGGATTAACATAGGAACCTCAAGTACAAACATAAGAGGACCTCTAAGACACCTTTACGCATCTGAAAAGACTGAGTTACCCCCCAACTTGTGAAGGGGTCATCTACTTGATCCCTTGCCCCGTCATATCCGTCCTGAAGAAGACTCGCATGGCCCAGGACTAACTAACCGCAAGGCCCCAAGACGAGTCGAAACGTCGACACATAATTAAGAATACCTGGACCACTAATGTTACCTTCCCTTCAGTGCAGACATTTATACATCTAATGTCTCATGAACATGATTAAGGACTGTATATTTGACTTACTAATGTGGCCAGGGTTTATTACTCTAGTCCTTTGTTGACTGTTTCTTCTGATCAATACAGAACAACTTTTTATACACTCTGTGTGATTTCTGTCCTCCGTTTTCACCTCATCACCATCACGCCCTTTGACACTTTCCTTTCTTTTACTGCACGCTCTTGATACGGGGCATTGTATATAAAATGTAAACATTTGTAGATATATTTCTGAATTCCAAGCATGAATCAAATGCATAAAAAGCTTGAATTTATTACAGTTGCCTATTCTTTTGTTTGTCATTTAATTGTGTTTGGGTTGTGAATTTTATGCACACCTTGAGTTGCTAAATCTTTGATTTTTCATTTTTGAAAAAATTGGGTCTTGGACCATTGTCTGTTTATATTTATATGCAAATCAGTCTGTCCCTGGCCCAGTGCATCATGGGAACAGGGCAGACTAAACTACCAAGCCAATTCTTCACCAGAAAGGAGACAAGCTACCGGGGACCAGTTTCTGGCATTTCAGCCATCTTCGGCCCGGCTTGCTTGAATCCTGATGGTGCAGTGAGAAAGGGACTCATGTCTGAGTATACCCTGCCACACCTATAGTGGCCAAAACGATTCAGAAAAGGGGGTGGTGATGAACAGAGTGTCTGAATTAAGCAGACCACTCTTACCCAGTCCAAAGATCAGGGATTGATCCATCACCGTTATTTATCTCACTGCACCATCCCAGCTCAGAACCTGGCTATATGCAAATCAGTCTGTCCCTGGCCCAGTGCATCATGGGAACAGGGCAGACTAAACTACCAAGCCAATTCTTCACCAGAAAGGAGACAAGCTACCGGGGACCAGTTTCTGGCATTTCAGCCGTCTTCGGCCCGGCTTGCTTGAATCCTGATGGTGCAGTGAGAAAGGGACTCATGTCTGAGTATACCCTGCCACACCTATAGTGGCCAAAAACGATTCAGAAAAGGGGGTGGTGATGAACAGAGTGTATGAATTAAGCAGACCACTCTTACCCAGTCCAAAGATCAGGGATTGATCCATCACCGTTATTTATCTCACTGCACCATCCCAGCTCATATACATCTAATGTCTCATGAACATGATTAAGGACTGTATATTTGACTTACTAATGTGGCCAGGGTTTATTGCTCTAGTCCTTTGTTGACTGTTTCTTCTGATCAATACAGAACAACTTTTTATACACTCTGTGTGATTTCTGTCCTCCGTTTTCACCTCATCACCATCACGCCCTTTGACACTTTCCTTTCTTTTACTGCACGCTCTTGATACGGGGCATTGTATATAAAATGTAAACATTTGTAGATATATTTCTGAATTCCAAGCATGAATCAAATGCATAAAAAGCTTGAATTTATTACAGTTGCCTATTCTTTTGTTTGTCATTTAATTGTGTTTGGGTTGTGAATTTTATGCACACCTTGAGTTGCTAAATCTTTGATTTTTCATTTTAGAAAAAATTGGGTCTTGGACCATTGTCTGTTTATATTTATATGCAAATCAGTCTGTCCCTGGCCCAGTGCATCATGGGAACAGGGCAGACTAAACTACCAAGCCAATTCTTCACCAGAAAGGAGACAAGCTACCGGGGACCAGTTTCTGGCATTTCAGCCATCTTCGGCCCGGCTTGCTTGAATCCTGATGGTGCAGTGAGAAAGGGACTCATGTCTGAGTATACCCTGCCACACCTATAGTGGCCAAAACGATTCAGAAAAGGGGGTGGTGATGAACAGAGTGTCTGAATTAAGCAGACCACTCTTACCCAGTCCAAAGATCAGGGATTGATCCATCACTGTTATTTATCTCACTGCACCATCCCAGCTCAGAACCTGGCTATATGCAAATCAGTCTGTCCCTGGCCCAGTGCATCATGGGAACAGGTCAGACTAAACTACCAAGCCAATTCTTCACCAGAAAGGAGACAAGCTACCGGGGACCAGTTTCTGGCATTTCAGCCGTCTTCGGCCCGGCTTGCTTGAATCCTGATGGTGCAGTGAGAAAGGGACTCATGTCTGAGTATACCCTGCCACACCTATAGTGGCCAAAAACGATTCAGAAAAGGGGGTGGTGATGAACAGAGTGTCTGAATTAAGCAGACCACTCTTACCCAGTCCAAAGATCAGGGATTGATCCATCACCGTTATTTATCTCACTGCACCATCCCAGCTCAGAACCTGGCTATATGCAAATCAGTCTGTCCCTGGCCCAGTGCATCATGGGAACAGGGCAGACTAAACTACCAAGCCAATTCTTCACCAGAAAGGAGACAAGCTACCAGGGACCAGTTTCTGGCATTTCAGCCGTCTTCGGCCCGGCTTGCTTGAATCCTGATGGTGCAGTGAGAAAGAGACTCATGTCTGAGTATACCCTGCCACACCTATAGTGGCCAAAAACGATTCAGAAAAGGGGGTGGTGATGAACAGAGTGTCTGAATTAAGCAGACCACTCTTACCCAGTCCAAAGATCAGGGATTGATCCATCACCGTTATTTATCTCACTGCACCATCCCAGCTCAGAACCTGGCTATATGCAAATCAGTCTGTCCCTGGCCCAGTGCATCATGGGAACAGGGCAGACTAAACTACCAAGCCAATTCTTCACCAGAAAGGAGACAAGCTACCGGGGACCAGTTTCTGGCATTTCAGCCGTCTTCGGCCCGGCTTGCTTGAATCCTGATGGTGCAGTGAGAAAGGGACTCATGTCTGAGTATACCCTGGCACACCTATAGTGGCCAAAAACGATTCAGAAAAGGGGGTGGTGATGAACAGAGTGTCTGAATTAAGCAGACCACTCTTACCCAGTCCAAAGATCAGGGATTGATCCATCACCGTTATTTATCTCACTGCACCATCCCAGCTCAGAACCTGGCTATATGCAAATCAGTCTGTCCCTGGCCCAGTGCATCATGGGAACAGGGCAGACTAAACTACCAAGCCAATTCTTCACCAGAAAGGAGACAAGCTACCGGGGACCAGTTTCTGGCATTTCAGCCGTCTTCGGCCCGGCTTGCTTGAATCCTGATGGTGCAGTGAGAAAGGGACTCATGTCTGAGTATACCCTGCCACACCTATAGTGGCCAAAAACGATTCAGAAAAGGGGGTGGTGATGAACAGACTGTCTGAATTAAGCAGACCACTCTTACCCAGTCCAAAGATCAGGGATTGATCCATCACCGTTATTTATCTCACTGCACCATCCCAGCTCAGAACCTGGCTATATGCAAATCAGTCTTTCCCTGGCCCAGTGCATCATGGGAACAGGGCAGACTAAACTACCAAGCCAATTCTTCACCAGAAAGGAGACAAGCTACCGGGGACCAGTTTCTGGCATTTCAGCCGTCTTCGGCCCGGCTTGCTTGAATCCTGATGGTGCAGTGAGAAAGGGACTCATGTCTGAGTATACCCTGCCACACCTATAGTGGCCAAAAACGATTCAGAAAAGGGGGTGGTGATAAAAAAAAGTGCAGGATGAAAAAGTGCTATGTGCTCTGGATTGCCCTAAATCTCCACCATTTTTATTTCTGGAACGGCAATAACATTTACATTAAGGTTAGAGTATATATACTTGTAGACGTATTTAATATCACATGCCACATTACCAGAGCTTTTTCTGAGAGTAGTTCATCATATTCTTTTAGTAGGCGTGAATTACACCTAAATATTAAGGGCGGGCAGAGAACACCACTCCGCCAACAGAGTGTGCTGAGTTATGCCTACTCAGCGCTCCGGTCAGCGCTCCGCTGAGAACGCGGAGTTTAGGCACAGATCTGACTGTGCAGCGGAGCGGAGTTAGCCAGCCTCCCCTCCCCCCCGATAGAAATAGGCTCCCCCTCTCAACCCCGTAATAAATTTTTTTTTTTTAAATAATTAAAAAAGAAAAAATCACACTTACCTCTACTGAGGTGGCTCCAGGCTGCCCTACTCCTCCTCGCTGTGGTCTCTCTCCAGCAAACCCCTATGTCAGACGTACGTCTTGTGAGAAATGCGTATACACGTGCATGCGCAGTTCTTGCAAGAGCCGACGCAGTGTCATATCAACCAAGGTCAGTGCAGGTTTTGCACTCATAGACAGACCATTTAGAAAGGCTGTTTTTGGCATGCGTGCTCAACAATTAGCCCTTCCTCTGTCTTTATTGCACATAGGCCCATGGTTTGTTTGCAATGAAAAAGAAGCTATTCATGAAAACAATTACACTTCAGGTCTGTACAATGCAAGACGAAGGGCGCTGCACTGCAGGCCACTGGCCTACTTTACATAATTGAGTTTAGTAATTAAAGCGTACTGTCACCCTAGGTCTCCTCCTGGCACTAGCAGTAAAGGAGAAGATCAAAAGCAGGAGCCGCAATTAGTTAAAAAGCAGGTGTTTGAAAGCTTTCCTGGAAGCAAGATGGTAAGTCTGTGGAAGTAAAGCGTGCTGCACCTGGAGCCTTCCCAATCCTTCAGGGATGGATTAAAAATGCTGCATTTTTTTTAAATTTGATTGTGGATCACCTACTGGAGACGTGGCGCACCCCAGAGGGCAAAAGGATGAAGTCCATTTCCATTGCCATGTTTTACCCTGGTCACTCAAGCACTCTGCTGGTTTGAAAAAACTAAAAAGTGGCATAAGAAATCTGGACTAAGATGGTTCTTTGGGGCATATGAGTTGCATTGAGAGCGTATGATGGGAAATTCGGCCACGTGACGAGAGTCTGGGTACAGATGTAAACACCTGATGGACGCATGATGCAACTTTAAGGTTGTAAGATGGCATAATTAGGGGCAATTAAAATGTATTTCAGGAAACAAAAAACGTTGTTTGAGTACACATGACCATTAGGACGTTTCCTTTTCGTGATACAAAGTGTGTATGTGAAGCAGGTTCTATGGTCATCTCCTGGTTGTATTATGCACTGGACTGGTGTCTGAACCTTGTAACTATTGCATGTTGTAGTTAAAGGTCATAACCATGTGCATTGTATGTTTAAAAGGCACGTACGCTGCCCATGAACTACATATCCTGCAAACTAGGTATGACTGCAGGTCTGCACTCTGCAAACCCCCCAGAGGGCTTAGCCATGTGCGGTGTCCCAGGCTGTAGGAAGTATAAGGCACAACTACACACCATGTCTTGTATGCATTCCATTCAGGCATAACATGACACCGGCGAAGTCCATGCTCTACACACATGATAGTCGGAGGTGATGATTAAAGCTTTGCCCTCTGTGCATGTTGCTACGGTCTGGCCACAGTCTAGTATCTATGCGTTTTGGCTAATAGAGTGGTAGACACTGCACACAGCAACAAGTCATGCATTGTGCATACACCTCTGATGCCAAAGAAATGGACAGTAGCTGTAGGTTGCAGCTAGAAATTACAACACCTGTGTGCTACAGCAGTGAATGACCTACAGCTTCACTCTTGGTGTAAATTTCAGATGCAGCAGACATTGCAAAGGTTGTAGACCATGTTGATATTTTGTGTGTGGTACAGACAGTGAACGGCAGCAGTCCACGCACTTTGTCCACCACTTCCACACTTTTTACAAAGCGGTGGGAATTGCAGTAAAGTGCTTACGGGGCAGTGACTTTAAGTAAACATGTACTCTAGTACATCGCAGGGAAAATATTGGACTCTGTAGTACCTAGCAGGCTAAACTTTGGACTTGGTAGCATTTAGCAGTATCAATACAATCTTTTGAAGTTCACTGAAAAAGAACTTTAGATGAGTTGACATTGAAGACAGAATTTTTTTTTTTTTAAACCGTGAATTTTATCAGTTAATATAGCTGTGCAGCCTTGGATTCCTCTACCATTTCCTCCTCCTGGCCTTACATCACATCACAGATGACATTTCAGATTTGTCGATGTGTTCATATACTGCGTTACCAATGATACAATTAATGACAGGAATTGTTTTGTAATATTTGATTGCGCTCTCTCCAGTTTATGCGTCCAGAAGGGGTGTTGTGTGGTGTAATTTAGTGGGTTTACCAGTGGAAGTAGAAGGTTTGGCAGTTCCTATTAGGGTCCTGGTAATCAGCAGTGGATGGAGCGATAGGTGGGCAACTGGTACCTGAATCACAGTGGGTGCCAAGTTATTTTAGGTGGTTGAGTAGAGGGTGGGTGACACTGAAGAGGGAATGCAGAATATATGCACTTGATTACTTGGTAGTGGCATCATTCAATCCTAATTTTCAGCCAAAAGTATTATTATAGCGAAGCGTGACTTCAGGAGTGCTGGCATGGATGGTGTGAGCTTGTCCTGGATCTACAATGTTCGATTGAGTCACACCTCTACTTTATTCTCCGTGGCTTCTGTTGGATGGTCACTGTAGTAGCCCAGGTGCACCGTGATGATTATGCTGAGGGGGTTTAAATATCTGCAGATTTCAGGGAGCCTTCTTCCACTGTCCCTTTTTTGGTACATATAAATTGAAATGTCTAGTTCCTGCTGTAGGCCATTGGGGTTGAAGGCAGCTGCGCCTTTTTAAGTTAGGAAAAGGCACACATTTGATGGACGGAATGCAGAACAAATCAAAACATTGTCCCTCAGTCAAGAGATCTGGGTTAAATCCATTGTTCTTTTGCTCACCATGCCACCCCAGTTCAGACCTGGCCATATGCACATCAGTCTTGACCCTGTGCCACATGGGGAATGTCCAGCCCGAACTGACAAGCTCCCTGGACCGGAAACAAGCATCCTAGGACTGGTTTCAGGCTTTCACCCCTCATCAGCCAGGATAGCTTTACTTCAGTGGCACATTTGTGTGTCTTTTGCTTTTTAAGTTAGGAGGCAGTCTGGCAGCTCGATTCTGCACTCCGTGACTGTCCAGTTGTTTTCTGGAGGCCAGGTGTAGATTACATTGTTAACCTGTGTCCAGACGTTTGAAATACTTTTAGACGGCATTAGAGCTGATTTGATGTGGGTCACAGGTAAGGTGAGCATTCCTAACCTTTTTGTGTGATTAAGAACAATCCTGTATGACATAACTTCTCTATGAAATGACCCTGATTTCTTGTATTAAACTCGTTCTTCTGGACCAAAATTGACCAAAATTTATTGCCCAAAATTTTGGGGCTCAATTTCCGTGTCACAAATATCCCCACATCTCTGAGCAATAAATATTCTTAAGCAACCCTATAACCCTTGTGAAGTTGATAGATTCAGTGTTACCACGTCTTAATCCAAGCCTCCCTGATTCACATTCCTTTCACAGTATTGACAGCTGCAAGGTGTACATTGTGTGTTTGCCTAAAAGATTTGAGGTAGGATCAGCCGTGTTATTTTTGCAAATTGTGAATCCCCCGCATTTTGTGTTCATTTGCTAAAGAATTGTGAAAGGGTGTTTCTTCTGCATTAGACTTCAGGTCAGGGCGCACAAACAGAAAGGTCAGAGTTTAATAACATGGCCGTGTTTTCAGTGTGGCTGTGTGGGCAGCTCAGCCGGCGCTCGAGCACATCTCCTCTGGTGGCCAGTGCAAGCAGATTAGAAACTATTCAGGGCCTTAAGTCTGTAACACTTCAATGTTTTCTGAAGAGGGCACGGAGTTGTTTAGCATCTAAGGCCTTAATTGTGGTGGACAATCAACATGGCATTTCTAAATCGAGAACAGAATAAGCTTTGTGTCCAGTACATTTGAAAGCAGATTGCGTAGTAAGGGCTTTTCCGCAGGGGCGACATTGAAAGACAGTCTACTGGTGTTAAGGCAAAGCATAGGCTATGGATTTTTTATATTTCATTTGTACAGATTTATAGTTCTTCATAGACCTCAACAAAAAGGACTCCGCTTTAAAATACAAGTGTAACGTGGGTTAGGGTGTTGCTAGAGTTTCCACCCTGAAGATAAAATAGAGGATAGTTTTCAAACCTTGTTTTCCCACCCTCTCTTTCACAGACTGTCCAGTATTTGAACTGAGTGTATGTCATCTTGCAAAGTGTTATAATACCACAGTACATGATGTACATCCTCATTAATTTTAAAGACTTATACTCGAGTTCCTGCGCCACACCCACATCACACCGCTCCTCAGGAAGCTTCACTGGCTCCCCATTCACAAGCGCTGCCATTTCAAACTTCTCACACGTACAAAGCCCTACACGACACAAGACCAGAATACCTGAACAGCCGCATACACTTTCACAACCTATGCTCTGCCTCACTCTCACGCGCACACACGCCCACAAAATAAACACTGGAGGTCGCTTATCCTCAAGAAAATATTGGACTCTGTAGTACCTAGCAGGCTAAACTTTGGACTTGGTAGCATTTAGCAGTATCAATACAATCTTTTGAAGTTCACTGAAAAAGAACTTAAGATGAGTTGGCATTGAAGACAGAAAATATTTTCTTTAAACCGTGAATTTTATCAGTTAATATAGCTGTGCAGCCTTGACTTCCTCTACCATTTCCTCCTCCTGCCCTTACATCACATCACAGATGACATTTCAGATTTGTCGATGTTTTCGTATAATGAGTTACCAATGATACAATTAATGGCATGAATTGTTTTGTAATATTTGATTTCACTCTCTCTAGTGTATGCGTCCGGAAGGGGTGTTGCGTTGTGTATCGCACCCAAGACATGGAACGACCTCTCTCAACATATAAGAGCCTCCTCCTCATTTATTGAGTTCCGCAAAAAGCTGAAGACCGGGCTCTTCATATAAGCACCTTGGGACCACACACCTACACACCTTGCCCATGCTCATGGACACCCTCTTGGGTGATTAGTGTTCTAGACAAATCAACATAATATAAATGGTCTCAGAGCTACCCAGAATAGTTGTTTGGATCCCAAAATGTGTAGACTGGATGGCGCACACAATCTTGTCATCACCTCAAGGGTTAAAATGTTATAAATATGACCAGTTCCAGTTAAGTGGACACTCGGGTGATGTTTACTTCACATGTAGCACGGAAGCAGAGTTTCTGACTGAAGTGCAGATTACAAGACATGCAGTTATACTGCAATCCTGCTGCCCACCCCTGTCCTCGCACTAGTTAAGAGCTAGTGAAAGTTCCATGCACATAACAAAGGAATTCCATCTCCTGGAAACCCTGCAGGTGCTCGGTGTATCAGAAGTGGGAATACTGCACTGGTATTCCTGCAAATGAGGAATTAGTGTGATATTGTGTTCATTTCAATTCACTCATGCTGATGGTGTGGCATTTAAGGGGATGGGTAACCTGCTGTGTTGGATGCTGCTTGCTGGAAGTGTCTTTCTTTTAAACATTACATATACAGTGAGCACCAACAACCCATACTGTAGAATTGCTGTGACTGGAGGTTTTGCGTGCTGAGGTAAATTGCCTCTGATGTGTAATTTAGTCTAAAGTTTATTTAAGAATGAATTACATTTGCGGCACTGTTGACCGCTTATTTTTCCGTGGTTAATATTAACTTTTTTCCTGTAATATGAGTGTAAATTCATCGGAAATGTAGGATAAGACAATGTAAAAAAAGCCATCTCAACCATCCATATACTGAATTCCATAAACTAAATACCATTATGACTCTTGAGCATTTCACCGTTTAGAAACACTTGTATTTGTCAACTCTAAGACCTACCTGGCAAGCAGGAAGATTCACTCCCATCTCTGGTAGATAACCCTCATGCAGAGGACTTAGCATCATCAGCGCCAGGTTATGAGGGTGTCGGCGGCTTGAGGTCCAACAATAATTTAAGCGCAGGGTCAGGCAGGGACTTCTCACACTGGTTATTAGAAGTGCAAGGTCTCAAATCGAGTTATCACTCCGTCTAAAGGGGCAAGGAGGCGTCGGAGACTCGAGGCTGCAAAGGCAACCCATTTCTCACTTGCAGGACCCTCTTTTTTCATATGTAAAAAAAACATTTTACTTTTGGGCGAATATCTAGTCTTTTTCTGTTGCAAATTAGTCAGACGATCGGAAGGTCTCCTCAGAGTACCAATTAAGATCACAAACCTCAGCGATCCCTGCATGTACTTTGTATATCAAAATAAACATTGGAAACAATATATTAAATGCAGTAATCCAGTAATATACATTGCAAAGGTTGTATCTGAGCTATGACTGCAAACGAGAGGTTGCGACTACCCTTCCTATGGTGGACTGACTTTGTAGCACCTCGTCTATGCTTCTTGTTCCTTCATCTGTTTTTAGGATTTGTTCCTTGCTTTTGGGGTTCAAGGAAGCGCAGCCTGTGTCCTGTTGGTTGGTTAGCACTATACAACATGATAATATGTCGCTTACTCATAGTTTTGAAGTCTCCTGAGTATTTGTTCATTCCTTGGTCTTTTCCATAGGCTATAACACATGGTGGGGAGGCATCCAGGGGAACTTGGTCAGCATCTCACCTTGAAGAAGCTGCATATATGATCTGAGCACCACCAATAGTTTGGTGTACCGGGCGTCTGTGCTCGACACATACTTTGGACAAAGTACTCAACCTATCATTTACCACCTGTGTTGTTCCAGATTCCTTTAAGAGGGCAACAGTCCTCCCCCCCCCCCCACCCCATTATTAAAAACAACAAAAACGCCATTCTTTAGTGCATCATTCTAAGCAACTTGTGGCCCATTACAGGAATGTTTAAGCGGGAAAACATTTGGGCACAAAGCTGTCTATGTTCGCTTACAAACCAACGTCAAGCTAAACAAACTTATTTGATCTTTGCTAGTCAGGTTTCCTCTCGAAACACAGGACCTGGACTGCCTAGGTGAAAGTTTAGGATGAAGTGCTCTTTAATATAACCAAGATGGATGCCCACCAGTGCACTCCACCCTGCACTGAGCTTCAACTGGCCCACCAGCCACTCAAAAGCCTCCTACTCAAGTTTATTTAATTTCACACGCAAATTGCTTATTTTAAGCAAATAGCCTATTTTATGTGGGTTTAAACCCTGTTATGTTTACAAAAGGTGGTGTTACATTTGTAAAATATTGGATCATGCAAACAATTTATTGAGAGTAATCCAGTAATGGAATGCCCTGAAAATGTGTGCACACTCACAAACGTATTGTTTATGAGTAGTCGCAAACCTTTTCCCAATACTTAAAAGTCGATTATCTTGTCCTCACGAGAGCAGGAGTAAATCCCTTCCATACTTTTTTTCTGACCAAATCTGATTTTCATATTTACTGTAACACTCAGAAAAATCCCTTTCTACAGTGGGAATGGACTAAAGCCACTCCAGCTCCCAAAATAGGTGGAGTGTAAATGAAGTAATTTTTCCACGTGGGAAAATATGTTCCCCAAATGGAAAAAAGGAAGATAGCAATAATATGGATCATGTCTTTAGTAAATTTGTTATTTTACTATTGTAGCGCTCTAAATATGCCAAAAAATATAAATAATAAAACAATGTTTCACGCCTGCAATGTTCTCCCTACAGTTATATTCTGTGTTCCTAAATTAATCTCTCACCATACTTTTACCCAGTTTTCTTTTCTTGCCCCTTGAAATGGAGGTTCTTCAGGAATGCCTTGATTAAATACCAGTAATATCATTACTGTGGTTCCATCATCCTCACCCCAGTCCGTGTGCACCTCAAGTAACTAAGGGCTATGAGGAAGATGATGAGGAAGAGGTACTTCCATTCTGTATATAAGCCCCCATTTCATAACGTCCATGCGGAATACAAACACTGGTCTTCCCTTTTTATATTCAATATAGCAGAGTTCATTGCAAGATACACAGATACAGCAATACATGTTCGAAAATAATCTGAAATACAAGCATGAGTGGCTGGAACTGACAAATAAATCATATCTCCCCGGACGAGCAAACATTTTGCAAATTAAAATTGGTGAAATGGATAACTTTAAAGTGTATAGATTATTTGAGTTTAAAGAACACGTGATTTCTTCGGACCCGTTTTGCAATGCTGAATTTTTCAGTGGGCATTGTTTCTGAAAACGTGTTTGCCTGTTCGGTATTTTACATATCATAAGTCAGGATGTATAGAGAATGCTCATTATTAATGCCTCATATCTGAGTGGCGAGGGGGGCTGCTTGAGTGCATGCTAAGAGTCTTTGAAAGAAGTGGTCGTCACTCCGGTTAAGTGCACATAAATCATTGACGGGGAAGATGAAACACCCCGACTGTTATTGCCTGGAGATTAGGACCGTGATGCAGAACTAACTCCCACGGATCATCGTCTTTCGTACAGTGAGGTGGAGAAGAAAAGAGCCACGACTTCTTTCTTTTTTAACAATATTTTCTCTTTCTGAATCACTTAACGAGAAGACAGCCCGGATCTTAAAAGGCGCGAGCTTCCTCCTTTTACATTTACTATTAATTAAGACAGATTTCTGTGGCTAGAAAAAAAAACTCGGTACCAAAGATGTATTGATAAAGTGGTTTAAAACAATTGCAAGACATTCTTTATGTCTCACAAAGGAGAGGATTTTGAAATATTTCAAGTAGGTGTGACATATTGTGAATACAATTCTGATTCGCCATAGCATGAAATACGTTCATTTAGGGTACTGACTTATCACACATTTGACAATTAGCAGCCAGCTGATGTACGCTTTGAAGAAGTGGATCTTTGTCGTGTATTGTATGCAGACCAATCCCCCTTCACAACTTGAATTGTGGTCAGATGTGTTGGACTTAATTATTTCTTTCAGTGCTAAGATATAGAAATTAATGTATTTAACAATGGTGTCACCTTGACCTACTACACACCAGTATAGTCACAGGGTAAACAACCAGTAGATGTACATAACTACATTTTTCCCAGAGAGATCTAGAGTGTGTGTGCGCACACACACATACATACACATACAACCCTCTATATGACCCCCATCTGCATGCTTGATGCACTGTCCACAGAGCATCGTGGCGATCAGTCTCCAAATGATCTTAGCAGAGTGGATCTGACACGCTTTTTCAGATTTAATGTGCCTAGGCCAAGGAGAGCTTTACAAAAGACCAACATTACCTCTAAGTGGGATTGCAATTTATGATTGAGAGAGTCTTGACACAGTGGTGCCACCCATACAGTAATCCTGGCTCTGGCATCCACACCATCTGGGTACGAACCTGTGGCATCATGCTTGTAGTTTTTGGCATATTCTGGGCATCTGTTGTCTTTCACTACCAGGCATATGCAAGTAAAGCCTGTTGATGACAAGACACTGTCCCGGGCTTTGTGAACCTTTTAACAAGTACCATTTATTAATCCATGATCTCTACAATCGCCAGATCTGTTCATCCATCAGATCATCCATGTGTTCACACTCCAGGTGATCCATCTATGCACCCATCCATCAACATACATGAATCCATATACTCATTCATTCCTGAACTCACTTATCTGCTTTTTTGGTCAAATCATGTGTTTCATTCTTGTATTAGCCATTCGCCCATCCATAATACCAAATGTACATGAATTCTCAAATCATGAAGAAGCCTTTTTATTTAAAAGCGCCAGACCTAGTGCTTATTTGAACGTGGAGTTGCATAAACTCTTTTAAATTCTATTAAGCCGTATGATAAATTCTATCCACTTCTAAGAGCCTCAGTTATACATTAATGACTACAATTAATCATCTGCTTACTTTATGTCACTTTGGTTTAAATATTTAAATGCATGCAAATGCGATAAAAAATATGTATTACAACATGTCTAGAAAACATAGTAGACTAAAGTGTTGGAGCAGCAGTTCTTAACCTGAGGTTTTGCAGAACCCCTGGGCACCCACAACACCTAACCAGTGAGTCCACAACTGTTCAGAAAATAAATATTAGCAAATTAATAATGTATATGTATTACATAAAGAAAGCAAAAATTAACATTGAAAAATCTCAATTACTTTATAAATGTGAAGGAATTGGAAGTTGGAGGCTATAAATTAAGTTGGTATATTTAGCTTGATCTGCGGGAGTAGAGCAAGTACAGCAAACAGGACTTAGATTGAAAGATTGGTGATCTCAACTGAAGCATTTTTTATGGGCCAACAAAAAATGGCATGCATTAGAATGAAAAAAAGACAAAGTGATGTGCTGAGATTTAGTGTATCAGTTGCTCTTTAGGAAAGCTACTACCTTCCATGTAAAAGTAAAATTCAGATATTTCTATATTTTTGATTTTGGAATAAAATAAGATATTTAATAATTTGTGCATTTGTTTTTGTTTTTGATACTTGCTTCTGTTTTTGACGCATCTTCTACTACTGTTTTCTGTGCCTATTATCTTCACGTCTCACAATGACGACCACAGCATGATGTTTCCCCTAAATCTTAAACTTACTTTTTACCTTGTCCTCTGAATGGCCATACATTAGTTCTGACAAACTTTAACAAACAGCTCAGGATCATAGCCATTTCTTGAATGTATAGCATACAGGCCTTTGAGCAAAGGCTCTCTTGCTATTCTTATTGTTGCTCTGCATGAAATCTGTAGGACCAGATTCAAGTATATTTCGCTGTAGGTAGGTGTGGCGTACGTTTGCATTGACAGGAATACTGCTGACTTATTCCTAAGAGTAAGCCGGCTTACTCTGAAAGTAAGTCTCGGAAAATCCTTGTGGGACGGGCCCATGGTTTATAGCAGAGCTAATTTGGCGCTGATCTGAGAACACGCATCCCCACTACAGTGGAGGTGTAGACTTGATACCGTGACCTGTCGCGACGGCTGTAACATCATCCCATTCCCCACTAGGTGGGCACTAAACAGTTATGTTCCACATTACATTCATCATAGCTTTTTGACTGTTCAAAATGCCTTCATTGTCAAAGGCCCCAGGCTGATCAGAGGAACAGACAGATTCGCTTGTGGCAGATTTGGAAAGTCCCTCTCACTCTCCATTTTGGCAGCACCTTCAGAACAAATCTTGTGTTGGGAGAGAAACCTGATAGGACAGACCTTGAGGTGACAGCTGCGCTAGCCAACCGTAGCAGCTGTTATATTTGATAGGAACAACATTAAACACCTCTGTGCAGAGGTGAAGCTGACGTGTTGTGCAGCCTGTGCCTGCCTCACAAGTGTTCTGTATCCTACAACTTTTTAGCAGTCTGACTTACCATTAGGAAGAACGCAAATATATCTGATACTGGTATATTCTCATTTTGTGCACTATTGATAAGGAGTGAGATTCAATTAGTTAATCATAGTTTGACTGAGTTTGGCTTGTCGAGTATGGTCAGGTCAGAGTTCTGATAAAACATGTTGTATGTTGTTTCCCAAGACTCAAGCAATGAATCTGATTCCTCCTGTTACCTGGAAACTACATTTTAAAGTCAAGAACTAGCAGTTACATTGTCAACTCTCCAAGGAAGGGAAAACTCTCCATAGAACCTCAAACACAGTGGGTCTATTCACAACCCTATTTAAGAGTACTCAAAGTAGCCCTCCTGTACTTCTCTTATAGGAACTCTTACGAGTCTTTTAGAATTGGTCCCAAAACATCTTAAAGGTGAATAAAACGTGTGTATTGAAAGAATATTCACATACAGCTCATAAAAATAAAAAAGGACAGTGCCCTCTTTGCACTCCTACTGATATAGAGCTGGACATTTAGGACTGATTCACACAGGCATGTAAGAGTACATATTAGTGCTCCAGTAATATCACTTTCCATATTCTTAAATCCTTTTGTGACTTAGCCCCGGTGTAAGCTACTCACTGTAGGTATGCAACAACAAAAAAAGGAAGTGAGTAACACTCAAAAAATGCTGTGCCTGTACGAAGCACCCAGTCCCTACAGGACCCGGCAATCATGTCTGGCTTGTGATAGTGGCTGGATTATGAAATGTGCAGGGAGACTATTACGTCTGGTCATGGCAACAAGGGAATTGAAGCAACCGCCGAATTCGCTGGTCACGCAATGCATCAATATGAACAAAAGCCCTTTCCTGGTGGAACTTTCAGTGACCAGTTTCAAATGGTTTCTACCCAACTCCGTCAGGGCAGAGTTGTTTTCAAACATTGGACTCCATCGGGTATTAAAAAAGTGACTAGGGAGATGGTACTGGTTAAAAAATATCAACTGGAGCCAGAAGTCAACATTAAATACCTATATTATTTTCCAGGATATCAGTGGATGTAACTGGAAATTTCTCCATGTCCTTAAGAACATATTTGTAACATGTATACCACAGTTTACAAGATGACTAGCTAGAGCCCTTCTGAAAATAATAATTTTTCCATTGACCCCTAAAAAGTTGTTCTTTTTACATTCAATCATCATACATTTTCTAAAAACTGGAGTCAGAACATGGTTCTTTTTGTCAGTATTATTAACCTGTTTATATTATTTCAGTTCAGCTCATTACTAAGACACTTCCCTAACCTACTAGTATATGTACAGAAGACACTTTTTCTTAAAAATATATTTTTTAAAACCTTTATTTGCAGATTTATTCAGGTTTATATAAATATCTGCGTCTTAAATTAATCCACTCTTAGAACGAATTCTGCTTAGTGAGTCGTAACTAGTTAACATGGATAATGATTTATAAACAATTTGGTAAACTCTTTTTTTCTATGTGCCTATAATTTCATAGTGCCAAGTCACCATGCTAATGAGGGAATGACGAGTTTCTATTTTACATGAACAAAAAAGGCACCTGCGCAAAAGGTATCACAGAAGTGGCCGGCGCTGACATTTCTGATATGATACTGAAAAGTGCAAGTGACTCAAAAGGCAGGACCCCCTGGGGCGTTTCATTAATCCAGAACCAGAGGAGTGGCTTTCTTTCATATTAATTATCTACTTTATATATAAGTCAGTGGGACTGTGAAACTGGATTCTTTAGCAGCAAATACCTGTGTGTCACTTTTATAAACATTTCCCCTGTGACAAAAGCCATCATGCGTGAGGCACCAATTCCCACAACCTGGGCGGGAGCTGAAATTATACCTATTTATCCTCTCTCGCCTGTCAATTGTAGGCCGATCAGCCTCATTGACCGTGCACAAAAGCTGTTTTGTAGAATTATTCCAGATAGCCTACAAGAGTAGATGAAGGCCAAACACATTCTTACCCCATTACAAGCAGGTTTACGCGACAGTAATTCCACTACTGATCAGTTGTTTTGGCTGCAACTATTATTCTGAAAGAGTGGACCTTAAGTGTGAATGATTATATGTGTTGTTTGTGGATTTGCGATCAGTCTTTGACCTGGTGCCTAGGAACATGTTGTGGCGAGTGCTAGCCAACATGGAGATACCCAACTACCTCCTCATGATGATTATCAGGCTACACTACTTAAACTTTGCCTAGGTCAGATGTGGTAGGTTGGGCGAAGTTGCAGAACCATTCACTATCAAAAGGGGGGGTGGGAGACAGGGCTGTGTCAATGCTCCAACCTTCCACGCCTTGTATGTAAAGGGCCTATTAGCCCACTTAAACACATATGAGAGTGACTCTCCCAGACTAGCTAAAATGAAGGTTCCTGCTCTAATGTTCACAGATGATACACTTCAGTTATCTAAATCACCGATGGGACTACGGTACATTCTAGATAGATTTAGTAGCTTTTGCGGGCAGAGGGGCCTGGACATCAATGTAGCAAAATACGTGGTGTTCAATCCTTGCTCAACCACTAGATCCAACCCTTCTTTGAAGGGGGTTCCTCTTGTATGGGTGCGAATAATTGAATACCTTGGGATCACACTCACTGAGCAGTTGGATTGGGCCACCCATATCTTAAGGCGTAGACTTATACTGAAGCATTATATTGGGAGGCTGTTGAAAGTGCAACAGGGTTCTTACTCAAGGCCCATCTCCCCAGTGATTCTAGTCTATAAATATCAAGCTGGGGGTGGGGGGGGGAAGGGTGCTACTCTTTACGGACCTTTGTTGTGGGGGCACAAGGATGAACATGCCCTTGTGATTGCTGAGAATCGATTCTTAAGACAGATGTTGGGCCTTGCGGTTGACACTCCTCTTCTCCCGGTTAGGTTGGAGAAGGGGCTCAGACCAATCTTCGATGGGGCTGCCATTAGGCCACTCCTGTACTGGAGAAGGATCTGGGCCACTCCTGAATTGCACTCCTACCGACAAGGGTTGGAAGAAATACTCAGTAGGTCAGGGTCTAGAAACCTTCCCTGGATCAAAGAAAATGGGGAACGAAAGATTGTGGGAGGGCCTAGAGGTCATCTGCCCCATCCCCCAAAGCAGTCCTAATGAGAAATTCTGTGCTGTTTAGATTAAGTACCTCACTATCAATGAACACGTTGGGCTCCTTGACCGTCTCTCTCCAGTTGAAGGATGGTTATAAAGCAGAGCAGTTTCTCGATGAGATAAAACTCGCCCTGGCAAGGAAGCTGTTTATCTAGTTGAGGCTCAGGACCTGGCCTCTGCATTCTTTCACGGTTAGTTAGGCTAGCGCCACACAAACCACTTGGAAGGCTTGTCTTCACTGCGGAGTATCTGCTGAATCTCTGCTGACTTGGAAGTTGGAGGCCGAGCCTTCGCGTCAGCTCAACACCCTGTGATCCTGAGCAAATCACCAAAATCCCCCAAAAATGAATGTGACTTTACCGGTGCTCTTGTAAAACACTCCGATACCTTTAGGTCAGGTCCATGGTATATAAACCTACAAAATGTTTTTTTTAAGTGTAGGGGCACATGCCCAACGCTGTCAGAGATATGCGGCCTTCTGAGAAAATCTGTGAAAAGTAGCCTCTGCTGCTTCACCAGAAGAACTTTCTCCTGGTTAAAGTCTGCTAATGCTCACGCAACAACCAGGCAGGGTGCGAAAGACTACTGCTCGGGTCTCAAGGTCTGTCATGAGGTAAGTGCAGCCTGTTACACATCAGTACAACCCCTATTGAGAAGACGCACTGCCTGGTTATTCGTATTTATCTTTTTTATTCTATATAATAAAGAAAACACCGTGGCCCTGTTGGAAACGCCAAATCTGCTTGGATTCAAAGGAAAAGAGGAAGCACCAATTGTCTTCTGTCACACTGGTTTCTTTACACCACTCTGGATGAGTGTAAATACTACAACTCTAATAGGGCAGTATTTACCCCACAGTGTAAACAAAAAGTCTGACAGGACTGCAGGACAGGTGATTGTTTTCACTAGGGAATGCCATTGCCATCCTTCCAAACAAACCTTTAAATATTGCATATCCCCATTTAGATAAATGTAGTTATCTTAAAATCTGGCATGAATCTGGCCCTCTTGGATCGACTTTAGAGAACCCTGCTTTAGAGAGCAGCCATTGAGCTTGGACTAACTGTGCACCGGTGCATGACGTGATAAAGGAGGCTCAGTCCTTGGCAGACTCTGATCTTCCCAACTGGAAATAAATTCTATTTTCCCTTCTCTGAGAGCCTTTGAATGGGGCACCTGGCTGAAATTAACGAACAAAACAAAAGCACTACGCCTCTCAATCCGACCATGCAAATTTATGCACAATTGTAAATCAGGAGGCGCAAAAATGTCAATGATGACCAAGCCTTGTCTTCACTACTTATTCAGTTTGAATATGGCACCGAAGTTGGACACATACATTTGAAATATGAAATGACACTCCAATCGCAAGTGTTCATTAGAAAGTAATACTATACCAGTGCTGCAATTTCTTTCATTGGTTGCATCTAAGAACGCTGCTTATTGCACTATGGCCATTAATGGAATTACAAGCCTGAAGTGAGTGTGATCTTATTTGTTTACATACACACACCTGTGGTAGTTTATTTGGCTTAACGTTGTGTGTGGATTGCCTGCTGAATTTGTGAATTTGTTTTTGATCACAGAAGTGAGTTCAGTAATGGCTTGCAAATGAAAGGTGCTATAATTACAGTGCATACTCCTGTAATTAAGGCCATTTTAACCCACATCAAAAGAAAAAAAGATTGGCATTTATACAAAAGGGTAGCCACTTCAAGAATACCGTTTGGCTGCAATCGTGACCTTGATAACTCTCAGCCGAAGCAAAACCTTTGATAGCAAAAGCAAGTAAAACGCGTTCCAACAGACACATTGACTTATACACACGTTGGTGCAGTTTCTTTCTCTATAGAACACATACCCCTGAACTATAGGCGTGTCTGTATAGGCGTGTCTGTATCAGCTACAGGCAGAGTTCGCTATAATCCATTGCTTCCGACACATGGCATGTACTTAGTGTAGACTTTGGGTGAGTCCCTTGCTCATCATTACATGGCTTTGTTGTCGCTAAGACTTACCTGCTCCTGATTTGATGGATTTTATTTCCCTGTTCTTGTATTTGGCCTACCCAGGGGAAGTTTGGTCTCACTGTTTTTGGATTGGCTAATGGTGTTTCCAGTGCTGACACCAGACCTAGTAGTGTTGCAGTGATTGTGAGAGTATTTACTTTCCCAGTCAATCCCACCCTGTCCATCTCCTCCTCACCCCCTTCTTTTCCTCTCCCCTTCCCACATCCTACACAGTCTACTCACCCCCACATCCCCGCCTACGTGTTAAGTTTTCACTGCACGCGGCGCTATCAGAGGATGGGCCAACTTAAAACACGTTTTCAACTATTCCAGAGTGACCTCGCACATGATATGCGCATGTGCAGCTGTCATCTACAAGTAGCTTTTTTGTTATTTTCAAATCCCATTCATAGATGCCTCTGAACAGGTTGTGTTACAGCAAAACAATATGCATCTAAATATGGCTTCTGCTGATGCTCGCAATCCGCTGTGACCGTCTCCCAGGCAGACTTTTTGCATGCAGGGGTTTAAGACTGCGAGGAGAGTGAGACCCTTGGGTTAGAGATAATTTGCGGCAATAGATATTGCCAACAGATTGTGCATGCACTTTGAGTTACTTCAGCTGATATACTATGTGAGGAAGAATTGAATAAACGTTTAAATGTATAAATGAATACTACATTTAATAAAGCACAAAGTGTCATTCCAAATGGAGCATCCTGGCGTTAAGCGGCGAAGCCTAAAGTTCATAGAGGAGTTTGTCTCTGAACTAACGGACGGCGGAGCTTCAGTAATTTACACTGAAGGGTTCCTTTGACCGCGGGTGACTTGGGGGAATCTTAGCACCAGAGGCATCCCTGGTGACCTCGTGAGAGCGTGTATTTAAAGGTGGTGATCGATACATAAAAGAAATACGGGACTCCTTCTCCTTATATCGTATACTTTGGAAGGAAAGCGTGAGTCTATCCCCGTGAGGCAAGAAGTTGTGTATATCCCTCAGGGTGGTGCCTTGGCACTCCCTGCCTGGGGGGGTCCCAGTTACCAACTCCTTCACAGTACCCTTGTCCTGACGAAGCCAGAAGATACAACTGGCGGAAACGCGACCGCGACTGCGTCGACAGATAATTAACAGACAGACAATTAATAGTGTTTTGTTTCACCCTCTCCTACTTTCTGTGTTTAGGGTACAGAATTGTATATTTGTATATATTGTAATTACTTCTCCTTTGATTACTGTATATAGTCTGGTTTTTCCCCCCCGGTTTTTTGACCCAATATTTTGTCCTATGTTAAAATTATAATCATTTATTGGCAGAAAAGAGCATTTAAAAAAACAGGTTAATAAAGTGTTTCCTGTTATGAAGTAGTGTTGTTCAATTTATCCCTTTATACCTTTTTGTTCTACTTATTCATCTAATTGATGGTCCTTGCCCAGGTATGGGAGGGTAATATGGGCAGAACCCCTGTTCATTTCACAGTAAAGTTCATAGAGGACTGAGTAAACATGCACATAAGCAAAGTTCCCTATATCAGAAAATGACATAAAGATTCAGGGGCTGAAAAAATCGTAGTGGTTGAGAATCTCTTTTAAGGGTGGTCGTGCTAATATGTTTGAAATTGAAATTGGGAGGGAAATGATCATGTGTGACCCTTAAAATAGTGTGTCAATATGTCCAATAAAAACAGGGTTTATAACCTATTACTGTGTCTATGGAGAGGGGTAACCTATTGTCAGAACAATAAATATTGTTTTATGATTCTCTGAAATTAAAGTGCAATTACTTATAACTTCCCCATTCATACTTGCTGTCTTTTATACCTGCTACATTTTGGTTTGCATTTACTTTTATTATATTTATGATTAAGAGACTGGCTTAAGTTTCATTCCTCCAGTTTTGTGACTGCATTGTATGGTTTGTACCTTTTTCTTCTCTTCCTGTAGTAATGACTTCTGATTGATTTTTTTGCCCTCTTGTACAACATAGTTCTTTAATAAGATATTACTAGAGGTTGTAAATGTAGTTATTAAGGCCATGCTGATTTATTTTTTGCAACTAGAAATGGCGTTTAGTAAGAGCAAGTCTTACTAAGGACTGCAGTGTCCCAGTCAACCATAGTAGAGGGAAACGATTCTGTAGTGACTGTATAAAGTAGCTCAAACGGATGTAGCAACAGGGCTTACTCAAGATGAGAAGATGTAAACATTTGTTAAAGAAAATATACTTATTTTGGTACGCTTCACACTGCAGTGTCTGTAAGGGACGTTTTAGTTAGGTGAAAATGTAAGCTAAAAAGAAATATGTTATACTAACTATGCTCAGCCAACAAAATCACCTAAATACACCATTTATAGTTATCTCAAGTACCTAGAACTCTTGCCCTAAAGTAATTATATCTTGAGTTTTGTCCATGCACAATGCTGTTATCAATGAAGTCACTGAACATGTCATGTGATGTAATATTTGAGGGTACAAGAAGTGCATGGCAAAAGTGTAAGTTATGGTTACTTTATACCATACGCTCTGTGTTGTACAATGGGCAACAGATTGTAACATAGCAATTGTTTCGACTACGTCTAATGGTTATGCGATGGGGCCACCGTGCAAATAGTAGTCATTTTCTAATCTCACATAGATCCAGGTTGTATTCAAATTTATCACAAGGTACATGCATGAAACGCGAGTGTGTGGTGCTGCCTGTTTTGGTATGGGACACGTGAGATTTAGCAAGCCATTCCTTTCATTAATGGTGTGTTATTTTATCTGTACGCTTCATACCCCACTGACACAGTAGATCTCCAGCTTTCAGGCTGGCTACAGAAGGTGGCAGTCAAAATAAAGTGTGCATGTCTTCTCAGAGGTCAGCCCTCATTGTTGAGCACAGTCCGCTGTGAAGTACAGATGCATGATAAAATGTTCAAAGCACTAACAAGGTTGGTGGTAATGTAGCTGTTTTCAAAAACCCGCACTGGTGTATATTGAGTGATATGGCACCGTTCCACGTAGGTACAATGTAAACATGTTGCAGTTGTGACTGAGCCTGACTTTCCCACACACAAGGTGAACTTGCTTTTCAGCCATGTGTTGGGCAGTGTACGGTTTCAAGGAGATTGCATCGCCAAAGCGAAAACATGAATGGGAGGAATTGTTATCTCAGAATAATTATGTAGAACCTGCCATGTCTAGAGATAGTACTTGAAAGAGGCGCTGAATGGGCTTATCAGTGGGTATGTAGGTAAGGCAAACGTTTGGTCACGTAACTGAGTTTTGATGCATTTTCAGACTTGGCACCTTATCAAGAACATGACAAGGTCTCCTGCGAATACAGTACTGGCAGTGAAAGAAAACCATGAATAGTCAATTGTGTTTTTCCATATCCGTCCGTCTTTCTGGGAAGCTGGTAGTGTTGAATATTTAGAAATCAGTGATAATTTGAGGGCCAGACATTCCTGGTCCAACCTGTATGGCCTCCTCTATCAAATGAGTCCTCAGACACCGCAGCTTAGTGCCACCACAATTCACACAACTGCCCCATCATGGGAAACAATTTGTCTCCTAGCCCTTCCTTGCGTGGCCATTTTTAGGTCATGCCTACGCAGCGCACATGCGCTGCATAGAATGGCCTTTAGCCGCCGCTCTGCTTATTTTCAAGCACACACTCATGCTTGTGGCGGCATCCACCTTGCGGGAGCGAGCAGTGGCATGCCACAAGCACGAGTGCAGTGATTGAAAATTAGCAGACTGTGCGCGCAGGCACGCATGCACCACTCCCGGGCTTGCTTTACATTTTTCTGGCTTTCCTTGAACATATCGCGTAGGTTCATTCATGCGTGCTTTCACTTTCCAAAGCCGACCTAATAGAACAATTATAAAATCAGCCTAACTTATTGGATGTTTAGATTAGTGGGGCGAAAGGCACAGAATACGCCTCTTTAAAAAAAAAATTCCCCCGTTTCATAGCACAGGCTAGTAACATTCAACGACTCGATGCAGACTTTATCTGGCATACGCAGTGGATGAAAGAATGTTACCAAACATCACAAAGCATTAATAAAGCATGGGGTTATCCCATTCACATATCAGTGTGAGTAGTAATGGAGGGCACATTGCTAATTTGTGCATCAACGTGTAACTACTGACCCTGGTGTGCACATCCAGTGACTCATGAAACTGAAGGCATCCACTTTAAATATTGACTCCAACCCCTTCTGGAGGAGTCTCACACTGCTCTACTATCAGCATTTTTCACAGAATGCTTGAAATTGGCTAACTGATTGTATCACAGCACCTTGTCTGGGAACCACGCAGTACAGTTTTTACTACGTTCTGAAAAACTGTCATGGCGCACATTCTACAGGAGGACGGCCTGTCATGTTTATGAACATTGCATATGGCAGCTGACTAACAACAATGTTGTTGCGCAGTGTGCTGATGTCACAGCTTGTTCACATTCAGCGGTTGCTGAGGTAATATGTTTACAACCTGCTCCGGAAATGTTACCCATTTTCTGGAATCACACAATCTGGCTTCTGCTTGATCACTATGAAAGCATTGCTACTTTGTCTCATATAAAATGTCTACATTGTTTTTTTCTAAATTGTTACGTATTTACCTAATCATAAGCGTACACACAAATCTGGTCTGTATAGACTTTAATCATGTTCCTTGTAAGCTCTAGCGCTTTATGCTCCATCTTTCTATGAGCCTGAGTTTTTTTAAATTTAAACATTTGGTGGCTGTCGTCAATATATGCCAAAATGTGTTTGCAAACTCCTTAAAGAACCGTGCATTTTCATGCAGCCCTAAGCTGTTCACCAGTGGCTATCCTGGTGTTAATCACATCGCACACACATAGGGAAGTAGCTAGAAAATTAAAATACACCCCACTTGAGCTATAAATCTAAGCGCACTGAGCACGCGAAGCAAGCAAACCTACCCTTATTGAGAGACTTCCCTTAAGCCTTTCACTGTGTCAATACATCTATCTATCCATCCACCCTTTCACCTTTAAATCTAGTCATCCTTTCATCAGGCTATCCCATCACCTTTCCATCCACCCATCCAACATTCCACCCATTCAAATATCTATATTCATCCTTCCAAGTATCCACCCATCGATATATATTCACTTACCCATCTATCCAGCTTTTCACCCTATCCATTCACCCTTTTATGCTACATTTTACTTTTTCTTCCTCATTTTATCATTCTATTCTTTCTTGTACCCTCCAGTTCTTTCATTTTTGCTCTTACCTACCTTTCTTTTGCCTTACCCTTTCTTTTTGCTTATCTTTCTCTCTCACTTTTTTTAAAAATGTGTTCACCCCTCTGTATTTTCCCCTGTTGTCTGCATGTCATATTTTTTTTTACCTTTAATTTTTGTTTCCTTCCCGGTACATTTAAGCCACCTTCCACACCTCTGCCATGGTATTTCCTAACAGTGTTATTTATGAGCTTTTTGTCTGCAGAGCTGCGGACAGAAGACACCCATAAACAACTAGTTAATGTTTTAGTGGTACCCAATTTTCCCGCCCCTGGCACCCAGGTCCAGACCTCGCCACTTAAGCTGGGTAAGTGGCGACAGACACATACACATTTTTGTTCTTATGCAGCAAGTTAGGTCTGTGGTGTTTTTGCTGTAATTCGGACTACTGTGCTGCTCTTTTCAGATAAAAACAAGCATTTGCATAGCCAATAGGTCTCGCCTTTGGGACCTTATAAGTGTTTAGTTATCCAGCACAATATCCTTGGTGCAACAATATCAAGTGCTGCATGGCTAAACATTTATAAGGTCCCAAAGGCGAGACCTATTGGCTATGCCAATGCTTGTTGTCTTTGTTATGATTTTGTATTTGTATAGTACCAGTTACCATTACGTGGCATCATAGTGTTTTCCTAATCTAAGTAGGATTGTTTTGCTGTTCTGGGATTTTTCATCAAACAGTTGTGTAGGGTTGTTTGGTTGCGTCTTTAGTAGAAACATATTACATTTCTTATTTACCAATAGTTGTGTTATTTCATGTGAAACTAAGATCTGAAAGAGACAGTTAGTTACAGATTCCTTACCTTGGAATTACCCCCAGGCGTTAGACCCTGCACGTCGGTAAGTTGCATCGGTCGACTCTGCGTCCGTCGTTGTGGTCACCAGGATGATGTCGCAATGCCTACTTAGACACTGACCCTGTACACTGACGTCAGTTCTTTCTTTTTCCGCGCCAGCCTAGCACAGATCCAGAGAGAGCTACCCCTTTGTCACTTTTTGACTAAACTTTTTTTTATGTTTTGTCGACCTCTTTTTCGAGTATTCGACTCTTGGTGTGCGAGGGATGTCCCATCGTCGAACCGGCTTCAAGCCTTGCATGGCCTGTCACAGGCTGATATCGGTGACAGACACACACCTCGTGTGCCTATGGTGTCTGGGGCTCGACCATGACCCTAAGTCGTGCTCCGACTGCCGGGCCATAAAGGTTGGCTCCGCGTAGCTCCCTGTCTCGTTTGAGGGGAAGGTCTCGAGACCGCTCGCGGAGCCCCCACACCCCTGCGCACTCATATCCTCAAAGTCTTCGGATAAGTCGAAGCACATGAAGAAGGCAAAAAGCACCATCGCTCTTCACCTTCTCCCCATCGGTCTGCTGATGTCATCCCGAGATGAACACGGAGTGGGACCAAACGTCGGCTGACATCGGATCCGACGCCAGAGGGTACCTTTGTCCCTATGTTCAACCCTGGGGTTCCCTATCTCCCAGAAGGTGGTGATGAGGACTGGGAGGGGTCATTTGACAAGCAGACCAGCTAGAAGAGCCGGACTGGAGAGAGGAGCTGGGTGACGCAAGTGGTTTGGACACTTCCCCAGACCGTGGCATCCTTTCTCCCCTTAACGTGGTCACAGAGGAGGGAGCATCCTACACTGTGGTGGTGCGGAGAGCAGCCGTGGGCCTTGAGCTTCCTTCAATGGTGGTCTGGACTAACCTCCTGACAGAAGTGCTTCAGCCTGTGGCAACCTCCTATGAGCCCCTCTTGCCATTCAACAAAGCCCTCACTGATGTCTTTCTGGGCATCTGGTCCAAGCCCAGCACAGGCGTTTCTGTGGAAGGAATGATTGCTGGCCGCCACTGCCCGGCATCGGGCAACTCAGTTTTCCTCACCCAATACCCTTCCCTCAAGCGCTTGGTGGTCCAAGCCTTTTCCTCTAAGGGTGCACTCCCTTCTGCTCCCCCAGACCAGGAGTCCAAGAAGCCGGATCATCTTGGGAAATGTATGTTCACTTCCTCCAGCTTGGCACTGCGGTCCATGAATACCGCGTTGCTTTTGGGTCGATACTCCCATACAGTCTGGGATATGGTTGCGCAAGTGCTGCCTCAGTGCCCAGAGGAGGCCCGGGGCCATTCTCTCCCATACAGTGGCAGATGGGAGAGATGCACCAAAATTCACAATTCGATGTGGACTGGATACCACTGACTCACTGGGCAGAACGATTGCCACGTCAGTAGCCCTTCGGCGCTATGCCTGGTTGAGAACGTCCAGCTTTTCGGGGGATGTCCAAGCAACCTTACTGGACATGCTCTTCAATGGCCTTCGCCTTTTTGGTGACAAGGCAGACTCAGCACTGGAGTGCTTCAAGGATTCTCGTACTACGGCAACATCCTTGGGCCTTGCTGCGTCTTCGAATACACCGCAGTCTGCCTTTCACCCCTTTCGTGGCTATGGAAGGGGCACCCCACCACGTCTGGCCCAGTCTAGCCACTGGCTCACGCAAGCTGCGCAGCCTCTGCATGGCCGCGGACGTGTGACCCAGCGATCTTGCATTTCTGGGAGCCAGGGGGCGGGCCAGTCCACCCTTTCCCCCCTGCAGCAGCCTCCAAACCTTCCTAGTCTGGTGTGTCAGGCCCATCAATGGCCAGTGGGTGGCAGGATCCGCCATCACCTCCCCAACTGGCAGTTCATCACTTCAGACAGGTGGGTTTTGCAAATAGTCCAAAGGGGCTACTCCCTCTCCTTCGAGACTACCCCTCCCACCCTGCCACCGTCTCTCGACCGCATCTTGGAGGATCCTTTGGCACTCTCCTCCAAGAAGTCTCTTTTGCCAAAGAAGCAATAGAGAGGGTACCGATGCCAGAAGAAGGTTGTGGTTGCTACTCAAATACTTTCTGGTGCGCAAGAAGGACAAAGGCATGCGTCCTATCTTAGACCTCCGGGCTCTCATCTGCTTCCTACGGAAGGAGAAGTTCAAAATGCTCATGTTGGCTCAGGTCTTGTCTGCCCTCAACCCTGGAGACTGGATGGTGGCTCTGGATGTGCAGTACGCCTGTTTTCATATTCCCGTTCTGCCAGCCCACAGGCATTACCTACGGTTCACGGTAGGACACAAGTATTTTCAGTTTACCGTTCTCCCCTTTGGCCATACCAGTGCCCCTCGGGTATTAACAAAGGTGATGGTGGTGGTCGCAGCTCATCTGCACAGATCAGGGGTTCCAGTCTTCCTCTATCTCGATGACTGGCTGTTGAAGGTGGGCTCGGCCCAGGCTGTCATCTCCCACCAACACGGTGGACCTCCTGCACTCTCTTGAATTCTCTTTAAACGTGCCAAAGTCACACTTGACTCCCTCTCAGATGCTCCCTTTCATCGGAGCTGTTCTGGACACAGTGCAGTTTCGGACCTATCCTCTCGAGCAGCGAGTCCTGGATATTCGGGCTATTATACTGATGTTTCAGCCTCTATCCCAGTTTTTGGCCTCATGGCTGCCTCCATCCTGCTGGTGGATCATGCCAGGTGGCATATGCTGGCTCGGCAGTGGGACCTGAAGTTCCAGTGGGCGCAGCATCAGGGAAATCTTTCTGACGATGTCCAGATCTCGGAGGGAACTGCACAAAAACTGCAGTGGTGGTTTACGAACCAGGATTGGGTCAGCGGCAGATCCCTTCCCCAACCAGAGCTAACTGTGGTAACTGATGCATCACTTCTGGGATGGGGCAGCCATCAGTCCGGGCTCCATATCAACCTGTTGGAGCTTTGGGCAATCCGCCCGGCACTGAAGGCATTCCTTCCCTCCCTCAAGTAGTGCAGGTGTTCACAGATAACCCCACCGCCATGTGGTACTGCAACAGACAGGGCAGGGTGGGGTTGTGGACCCTATGTCAAGAGGCTCTTTGCCTCTAGACATGGCTGGATCATCAGGGCATGACCTTGGTGGTTCAGCACCTGACAGGTTCTCTGAAAACCAGGGTGGACAAACTCAGCTGTCTGTACCTGGTGGATCACGAATGACGTCTTCACTCTGAGGTGGTGCAAGGTGTCTTTTAGCGGTGGGGAGAGCCTTGGTTAGATTTGGTCGCCACCGAAGAGAACACGCAATGTCAGCAGTTTTGCGCTTTGGAATTTCCAAGGCGGCATTCGCTCAGCGAAGCTTTTCATCACTAGTGGAACTGCGGCCTCTTGTACGCCTTTCTGTCTGTGCCACTTCTTCCCCGAGTGCTAAAGATCAAGCACGACCGGGCCCAAGTCGTTCTTGTGGCTCCGGACTGGGCATGAAGAGTCTGGTCCCCCGAGCTCCTGAGCATGGTCATCGATCCCCCGATCAGACTGCCCCTTCGGGAGGATCTTCTGTCGTAGCAGCAAGAGAGGATTCTTCACCCAAACCTATTCAGCCTCACTCTCCTTGTGTGGAGATTGAGCTGCAACAACTTTTGACCTTCTGCAAGTAGTCTGTAATGTCATCTTGGCAGCCAGGCTTCCCTCCACTAAGACGGTATACGCCTGTCAATGGAACAAGTTTGTGGCATGGTGCACAGCAAAGTCTGTCGATCCCCTCTCTGCTCCTATTTCTGAGGTTCTCTTGTTCATTCATTCTTTGGCCCAGCAGCGCTCTGCTCTGGGCACTCTCAAAGGCTATCTAGCTGCCATTTCTGCTTTCCTGCAGCTACCAGATCAGCCCTCTATTGTAAATAGATTCTTTAAGGGCATTATTCATCTTTTCCCCCCCATCTCCGTTCATAAAGCCCCAGTGGGACTTGAATCTTGTCTTGACTTACCTTATGTGCGCTCCTTTCAAGCCTTTTCACAACTGTCCTCTCAGGCTCCTCACTCTGAAAACTGCCTTCCTTGTTGCCATCACCTATGCTCGCAGAGTGAGTAAGCTTCAAGATCTTTCTTCTAAGCCTCCTTTCTTCTCTGTGCATCCGGACAAAGTGGTGCTTAGGATGAGACCCTTGTTCCTTCCTAAAATAGTTACACCTTTTCACATAGGACAAACTATTACTCTGCCCACCTTTTTCCAGCCTCCACAGCCTTCCAAGGAGGAGGAGAGACCTCACCGCCTGGACCCAAAACGTGGGCTGTCCTTCTATCTCAACTGCACTAAAGATTTCCTGGTGGACAATCAACTCTTCGTTGACTATGTGGGTGCCAAGAGAGGCCTGGCTGTCCAAAAGCGTACCATCTCCCGATAGGTTGTCCTTTCTATAAAAATTGTTGTGCTTTAGCGAAAAAGGAGCCTCCAGTGGGGCTGTGTGCTCATTTCACTAGGGCCACTGCAGCAGCTCCTGCATTTTCACGCTGAGTCCCAATCATTGGCACGTGCCAGGTGGCAACATGAGTATCTATGCACACGTTCACCAGACATTACTGCCTGAACAGTCAAGTCGTCCAGGGTGGCTATTTTGCGCTTTATGTCCTCTTTCTGGTATGGACTTGGTATTGCTGGGGTATCTATTCTAAGGTAAGGAATCTATAACTAACTGTCTCTTTTAGATGTAAAAGTTACATACCTTTGGTAATGATGTATCTGTAAGAGACATAGGTGAGTTATAGATTCCTTACCTCCCCGCCCTGGAAACTGATTTCTAGGTACAGGGACTCCCTAACAGGGCCCTAGTTGTGGCAGACCAGTGGTCAGTGTCTTTCATGGCTCTACACTTCTGGCATGGAAAGTTGTATCAGAACTGACGTCAGCGCTCAAGGGCAACGCTTTAGTAGGCACCGCAACGTCATCCCGGTGACCGCAACGCCAACGATGGGCGCGGAGTCGACCGATGTCACCTACCGACACGCATGGGTACTGCTAAGAAACAATACTCCGGATCCAGTCATATGCCGAGGGGTAATTCTAATCTAAAGAAACTATAACTAACCTATATCTCTTACAGATACATCGTTACCGAAGGTAAGTAACTTTTACTAGCCAACAACAAGGTAACCTCATAGCACTTTGGATCATATAGATCATATACAGATAACAAGAAGATCCATTAAACATGTACATTGGTAAATGATGATACAGCCTTAGAAATACGGTAGTCATAGAGTTGATTCAGGAAGTTGGCATATGTTTGTTTTTTAGGCATTTAACCTGCAGGTCAAGGCGGGGAATCGAGGAGGCAGACAAAGGGAAGCATAACCACATCACTATTTGAATACGTTAGTTTTCATCTATTTCCTGAATCTGAAGAAGCTGAATGAAGTCAAGGGGAGTTACACTTGAAGGATCCTAACTAAAAAGTTTTAGAGCGGTATGGCCGAATGGAAATAAGTTGTTAGTAGCAGACCTTAGTTTTCTAGATGGAAAGTAAGATATGAACAACTAGACTGGCTGGTGTCCATAGAGAGCTTTGTGGACAAGGTATATGAATTGAATTTGGGGCTTTCCTTGTGAGGGAGCCAATGCTGGGAGGAGAGAACATGTGAGATATGGTTGAAGCAATTCAGATCGAACTAAAGACAGCCAGTGTGATTCCGAACCCTTTAGACTTTGTGGATTCATTTGTTATGGAAGTACATGTAAATGCTGTTGCAATAGATAATAGGGGTTTTCACCACGATGAAGTGGATGGCACTTTCATGTGTAAGGTCAGGGCTTTAAGTGGGCCGGGTCTCACTGGGTCTGAGCACAGCAGTTTTTTTTAAGGGGGCCTCCAAACTGTTCTCTTTCTGGCTCTGTTTTGTGCCTTGGCACATGCGGTTCATTTTTTTCCGGACTACAGTGACAGCAGGCACATCGATGTGCGCTGCTTACTTCTCACTAGCGGAGACCTTATGACTTGACGTCATGCCAGGTGAGCGTCCTAGGAGAAGGGAAATCCTTTAAAGAGAGTCATTTTCCCTCTGATTTTCCCTTCTCTTTTTGAAACTCAGGAGCAGCAACAATGTCCTGGGTCGCCAGGGCTCTAAGTGGAAGCTTTTTCAATAATATATACAACAAGCCATAGTTGCTGTCTAATGCAACTAACAACCATTGACAAAGCCAATAGCCCTGGCTTGTTGTAGGTATGATGTTACTTGTTGTATCATATGCAATGACAGAAACAGCAAATACAAGTCAGGCGGCACACTATTCTAGGCACAGATTTGTTAATGTAGGTGTTTTAAGCCACGCCCTAACTACATTGACCACGCCCCCTTTGAGCCCCCCCCCCCCCAGTTTTTTCATGCCACTTAAAGCCCTGTGTAAGGTATAGGAATTATAGCACAGCCCTGAGCAGATGAAGTATTGAAAAGCTTATTTGGAGACAAAATTTATTAAGCATGTAAAGAAAAAAATCTTTACATGCTTTAGGGTCCTCACACACACGCACCAAACGGCAGGTACAAAAGATCTCCGCCAAAGTGCCCCTTTATGGGTGCCCGTCGGGTATTCTAGCGCCGACCTGACGAGGAGCATGTCTATATGATGAAGCATGACACCTAGCTTGCTGGGTATGTGAGGACTCTAGTTCCGACAAGGAGGACTTCCCTCCTTCTTACCCTTTATCACGTTGTCTGATTGGGGGAACAGCATATCCTTTTTTGTTGAGCATTGTTTGGGCACGTATGCTGGACCCCGTTATCAAGCCCTTGAGTCCCTCTTTGTTGTTAGAGATTAAGTGATTTCCCCAGAATCACAGGAAGTTGAGCTTCCCTTCCGTGACTCAAACCCAGTACCCCTGCTTCGAGGTCAACCGCTCTAGCCAATAGGCCACACCCTCCCACTAGTGTAGCATTGAAGCACTCTTCACATTCTTGAGCCCTTGCAGTTGGACCCTTGAGGTTGGTTGGAGAGATGTCTCATTGTAATAAGACTTCTGGGAAGAGCTGAGTGGCCTGAGGGAGGTCCTGACACATGGTCTGATGTTAGTGTGTTGAAAGTTCAGATTTTTAAAGGGGCATCGAAGGAGGATGGAGAAGGGAGTAGGAGAGTGGAAATCATCCAAACCCAAACCTATTAAATTAGAACTATTCCAGGAAGTATCCAACTCACAAGAGACTAAAACATTTTCCCAGTAGAATGCCTTGTCTTCTTTCGTTAATATCCTCTGCCAAATGTACAGATCCCCATTCAATAATTGACAGAGCATAGTTTTATTTAAATACTAAATAGTAGAAATGTGTGTGCCAGGAACTCTACAGTTGTATCGGATTATGTTATCTGAATAATAACTGGAATTGGATAGGGCATAACTCCTGGCCTGTTGCCTTTTTGTATTCACATGGTGTACAGTCCGAACAATTGACAACACTCGTGATTCAACAATAAACTGAGCAGCGGGCGGATAGTATGTCTTCTCTGTCAGCAGTTCATATGATTATGAAATTTGCTCTGGAATTTTTGCAATTGAACAAATCTTAATTGGTTGATTGTAGGAGATGAAGAGCAACACAGATTGCGATGAAGATGACGCGCTAACTCCAGTCCAAGCCTTTTGTCACTTTGTAAAGGACTTGTGGCGCAAATATCAGATATCGCGAGCGCTGCAGTGATTAACTCTCAAGGGAACAGGCTCCATTGTGTTTAGATGTGACTGCAGTTAATCCATTGATTGTTAGGCCTCGAATAGCAAATATTGCTTATATTGTTTATCAGAAAGTACTTACCAATCTTTCAGTATCCAGTTATTAAACATCACAAATGAGACTGGTGGATGCATTTCAGTGCAAACTGCCGGAGGTAATGCCAACCCCGAAGAGACATCTGTTGCCTCTTGATAAGTGAAGCATTATTTTGTCATATCAGGAGACTACTGAAAGTATGTCTGCACCACCTTAAATAGATAAAGGTGATAAAACAGCTTTCAAAACACTAGGGGCTTACTTTATGAGGATTTGGCGTAGGGCATCACCGCAGGTCTTCTTGCTGTGCTGACCTACACTAATGTGACATTGCAGGAATGCACTGTATTTATGAAACCCAGTGCATTCCAGCCCTTTCCCTGTGCATTGGTGCACAATTTGCTGCCTAGCGCCAACGTAGGCACCCTTGCACCTGGGTGCAAGGGTGCCTCAGTTGCAGACAGGATTGATTTTGGGCACTTTCCTGCACAAAAAGGGCCACTTTCTTGCACAAAAACAATCTCTTTTTTTTCAATACATTTTTTATTGTCGGCACAAGGTGAAAACCAAGCAAAAACATTACAGATTTGCCAGCATTACATATATGAATATACACAGATTGGTAAATATACAAAATGAAAAAGAAAAGACATCCAGTACTAAACAGAAATTTCATACCATCTTGAAAGAAAAATCCCTTTCACAGAGATAAGTTTTGAATAAAGTTACCCCAAATTTTCTCAAAGACCTGGTACCCCTAGTTCGGGCTATTCCCGCTTCCATGCTATGAATTTCGTTAACCAAAGACCACCACTGCATAATATGGGGCGGCTGTGGCGATATCCATGCCCCAGCTATCGTACGTTTAGCACAAGATAACAGAATAGTGATTAAAGCCTGTTGCGGTAAGGTAGTGCTATGTATATCTAAAAGTACAGTAGAAGCTGTGAGTAATGGTGGCTTTACCAGCTTTAGTTTCAGAGCTTTATCCAAAAGAATCTCAAGAGGTGTTTTCTTCCTTCTGTGTGTGCTGCAGCACACATGGAAAGAGGAACAAACAAGGAGAAATTAAAATAATTCTCCTTGGTATGCCTGCAACTGGGGAGGTGTAAGGTTTTGGCGCTGACCAGGTTGACCATGAAAGTACATTCAGGTGAAGATTTAAATCTCCAACCAGACTTTTATGTTTATTTTTGTGAATAAACCCCACGGTGATTACTGCATTCAATGTTAACAATATTTGAAAGCATATCAACTTATAATGAGAAATATGATCTTTTAGACCACATTGTACTAATCAATTCTATGTAGACTATGAAGGTATGTTTATGTGGAACATAGGACCTCATGTAAAGTATGGGGGACAAGATACTCCTTCAGAAATGTTGTAGATGTCCGGTCCACTGTTTTACAAGTGCTTTATAAACTATGGCACTTGTCATAAGGCAGACAGGACATCCTTCACGCTTTCTCAGAGTATCCCAGCCACCAGACTCTAAAAAAGGCCCTTTGTCCTAAATAAAATGTCAGGGTTTTAAGTCTCTGTTTTACCTCCCAAAAATTAGAAGGGGATATGGAAACAAAAGACACATGTTCCTCTTTTTTCACGGTCGGGTAAAATTAGCTGTCTAGTCCTCTAATTAGACTTACTGTCTGTGAATCCAGCCTCTGCATCTTTCTTATTAATCTTTTTGAACTGACTGAAAAGGTTTCTCTTTCTCCGTTCCTTGTAAATAAATCATTATTTTATGGTTGCCTGTATCCACACAGATTACTGATGGATTAAAAGATCTTCTGTCTCTGAGGTCACAGTCATTGTACTGAGCGCTCGGCTTGACCCAGGAAACACAATGCCTTTCTGTCCTTAGCACAGCTTTTTCTTTCCTGGCAGAACCTTTAAATGAGTTTACAGGAAATTAGCTGAACAACATAAGCAAGGATTTAGCTCTGAGTGAACTCTTGGGATGAGTAGACACTAAGAATGCTTCTTTAAGTACTTGATTCCTGTCCTGGAATTAATAAAATAAATCCAGGTGGCACGGCTAATTATTTGCCATATTATTTTTGCCATCCCTGTGTCTGCATATGTGCCTAGAAAGCTCATCTTAGTGTCAAAAAGCCAATTATTCTTGACAGTCACAACAGTAGTTTTCGCCTTGAAGTGCAAATTTGGGAGCCACACACAATGATGAGGATTTGTATGGCTAATTGGAGTTAGCTTTCCTTGAACACTAATGACGGAAAAGAAAAGTGATTTTCCTGTGTAGAACAATGTCGCTCCTGACCCTTTCATAAGACACACAAGTTTAAGAATTCTTGGAAGAATTTCTGACTGCTGTGTTGAATTCCCATAGACACCAGCGGTGCCACATAATAAACAGCTATAACAGGGGATTGCCCCTCTCTTACCCTCAAAAGTGGTTCATGTTTCACTCATTTTTTTTTAACTGGCTTTTTTCTTCAATTTTGAGATTGTACCTCTTGATTGTGTTTTTTGTGTTTGTTGATTCATGAGGTGTCCAGCACTTCTTGAAGGGGTATGTCTTTGAACTTGAGAATGAGCCTTATATAGTACGAAATAAGCTACAGTGCAATAGAGCGCGGTCTACAAGAGTACCTTGAAGAACCTTTGTCCAGTTTCTGTGTTTAATTACAGTGATATTCAATCACTACAACTGCAGGTGAAGCCGGAGTCACGCCCTGTGACGCTAAATGACTTCACTTGATGTGTCTAATGAAACTAGTGCCCAAAAGGGACTGGACCAATAGCTACTATGCATTAAACGCATCCAGTGTGTTGGATGGCTAATGGACACATTCGGGCTAGTAGCGGTTAGTTGTTCTATGTGTTGTTTGTTCTGTCTACTGAAATATTACGTGATGAACCCCTATCACTCTGATATCATTGCCGCTCAGCCTGTCGATAGTAGTATCACGAGGGAGGTGCACTGATTTGGACAGCGTCTCTTCGTATCAACGCTGCAATGTGAATTAATAGAGACAGTTGCCAGATCACAAAAGGTTTTTGACTGACGCTATTTCATGTCTTTGGTGGTAGGTTACTGCTGTAGATGGTGCTAACACCTTTTACCACCATATAACGAAAACAGTATCCTAGTGGTGGTAACATGTGACAAACACTTCTTGTGTGGCATTTTGGTTGTCCTGATCAATGTATTCTGATTTGTTTATGCTTCTGTGTGCTTCGTTATTGCAATGTGATGTTGTGTTGTAC
Organism: Lissotriton vulgaris; assembly: GCF_964263255.1. Lineage (NCBI taxonomy): Eukaryota > Metazoa > Chordata > Amphibia > Caudata > Salamandridae > Lissotriton > Lissotriton vulgaris. The sequence goes on along the minus strand of NC_141696.1, from coordinate 1,192,913,129 downwards.
TGTGGTTGTGTTCCATTCATTGTGATTGATTTGTTATGTTGTTCTATGGTTTGTTATAATTGTGTTGTTATGTTGCTTTGTAGGTGCTACTGTGTATTCTGGTGTTTAATTTAGACATTTCAGCAAATGCTGTTACAATTCAAGCCAAAAGCAGCACATGTTTTTGAAGATCCCCTGACAAGCAACCACTTAGCACTGTGTAAATTGGTCAAATAGCGCTGCTCCAGTTCTTCCACTATTTAAGACATCAGTCAGGCCAAAACTGTGCCAAAAAATAATTTTTTGAAGTTGCGCTTTTAATGCTCACTTTAGGTGACAAACCCCGTGCAGTGCTGCAGTTAAATTATGACACAAGCTTCTGGAATATTTCCAAAAATACAGTTTGGTTTTGGATTATATTATTTGAAACATGGTGGATTTGGGGAAGGGAGAACATAGACTTGTTGCATGTGATTTCTGGCTTTTTACTGATGATGTTCATTAGTATTTGAATCATATTTACATGTAGTTTTTATATGCATTACGAATTGATAAGCCCGTTTTGGGATAATGTAGTGGCTGAGAATGATAATTATGTATTTTAAACTGTCAATTCAATAACGAACCCGCTGGTAAAGTGACTCACTGGGTGACAATTGTGTTCTCTGGCTTGGAGCTTGGAAAGACATTTTTTTGCACCCTCGGTTATGGTGAAATATTGCTTTATATATGCATTTATACATTAGAAAATCTGCATCCTGGTTGAACTATCCAATAGCATCGCCCTGGTGCATTAATATTGTGAATGTGCTCATTGTATACTTTTTGCAGGACTTTACACCCCTCCCCCAATGCTGCGCATCTCTACGTTGCTCCTAATTATAGGATAAGCGGGTACCTTCCCTATCTGTACCCTTCCTGGCAGAGTTTATCACCTCTGTTTCTCACAGATGACAGAGCACAGGGATCAGAGCCATTACTGAACAAAAGACCCTAATCTGGGAAATCATGACATTCAGAACCTTTCCACTTACTAAATCCCATAACTAGTAGTTTCCTCTTTTACTCGGTAGGTGGGCGAAAAGGCAAAAAGAGGTCAAAAGACATGCCAAGGAAAAGTAACTGTTGCTACAACCAACACAAATAACACTTTGTGCGAAACAAAATGAAACAAAAGAACAATATCAAACCTTAAACAACAGAAGAGCTTGGGTTGGGTGAAGTTGGGAATTGGCCCTGATATTACAATGTCTCGGCGTTGTACTGGAGCAGCATGCCTTTATGTTTTGGTCACAGACATGTTTTCTGTGTTTGGGTTTTACTGGATACAACTCTCTTTCTACATTATTGTGGCTTCCTTAGGATCTACTTGACCTCACATTAGCACCTTTAGGGCCAGATGTAGGTGACCGTTTGAGGCCATTTCCCGATCGGTAACGGCCAATTTTGGCCGTTACCGATTGGTAAATGGGTGACAGGTATGTAGGGGGCATTTTTTTACCGAATCGGTAAAATTACCGAATCGTTAATTTTACCGATTCGGTAAAATAAAAATTCGGTAAATTTACCGATTCTGAGGCACCCAGATGTAGGTGGGACTCTTCAGAGTCTCAGAGGCCTTACCGAATCGGTATTTTACCATCAAATCCAATTTGATGGTAAAATACCGATTCCGGTGTGCATGCACATGTGTGCATGCACACCTATGCCATGTGACAGGCAGACCTGCCCTTAGGGCATGTATGCCTGCCACATGGCACCCGAGCCTGTTTTGGGGGTGCCAGAGGGTGTCAAAGTGACACCCCCTGCACCCTTGTGAAAATCGGTATTTACCGATTCGGTAAATACCGAATCGGTAATGCCCATTCATTCCTATGGGCTTCAACAAAGCCCATAGGAATGAATGGGCATTACCGATTCGGTAAATACCGAATTCTTCCGAATCGTTATTCCAGCACATCTGGAATACCTACATATCCACCCCTCAGATTTACCGATTTTTTATTACCGAATCGGTAAAATTCGGTAATTAAAAATCGGTAAATCTATTTTACCTACATCTGGCCCTTAGTTTGTTATCAAGGCATGGAATTCGCCCCTTGGGTTTTCCTTTGGTGTGTCATATATATTAACTCTTTGTCTTAAGGATAACTGACCACAGTAAATCAACATTCAAACAAATACAGAAACCAAAATCATTTAAATGTTTGGTATAGTTTATGAAAAACTTGGCTTGTAATGTTGGGAAAACATCCCATAAAAATCGCTTCAATGAGGCAATAAAACATAGAGAAAAGGCATCAAGTTTAACAGTAGGTAACACGTGTGGCACATATGTCCATGTCTATTTACTGAAAGTAGTATGAATAAGTAAGCTGTGGAACAATAGATTCAATTTCATCAGGAGGACAGTTAAACTTCGGATTAGTTTGGTATCATATTTTTGAAGCATGAATGTAGCGTTATATTTGCCATTGACCATATTAATTGCCTTTCACATTTTGGGTCATAGGTATAACCATGTATAGCTGTGGATAGTTTTGGTTATGGGAGGGTAACACAGAACCGAGCTCATCCATTGGACAGAGAGTAGCCTATTGTGAAATATGGTATGCTGTGTGTGAGTGAAGGCCAAGGCGGTCCTAAATATAGTCTACTTTATAGTTTGTGACAGGATAGGAAAGTAGGGAAATGGTTACAAGTTGAAGTGTGAGGAGTGTGATGGTTCTGGGCTGAAGTTGTGTGCAGGAAGGGTATTTCTGCAATGCTTTCAAAGTTAGATGGTTGAGGTCTGCCCAACATACAGTCAGGGTTGTGCATTATCTTTTGGCGTCTGATTGTGTGCTTGCAGGGGATATGAGGCTTATCAGTATGGGGTTTGTTGTACATGACATGCATACTTTTGAGTGTGTTGTGTCTTCTTGATATATTGGGTTGTGGATAACATTTGATGAGCGGAGGAGTTGCATGTGCTGTGAAGCCTGATACTTAAATGGTTGGTGCAGACCATATTTGGTAAGTGGAGGATTATGGTATCTCTGATACCGCACAGTAAGCGAAGGGTGGCATTGTTTGTGATGTGTAAATATGAGTTTATGAGGTACGGCAAGATGAGCAGTATGTAATCTGTTGTACGCACCCATGCACACTGGTGAGTTTGTGGTGTGTTTTGGTTATGCATTGGGTTGTGGTTCTGCATGCCTGGTGTGTGATATGTAGGAAGGTTAGTTATATACTAGGTGTGTTCTGTGAAGCCTGCAGTTTAAGAAGTAGGGGAGCATATGTGGTTAAAGAAATAATGGCAATTTCTCTGTTATATTTATTGTAATAAAGTCATGTTTTACCCAGTGACCAATTATTAGATGGTGGTGGCATTAGGTTCAGGACTAAAAGCTTGCTTTAAGCAGAGCAGATATGCTCATGATTAAGGTCCAGTGATAGATTCTTATTTAGGAACAATACAATGCATTTTAACCTACAATGCTGAAAGTCTAGCCAGATATAAAGAAAGCGCTTTTGCTTACTCATCACATAAATAAGGTAAAATACATTAAAGAACTTGTAAAAAACCAAGGTTTCTCCCTAACGTTTTGGGCTTTGCCTATAGCATACATGCGCTGTCAGCGAAAGCTATTGTTAAAAACAATCTAAGAAACCGGCTTAGAGCCCACCCCTTACTCCCCATTGCTTACCATTGACTGGCTTCCATGTCACTCTTGTGTCCTTGCTTCTGACTGGTCAGCTTCTCCTTCTCCTTCCTGCTTCCTTCAAGCCCTCCAGTGTCAATTCCTGCTGAGGAGCAATGACCTAGTACAGCTTCTTGTCTGCGGCCAGTGTCCTTCTACTGGCACCAGACTTATGCAGGTACTTGCTGTTTTCTTTTGGAGATGCACTCTCGAAGAGTGCATGTCTGCAGTCCATCTCCTGCCCATCCATCCCCCTCTGCACCTACCTCATGTTGCATCCTCCCCCCTTAGTATTACAATGTACAAAAACTCACTTATGGAAAAGTATTTCCAACTTTTAGGAGGGCTTTACCAATCCTGTCCGAATTGCAATTAGGAGGGATACGAAAGGTGCATCATGCTTCTCTTTGTGTTTCGGAAAAGTGTAAGAATGGTTTGTCACCTTAAGTGTGGTCGCAAACCATTACATTTATGAAGTGCTTAAACCGATCGGCATTTGGGTGCTTGCAGTGCACGATTGAAAGGCTTGTTCCAAGCCTCCCTTCAACAATGGTTGGTATTGTGTTTAATCCCAATTTGTTCAACTGAGCACTCAAACTAAGAGTACAACTATCAGAAGGCACTGACGTCTTAAATAAAAGCATAGCACTGGAAACATTGTTCCCTGACACGATCGCATGGTACCTTACCACACCACACTGAGATGATGTGAGTGCTAGTCAGGGATAGAATGCGCTAGACATGGGGCAACTGCAAAACCATGGAATGGAATGTATTGTTGAGGCAGACCAATGTGGATATTTACCTGCTCTCTTGAAAGGGAGCCTCGGAATTGTAAAGTGGTACTTTTTACCTGGTGTCAGAGTTGGTGGCACATTGCAATGGTAAAGACCTAGGCACAAACCACTCCGAATTAATTTAAAACAGGGCTCTGTAATAAATCAGTATGCAAGGTAAGAGAGGTGGGCAAACGTATTAACAACTGCCTGAACCAATCCTTTCTATGTTAACTCCCCTCCATCGGTATTGTAATGCCCTCTAGAAGTGTACCTATTCTTTTTTTCATTCTAAGCTCTAGTTTCAGACACAGACAAGACTGCCCTGTGTTATTTATGTCTGCACCTTTGCAATAAGCCTGAATCACTTCTGTCTCCCCAACACTCCCCGCAACACATGTGCCGCTCACACATACCAGCACAGCCTCAATATGCTAGCTGCATGTCTAGTCCACCCCCTGCAGCTTCCAGTGCTGCTTCCCACCCACACCCTGCCCCCACTGTTCATTGTTTCTGTTCCCACCCCGCCTCCCCCACATCTCCTTTGTGTTTCTTCCTCCTGCACTTTTTTTTGACAAGTTGCACTGCAGCATAGGCTGCTGTGCAACATGGCTTAAAGTAAAGAAAAAAAGCGAAAGGGCGGGGTCAAATCTGGCAGCATTACTTTAATCCATGATGCACAGCAGCCTGCGTTTCTTTGAAACATGTCTAAAGAAAAACATTGACAAAGCCAGTAGATCTCGCTAGGCGAAACCTATTGGCTTTGCCAATGCTGGTTTTAATTATAACTCCAAGAAAGTACAGCACTCTTTCTGATCTCACCCTTAATGCTTGGATTTATGAGTCAGAGACTGTTCTCAGTAGAGACTTCTGTATTTTTCCTGTATGCCCAGTATCAATGTTTCCCAAATATTTTTGATGAATTAGCAAAATATTTTTACATCTGACCGTCCAGTCTTGCACTCTCCTACGTTAAGTGCATTTAAATAAATGTGAACAGGTGCCTTAAAATATATTTTGTATTCTTTTTTCTTTTTGAAAAACCTTTCCTTCCGTCACCAGTGTTGGTAACAATCGATTTTCTCACCCTTCTTGTCTCTGCACCTGTATGCAAAGTATTGAGAAAATAGAGACATTTAAAAATATCTTAATTTCTGTTCACAGAAATTGCATTTCAGGAAAAGCATCGGCCACTTGTAACAAAAGCGCAGCAGCAGTGTTCCCGCCAGCACACCCCTGCCCAACCCACCCTCCCTCTCGCCCCGCCCCCCGGGGCCGGTCGTACGTAATTGCCAGGGCTGGTTTGTGATCCCAGTCCTGCCCTGACAACTGCACGTTCCTGCTCGGTGTGGCATGCAAAGTGTTATGCATGCCACACCGAGCAGGAACAAGGGTGCAATTCCCCCTGCATGCACCTCCAGGCCCAGGAGCATCATGGGGCCCTGTTGGGACCCCCTTATTTGCCTCTCTGCCACCATTTTCGTGGCTGGCTCACCTCCATGAAATGACAGGCAACTCATAATACTCTTGGTGGTGTTGCAGCGACACTGCCAGCATATTACTGCTCCTGACCACGGCGCCACTGCCACGGGATCCTGGATCCTGGATCCTGGCAGAGGTGGCAGTCCTGTGGCAGGCCGACCACCACACTCAGAATTCTGCGGGCGGGCTGGCAGTGGTGGCGGTGGTTGGAACGCCACCGTTAGTACGCCAACCCTGTGGACCGCCACACTCGTAATAAGGCCGTTAGTGTCCGCAATCAGCATTACTCGAAGCCAGCCCATTTGAGTTAGCACCACTTCACGGAAAATTACCACAGGGTAAAAGATGGTGTAAAGTGCCTCTGTCAATAGAGGAGCCAGGCGCCCTATGGCCTCAATTGTGTATTAGTGCAAGTGGTAAGCCATACGCAACACTGCATAATTACCAAATTACACCTCTTTTCACCAGACCCAAGTGACCCCCTAAGAGTTTGTGTACAACCCTCACTCATCCTGTCTCTCTCTTTCCACTCTCTCTTCTTTATCCATAGCTTTCTCACACTCCTTTGAACTCTAGCACATTTTCACAATTCTCAACTATGTGTTGTGCTAAGGTGAATGAATTCATTGCACGAGAATCACCCTTGAGTATTCTCTGGAACTCCTTAGACACTCTTGAATGCCTCTGTGAGAGATTTGAGACCTGTGGTTGAATGCACAAAACTGGAATCTCCCATACAATCCAGGGAACCACTTGTGATTTGGGCCAGGCTTAACAGGGAAGTATATTCAGGATAAAGTGCATCTACTGTAATTTATAAGGCTCTTGCTAGTCACCAAGGAGTTCCCTGACCATATAGAGAAACGAGTCCAAAGTCTAATGGGCTGATTACGATGGCGGACGGACTTCTTTCGGTCCGCCATCGTTTCGTATTTGGGACTACCCACCTACAAGGCTGCAGTCCCACAGTACGAATTACAATGTGACCTCCACTGAGGCAGTCACATTGGCTATGTTTTGCATTGTGGTGGGGGTTGCTTGCTGCAGCACCCGACACAATGCAAAAAAGGGACAATTTACATATCCCTGCACTATGTGGCAGGCTCTATGCGGTGCCTGCCCAATGGTGCAGGGATATGTAGAGGGTCACCCTTGGTGCCCCCTGGTCCCGTGTCTGGGGCCAGGGGCTAAGGGGGGCTGCTATGGGCCCCCAAAGTCCCTTTCCGTCTGCCTGTTCATGGCGGGTTAACCGCCATGAACAGGCAGGTGGAAAGGGACATCGTAATCTCTACGTAGGTGTCTGGTAGGCACAGGCACTATTGTAGGGACTACGAGCCCCTCCTTGCACTGGTGAGCTCAAGGAGCTTGAGTGTGTTTACGACCGCCACACATTTGCCCACCATCATAATATTTCAGGCGGTAAAGTTGGTTTCGATGGCGGGGAGACCGCCATGACAGCCTGTCGGTGGCGGTCTCGTAATCAGGCCCTTAGTTCTTTTATTAGGTCGTGGAACCCTCAGGAAGACCTCAAATATCCTCATCTTGTACGGCAGGGGGTACTTTATTATTTATAATAGATGGTCAAACCATCACTCTTCCCACAAACCTCTTAAATCCTTGATTTAGAGACATGCTGTTTGGAAACACGAAGAATAAACGAATAAAAGCAGAAAACTGCAGTCAGATACTTGTTGCACAATGGTATTATAATCAATTTAATAAATCATGTTTAAAAAAAACGCTAAAGCTGAGTATGTGTAGAAACATGCACAGAGATTCTGTCCTGACTATAATTACCCAAAGAATGCAAAATAGACATATCGACTTACTGTTTATCATTGTTCATCTAGGAAAACGGGGAAGAAGGTAATATTTTTGTTTTTGTACACTGCAGTTGTATTATGTTGCGTGACCTGCCTTTCACCCTGGCTGCTGGCTCTGGAATTTGGCATAATGACATCAGAACTCAGCTGCAATAAGGTATACAGTTGAGCGGCTAACTTCTGTTTTTTTGCCTGTAATAAAGAAATCAGAGACAGGGTTTAATACAGGCATTGCGGACTCCCACGTATTATTAAGGGATGATATTTTCAGTTTATTTTCAGACTGGATTCTTGCTGGGCTAAGAACACCAAACATTTAAAGTGAACTGTAAGTAATTGGGACACAATTATAAAATGTCAGGTATCTACGGACACGTGTAGTGAAGCGGCTCTTCATCTCTCATATAATCATACCGCCTCCCTTCTATAAATCGGCTAAAAAGAAAGAAAAGCATGGATGCCTGCTTTAATTCTCTCCACAGGTAGTATTTTAACAGTCTATAGTGCATGTACATGCTGAACTTTAATTTACCATAAAATGGCCACCATGTTTTATTCTCCAGATGCAAAGCAGTCGCAGTGTTTGCACATGGACTGGTTTGTCACATGAGATTGTTTTCGCACTGCGACAGATGTAATAATCCTTCCATGTACGAAAACTGATTTTAGGTCGGATTTACCAAAATGCTGCCTCATGCATATTGATAATGAAGGATTCCCGCTGCCAATCCTACCGAATGACGGCAAATGCAGGAATGGAGGCCTGTGAGTCCCAGTGGACCTCCCGTCCTGCATTAGCATTTCCAAAATGTCAACATTGCAGCAGCTGTATGCAATTTTTCGAAAACCTTAACATAATGAGAAGGGTAATGAAGAGTGCATGCTTCTATCCTCTGGACCACTGCACACTACCCTTATTGCTCAAAGCTCACATTCACAAAGCAGATGACCCTCATCGGCAGCTTCCACTTTGCAAAAGGAGAGCACCAAAATGTCAATATGCTGGTCTTCAATCAATTGTTTGGGCCCATAAGAGGGGGGGCAGCACAGACCACAGACCAGCTTGTTGGTGTGAAAAAAGCCGCTTTATTGGAAGCAGGTGCACCTTACAAATAAATTCCCTTGGCCTGTGCCATACAAAACTAAACCTCGCTAAATATATTTTTCCTAACATACCCCCCACCCCCTCCCCTAAACATGGTTCCCCCCTGCAACAATTATAAACACAAACTTGCAATGGCCAACTTTCCTATCTACCTAACTAAATAACTTATTTTATCTACCCCACCTGTAAAACCAGATCTCCTAAAATCCCCCAGTACTTAGGAAAACCGCCACCCCAAAGAACTGAATGAACAGACCAGCACCTGTTCCAGCGACAAATGCCCATACAATAAACCTTGCAGATGGACCCGTTTCCAACAAACCTACACAATATGCCGAATCTCACTAAATCCAATATATAGCAAAAAAAAACAAAAGGCAGAAAATATCCATAAAATGGTGGGAGGGAGGGAAAAGAAATGCGCCAACAAGCCACCCACAAACGGCTGCTGGGTCACTACCTCTAAATGGTGGCTAGTACCCTAAAATAACCTAGCCCAAAGCCAGCCAAACAGTAGCCCACCCAGCCCAAAATTAACCCACAGAGCCCAACCAGCCCAACTGAGGTGCTGGCTGCTCCCCCCCGGCCCAAATCCCCCTGAGGAGCAGGCCTCCCGCTGGTCAGCCGCCCCTCCCAAAGCCCTATTGGGCCCATAAGAGGGGGGCAGCAGAGACCACAGACCAGCTTGTTGGTGTGAAAAAGGCCGCTTTATTCGAAACAGGTGCACCTTACAAATAAATTCCCTTGGCCTGTGCCATACAAAACTACATATATTTTTCCTAACATACCCCTCACCCCCTCCCCTAAACATGGTTCCCCCCTGCAACAATTATAAACACAAACTTGCAATTGCCAACTTTCCTATCTACCTAACTGAATATCTACCTCAACTGTAAAACCAGATCTCCTAAAATCCCCCAGTACTTAGGAAAACCACCACTCGAAAATCGTCCTAACGGCTTTCGACTTTCCCCTTAGGCATCCTATCTCTTTGGATATCTGCATACCCCTATAACCTTATCCAGAGCCTCCTTCAATTGTACAATGTAAAGCTCCATCCCATACCCAGATAGGTGGACTCCGTTCTCCCTAAAAAAATACACTGCACCTTAGCACAGTTCTGGATGTTCAAGCCTACCCAGACCTTCCTTCTCTCAGAAAATCCTCATCTCTCTGTTGATTTTCCTACGTGCCCTATCTATGGCCGTCAGCCATTCTGCTCCCCTCCAAATCCGCCTGGGTATAACCTCCAACCAAATTATATGTCAGCCGGACCACTGGCGCCGTATTGCGAACAAATCCCTCTTCATCTGCTTCACAAAAGCTAGGCCCTTGCACTGAACTAAATCATTCTCCCCCAGGTGAATGACAACTACATCTGGGCACATCCCCCTCCTGACTACCTTGTTCAAAGCTGGCAACAGTTCATGCCACCTCATGCCTTTTTTCCTTGCCCATGACAAACAAACAACCTCGGGTCCAATTCCAGGTTCAAACTCTGTTTCTTATCCCACTCTGCCCATTCCGCTCGCTTTACAAATGAGTGTCCTATAATGAAGATAGACAGGGCAGCTGCGTCCGGCCCTGCCACCGCACCTGCAAAGACACACATGTAAGACAGCGGAAAACTCAATCCAACTTAGTTCTCCATCCTTACCCCCCTCAGCCTGACATACGTCTTGTAGCAATCCGACTTCCAATGCCCCAGACTCATGAGCTCCTCCCTCCTCCAATTCTGTCTTGCTGCCTCTGTCGCTGCCCCTATACGGAATGAATGCGTCCCAAAAACCTTTGGGTCCTCACCCATGGCGCGTAGGGCGTGCCGAAGAACCCATAGCAGCTGAGCTGACGTCACCCTTCCCTTGTCAACCCGGCCAAAGACTTCCCCTGACACCGCCCTCTGTCCGGATGCCAGCACCCCCTCCCAAGCCGCTGGGCATACCGCCCCGGTCCCCACCGGACCCATCACCACCCACTTCCCCACTCCCCGTTGGTCGGTCTTGGAATGCCGTAACAGCACCGTCACCTTCCGAGCTCTCAGTTCCACCTCCTCCAAAGGACCCCTGGCCTACCCTTGAGCCCCACCAATTCTGAAACTCGAAACACCGCAAAACACATCAACGACATGAGCATGGAAAACAGAATGGTCTCCTCTCGGTTGTGGCAAATCGTCGGCAAAAGCCGTATCAAACCCCCGAACATGCCCGCCGTGATGGGCCGGCGCCGACTAACCCTGGCACCCCTCTCCTGCACCCAACCTTCCAATAGCCGCGTTCCCAGTTCCCCGCTGACGGCGCGTAACCCCACCACAACTTCCTCATGAAAGCAACGGCTGACAACTTGCCGGCAATTGTCACTTTCAACAACCCTTTGTCCATCATCCGCAGCATAAACTGCACCACCTGCTCGCCCTGTAGCCAGCGATCGTCCTGCCGCCCTACCCCACTGTACAAACATTCCCTACAGGCCTGCTCGTACGCTCTCCAGGTAGAAACGGCCACTGATGCTCTTACCCGTTGTACAACCCGGTCTCTCCCACTGACCACAGTTCCAAAGGCACCGGCGTCTTGCGTTCGTCCGCCTCCGTGGCTAGCCCATGGAACCTCTGCCACTGTGAACGAGACAAAGCATCCGCAATGTCATTGTCCACCCCTGGCACATGTCGGGCTTGAAACAAAATGTCATGCTCCAAACATTGCAGCACGAACACCCTCATCAACTTGAGCACCTGTGGGTCCCTGGCCGACTGCCTGTTAATGACCTGCACCACCGACATGTTGTCCACTTTGAAGAGCACCCGTTTGTGCTCAAGCACTCGCGCCCACACTGTCACCGCCACCACAAGCAGGAATAGCTCCAAAAAGGCGATGCTCCTCCCTCCACCCTGCCAATGCGGCGGCCATTCCTCCGCGCACCACTTCCCCCGCCTGTACAGACCGAAACCGCCCACCCCGCCGCTTCTTACGAGATGGTGACGTCCCATTCCTAGTCCTCGGGGGGCACCATGGGCACACCATTGAAGCGCTGCAAAAAGGCCCGCCACATGAGCAAGTACTCCTTCGTCCCGCCGACAATCGCAGGTGATGATGTGGCTAAGTCATTCCAGACAGCGTCAGACCAAGTCGTCTGCAAAAAGTGCGGCCCGCCCGGACGACGCAGCATGCAAAGTTCAAATGCCCCAGCAGAACCTGGACCTCCCGCACTGCCACCTTCTGTTTCCTCAACATGTTGTCCACCAATGCTAACATATGCACCTTCTTGTCCCCCGGCAGGCGTGCCTCCTTGGCCACGGAGTCGAGCTCTATTCCTAGAAATGACAGCACCGTACTGGGACCCTGCGTCTTCTCTGGCGCCAAGGGTACACCCAGGTAGCCCATGAGTTCCGTAAAACCATCCAGCTGCTGCTGGCAGTCTCCCGAACCAGGACGTCCCACTAAGAAGAAGTGATCCAGGTAGTGCGTCACCGTCTCATTGACCGTGTGCCAGGAAAAAGCCCACTGCAAAAAGGTACTGAAGCGCTCAAATAACGCGCACGATATCGAACACCCCATGGGCAATGTCTTTTCCACGAATATGTCCGGGAAACAACCGTTACATCGCAACTTTTACAACGCACTTCTATTACAACGCAACTTTTACAACGCTGGATCCATTACATCGCATGCCTTTACAACGCATGTCATTACATAGCAGATGCTATTACAACGCATGTCATTACAACGTAAGTATATGTAAGTATATAATTTTTTTTAATTTAATATTATTTAATTATTTTAATTAATATTAATTATAAATAAATATATTTATTTATGTTTTTTTATTTTATAAATTAAATATATTAATTTAAGTAATTTTAAAAATAAGTATGAGTATAGGAGTATATGTTTTGGGGTACTGAGGTATATGTTTTGGGGTGTTTGGGTATTTTTAGGTTTCAGGGCTGGTTTTGGGTTTTGTGGTACAGGGGTATTTTTAGGTTTCAGGGCTGGGTTTGGGTTTTGGGGTACAGGGGTATTTTTAGGTTTCAGGGTTGGGTTTGGGTTTTGGGGTACAGGGGTATTTTTAGGCTTTAGGGTTGGGTTTGGGTTTTGGGGTACAGGGGTATTTTTAGGTTTTAGGGCTAGGTTTGGGTTTTGGGGTACAGGGGTATTTTTAGGTTTCAGGGCTGGGTTTGGGTTTTGGGGTACAGGGGTATTTTTAGGTTTCAGGGCTGGGTTTGGGTTTTGAGGTACAGGGGTATTTTTAGGATTTAGGGCTGGGTTTGGGTTTTGGGGTAGAGGGGTATTTTTAGGTTTCAGGGTTGGGTTTGGGTTTTGGGGTACGGGGGTATTTTTAGGTTTTAGGGCTGGGTTTGGGTTTTGGGGTACGGGGGTATTTTTAGGTTTTAGGGCTGGGTTTGGGTTTTGGGGTACAGGGGTATTTTTAGGTTTCAGGGCTGGGTTTGGGTTTTGGGGTACAGGGGTATTTTTAGGTTTTAGGGCTGGGTTTGGGTTTTGGAGTACAGGGGTATTTTTAGGTTTCAGGGCTGGGTTTGGGTTTTGGGGTACAGGGGTATTTTTAGGGTTCCGTTTTTTTTTAAAACGACTTTAAATAAATTAAATTAATTAAATTAATTAAATTAATTAAATTTAATTTATTTTAATTATTGTATTTATAATTTTTAAAATAATTAAATTAAATGAATTAAATTAAATTAATTAAAATAAATTATTAAAATTTTAAAATTAATTAAATTAAATTAAATTAATTAAATTATATTAATTACAATTTTTTAATTAATTAAATTAAATTAATTAAATAACATTAATTAAAATAAATTAATTGCAATTTTTAAATTAATTAAATTAAATTATTTTATTTAAATTAATTAAATTAAATTAATTACGATTTTTAAATTAATTAAATTAATAGAATTCAATTTATTACATTAAATTAATTTCAATTTTAAAATTATTTAAATTAACTTAATTAAATTAAATTAATTATCTTAAATTAATTACATTTTTTTTAAAAAGATATACTTACCTACACTTACGTTGTAATGGCATGCATTGTAATAGCATCTGCTATGTAATGACATGCGTTGGAAAGGCATGCATTGTAATGGATCCTGCGTTGTAAAAATTGCGTTGTAATGGAATGCGATGTAAAATTATGCGTTGTAACGCCATACATCCATATGTCCCCGTCAAACTGGATCCCCAACAGCTGATGGTCCTCTGGATGTACCGGTAGCAGTCTGAACGCCGACTTAATATCACATTTTGCCATCAGGGCGCCTGCCCCTACCACCGCCACTAGCCTCCGTGCCACATCCATGGATGAGTAAGACTCTGATGACAACTCAGGCGATATATAATCGTTCACCAACATCCCTCCGGCCACAACAGGTGTTGAATCAGGCGAAATTGCCCCGGCTCCTTCTTCGGCACCACGCCGATAGGAGAGATAATCAAATCCCGAATGGGCGCTTCCCGAAAGGGGCACGCCATCCGCCCCTCCCGCACCTCCTTGAAAACTTGTCTCACACCACCGCCTTGTGTGCATTGACCGATTTCAGATTCTCCGCCCACCTGGCAATCCTCGGATCTTCGTTCCCCAGTCGGAAACCCTCCCGGAACCCTGCAGCAACACACCCGCGTCTTCAGTCCGTGGATAAGATGCTAGGAGGGTCTCTAGCCGGTCCTGCTTAACTAGCGTGTGAGCCTTTCCGCAGAGCCCCCGAGCCCCCTTTTCCTCCCCTACCCCCAGTCTGTGACCCTGACGTTGCGGGCTGCTGGCCCTGGGTACTGCCCCCAGCATTGCACCACCGGGTATCGCTTCCCGCACTTGGAGCACTCATGCCAGAATCGGCAGTACTGTCTGCCACATGCACCCTTGTTGTAGTCCCAACATGCTGCCACAGTGGTGTTAGCGTCACCGTCTCCCTGCCCCACCCCACCACAGGTGGGGCGGGCCGGAAAGGGGCGAGGCACTAGCCGCAGGCCGCTGGCCGTATGGGTCGTCTTACCAAACTTCGCCCCCCCCCCATGGTCTTCTGATACAGATCCGAATCGAGCTCACCCCACTTTGCCTCCGGGTCCGCCACCAAGCATGCTCGAAACGCTTCATCATAATGCGACCACGCATAACCCCCATATGTGACCTGCACCCGCCGGATCACGTCCAAATATTTGAAAAGTGCAACCGCCCACTCCGGGTACTTCTCGCAGTACACGCTGGCGAATATCAAAAACCCCGCCACCCACTTTTCTATGTTCAAAGGGACCTTTGTCCGCTTACCCAACTCTTGTTCCTCCTCCTTTGACCCCTCCTTCGCTGTCAGTTCACTGTGTAGGAGTTTCAGAATATCCACATAGTCCCCTTTCCAAATCGTCTCTTTGGTAGCCAGCGATAAGTGCGCCCCCAGGGGTTTCGTAATACCCATATAAGGAAGCTTGCTCACCAGTACATCGCAGCTCTCTTTTCCTGCCTTGCCCCCTTTGCTTCCTTCGTCTGTCTTCGCTTCCCTGGACCCCCCGCCGCCTGTCCCATAACCTTAGTGTCCCAGGACCCGCTGACGCCCGCAGCCCCCACCCCCCTGCACCCCTGCCAAATGAACCCCCGCCGTCAATAGATATACTGCCATGCCTCCCTATCCCCTCCCGAGCCGCTCAAGCTCCACCCCCTAAACCCCCAGCCACCCCCCTCCTCCTCCCTGTCGCTCCACACCAGGGACTCCAACTCCTGTCACACCGAAATGCCCTCCCCCTTGCCCCCAAGTGCCCCACACCCCATTTCTGCCCCATACACATCCCCCGCTGCTCCCCATCCCCCCACAGGACCCCGCCTACCCCAGCCCTCCCATACCCCCCCGGGCCTTGCCATCGCCGTGTTCTCTGCCCCGGAACCCAAGATCCACCAACCTGTGCTCCCGCTGGCCACATCCAGCCCCCTGCGCCACCCGCCCTGTTCGCTCCCTCCGAGCCCCACCCTTGGGGTCTGCGGCCTACTTGCCCCCTCCATACTCCCAGCACCCCAAGTGCATAACTCGCCCCTCCCACCTCCCCGTCCGCCTCCTCGTCCCCACAGTCTTCAATTAGGAGGGGAGACGCCCCGTCACTCCCTGGTGTGGGGGCATCCCTCCACCTGCCCTCGCTCCATAGCTCGCACGTGGCCCCCCGACCCGCCCCTGTCACCGAGCCCCGCCCTCCTCCTGCAACGAGTCTCCTGCTGTCTGTTTCTCTGCCACCCCCCCTCACCCCCACCACAAACTCCAATACGGGGCTTGGGGCCGCGCCCCGCTTCCTGCCCCGATGCCGCTTACGCTGCAACACCGCTCCCGCTGTGCCGCCATGCCGCACACAATCACCTGCCCTCCAGCCGCGCCCACCTCCCCCGCCACCAACCGTTGCCGCACACGCAGCGGCTCAGACAGCACCGCCGCCGCAGCGTCGCCCGCCACGCACTGTGGCGGTTTAACCTTTACTTCGGGCCGCAGGATATCCAGGTGGCCCGTATCTTCCAGGAGAAGGGGGGCCTCCACCACTCGAGGATCCTCAAGCCGTGCCATCATTCCTCATCAAGGCCCACACTGATAGGTACTCCCACTGCAACCGCTACACCATGCCATACGCAGCCCAAAGGCAGAACCGGCAGCAGTCCCACAATACTAGTGATCAGCCCAGGCACTACTCGAGCAAGGACAAGGCAATGCCAATATACAGCAAGGAAAAGAAATGCAAAAGAAATGCACCCACTGGCCACCCACGACCAGCTGCTGGGTAACTACCACTACATGGTGGCTAGTACCCTACAATGGTCGGTTAAATAATAACCTAGCCCAAAGCCAGCCCAAAAGTAGCCCACCCAGCCCAGAATTAGCCAACAGAGCTCAACCAACCCAACTGAGGTGCTGGCTGATCCCCCTCCCCCCCCCCGGCCCAAAACCCCCGGGGAGGTACAGGCCTCGCGCTGGTCGGCCGCCCTTCCCAAAGCCCTATTGCGACAGTATTTCAGTCACAAACCATTGATGCATCTCTTTTTTTTTTTTTTTTTTTTCATGTTGTGCAACTGACAATTATTTGTTTATTAAATGTGCTAACTAATTATGTTAATTCATACATTTTTTTTTATTTTTATTTTTTATTTGGAGTCAGCAATACATCACAGAAAAAGGAAGATTTTTAAAAGTACATATTTTGATCATTCAGGACACAGGCTTAATAATTAATTCTCATAATCTTTAAATACAAAAGACAAATAATCATTCCAAACATACATTAGATAAATAGTTAAGACTTCTAAAATGGAAAAGCTCATGTAAAATCATCAGAATATAAATAGGAGGGGGAGACAAGGTGTATAATTGTATTTCCAATATCAATAAACATCCAAATATGCTAATTTAACATTTCATACATTTTTTACATGAGTCTCCCTCCAATTGGTTACCGGGGCCCAGAACCTTCTTCCGAAGTCCCGTACTTTCCCCCTCTTATACTCATATAGGCAGATCTCAATATTGTGTATACCAAGAAGTCTAGATAGCCACATTTGAAAAGATGGTGCAACTGTATCCTTCCACCCCGCAGAGATCAAGATCCTAAGAACAGTGACAGAAATAAATACCAGTGCTTCTTCTTCCTTGCCCAAATTTAAATTCGAATCAGTGCCCAAAATCATCAGGGTAGGGGATAGATCGATCTTATGACCTAGCAGCCCCTCCCATAGTTTTTCAATCTCTTTTTTCACTGGTGTCAAGAGAGTGCAAGAGAAGAACATATGCAGTAGATCTGCTTGGCCACCCCCACATCTTGGGCAATTATCGTCCGCTCTAGCCTCCCATATGTGTAATTTCGCCGGGGTATGGTATAAGTTAAATATCGTTTTATAGTGTTGGGCTCTTAGGTTTGTAGCTCTGAATATTCTTTTATTCAATTCTATAGCCAGGTCAACATCTACATTCGGGTTCCCTAATTTGTTAGACCATGCAACCTCTGTTTTCTCAACATCATCCTTGATCTCAGCCCGAAGGATGTTGTATAGAGGCTTGATTTTACTGCATCCTTTGGACAATGCTTCCAAGAGGGGACTATTTTCAGGGGGAGGTGGTTTTGGTTTAATGGACTTCAGGGAGCGGTCAACCTGGGTATAGGCGAACCAGTGATTATCTGGAATCCCGTACCTCCTTTGTAATACCTCAAAACTCATAGATCCTTCTGCATCCATTATGTCTCGTAGCGTATTGATGCCCAATTCACTCCAAATTTTTAAAACCCTTCCAATCCCAAGCCTTGAAAAGAGGCTGAATCTATAGGTGTGGATATAGGCACTAATTTTGGGAATATTACACAGTTTTCTACTGGCCTTCCACACACTCCAAGCACTATCAATTATCTTATATCTTGCTTTTTTATAAAATCTTCGATCTACTTCACATAACATGATACCAGTAGCCTTTCTTCCCAATAATAATTCATAAATGGAGGGGGGTTGATAAGCTTCGGGTCTAACGTTGTCCGAATTAACATCTAATTGAAATAGTATTTTCATTTGTATTAAGAGACAGGTCCAGTGGTATAGCCTTAAGTTAGGGAGATCCAAACCCCCCTTTCCCACTGGAGAGATAAAAGACTTGTTGACCTTCTTATTTTACCATATTGCCAAATAAATTTGATGAAGACCGACTCCAGTTTTGACATTATTTTTTCCTCAATAAATAGTGGTATGGCTCTAAAGAGATATAAAAGCTTTGGGAACATTGTCATCTTGACTGCATTTATCCTGCCGATCAAGGAGAGGTGTAGTCCATCCCATCTTTTTAGGTCCGTCTCTATTGATTTTATCAATGGTAAATAATTGCCTTCCACTATTTTCTCTACAGAAGCATAAATTGTGACCCCCAAATATATTGCTGCATCCACGTATCTAGAGTCTGCCTTTACCACATTTCCTGTACATATTATCTGAGTTTTTGCTTCGTTTAATAGGTAACCTGACTTGGAGCCAAACTGTTTTGTCAGATCGACCAACGTTGACATTGCTTGTTGGGGATCCTCAGTAAAAACGGCCAGATCATCAGCATAGGCTAATATTTTATTTTCAAAGCCATTTATTACCACTGGTTTTAACCTAGGGCATCCCAGAATTGCCTGAATAAGTGGGTCAATATATAGGGAGAAAAGGATCGGGGAACATGGGCATCCTTGCCGGGTTCCTCTTTTAATGTTAAAAGTATCAGATTTCTCACCCATGACCGTGACTCTTGCCACAGGATTAAGATACATAGCTTTTAGAGCTCCGATAATTTTTTGCCCAAAACCTCTCCCTATCAAGATTTCCCACATATAGCTCCACACCACACGGTCGAAAGCCTTTTCCGCGTCTAACAGGATCATGGCGACTTCCCCCCCCCCCCCCCCCCGTGACAGCATGGGCGTCAAATATAGCTATTGCTCTGCTTGTATGATCGGTAGTACCTCGTCCAGGAACGAACCCATGCTGCCACGGAGAGACCAGACCGCCAATGACCCTGCCCATTCTAGAGGCCCATATTTTGGAATAAAGCTTGGTATCGGAATTAATCAAGGATATCGGCCTATATGACCCCGGATTCTCGCTGGGTTTCCCTTTTTTGTGGAAAATAATGATGTTTGTCTCTTTCCAAGATTCCGGGGTTTCTCCCTTGTATACTATCCCATTAAAGAGGTCAGCTAATAAAGTTATGATTACGGATTCAATACGTTTGTATACCTCCAAGGGGAGGCCATCCGGGCCGGCAGCCTTCCCTGGAGCCAACTCCTGAAGGGCAGTTTTAACTTCCAGTTCGGTAATATCTCTGTCCAGTTCCTCTTGAAGGGAGGGATCAAGACGGGGACCAGAGTCTTCTAAGTTCGTATAATGCCCCCCGATCATTGTTTCTTCATCATATAATTTTTTATAAAAGTCTCTAAAAACACGGAGGATGTCTGTTGTTTCTGTGTACTCTCTACCTCTTTCTTCTATTTTTTTAATAGTATTTTTAGACCGTTCCTGCCTAAGTCGCAGGGCTAAGGCTCTGCCGGCATGTTCTCCAGTTTCATATCGGCTGGATCTTGTAGCCTGATATTCACCCATCGCCTTCTGAGTGGAGATTTTCTGGAGATCTGCCTTGATTGCCATAAGTACTTTATGGGTGTTGCTACCGTCTCCCCCTGATGCAATGACTTTCACATGCTCTTCCTCGATATTCATGAGTCTATCAAGTAATTTTTCTTCTTCTTTTCTATCATCGTTTCTTATTTTGGTCGAATAGCTAATAGTTTCTCCCCTCAAAGCCGCTTTAAAACAATCCCACACTATGTTCCTGGTAGAGCTATATCTATTGGCCGAAAAAAAGTCATCTGCCCAGCTCTTAATATGGGCAGTAAATCTGGCATCCTCCAGTAATCTCCTCTCAAAAGACCATGGTGGTCTATTTGTTCTACGGTAGCTCCTTTGATAGGTTATTACTAGGGGGTTATGGTCAGATAGTATTCTTGGTAGTTTAGTAATGGTCACCTTATTTATCTCTGATGTAGAGATAAAAAAATAATCCAGTTTAGAGTGCGTCTGCGCAGGATTAGAAAAATATGTGAAACCAGAGTTATTGGGCTCTTTTATTCCCCAGATGTCCACTAGATCTAATGATTCTTTCAGGGATTTAATTGCCCTGTAAACTCGTGGTTTTCGACCAATATATTTTACGTTATTCTCCCAGCTAGCAGAGATATTTAGGTCACCACATATTATTGCAGGTGCAGCCCAGCCTGCGAGTTCAATCTCTAAAAAATCAAATATTTCTGGGTCATCGCCCTTCGAACCATAAATTACACAAATGGTAAATCCTAACCCCAACTCGGCAATCACCCATCTGCCGTAGCTATCTGCTTTTACCTTCTTAACCCCCCCCAAGGTTTTCTTTATCAGGATAGCCACCCCTCTGACCGTTGAGGTTTGTAGTGAGCATGCAACCAGATCAAACCCATTTATTGACATGAGATTTCGTTTTGCCCATGGGAGGTGCGTTTCTTGGAGGCATAACACATCAATTTTATTAAATTTGATAAAATGGTTCATCCTTTGTCTTTTCCTCCAATCATTTAGCCCTCCGATATTCAATGTACATATTTTAATGTCAGACATCTTTATTTCTAGTTTGACCTTTTGTCATCTTCTCCCTCTTTGATTTGGTATTAACTATCGACTGAATCAAGTGGTTCCTGTGTCCTACTACGATCTTGGCCATAGTGATGCATACTGAACTCCATTTTATGACTTTTTCCCCTTTTTTACCCCCCCGTAGCCCACCCACCACACCCAACCCCCTCTTCCTCCCACCACCCCCCACCCTGTTCGCCCAGCACTCCCACCCTCTCTGTGAGGCGCACAACACTTGTTTGTGCGTGTGATGTTCATGCAGTTGCAAATGAGGATACCAAAATACCATAATTAGTTACAATAAAGTTACACCCGGGAAAAAGAAAATAAAAACAGCTACCAGAATTGTAACATAATTGTCTCACAAATTGTGACAAAACCAGCTTAAACATCTCCTAGCCAAGCCTAACCAAGCTGACCACACATGAGGAATCCACACATTACATTCCCTTTTTTTTTCCCCCATTCTGACCGTTTACTATTATTTGTCTAGGCTATCCAAATATTCTTTTGCCTTAATCTCAGATGAGAAATATAAAGTCTTCCCTTCATTAATAACCTTAAGCTGGGCTGGGTTTATTAGGAAGGCTTGAAGTTTCTTCTCTTGAAAAGGCTTTATTAGCCCTCTTAACCGCCAGCGTCTTTCCACTGTCACGTGGCAAAAATCAGGGCGGACAAAGAAAGAAACACCATCGCAGTTCTTCTTTGCATCTGGTCTTGCCCTGTCCGAGATTGCCTGCCGGAGTACAAAGTTACCCAGAAAAATAAGCACTGCCCTGGGTTTATCTCCTTCTTTAGTATTTTTCCTTATTTTGAAGGGAATACGGTGGACTCTCTGTATCTCTTTGGTCCAATCCCATCCGGGCAATTCGGGAAAAGCCTGTTGGAAAAGTTTCACGATATATGCTCGGATGTCTGACCCTTCTCTTCCCTCCGGAATTCCTAGGACTCTAAGGTTATTCCTTCGGAGACGATTCTCCATCTCCTCCAGCTTCCATTGCATGTCTATAACTTGGGAGCATTGAGCCTCGACTTTAACCGTGGCAGCTGCCATCTCAGTCTCTGTAGCGACCACCCTCTCCTCTAGATTTGACACTCTATCCCCAGTGGTGGCACATGCCTTGGAGAGCTTTCTCACTACCCCCTGCATTTTTCTCATGGCAGCTTGTGATTTTCTACTATCTTGGCGTGTCTCCTTGCCGTGCGCCAATATCTCCTGGTGGATTGTCTCAAGTAGTGACATTTGAGTTTGTTCCATATGAGGGCTTCCTAGTAGCGGTTGTGTGGAGGAATGATCCCAGGTGAGCTCCTGATGCTCCTGGTGCTCCTGGTATTCCATCTCCTGACTCCAGTCAGCTTTTTTTTTCCTCAGGGCTGTGGTCGGGATATTTTTCTCCAAATCAGTGTCCGTCTCCACACAGGAGCTACGTTCCTCATCCTCATCAGACCATTCTCCTCCATCGGAAACTGAATAAAATGCCTCGCTGGGATCATTTTCTTTATCGCCGCCTCCCCCACCTATAGCGCCATTTAGTATCGTATCATCTTTAGTAGTAAGGGGATTTAGGGGTTCAGGTAATGCTCCATCTGTATTGCTGGTGTCTCCCCTAGTGAATTGAGTGCCTGTGTCCAGCTCCTGTGCCTCAGTTATAGCATCACCGTTTTTATTTAATATAGGGGCTGGATTTAAGCCCGCTGCCTCCGTTACATTCTCAGCTTTATTCTCGACTTCAATTATCTCAATAGTATTAATCTCCACTACTGTTCCTGTTGTTGATAATGAAGTTAGTATTTGGGTCTTGGGGGAACCCGGCTGGTTTAAGTCATCTATAGTCTCAAGTGTTTTATTCTCACCAATATCTTTGCCCCCCTTCTCCTTACCCGCTTTTACCAGGAGGTCCAAGACTGATGTAGCCGCCGACCGGGTCTTGGGAGCCCCCTGCTGACGTTTTTTTTGTTGCGCATCAGGTAAGGTGGTGGTCTCATCGTTGCAAGAGTTATTGGGGGCTGCATTGCCTGCATTACCAGCTTCTTCTTTTGGCATTTTCTTTCTCTGCGTTGATTTGGACCCCTGGTTAACTTTGGGCGCCATTACAGACAGAGTATTCTGCCTATGGCACCTCGCTGCTTGACTGGCTTGGCTGCAATCACCATGCGCTGCTTTGCTTTCTTTTCTCCCTTTGATCCTACTGCTGCAGCAGCAACTCGGTCGCGCTTGATTCTGCTCTGACTGCTGGTGTAGAGCGGCGCTTCCCCAGCCGCCTCCGCTGTTCCGTGTCGGGTCTCTCCTCAGCGGCTGACTCCGTGCTTGACTCCTCAGCTGACTTCGCAGCTGACTCCGCCTCTCAGCAATGCGGAAGGCGAAGGTAGCAGGTAGAGACTTCAGACTCAGCCGAACCGCCCGTAGAATCAATTTCGCCACCACGGCACAGGTGAGAGTCAGCATCCCACACAGCCCTCCGTAAGCCGGCAAATGCTTTCTTCCGCGAGTAATATTCAACCGCGGTTCCGATGCAGAGCACCTTCAGAGCCTCAGAGTGTGGATTCCCCGTGCATGTAACTTTGTCCCGGGCAAATTTTCCGTCTGTATCCTCACTGCAGTACTGCACCGGCCGTTCAAGCGGCCGCCATCTTGCCTCCTGTCCGCCATTGATGCATCTCATTGCAAATGCCCAGGAGATGCGAGGGCACTCATTTCATGCTCCTTTTTCCTGCTGGCTCATAAGGAATCACAATGTTTACATTTTGAGTCGCAAACACAATTGTGAGTTGTGATGTACCTTCTGTACATTTCGAATTAGGTCCATGAAGTCACAAGCCTTCTGTTTTGCAAATCAATGGCTTGAGCGAACAGAAAATCTGCCCAATATTGTACTAATATTTAAAGGAATACTGACATTATACCAGTTTTGAAGTTTACAAACCCAGAAATGTAGCACTCACATGTATCTAGCAGAAAGCAGCTAGTAGTGCTTTCTTTATAGCCAGTATGTTACGTTCATGATCATTTACTAGTGGTTGTTACCTGAGAGAAAGGCTTTCTGTGGAAAACGTGATCCAGGGACACCTGTTGAAACAGGTTGCTCAGTGTTTGGAAGTGAACCATTGGCTCACTCAAGTAGTGCATTTGGTTCCAGAGAAAGAAAGCTAACTTACGTTTAACCATTATTGTACAGCAAGTCAAAAATGGCAGGAATGCAGTGTTTATTCGAGAAGAATTAGTTTAGGGCTTCTCTGTACACTCTTCCGTATTTTGCACTGTACAAGTGCAATCTATAAAAAAAAAATATGACCTTAGCACATTCCCTCTACTTCATGTTGAAATATGTTTAACTAAATGTTCAGCTGTTGTTTACTTTTCAGATACATATTAAATGGGATGTTCCACCCAATACGTTTTTGCCATTTAATGGTCCACAATACAAAATCCGATTCATCCAGGCATTTACATATTTATTTTTTATTTCTGTATTCTTCCTGTCACTTTCTAGGTCTAGCTTGAAAGAGCCTAATTTGCTAGCCTATCTTGTCAACTAAAAGAGTGCTCTAAAAAGCGGAGCGGCTTTGTCTTCACCCACATGTTGATAGCCTTCACTACAGCATTTGATTGGGCAGACGAGTGCTTTAATTGTACTTTTTGTCACATAGAAAACTTATGTTCTTTTCAGTAGAACTAACTTTGTTATGATGATAAACCAATGATCTTTTTATTATGAAGAGTTATGACAAAGGCAATAGGCATTACATTCATTTTGAAATCAAATGTTAAGCGTAGAGGCGTTTAACCTTTTTCGTGCTGATGACGGAACCGCTCCGTCATCAGCCATGGTGGCGCTGTGCTGATGACGGAGCGGTTCCGTCATGGCCCGCCCGACGCGCCTGCGCGGCGCGGATTCCGCACCTGCGCTGGGCGTTCTATTGAGCAGGCGGGGCCCTGACGGAACCGCTCCATCATCAGCACAGCTCAACCACGACTGGTGATGGAATGGCTCCGTCACCAGCATGGACCCGCCGCGCGGCCGCCCCACCCCCTTTGCGCTGCGACGGAATAGCCGCTTCCCCCTGACTGTGCTCCAACTGCCGCGGGCTGTTGTCCCTGTGCACTGCCCCCGACTCCCCAGCATCGCACCACCGGATGTCTCTTCCTGAATTTGGAGCACTCATGCCGAAAGCGGCAATATTGCCTGCCACACAAGCCTTTGTTGAAGTCCCAACAGGCTCCAACTGTGGTAGCTCCGGTACCGTCTTCTTGCCACACCCCTCCACGGGTGAGGCGTGCCAAAAAGGGGGACGGCGTCAACGGGAGGCCGCTGGCCGTATATATACCCAACTTCGCCCCCCACATAGTTTGTTGTTACAGATCCGAGTCAATCTCGCCCAAGTTCGCCCCTGGATCCGACGCCATGCTCGCGCGAAACTCCTCATCGTAATGCGACCATGCAAACACCCCATACATGATCTGCGTCCGCTGGACCACATCCATGTATTTAAAAAGTGCTACCGACCGATCCGGGTACTTTTCGCAATACACGCTGGCAAAGATCAGAAAAGCCGCCGACCAGTTATCAATGGTCACGGGAACCTTGGGTCGCCGTGCCAACTCCTGATCCTCCTCCTCTGACCCCTCCTTCGCCGTCAGCTCCCTGTGGAGGAGCTTCAGGATCTCCACATATTCCCCCCTCCAGATCTTCCCCTTAGTCGCCAGCGATAGATGTGCCCCCAGTGGCTTCGTAATGCCCATATAAGGCAGTTTGCGCACAGGATCATCACAGCTCTCCTTTCCCCCTTTCCCTCCTTCGGTGCCGTCGCTTGAGTTTATAAATCCTGGACACTTGGTGGCCTAGCCTATTTAATCTGGAGAGGTAGGACGGGAGAGAGGGAGGGCTTGCAGAGAGCTTTGCCCTAGTGATCGCTACCTTTATATTCAGGAAGTTATCAAATTCAAGTGAATCAAGATCATATTTGGATTGCAGGTCTTTGAAAGAGAGGGAATATGTTACTTCATATCAAATTGACCCTAACACCCCCCTAACGTCATCAGCAAGAGAACATGACAGAATCTGGTCCAAACTCTCACTTGAGCGTTGGACCCAAGAATTGATAAGTTCTGCCCCCTCTGCTCTTCCTGACCCCATAAAAGCAGACGAAAATTTCACCAAATGGCTCACATCTACTCTGGATACAGTTGCTCCCAAAAAAAACATAACGAAAAAAAGCACTACCTTCAAATCCCCATGGTACTCCCAAGAATTGAAGAACCTTAGAAAAATCTGTAAGATCAAAGAGCGGAACTGGAGGAAAAATTGGGACCCCATCATTAAAGATGAATATAAAAAAGCAATGAGAACCTACAAATTAGCACGAAAATCAGCACAAACATCTTTCTTCAATGAAAAAATAAAAAATGCATCCAATTCATCCAGGGAGACTTATAAAATCTTCAAAGAGTTACTCAAAATCCCTAACCCACCCTCCTCTGAGCAACCCACAATTTCAAGATGCAACCAAATTGCATCCTTTTTTCAGAACAAAATCACCAATATTTTACAAACCCTCCCACCCATAACGAACAATGAACCCCTTGAGGAACGGGTGCCCTCCACAACTGGCCCGACTTTAGATAGCTTTCACCAACTGTCCAACGAAGACTTCCTGAAAACTCTTTCAGGCATGAAAAGTGGCTCACCCACCGATCCTGCCCCTATCCGTATCCTCAAACAAATTGGCCCTGTCATTTCACACCTAGCAACAAATCTTATCAATGCCTCCCTTACTCAAGGAGTAGTCCCCCCAAACTGGAAACATGCGATCGTCAAAGCCCTTCAAAAAAAGCCAGGCCAGGATCCCTCAGACTTTTCTAACCTGCGCCCAATCTCTCTCTTACCAGGTATGAGTAAGATTTCAGAGAAACTAATCAACCAGCAACTATCTAACTTTCTTGAAAGTAACAATCTCCTACGCCCATCACAAACAGGTTTTCGCCCCGGACAGGGGACAGAGACCGCCCTGGTAAAGGTAGTCGAGGAAGCCAGATGCATCTTGGATTCAGGGGGATCGGTTTTACTGATCCTCCTGGATCTAAGCGCTGCATTTGACACGGTGGACCACAAGATCTTGATCCAGCGACTACTCAACCTGGGAGTGAGAGACAAGGCACTCAGCTGGCTTTCATCTTTCCTGAAGGACAGAACCTTCCAGGTCTGTGAAGGGAATATACGATCAGACCCATTTCACCTCCAGTGTGGGGTTCCACAGGGCTCTTCATTGAACCCCACACTATTTAACACCTACATGGCCCCCCTGGAGGATGTGGTAATTCCCTTTGGGATAAAAGCTGTAACATATGCCGACGACACCCAGCTGGTTGTGTCTTTTTCCCTTGAAGGTGAAAGAATAAAAAACCTCCATGATTGCCTTGAGGGAATCTACGAGTGGATGTCCAAATCAAGGTTGAAACTCAATGGCTCCAAGACCGAGCTCATGTTGCTGGGTCACCAATTGTCGCCTCTCCCGTCCGCCATGTGGCCCTCTTGCCTAGGTCCCCTTCCTCAGCCCAAGACGGAACTCAAGAGTTTAGGCTTCTGGCTAGAACAGGATTTATCCATGAAGACACAGGCCAAAAAAACTGCTGGCACTTGTGTCGGCTTACTCCGCTCAGCCAGGAAGGTTCTCCCTCTACTCCCCGCACAATCTCAAAAACTGCTGATACAGGGACTAATACTATCGAGGTTAGACTATAGTAACGCCCTCTTCCTGGCAGCCCCAGAAGCTACCTTTAATGTTCTCCAAAGAACACAGAATGCCGCTGCTCGGATGCTGACAGGAACACCTCGGAGACTTTCTGCTAAACCAGCACTAAAGGCACTCCATTGGCTGCCGATTCGAGAAAGAGTCATATTCAAGGCCCTATGCACCACCCATAGGGCCCTGCAAAACCTAGGGCCACCGATGCTGAAGACCATGATCTACCCATACAAACCCAATAGGCCCCTCCGCTCCTCCCAAAGGAACCTGGCTACGGTCCACAGAGCAAAGAAAGCCCGCACTGGAGGACGCCGTTTCTCGGTCACAGCCGCTACTCTATGGAACGCGCTACCAATTCAGCTTCGGGTCGAACCCAACTACATGAAGTTCCGAAAACTACTCAAAACGCACCTCTTCCCACAATAAAACTCCTCTCTCCTTCTTTTACCCTTTGACCCCCCCCTCTTCCTCCCCTCAGCTGTATATGCAATCTCAGCGCTGGGACGCTTTCGGGCAGCCATGCGCTATATAAGTCCTGCTTTCATTTCATTCATTTAATTTCATTTCATTTCCTAGTTGGTGTGGGAAAAAGATGCCCTTTTTAACCCAGAGGGGATTATACAGTGGTTTGCCCCTGAAAAGCACGGTAGGGTTATCCCATATCGACTCCCAACGTGAGCGTCAGATGGAGGTATCAAGTAGCTTATCAACTTTAAGAAAGGCAACTCTAGTATTTCGAAAAATAGGTTTCGAGCAGGTGATTGTATTCAGCTTCGCGCACAGGACAGCCGCCGGGGCAACATTCCCGAGAAGGGCTTTCTCTATTTCAAGCCACACGGGGGTATAGACTGCATGGGGTGACAAGCAGTAGGAGCCCTGTTTGGCGAAAACGCAGTTTGATATCTTTTGAAAAACGCCAGATTGACACCCCCCCTCCCCCCCCCCCCCCCAGGGATTTGTCCATACAAAGTTTCTTTAAGCTAATTCGTGCTTTTTTCCTTTCCAAAGGAAATTGGTGAGTGTGGCATCTAATTTGTGATGAAATTCCGGGGATAAAGTAAGGGGCAGCATAGTGATGAGATAATTTACTAGTGGGGAGATCATCATTTTTATGGCCTCAATTCTTCCCCACCAAGTTATGAAGCGGGGAGACCAACCATCAAGTTGCGTTTTAATTTTTTTCTAAGGTTGTTTTTTCATTACGCTGAAGGGTTTCAATAAGGGTGCTACCAAATTCAATTCCGAGGTATTTAATGAAGCCAGTACAGGCCCGAGTTACCCAGCATGCCTTTGGTGCCGAGTATGTTCAGAGGTTTAACCTCAGACTTATCCCGGTTTAATTTGTAGCCGGAATGGAGGGAATCATTTTCTATAGTGGTCATAAGGGCTTCAATGGAGGAGTCTGGCTGTTCAGTGACCACCAGGATGTCATCTGCATATGCGGCCAGTTTTATTCGCATGCCACCAAATTCCACACCTTTGATATTATCGTTTCGTTTTATATCGACGATGAGAGGTTCAAGGGCCAGGAGGAAAAGAGCTGGAGAGAGGGGGTACCCCTGTCTGGTTCTTTGTTCTAAATGGAGAGGTTCGGAAAGGGAACCGTTTATGGCGATTTGGGCGGACAGGGAGGAGTAGAGGGCCATTACCATGTCGATATAGGACTTCCCCAGGTTAAAAGATTGCATACAATGCTGCAGACAGAGCCACAACACCCTGTCAAACGCTTTTTCCGCGTCCAGGGTGATGGCAACGGAGGAAGTGGCTGTTATTTTGGCTTTTTCTAGGACATGGCAAAGCAATCTCGTATTATCATTGGACATGCGGTATTTGAGGAAACCCACTTGAGAATTACTAATTAATTTAGGGAGGATTGCATTCAGTCTGTTGGCTAGGGTTTTTGCGTAAATCTTGCAGTCCAGATTTATGAGCAAGATTGGGCGACAGTTTTTCGTTAGAAGGGGATCTTTCCCCTCTTTCGGAATGATAATTATGGTGACCTCACTCATTGAATCAGTGACACCACCCTTTACAGTAAAGGACTGGAAGAGGTTCAGTAGGACCAGGCTGATAATTCCCTCAAACTCCTTATTAATGTTGGCCGAAAAGCCGTCAGGGCCTGGGGCCTTATTACTCTTAAGGGTTTTGATGGAGGCAGAGATTTCCTGCAATGTGAAGGGGGAGCCTAACTTGGAGCTGTCCTCATCAGAGAGTCGTGGGAGGTCTAACGAGTTCAGGTATTTGGTGCACGCCTTTGTGTTAAACGCCATCTTGTTTTTGTAGAGGTCTTCATAGAAAGATTGGAAGGTGTGCAGGATGTTGTTTTGCTTTGTGTGGACGTTGTTGGCATGGTCTTTAATGGAAGCTATATGGAATTGTTTTTTCTTATGTTTGAGGTTAGACGCGAGTAGTTTCCCGGCCTTGTACCCCCCATAGTTTCAGTGCCTTGAATTTATTTATCCATACCCCAGCACGTTTGCTCATGATTGCATTGTATTCATACTTCATTTTAGTGAGACGGTCTAAAATGGAGTTATTATTTAGTTCGGCCGCATGGGATATTTCCAATGCCTTGATATCTCTCTCGAGAGTTTCTAGTTCTAGATTCAGTTTTTTGTTTATATGTGCTCAGATGCCAATAATGACACCCCTAGTTGTGGCTTTAAGGGCATCCCACACTACCGATATGTCCGAGCCTGGTAAGTCGTTCAATGTGATGTATTCGCGGATGGCGTTCTCTATCCGTTGTTTATTTTCAGGAACGGAAAGAATGTCTTCATTAAAGCGCCAACGTTTCGGGGGGAGGATAGAGCGTGAGCCTTCGAGTTTAGTGTAGATACAAGAGTGGTCCGAGACCAGCTTGGGTGCTATGTCAGTCTCCTCTATGAGGTGTGTGAATGGGCTAGAGATTAGTATGTAATCAATTCTTGAGTAAGAATTTTGGGGAGCCGAATAAAATGTATAGTCTCTCCCGTCTGGGTGTTGTAGGTGTCAGGAATCGCGTAAGCTGTATTTGGAGCAGAGACGGTTAATAATATCATGGGAACGTGAAGGGTGATATGTGCATTTGGATTGGCGGTCCAGAAGGGGCTCTAGGGGGAGGTTGAAATCCCCACCAACAATCAAGACCTCATCTTGGGGAATGTTCTCTATTGCAGATGAGACGGATTCCTAGAACTCTGGGGCATCAGAGTTTGGCGCTTAGATGTTTACTACATGAATAGAGTCATTGTCTCTCATGAGATGAGCCACAATCATTCTGCCATCATTATCGTGAGTGTGTGACATCATAGAAATGTTTGACTTTTTCGAGACTAGGGTGATCACCCCCCTCTTCTTGTGGACTGCAGAGGAACAAAGGGTGTGCGAGATCCAATGCTGCTTAATGAACTCAGTATCTTCTTTTCAAAGTTATGTCTCCTGCAGTAGGATGATATCTCCCTTGGATTTTGCCAAATAGTCAAGGACTTTTCTGCGTTTAACTGGGTGATTAAGACCCTTGACGTTTAAGGTTACTTGTTACTATATTAAGGCTTTCTGCCAGGGATTTTTTTTGAGTCATCTAGCCGTTAGGTGTCGCAAGGGAAGTGGCCGGCATACTGTGGATGCAACTGTGCAATCTATGGGACCAGTATGTTGCAAAGCGGGGGAGTGTACTAGTTAGCTGGGAACTATAGGCTGTAGAAATCCCCTTAAGTCAGCGAACTTGTGGCAATCAATATTGTGATAGTATGATGGGCAGGCTACATACGATACTACATTTGAAGTCTGTGCAGCGGATAAAAAAAGAAATAAAGGAAACAATACTGAAACAACCAAAAATACATTTACCCCTTGTCCCCCCAGTCCTCCCTCCTTCCAATGCCCTTGACTCCCCTCTCCCCTTCCCCCCTACCTTCCCTCCCCCTCCCCCCAACCAAGGTGATCTGCTACTGCTGCCAAACACCTGCCATTACTGCCAAAGCCTGCGGATTGCTGATTTTTGTACCTGGCAGGCCAGGTGCTATCCAGGTGCTATCCTACTCGCTAGAACCTATGGCCACTGCTGCTTTCAACCGGTACCAAGGAGCTATATACCGGGAGCCACACCTTTATGATCCCTTTATGATCTACTGTTAACCTACTGTTAACCTGCTGTCAACCTACTGTGAACCTACTGTGTCACTGGCCGCTGGTCCGTAGTCGGGACAACAGAGGACTCCCCTGCACAACGTGAGTGTGGCGAATGGGATCTTCATCTTCCCCACATTGGTGCCTGGCTGATTCTCCTATGGCCTAGCTCTATCCTAGCAGATCATCTGGCTCTCTGTCTGAGGATTCAGGTATGACTGTCTGATCCTCCCGCTCCTCCTCCCTCATCGATGTACCACCTGAGAGTGATCTCCGACTGCACAGTGTAGAGAGTCGAAATTGATTCCTCTGGATCTGCTCTTGCCATCCATCAGTAGTGAGCTTAACTTAATGAAAACTCATATCTGCTGACTTATTCCTCTCTTCATCTCGCTTCCTGCCACAAGTAATATAATACGAAGCAAGCAGTCTACCACGCAGACGAATACTTACTTTCTAGTGCCTACGGAGTAACCTCGCGTCACCTGGTTTCTTCTCGTCTCCCCCTGTTCCTGACGACGCTACAAAGATGGCGGAGAGAGACAACAAAAACAACAAGAAAGTAAGACCGGAACCAACATTGTCTGAATCGCCTATCAAAGCTAAATCAGACCTAACAAGTACATTGGACCTGATTCTTAATAAATTGGCGGAGGTCTACGGCTTGGCTAATTCCACAAAAGGTAACACCGATACCATGCAACTGGAGCTCACAGCGATCAGAGCGGACATGAGCTCTATGAACAAAAACATTAGTGAAGCGGAACAACGGATGAGCGACGTAGAAGATAAAACAACTCATTCGTTCAAATTAATACAACACCTTCAGAGCACTACTAATGACCTCAAGCGTCAAAATGCAGAGTTAGAGGACTGTAATAGAAGGGGTAATGTACGCATCTTTGGTGTGCCGGAGGACTCAGAAAAAGACGTAGAATCTTTTGTGGCCTTCCTGGAAGCATGGATCCCAACAGTCACGGGAATTAACTTCCACCACGGCCTGGAGCTAGACAGGGCTCATAGAATACCAACATTTATCTCCCAAGGAAAAAAAGGCCCTTGTCCCTTGATCTGCAAACCTCTCCGGTTTCAACATACCGAGGCCATCCCATTTTACAATTCGTCAGAAAAAAGCATCACATCACCTGGGAAGGACATCGTATAATCTTCACTCAGGACTATTCTAAAGAGACTGTTGAGACAATAAAAGGCTTCCTGTCACTAAGAGATAAACTGAAGACAAAGGATATTCAATTCTCATTCGCAGGTCCGGCAAGGTTTAAGATCATCGACCATGGCAAACCACGCTTCTTCTCGAGCCTACAAGACCTTGCACGTTATCTGGAAGATTCACCACAACAGTCCATGGACTCCTCAAGCGGATCTTCTAACAAACGGAAAACGGAAACCCACGATTCTGCTAGCCAGTGACTGTGGTAGGGTTGTTCTGGTGAGCCACTGGAAGCGTTTCAGGTGACTCGCTAAGCATGAATTTCAGTCATTGCCATTGCCATAAACTGTCCTGACTATAAGAGGCACCATTTATTTATTGCAAATTAGCAATGTCTAAAGGTATTGGTTCACTCCTCATGGGGAGTTATGCTCTTACAAAATATACAATTTCGTTCTTCCTCAAACTGTTTAATACTGTTAAACCCTGTTGCAGGTGCTCCATTATTGATATACTTGAGCCTCACCTGAACCCCGGGTACTCCATATAACACATATGTTTTTGGTGGCAGCGCCTCTTTCAATTCCGTACTGTTGAGCTGATTTCCTTCCATCAAGCTGCTTCACTCCTCGTAGATACTCCTTATATGTGTTCAGTCGTTCATTTGCAGGCCTTATGGGATTATAAATTGCTACCACCCGAAACGCTAATATTTGCTCACAGTTGTTAGACTTAAAGTTGTAGCGTTATATTTCTGATAGCCCTGAACCTCGCATAGAGGCCCTGTTTTGCACATGTTATGCTATGTACGGTTACACAGTTATGCTAAGATCGCTCAGAATGTTGATTCTCCTGTTGATCTATTAACCTACTACACATTCCTGTGTTGAACCTGGACGGTACTGCTGTCGCAGCTCCTGAATTCATTTGTGCATTTTGTTGGCTGCATCCATGATGGCTGCATTGTTGAAAAGCTTTTCTCGATCCAGTAGGCCGGAGTTGGTTAAGGTGACAAGCCAATGATGAAGGCTGTAGACCACATTGGTTAGAAGAGAAAGGTTATGTCAGATAACATAGATCTGATTGGTTTATTAAGAAGTTATCATGACAATAGGCCTGAATTATTTACTGTCAAAATCATATGTTAAAACCAGTACGCATTGAAAGGTAGATTTGTATTCCAGTGTATTAAAGCCAGGAAAGTTATTATGTGAGATGCACTCTTGCAGATTATTGTACTATGCAAGGTTCTTGTTTATTGTGAAAATATAGGACAAAAAGCCATTTGACGGTGGATAGTGAAAGACAGTAGACCACCATTTTTTAACATGAAAATACACAGTTTACCGTAGTAGGCAACAGGTTTGGTTCCTTCATCTGACAAACCCTCAGAGTAGAGGATTATTTGTGTGGTAATCCTTATTAGGCTCTCTCAAATTCAAAATGTAATTTATTTGCATAGTTAATTAAAAACATTGCAATACAAGTGAACCTTAGCAAAATACAATTAATCAAATACAGCAGTAAAACTTCTATAATCTATGATATACTCATTGTTAAGTTAAAACATTCATTAATAAAACAGTGGTAACGTCTAAAGATACAAGTTCAATTATTGTAAAGCAAAGTAACCCAAAACTCTGCACAAGTAAGAGCCGAGTAAAACCACCAGTAAATATAACATGACTGCCTGACCAATTGCCTAAAGTTAGAGTACAGAGACCGGGGGGCAAGTTAGGAAAATGTTAATAGCTCTCTCTACCTGTGGAGGGGGCATAAGGTGCGGAGGAGGTTGATTTAAAGTGTATTAGTGACAGTCCGCAATAGGAGTTTTCGTTTCTGTATCGTATGCCCTGTCCATCTCTTGGTAACAAGATCTCAATATGAAAGTGTAAATGTGTCTCAGCTTTGTAATGCCTTTGCGTGTCTCCCCTTTAATAATGCCAGTAGTGCCCCAATAGCTGAGCCACACCCTACTCGCTGGTCCTTCGTCTGCCTCTTTGCGCTCTGCAGCCAGTACCCTTTTCACCACTATCCTGAGAAATGTTACCAGAGCACAGTTCAATCTTAAATCCATAGGGTTAACACGCAACAGCTTTCTCTCTGCATGATCTTCTCCCTCTTTTCATGAAGTCTTTGAGTAGGATTTTCTGATGATCATTCAAAGTGGCTATGCAAAGACACAACACATGAATGGTGTCCTCTGGTCCTTGTCTGGAAGACCTCCAGAGTTTCTTTTCTTCTCCAAGGTAGATAGTCTTTTGATACAGGGAGGATCCACACTCAATTTGTTAGGCTCTCTGAAAAGAGTTAATATATTGCTTTGCCAGAGGAAAAGGCAATAAGCCTTCTTGCTTCATTGGCATTCAGATGCCATTGACCTGATCTGTCTTTGAAACAAAGGCAGTAAACCTGACATAATTATCGTAAAATGCATATCACAAATGTAATAGACATTGAAGGGCAGATTGTTATTTCATTGTGTTAAACCCTATATAACAAGGTATTCCAACCATTTCTGTAATAACAGCTGTTTAAGGACATTGAAAACAAGCTACTATTATTACTAGTGTTTTCATAGTGACCATGTCAAACAAGATTGGTTGACTAACAGAATTTCGAGTTCAAAACTATTGTGAGTCCTAGATAGCTTAGCAAAAATATCAAGGACCAAAATATCGAGAAGGTATTTCATAAAGGTAAGTATGGATTTCAGGCCTCGAGAAAGGTACTCACCCAGAGT
Source organism: Lissotriton vulgaris (assembly GCF_964263255.1). Classification (NCBI taxonomy): domain Eukaryota; kingdom Metazoa; phylum Chordata; class Amphibia; order Caudata; family Salamandridae; genus Lissotriton; species Lissotriton vulgaris. The sequence continues at coordinate 1,192,877,351 of NC_141696.1, read as the reverse complement.
CAGATATTATGAGGACCAGCTATTTTTAGGGCCTACTGGCTGTTCTGATGAGCTAATAAACAACAGGTGTTATGTTCCCTCCAAAAGTGAGTGAGCATTATAGAAGCAGTTTAATCTTGTCACATTTGCTCTGTGTGCAGAGGCAAAGGTCAAACGTCAGCTTATGTCTTACAATATGCAGTCAGAGAAAGAAAAGTAAACAAAACCTCCAGGATAAAATAAGCAGCAAAGTTAGAGGATTTTGTAAAGTGAACTGTTTGACAATTGTGCTCTACAAAAGTGTGAAATGAAAGGTTGTAGGGTGTCAGTTGTTTTTCTAACACAAAATTTAAATAGCTTGTAAATAAGCTGTACAAACACTTCAAAATATATTTTCGTAGTTATGAAAGCACTTTTTTTTGTATTTCTTTGTGATTAAAAAAGTTTTTAATAGGATGAAAGAAAGCAGAACTCTTTACTCAGTGATGCGCAAATATTATATTTTTGTTGCTGAAAACCAATTTCCACAGATTGTTTATATTCTATATAGTTCTATTAGTAAAACAGCATGTTAGTGGGAATGTTTGAGGGCATTTCAATGGAAAATATGCTGTTTCTAAATGACAATACATTTATAAATTATGCTTTAGTCATACATTTATTAAAAGTATTTAAACATGAACTGAGAAGCATTCCTGCTCCTGCACTGATTCTATTAGTGAACATTAGAGGCAGGTCAGGGGTTAGGTGTACCCTATATGTTGGTTAGATTCTCATTATACATGGTGCTAAAGTTTGGTCTATTAAATCAGGCAAAATAGATTGTTTGCGCAGCAGAAATGCTGAACTTTAATATTTAAAGGTGCTCTCATATGTGATCATGAAGAAAAAGGCAGCTCTGTAAAATAAATTATTTGCTAGTATCACATAATTTGAGACCAGATTACGGGACAAGTATAGTACAGTTAAGTTGAGTAGACTATTCAAGCCACTAGACCTGTAGGTCTAGTAATATTTTTTATGATTTTTCAAGGCCTTGATTTGCTATTCTTAACTCCATATATATGTATTTCTACCTTCTACTATACACACACACACACACACACACACACACATATGTATGTATATATATATATATATATTGAATACCAATAATTCACCGCACACGCCTTGATATCAGATTGCAGTTTCTTTTATTTCAAAACGTGACAACACCTACGCGTTTCGAACCGTAGTTCGTGTTCACCGTGAACACGAACTACGGTTCGAAACGCGTAGGTGTTGTCACGTTTTGAAATAAAAGAAACTGCAATCTGATATCAAGGCGTGTGCGGTGAATTATTGGTATTCAATCAAAACGGGACACTGCCCTGGTCCCTTCACCGGCACGGACTGAAGAGTGCTCCCGCTGCGACAGGACAAGTTGTATGCTATATATATATATATATATATATCCTTTCGTTGTAGCTCAATGACGCCGCAGCCTTGGCGCTTCACTTGCGGTGCAAAATCCCCACGGCGGAGCCAAGCCGTAAAATATTCATCCGAACCTTCTCAGACTGAGAAGAATGGAGACACACTCACGGACATGTGCAATTAAGTATTTTTTTATTCAGTAATCCACACGGGTCATCGGTATTCCAACCAATGCGTTTCGGTGTCCTCCGACACCTTGATCACGGTCTGTGATCAAGGTGTCTGAAACCTATCTGGTTGCTCGTTTGCCACTTTAGCCGTGGTCACTACTTTTAAACCGGGCAGCCATCTTGAGATGCATTGTCCATAGTGCAACATTGCTTAACACTTAGCAAGTGGCCTCCATGTTTAAAAACATTGTCAGCCATCTTGAATCTGTACAATAATGACACCCTAAGCACATTACTTTTACATGGTGGCTGGCTAGTGTGACGGTCAGTGAGTGATCATGTTGGATTGGTTTTGTGCATACTGTATCAAAGACGGGCACTCAGACTAGCAGAAAGAACCTGGAGACACCAACCCTCTCCCTCCCATCTGGCTCAACTTAGACATGCTAGAACCACGTACAAAAAGCACATCTTCAAGCAAAAGGCATCCTTCTTCCGCACTCAACTAGATCGTGCCAAAAACAGACCCAGGGAACTCTTCAATATAATTTGTAATCAAACCTCCCCAGCACCTCCTAATATGACAGCGTCCTCGGCCAGATGTGACGAAATTGCCCATTTCTTCTCGGATAAAATTGCCAAAATTGATCAATCCTTCCCTCCCACAAAACCACCCTCCAACCCACTCCCTTACGACCCCTCTCACCCTCCCTCCTCTCCACACCCCCCCCAACCACTCCACTGGCCTCCCTCCTACCACTTCACCGGCTACCAACCCCCTAACTCACAACTAATGAACAATGCATCCTTGCTCAACTTCCTCCCCGTCACAGAACTAGAAGTCCTCAAAATAATTGGTAATCTTAAACCATCCTCCCACACAAAAGACCCTGTACCCTCCAATCTTGTCCCCACCCTTAAACAAATCATCCCCCCATTCTGGACAAAAATTATCAACAACTCACTCTCCACTGGCTGTGTCCCCACCTCCCTTCAATGTGGTCAAATCTCACCCATAATTAAAAATCTAAATGCTGACCCAAATGACCTTAACAATCTCCGCCCTATCACCAACCCCCCCTTCTCTCAAAGGTCCTTGAGAAATGTGTCCTACTACAACTTGACAAACACATTGAAAACTTTTACCTACTCGACCCCCTTCAGTCTGGCTTCAGGAGAGGCTGCAGCACCGAAACGGCAATGCTCAATGTCATTGATGACATCCATCAATCTCTTGATAATGGTGAGACCTCCCTTCTTATCCTCCTTGATCTCTCCGCAGCGTTTGATACAGTCAACCATTCAGCCTTACTCAATGTTCTTATGACCCGCTTCGGCCTTAACAACACTGTCCTCAAATTGTTCACCTCTTACCTTCAACACCGAACTCAGCAAATAAAAATTCAAAATTGTCTATCTAACCCCTCCCCTGCTCCCTTGGAGTCCCCCAAGGTTCTATCCTCTCCCCTTCCCTCTTTAACCTCTTTATGGAACCCCTCACTCTCATTCTTAAACAAGCAGGCATCAATTACCACCTATACGCTGATGACACCCAAATCTACTACAGATTAAAACTCACGCTGACATCTTACACCTGAACAACTCCCTTCAAAAGATTCAGTCCTAGTTCCAGTCATATCATCTCAAACTAAACCCAAATAAAAATAAAATCATCCTTTTCGCCCCTAAAAAGAACCGTCTCCCCGTTCAATCGTGGATCTCAAACCTTAATGCACTCAACTGCTCACTCACACTGTCCAACTCCGTCAAATCTCTTGGCATTACTATCGACAGCACCCTCACCCTTAACGTTCACATCAAAAACTCTGCCAAAGGAGCCCTCTTCACTCTCCATCACCTCAAGAAAATCAAACCATTCTTACCCATCGATGACTTTAAACTTGCAGTTCAATCACTGGTTCTTTAACGTATTGACTATGGCAACGCCATCCTCAACGGAATCCCCAAGGTCCACCTTGCCCCTATTAAAGCTGTACTCAACCTTGCAGCCAGGCTCATCACAGACTGCAAATGCTTCGATCATATCTCCCCAGCTCTCAAATCGCTTAAATGGCTCCGTATCGAAGGGAGATCAACTTACAAAATGGCCTGCATTACTCATAAAGCACTCCACCAAAACACTCCGCAGTACCTATCCAAGAAACTCCTTATCGCTAGTACCACTCGTCCTCTGAGAAGCTCCAACGCCCTCCTCCTAATCCCTCCTCTGCACAAAAAGAAAACCACACAATCTCACTCCTTCTCTAGAACTGCCCCTTCTATCTGGAATACCCTCCCGAAAAACCTGCGCTGTAACCCCTCGTACGCCAGCTTCAAAAAAGACCTCAAAACCCACCTCCTTAACTACTACTGGGGATCCTAACCTGTGCCTGACTCCTGATCTCATTTCAATATTCCTTATTTGTCTCTGTAATATATGGCCCTCTTCCTGTAATCCACTCTACCAATATTACCAGTATTATTTTGCCTCAACTCCTGTTTCATCCCTCCTTGATTTTGTAATTTGGTTGTTTTTTACTTTGTTATCATGATTTTTATACCATGTTTACTGTATTCTATCCTGATCATGTAAAGTGCTCTGATACCTCTGGGTCTAGCCAGCGCTAGATAAAACTTTTAAAATAAATAAATAAATAAACAAATAAGGTATTGCTACTCCACGGTGGCTCATACATTGCTTCTAAACGTGGCAGCCATGTTGAAACTTTAAAACAACCATAGGGGATGTCCTCTCGCTGCTATATTTAAGTGTATTTTTCATTGCAAGGATGTGCCTGCATTGTTTATGTGGTGGCATGGTTTCATTCTTCCGATATTTATATTGTATGTGCTTTTTAATTTATTTTTTATTTTTTACTGTGGCTGGGCATGTGGGGGAATGAAAGAATAAGCCACTGGGTGGAGGAATGGCTGCATGATACTGAAGAAGCAGTATCCCCAGATACTGAAGTAGCAGTTTCACTCATAAGCGCGACCTATTGTGATTGGCAAATCTTGTTTCCAACTGTAACAGCTGAAAGTTGTCACTTGGCAGACAGACGCCCTCTCTTGTTTCTATCTTCTGACACATTTCGAATATGACAAGCACGTTACTTTGTTACTGTATGCGGAGCACTCGTCGTGCAGTAGCAAAACACACACATAAAGTAACAAAATAACACGCCTCTTTTCCACTTAAAACGTGTGAGATAATTGCAAGGGAGAGAAAGACGGTGGGTGCCTGGTGTTAACTACCTAAACTTAGAAAAAGTGGCAGAGAATTCAATTTAAATAATAACGTGGCAGGATAATGCTGTGATTTTGTAAAGTGACTCGATCGATACCCTCAAATATGTTTTGGGCGAAACTTTCCCTTTAGGCTGAAGTATGTTTTGCTGATATCGATTTCTGAAGCATTAGGGGCAGTTTAGAGAGGGGGCTAAGCGTCGAATTTCTTGGGAGGAAATTATTCAAAATGTGTTCACTGTTCCTTTTCCAGAACCCGCCTTCTATTTTGGAGACCTCGAGTACTATGTAGAGGAGAACGCTGGCTTTGTGGAAGTGCGTGTCTGGCGAACAGGAACCGACCTTTCAAAGACTGCAACGGTGACCGTCCGGTCACGAAAAACAGAGCCGGTGTCTGCGGAGGGTGAGCGTCCCCTTTCTGTCACGTCACCAGCTATCGATAACTTACACATGAAGCAGACTCACCTTTAAATGTAGCAAGAAACGGGCAACTATTTAAACAAGTCTATTTTTAACTGTTTGTATTTTCTATTCTATTTAAGAATTTAATATAGCACTGCCTTGCATTGCCTTTTCGAACAATTTCACAGGAGTTAAATTCAAAATTTAATTTATGACACCATTTGTTTATTGTCAATAAATCCAATGGAAGATGTACTTCTAATATGATATAAAAACAAATTAGAGGCAGCAGTATTGCCTAGAAATAGCATCACCAAAGGTAACATATGTCTTTACTTGTAATTCTATCTTTTTAATGCAAATGAATTGATGTATTACTTACTGTTCATTTGAATAATCACTTGCCTACTTTCTTCTTGCACATACCCAATGCAAAATGTCTGCATGTTCATTCTTTAACTTTTTTTAAGTCAAAAGAAGGGTGATTAAAATGTGTAATTAATAAATCACAGGTATGTCCATCTTCTCCTTAAATACAGTAGAAAATGTTTAACCCCTTGCACGCTCGTGACTGAACCATTCCATCACGAGTCACGGTGGGGCTGTGCTGGTGACGGAATGGTTCCGTCACGGCCCGGCCGCCGCGCCTGGGCGGCGCTGATTCCGCGCCTGCGCTGAGCGTTCCATTGAGCGGCCAGGGCCGTGACGGAACCATTCCGTCACAAGCACAGCGCCACCGCGGCTCGTGACGGAGTGGTTCCGTCAAGAGCATGGCGGCACCGCACGGCCCCCCTCCCACCTTGCACCGCAGTGGAATTACCACCGCGGCCAAGGGGTTAAATGCTGCAGTTTGTTAATATAAAAGAATGCTGTCTTGGCAAAGCTTACTAGTATGTCATAGCAGGCATGGCTAATAGCTTTACATAGCTGGAGGTGGAGGCTGAGAGAAAGCCATTGGACAGGGAATGAAAACTCATAGTCCACTAGCCTCTTTACAGCTTCCTTAGATAAACGTTCCTTGAACAAACTAATTCCTCCAGGAACCCATTAGAAGCTGCAGTCAGGGCTGTCTCTCCTGTATCTTAATGTTGCCGTACATTGATTGGACATGGATAAGCAGAGTGAGGTGATAAACTAAACAACAGCCAGTTGAACACAATGATGGATATTCCTGTAATAGTTGGTAATCTGAAGAAATGTTACCTAATGAGGAAGAATACACCCCAAAACTTTTCGAACCTTTACTGTAGTGTGTGAATCTACATGGAAAATGAATTTCACTTGAAACTTTACTGGCTGTATACTTTATGTGAACTTGTCTGCAGGAGTGGCTTGAAATAACTGAGTCCACTTATGTAATGTTTCCTTGTCCTTCTAGCTGGTGTGGATTATGTGGGCATTAGTCGTAATCTGGATTTCGCCCCTGGTGTGAACATGCAGACCTTCCGAGTAATCATTCTGGATGACCTGGGACAGCCAGTCTTGGAGGGAGTTGAGAAATTTGAATTGATTTTGCGCATGCCCATGAATGCTGTCCTCGGGGAGCCAAGCAAAGCCACTGTTTACATCAACGACTCTGTCTCTGACTGTAAGTGATTGTTCAGCCGATCAGAAGTGTTCTTTTTTTTCTTTTTTCCACTGTGTCAGTTTCACCTTAACTACTTACTCGCACAGCTGCCTCCGTGCCACTGTTGTTAACACTATTTATCCACCTTTATCTCTATACAGCTGTTTTTAGATAGTTATTATTGTAACCTTTATCTTTATCCTTTATCTCTGTACTGCTTATTGTTTTGCTTATTCCTCATTATTGTAGCTCATAGCCTGTCATTGCATTATTATTGCCTGCTGTTTTTCCTGCCGCTGCTCCCCTAACCGCTCGTTTTTGCTGCTGTTTTACACGTTCTGTCTTCCTGCTTCCCCCCTCCAGTAAGCCCCACCACCACCCAGGACCTTCTTAATGGAGGCCGCAGCACGGTTGCACCATTAGTGCATCGAAGGCAAGCCTATCTGCATCTGTCGGGGCCTGGACCGCACCCAGCACCAGGAATCCTGGTTTTCGCACCCTGCACAGCTACACCTCCGAGCCCTGCATTTCGGGCGCAATGACAACTGCCGCTGTCCCTCACCACACACCATCAGAGGACCATTCTCCCGTTCTCCTGTTAGCACTGCCTCTTCACCTGCAACACCGAAGCAACCAACAATGCCAGAGGCACCGCAAACGCACCTACGTCCACCACCACGACCGAGACCACCACAGCACAGATCCTGTGCATTTTACCCAATGCATGATTGCTTTGCAAACAGATCTGGGACACAATCTTATCCCTCACCACGGACATCATTTTCCTCACAGAGACCTGGCTAAACCCACCTCCACGCTGGACATCGCCATCGCCACCCCCGAAGACTACAAGACAACACACTGGGAGGGAACTAACAAACACGGAGGTGCTAAGCCTCATCAGAGGCACCCTCACATACAGACCACCAGGACCACGCCCTTGCTTCTGTAATGCTATTCCTGACTTCATTGCCCCTATTGCCATTGATTCCGAACACTGCATCTTCGTAGAGGTTCTCAAAATCTACCTTGACAAGCCCAGCGACACCAACACAACTGACCTCCTGGAAAGTATTAGCAACATCTGCCTCTAGTAATTTGTCACCGACCCTACACACATCGCAAGACACCCACTCAATCCGATTTTCGCATCCAGCGACACAGTCAAGTACAACCATATCCCACAGCTCACCTGAACTGACCACTACAGCGCCCACTTCACCGTCTCAGGACCTACCAACACTGGCGCCTTGTCCCTCAGCTCAGCACTCAGAAATTGGAAAAATATATCAGAAGACAAGTGGAACAACACTCTCAACTCCCACCTCCGAGACTCAACATCCAACCCAGAACAGGCGGCAAAGAAGTTCTTTAAGTGGATCACAGAATGCACTAACACAATCTCCTCTGTCAAGCTAGCCAAATCCAAAGGAACTGCTAGAAGATCCAGCTGGTTCTGAACTGAAATCCGCCAAATGCAACTGATGGCAACTAGAAAGGAAATTGGCGCACCAGCAAAGAGAGAAGTGACCATGCCACCTTCAAGAAAGCACTAAACCAGTGCCACAGCCTCCTGAAAGAAACAAAGAAGAAAAGAAGAACATCCTAGCAGACCACATAGAAGCCACCGCAAACCGCAGTAAAGAGTTATGGTTCATAGTGAAGGCATTCTCCAGCTCTGCAGCCATTGAGATCAAAATCGCCCCCCTCCCAAGGACTGTGATACCTTGGTGGACCACTTTCATAATAAGATATCAGCCATCTACGAAAATCTCAAACCCCAGTCCCTTGCCACCAAAAGCATCACCATGCTCACACCCACAAACACAAATCCCAAACACCTGCTCACCCACTGGGACCCTCTCACAACTCAAGCCACAATCTCCAACATGAGCTCAGTGCACTCATGGGGCACCCAATGACCCTTGATCCCTCCAAATCTTCAAACTCAAGAGCAAAACGATTGGCAACGAGTTCGAGAAAGTCCTGAACATCTCCATTACCTCGTACTCCTTCCTGGAAGACAAGAAACATGCTGAAGTTAGGCCCCTCCTGAAGAAACCATCTGCCAAAAACACAGAACTGAAGAACTACCGGCCCATCTCACTGCTCCCCTTTCCACAGAAGATTCTCAAGAAGGCAATCAACCAGCAACTCAATGAACACCTATAGCACAACAACCTCCTGGACCCATCTCAATCCAAATTCAGAGCCAACCTTAGCACCGAGACAGCCCTGATCACATCCACCAATGATATCCGCCCCCTCCTGGACCACGGTGAAACAGCAGCCCTCATCCTCCAGGACCTATCAGCTGCCTTTGACACTGTCTTCCATCACATCTTCGTCAACAGACTCCACAACTTCGGAATCCAGGGAAATGCCCTTAAATAGACCACCTCAAACCTCACCGGAAGAACCCAGAGAATCTGTGTCCCACACTTCACCTCAGAACCCAAGAAGATCATCTGCGGCATCCCCTAAAAATAATCACTCAGCCCCACCCTCTTCAACACAAACCTGACCCACTGGCCCACACCATCAGATCACACGGACCCAACATCATCTCCTACGCCGACGAAACCCAGCTCATCCTCTTGCTGTCAGAAGACCACTCCACCACCAGAACCAGCTTCCACAGATATATGGTGAATGTTGCCGGCTGGAGGAAGGACACTGTCTCAAACTCAATACGGACAAGGCAGAAGTCCTCATCTTTGGTAACAACTTCTCCCCATGGTCTGCTTCATGAAGCTGGTGAGCTTGGCCATCCCCGCCCTGACTGATCACACCCTCAGGCTTGGCATCATCTTGGACAGCAAACTATCTATGAAGATACAGGTAAACAGAGTCTCATCCGCCTGCTTCCACACCCTATGCATGCTCCTCAAGATCTTCAGGTGGCTCCCAGTTAACACCAGAAGGACCAGCAGGCACTTGATACCAGCAGGCCGGCCTGTGGGAACACATTCTCCATAGGAGTCACCACACACCTTCTGAAGAGACTGCAGACAATACAAATCTCAGCGGCAAGCCTCATCATCGACTTCCCCAGATAGGACCACATCAAACCTCATCTATAATAATCCGGTCTTTGTAAAGCACAAACTAATCACCCCTAATGGTCTTAAGGTGCTGGGGGCTTTTAGAGAGATTAAGTGAGCTATTGCCCAGAGTCACATGATGCTGAGCTGCTGTCAGTGACAGGGATCAAACCATGAGCCCTGCGCTCTGGAGTCAGCCGATCTGGCCGCTGCACTACACCTCTCCGTGCTCAAGAAGCTACACTGTCTCGTGATCTAGAAGAGATTTCAAGTAAGTGTGGGCGCAAAATCCGTTCCGCTCGCGGATTTTGTGGATTTTCGGCAATTTCACGATCTACAAATCTCGCGAAATTGATGAAAATTGGAAAATTCGCTTGCGGGCTGATTTTTTTTTTTGCAGCAGCAGCATCTTCGTGGATAATGCAGATAGGATTCATTCTGGCACGATGCTCCTGTCACAAAAATTAAACCTCAACAGGAAGCACTTACAGATATAAATACAGCAGGTGCCCAAGTTGACGCTCAAATTCAGTCACGCATTACAATCAGCCCAAACAACTAATGAGAGCGGTCGAGGCTAGGCAGGTGTGCTACCTCCCCATATCTACCGCCTACAATTAGATGTAATCCTTGATGGAGGACTTTACAACCACGAGTTTCTCAAGCGCAAATCCCTGTGTACTTACTGTGACAAGGAGGCTGCTTCCTTCTCATCTGCTGCTCTGATTGGTCTCTGACCCTTAGAAGAGGCATGTGAACTCGCATGGAAGGCCCAACCGTTTGGCCCCGCCACACACGCTCAAATTCAGTCACGCTTTACAATCAGCCCAAACAACTAGTGAGCGCGGTCGAGGCTAGGCATGTGTGCTTCCTCCCCATATCTGCTGCCTAGAATTAGATGTAATCCTTGATGGAGGACTTTGCATCCACGAGTTTCTCGAGCGCAATCCCTGTGTACTTACTGTGACCAGGAGGCTGCTTTCTTCTCATCTGCTGCTCTGATCGGTCTCTGACCCTTTATAAACAAGAGGCATGTGAACTCGCATAGAAGCCCCGCCCGTTTGGCCCCGCACCACACACATTAGGGTACACGTGTCACATTATTGCAAATGGCAAAAAAATCAGCGATTTCACGGGAAAATCCGCGAACTCGCAGATTTTTTTGCCATTTCGCGGGAATTTGCGGACCACGGATCCGCAAAATTCACCCATACTTAATTTTTAAGATGCTGACCCACACATACAAAGGCCAGCACAACGAAGGACCAGCACACATCAACATATGCATGACCTTCCATCAACTAACTAGTACCCCTAAGATCTGCCTCCCTCTCGCTCGCAAACACCCCAGATCCGCCAGGGCAACAGTGTGGACGGTCCTTCTCACACCTGGCAGCCAAAGCCTGGAACGACCTTCCCCTGCACCTCACGACCGCCCCATTGTTCCGGCAATTCAGGAACAAACTCAATATCTAGCTGTTCCAATGAACAGATCACCACAAAGCAGCTAGCAAACAGTGCTTTGACATACTCACCGGTGATATGCCGCACTTTATAAATCCTTGATTGATTGGTTGATTTCAGTTGTATGAAAATATTGTGGAAAATCTGATGTTGCAGTTGTGTACAATAAATATTCTTTATTGATATCTTGTACATCTCAAAAGTGGCATGGAGCTTTGTAGCTGCATCATAAATGTTCTTATTATACTGTTTGCATGATTAGCCACATTTCATTGAAGTATTTTACATGTGTTTGACAAACCTTTACTCGCACATAGGATTGACTGTGAATGTATATGATTACTTGAATTTAGTTTTTATTCATAGGCTTCTTGTCCGCCTAACTTTGAAAGTGTGCCACTGGAAAAGCAATTCACCAACTCAAAGTATAACATGTATTTGCACAACCCAATATGTAGCCAAGGCGTCTCCACTTCAGGTCTTTTTCATCCCACCTTCCAGCTAGGGTCTCAAATTAGAAAATGTTTGTTGTATCTGATTAATAAAAACTATTAGAAATCTCAAATATACTACACATTAAAAGTCACATCTTCAGTTAAAGGATTAACAGCCTGATTCATCATTGGGAGGTTTTGCGAGTCTGAAATAGCGAATCATAAGGAATCGCTATTTCAGACTCGCAAAACGGGATTCATGTAGGAATAGCAACATTTTTTTGCGATTCCTACAGATTCCTTATTTGCGATTAGCAAATTGCTAATCGCAAATAAGGAATAACTCCCCATTCATTGCTATGGGCTAAAAGGCCCATAGGAATGAATGGGGAGTATTCCTCATTTGCGATTAGCAATTAGCTAATCGCAAATAAGATAGCGATGTAAAGGGTGCCAGGGGTGTCCAGAGGACACCCTGTAGCACCCCTTAAATGCTAATATAAACAGGGGTTGCGCACACACATGTCCAAAGGACATGTGTGTGTGCAACATGCAACTCAGAAAAATGCTTTTAAAAGCATTTTTCTGAGTTGACGCTATTTACCACGAGGTTTGACCTCGCGGTAAATAGCGGCCCGAAATTGCGATTTCGCAATTTGAAAATGGATGATGAATTGCATTTAAGGAATCTCAAATAGAGATTCCTTAAATGTAATTCCTCGCAAATTTGCGAAATCGCTATTACCGATTTTTGCATTTGGGATGATGAATCCCAAATGCAAAAATCGCACTCGCAAAGGGTCAGATTCTCAGAATCTGGCTTTTTGCGAGCGCAATTCAGCTTGATGAATCAGGCTGTAAACTCATTTAAAAGAAAATAACTCTCTTAATAATTGCAAAAATCGATAATTGCAACCATTTATGTATGCACTCTCAAAAGTGCTGGCGGGTTGCTGCCTGCACATAGAGTCACAGAGCAGCTTTTCAACCTGAGGGCAGTGCATTCTACATTATAGGGTGCAATTTCCCTGTTTGCACCTGGCACTAAGCATGGGCGAATTTTGCGAATCTCGCGTTCGCGAATTTTGCGGATTTGCGAACTCGCAATCCGCAAAATCCGCGAATTCTCGCGAATTTGCGGATTTTTTTTTTTTGTGTTTGCGCGGGTTTCTGCCAGTTCGCGAGGGTTTTGTACAATGTCGCAAATTGCGAACTTACCTGTCGGGTCGCAAGTTTCGCGAACTTGTTGTTTCTACGTGTCCAGCCTGTTTGGGACACTCTTCTTCATCACTGCCACTCTCTGTCACCACTGCCACTCTCTGACTACTCATGCCACCCTCTGGCCCACCCATGCCACCCTCTGTTTCATCACAGCACCCTCTGGTTGTCCAGTCAGTGTACATTATTGTGGCAACGCAAGCACACCTTCCCTGCCTCAAGTGACCTGAATTAATTTGGGGCTGATTAATGTGTCACAGAATATTTTTTTAGCTGGCACCTGCTTCCTTAGTGCTTCCTGATTAGTGAACTTTTGCACTTGCTAAGTGCTTTCATTGTTGCAAAATTAGTTACAACACCTGCCCTGCCCCAACTGACAATAATGAATTAGGGGCTGATTAATGGATTTGAACTGCCAGCCTGGCTCCTGCTTGTCTCCCTTAGCTGTAATTCAGGACCTTTGTGGCATATGTGTAACTATTCTGAGGTTCAGAGCAGGGTCACATAATAGTTGCAACTGGCAACTGAACTCTGGAGGGGCCCCTCAGCAAGCGCTACAGGAAATGGCTACTAATGATGAGCCTGAACTTTTGAACCTGGTAAGTAGTTTCAGTTTTGATTAGATCGTATTTCTGCAATTTTGCACTTATTCGCGGGACGCGAAGTTGTACTGGGAAGCCGCGAACTCACGCGAACAGTGCGAGCAGTGCGAGCAAAATCCGCTGCTCGCGGATTTGCGGATTTTGCGGGAGATTCGCGAATCTCGCGGATTGCGAATTTCCCGAAAATCCGCAAAATCCGCGAGCGAAACGGATTTTCCGCCCATGCTTACCTGGCACACCTGCTTAAAGGTGCTCCATGTCACAAACAGGACAAGTATGCCCTATATGAAACAGGGCCTTGTATGTTGATGTTCTTTGACATTAATAATCAATGGAGAGTATTTTTTGTTAGAAAAGTGCTGGATGCAAAGTTGCATATTTCAGAACCAGAAGATCAATTCACTGAGTGATTCGGATTATCTCATTGGGCCTTAGCTCTCTTCCCTGCAGACATTTAGGAAGTACTCAGAGGCAATTCAGTTGAATGTGTAAAGTATGTGCTACAGACGAAAACACATTAATTTCCTAAGGAGCCAATGCCAACCTCCTACGTACCCTTGAGGCGAGGAATCTGTTTCTATTTCAAAGCCCCTGTAGCTGCTAAACTTTTGAGGAGCGTCTCACTATATGGAAAGGCCGTGGCAGCCCTTGCTTTTCACTGAGCTACAATTGATAGCAGTGGAGGTAGGGATCCTGTCAGCTTTGCCCTTCCCAAAGTCCACTCCATGTGATCTGGCTTCTTACTGTCATATTGGCAGGTATTTCAAAGTAGCCCAACTCTGGGAAGTAGTGTAATTGAAAAATGATGTTGGAAAAGATGTCCTTTCTTGCACAGTTTTTAGAACCAAAACATGACATCCTTACTTGCTTGCAGTATCTGGGAACCACATTTTTAATGAATTGTATTTCTTGATTACTGCCATTGTCTGGGGTTTTAATTAAAGTAGGGTGTTATCAGCACTAGTTGTAATATTAGCTCACTTCCTTTCGGTTGCCATTGTGTGGCACTCAGTTGAAATGGCAGTCAGATTCTACCCTCCTACCAGTGTCTGGAGCCCTGTGGTTGAGCTGCAGGGAGCGGCCTCCATGAGGATGTTGTCCTCCTCTATCACAGGGCATGTGTGTGCCTCTGGCTCTGTCAGTTAACAGGTCGACAGGTGAGGAAGCGGAAGTTCACGTATGGATAAAAAAGTGATAATGCATTAAAAGTATATTTTTTTGTCAGCAAGTTAACAGTACTGGAGCAGCTGAAGTTTGTATAGAATAAAAGAGAATGTTCCTAGAGCTTGTGTAATACAGATTGAAACTTTATTTAATACTGGATGGAAAAACTATGTTTATTCATCATCCAAGTACTATTCAAGTTTTAAAGGAGTCAGTTTGGGATTATTTATGTTTTTTGGGCTCAATATAGTAGATGCGTCTGTAACACTTGTGTTTCCCATTCCAGTGCCTAAGGTACAGTTCAAGGAACCAGTTTACATAGGTAATGAAAAAGATGGACAGATTACAGCGGTAGTGTACCGGTCTGGGGATATCAACTACAAATCTACAGTGCGATGCTACTCCAGGCAAGGCTCTGCACAGGTAATGATGGACTTTGAAGAACGTCCGAACACCGACAGTGCCATCATCACGTTTCTTCCAGGTAATTACTGATATTTTTTCTGTGAGTCATACTCCTTCCTTGACAGAGGCTTAGAGTCTACTTATAATGAGCCTTCAAAAAGATTTTTTTGTATTCAAGTTCAAGTTGGGGGCCCAGAAATAATAATTTAGGTAAACTGCTAAATCCATTCAGTGACATTAGCAAATTTACATTTGGTAGAATTCCTGCAAAATCGAATTTCGGGATAGGACCAGGTTAGCAGGCAAGTCTGGGTAGGCTTATCGGCAGAACTTTGTAAACACGTACCACAACATATGTTGTGAGTACTCAGTTACCTCTTGCAAGTAGTAGCCTACTCTGGAAATACAAGCAAAATTACTCTTGTTAATGGGACAATTAATTGTGTTTCCAATGGGGAATGAGGGGAAAAAAGTAAGTTGAGAAAGGTATTCATCCTTTTCAAATAAATATTTCTCAGTGGAGAAACAAAACTCTTATATATGGGGGGATACACAAAAATCCACTATGAACACCTCTAGTCATGCAATACCCAGTGGACATGATTTCTCAGGCTGCGTCCACTGACAATATCCATGTGACATTTGTGTCACAAGATCAGAGGGAGGAACGTTGTACTGTGAGCTGATGTAGTACAAATCACAAAGCCCGAAAGCTAGCATAGTTCCTCAAAAACTTTTGTCTTACTTCCAAACTGTTGGTCTTCTCATCTAGACTACAGAAAACAAAGATTCAGTGCTCCATTTGCCCAGGAACGATTCTATAGTCTCTGTGGAGGTGATGAAACATATTAATGGCCAACATAATTGATACCTTTATGTAAGCTTTTCAGGACCTATCCTAAAATACATCATCACCTTCACATCAGACTCCTGGATACATGAATTTCCTCCACATCCTTTTGTGTGCTTCTTCGCTCAACTTCTCTGCTGTGGCCTTACGCGTTGTTCTCTGCAATTCTTTCCATTGCTTATATTCCAGTGTCCCCACTCTAAAAAATACTTCAATAAATAAATAAATTCGATCAAATATCTGATATTCATACTTATTTGTGCTTATTTTAGGTGAGAGGGAGAAGCCCTGCATCCTTGTTTTGGTCGATGATACTATTCACGAGGAAGAAGAAGAGCTGCGCCTGGTTCTTGGTACTCCGAAGAGTGACTCACCTTTTGGAGCTTCTATTGGTGAACAAAACGAAACTCTGATCAAAATCAAAGATGACTCTGACAGTAAGACCTTAATAAATGTATTACTATATGACTGTCTTCGGAGCAACGCTGCAGCAAATATCTCAAACTATTTTCTCCAAATTAACAGGAGCCATCATCAAGTTTGGAGACACCAAGTTTAGTGTCAGTGAACCCAAGGAACCTGGTCAAATTGTGATTGTAAAAATTCCTGTCCTTCGCCTTGGTGACACTTCGAAGGTGTCCATCGTGAGGGTGCACACAAAGGACGGCTCGGCCACCTCCGGAGAAGACTATAACCCTGTGTCAGAAGGTATGAGCAAAGCAGTTGATGCTTACTTTCTGATGTTGCATTCCCTTCTTTCCCAGTGTTCTTGTAGTGGGCAAAGAGACACACAGCCTAAATCTGTACCCATAACAGCAGTCAAATTATCATTCACTTCTACCAACCATACTACTTGAATCTTATAATGTATGTGGCTACTTCTCCATTAGCTCTTTACTGTGTTGTAACAAAATACTGTACCATACAAAGGGAATATGCTCAGGACATGTCTTAAATTGAAAAGAACGAGTGACTGTTCTTTATGATGTTGACAATTACTTTGTGTGTAAGTAAACACACTCTGATGCTTCACACACACTAGTATTTAGTCTTCCTCTCTTTCCTGTTTGTTAACTAAGCCATTTAATACAAGGTTTTTTACTGGTACAAGTTGATGCCATAAGCTTTACAGCAACAGCTTGAATTCGTGTTTAAAAAAGTTTTGCAAAAAACCTATACAATGAAGAGAGCTAGAACAAGTCTCCTTCAGTCTATGTTTTACATTTTTCTTCGTATTCTCGAAACCTTTGTTTTTTAAGAATAAACCCTAAAAATGTATTCATAGTCGTACATTTCCAGGGGTAAGGCTGGAAGCCTTAACATGGGTCACAGGTATATTCCAAGGTAGAAAATTCACCCATTAAAGGTTTGCTTATTTTTTTTTTGATAATGAAATAGTCATCTGGAGTGGGAGAGTTAGGGGACTTTAGAAGAAAAATGACTCTTTGGGAAATAAAAGAAACTGATGATTAAATAAGAGGTGGGGAACTGGATTAAAAAGTTTGACAAGTCTGAAAATAAAAAAAACAAGTCTGTGAGTAGTGGCTGTAACTTTGTAGTAGAGATACCCTTGATCACCTGGTTCATTTAGATTCAGAGATGTAGATATTGTGTAGAGAGAGGAGTATGGTGATATTTCATGCATTTCCTTTTTTTAGTTAGTTTCCTTACTTCTGAGGCTTGTGTGTTTCTGGCTGTGGGGATCCCTCAGAGAAAGGTTGCTTCCGTGAAGGGGAGGTTCTGAATTTGGATACTCTTCAAAAGAGAGACACCCCTGATCCTTCGAGATCTCGGGCGGGTAGAAGTGGAGAGCAAGTCCACCAAATATTAGCGGTTGTTTTAATGTATGGCCTTGTAGGCTAGGCTGTCAGCATGTACACCTTTACTGGTGGGTGTATCTCCTTTTGCACAACTTTTCGTACACCAAATAGCGTAATATACTTATTTGTACACTTCTCTTTGAAAGCTGCAAACAAATTCAGGTTTCTACTCTTCTCATACATGAAATTCTTTATTTCATCATTTTCCATTAATTTTATTCCTTTAAATCATGATTTTCATGAATGTGTTTCAGTCTATTTCTGGGGCAGCCCTTCATCAGGGCACTGCTGTCAGTTCTAGGAGATGCTGTTCTGTGAATGACCACTCCATTCCAACAAGGATGTCTCGGGAAGAGGGGATGTCATTGTGTTCATGGGAACTCATCTTCTTATGTAACTAGGTTTGTGTTCTTCAAATACCAACAGACACATGCATGCAAAGTCAGCTATCAATAACAGAGTGAAGTGAGATATGCTATAGTGAACACATTTGGTGTGGATTTGTCCTTTGAGATTCACCATTAACTTGCGGTCCATTTTCTAAACAAGGCAACACTTTTACAGTATATGGAGAGTGGTGAGTATGGATTAGTTAAGAAGGTCCTCGTGGTATCACAGATATTTCTAGTCGTGTGCTGCCTGGCGGAACATACCCATTCCTGCATGAGTCAACAGAAGCTTGACATATGCATGAGTGGAGGACCAAGCGCACCGTGTGACACCGTACGGTGACGCCAGCACTGAATAACCTCTCGACAGTAAATCTGGGATACTCTCTTGAGTTGTGCAATCCTAAGCTGTACATTTCCAGGACCGAGCAGCACTGGTGCAAACAGACGTTAGTGAAATCTTATTGCTCTTCTAAAAGAAGTTTCTTTTTATTTCCCAAAGAGCCAGAGATGTCCTTCGAGCCAGACTAATCTCTCGGTCCATGTTACAGAAACTTGGTACCTGTGTTTTCAAAATAAAGGATAATGTTTGCCTGGCGCAAACTGCTTTCACACTATATTTTCTGGGGTTACATGATAAGTCATGGACAATGCTTTTTGTTTTTAAATGATAAAGATGACAACTCCGTGGCAAAGCCAGTTTATTCAGTTTTTGTTACAAAATGATCAAAGACAGGCTTTCTTCTAGTTTAAGAAATATTAACAGATTCGATTTTGTTTCGTTGAAATGGCTTTTACACATTTAAAATAACACAACTAGCTGAGCAATGAAATGTTTACTAGTTTTGCCACTTAAGTTTCAGAAAAGGGTGCAACAGATTTTTCTGATGCACTTCTTAGGTGTGACTTTAAATTCTTGTTTTACCTTGTAAAAAAAAAAAAGAGTTTTTTATACGAGGCAACCGTGGACTAAACAGACTTGAAAGCACATGCAACACATGCAGTGCTTGTGCATGATTTCATTTTGACCCTCAAACATCGGTTTGTACAATCCCACATTACACAAACTTATGACCTGCTATTTTTCTATAGTGCTAAGTTTCTGTATTAGGGCTCTGTTCTTCCACTTGAACAACTCTGTATTTTCGACTCGTCACACCTCAAAGAATGCCAGATTGTACAAGAACTGCCAAATCATTTGTTGGGATATTCAGCGTTATTTTTTAGTGATTTCACCGTTAACAAGTGATAGACTTGAGGCCCACTTGGCATGGCACCCTCACTTTGTTGCCTGGCCAGAAAAGGCCCTCCCTGACTGGAACTGGCTGGATGCCTTCTGGAATGTGTGTAACTTCTTTAGTCTATCGGATCAAAGGACTTTCCTGCCATCTCACCTCCCTCTCTAACATCTTGCGCCTCATATCTCTTCTGTGGAAAGTGTGGTGCTATCTTTGACCTCTGGTTTTATCAGTTATCATTATGATTTGGTGTATTAGATTTGCTGAGAAACTCAGCTTGGAGAAGGATTGTTTAGTGTGGAGTTGGCTTGAAGTGTGCAGTAGTTGCAGTTTCTGCACACTCTAGTTTTTTTCATACATTACTTTTCTGACACCATTACTTTGTCCTTGTGTTTCTTTTCTACTGTTGCCAAATTCATAGCATCTTATATATACATTGAGAGAACATTCATTTGTTAAAAATACCCTATAATTTCACTGGTAAATTGGAGCCGTCTCCAAGCGGGCATGAAAGTAAAGTAGAAAAAAGTAGCCCTCAAATGCTTAACCCATTCTATCCTCACATTTTAGCCTTGCACTATTCCGAACACCACCTCTGGCCAGTGGTCCATTTAAACCCGGTAATTCCACTGAAATGCAACAGTCGGGTAATGAACAATCTAAACAGCGTCTTTATCACTTGTGAAAAATGATTACTTTATACAATTACTCTTTTCAGGAACTTACTGCCCGGCAGGTAAAAGTGCTTCCCACCCTACTAACGCAGTACAAAAGGGGGTGCTGATGGACGGAGCATCTGACTGAATTAATCAAACACTCACACCCAGTCAAAAGATCTGGGTTTAATCCATCACCGTTCTTTAGCCCACTCTGCCACCCCAGTTCAGACATGGCTATATGCAAATCAGTCTGACCCTGTGCCTCATGGGAACAGTCCAGCCCGAACTGCCAAGCCATGTTTTCCCTGGACCGGAAACAAGCTTCCGAGGACCGGTTTCCGGCATTCCAGCTGTCTTCAGCCGGGCTTGCTTGAATCCAGTGGCAAAGTGAGCAAGGGGCTCACGTCCGAGCATACCCTGCCACACTTATGGCGGCCAAAAGCAGTACAAAAGGGGGTGGTGACCCTACTAACAGCATTACTTCCATTACTAAGCCCCATGTGCTGAACGTATGTCTTCATGAAGAAGAGTCATTATCATACAGGAATATCATTTTTCCCATGCAAATTATTTTAAGGTACCCGAGGGAACCAGAGGTCTTCTCTAAATATACATCTCTCCCCTCTGAAGTCTTACTTGATGATCTATGAATTAGTTAAGGTAGCAGATACATATTGTCCAAGTAGTCTGATCATATTGATATATGTGGCATGGCAACACACTAATGTAACCAAAACATTGGTTGACGGAAAAACTGTGTCCTAAATATGATTAACAAAAATATTGTGAATTGTTGTTAATAATAGAAAATTCACACCCAGCGGTATGATAAATATACTTATATTGATTGTTAGAAACATACCTTCTCTAGAACTCTAACGTCGTGCATCCCAAGATCTAGAGTGTGATCCCTTCTCAGCAAATGGCATTATTACATTATTTGTGGACAGTTTACACCATTTGCCATTTTATTGATCTTCTTTCACCCAGAAACTCAGCGTTCAAAGAAATAAAAAAACATCTCCTAAGCAGCCGTAAATTGACACAGACATTAGCTCAGAGGACTTCTTAATTTTGAACTAAAAGTATGGGACGTTAAAAAAACTGTTGTTTGCCTTACAACTTCTCCTAGAAAGACGAAATGTTTAAGTTGTGTCTTAAGTAACACATCTCTTGAAGGAATTGAGGGATACAGGGAAGCACTCGTGCCAACGTTAATTGAAAGTGGGATTTTTCTGTACTAGCCAAACTGGCCTATTCCTTCCTCCTTGTCCAACAATCAGAGACATTTTTCACATGACAAAAAAAAACATAAACATGAGAATAGTGCATATACTCAACAAATCAGAAAAGCCAGGCTCCTATATGATTGTGGAACATATCACTACCGGTCAGAATGCAGAGTAGCAATGGCTGCATGCGCACAAAACAGGAAAAGCAACTACCAAAGCATGCTGGGCTTTAATTAGGCAAAAGCTGGTAAAATCATTTGGTGTAAATATTGCATTTGGATGATATCGGCCAAAGGAAACCAGCATTAGACAGCAAAGAGTTGATCAATCTGAGGAGCTGTGCCCCAGCCACTATAAACAAAAGTTACAATGTTCTAAAAGGAATGAGACGGCAATGCTGGACAGTGCTATATGAAATAGGGGGCAATGCTGGACAGTGCTATATGAAATAGGGGGCAATGATGGAGAGTGCTAAGTCATGTCGACAATTCCTCTCTTGATGGAGAACAAGCTCATTTCAGCAATGACTCTTCTGTTGTTTGAAAAAAAGGGCCTGTTGCTTCATTGGTTGGTTTGCAAAATTTCACACTGGTTGCAAATTGTGAATAGGTTTTTTGGACCGGTGTAGTAGCCCATCTGGCCCCCAATTCTCCGGGGCCCCCAACATGAATTCTAGCAAGACGATGGGTACTGGAAGAAGGTACCTTGTTTGAGTCAGTAAAGGCAAGATGCAAGATTGCGTGCAGTGTTTCTTGCCAGAACTCATCCAAGCTCACTTCTGATAATTAACAGGAGTATACTAAGTTTTCCTTCCCTCTCTATAGAATTTGTTAGTAAATGCGCTTGGGGATTCGTGTCACCGGATGGCTTCTCGGCTACAGATTCTGGCATGGAACAGCGTGAGCTAGGAGGGTGGAAGTAGGTAGTGACAAACCCCTCTAAGATTGGGCAGATGCTACAGAAGCACTTTCCAGCACTGCATGCAGCATTATGCAGCACTACAACTCTGCAGTGGGTATTGTCACACTGCATGAATAATGATCCATGGACCGTTGAAAAAAGGGACATTTTGATCTTTAGGCATTGTGGCCTTCTTCAAAAGAAATGGAGTAGGCTTTGGAGGATCAAAAAGTAACATTGAATGCGTGCGAATAATAGGGAGCCGGTGATGCAGGGTGGCTCCTCCTGAAGAGCGGAGGAGCATCGCCCCGCCTGCAATAGAACAGTAGCCACACAGAAATCAATAAAATGGCATGCAGTGCCATTTTATTACCATGCCATTTTATTTTAAAAAGGCTTGTGCAAATGTGAGCGCAGGAGGTGGGGCTAAATCCTGCATTGAAGGATAACAGCTGCCCCTGCAGTGCACTTGTCGGGTTGGCCGGCTCTCTTGCTGCAGCCAGACCGACATGCACACTGTAGACGCAAGCCAGCAGAATGCTGGCACAGGCCCCCAGCCTCAAAGTGAGTGCTGGGTACCCTGCTCTCACCAATGCTGGAGCTGCTCTCAGCAAAAGAGCAGCTCCAGGATTGGTTGGATTTGCATTCCAAAAGCAGGACGGAAGTCCTTCCCTTTCATGCTCGTGGACACAATCAGGGATAGAAGTGCTGCATTGGCGGAAGCAATACTTGTGAGTTTGGGGACATCTCGCCCACCATATTTTTATTTTATTATTGGTAGCTGCCACTGCAGTGATGGTCCAGTGCAACTCAGGTGACATCCTCAATTCCCCACTCTATTTGCATACCCTGATGCATCTGGTATGCATTCTATATGATTTCCCACAGATAAACATTTGGATCAAGTGGTATGGGGTTCGCGTTGGCAAAAGGAGCACCCAGGGGCTTCCATACTATATATCTATGTGTTTGTAGATTGACTCCTAGGCTTCAAGGCTCGGACTACTGATGCTGCAGGCTTTCAACTTCCCGTACCTCCTGTGATTGAGACCTAAATTAAATGCGCCCAGTGCAGAGTTCCAACTATACCCCAAGGGTCGGTTGACAAACGGCAACTCCTGGAGTCATCAGCAGTGTGAGATTCTGCCTCAGAATCAGACCATTGTGGTGTGCAGATCATCAAGTGGCTCGCTCCAGCGAAGCGCATGCTCGTAGCTGCAGTTCTGTCTCATAAAGATGCCGGGTGCGGTTCAAGCAGCGCTACAGACCGCTGCTTCCTCACCGCCCCTTTCAGAATTCCTACAGTTGGTTGCTCCATCCATATCTTGAAACATCGGCCTAACTGCAGGGCCTTGTGAACAACATCATAAAAGGATGTTTCAGTAGTTATCATCACAATGAGGACAGATAAGCCAGGAAGGATGGCCCATAAACGCAGAGTGGGTCTTTCTGAAATAATATCTTTGTGAATTATTTCTATACATTCTGAAAAGCCACTCCACAATTTTTTTTAAATATTGAACGGAACGTGGTGACAAATACTATATAATAATAATAAGGACATTTTATAAAGCGCCTGGTACGCTCAGATGGCGTGTCCCCGCGCTGAAACCGAAGAACTCAAATGGACAGGAGTGTGGAGTATGCCCGATTATCGTGAAAATAGGTATGTTTTTAGCTTCTTCCGGAAGCTGGATTCAGATGACTCCAGGCGAAGGTTAAGAGGTAGGGCATTCCAGCTCTTCGCCACCAGGTAGCGGAAGGATCTTCCTCCCATTCGAGCCCTCCTTATCCTAGGTACCTTTAATAGGCCTCCATGGGAGGAGCGCAGAGCGCGTGTGGGTACATACCTGGTGACTAGATTCTGGAGTGGTGCTGGTGCCTTCCCAGCAAGGATGCGATGACAAGTACAAAGGGCCTTGAATTCGACTCTGCTCCTTACTGGCAGCCAGTGGAGGGTCTGCAGGGCAGCTTTGGAGGCAGATTTTTTGGGAAATTTTAAAATGAGGCGAGCTGCCGCATTCTGAAACACCTGGAGGCGATTTATTGCTTTACAGGTTGCTCCCAGATACAGCAAATTGCCGTAGTCTAGGCGCGATGTGACGAAGGCATGTACCAACGTTCTACGCACAGACGTAGGAAGGAGATCTAGGGCCGTCCGTAGGTTTTTTAGAACGCTAAAACAGACACCCGCCACACAGCCTATCTGGGGTCCAAAGGACAGGTCAACGTCAAGTCAGACTTCAAGGTTCCTAACTTCCTGATGAGGTGTTGGAACCTCACCTAAGCATGGGGGCCACCACGCCGATGCCGATACTGATCTCTCTATAATGTATTCTGAGTAAAAGGCTCACTTATGAAAAAAGTCCTTTCAGAGGGAATACAGCTTTAGCACTATATATCTAAAGGGTCAGAGACAAAATGTTTCATACTAAAACCATAATAACTCTACGAACAAGATACAAGATGGAACAAATATCAAACGGCAGAGGACTTTTTTAGATTCTTGTAGACGGGATGCTCTGCTGGAAACAAGCTCGATGTCTGTTCGCGACATTACAAGAGCTAAAGCCTATGCATTATAGCCTATATTAAGGCAGACAGGGTATCAGCCATGTTTTTAAGGAGTATCCCAACAACCAAACTCTGCATGAGGGTTTGATTCTGATTTCCTTTTTAAATCTTGTTTAACTTGGCAACGTGAACCAGCCTGATTTTGGTACCTAGTACAATTGGAGGGATGCTCTCTTCCAGTTGAATACATGAATAAAAAGTAGCAAAGTTTCCTACTTCATTATGTATTCTGTCCTCTGTCTGTCGAACTTAAAAGCAGAATGCTAAGGTGTAGATTACAATATTGAGCCAACGGCAAAATAATTCTGGCTGACATCCAATATAGTTGTAGATGGGGCCTAGGTGAAGTGAATAAGATCCTCCGCTAAAGAGTGCCACCTCATTTACATATTCAGGAGTGATCTATAATACCTCAGTGGAATGATTGCAGAGCTTGGTGCAGAAATGTTTGTTTCACCCAGACACAGGGTTTTAGTCTTGACTTTTGCTGATAGATTTGGCACTCAAGCCCTCCCTGCACCATATTATCAAAATAAATAATGTGGAATTAAAGGCCAGATCATCCAATGGTGTAGGTGTGTGGGGCCATGGGAATGTAATTTCACTACTAACAGAATTAAAAAGAGTATTGTGGGCCTCCCAACCTCGTCTCATCAGTTCACGAAGAGAGAGCACTCTTACTGCTGCGTGTTGTCGGCTATGGGGCTTAAACCACAGTTAAATTATTTGTGGTCTTTCTTGACAGATATACTATAATCAGAACACTCAGGGAAATATACCGTTCGTGAATAGTTTACCAACCCAGTCTTAATGTTTCAATGCTTTGCAACTGGATTTCAGTTGCAAAATATTAATCTAGCTCATACCACTTTGAGAGTGGGCAGGGACGCCTTCAACACGCTCTTCCCAAATACCAAATAGATATGGGACTGGAACATTAGAAACAGCAATTCTGAGATCACAAACTCTGAATCGCAGTGTTTGCTACCATGAAAAGGATTAGTACATCTGGCCGTAAATGTTTTATGCTCTTATGGTTTTATGGTTTAGTAAAATAGGGAATTTTTTTTAAAGCAATTTATTCTGGTACAAGTTGAAGTTGTGCTTTGTAATTACTTAATAAAACTGCTAAATGACGTGGAATAACCTCTTAGTTTTTTCATTACCTACTGTACAGAACGACTGTATTTAGATATGCTTTTGCTTAGATTGTTGTTTCACTAGACCTCTTTGTGTTTCATCTGATCTGGTTGAAAATGGTGCTGCTGGGAAAAGGTAGCCTTTACGTTGCGTTTAAAGCATTACATGCCATGCTTGACCTGGTGCCAAGGACTAAGTTGTGGCAAGTTTAATCTGCTATGGTTATCCTTCCTGATCTGCTATCTATTGTTACATGCAGATAATTATGCCAGGGTCCGCATTGGCCCGGAGGTGAACTTACGGGCAAGATAGAAATAAGCAGAGGAATGCAACAGGGGTGTGTACTAGCTCCCACATTGTTTTGTTTTCATTAATGGGTGCATAGAATTTCTACTCAAGTCAGAAAGTGACTCAACCACCTTGGCAGGGAAGAAAATTCCAGTCCACTTTTCGCTGACGACACCTTTCTGATCTCTTAAAAACCCAGAGGCCTACAGACCCTGATTGATAAATTCATCCAGTTCTGCAAATTAAATGGGCACGAAATTCGTGCTTGAAAAACAAAATGTATGACTTTTAATGCCAAGATGCCGAACAGGCGTGTCATCACTGTGGACTCTAAACCTTTAGAAAGAGTTGAAGAGTTTGTCTATCTAGGCATTAAATTGTCATGGAACGATTGATTGTGAGAATAAGTCGCTAAAAGCAAGATCTGCTTCAAACATAGATCCAGTGCTAATATTAAGTTCTTTGGTGGCTTTAAAAGTGTCCCAGTCTCTCCCACCTTGCAGGTCTACAGAGCACAGGCAGTTAGCGAGCTGCTGTATGGCGCTGAACTGTGGTGCCATTGAGAAGTGGAAGATCTACTCCTTTGTCTGGTCCTCGCTTAAGGCTACTGCAGAGCTCCCCCTTAATACCCTTGCGCTTGGACCTAAATTTGTGCAAGATAAACAATAGTGCTAGACTGAAACCCATCTTGTTCTGGCTCATTCTCTGGTCAGCTGAAGAACTGGCCCATTACAGAGCAGCCTTAAGCACATAATTAGCAGACCCCAGGCATTAAATCTATTGTTCAAAAAATATATAGAGTTTGTTTAGTAAACTAGGTCAGGATGTGTTCTAGTCTAACCCTAGTGTAATCACCTCAAGTGCATATCTGCCAGTGGAAAATACCTTCTGGCAACCTGTCCAGAAGACTAGTGGAGGTGACTCTTCTCTTCGGAGCTTAACTAAATCCTTTCTGAACTGTACAATGGACTACCATTTTGAGGCATTTCTTGATTTTTGATAAAATATATCACATTTTCTACTAAACTGTATTATGGTTACAAACATAAGATATATTATTATTGGGCACAATGGGTGACAAAAACCCTGAACCCTGTGTATTGTCTTTTTGAACCAAATCAGAACAGTCAACCTGGATACTTTTCACCATCCATGGAGTTTAACTCAAGTTTCAGGCTTAGATGCAACTGTTTTACAATGTCAGGTGTGCACATGATGTTGTTTGTTATGAACGAGTTTGCAAAATGGCAGGGCTGTTCATTACTTAACCTCAAGGGGTGGATCCATGGCAAATTGTAGGGTCCCCATGCAGGATATATTCACATGCAAAGCACCTGTATGGGAAATATCTACATAACCGGTGGTTCATCTTAAAATCAGATTTGGATTTGGCCATTATCGTCCAACATTTGACCCCAGTGGTATGAGGTGCGCTGATAGTGAAGTTGTTTCTGAAAAAAATCAAACTGTATTAATTTACTACGGAAATAGTAGCCATGGCTTTTCTTCTCACAAAACACCTGAAGAAGTCTAAATTCCCATAATGTAAAACGTTTGTTTACCACATACTGTTCAGAAGTAATATTTTATCTTTTCAAGCCCTTTGGTGTGATCTATAAAGATTTACAGTAAATGCACCCTTTCAGCTTTACCGTGAATGTTTTTTTAAATCTGACTTGACAGCGCAGATTCTTTCAAATTAACGCAGAGTGGATTTTGGATCCACCCAGAGTAGTATTTCTCCCTCACCTCTCACAGTTGACTGATTATTGTATTATTCTGCCTCAAATGGAGTGCTTGCAGTGCAATGCATGAGGGTCTATTTTACTTCTCAAAAGTTCATTTAATTGTTGCATATTAAGTCCCTTACCTCATAAATTCACTAAAAACAGAAAGCCCTCATTTGTTTCTTTTCTTTCTCCAGTATTACATCTTTCATAGATTCACATGCTTGTATCTTCCCCGTCATCATGGTGGGAGTCTCACGGTAACAGAATGACCAAGCAGTATCATAGAGAAGAAAAAACTGCATAGAAAATCCTCATAGGGGCTGTACTATTTGGTAACCAGACCATTTCTTTGTTTTGGTCCAAAAGCCAGCCAATCAGAATTGCTGCCCTGCCCTCACACTCCCCAGCAGCAGCTTCCTGCCTCAGATTTCCAACCGCCTTCGTGTGAGAAAGGAGTCTCCCTGAGCTCTGCTCAGTTTTCTTCTGTTCCTGTGTGAACTTTTGACCCTTTGGAATCTTGTTTCCTGTCTTCTAAATTGAGGTATTGTGTGTGCTTATCTTACTTGTGATGGCTGAAAGCTCTAAAAAGAGGCTGTTCAGGCCATGCAGATCCTGTGGGAAGGCCAGACTTTTCTCTGAGGACCCACATGAGGACTCCCTAAACACCTGGTGAAGGACTGTAAGCTTTGTAGAAAATTTTCTGACAAAACTAAACGTGACAGAGAGGCTAGATTACTGTTATGGCTTCAGAAGAAGAAGGCGACATCAGGCTCAGATTCTGAGGAAGAATCTTCTCATTCCACTCCCAAGAAAAGAAAGGCCTCTGTTTCTGTGGAGAAAGTGGAGTCTAAAAGGAGTAAATCTAAGGAAAAATCGACATCATCTCTTCCTATTACTCCTCTGGAGAAGCAGTCAAGTCTTAAAGGACCTGGATCTGCACCTTCTACCAGTTCAATGGCTTCTGCTACTAAGTCTGTGGTGAAAACTTCAGTTCCGTCGACTGCAGCTTCGACGACGACAGGATCTAAGGCTGCGTCGACGACCACGACGTCTACGGCTACGACATCGATGAGTAAGATGTCTCTGTCAGCGAAAGGACCGTCGACGACGACGACGACGACTCCGTCGACGACAGGTTCGATGTCGAGGATGTCAACGGGGGCCCCGTCGATGCAGGTCCCGTCGACGATGGTTCCGCCGGCGAAGGTCCCGTCGACGAAGGCCCCGTCGACGAAGGTCCCGTCGACGAAGGTCCCATCGACGAAGGTTCCGTCGACGAAGGTCCCGTCGACGAAGGTTCCGTCGACGAAGGTCCCGTCGACGAAGGTCCCGTCGACGATGGTCCCGTCGACGATGGTCCCGTCGACGATGGTTCCGTCGACGGTGGTTCCGTCGACGATGGTTCCGTCGACGAAAATCTTGCTTTCATCGGCTAAAGCGTACAGTTCTCCTCAGTCGAAGACCATGATCTCCATCCGCTCTTTTCAGTCGACGAGAGGTTCGGCTACCATCAGTAAATCCGCGGAGTTCACCTCATGGACAAAGATTTCTCCTTTGCCGCCATCATCGCTGCTGGAGCAGGACTCAGATGGAGAGGAGTCCTCCGGTGCCGCCTACAGTCCCTCTCAGCTTCAAATAAAAAGCCAAGATACGGATGAGGAGGAAAGTTATTCCTTCAGAGACAGGACACAATCTTCCAGATATGAATCATTCCAGGAATCTGGTGATTATGATGATGAAGAAGAGCAGCACGTGGACTCACGGGAGGAGGAACGTCAAGAGACGGTTTCTATACCCCTCACACTTGTGTCGGATCTTAGATTGATGCTAAACGACTACTATCGTCGTTTCCCAGAGGCGAATTCCTCGCAACCAGTTACGCAGACGCCCCCCCCGCAGACACCTAAAAAAGCACCTGCCCCTCAAGATCAAGGGGTTAAATCTCCTCAGGTGGTTACTATAAGGGACGACCTAACGGACTCCGATGAAGATGAAGAGCCCGAAGACGGAGAGCTGGTTCATGATGCCTCGGGGAAGGAACGGGACGAATACGTCTTGCCATCGGCTGCATCACCTGACCCACTCAAATCTACCTCCCCTCCTCAAGACATCGGAGGCTTCCATGATATCATGGAAAGGGCGGCCAAGAGATTTAGTCTGGATGTGGAAGTGCAAGAGACGGATTGTTTCTTGTACGATTTCAAGGATGATAACAAAAGGTCACTTCGCTCTATACCTATTATCCCTCATATCTGGGAGGAGGGGCTCAAGATTCTAAAAACACCGGCTTCTATAGCGGTTTCAGTTCCACGAATTGAAAAGAAATACAGAGCTCCAGAATCTACGGCAGCCTGCCTCATTGGACATCCCAGGCCGGAATCAGTTGTGACGCAGGCGGCGCAAAGAAATTCTAAAAACCCGGTGGCTACTTCACTAGTGCCACCAGACAAGGAAGGAAGGAGAATGGATGGAGCAGGTAAGAGGTTTGCGGTCATGGCAGCCTCTACCATTAAAGCAGCAAATGCTATGGCACTGCTTGGCCGTTACAACAGGCAGATATGGTCAGATTTGGCACCCATACTGTCAGCGCTTCCGGAGGACCGAAAGGAAGAAGCGGCAGCCCTTCTCAAAGAAGGAGCAAAATCGGCTGCCGAGTCTATCGACATCGCCATGGATGTCTCGTCTTTGGCCTTCAGACAAATGGCCGGGGCGGTTTCGCTCCGCAGACAAGGCTGGCTCAAGGCAACTTCTTTTCGACCAGAGGTGCAGGCGAAGATTGTCGATATGCCCTTTGACGGTGAAAATGTGTTTGGGAAACATATTGATGAGGCATTGCAAGGCATAAAGTCGGACACGGATACGGCTAGAGCGCTGGGATCTCTTCAGCAGGGAAAGTTTCAGTCCTTTCGAAAGAGGGGTGCAAGAGGCCAATTTAATCAAAGACCCTCTTTTCAATCCAACCGATATCAACCATACAATCAGCAGGGATATCGTCAGTTTAACACAAACAACCAGTTCAGATCCTCTAACTCCTCTTACCAACAACAGTCCAGAGGTAAACCTAACGCCAGGGGGAAAAATCAGCAGTCTAATAGACGTCAATAATTTCAGGCAGGCGCTCCCCACACAAAAGATCCCGGACAACGACCACTATCTGTCTCAATACTACACCAACTGGATGTCCATAACATCGGACAAATGGGTTCTGGATGTCATAAACAGGGGCCACACGCTGGAATTTGTGGAGATACCACCGGACCACCCCCCAGTACTCAGGCTCAACCATCATCGCAAAGAAATGCAGACGGAAGTTCTCTCGCTTCTGCAAAAGGGAGCCATAGAGGAAGTTCCACAGCATCTCAGAGGGAGAGGCTTCTATTCGCATTTCTTCCTCATCAAAAAGAAACAGACCCAGAAATGGAGACAGGTATTGGACCTGAGGGATCTCAATCAATACATAAAAAAGATACCCTTCAGAATGTTGTCGTTGCAAGAGATCTTACTCATGTTAAAGGACAAAGACTACTTGGCGTCCTTGGATCTCATGGATGCGTACTTCCATATTCCCATTCATCGGAAGCACAGGAAGTATTTAAGGTTTGTTGTGGAGAGTCGCCACTTCCAGTTCAAAGTCCTGCCATTCGGAATCAAATCAGCCCCGAGGGTATTCACCAAATGCATGGCCCCGGTGGCGGCCCACTTAAGACTGCAAGGGCATTACATTTACCCATATCTGGACGACTGGTTGGTGACAGGTCCATCTTTCAGGGACGCAGCAGAAGCTCTACAGAGCTGCATCCGGTTGTTTCAGCGCTTAGGTCTGAGGACCAACTTAGAGAAATCCTCGCTGACTCCGGCCCAAGGCATCCAGTTCCTGGGGGCATGGATATGCACCAGAGCAGGGAAAGCCTATCCTTCCGAAGATCGGATGAGAAAGATCATGGGGTTAACGGCTTCCCTTCAAGCAAAAAAGTCCACTTCCGTGAGGATTTACAAGTCCATGTTGGGGATGATGTCATCCTGCATCCCATTGGTACCAAACTGTCGTCTTCGAATGAGACCTTTGCAGGAACAGCTGGACGAACAGTGGGTACAGGCCGATGGAACCTTCGAGGATCGCATTGCCATCACGAACCGTATGAAGGTGGCCATGTCATGGTGGAAGATCCTAAAGAACCTGGACCAGGGCTTGAGCTTCATTCCTTGAGATCACGACTTCGTGATGACGACGGACGCTTCGCTGAAAGGATGGGGCGCGCATCTTCAAGAGCTGGAAATTCAGGGCCTTTGGTCAGATTGGGAAGCTCAGCTTCACATAAACATGTTGGAGCTCAAGGCGGTGTTCCTAGGGCTTCAAGCATTCCTACCCAGAATACGCCAATCGTCAGTACTTATCCAAACGGACAGCACCACGACCATGTTTTACCTGCTGAAACAGGGCGGGACGAGATCCAAACAGCTGTCAACATTGGCGCAAAGGATCTGGAAATGGCTCATAACCAACGAAATTTCGATCCAAGTTCAGCATATACAGGGAGTTCTCAACACTCGGGCGGACGCCCTGAGCCGCACTCCCAATGCGACACACGAGTGGGAACTACACGACACTCAGATTCGCATTTTGTTTCAAAGGTGGGGCACTCCCACATTAGATTTGTTCGCGACTCAAAACAATTCAAAGTGCGCTCATTTTGCGTCCAGGTACCGCCAACAGGGCTCCAAGGGAAATGCATTCCTCATGGACTGGACAGGAAGGTTTGCATAAGCGTTCCCTCCGTTCCCGTTGATACCGCGCATCCTGCGCAAGATGAGGTTGGAACCGTGCCGGATTATAATGATTGCACCAGCCTGGCCAAGACAGGCGTGGTTTTCAGACCTCCTTCAATTGTCGAGGGGCGACAAGATCCAGCTCCTGACATTTCAAGACCTCATCTCCATGAAGGAAGGGCAGATTCTGCATCCGGACCTGCACTCTGTAAAGTTGTCAGCATGGAACCTCATGAGCGGGAATTTCAAAATCTATATATTTCGCAAGAATGCAGGCATATTCTCTCACAAGCTAGAGCTGTATCGACGAACAAAACATATACAGCAAAATGGACCCGTTTCTGCCACTGGTGCAACAGACAAAACTTGCATCCGTTTGAGGTTCAGCCTGAAGGTATCCTGCCTTACCTGCTTTCACTATCTAAGTCAGGTCTGTCGCATGCTTCGGTCAAAGTGCACTTAGCAGCTATATCACGATTCCGGCGGAAGCCAAATGAACCATCTCTCTGGTCATCCAGAGTAATAAAGGAATTTATCAAGGGACTCTTTAGAGTCTTCCCACCCATCCAGCGCCCACCTGTGCCGTGGCACCTCAATACAGTTCTATCGCAGCTTATGAGGCCACCCTTTGAGCCCATACATAAGACAGACTTGCAGTTCCTGTCATGGAAAACAGCCCTCCTTCTCGCCTTAACATCTGCAAGGAGGGTTAGCGAAATCCAGGCCTTTTCAGTGGAGGAACCCTTCTTACAATTTCGTCAGGACAGGGTTATATTGAGAACAAATCCTACCTTTATTCCCAAGGTGGCGACGTCTTTTCACCTCAACGAACCAATTATTTTACCTACTTTTTTCAGCAAGCCTTCCTCGGAAGCAGAAAGAGCCTTACACTCTCTAGACATTTCCAGATGCCTAAAGTTCTACATTGAACGGACAAAGACGTTCCGCAAGTCCAAGCAATTATTCATTGCATTTGAAGGGCAGAGGAAAGGTCTTCCATTGTCGAGACTGAGTATTGCTAGATGGATATCCTCAGCTATCCTGAAATGTCACGAAAAAGCGGGAAAGCCGCTATGTTCTAAAGTGCATGCACATTCAACGAGGAAGATGGCAACCTCGATGGCCTTGTTCGCAGGAGTGGCACTGCCAGACATCTGCAGAGCAGCAACGTGGAAGAGTGTGCATTCATTTACAAGACACTACTGTCTAGACACTGCGTGGAAGGAAGACACGGCAGTGGGACAGGCTGTTCTGAAGCGTCTATTCCAGTAAGGTATGGTCTAATGGCATATTGTTTTTTGCTATACAGTGCTTTGACTTGTACTTATCCATGCATTTATCGTATTGCTGATGCTTTCGTAGCTACTGTTATATCATTGCTTTGCGGCAGAGCTTCCTTCTGAGTTCTGTCCTGGAAACGCTACAAGTATGATGAGCACTGCTTACTACTCTGATACAAGCATGTGAATCTATGAAAGATGTAATACTGGAGAAGGAATTAGTTACTTACCTGTACACTATAGTTCTCCAGTATTATCTTTCATAGATTCACATGCGCCCGCCCGCCTCCCCGTTTCTCAGGCAGATCTTGTTCTCGGTATTTATCCATGTCTCTCACTCGGGGACGGAAATCTGAGGCAGGAAGCTGCTGCTGGGGAGTGTGAGGGCAGGGCAGCAATTCTGATTGGCTGGCTTTTGGACCAAAACAAAGAAATGGTCTGGTTACCAAATAGTACAGCCCCTATGGGGATTTTCTATGCAGTTTTTTCTTCTCTATGATACTGCTTGGTCATTCTGTTACCGTGAGACTCCCACCATGAAGACGGGGAAGATACAAGCATGTGAATCTATGAAAGATAATACTGGAGAACTATAGTGTACAGGTAAGTAACTAATTCCTTTTTTTTACTGCAGGAAGCATTTTTTTTTAATTTAAGTGAGGACCCAAGATACAAGCCGGCCAATTGGCTTTATCAATTAATACAAAAATGGTAAAATCATAAAGCAGCACAGACATGCCACCCAGAGGCAGATGCTGTGCACTTATAGTCTACATGTATAGGTTGTAGAATATGGTACTACTCCATGGTAAGGATGGAAAAACCACTGTATGTCATTTCTATAGAAATATGTAAGAATATGGTGCTTGATATCTAGTATGTAATAACAGAATATATCCCCTGCTCTAGTCTTCAATGCATCTGTATTGTAGATAACTAGCCACGTACTTATGGAATCCTGAGCTTTTTGGTAGCTTTTGCTCTTTATGACTGAATGGCTGGTTAGATTATGTAACCAAATGTATGGACCATGATAATGCTCTTAAATAAAGTTGTGTTGCATTTACAGAAATAGAATTTAAGGAGGGTGAGACTCAACACATCATCGAGATCGAAGTTCTCTACGATGGAGCGATAGAAATGAGAGAAGCGTTCACTGTTCACTTGAAGCCGGATGAGAACATGGTAGCTGAGATACAGGTAACCTTGAACTAAATCATGGGCTTTGGCATGAATGACCTGGGTAACTTCACTTTTTAAGTCTATAGATATTTTTTTTTGGGGGGGGGGGGGTATTTTTTCTTTCCACTCTCAACAAAAGGAGCTGTAAAGGAGTTCTGCTCTATACATAATTCTTTGGTATCCTAAAAATAAGGGGGCAGTGGCGTATGCCCGTGGCATGTCGAATAACGGTTTTAGGTTCTGAAGCTCCTGCTTACAGCGGGGACTTGTGCCTGACTTGAGGTAACTCTAGTAATCGCATATGCTACTGAGTCTTGCACATTGAAAGTGCCAATTGCAACTTTTTCATGGCTTCTAGGGTATGCAAATACTGCATTTGATTGAGGGTTTTTGTGTTTTTACTCGTTACTAATATTGTGTCTTTGGTAGAAGCACAGTAAGAAAAATGTTAATTTGTGGGGATTATCATGCACCCTGTCAAAGCATTGCCAAAGCTGAAAGAGCTGACTTGCATTTCCAGTTACAAGCCAGATAGAATGCCATTGGAAATGCTTTATAAAAAAGAGACCTCTTGAGTTTGCTAGTGTTTGTTTATTTTATCATTAAAAGGCATTCACACTGTTTTTTCACTGTAAACGTTTAATGTATAAAGTCTAGGATTTCTTTCTGTTATAATGCGGCTTTTCTTAATCTACCGTTCAGATGAGCAAAGCCATTGTGTATATAGAGGAGATGAACAGCATGGCAGACGTCACCTTCCCTTCAGTCCCACAGGTGGCCTCCCTCTTGATATATGATGATACATCCAAACTAAAAGACAACCCAGGGCCCGTTGCCGGTTATCCAGTTGCTTGTATCACAGTGAGTATAGGAATTTTATGTACACTATAAACTCAAAAATCTATCTATTTTTAATTCCCAGTATTGCTGATTGGTCTAAAAAAATACTACTAGAAAACTATGTTTTTAAATGTACTCTAGATCAGAGCTGGTGTCCTTGTTTCACATCTATTGTATCAATGAAATTTAAAAGAACTCAGTTTTACACTTGGTAGCACTAGATTGCTCTAACCGCCCATCCGATTAGTAGTATGCAATGTAAAAAAGTACAAAAATAGGTGCTACATTGGACCGCACCCTTACTTTTCAATGGATACACAACAGACAGTGGTCAGACACCTGCCCCAATGCAATATCAACATGGTCCAGAGCACACCTTAAAAGTTGATTGGCCATTCACACTGGATGTGAATTTTTGGTATCTTATTCCAGTCTCAATATGAACAAGACATTGCAAAAAATCTTACAATGTCCATGGAAAATCCAACTGTGATAGCACTTAAAGAAGTAAATGAACAGTACCAATATTGTGGTGTTGCAGCCATATGCCATTAAAAGCTTTGCAAGTCCTATTTGGCAATTCAATAAGAAGGTATTTCTACAGATTGAAGACTTCTTACAGAAGATGCACAGCTGGCAAAAGATTGAAAAAGGTATTCGTGCAATGGAAAGATTTCTTAAAAAAGATGCACAAACGTGTGTTTCGTCCAAGCAACTTTTTCAAGGCTTAAGTCTTTTATTGTACCAGTCAAAGTGAAGGAAGTTTGTAATGTGAAAAGGTATGTAGTGTAGCCCAGAATCTCAAATGGAAAAGATCACGTACGTACTTCGTCACAGCAGGTTGTGTAAAAACAGCGTTCTTATACAACCAGCTTGAGACCAAGTGCGGATGTAGTCTTGTTACTGCAAATACCTTGCCACCTCATTCTAATAGCATATTGTGTCACATACTGTACAAGCATTCCTTTCTCAATTATGATTCTCAACGCCACTTCATAGAGATGACAACACACTACTTCTGTACCTTGTCTACTGGATTTATGATTGAGTTCAGTCATTAATGTATAATCTATGGTATGAGTCACAGTATGGGTGTGTGATCTTAAAAGAGATAAGCTAATATTAAATATGTTGTATGGATGGCATTCACAAATGTTTGCATCAAACAATGAATAATGAATTCTGTGCATGAGGTAATTGGTAGATAGCAAAATCCGGAAATTACTAGGAGATTCTCTTGAGGCTCAGGAGTACAGAAGAGAGAAGCTTGAATGGTAGGATGATAAAGCTAAGTAGTTCCCAGTAATTAAAATAATCAACAAAGTCCTAAAGGGAGGAAATGCTGGGTGAACTGAGAGAAGCAGGATCCTTATGATGCAACAAGTCAAGTTACAAGGCAGTGATGACTTCCCGCTGGCTAAAGTCCCAGGCACTCCACACCACTTGGAGTCAAGCTAGCCGGGCTGATGAGAGGTGTTACCTCGAAACCGGTCCGGTCCTCGGATGCTTGATTCCGTTCTGGGAAGGACATGGCTTTTGTAGTTCGGACTGGACTGTTCCCATGGGGCAACAGGGTCAGAGCTGATTTGCATATCGCCATTGTCTAACCCAGGCTGGTGTGGAGTGCAAAAAAACGATGGATTTGGGCCCAGATCTTTTGACTGGGGGAATGTGTGACATTGATCCACATTCGGTCCATCACTTGTTGTTTTTGCAATTGCCGCCCTAAGTGCGCTGGGGATGCCCAGACGTGGGTCCCAGGCACTCCACACCACTTGGAGTCAAGCTAGCCGGGCTGATGAGAGGTGTTACCTCGAAACCGGTCCGGTCCTCGGATGCTTGATTCCGTTCTGGGAAGGACATGGCTTTTGTAGTTCGGACTGGACTGTTCCCATGGGGCAACAGGGTCAGAGCTGATTTGCATATCGCCATTGTCTAACCCAGGGTGGTGTGGAGTGCAAAAAAACGATGGATTTGGGCCCAGATCTTTTGACTGGGGGAATGTGTGACATTGATCCACATTCGGTCCATCACTTGTTGTTTTTGCAACTGAGAGAAGCAGGATCCTTATGATGCAACAAGTCAAGTTACAAGGCAGTGATGACTTCCCGCTGGCTAAATTTAACTGGAAGTAACCGTCCTATCATGTTTACGTAGTAGAGCCTCTGATTGGTTTTTGACACCAGTTGTAATCACAGTCCCTACTTCTGAGCCCAGGCCTCTATCAGCTCTTCTTCCATCTTCTCCAACCGCGCCCAGGTCTGGCTCTCCATATATTCTTGTTCTGTGCTGTATGCATCACCATACGGATAATTTGTCATCTCTTTCTGCTAACCGGTGATAGTCTTCTGAACTCTCTTTAAGCGTTACCTGACCATATTGGGCTTGTATCACAGAATTCATTTGTATATAAACCAATATTATGCATTATTTTGTATTAAATACTTTATTGAAAGACACTTGTATGAGACCTGTATAAATAAGCATTGCAGAACTGATAAGCGTGTTGCTTAAAGAAAGAATAGCTAAAATACATCCAGCAATTCTGTGTTCTTTGAAGGTCTGTAATCCACCATAGGCACCGAAATGTGATCGTCCTAGGTGTGTACCTGGCTGGTGTGTCAAAGCATGGTTACCTGTGGTGTATGAATATTGAAATGTGTGTAAGTACCAAATGAAGGATGTAATACTACCGCAGACGTTCAGCTTGAAAAGTGCCTTTGATTTTCTGACCAAAGATTATTTCTGGAATAAAGGCTGTGTACTGTATGACGAGTAATTGAATGACCTTTTGAATACCGCAAGCGTTGTATGTGTACAAAGTTATAGGAGGGGCGACAGAGAAGTCCAATTTAGAGCAGTTGATTTTGTAGCTGTAAGAATATGATAACGTGTGACTGCAGTGTTTCGCCCTTCAGCTGAGTGACGTCTGCAATGTATGTCATATTACACATTTTTATATAAATATATATATATATATATATAAATATATATATATAAATATATATATATACAGTGAATAAACTCATTCTCTATAACAACAGCTTCAACACTTGTATCAATACGCTATAAATTATTAATGTGTATTGGTGCTCAGCATGTTCTTTATTTTTTAATAAAATGACCTGTCCCAAAATGAGTGTCTTTCATTTCACGGGCTACAGGGGCTAATAACATGGCTTATGATGTGTCAAGGAAAATTTATTACGTTAAAAGCAGGGTCGGAAATTTTGGAAGTGCAGAACCTTTGTTTAAAAAGGCACGAGTTGAAAAAGAGCTGGTAAATAGAGAGCCAGTGAAGGAGTGTCTGTCTTGGGAAGAGGCATATTCACTCCATAAGCCCACTAGGAAGTGTGTCAAGAGGAGGCTGACCATCGTTAATGCACAAATTGATTATCAATGACAGGCAGACATCTTCCGTCTTCAAGTTCTATCCAGACACAATAACGGAGCGCATTACGTATTAACCGTCATAGATGTATTAAACATAACAGCACAGGTGCACCACAACATTAAACATTGATGTTTTCAATGAGTCAAGCAGAATAGGGTTCTTCAGTTTAGTTCCTTTTTTTTCAAAAAGATGAAGCACCGTACAGCCAACGCGTTTCGTCCCAAGCATGGGACTTCTTCAGGGCTTCTGCTATAGAAGAAAGATTTCAATCGAAGAGTCTATATGAGGAATGGATGTGAGTCACCGCTGAGGATGGACAAATTTATGTCCCATAGAATTTAAAATAAAGCTTAGTATTGTCTCTAGTCCGTAAAGTCATAGGTACATCTAGAGATAATCATTGACATCCTTGTGATCCAAAAACGAAGAGGAAGAGTAGTCTATGTCTGTGTTCCAATTTATTATTTGTCAATAGAGATCTAAATTACAGGAACATGTGGATGATGGTCCCAAGTTGTAATGAAAAGGGCCCCAGTCGGTATCTGATAAGACCAAGCGAAACCAAGGGGCAGTATTCGGAAATCTTCGGGTCGTGACCGCGGTGCGTTCCCCAGCACCTTGAAGGTTCCACTGTTGATCCTGTCTTCTCTTTCCGTCATAGATGTATTGTCCAAGTATGCCTTTGCAGAAGTGCTCAGAGAAAAGACGGAAACTAGCGTCACAGCGGCCTTCAAATCCATATTCAGTAAAGGCTAAACCCCTCAAAAAAATGCAGACAGATGCAGGAAAATAATTTTTAAACAATTCGTTTCAGAACTTATTAAAACAACACTTGATTCATCATTTTATAATGCACACGGAGGTCATAGCCACGGTGATAGAACGTTTTAACAGAATTCTAAAATCTAGGAAGTGGAGATATTTTACAGCTCACTACACATACGGTTATGCGGACATATTACAGACGTTTATAAATTTTGACAATGTCAGCTACCACAGAACCATCAGAGCAGCGCCAATAGCAGTAAGGCCGCAACATTATTTAGCTGTGTGGAGAAATGTGCATGGCAATTGGCTCGCAGTCAAAGTAAAGAAACCTCTTCTAAAAGAGGGTGCTCAAATTAGGCTACCAACTGACTTTTAGCAATAAAATGTTTATAGTGGTGCGAGTAGAACTTAAAAAAGGTATATATATATTTACTGATTAAATGATTATGACGACAAAGAGGTTATGGGCAGCTTTTACAACCAAGTGTTACAAAAGGTGCCGGCCGGTCCGTGAGGGTGTACAGGGTTGAAAAAGTTTTGAGATGGAAAGGTAGAGGGGCTAAGAAGCAAGCGTTAGTAAATTGGAGGGGGTGGCCCGATAAATGTAACAGTTTGTTGCAGGTTAGTTCACTAAATGCCCTGTGATTATAGAGCTATCTGCCCAAGAAGGCAAATCAAAAATATGGAGACCGATTTTATATCTTCTTACCTTCCAACGCATGTTCCCTGACTATCAGATTTTTTTATTTTACAGTGAAACTGTCCAAACTTGTGGACCTAAAAGGGGATTGAGAGGCTGCCCTAACTGAAATCCAATACCCTTAAAAATTGAATTTTCTTTAAAAGGGCAGAGACCAAGTTTACTATAAAGTGTGACCAGAATGTTGTGTATCTCCATGCAAGGTTTGCTCCTGTATACTACCCCACCGTTGCTGCAGTGATCAAGGCCATAAACAATCTCTAGCCAGCAGTGATGCTTAGTTAAATATACTGTTATATTTAGATAATGTCAGAAGGGAAGTGTTTATTAGAGTGCCCAGACCTGATGCAGAGTTTATTTGCTCTGGTAAACTAAGCAGGGTTTTAGAGACTGTACAACTTATAGAAAGCACGGTGGAGCCAGAAGCTACATGTCCTGATATTAACAGTGGGTTCTATACGCTCTTCATATATACCGATATTATAGCACTCCAGAGCGTTGGATATAGATTTTCTCCCTTGCAAAGGAGAGTACAGGTGAAGGGTGAAAACAATATGCTGGTATATATTGAATATAGCAAGCCTGAGTACATGGCGATTTCTAAAAAACACTTTGACACTATCTCCATTATGATATTCGACGACCAGTCTGAACCGATGGCCTTTAAATACGGGAAAGTGATTGTCAAGCTTCATTTAAGGCTGCAACTTGACAGCGAATATTAAAGAAGTCATCATGGGGTCATGAAAACATACGACGACCCCTCTCTGTTCAGTGGCTATTACCAACGTCAAGACGAATATGGCTTACCCTCATTCTGTCAAGTTTCCCCGGTTATGTAAAGCTTAGGGCTGGAAGGTTTTTTCAAAGTTTGTTTAGAAGAGCTGTGCCTCTGTTGAAAATAGGTTATGAAATTGCAAACCCCCACTTTAAAGCAGCTGCTGCAAACATTACCCAGGATGTGGTGAAGGACTGGGCTATTCTAAGGCCCAGCGGTGCCAGGGGACAACACCTGAAACCTTCGTGGGTTACCTGTTCCGGCGTACAAATGACAGAGACACGGGACACTTCCTTCGGCGTCAAAGGTCGAGGTTTATTTACTGCAGGGAACACAGTAGTCACAAGAAGTACAACGCATGTAGGTTCTAGGAGACTGCTTCAAATTGCAACAGTGGATCGCTCCTTT
The DNA here is from genome assembly GCF_964263255.1 of Lissotriton vulgaris. Lineage (NCBI taxonomy): Eukaryota > Metazoa > Chordata > Amphibia > Caudata > Salamandridae > Lissotriton > Lissotriton vulgaris. The sequence continues at coordinate 1,192,835,303 of NC_141696.1, read as the reverse complement.
TATACATATTTCCGTCATAGCACAACATGGCGAACAAAAGGTTACAACTCAGTTCCCACAGTAAACTTCAAAAAGGGCTGCTTTCATGTATTCAGGATCCCGGAACATAATTACAGTAGCATCACCGGTTCCCAACTGTAAAAGTACATTATCCCACCATTAAGTTCATTCCATTCCGGCTGTAAACGTGTTTAAGGAAGAGTCAGAAACAGGTGTAAGGGAAGACAAAGATGGACAACAGATTGAAAAGAGTGTAGGGGGGCGATATCGGAAACACGATTGCAGGATCAAAGGAGTCGTGCCTAATGAATGCACGGCTAAAACAATAGACCGGCACGGCAAGATGAGCCTTGAGCGGGGCCATCTGCCTTTACAGTATCATCCCCCTCATCATAAAGACACCCTCAAAGGAACACGTGTCTTCCGCAAGAGTTTGGGAATCCCAGGGTCACAAAGCGGACAGTGTTCGTTCGCTAGGTACTTGAGGGCAAGAGACAAAATGGATGCCGTATCTAAAATGGAACCCGTGGGTTCAGATGAAGAAACCCACGAATAAGACGAACGGTTCAGGTCAGCATAGCGAAAACGCGTACACCCACTAAACTAGTCATTTGCGGTTCATAGATACCAAACTCGTCCATATTCGAACGAGTCGGAAACACCACTTATAATTGTCACAGAACCTCAGACGCTCCTTTTGCCCTCATGTAGGCAAGCACTAGTCGATATCAGAATCGATCTCGATATTCATCAAATCATTCAGATGTTGCTGCAACATTATTCTATCCATCAATGCTTCCTTGGTAATAGATGGCCGTCTTATACACGTAGTAGCACAGAGGCCACATAAGGCAGGACCACACTGTACGCAAAGACAACACATGAACAAAAATGCTACAACAACCCCAATGATCATCAGAATCTTCCAACCCCACGTCAACATCAGGCCCCAAAACCATTCCAGTAGCGTCCAATCACCTACGTCCACGTGTATGGACTCGGAGATCTTGTGCAACTTCGAGATGGCTTGATAGTCAGTTGGAGCGTTATCCGGGATGAAAATACAGCAACTCGAATGGATCACCTTACATACACCACCTCTATCTGCAAGAACAACGTCTAAAACCATACGGTTTTGCAACGTCATAAGCCTATCCGCCTGAAGCTCTGCTGCCAGATTACCAAGAGCACTTGCAGTTATATTAGCAGTCGATTCCACCACACGAGTCAACTGTCTCAGGTTCCTACTATTGATCATAGGTCCCCAAAACGGCAGGAAACCCTTAAAGAAGTCTCCTGCTTCTTGACCGGCAGTGTCTTCTTCGCTAATAACACCTCTCACAACTCTAGTCTTGTGATAATCCGGCCCAACTGTGAAGGTCGGTGGCAACAGATTCGCAATATAACAGGTGCCCGAGAAGTCACGAGGCAACCATGTATATGCGCGGTCGTAACATACAAAGTATGTACCCTTGGCAGTCAAAAGAACAGGGGAAGAGAGCGTTGGTAAAACATACGTTTCAGTGCAAGCACTCCTCCCAAGCTGAGGTCGCGGGCTTCGGCCAAGACCCTTCAGGCAGAAATTACCGAGATGGGGTACGATCCAGATCAGAGACGAGCTTTTAAGCTGTCTATCACCCACTGACATGCTATACTCAGCCTCACTCAGATCCCTGTATGCTCGCACCTCTTCCTCTGGGATAAGCGATGCGTCAAAAATATCTCTATCTAAATCAGCAATCGCTCTTGCCAAAGGCTTGTGGTACGGGCCAGGACCATGATCTGTAGTGCGTGGCTCTCGATGGGGGTAAGAATCTAGTGCGCTACGAAACATAGTTTGGAATGCTCGAGCTGACCCCTGGGAACTATAAGGAAGGACCAAATACGGAATTCCCCGATCCATGGTATGTGGCATTAAACCACACACCCAACAGTTAGTAGTGTTCATCACCAACTGATGTTGATGAAGAAGCTGGACAAAGGAGTTATTCATGAATTCCGCACGTCTAACCTGTTCGTGTTGGGGTAGAGGATGAAAGGAATGTGGAGAAACAGTGGGAATAGATTTTGGTTCAGAAGAAGAAGTAGGTAAAGCAGAAGGCAGTAACGACTGTAGTCCAAAATACACTCCACCCACCAGTAGCATGGAAACAGTTAAGAACAGCAGGAACACCTGAAACAGAAAGCATTTTGTTCGTACAACCCTATGTAACGTCAATCTTTGAGCTAACATCTTCTCCACTTCCGACAACTTTGAGAATTCCATCCTATAAAAACCGTCCGCAACGTTCTTGACGCACTTCGTTCTGAGTAGCGATTATCAATTCCCAGGAGTTCCCAGGAATCGACAAAAGTACCGACCTAGTGTCAGGAACCTGCTAAACAGAAGGAAGTACCCGCACGGCCCTTCGGTCAACCCGGATGTAAGGTATTCTTTTAATCAAACATTTAATTTTAATGCGAATCTCCTAGCTGTGGAAAAAACATACGTGGAAAAGAACTCAAGAATTAATGGAAGATGCAATTATTCATAATGTTCAAAATGACAGGAAACAGGGGGGTAATATGAATTCAAAAAGGGGGCAAAAACAAAAAAGTTTTATTAGTCTTTGTTGTGAGAACGAAGAAAATATCTGCTTCTTCCAGGACGAGTCTGCTCTTCAAATAATTGTTCAGGTTGCGGAACAGAGTCCTGTCGATCAGATGATAGTTCAAGCCTCGAGTTCTCCAATGGCAAAGGTTCAACAAATGTGTCTGACTGCAATGAAGTGTTTCCTACAAGTTGAGCATCACTGAACGGCACAAATTTTATCGGGATCTCGGTTTCCGTTGCGTCGATTCCTGTCCTCACCCACGAATCTACCGGTAAAGGTATAGGCACCTTTTTGGTGTGGGTGGCATGCACCCAATTTTTCCGGCCTTCCAAACGAACTGCAGTCCTTGTGGCAAGGAGGACTTGGAATGGTCCAACAAATCTCAGCTCCAAATTGCGCTTCCTGCCGAAATTACGGGTAACCACCCAGTCACCCAGTTGGAGCCGATGTCCAGGACCCTCTGTCTGTGCCAGCAGTGCTTCAAAGACCTGTTGATGAATTAACCTCAGTTTAGCAGTCAGATCATGAAGATAATCAATTAGCATTGGGTACTCAAGACTATCAAAGGCCCTTGACCTCGGGACCCCCCAAATGTTCGCAGGACGGCCGAACACAATCTCATATGGGTTAACCCCTTCCATGCTGATGACGGCCCCCATCCGTCATGCATTACAGTGCTCGTGTGCTGATGACGGCTGGGGGCCGTCATAAAGCCATTGATTCTTTAAAAGCCTAGCACACGAGGAAAATCGGCCCAGCATGGAAGGGGTTAAGCCCTACTCGAGAGTGTACAGTCGCCCTGGTCGACAAGAGAGCCAGAGGCAGGGCGTCAGGCCATGACAAACCAGTCGTAGCTTTGATCTTAGCAAGTTTCAGTTTCAGAGTACCATTGTAGCCTTCAACTAAACCTGCTGACTGGGGATGATTGGCACTATGGAATTTTTGTCGAATTCCAAGGCCCTTACACACACTCTGCATTACACTCCCCACAAACTCGCTTCCGTTATCTGACCATACAGTCCGTGGCATTCCATACCGAGGAAAGTATTCCTTCAGTAGGACCTTCGCTGTGGACAAGGCAGTATTATCTTTAAGAGGATAAGCCTCGATCCATCTGGAGAATGCGCAAACCACAACTAAAACGTACTTCAGATTATTACATCTCTCCATATGGATGAAATCCAGTTGGATAACCTCAAAGGGACATGTAGGAGGAGCAAAATTGCCAGGTGGAGTAGGAGTGCCCTTGCCAGGATTGTACATCATACATACCATACAATTCTAAACCACTCTCTCAGCACACTTAGCAATACCATCATTCTTCCATACAGGGGACAGCAACTTGCAAATACCTTTCGCGCTAATATGTGACAAGCCGTGAGCCATAGTCACAACGGCTAGCACATATGCATCCGGCAACATCCATCTCTGACTTTCCGACAAATCAATCCAACATCTGTGTACATCTAACTTTCCCGTGCTTTCTTTCCACTTAGTCTTTTCAGTTTCGGTGGCCTCATTCTGAATCGCTTTCACGCTCTCAACAGTGTCCTCACACATACCAGTCTCTGCAGGCCACCTTACTGAACTTGTAACGTACATTCGGGTTGCGAGGTTTTTAGCTGTCTCTTTAGCAATCTCATCCGCAAACGCGTTACCACGACCAACATCATCCGTTACCTTTCGGTGCGCGCTGCATTTAACTATTGCCACCTGCTTAGGCAATGTAAGTGCGTCCAAAAGATCGTTCACGAGCTGTCCGTGTTGGATCCTCGTACCATGCGATGTCATAAATCCTCTTTCTCTCCACAGACGACCAAAGCTATGTGCAACGCCAAATGCATATTGGCTATCAGTAAACACATTCACTCGCTTTCCCTTCGACAAAACACACGCTCTTGTCAACGCAACCAACTCTGCCGCCTGCGCGGAATTCTGACTCAATCTCGCAGTTTCCACAACCGTACTCAACGTTACTACAGCATACGCAGTCGTCACATCACCATTCGGCAACTTAAAACACGAACCATCAACATACAAAGTACCATCGGGATCTGCCAATGGAGTGTTTTTTAGGTCAACACGACCCTTCGTTTCTTCCTCAGTTCGCAAATAACAATCATGTGGTGGTACATCATCTGATTCCATATGAGTTGGCAACAACGTCGCCGGGTTTAGTACATTACAGCGCTTTATTTGTATGTGACTTGCCAAAAGCGTCAACTCATAACCAGACCACCTTGCGCTCATCAAGTGTTGTTTTTTTTTACGATTTAAAAGAGTGTCAACTGCATGCGGAACCATCACCGTAAGCATATTATCCATGACCAATCCTGCAGATTGTCGGATGGACACCGCAGCCGCCGCTGTCGCTCTTAGACAACTCGGCAATGCTCTAGCTACTGGGTCCAAGGTCGAGGAAAAATATGCACATGGACGCTGCTTACCACCAAATTGCTGCGTCAAGACACTCAACGCACAACCCTCTCTCTCGTGAACGTATAGTGTAAACGGCTTGCTGTAGTCAGGAGAACCTAACACAGGAGCCGAACACAACGCATCACGCAATTCAGAAAAACTTTTCTGACACTCTTCCGTCCATGGCAAAGGAGTTGGAATATCCTTGCACGTGAGGGCTACCAATGGTTTCGCTAGCAATGAAAAATTTTGAATCCATTGCCTGCAGTATGACGTGATACCTAGAAAGGCACGCACATCTCTTTGAGTTGTTGGCACAGTCATTCGAGCGATCGCTGCAATTCTCTCTGGGGTCAACCTTCTTCCCTCCTTTGACAATAAGTGACCTAGATAGGTTACTTCTTGACAACAATATTGCAGTTTAGAAGGTGACACCTTATGATGTAAGTCACAGAGATGCTGTAACAGCGATACTTTAGCAGTTTTGCAAATCTCTTTGGTATCGGCAGCCACTAACAGGTCATCAACATACTGGATCAAAGCCGCACCAGCCGGTAACACAAACGCATCAAGTTGACTCTTCAGGGCTTGGCTGTATATCAATGGACTCTCACAATAGCCCTGGGGAGCGCGTTTAAACCGGAAGCTGCGACCACCCAATGAGAAACCGAATAGATCTCTGCTTTCCTCAGCAATCGGAATGCTAAAGAAAGCATTCTTCAGATCGATCACTGAGAACCAAGAAGCGGAGGCTGGAATCAGAGTCAGTAAAGCCGTAATATCAGGCACCACAGGAAATTGTGGAATCACAATTTTGTTCACCTCCCGTAGATCAATGACGAAACGATACACAGGAGGCTTAGATGGATCAGTTCGTTTCAAAATAGGTAACACAGGACTATTACACACATTTCCCCGAGTTTCCTCGATAACATCTTTCTTGATCAAGTCATAGATGATCGCTAACAACGCTCGTTCACAATCGAGAGAGATACGATACTGGGGAATACGTGGCAATCGTACATTTGATTTCAATTGAACAACATAAGGTGAGATGTCCAGCAGGCCCACGTCATTGGGACCTGTAGCCCACAAAGACTTAGGAAGAGAACTCAATTCCGGTGGGAGCTTATCAGTTGACAAATACATAGGAGAGATCACTCTCTGACCTAAAGTAAGCTCCACTCCCGCAGGAGAACAGTACAGAGTCGCATATAACCGTTTCAGCAAATCCAGGCCCAAAAGATTCTCACCACAACCAGTAGTCAAAATCAAAGGAGCTTGCAGCTCACGAGGCCCAATTGTGAGGGGCAAAGGGCTAGAAACCGGATTGCTAACGGGGGCGCAAGAGAATCCAACGGAAACATTCGTTAAGCCAGACAAAGGTGCGCCAGGGAGTTTCGAATGCATGATGGAACTTTTCGCTGCACCAGTGTCCAACAGAAAAGGTTCAACTACGCCCGATGTGGCAACTGCGACGTAAGGCCCTCTCTGATCAACCGGAACTGATACTACTCCCTCTCTTTGTCTGTGGCTGTCCTAGTAATTACCGTCATCAATATCATGCTCGACGTAACAGTCATCCACATGATACTGTGCAGATCTACCTGACGATGAACCACGCTGATCAAAGCAATTATTTGAATCGGATGAATTATTAGAACAATCATTTTGATTTTGAGTAACACCACGACCTCTACCTCGTGAAGCCTGTTGAGGACCACTACGACCTCCTCGAGCCGAACCACCACTATTTCGGTCACGCAAGACCGGACAATCAAACTTCAAATGACCCTCACCTCTACAGTATGCACATTGATTATATCCGAGCATAGATCTCGGCGTGGAAGAGTCATTACGCGACTGCGACCTAGAAGACTGCGATTGCGATCTATTCTGCTGCCGAGAGTCATTCTGATTCGAGCGTGGAGAATACGCTTGCTGCAACAAAAATTTCGTTTTGAGATCCTTTGTTTTCTTATCCGCACGATCATTTACCTCCTTTTCTCTATTTACGTAATATTGAGCCGTGGCTAATATCTGAGCAGAGGTAGAAACAGCCCACGAACTTTCAGAGTTTTTCAGCTTATTGCTGAGTTCAGGCAACAAATTCGATACAAATTTATCTACAAATAATCGCTGACCTCCCTCAGTGCTCATATCCTGACCACTATGATCGATGAATGCCTCCTCAAATCTCGTAAAGAAATCGGAGACACTCTCGTCCTTCTTTTGCTTGCACGCAGACAGCTTATCCCAATTAACTTTCATTGCTGGCATAAGTGTCTTCATAAGTGTAATGATTCTTTGAGGCAGAGCCGTAATTAACCGCTCAGGCTTAGCCCCACCAACCTGCAATGCGTCAGCCGCTACAAGTGCAGCCCAATCACCGCCTAACTCAGCTGCGTGATTCTCTTGACGTATTTTCGCCCAAACCGGTTGCGGAACCACGTTACCAAACAACATGTCAATGTCGGCAAGGTTCATAATAGTAGCATCCACAAGTTGGGATAACTCCTTATAGTATCCTGCCGGATTTTTGCGGGGGTCAGGCAAAGATTGTTTCACCTGCAAAACTCCCGATCGCTTCCATGGGAGGTGTATCCAAACTCTCTGGAAGTGTGGCAAAATGATAGGATTAGCTTGCGCATCACCTGGCATCCACACCGGGGGAACTTCACGCACGGGATACTGACCAGGTTTTGCCATCCACTCCTCAGTTTTGTCCTTAAACAATGCTCGAGGTAGTACAGTAGGCCGAAAAGATAGAAGATGTTCTACAGCACGTCGAACATTACTACCCACGATCATACCACTCAAACTGATGCTGCAGTTGAGTCACTTCGGGCGGCACATTGTCTACCTCATTATTATCCATCACTTCTCGTAAACATTTACACATTTCCTCAAACACAAATCTCTGTGTGGGCTCATTGAATTGAGAGAAGGTCTCAAAAATTATGCGCGGAGTATGTTTAGTGGGATACCTAATCCAATGACGCGCTATGTTTATTAACGTATCACGTTCCCTACCATCAGGAATTTGACTACGTCTTTGAGGGACATCAGAAACATCGTACCCAAGAATCGGTCCAAAAGGAGAGTAAAGATTAGCAACAGCATTAGGTATGCGACTACGAACAGACGGAGAAGAGGAGAGAAGTACAGGAGCAACAACATGGGGACTAAACACAGGAGCAGTAGGAGTAGCCAAAAGAGCAGAAGTAGCGGGAACATTAGACTGAGAAGGTATAGGCAGTGGAGCAGTGGGAACAGGAGCAGGTAAGGGAATAGGAACGACTTGGGGAACAAGAGGATTTGGAAGAACAGGACCAGCGACAGGTTGACCAGCAGCTGCCGGAACAACAGGTTGAGGAACAGGAGGAACCACAGGGGCTGTAGTATCCTGTGCGTATGGAGGTGGTGACTTCAGTAGGTAGGACAACAAAGGGTCCTCTACCGCTTCCTCTCCCTTCTTATCAGTATTGGACAGTAAAATGGGATAACACTTATCCACTGCCATACGTTGTAGTCTATCAAAAACTTCCTTTTCCTTCTCTTCTGTCTCGCTGAAACTGCTCTGCATTTCTCATCGTCGTAACGATACCTTCCCTCTTATTTCTTTTAAGCTGTTTGATTTCTTTCTGCTTGGCCTCTTTTCGCCATAGCCGAAAGGAATCAAACGTGGCCGGCCTAGACTTCTTTTTAAACAATTTTGCTTCTAGATTATCCAAAATTGCTGTTTCGAAACTGCCATGAGGTGGCCAACTAAGGACACCGTCATCTTTTGTGTAGCGGACCCAGCAATCATTATATGTGATAGGACCCACTCCATGGCGACTATATAACTCATAGACCAGAGTTCCAACTGGAGGTATCGGACATGAGTCCTCCAATCGGGAATCCGCACCACAACTTTTAAAGCAACTAAACAAAGTACTACGGCCAGGCATCGTGCACACTAACCGAGTTTCGCAAACGTCAAGGGTTTATTGGATTACGATGTCCTCGCAAAAATGCAAAACCCTCGGTTTTTGGCAATTGCAATCGTCAAATAAAACCCAACAACTAAGAACCAACAACTAAGAACCACAAATGCAATGGAACCATGCAAACAACCAAGCACTAACAACAACCAAGGACTCTGGGAGCGACCCACAAATACTTAGCTGAAAGAGCAATGGCGTCACCAGGAAGGCCCGTCAATCGTCTCGCTGTACAAAGGACTACGCCAGGCGCCAAAACAGGTCGACAGTCAGGGCATCAGTCCGTCGCAGCCGTCAGGAGGCGGGGATCTTCGCGGGAAAAGTCTTCGGGCCACTTATTTCGACAACAGGATCGATGAAGCGGGGTGCACCTTCCCTCTGAGATTTCACACGAAGTTCCTCACGATTGTCGGGCTTTGGACCGGTACCACTGATGTCGCCCAACGTTGGGCGCCAACTGAAGGACTGGGCTATTCTAAGGCCCAGCGGTGCCAGGGGACAACACCTGAAACCTTCGTGGGTTACCTGTTCCGGCGTACAAATGACAGAGACACGGGACACTTCCTTCGGCGTCAAAGATCGAGGTTTATTTACTGCAGGGAACACAGAAGTCACAAGAAGTACAACGCATGTAGGTTCTAGGAGACTGCTTCAAATTGCAACAGTGGATCGCTCCTTTTATACATATTTCCGTCATAGCACAACATGGCGAACAAAAGGTTACAACTCAGTTCCCACAGTAAACTTCAAAAAGGGCTGCTTTCATGTATTCAGGATCCCGGAACATAATTACAGTAGCATCATCGGTTCCCAACTGTAAAAGTACATTATCCCACCATTAATTTCATTCCATTCCGGCTGTAAACGTGTTTAAGGAAGAGTCAGAAACAGGTGTAAGGGAAGACAAAGATAGACAACAGATTGAAAAGAGTGTAGGGGGGCGATATCGGAAACACGATTGCAGGATCAAAGGAGTCGTGCCTAATGAATGCACAGCTGAAACAATAGACCGGCACGGCAAGATGAGCCTTGAGCGGGGCCATCTGCCTTTACAGTATCATCCCCCTCATCATAAAGACACCCTCAAAGGAACACGTGTCTTCCGCAAGAGTTTGGGAATCTCAGGGTCACGAAGCGGACAGTGTCCGTTCGCTGGCTACTTGAGGGCAAGAGACTAAATGGATGCCGTATCTAAAATGGAACCCGTGGGTTCAGATGAAGAAACCCACGAATAAGACGAACGGTTCAGGTCAGCATAGCGAAAACGCGTACACCCACTAAACTCGTCATTTGCGGTTCATAGATACCAAACTCGTCCATATTCGAACGAGTCGAAAACACCACTTATAATTGTCACAGAACCTCAGAGGTAGAGTCTTTGACGTCAGCAGTAGCTGAGCGAATTAACAAACAACCCCAAGAAGGAGTTGGGCTTCTATACAGGCATGGATGTACCATGTTACTCCGCATACTTTTACTCCGCATACCGTTACAACGCGGTATTTACAACGCATACCATTACAACGCATAGCGCTTTGAGGTGCTGGATAGTGGTAAGTATAATTTACTATTCTAACTCCAGTCCCCGTGGACCCTAGGGAAGGTGTTGGATAGTAAATTATACTTATTCCCTATCCTAGAGCGCCCCCCAGCGCAATGCGTTGTAATGGTATGCGGAGTAAAAGTCGCGTTGTAATGGTAGTGCGGAGTAAAAGATGCGTTGTAACGGGTGTATACCACAGGCATACCACCAGTGCTAAAAGGAAGCAAAAATATGCAGGGAGAGGAGGTACTCTTTTGTGTATTTCAAGCACAAAGATTCAGTGTCTTCGTCAGTAAACTAGCAGCTGGAAATCTCATAACACGTGCCAAAAAGATATGTATATAGTTCACGAGGATCTGTGATGATCGTAGCATTTGGCGAGTTTGTTCATTGGGCAAATTTTCCCCATACAGCATTGAGTCAAAGTTTAGCTAATTGCCATTTGGCGGTATTGACTTCAAAGAGTTCTGGTCTTAACTGTATACCCTTGTGAGAATCGTAATTGTTGATATATTATTGCTTTGTGGCCTCATTAATACACCTGTCTGGAAATCCAGATGCAGAGAAATAAATGAATATACTCAGAAAAGAGCTTGGTCGTAATCTGTTTAAAGTGCCATATTTCATGCATTTTTCCAAGTCTGTAGCATTTCTGCAGGCCAGCTTGCACCTCAATGCTACACCAGGTATCCATTATGGCCCGTTCTTCATCAAAGTGTTTGCACATGCTAGTCTGTATACACCTTTTTTACCTTTAACTCTGTGAAGCAGAAAAGGGACATAAAGACTCCTGGGAGGATAGACTTGGCATTTAATCACCCCAAAGTACTGGTTGATGTCTTTAAAGTCCCTATATATGGCCCGCGGATGCCCTGGGGTTACAGCTTAATGTAATACGGACTATGCACCCAAGACGGCTCTTCACGCTTTTTGACAACTTATTTAGCCTTGAAAAAGTCAAACGGATGAAACACGTGTTGGCTGCTTCTGTCTTCGTACTTTCCAAGATATTGAAAATTTAAAAGAATAAAATCATCCTTGAGGAAAGAAGAACACTTTGGACCGTACAAGTTTTTTCACTTCAGATTATCTGTTCTGATTTATTTTAACTATACGAACATTTTTTGTGTGCTTCAGTACATATTCTTTGGTCATTCTTTGTGACCATCACATGAACAAAGCATTTTATCACACATAAATTCATAACAAAGAGAAAACAATCACCCCTCTTTAATGTTTGCCCTTAATTCATTCATACATAATAATACACGTGCAGTGCCACATTTTTTTTCTTAAACACCTTTCAATAGAGCAACACATCAGAAGCTTAATGTTCTAGTGCTAGAAGGGATGAAAGTTGCTAGGCCCTGCTGGAATTTTAACCTAGAACTGTAAGGTCAAGCTCCCAGGCTCCTGCCCTAGAATCCTCAGTCCCCCAACCTCATAACAGCACACAAAACAATATCAGGATTGCACAACATATCCAATTTGTCTTGTTTAACCTCACACCATAGAAAACAATATCAGGATTCCACAACATATTCAATGTGCCTTGTTTAACATCACACCATTGAAAATAGTATCAGGATTTCACAGCATATTCAATTTGCCATGTATGTTTAGCATCACAGCATAGAAAACAATGTTAGGATTCAACAACATATTCAATTTACACTAGTAAACATAAAAGGCCTCATCAGCCTCTGACATAACAGAACTCTGCCTCCTCCCCTCACTTAAGAATCATCCTTACGCCTCGCCATGTGCGCTAATCCTACTAACCAAGCGTTTAGTCTGATACTCTGTATCTGTAAGGCCCTATTGTTAGAAAAAGGAGAACTGCAGAACCATCGTTTTGAAACAAGCATTTCAAAGTTATAAGCATTGTATCACACGTGAAATTTTACAGCATGCAAAAACAGCATTCCAGGGACTTTTATTCACCACCTTTTGCGCATTGTATACTGTAGAGAATCACTGACCTCTAAACCATGTGTAAAGCCCACTGACACTGGTAACAACAAGCCAATCTTCGAACAAAAAGGCCTTGTAGCATCGAAATAGTCAGACTACAGACAACAGTCACAGCACTGAGCCCACGTGGCCAAAGCCCCTTGAATCAATAAAACAAACACCCATGCTCAGAACACATGCACTGCGGCTCCACGCACCCAGCTCATTGCTAGAAATGCAGTAAACTCCCATTTAAAATAAGCTGTTCTGCTACAATTGTTCATGATCAGCGAATAACTTTTTTACTTCTTGCTTTCAGTCACATACAAATGTAAAACAAATACAAATGTTTCAACATTAATTTGTGAATATAACAAACAGAACTTCAACTTAACCGATTAGTTCAAGGGTCTAGTAGATTTTCAAACACGCTTGTTCTGCTTACAAAAATACTTATCAGGTCAATACATATGAGCTTTGAAGATGTCATAAAAATATAATATATAAAAGTTTTGTATCTCCAGAAAAGGTCTGTGTAGATGTGATAGCCGGGGCCAAACTCTGCCATCATGTCAGGAGAATCCACGGGTCAGTTGTCTCCAGTAATGTGTCTTTTCCAGCTGCAAACAGGATAGACTGGGATCTACCAGGAGGTGTTATGTACTACAAGGTCTGAATTATGAGCAATTCTTACAACAAATGAACCGTGGGACCCGAACTCCTAATTTATGCTTGCTTTTTTTAACAGTAGGGGATTCCAATACACTGAAGCTTGCTGCATACATATTGAGGCCCTGTGGGCCTGGTGAAAGATGGGAGGAGAGCTGAGTTCTTTGCTCCCTGGATTGTCTTTGCAGATCGTGACAGTAGCTTTTCTCAGTTTCTTTCTTTCTGTCTCTCTCTGTCTCTCTCTTTCTCTTTCTCAATCTCACGCTCTCTTCCTCGCTGCTTCTCTCGCTTTCTTTTTCTCGTTGCCTCTATCTCTCTCTCTCTCTCTCTTCCTCTCTTTCTCTCTCCCTCGGCCTCTGTCTCTCTCACTCCCTTTCTCTCCCCCTCTGCTTTTGTCTCTCTCTCTCTCTCTGTCTTTCTCTAGGCCTCTCTGTCTGTCTTTTTCTCTCTCACTGTCTCTCCCTCACTCTCTCTGTGTCTCAACCCCAAGCAAGCTGAAGCTCCCAAGTGTGCATTTATATCACAAGTATCAGGCACAGTTTGTTCCCATCTGAAACAAATCTCACCTACCAAAACCATGCATAATAGCAGGGTGGGTGTCCTGCAAGCAAAACATGGCCGGCTTGTAGCACCCCCTGCTCAGGAGGATGGATATGAAGACCGCTGAGGTGTACCATGTAAGGACCCTAATAGTGTTGTCGGACTGTAGGTTGCTGTAGGCCTCAAGGAGGGATTTTCTGCCTACAGGTGCATACATCAACATTCACACTCATATTGGGCTGATATAAAACCATATAGGATGCACTCCTATGGGTTGCATTCCAGCATGCGGTTGCTACAACCCCTTGGGGCCACGTGACCAGGCAGCCTGACTAAGGTATTGTCACACCCCACGCGACCGCCATACAGGTGACGTGAGGTGTGACATAACCTTAGTCACATGACCGCCCCACAGATCACGTGACTAAGGTGACATCACACCCTACGTGACTACCACACAGGTCTCATGACCCACACAGTCATGTGACTCGTATGTGACTTCACATCTGGAGGAGGCCCCCAGGAGCCAGAAGTCCCAGCCACGGAAGTGACGTCCTTTTTGGGATGGGACAGCTGTCACTTTTAGTTTGATTTAAGGTACTATTTCCTACTGCTATTGAACATCTTCCAATCTTATCATGCATCACTAAATATGCAGAAGAGATTTCTCTGTATAAAAAAGCAGAGGGTGTGATAGACTGAGCTTACAGACCTTGTATGCAAACCAGTGTAAAATAGTTGGTTTGGGAGTGGTTGAGTGCCACATCTTTTATTTCAGAAGAAAGACCTCGTAAAACATGTGAGTAATAAAATGTTACTTTTTGTGACCACTTATTCCTTTAAATTATGCCCAAGAAATAAAGTCATTGGTGTTCTCTTATTTGCTTTTCAGTGTGCATTTTGTAGCACATCACATATACTTAAGGTGTTCTAATATATTGATGGATCATTTTCTGCAGGCTTGCAACCCAAAATATCTGGATTATGACAAGACTGGCTCCATATGTGCTAGTGAAAATATTAATGATACACTCACAAGATATCGCTGGCTGGTCAGTGCTCCCACAGGCCCCGATGGGGTGACCACTCCCATGAGAGAGGTGGACTTCAACACATTCTTCACGTCTTCCAAGATGATCACGCTGGATTCCATCTACTTCCACGCTGGCTCTCGAGTGCAGTGTGCAGCACGGGCTGTGAATTCCAATGGAAATCAAGGCCTGGAGTTGATGAGCCCTATCGTAATTGTGAGCACTGATCAAGGTAAAGGTCCTTTATTATTTGTTTATTAATGGTTCTTTTTCCTGCAACAAGAAAATGAAGGCAGCTGTGATGCTGATGGTGCTATAATGTTTGTTAAAATTAGATGTTGGATTTAGGCATCATCAATACATGATTAGTAATAGAAAGTTACAGCACACAAGAAACAGAGCACAGTCCTATTTCAGCCTGGTTGAAAGCAATGTTTGGTGGTACTGATGTCTGACACAGGGAATGTTGTAGGAACAGGTCTTCTCTCTATATGTTGTGGACATGTGAATACATTAGAGGCTTCTGGAAAGAGGTTCTGGCCCTGATTAATGATATCAGCGGCATACATTTACCCCCTGAGACGGTTATAGTTTTACTGAGGAATGTAGACAAATAACGTTGGTACACATGATCCTCCCCAACTAATAAACTAGTTGCTGCTTATTCCTGGCAGTTAAATTGATGATAGTCGAAAATTGTAACGCTCCAGTGTCAGGTACCAGCTTAATATCAGCTTGTACACATTGTCTGTAAACTTTGTACAGATAGACTGTTGCCCTCACCAAGATAAGGATTCAATTCCGTTCCGGCATGTTAGCTTGAAGGTCTGTTGGCCATTGTTTACTGTAAGTCAAAGTTTGTTTAGGCTGATCTAGCTCTCACAATGGTACACCTAGGATACAGTTTACAATGTGGTAACCTCATTAAATAAATCTTCTATGAGTGCTGTGTCTCTGTTTGCCAAGTGTTGTTCAGTGTCTTGGCGAGCCCAGTGAAATATTTGTGTCAGTCTGTACAAACCTCTCAGGATTAACTTGAATTTTTCATCAGTTGGGGGAAGTCTGCATTGTTTACTATCGTTATTAGAGGGGATGGAAAGCTGATAACTTGGCTAGTTCTCACTGCTTTATTCCAGTGGTGTATAGTGATATGAGTGGACTAGTATAGGGTTCTCAGTTTATGTATTGTAGGAGGCAATTATAGGGGGGTCAGCCAGGAGTGCCTTACCCAGTTCTTTCTCCAGTGTTCATCAGGGCCTGAATCTGGCTGGTATTGCCCAAGACCAGACTGGAACCAATTTTGTGAATACAATATATCTGCTGATTTTAGAGACATCTAAATGTCTCTCATGAAAAGACTGAAAGGTCATTTATCTGGCCACTCTTGTGTTTCTGTATTCCAGATAAAAGGCAATAGTTTTTTTTATATACTCTTTAATATTGGGGTTAGGAATTTGAGAGGGAGAACTGAAGTCACATGGAGCAATGTAAGCATTAAATTCTTATTGATGAAATTAACCCTTGCGATCCGCAGGCTCTCTAATATGCCCCATTTAGAGAGATCTTGGAACAGGATATCCAACAATGATGGTATGTTGATATACTGTGTCTTGGAAACACTCTACATGGAATCTCTGCTAAATACTCTATGCCTGATTGGGACAAGTCAATCCCATGTTGTTGCAAGATCTCTTGACTGTTTTCTTTTTTGATGGTCACTCCCATTCCACTGGATCTCTGAAGGCTAACTTTAAATCCCTACACCTCTTTGAATGTCGGGAGTTTTGCTACTAGAGCCAGAACCAATGATGTTGTACAAAAAACACAAACTATCATCCACAAATAGGGTAATTTTTATGTAATCAATTCACGAATGTCTGACAAAATATCGAAAGACAAAAAATCGAGGTACAAAAATATCGGAGCAATAATATCGATGTCAATAATATCGACATCCTATCTACAACAAGGTAAGTTCCAAAATAACGGGGAATAAATATTGATATCAAAAATATTGTTTTTCAAAAAATATCGTTTTTTTAATTACAAAATTATGTAAAATAAATTAAATAATACTTAAAAATATAATAAACATAGTTAAAGATATGTTATATTATTTAAAATTAATATACATAATTTAATAAAAAAGATTTAAACATATACATATAGGGGTCGATGCAGATCTCGGTCAGAAGGGCACTAAAGGGGTCATTATGATTGCGGTTTTTCCGCATCCTCGGGGCCGGCGGAAGCCACCGCCGGCCCCAAAGATGCGGAAAAACCGCAGCGGACTGACCAAAGACCCACCGCCACATTAGGATGGCTGGTGGGTCCTGGTTTCCATCCGCAGCTTTTCCGCCGCGGTCGGATTACAATCGCGGCGGAAAAGCTCTAATATGGTGACGGTGTCTTCCAGACACCGTCCACCACATTAGGATGGCCAGTAAATTATGCTTTTCCGCGGCGGGTTTTCCGCTGTGGAAAAGCATACGGAACTTCACTGTGGGGGCCCGTTGTGGGCCCCCTAGGTGAAGGGGGGGTGGGGGGTGCACATGGGGGGTACCTATGGTACCCCCCTGCATTTGCATGCAGAAAGCGGCAGGCACCGCGCGGTGCCTGCCTCTTTCTGCATGCAAATGCAATGCGTGCATTTTTAACATTGCCCCGGGTGCAGCTTGAAGCTGCACCCGCCGCAATGTTAAAAATAGAGGATGTGACCGCCAGGGTGGCGGTCACATCCTAATTGCACAGGAGGGAACTCCGCATGCCATGCGGAGGTTCCCTCCTGCTCTGGGGTCCTAATCGACCCCTGAATCGGGTTCAGCATTAGCGGATCGGATACGGAGGCTGAATTTCTGTCCGGTTCTTACATGGGTCCGGACGGCGAAGTACGATGCAAACAAGCGCGAAATCTCCGTCCAAATCGTTTCCAGGTCCGAACCGCTCCGTACGTCTCGGCCGTAAGCTAACCGTGGCGCGCAATGGAGGCGAATTCCGACCGAGCCAGTACGATGCTCGATTCGGACAGCCGGATTGAGTCAAAGCTTCCTGCTCGCAATAGCTCACGGAGATGGGCTCTGGGGATCCGCATTGGACCCCCTGTTACCCGCAGCCTTACGACTCAGCCACAGGGGGAGACCCATGGGTTTCCCCAACACAGGCAGGTACGGTGCGGATGGCACCAACGCGTAAAATTGATACTTGTATAGCGCACTACTCACCCGCAAGGGTCTCAAGGCGCTTGTACGAATACCGCTGTGGAACCCATCCTGGCTTTCCCTGTGAGGCGTCCACTCTTGGGCACCCCCAAGGTGGAGGCCAGGTATCCTTAGCGTTATGGGGGCCGTTGTGGAGATTAAGCAAGCTATTGCCCAGAGTTGCAGAATGGGACTCCATGATTGGAATAAGCACGAGGCGAGAATTATCAGGTCCGTGGAATTTTTGAGCCCAAGACCCGCCGAGGCGGGGAATTGGACCCTGGTCCCAGGCTAGACCTCTGCATCATGGTCTTCCGCTCTAACCATTGAGCCACACTTCTCCACGCGTACCCACTGTAGGGGGTGCACTTGTCCGCAACGTACCCATTCAGTCAATGGGAGCTCATGTATGCATCGTACGATCTGCTCCCATTGACTTCTATGGGAGTCCGACCGAACCGAGTCCGACAGCATACGGCCACATCTTACTCGCTCGGTCGGACTTCAGGAGTCCAGATCGGTCGGAAAACACCCCGGATCCGGCCCGGTCGGAGTGCTTTCCAACCGAGATCGGAATGGACCCCATAATATATAATATAGATACTTACTTATTAATCAGTTTTAATAATTATTTTATTAAGTTATAAATATTTTAAAATATTATAAATTACAAATTCATCTTTACACATAAAATATTAACAAAAATAAAAATTAAATAATTAAGTAAAGCAAATTAAACAAAAAATACTTTTATTATTTTTTTAATTACTTATATACTACATTAGCTAAAACAATACAAAAAATATTAAATAACAGAGGAAATAAAATACATTACTTTTCCCACTCCAAAGAGTGCAACAGTCGGGAAAGTGTTGTATGGCGTAAGGGTAAAAATTACTATTCCAACTCCAGAGAGTGCAACAGTAGGGAAAGTGTTGGGTAGCAAAGGGGTAAAAATTACTATTGCAACTCCAGAGAGTGCAACAGTAGGGAAAGTGTTGGATAGCGAAGGGGTAAAAATTATTATTCCCACTACAAAGAGTGCAACAGTATGGAAAGTGTTTGATAGCATAGAGGTAAAAATTACTTTTCCAACTCCAGAAAGTGCAACAATAGGGAAAGTGTTGGATAACGTAGGGGTAAAAATTACTATTCCCACTCCAAAGAGTGCAACAGTAGGAAAAGTATTGGATAGCGTAGGGGTAAAAATTACTATTCCAACTCCAGAGAGTGCAACAGTAGGGAAAGAGTTGGATAGCGTAGGGGTAAAAATTACTATTCCCACTCCAAAGAGTGCAAAAGTAGGGAAAGTGTTGGATAGCGTAGGGGTAAAAATTACTATTCCAACTCCAGAGAGTGCAACAGTAGGGAAAGTGTTGGATAGCGTAGGGGTAAAAATTACTATTCCAACTCCAGAGAGTGCAACAGTGGGGAAAGTGTTGGATAGCGTAGGGGTAAAAATTACTTTTCCAACTCCAAAGAGTGCAACAGTAGGGAAAGTGTTGGATAGCATAGGGGTAAAAATTACTATTCCCACTCCAGAGAATGCAACAGTAGGGAAAGTGTTGGATAGCGTAGAAGTTAAAAATAACATACTTATAAATAAATTAATATTGTAAAATATAAAAAAAATGAATTATTAAATAATCTAAACTATTTACAAATACCAATAAATAATTAATAAAAACATAATTACCAATGAGTAATTAAGTAACGATAAATTAATAATAAATACCAATTAATAATAAATAATAAATATTATTATCCAATTAATAAACATTGAACAATAAAATATTTATTGTAACAAAAGCATATTAATTATTAAAAAGTAATTACCAATTAACTAATATTGAACAAAATTAAATCATTTGATAAACCAAAAATAATAATTCTCAGACAATAATTGCCAATTAATAATTACTTATTAATATATCAATTAAAAATGTCATT
Organism: Lissotriton vulgaris; assembly: GCF_964263255.1. NCBI lineage: Eukaryota > Metazoa > Chordata > Amphibia > Caudata > Salamandridae > Lissotriton > Lissotriton vulgaris. The sequence continues at coordinate 1,192,815,422 of NC_141696.1, read as the reverse complement.
AAATATTATTTAGTAATAGTTAATGACCAATTAATGATTAAACAACAATACATACATTTTCATAACCAAAAAATTATACTTTGAAATGATTACCAATGAATAATTAATATCCAATAAATTAGTTATCAATACCCAACTATAAATGTAATAACTACTTAATTACATATCAATTACTTTACACACTATTCCCCTATAAACACACAACAAACCCCAAAAATAAAATAATACACTTAACATAATTATCAATTAAATAATTAAAATGAATTACCAATTAAGAAAAATTAATTACCAATTAATAATTAACAATAATATAATTAGCAAAAACAAATAATGAAAATACATTATTACTTAATTACATTTAAATTACTTCCCACCCTATTCCCCTATAAACCTATAACCCGCTACAGAACATAATTATCAATTAATCAATTAATTAAAATGAATTACCAATTAATACAAATGAATTACCAATTAATACAAATTAATTTAAAATTCCTAAAAATTAATAATTAATTTAGTATAATTAAATTACTTCCCACCCTATTACCCTATAAACCCACAACCCGCTACGATACTAAAATACAAAATGTACTTAAATTACATTTAAAAAAATGCATATGAAATACATAATAATATACGTGAAGTATCGATATTAGTAACATCGATATTACTAACATCGATATTACTTACATCGATTTTAACAAAATCGATATTACTTACCTTCGGAATTCTGTCCTTTCGATATTAAAAAATCGATATTTCTTAACTTCTATATTCTGTCCCTTTGATATTAAAACATCGATATTATTGTAGGTCGATATTAAAATATCGATATTTTGTCTGCCTACCCAATGCACATGTTCAGAGCACATGGCTGTCCTGTCTCATTCCACTGGCTAGGATTATTGGCTCTGCCCTTTGTGATCTGACTTTTATCTGGGTTATGGGACTTTTGAAATTGGCCTGTATGAGACAGGCCATTCTCACTCCCAAGCCCCATTTCTCTAGAACAGTAAAAGTAAATTCCCAAACTACTGTATCAAACGCCTTTTCTGCATCATGTGAGAGAAAAAGCTGTTGAGTGTCATTATAAGGTAACATATTGTTGTCCTCTGGTTGCCTCTTTCAATGATTCCTGCTTTGTAAGGCGAAACCATAAATCTATAAGCCTGTTCAAGTGGATCTTGTTGAAGATCTTGACATCACAATTTAAAAAAGCTATCAGTCTAAGCTATACAGATGGGGATCTTTCCCTGGCTTTTGGATCAGAGTCAGTGTGGATTCCATTATACTGGGTGTCACCAGGAAGGAGTAAAGACTTTTGTCAGGTGTTGACCAAGATGTCACAATATGAAACCCTCTGGTTCTAGAGCCTTATTGTTCAGAAGATTCTTTATAGCTTCTCAAACCTCGTCTTGAAGCCCTTCTTAAAGATCCGGAAGAATCTCTGGAAGATAAAGTCTCATGGGACGTGTAGTAAATAGCTGGAGACCACAGATGTACCACAAGAGGTTTATTGCAGGAGAACAGCGTAAAGCAACTTCAACACAAGCTGGCCAGGCACAAACTGTCACCACCTAGAACACTAGGAGGAGGCAGAGCCATCTACATTCTGGAATGAGTGACATAGTTCTATCAGGCATCAAGATGAGGTCTTCAAAGGTACTGGCCAGCAAATAAACGTCGCCAAAATTGTAGTAAATAGCTGGAGACCACAGATGTACCACAAGAGGTTTATTGCAGGAGAACAGCGTAAAGCAACCTCAACACAAGCTGGCCAGGCACAAACTGTCACCACCTAGAACACTAGGAGGAGGCAGAGCCATCTACATTCTGGAATGAGTGACACAGGTAAGAACTATGGTAGAGCATGGAAATAGAGGAAAGATTAATATACAACAGTATGGTTTTTAAAGAGATGAATCACAAGGTTTGTTTAGAATAGAGATTAGAATAGTATTGATTCAAGGCATGCAGAACTGCCTTATCGGAGGTATGTTTTTACCTCATCAGCCTCTCTTATGGGTCGCATATAATTATTAGTTCTGTCCATTTCGATTTTATAGGCCAATAAACGGCTTCCTCCCCTTTTTCATACTATTTTGTTCAGTATTTACTAGCCTACAAGCTGCTTCATTATGGAGGAGAGCCTCAAGGCCACCCCTGGCCTTATCTAAGTCCCTATAAGCCCTTCTAGTACAAATGTTTTTATGTTTCAATTACAATTTGGATATCTCTGTCTTTAGTTCTGTCTTTAGGTGTTTCTCCAATTTCATGAAGTTGGTCGTATCATATGGTCAATATGTTCCCCACTCAAGACTCCCTCAGCTGTGTCCCAGATTGTAGCCCAAGGCATCCCTGCTGTTTTTTTCAGCTATATAGTTCTCAAGGGCATTGTGTATATTATTATTAAGAAGGAGGTCAATAAATGAAATTTCATGAATTTTCCACAGTCCCTTTTCTGGTAAATCCTAGTTGCAGCTTTGCCACGGTGTGATTATTAGAGAACAGGTATGCCTGTAACCAACATCTCTCAGAGCCACCAAGGACAGTAGGAGCAGGAAATTACAGATCTATGAAATGGGATCTATGAGCATTTGAGTAAAATGTATAGTCTCTTTCTCCCGGGTGTGTAGCCACTACACCTCTATAAGATTAAGGTTGTGTATTCCAGTCCATAACAACTGTGAAATAGCTGGCTTTTGCCATGTTATCGAAGACCTGTCAAGGGCCCGATCTAGAGCCACCTTGAAGTTGACACCTATAATTGCCTCACCCTTTGCTAAACCTGCAACCCTGCAACCATGTAAAAGAAGTTAGCATATAATGTGTCTTAATTGTCATTGGGTCATAGACCGGAGGATCTTCCCAACTTTACTATACCAGTAACCACAATTTCCCACAGTTCACTCTTCCTTGTTTTTATGGGTGAACTCCTACATGAAAGAAGTCCTATCTCTGAACAAAATGGCTACCCCTTCAGTTTTGGATCGTCCTATGGAAAAGAATTGCATATAATATCATTTTGATCTTAGTCTAGGGATGTCAGACATTTGTACTTGTTCCTTCCCTGTTTAGTGACTGTACCACCTGGTATACACTGATGTTCAAACTAACAATATCATTCTTTTATCTGCCAAATAGTGCATGATTGGGAAAATAATTTAGTTTCATATTCATAAGTGGGTCTGTGAGTAAGTATGATAAGTGGTGGGGTGTGGTCCTTACAGAGCCATGTGAGTGTCTAAACACTCACAAATGTAACATTTGTGAATATTTCAAAACATCTCTGCAGCTCCATTTTCCCATAAAAATAGAAATGTACTCTGTCAAGGGCATGAGTACTGTGTTTCCCAGCATTGGAAGTGGAAGGAAACACTACCAAAATCAGTGGTGTTGTAACTGGAGTGGTTTGTTTGCCAGGAAAAATGTTTTCCATGTGGTTGGGAAAAAAAAGAAAAGCAAATAATTCTTCCAAGAAGGCATTACCCTCTCCACAATTATACACTATGCGCAGTTGAGCATGTGGTAAAGCTTTCACGTGTGATAGAAGGGTGTGTATTAGAACATTTTTGTCTCAATCCTGTGCATGCATTTATCCCAGTTATGATTAAATTACTGATCTGAGTAGAACATGTTAAATGTCAGTTGGCTTTCTAGTCACTTAGGAGCTCATTAGGATGACTGGTGGACTTTGTCCGCCCGCCATCGGATGTATGCCATCACAACGCATGCTTTTACTCCGCATGCCATTACAACACAGTTTTTACAACGCAAGCCGTTACAACGATTTGCCTTGGGGGGCACTGGATACTGGAATAGTTTAATTTTCTATTCCAACTCCAGTCCCCGTGGATAGTAGGGAAGGTGTTGGATAGAAAATTAAACTATTCCCTATCCTACAGCGCCCTCCAGCGCAAGTCGTTGTAACGACTTGTGTTGTAATATCTGCGTCATAATGGTAGTGCGGAGTAAAAGTTGCGTTGTAAAGGATGTTTCCCCCACCATCCTGTCAGAATTCGGGACCGTCCGCCATTAGGGTGTGGGTCCCGTGGAGGGTATTAGGATATGCCCGCCACAGTGGCGGGCACATCCTGCATTTATAGCATTGTGGCGGGCGGTGCTCTCTGCACCGCCCGCCACAATGCTATAAATGCATTTGCATAAACAAAGCGGCAGGCACCGCACGGTGCCTGCCGCTTTGTATATTCAAATGAAGAGGGGTACCATAGGTACCCCCCATGTGTAACCCCCACCCCTCCTTCACTCTGGGGACCCGCAGGGGGCCCCCAGAGTGAAGACCGCATGCCTTTCCGTGGCGGCAAAGGCATTAGTAAAAAGGCATCCTAATATGGCAGGCGGTGTCTGAGAAACACCGCCACCATAGAAACCCTTTTCCGCTCCCGTCGCCTTGCGACCGGGGCGGAAAAGCGGTGGACGGTCTTTCCGTCCGCCGATGTCCCCCCCGCCATACTAATATGGTGGGGGGGGGAACAAGTGTGGATGTCGGGCGGATTGCCCCCGCCAGGCTGGCGGTGGCTACCGTCAGCCTGTCGAGGGCAATCTGCCCGACTTCGTAATGGGCCCCTAAGTATTTTATCTCACCCACTTAGTGAAAGCAAGGTAAAAATAAAAAAGATGGAATTCCACCTCAATGCTTTATTCTGGCTTAAAGATAACCCGAACTTACCTTTGGGGGACATTTTTCAGACGTGCTGCAATGGCTATTAAAACATATCAGTAGAATTATGATGGGCAATTAAAAATAATTAGATTACAATACTATGCCTTACGATATATTATTGGTCTAAATAATTAGATTACAATACTATGCCTTACGATATATTATTGGTCTAAAAGAGGGCTCGTACGTAACCCCCCTCAGGACAGGTTTTAAAACTGAACAGAAAAACCCAGAATGCTTAGTTGATTGTATTGCAAAATATTACTTTTCTGGCATTCAGTCTAAAAATTCTTTCACCTTTGTATCATCCAGATATGTTAGATTATGATTATTCTGCTGCTACATGACCTATCATGTTATAGCAAAGAGGGATGTTAGCTCATGTTAATTTAACATACATAGCATGGAATCCCCCCAGGAGGGGTATCTGGGTGCACAGAAAGATTGCAGGCAAAGGAAGCACCAATCAAAGCAATTCTGTCTTGAACAGTTTCCTGAATTTCAGGTGGTCAGAGCATGTGTGCATGTGGTAAGGTAACGAGCTACAATACAGTTAGGGAAAAGACCAACCTCTCGTTCGGGACTTTCTGATACGCAGGACAGTGAACTAAGCTTTGTCGCCTGATCTAAGGTGCCTAGCCGGACAGTAAAGATTTAGCTTTGAAATTAGGTAGCTGGGGCCTTTGCCCAAGAATGCATTGTGGGTAAGACAACATATTTTTAAAATAGTTATTTTCATGACAGGCAGCCAGTGTAAAGATCTTAGTAATGGTGGGGAAGCGAAGCCAGATGGGGGGTTGGGCATGAAACGGGCAGCCATATTCTGGACAACTTGTAATTTAGCTAATAATGTCTCATTGGCAGAGGCAAGTAACACGTTGCTGTAATCCAATCTGCTCTTTATAAGTGCTTGTACCATGGTCTGCCATGAGGAGTGGAAAGACAGTAAGAGCTTTCCTCAGCAGATGCATAATATGGTAACAGGCACCTGTAGTGGCAGCACCTGCTCTTTCATGGGCAAGGCTTGGTCGAAACGAATGCCTAAGTTCTATATTAATGCGTCAAAGTTCAAAAACGCCAGATACTCTACTTACAGTCCATACGAACGTGGCTGGCATTCCACCAGTTCTTGCCACCACGATCTTGATTCTACCGTAGCCTTTCAGCCCTGATGAGTCACATTTCCTTCACGGTATGACGAAACACGTGTCGGCTGGCTACTATTTTCTGTACTGACCAACAATTGACTTATAAACAACTTTCACCCACATGAACCTTTGTATCTGGCGTTTTTGAACTTTGACGCATTATTATTTCTCTCAGCGAGTTTACAATTCCTTAAACTAGGACTACGTACTACACTTGCGTGTGCACAGGATCTGTTCTTCTTTCTTTTGGTTTAAGCCTCTCTAAACCATCGCAGGGGTTGTTTTTTCCTATTGGGGTTGTGTTCCCCTGTCCTGTTCTGCACCGTGTGCCTACTGCACAAACATTTCAGCAGCAAGATCATACTGCTCAGAGCGCCACTGCTTCCTGCTCTCTCAACTCAAACCCATTCGCTCTCAAACCTAGAGGAAGAGGTGGTTGACAGGTCAGGGTTTCTGAGTTAGTGAAAAGTAAGTCAAGCGATTTCCCACAACATGAGCTAGACCCTTAATTTTTTGCCGCAGACCATGTGTTTCTAAATCAGCACAGAGTTGGGAAACGTCAGAATCAAGTGTGTGCATGCCAGAGATAGTGTATACATAATGGGCAAGCCGGTATTACATTCTTGACTTTTGAGAATGTTTCTATTATCTTCAGATACTTGAAATTCACATTTCTAGTCTACTGTCAAGTAATCTAAATAAAAATGAGAACTGAAGTCCAAATGAACATTCCTGTGCAAAATGGCTAATGCATTGTACATTATATCTTTAGATTTATGATTAACCTGATTAGGCACCAGTTTAAGTTACCTGATGGTTTTGATAATAATTGCTTTTTGTATTAACTTTTTTCCAAAACACAACCAATTTGGATCACCGGAATTGTTTTGAAAATACTACACTTCTTTTCCAGAACTTAATGAAGAGCTCTTGTTCTTTTTCATTAGGTCTTTGCCAACCCAGGGTACCAGGTGTTGTTGGAGCTGAACCCTTTTCTGCCAAGTTGCGCTACACGGGCCCAGAAGATCCCGACTACCCTAACCTCATCAAGCTGACCGTCACCCTGCCACACATTGATGGTGAGTCCAGATCTCCAAGAGGGCTTAGAAGTAGAGCTTGACAAACTCACTATGTGAGTTCTGCAAAAGCAAGACAAACTGGCATTGCTTTCAGTAGTGCAACAGGTACAGTACGCAGGGATCTTGTGGTCCAAGTGGCCCTCTGCATCCCAAACATCACTCCATTTAACTTCCTAACTTCCTAACCGGGGTTAGGAGGGGCATTTTACTTTGTTGCTATTGTATGGAGTACAATAGAGACTCAAGGGGTTATGTTGACTAGTTCTATATCAGACAACACAGCTCTTACAGTTACAATTACCCACATCAATGGTGCTTTTGGACCTCTGAAGTATACACGAAGATCTGGACTTTTGACAGGCAGGCTGTTCACAAGGGTAGTGAACAAAAATTAATTGATATTTGATCAAATATTGTGAATGTGGTCATACTTCATTATTCTCATAGTTTGTGCTCACTAGGCTTGATGAAGTATATTGATGCGATTAACAGCAGGTATCACGCTGCTATGGAATTTTGAAATTTGTTTTGAAGCTCATTCCGGGTTCAGTTATGCCGGCGCCATTAACCTGTGTTGTAACTAGGATCACTTTTAGATTGTCTATTATATATTTAGCAACCTCTGCAGCTGCACTATTGAGACTATGCAGGAAGTTAGAGTTCAAGAAATAAAAATATTGGGGGGAATTTACAATTGTGTTTTCTGTCGTTCATGCATGTATACAGCAAGAAATGCCTTCCTTTATGTGTGCCATGCATTCACAAAAGCAGTCCCGGCAGGCGTAAATGGATTTACTAATAAGAATTACTGATTAATTCTCTACCATGACTGCAGACAAATGTGCATGGGTAACTCTCGTGCAATTGGTGGGATGTGGGCAGAACAAGCATGGTTCGCCCTCAAAGTTTGTGACCCCTCCAACCCAAACTTGTCCATTTGAGGGCATTCATAAAACTCCAATCCAACCCTTTTCCCCTCTCGTAACTGTTCATAAATATGCTGTGGCCTATGGCTGGAGTATCTTCCTTTCAGGATGGGAAGGCGATGGAAACCTCCAATTTTGGAGGAGGTGTAGAGGAAGGCTTTTCTCCACTAGAAACCATGTTTTGCTTGTTTGCGCCTGCTTTGTGTGCCCCGGGTCACTTTGGTATTACAGAAGGGGATGCCGATGCTTGTGCGTCCCCTCCTGTAATACCGATAGCGCTGGTGCACTTAAATCGCCAGCGCTGTCTTCAGAGGGTGTTCCATCATTTGCATGGGCGCGTGGCCCCATACAAATGAGGGCATTGCTTTGCCTTTGCGCTCGTGCCATATTACAGACACAAGCTCAGAGGCAAAGAAGCTATCAGGAGGCCCACTAACAAGGCGCCAACTAAAAGGTGGCACACTGTCAGTGCGCCCCGTGATGGCAGCACAATGGAGGTGGGAAAGTGGGTCCCGTGGACCACTCACCCGTCCCCTTGAAGGCGGGTGCAGTCACTCACTGCGTCACCTACAAGGAGATCTTTATTTCCCCTTCAAAGTGCAGGCGGCGGGTTGCGGGTTGCCGCCTGCACTGTGAAAACGTGGAGCGGCTTCAAAGCAGCCGCTCGTTTTTTCACAGGAATACGCATTCACCATAATGCAGCACATTTGCATTGTTTGCCTTGGGTGCATCTTTTAAAAGGCGTTCCCAGCACAAACAATAAAATTGCACCATTTGCATAATATGGGCCCAGGTGCCCTATTATGTAAAGGGTGCAAAAACGGAAAGTGCACCCTATTAGAATGAATGCGCTGCCCCCAGTGCAGCCACAAACTTACACTGCCCTGGGGGGAGGACATTCATGTGTGAAGACGGAGCTGCTTCTTTGAAGCTGCTCAGTTTTTCCACAATGCAGTTGGCCACCTGCCTGCATTTTTAAATGGGATTAGAGATCCCCTTGAAGGTGGGGGCAGCGAGTGACTGCATCCGTCTGCAAGGGGATGTCCATGGAACCCCTTTTCCCCCTTCCAGAGGACTGCAATCAGGGGGCACACTGACAGTGCATCACATTTTAGATGGTGTGCTGTCAGTGGACCTCCTGAGAGATTCTTTGCCTTCGCGCTTATGTCTATAATGAATGTATGATGATACAACGCGCACCATCACAACGCGGTATGTTACATTGCGGTCTTGACAATGCAAGTCGTTAGATCAACTTGCGTTGGAGGGCGATGGACTTAGGAATAGTGTGAATTTCTATTCAAACTCCAGTCTACGTACAGTAGGGAAGGTGTTGGAATAGTAATTCACACTATTCCTTAGTCTAGAGCACCCTCCAGTGCAAGTCGATGTAACGACTTGGGTTGTCATAACCACAGTGTAACCATACCACGTTGTAATGGTTGAATGGTAAAGGATGTTTCCCGTCTATAATACGGTGCGGGTGCAGAGGCAAGGGTATTCCCTCGTTTGCATGGGGCCACGCCCCATTCAAATGGGGTAATGTCCCCTTGAGAAAGCGCTGACACTGTATGTGTGCCAGTGCTTTCAGTATTACAGAAGAGGATGCATAAGCGTCTGCACCCCCTTCTGTAATACCAAAGTGCCATGTTGGCACACAAAGCGAGCTCAAATGCCCGTTGCGACCTTGGGGCACTTCCATCATATGGCCCAAGGAATATTACTGGAAATGTTGATGAATTCCAAAAACTAGTAGATCTGCACCATTTGTAGGAATAATTATGGAGGGCAGGTGTACAACTATTTGTGTGAATTGCCCTCATTGTATGTAAACCATATTAATTCAAATGTCAGTTGTTAAATAAGTGGCTATTCTGGGGTTTCCAGATCAGCAAGAATAATGTGCTGTATGTTTTTCGTACAGGCATGATGCCGGTTGTGTCCACGAGGGAACTGTCCAACTTTGAGCTCACCCTGAGCTCTGATGGGACAAGGGTTGGAAACCACAAGTGTTCCAACTTGTTGGATTACAATGAAGTAAAAACCCGTCATGGTTTCTTGTCCGATGCAACCAAGAACCCCGATGTGATTGGGGAGACCTCCCCCTACCAGTACAGCACGGCGCTTCGGGGAGCCAGTACTCTGCGTTTCTATCGCAATCTGAACCTAGAAGCCTGCCTCTGGGAGTTCACCAGCTACTATGACATGTCAGAGCTGCTCACGGACTGTGGAGGCACCATTGGCACAGATGGACAGGTAACATGAACAAGAAATGTTGTTTTTACTATGTTTTCATTCACTCCTTTACTTTCTAATTGCAAATTTCCACCAAGGACTTTTTTATAGATGGATGTACGGTACTGTTGTTATTGCAGTCCTCCCTCTAGGCCCATTATATACATTATAGTAGTATATAGGTCAATGTATGTTAATACTTCTTTATTCTTTCTTTTGATCTTTCTTTAGAATTCTTTTATAGCACCATACATTACTTTATAGCCACTTCCCAGTATTACACAATATTGGTTAAAAGTTTAATTGACTTCATACGATCATGGTTTTATTTTGTGATGGGCTCTCAGGCATTGGAGTTGGGAAATTGAAAAACTGAATTTGGTCATGTAAACAAATTTTCATTGAGAAATACCAACGAAAACCTTTGAAACTCCACTCTGATAACCTACGCTTTGAAGTTAATACCTTGAAGCTGGAGGAAGAATTTGCTAAAAGACTGGAGCAGCATAATCAGATAATTTACTCTCTTTGGCAACTTATCTATGTGAAATGTCTGGGGGAATGTTAAATAGATTCAAAGCATATTCCAAACATGAGTACATCTTTGGCACGTGTGCAAGTAGGAAACCCACCTTCTATTCAAAGTGCAGCCGGAATAAAGCCTTCCCTTTAATCATTTACACGTACAAACTCGACCATGCATTTTCTAGAAAGGTAATCATTCTTTAGAACATCAGTCTAGAGCGCATGGCATTAACATTCACATTTTTGATTGAGGAAAGAAGTTTTTGCTTCACCATTCATGTTGTTGAGGATGGTTTTTTAAAGCATTGACACTATTGGCCACATGCATCAACCTATTTAGGAAGTGCAAACGGTGCGAATCGGTAAATTCGGCCGTTTGCGATTCCTAAATAAGTTTTTGGGGTGCATCAAACATTTTTGGGAAAATCGCTATTTTTAGCGAATTCCAAAAATGCGATTGCTTTTAAGGAATCGCAAATTTGCGATTCCTTAAAAGCAATGCATGATTGCTTTTTAAATTGCGAATTCCCAATTAGGGGGTGCAAACCTCGTGGTAATTTGCGAAAAAGTTTTAAAATGCTCAATATTGCATTTTAAACACTGTAATGTTACAGACACACATGTCCTTAGGACATGTGTGTGTGTGTAACATGCACTTAAAAATGCATTTCAGGGGTGCAGGGGGGGGGTCATTTGGACCCCCCCCTGCACCCATGGAATGCATTAACATTTTGCGAATCGCAAATAGAAATTCGCAAAATGTCAATGCCTTCCCATTGATTCCTATGGGCCTTTTGGCCCATAGGAATCAATGGGAATTGCGAAATCGCAATTTAGAATTCGCATAATCTTTGCGATTCGGTAAAAATTGCGATTTTCACCGAATCGCAAAAATTATGGGAATAAATTGATGCATCCCATTTTGTGATTCCTTATTTGCGATTCCCTAAAAATCGCAAATAAGGAATCGCAAAACCATACAATGATGCATGTGGCCATATACCCACAGACTTACAGCTTGGTTTGGATTGGTTTCAGTGCAGTAAAATAAGTTGTTTTTCCACTATCCTTGGTGTTTAGAGGCATACCTGCTAAAAAGGGAAAGTGTTGTATTTTACGTTATATTACAAACTTCGCCAGGAGTCGTTTTTACAACCATTACTTTTTGTGAATTGCTGTGTGGCATGTCTGCAGCAGCACGAGGTGATGTGTTTTGTGCAGGACAAATTGCACTGTGTGTGGTAAATGCTGGCGTGGGACACACACACTTGTGCTATTGTACCTTACCTCACACACTTCCTTCATTGTGCTGTTGTTCCTTGGACAGCTAGGCAGAAAGAGGAACAGTTTCATTAGTCTCTGAGCTTGTGCATGTGATAAACAGGTCTAAAGAGGGTGTTGAGATAATCCCCATGGGCAGGTCCAGTTAACATCTCATCTTGTCCTTGTGTCTGCCCTGCTCCTTTGCCTCTAGTCCCATGGTGTTGGCCACAAGTACCAATGAAAGCACTGTCCAGGTTCAAGGTGTCAGGCATTCTACCCTCCTATATAGGGACATACTGCATCCTCACTATGTTCCCTACCGGGAATATACCTTTAGATAATGAATTGTTCTTTGCAAATGAGAAAAGGCTCCTCATTTAATTCCATGGTGAATCTACTGGTGGAGATCGCTGGCAATGCATTTTGCAGAGTCTATAAGATAGGGTCTACAAGACATCCACGGGGTCGTTTGAGCGGAAGAGTATAGTTTCTATATGTTATTTTTTATCTCCCACAATACACCGATCAGGTTAATTCCACAGTGGCAACCAAGTTTCTTCCCAAAATGAGTCCTGGCTCATGGTTTGATGGATGTGCCAAGCACAACTCCTTCAGAGATTTGAAAAGCTGTGAGAGTGCAAGGCAACAATATTTAAAACAGCAATGCAGTTAAGAGAAGATAAAGTATAAGCAGAGGTTTTCACTGGAAACCATAAAAATTAGAAACATTAAAAATAAGAGTTAAAAGGTAAAAACTAGGTTCAAGCATTTCCAATATTTGCGATTGTGGCCACCCAATAAATGGCTATCAAAGACCCAATGTTAACCTTCAAAGCTGTTTCTGAGCCCAAAAAAGCTGTGATATCTTCAGGTAGACAGAACAGAATCAGGAGAGCTCTCACTCAAGAGTGAAATCTTGAAAACAAATGTTTATGCAGGAAAAGGTACCCGATCTGCGGTCACCTCATGCTCCTGTATCTTATTCAATGTCTATCTTTGCAAATTGTATACACCCCATAAAGTTCCAGTGCTTAAGGCTGAGTTACAATATGTAACAATATGCGGTATAAAAAAATGGTAACCCACTGATGACTGGCTAAGACTCAATTATAAACAAAATGTCCCTTAGGTCTAATCAGGTCGACATGTTTCACGCCTGTGTGGTCCCTAGTGGAGTCTTTGGCGTTTTGTCAGGGCAGTGGGTGTTTTTTATCTTGAAAAAATAATGCTGGTACAGTGGGTTTGGGAAAGACACACACAATACACCTTGTAATATTTCCCTGATTCAGGTATGTGGTCAGGGAGGCTCTGCACCCTATCGGTATCGACCACCTTAGTATGTGAATACAATCTCAAGTATTGTTCAGGGCGGCCACCATGGTGGTGGGAGAGGCTCAAGAGGTTACATTGACCTCCTGGGATTACGCATTGATACCAGCCCATAGCCTAATTCGCCACTCATCACCTCTATTTCACACGAAAATTACAAAAAAGGAACACACCCTCCTCATTGACAGCAGGGTTTACTGTTCCTTTTTACCTGTTTTTCACTATACCGTATGGACCCAAGAATAAATATATTGGCAGGTACCAGCACAGTATTTTTAACCTACTTGCACCAATCCCCACGCACCCACACTCACCACTGCGGCGTTTCTCCGAAAAGATCTCCGCCAAAGAGCCCTCTCGTGGGGCCCATGGGGGACTGCAGCACAACCCCACGAGGGGCAAACAGCCTATGATGAAGCATGACACCCGTAAGAGTGTGTGAGGGCAACTCTCCAAATAGGAGGAATTCCCCTCTCTCCTGTATCTAACCTTTAACCCCTTACTTTAGATAGGTACCTCTTCACCAGTACCTCAAGCTGTTGATTGGGCTGGCATTCTGTATTAGGAACAGTGACCCTCCAGTGATATACACATCAATGACACTTACCAATTACTGGCCGCACCCGGTTGCTGGTGAATTGCTGAGGACCCTGGGGGTGCTCCTCAGAGACAACTTGTGGCTGCGGGCTGACTGCCCGGGGCAACCCTGTTCACTAGCACCGGTGTGGAGGCCTCGGCACAGTCCTGCCTTGGGAGGAGGCCAGCAGCAAAAAGCTCTGCTCGCCTGGAATGGCAGGGGTTCACAGCAGAGAGTTCAGTGGGTTTGCCGCTCATGGCAACTGTGCACCACATAGACCGACTCCCCCGGGAGCCATCGGCATCCGGTGAGTAGGGTTTGGAACCCAACTGGGCCTGCGCCTGTGAGTTGCCTGTGACGTGGACAGTGGGCCAGAAGATTGCCTCTGGGTGGCCTGAGGCACTGTATTAGCCGATGCTGCAGAGGAGACTGAGCAGTCTACGCCTGGGGGCACAGTCATCCCCTAGCAGCGGGCGTGAGAGACCATAACAAGGGCATATCCTGCGCTCGCGATTTATGAAAGGCTGTACTGAAAGTGAGCGTGAGGCATAACACCAAGAAACAATGCCCTTGCTCCTCCTGAGCCCGCATAGGAGGCATATGCTGCACTTCTACGACGGTGCTGGCCTGGTGGACTGGGCTAAACCAACCTAATGGGTATGCAGCATCATTATGATAATGGCAACATGGGGGACCTGACAGTACCTGCAGCGAGGAGACAGTGGATGTGCTGGGGCCACTGCCAGGGTCACTCCTACTGAACAGCCTGCACTGTTGATTTCTGAGTACACTCTGCTGTACCGACGGCTGCGGTGCGGACTATGCACAGACCACAAACCTGCCCTGTCAGGACCCTCAGAGCCTGGAGGGTGCCTTTCGCCTAGACAATTAGAATACAGGAGTGGGAGTAGAGTGCTTGTACGAGGCCCTGGAGATCGGGACTGCAGTTGCTGGCTGAGGGCGGCAGATCCCAACTGTCCGATTCTTCTGTGTACCCATGAAAATTGTGGGTGAATAGGAAGCATCACTGCATAATGAGATGAGACAGCGCTGACTGATGCAGGTCCACATGTGAACAGATGAGACAAATATACGCAGATAGAGACTGGTAAAAGAGCGCCATCAACAATATGAAAAGACAAGGGGGTGAAGCCGGCTCCAGCCAATGAAATTTATGGATGCACTCGCCTAGCGCCCAATCCACAGATGCACCAATTCAGGGACCCACAGCTGCGAAACTCCTAGCAGCGTTGTAGGGCTCTCATGTTTCACTGGAAGGAAAGATGGCCAAAATGCCTATGGACAGAAACCAACTGCATCAGGATCTGCATAAGTGGAGAGGCTGAATGTAGCACTATGCATGTGGAGGAGCGCATGGAAGACTTGGAGGGCCGGTCGCAGCAAAATAATCTCTGCTTTGCCGGATTTCCAGAATGGGTAGAGGGCCGCTCAGCAGAACTCTTTCGGGAACAATAGATAACTAAGACTCTTCGCCCCATGCAGATGTCTCATTTCTTACAGTAGAGATGGCCTACAGGGCGTTGGCGCCGGCACTGCGCCATGGAGGTCCGCTGCAAGCCCTGATTGCTTGTTTTGTACCACAACTGCATGGCTACCATGCAACATATACACTCACACAGGCCTCCCACTATGAGGACAAACATATTTTTATTTATCCCGATTACACTCGCAGGGTTCAGACTATGCACAATAACTTTATGTCAGTGAAAAGGAGACTGAGAGACCATAATATCAAGTACAGCCTGCTGTTCCCTGCTAAACTGTGCATCCAACACAACAGCCAAGTGCACTTTTATGAGTCCCCAAAAAAGGTGACAGACTGGTTGGAAACACGAAGATGGAACAATCCTGTTGCAGTTTGGTGTTCGACCCATACTTGAAGGACACCATTGGAGCCCCCGGAAAGTAGGGGGGATACAGTTATGAAACACAATCTTGGTTGTCCAAATGACACTTTGAGATCGGTGGCCCCGTGATCACTGAATCAGGGTGCTTTCTCGCAGATTCAGCTAGTACCCGATACTCTGAGCGACAGCACTGATGCTATCTAGACTGCTAAGCTGCTGGGGATGCCTGGTGCGATACCATTGGGAAGGATATATCTTTACCCCCTTGTCGATGGTGACCTCCCTCCTGATGTCTGAGGTGCTGCATAGACCAGAGGCGCCTTATTGTGAATGGTGCTACAAATACGGAACTGTAACATTGACTTTTTATATTTGATAGTATTGGGTAACACCAGAAATTGCTCTCTCTGGGATGGGGTTGGGCACTGGGGGGTAGTCTGTCTGCTCGATGCTAGTTGCTGGAAGTGTGTGAGATTTGTTGGGTTTGACAGTTCCGTGGCTGGAGGTGTCTGGGACCCTGTCATCCTTTGGCCACCTGAGTGCGTGTTTAGGGCTTGTGGATCAGAGGTGCCACGGCTGCTTGGCCTGTATAACATTTACTGCTTACTACGTGCCATAGTGGATTAAAGGGAGAGGGGGAGAGGAGTTGTGAAGCAGTGATCAGTACCTTCTGGCCATAATTTGTGCTGGGGGAGGTACTGTATTTTTTGCATGTGGGTGAGTGGTGGCATGGAATGGCTGTGGTGTTGTTGATCACGGTTTTAGATGTTTTCGTTCAGGGAAGACTGCTCTTGACGCTCCTATACCAAGGGCACTCCCGCTCGTGCCGTTAAGGTTCAGTGGGAGGGCCATGTGCAATGGCTTGCTAAGTCAAGCCGGGTATGGGAGGTTTACAAGATCATGGGGAATGTTGGGGGGATGTACAATCCTGCATAATGCCATAAGATTCTATTGTACCTTAAGTGCTATGGGATATCAATTGTCTTTCTGCAGGAGGCCCGCCTGTGGGTGACTATATCACTGCACTCCCCTGGAGATGGAGGGGTCAAATATATGCCGCCTCGTATTCTGGCTTTGCCAGAGGGACCCTTATATAGTCGGCTCTCAGTGTCCCTTTCCAAAAACTGTGTGTGTGCGCATGCGGACCATGACGGGTGATACGTTATCCTGCATGGTACCCTGGATGCACACGACTTCTGCCTAGTTAATGTATACGTCCTCAATATTGATAGTGGGATCTTTTATGGGAAGGTCTTGACAGTGACACAGGGGTTTTTACCAGCAAAAGTAGTGGTTGCTGGGGGCTGTAATTGTGTTCTGGACAGGGACATGGATAGATCCCCTCATGTCAAGGCACTAAGCTTCATCTTACTGATGCCCTGAAACAAATGATGAGGGTAGTGGTTTTGGTGAACGTTTCGAGGGCTCAATACCCGCGGAAGCATACATATTCCTGTTACATAGCTGCAGGGTATACCCACAGCAGACGGGGCTATTTCCTTATACAAGCAGAGGCTACACACAGGGAATCAAATACAACCTACTTGGCCAGATATATTTCAGACCACTCACCTCTGCTTTTGACTTACTTTCGAACCAGGCGGGCAACCCCTGGTCCCACTGTAGAAAATGTGGGCTGAGTCCCTCACTCACCTGGTCTACAGGGAAGGGATAGTAGACACCCTAATTGACCATTTTACCCTTATCTGGGCGAGTACCCAATACAGAATGACAGAGTGGGATGCTATGAATGTGGTACTTGGGGGTGTTGGCATTGCGACCTACGCAGGGATTAGGCACACACTGGAGAGGGACTTAACACTGCAGGACAGTAAGCTAGCAGCCTTTGAGAGTGCATTGTCACATGACCCGATGGTTCGTTTCACATGGGGAGACGGTAAAAAACAAGTGTTTTCACTTTGGACACACACGTTTTACCCATAGGCACCAGGTAAGAAAGGCAGGTTATTAGCTAGAATGGTCCAGCGGGAATGCCACACTGACCCCGTACTGGGGTTCAGGGACACAATGGGATGAGAGGTTTCCACACAACAAGCTATCAGATACCCTGGTACACCATTTACAGGGAATGTATGAGTCACCCGGTGCTACCACAGTTTCCAAGGTGACGGCCTATCTTGATCTGCTGCCATTGCCACTGCTGGAGGATCCAGAACGGGCAGAGCTGGAGAGTCCTCTCACCAAACTAGAGATCTTGCAGACCATAGACTCCCTTCAAACAGCGATGGCCCTAGGTTGGGATAGATTGTCAGCAGAACTCTACTGAATACTACTGGAGACAATGGCAGACAGATTACTTCCGGTATATCAGAAGGCCCTGGAACGAGGAGTGCTCCCTAACTCCATGCGAGAGGCGCTGATTGTGCTTCTACCCAAACTGGGATAGGACGCTTTAGACGTGTCCTCCTACCGTCTTCAGTCCCTATTGAATGTGGAACATGAAAATAATGGCACATATCTAGATGAGCTGTCTACTCTATCTCCTCACCGAAATTGGTTCATCCTGACCAGTCTGCATTTATTTCCCGCAGGAACACTATGGGCAACCTGCAAAGGCTAGCTCATGTCCTCCATACTGCCTGTCTAGCACAAGACCAATATGCTCTTGCCTTCCTTGATATAGAAAAGGCATTAGACTAGCTGAGAATGTGTATGGCTAGTCCTGGAAAAGGCGGGGCTGGGTCAGATTAAAGAGGGGAACCAGATAGAGCTGCCCTCTATCCCTCTTACTGTTCACCATAGCAAAGGAGCCAGTGGCGTGTAGGTTGCGTAGTGTTGCATAGTTGGGGATACAGGTGGGAAAGGTGGGTTTCTGTGTAGCAGTAGAACGCCTGCATCGCAACCACATGACTTGAGACTGGTGTGCAGATTATGGGAGCGAGAGGTGCAGGTGGAGATAACCAGAGTGCCATTTGCCCCGGAACTGCAAGTGTGGTGCCATCAATCCTTCCCACAAATTGCCACACCCACAGGATTCCGTAAAGAGTGGAGCACGGGAGGGGAAGTTTCAAAGTAATTTCCTGTTTTGTGCAATTTTATATTATGCCTTACCTGGACTTAATGACAGTCGAAGTTTCACAATCTCTATGATTTAATGTACAGGTCCTGTAAAGTTGCTTCTGAAGTAATAGTGAATGATGTTGAAATGTCAACAAAAGCCTATGTAAAAAGATGAGTAGACAGGGCTCCATCTTTTCTGTGTTTAGCTGTTGGATCCACCTCCGGGTATCTGAAACATTGGCTCTGAAGAGCGTTTGTTTAGAGCGACATCTTAGTTCAGCTCTCAACATCTGCTTGCAGTTTCTGTCTCTAATGAAAGTTCAGGCTTGCCCTACCCTCTCTCTCAGTCTTGGCAGACCAATGTAACCTTTATCCCACAGATCCTCAGCACTCTAAAAATCGTATCACCTGAAATTATCAATTCAATCACAAGTTGATTTATTACAGGGTCCCATAACAATCACAAACCAGGGATTATCATATTTCGGTCAACAATCCCATATATATTATTGAGTGGATCCTTCAGAGCACATACTTTTACAATGCCCATTTGTATGGGTTGCTTCCTGCCATTACTGTTCCTTAGGGCAGATACCATGACTGGTTGTATATTTACCCATTTCTATGGTTTGCTCCCTACTGCACCTTAATAGACTCGTTAAAGTAAGTACTATGGCAGGTGGTATAATCCCCTCAGTATCGGTTGCTCCCTGTGGCACATGAGTGGATGCCTCAGGCATATTCTATGACTGCTTCTTTCTTGCACGCGCATGAAGCAAGATGTCCAGCTGCACATATTACGTTTGGGCTCCCGTGTCCTCCAACATCTTGTGCCCAGACATACGAAATGACCCTCTGAAACTAACTAAAGTGTGAAGGGGCAATACAGGCCCCTAAAAGCTTTTTGTGTCACCGGTGTGGCTTCGGCTCATAAGGCAGTCTCCCGCTCAGACTCAAGAGAAAAAAGCATGGTACCGACGGTGGCGATAATGAATTGACATAAGTGTCAGGCGCAGCAGAAGGTACCGTGCTCAATCCGGGCCAGAAGTCCTGGAATGGGCAGAGAGTTCATTGGGGCTGAGGCTGCGGTGGATATACAGTGGGACCTGCCTGAAGTGGAAGCCTAGCTCCTATCAGGTGATGCCAGAACAGCTAGTGAATATGCTGGAGCGGCGACCCTCATCAGAATTGTGGAGTCACCCGCTTGTATGCCAACTCTGGAAAGACAGGGTTGAGAGGGGAGCCTGAGAGATAACTAACGCAGACAGAGTATATAATAATAATAATAATAAAGGAATTTCTAAAGCGCCTGGTGACGCCATCACGGCGTGTCCCCGCGCTGTGGAGTAAGAGTCAGAAAGGAGGAGGATCAACTATCCCTCCATAGCAAACAGATGTGTTTTCAACAGTTTCCGGAACATGGTTTCATTGTTGGCCAGTCTGATCCCAAGTGGAAGGCTATTCCACTGGGTGGTAGCCAGCACCCGAAAGGAGCGGCCTCCCATCCTGGCCTTTCTAACACGAGGAACTGTCAGGAGACCCATACCCGCCGAGCGAAGTGCTCTTTGGGGACGATAGGGGATGGCCAGATCCTTCAGATACCCTGGCGCTTCTGCAGAGGTTATCCTATAGCAGAAAAGGAGGGCTTTAAAAAGGATTCTTTTCTTTACAGGTAGCCAATGAAGGGCAGCCAAAGTAGGCTTGGATGCTGTTCTTTTAGGGAGTCTGAGGGCTAACCGGGCCGCCGTATTTTGCAGCACTTGCAGTCTCCTCAAGTTCTTCTCCGTAGTGCCTAATAGCAGCACATTCGCATAATCCATGCGAGAGGTGACCAGAGCTTGGATCATAATGCGTCTGGCCTCCAGAGGCAGTAGGTCCAGAGTGCGATTCAGGGTCTTCATAACCCCAAAGCATTTCCCCATATATGACTATGAAGTGCATTGAAGAGGTTTGCAACTCCGGAGAGAAGACCCATCAAGAGTGGCCCGGAGGCCAGGAGGCATGAGGGAATACAGAGGAGATTGCGGACGATCCTCCACCTCTCCCACTTTGGTATAGTGGTGATCACCACTGGCCTCAATTGAGTAGTGAAGAGTGGGGCTGGAGCTAGAGGAACATACAACAAACTTGGACTCCGTTCAAAATCATAGGGTAGTGGCTTGCGACAAGACCCCTCTGCATATTATAATACTGGGTGGAGATTTACCTTGTGGCATTATTCTGTTTAAAAACAGAGGCCCGGAACATGTCCCCGAAGAAGGAGAAGAGGAATTATGCCCCCAAAAGGAGGACCTCTGACTCCGTATAGGCAGGACCTAGCATAGGTTAGTTGGGAGACTGGCATCCCGGAGCTGATGAATTAAAGCTTGCCGGGCAATCCTGAGGTGCCTAGAACCCATCACATGTTCACTATTGTGGATTAGGCATAGTGCAGGGAAGCACAGAGTAGCATATTATTGAGGGAAGTTAGCTCTTAGTGTCCCATGGTCACAAGATAGTATGGTGAGATGACAGGTAGTTTGTTATAGCGGTGTTTACCCAGCCAGTGTGAAAGTGTGAGGGTTTCATTGGTTACAAGCTTATTGGCTGAAGAGACCAAATAACACACTGGTAGATGTTTCTGATGTAGACAAAAAAGGCACATGACGCTGAATTCTGGGAGAGTTATCTAATAGGCAGTCCTGTATTGCTCCCTCTGGATCAGCTGCAAAGTACAAATTGACTAATATATGGTGCAGCGCACAACGTCTTTATTAAAAATAGTCACCTGGAACATGCGGGCATTGAATAGTTTTGTCAATGGGTATAGGGCACACATTTACCTGCATTGAGATGGAGTTGAACTGGTGCTTCTGTTCCCAATGGAGCAGGCTCAACACTTATTTGCATTTGTCTGGGTCCAAACTGAGATGGCATGGTGTACAAAATAACGATGACCTGGAATGCGGGCCGAGTAATTAACAGTGGCTGATATTATTTCAACCATTCCAGCCTTTATTTTTTCATAGACGTAAGTAGAACCTATGGAATGAATGGAAAGCTGTAGGGTATATTGACGAAACAAAAGAGGCATCTCAGACACCTCCAGAAGCTGGAAGCATATGACCCACCACAAACAGGAAAAACGTTTGAGCAAAACGGGGAGCAGAACTGACGTGGCAGGCACTAGACAAGTTCACAGATACAGAATATAGAAGTTGCATAGAGAGGGAGACAGATCTGGAAGGCTACTGTCCTGGCTACTAAGAGAGAACCCACTGCTGCTCGTATTAACCCTAAGAAGAACAGTGGCACACCGGCAGTAACACAAACTAGAATTAATAAGGCCCCGGCATCATACTTAGCAACGCCGTACCAAAACCTGCTAAGCGCTAACCAGAGAGTGGGGCAGATTTCCTGAATAGAATTAGACTTCCAAAATTGACAGTGGAACAATTGCAGGACCTGGAGAGTGAACTTCAGCAAGGGTAGATCTTATGGCTGTATGGGAGCTGCCCACAAGAAAAACTCCTGTGACTGATGGTTTCCAGCCAGAGTTTTATAAAGCGGTTGTGGGCATACTACTTGATAGGCTCCTCTGGTTACACCTGCAGGCTAGACAGATAGGAAGTGTTAGATTTTGGGGTATCTAGTTGGCACAGGTTAGTACTTGTGACAAATAGGGACCTTTGCCTCTAGTCAGAGTAAAGGGGTACACTCCTAAAATAACCCCTGCTCACCCCCTTGGCAGCTTGGCACGAGCAGACAGGCTTATCTCAGAGGCAGTGTGTAAAGCATTTGTGACCACATACAGTAACCCAGTGACAACACTACAAATGGACACCACACAAGGTTTATGTCAAAAATAAGTATTCTTTATATAGACTAAGACCATTAAACGACAGGACTCCACATTACTATACTTAAAAATGGTAGCTTTAGCTTAGTTCAGTTTAGTTATTAAGATGCAACACTTTGCGTCAATGTACCTTACGATGCGTTGCGCTTCCATAAAAAGTAATGTTGCAGCGATGGAAATGCGACAAAGTTCTGGTGCAAAGAAATAAAGAGGTGAAGATCTTCCAGATGCTGCACGCTTCTCCGATGATGCGAGAAGTCTTGGCTCGATGGGTCAACTGCAGCTGCGACACCCATGTTCAGCGATGCGATGGCAACAGCTTCAACTGCGACACTCTTCTCCGACGTTTGCAAGAAGTTTCGGCATGATGCGACAACTACAGCGGAGACATCCTTGTTCAGAAATGAGACAGCAGCAGCTCCAACAGCGGCGCGCTTCTCCTGGGATGCGAGGCGCTTTTCTCGATGCGGTGCAATACGACTGCTACAGCGGCAATAACCTTGTTCAGAGATGTGACTGCAGCAGCAGCGACGGCGACACGCTTCCTCTTCGTTGCGAGACGCTTCTCTCGATGCGGTGCAATACGACAGCTCCAGCAGCGACACCCTTGTTCAGAGATGCGACGGCAGCAGCTCCAGCGGCGACTCCCTTGTTTAGAGATGTGATGGCAGCAGCAGCGACGGTAACACGCTCCTTCCTCGTTGAGTCGCTCTTCCAGCTCCATGCGACACGCAGTCCCTCAGAAGGCCCAAAATAGCAGCAGGCACTTCCAAAGAACTCTGGGGAGCTGGGATTTGAAGTCTGTTGTCCCTGGGTCTTCAGCAGGAGGCAAGCTCTTTAGCAAGCCCTTGAAGATCCTTCACAAGTTGAAAGTAAAGCACACAAAGTTCTTTCTCCTCTCTTTGGCAGTCAGGCAACCACTGCAGGCCAATCCCCTAAGCAGCACTTCAGCTTACGAATAGTCTATCCTCAGTTTCTTCAGGTTCATTCTCCTCAGCAGAGGTTTCTTCTTGTAGTCCAAAAGTGATCTAATTTCTTGGGATCAGGGTCCCAATATTTATACCCCAAAAGTTTCTGTCCTCTGATGGCAGAGGGGCCTTTGCCCAGTCCAAACCAGTTCTGGAGCACTCTGTTGACATTACTCCTTCTTTCTTTCTTTTCACAGTGCAGGGCAGAAACATCAGACGCCCCACAGGAGTTGGAGCCAGCATTGTGGAGGGACAGCACAGCCCAGGAGCACTTTGTTGACATGATTCCTTCTCTCCTTTCACAGTGCAGGGCAGAGACATCAGGCGCACCACAGGAGGTGGAGCCAGCACTGTGGGGGCAGGCACAGTCCTATTCAGGTCCCAGGTGCAACTCCTCCCACCCATCGAGATGCAGATCTCTCTAATCACCACTGGGCTGACTCATTCTGTCTCCTGGAATCCCCCAGCCCTGTTATTCAAATTCCAGACAAGGAATACACAATCTAGCAGAGGCAGGCTTTGGATAATTAGACAAGAAAATACCTACTTTTCTAAAAGTGGTATTTTCAAACACATATTTTATCATTCTGAGTTCAGGCATACTGAACTTGAATTTCTACCATGTTCCCTGAGTCAGTTAGGATTATAACAATTTAATAATCTAACTGCCCATTCTGGCCTATAGAGAACAGGTAGCCTTGCAATAGTGAAAAACGAAAATGGCTGTAATTCACTATTAGGACATGCCACACACACCAGGGCATGTCCTACTTTATACTTAAAATGCACCCTGCCCATGGGCCTACCATAGGGGTGTCTGATATGAAGAAAAGGGAAGGTTTAGGGACTGGAAAGTGGGTGCACTTGCCCAGTCATCATGACATTCCCAGACTGCACGCAGGCTCTGCAATGGCAGACCTTAGACACACTTTTACAAGCTGCTTCTGTGGGTGGCACAACCAGTGCTGCAAGCCCACCAGCAGCATTGGGTTTACAAGCCCTGGGCACTCCTGGCGCACTGTACTAGGGTCTGACAGATAAACCAAATAAGCCAATCATGGAATCTCTAATCCATACATCAATTTACAATAGTGAGAGCATATGCACTTTAGCACTGATCAGCAGTGGTAAAGTGCCCAGAGTCATAAAACAGCCAACAACAGGTCAGAAAACATAGAAGAGGAAGGCAAAAAGTTCAGGGATGACCCTGCAAAAAGGCCAAGTCCAACAGTAAGCTTTCCAAATCCCATGAGAGAAGCCAGTCATGAAACCAAAACCGTACAAGGATTAGCGAGATCCAGGCTCATATAGACTGTCTTTCATGTAAAATGTGGACACAAAAGTGCCCTCTGAAACACTAGTATACAGGTTAAGACAGGTCATGGGGACTCTTAATCTAGGAGGACCAGTGTGGCTTCCTCCCTGGAGATAGCACACTGATGAATCTTAGATGTCAACCATGTGTTACGTATGACAGCAACAACAAGGAGGAGAGCGCCTTAATAGAATTAGATATCAACAAGGCATTCAATACCCTAGCCTGGGACTATACTTTCAAGCTCCTGGGATGGATGGGTTTGGGTGTAATTTTCTGCCATGGGTATGCTTATTATATCAGTAACCTATGGCCAGTGTTCCATTGGGGGAGGGGGGATGGTGTCTACAAGTTAGAGTATCATGAGGGGCACTAGACAGGCATGCCCTTTATCACCACTATTATTCGCTCTAGAAGTGTAACCCTTGGGATTTTGGCTTAGGTCAACAATATGGCCACGGGGTATACAATTAGGTGAAGTAACACATACGGTGTCCATGTATGCCAATGATACTTTATTGTATTTAAATTGTCCCAGATTCAGCATCTCATCTTCTCCATTAACTTGATAAGTTTGGGACTTCTACGGTCCTCTGTATTAACAGTAATACGACAATCTTGTTCCGGCTGAAGGGCCTCATGGACCAAGCACAGGAGGAGCTCCTGGCACTGGATCTGTGCTGGGAAGCTGACAGGTTCCGTTGTTTGGGATTATTGGTGGCACATACCCAAGAGTCACAATATGCTTATAATATATGTAGAGTCCTATAGGGCTGGGAAACATCCATGCACTTCTGGAACACCGCTTACGTTGAGGCAGGTTGGCGCTGGTGAAAATGGTCCTGCTTTAGGGAGCAGTGGAAGAAGGAACCTTACCATTCAGCGTAATGCGGAGTAAATCAATCTCCTCAGGGGTACCCCATGTGGTGCGACAAGTAATGATCACCTGGGACACGGCAGTCCAAAGGATACTAAAAATACCTCCCTTTTGAAGATCATTACAGATCTGGTAGCTACTGCCCTTTATACAAATATCGACCACATTGTCGTAATTAGCCTGGAGGGACAACTGTTGTCAGACAAGGAGGATTTGTTGCCAGGGGGGAAGTTTATAACTTTCCAAGAAGCTCAGAACACTTTTGGAGTGGCCCGGGGCAGTTCCTGCAGTTCGTTAAATAGAACCGAACAGCCAGGGAGTTATGGCTTGGGTTCCCGGACACCCCAGATACATCCATTGCACTGGACCAATATTAGAAATGGATCAGAGTAGATGGCTTGTTGCCCGTCTCTACAATGCCCTGAAAATGGACAGACAGCTGACTCTGCTACCGGCTAGACAGTCCTGTAATGAAGATTTGCAGGACCCTGTAACTAACTTGGAGAACACATGTGCATAGGTAAAAAGAGGGGGAGATGATTAATGCCATATTTCAACTAGCAAATTTTAATTTACTACATCCCACATATTTGACACTTTTAAGCATACACAGAAGGTGCATAAACAGACCACCAAACTGCCCTAAAGGCTTAGACTCAGACCCCATATTTATAAATATAATGTGAACATATCAGGCAATAACAGATTATTGAAGAGGTTGTGCAGCCCTTGCACACTGTAACTGAAATAAAATCAGAGGTGCTGGACGGGATGTGTGCCGAGCATCCTACCAAAACCTAAAACAGGAAAATGCAACTAACATTGGCAACACTAAGATTACTGTTGACTAAGTGCGCATAGCAATCTGTTTGGGATCTAGTAGAAAGCCACTAAGAATTACCGGGAAATGGACATGAAGGAATTGGCCCTGGTGGAAGAGATAAGAATGGGAGACATTAGAACTGATGAGAAGGTGCTGATGATTTTTTGGACTAAGCAGTAATGTTGTTGCACTGTTTTAATACACAGGCAAGAGACAAACAAGGTCTGAAGCCAGTAACTCATAGTATTGGGACTCCAAAGAGGTTCTCAGACATGTGACCGTGGACCCCAGGAAGAATGGGGAGTAGATACATGTGGTCCTCATGGTGCATACTAGAGGGAGCACTTGGAGGAGGGGGGGGGGCGATGTGTGGGGGAAGTGAATTGAAGAGGTCCTTTGGAAGCCTTCTCCTTTGTGAACCTTAAATAAACATATGTTGGGGAGTAGGCAGTAGTGCAGAAGATCACTCCAACTCTCAAGCGAGCTTTTGTCAACCAGGAAGCTTTTTCTTTAAACACAGTGACTGGTTCCTTTAATAAAAATGAGCGGCATTTAAAAAAAAATATTTTATTTAAAGGAGATCAGAGACATGGCCTGCTGATCCTAGGATACCACCGTCCCTGAGATGGCCTCCAGTCGGAGTGAGTCGCAATTAGTGACCTATCTCAGTAATATTCATGAGGAAGGTCTCATGTTCACTCCTCCTGAATTGGAATTTTACGACTCAGTTCATATGTTGCTTCAGAAAATTATTTATCTGTTGCAACAATACTGGTTGCAAATTGCAACCAGTTTGTTGCTACCAGTTAATATTCATCTCGGCCCTAGTGGCCACATTTTAAGTTTTCCTGACATGCTGGGCATTTTCCAGAATGTCAGGGCTGCTTCAGTTTTTATTTTGTAAACACCATTGTTTGCTTGACATTACCAGAAACGGTGGGCGGCAGGAGAATAACCCTCACTCCAGGATGGCGGCAGTAACAACTCAGAATGGTCACCCAAAAAATTAAAATAAGGAAGTTCCTTTTTGTACCATAATTCTTTAATTACCAGTGAAAGTAGGGAGTTTGAATGTTCATCAGTAGAAGCAAACGAAATAAAGAAGTAGGTATTCAAACCGTCATTCATTAATTAATATAGGCAGTATGGCCTTTGAGTAACTAAGCAAGGAGTACACAAAAAAATGCTGGTTTGGATGAAGGTGGAGTTTGTGAAAACGTTAAAGGTACTGTAATTAGGAGGAGCGAAGTTCTGGGATGAGGCAATTCTCAGAGACACAAGTATTTCAGGAGCTCTCCTGAGTTCCCCATAGGCCTGTGTACCTCTAGCTCCAGTTTACCACTGTCGTTGTCAGATCAGTCACTTGTTCCTCTCCACTCTTAAATCTGCTGTGTTGCTTGTTGAAAGAAAGTTAACATGCTTTGCCTGAATGGAGTAAAAACTGAGGGCTGGGTGCCATGGAATCCAGCTCTGTCCTTTTTGAATGGACCTTCAGTCTTGGTTTTTCCACAAAGAACCATACAGGAAGTACACATTTGGGAGTTATATCCAACTCAGAGTAGTCTTTTATTTTTACAATTCAATAATGTGTACAAGGGACAAGGGTATCATATCAGCCTTCCAGTATTACAGTACCGACCACTGAGTAAAGTTAGAATGCTCCCTAGTGATGCCATCTCAATGACAGGATGCCAAGATTCCTCATTAAACACAAGTTGGGGTTTGCTATTTTTTTAGCAAACCTGGAACCTGATTGGGTCCACATTACTGAAACCTGGGGTTAAATGTATCTGGGCCGGACCTAGCAAATGCAATCCCGGCGAATTACAATATCCAGAAAGCAGACCGGGTGGGACGTACGGGCTGAGTCCTTGCCGTTCTATTTAAATCTGATTTTAAATGTCTGATAGAACCAGATTTCAACCTACAAACCTGTGAAGTCCTACATTTCAAACCCATTACCTCAGCCACGTATTTGTTTGGTGGGCTGATGATCTATAGGCCTCCAGGCCCCAGACCTCTGTTCCTCATGGAACTTAAACGCCTGCTAGAACCTTTTTTAGCAGAGAGATGGCCGTCCATCCTGGGTGATTTTAATTTTCACTTAGAAGAGGCGAACAACCAAGACACAAGCACCCTTCTAGAAACCCTTGCTAATTTTGGAATGTCACAATTAATATTAGCCCCCACACATAAGCAGGTCACACTTTGGATGGAATTTTTACTAATGCAAAGTTTGCCCGTAGCAAACACCTGTCCGGGCACCGCTGTGCCGACCTCCTTAATCACTTGTTGGTTAGAGAGCAGAAGTTATTGCTTAACCAGCTTTTTAATGATGTAACTTGCCATTGGTATAGCGTGCAACTTCCACTGGTATGGCATTGTAGAGGTCTTGGTAGTGGGCACTGAGGTTTAGTATCTATAGTTCAACCTTTAATAAGCATTCCGAAAACTTGGAAAAGGTTATCGGAAGCGCAGTGTGCCCTCTGGGTGAATGCTTTCTTTACTCGTACTCATGCGTTTGTCTGCTTATTGCTATAGGAGAATGGCACCTACAAATACCAAAACGGAAAAGTCGGCTTTAAAACCACATGACCAAAGAGGTTCTCTGCCCCCTTCTCTGGGTGGTGATGGCCTGGCTTTCCGTTTGCCGTGCTCCTCCTTTTCCACAGGAGAGCAGCATCTGCCTGGCTTTCTGTATTGCCCGATTTGGCACAAGAGGTTTCAGTGTTGGGATTCTTTAATTTAAGACCTGTGATTGAAATGTGCCACCTCCTTGCCCCACAAAGGAAAGGAGGTCTGAAGTAATGGCTTTTATGCTCAAATCTCGGGTGACAGTGAGTCGAAAACATAGAAGAAATGCATCAACTACAGAAGAAATCCTAAAGCGTCCCGTGAGTGGTGAGCGCGCGCTCGTGTGAAATCTGACAAAAAACAGATGGCACTCTACGCGCCGCTGCTCGTAACCACAAGCCGTAAGTCTTTTCACACGCACGAGCGTGTGAAAAGGCCAGAGCCATTCCAAGAGGTCGTTTTCCTAGAGAAGCGCACCCGCTGCTCTAGGCTCGACCTAAAAAGGATCTGGATAGTACGGATTGTAAGAACTACCGCCCAATCTCTCTGCTTCCTATCCCAGCAAAGATCTTGGAAATGCACCTTAATACCCACTTGATGCATACAGCGTAAATGCAACACTGGTTTGATGAAACACTATAAGACAGAGACTGCTCTAATTTCAGCCACGGACTGTATTAGGCGTCGAGTTGATGAGGGACAAGGGACAAGGGGTAGGGCTGATACTCCTGGACCTATCATCAGCATTTCATACCATCTCCCCCACCCTGTTGCTGAATAGCCTCCAAGACCTTGGCATTTCTTATCAAGCGTTAGCGCTCTTGTCCTCTTTTCTCAAGGATAAATCCCAAAGGTGAAGCTTCAGCATTTCTAGTCAGAGGCCTTCTTCCAGCCCTGTGGTGTGCCGCAGGGCTCATCTCCGAGACCTATGCTCTTTAATCTTTATGTAGCACCCTTAGCAGCAATAATCCATTCTTTTGGAATGGAGTGAGTGTCATATGCAGATGTCACTCAGATCATGGTGTCAATCCCCCAAAAATCATTCTCAATAGCAGAGAATGTCTCTAGCTGCATGACCAAAGTGGCAGAATGGATGTCATGTAATTTTCTAAAACTTAATGGGGTCAAGACGGAAGTAATGATCTTCTGCCCAGGGACATTAAGCTGGAACAGCAATTGCTGGCCACACTCCTTGGGAACATGCCCTATCCAGGGGGAAAAGGCCAAGAGTCTTGGAATATAAATGGACACAGAACTTAATTTCAATGCCCAAATAAATCGTACCACAACAACCTGCACATGGATTATTAGGATGCTCAAGAAAATCTTCCATTCATTCAACAGTCGGCTCGCAAACAAATTGCCCTTGCCCTTGTAATGTCCAGACCCGACTATTGTAACTCACTGTATCCGGACTTAAATAGGAACACAAAGTACAGACTCCAGGTTATGCAGAATGCATTGGCAAGACTGGTCCTGGGCATACCCAAGGGGCAGTCTGTTGCAAAGGGACTGGAGTCCCTACATTCGCTCACAATTAATAAACACATTAGATTTAAATCTCTCTGCATGGTCCTTAAGGCCCTTCACCTCCCATAACCTGCCAGATTAAAAACTATGCTTGGCCGGTATCTCCCAGCTAGACCCTTTCGTTCTTCGCTTCAACTACAGCTCACGGTACCAAGAACTAAAAGAAAAAATGGGGCGACAGAGCATTTTCTACACCCGCTAGCAAACTCTGGAACACCCTTCCACTAAACATAAGAGCCATTCCCCATCTCCTGCCCTTCAGGAAGGCTCATAAGACATGGTATTCTCCTTTTAGATATCTCCTTTTGGACTATGAGCTGGTGTTTCCGGATGGCGATCTATAGTGCCTTGATGCCTTTTAGTAACTGCTGCGCTTTACAAATTTAAAATTAAATTAAAATAAAGTGCCCAGATTGTACCTAAATTTTCAAATGTGAAAAAAATCAAACCAGCCTTTGATGCGCTATGTTGTCGCCATCTGACACGAGACCCAGTTTAAACTCATCTAAGTCAAAAGAACAAAAGGACCAAGATACCTTGAAAAGCTTGCAGCAACCAGATTACACTTCATCAACTCATCCACAGCCAACTTCATCACCTCAGGATCCTTCGCAAGGATAAAACTTGGAATTGGATCAGTGGAAACCCGGCACCCAAGGCTATGCAAGCGCTGCATGTGAGAGGCAGGGCGGGACCAGAGGGGACATGTTTGAGAAAAGGTCTGAAGATGGACCTGTACAGACAGACTCCATTCGAAATCTTCCTTAATGAGAGAAACAGCTGAAGAATATCTGACTGACCCCCATCACGGATTGTAGTCTAACTCCCACCATCAAGTCAATATCCAGACTCTTGCTCAGTTGTGGCACTCTGACAATACAATACCACTCCAAAACAAACAATGAATGAATAAATACTTCCAGGAGCCAACAACTCCCGCATTGATGTCAGTTCATTCAGTGTACAGCTTACGACCTCATTGCTTTGGATAAAAGTGCTATGGGGTAGCAAGCGCTATATAAATTCAAACATTTTCTTTATTGTATCCCTCCACTATTCTTCTCAATCCAAATAACAGACTGACATATTCACCACTTAAATGAATGTAATATTTCACTGTACTAATTCACCACTAATCCGTTCTGGGTCCGAGTAGCGTGCTACTCGCCGACAAAGCGCTTCAACGCTTCGTCAGGGGTAGTATGCGCTATATAAATGAAATTACAATGCAATAAACAAAGCAGATTCTGTTTATAGATATACAAATGCATTACTTATGAGTCATGTGTGAGCGCGGGTCTCAGCTCTGCGCCTCCACTATGTCTCTTGCACTTTCGCTGATCTAACGAGTTGTATATTTTATTTCAAGTAACGTGCCCTAATCCTGAAATAAGTGACCCGGACGAATGTTAAACAGAATCTAATAACTTTAAGTTGACTTTTTCTGGGCGCAGAATGTATTAAGCGCCCTGCACCTGCCTTGAATTTCCATAGCAACAAAGCCAGCTCAGGTTGGACGTTGGCCAGGCTGTCTGCTGTTTTCACGGGTTGCACTTCATGTTTCATTACACACACGGGCAGCTGGACTCTCTCTTAACTCTCTGCAAATAGCGCTGAAATGCAAAGGCCTAACACCGCCCCCTCATCCCGACAGCAGTACCCTTTAACTCCATTTGAAAGCGTGTTTTATGCTCAGGGCCCGGGCGGTGCCTAGAGATTGCTGAAGTGTGTGCTTAGACTCATCGGTGGTCGCAGAGTCACGATCTTCTGAGCCAAGCTCGGGCACTCTCTGCCTGAACCCCTGTGACACGAAAATACGCATTTTCATTAAGAGTTGCCCAATAAGATTTAAGGTCAATCTCCACCATACCCCCCCCCCCCCAACCCCACCTCCTTTTTTCTTTTCTCCATTCCTCCCCTTTATAAAAAGTACGACAAATCATAACACGTTATTTCTGCCTCATTGCAACATTGCCTTTATAATTTCTTCTGAGATCTGTCCTATTTTGTATTATAGTTATAATTGCATTTTCTGCATTTTTTTCCTTTTGTTTTTTTTGTCTCTCCTCCTTTTTCTCTTTCTTCCAAAATATGGAAATTGCTCTCTTATGATATATTTGTATATTGAGTTTACTTACTTATGTTGTTGTAATTTCTTTTGTTTATATTTCAATTAAGCACTTTAAACTAAAGAAATAGACTTATGGTCAGGTCACCTCTTTGTAAACGGCCTGCCCTAATGTTTGGCTAGTCTGCTCTCTCTTTCTATGCGCTGTTTCAGCTCACACTATCCAGCACCAAGATAGACGGCCTTCGTGTGCTCTATAAATACATTTAACATATCATAATAGACTGCGCACATGTTCAGAACATCTCCTTTGTGTGAACGAGGCAGTTAGTTCCCTGCCATATAATAAGGTAGGACACCCCTTGTCTCGTAATCCCACTGCACATGACACCGAATCCTCATCAACAAACTGTGCCACTCACTTTAAAGATGCCCTTTCATTCCTAAATGTACTGAAGGGCTTATGGAATGACGTGTTGCATGCGCCCCAGTCTAGCCTGCTGCATCATAGCTCTGAGTATAGCGGCACCCGAAGAAAATATATAACTTTTAAATGGATTTCGATGAAAAGGATAAGTGATGTCATATTCACTGTACTGTTTCATTGGAAGCATATTGGTTTCTTCTTAAAATGACTCACCTTGGCCGAAGCTTGTGAATTTGTTGTCAAAAATTGCTACCAGTGCATCCATTTGCTTTCTCTTGAACTCCTCCTCTTACCTTTAAAAAATTAGGCATTTTGCTGTATTTTCAGCGGAAAATGCACCAGTATATTTTAAGCCTTTGGCAGAAAGAATGTCGTGCTAAATTCTGCAGCTACACAACAGAGGCACAAATGTGTAAATAGAGTCAATACTGTAACATCAGCTTGGTGGAGGGCCATCTTCCGCTAAATGCAGGGCTGGTAGTTCCTCCACTCAAACTCTGAATCCGTCCCACTGTGTTCGGTGGTAATGAGTAGCTAGGGTAAAGTGAGAATATATGACGTTACAACGCAAACAATTACAACACATGACTTTACAACACGGTTTTTACATCACAACTTCCATTACATCGCATGATTTTAGAACGCATGCCGTTACAAAACATTTTTGAAAACTACCATTACAAAACATACCATTACAACGCATACCATTACAATGCATAATACTTTTAGGGTAACAGTGGGGTAAGAGTTGGACAGTGTAGGGGTAAAAATTACTATTCCCACTCCAGTGAGAGCAACAGTAGGGTAAGTGTTGGATAGTGTAGGGGTCAACATTACTATCCTACTCCAGTCAGTGCAACAGCAGGCAAAGTGTTGGATAGTTTAGGGGTCAAAATTACTATTCCCATGTACCTTAAAACCCATACCCTCCCTAAAACTAAAACATCTCCATTACTTACCTTATAATGCGTTGTAATGGCATGCATTGTAATGGTATGCGTTGTAATGGCATGTGTTGTATGACATGCGAGGTAATGGCATTTGTTGTAATGACATGCGATGTAAAGACAGCTGCGTTGTAACAGCTGTGTTGTAAAGGTAGTGCGTTGTAATGACTGCATCGTAACAGTTGGTTCCTGTAAAATGAACCAGAAAAGGTGTTTTTCCATTTTTTTGTACTAAAACGGAGTGTTTAGCATAAAGTTGCCTTTGCGCGAAAATGATTGTCTCTTTCAATGTGTCTGGTAGCGCTTCTTATCAGTTACCAGCTCTGTTGGAAGAAAAGGCCCCTCGGAATGAAGGCCTCGAGGGGAAAGAGTACAGCAAGCACAGTTATGTGTCTAGCACCAGAGACATTTTAAGGCATGGGCAAAGTGAGCTCTGGCCCAGGGCCCCAGCCTTTCAGGAGGGGCTTTGGTCTGCCGAGAGTCTTGCCCTGGTGACCTTGAATAATTCTTAAACAGATTGTTTTAAATACCATTTCCCTTTATTCTAATTTAATGTGTGTGAAGTGTGAGAGTTTATTACAGAGAAATGTGTTTATGTTTCATACAACAATCATAAAAAGGTTATTTTAGATCAAAACAAGACCTCACATATGAGAAATAGGAGGGTGTCATAGAGATTATTTGCAGTAAGTAATATTAGTGAGCTACAGCTGTGTTTTAATATTGAAAACACACATCACTGTCTGTAAACACATTTAGAATTTGGAGGAGTGTGCCTGTGCACTGTCAGTGGCCTGGCCAAGGAGGGCATGAAAGAGCTGAAATTGGATCATGAATTTAAAGCTGTTCCCCACAGGGCCCCCAGAATACATTTGGCCCAGAGCCCACAAAATCCTTAAGATGTCCCTGTCTAGCACAATGTAGACAATGTAGTGTCGCCCAACACAAATTATAGTAAATACATAATGACTTTAATTAAATCCACCATTTTATCAAAATTTCACTGAAACATTAAAAATTTTGGACTTTACACAACTAATAGTTTTGACTTCTGAGCAATATTGGCCTGCCCAGCAGGCTGTACTGCATGTTCACGGATTCCAACATGGGAATCATTATACACGTAAATTTGGATGTTTGACTTTTCCATAAGCCAGCGGTAATGCTGTACAGATAGTGCAAGCTGCTTGTGTGATGTCAAATTACAAATTTGAGACTACAGTGAAATAAATAATTCTCATGGTGGTCCAGACAGATCACAAACCATTCACTTGATGGCAGTGAAGGGTGAAACTCCCAGGTTGCTAGGATGGTCTATCGCATTGCAAGATCTAGATTCACAGTGGAGCAGAAAGCCAGATTGAACCACTAGAATGTATTGGACTTTAACGTCGGATATGCCGATCTGATGGCTGGGATTTTCTAATGGTGAAGTAAGGTTCTCAGTAGTCTAATCTGAGAGAGGTGTCTGTTGGAATGGGAATGTCCCCCGCTTGGTGTACAGTTATGTTCCCATACCCTAAGCATCCAACTGTAAGTATCTGGAAACCTGAGTTTTGTTATATTTTTGGCCTGGCTTCACTCTAATCTAGTAGTTGTACAGAGGCGTGGGCCTGTCCTGTGACCTGGAGCTGCATACCAAGCATGCCCTCATGTACAAACAAGTGGACTAAGCTGTCCCTGACATGGGTTTAGCTTGTAGAGCAGTGGTGGCAGCATACAGTGTTTTCTGAACTTACAGTTGCGATAAGACCTTTTATACCTGTGTCACTGGAGTGTAAGATTACTGCCCCAATAGTGAAAAGTCATTCATCTGTGCGGTATACCCAATTCTAGCGCTAACATCCCAAGTGTATGTTGTGTGTGTGTGTGTGTGTATGTCTGTGTGTGGTGTGGCATGTGCTGTACATGATTTATGTGCACAAGTCAGCTAAAGAAATGGAGGCCTGTGGGTTCAGTTTTGGAAGCCCCTGTCCTGCTCCAATGGAAAAGATGGAGGTAAGGTAGTTTTCCCAGATACACTAAGGGCCAATTACGAGCTCGTTAGGAAGTGCTCCTAACGGGATTAGAAAGAAACAAATCCGGTTCGGGGACTATGTTTCCGACCGAGTCGTCCCCCATCCTGAACGACCAAGTTTGATGCGAAGATGTTGTCCGAGTCGACAGAATTGGTTCCGAACCCAATCCTGTCAGTCCGAGTCGCTCTGGGCCAAATCGTGGAATGGGGCCAGCTTCCGAACAAGCGAGTACGATGCCCAATTCTGACAGCCGTACTGGCTTGGTTTTGCTGAGACAACCGGACTTCAGGAGGCTGTAGCAGGCCCCCCTTCACCTGGGGCCCTCCGAATCGGTCCCTTGGGGGTACCCATAGGCCCCCCCTTTCCATGCATGCAGAGTGTGGCGGGCACCATGTGGTGTCTGCCACAGGATGCATGCCTCCCCACCCATACCTTTTTGCAATGGGAGCCTGTGTATGCGTTCGGTACACAGGCACCCATAGAGTCAGTATAATGGATTCATCAGAAGAGGTCACTCAGACTCCCAAAGTGCGTTCAGAAAGCTCTCCGGATCAGCCCCTTAGTGTTTTACTGACATTCCTGAAGCTGGAGTGAGGAGACAAAGAAGGCAAGTCTGCTTTAGAAAAAATATTTAGGCTTTTAGTTCAGAAGAGTGAAGGGTGGGACTCCCGTCTCTGTCGTTAAGGTGAAAGGGATTCCCTCAGGTGAGACCAGTCTTTTGGCCCTTTCCTGTTCCCTGCTCAGTGTGGCTGTTCATGGAGAGTTCACATCTTTTTATGGTTCTAATGTGTGTTCTTCAGGCTAGAGATTATCCTTTTGGGATGAGAAAATGGCTACACAAAGGGTGTGTCCCATAGAGGACTGTGCCAGTATGACTTCAGATGCCCTATGTTTATCAACAACTGGAGGCCTGTGTGTGTCATCCTTGCTGAAGGTCCCTGTGAGCCAGCTGTGAAGGTCTTAAAAACTCATGTGATGAGAACTTTAACGCAGGGACTGTTTGAGATAACTAGGTGCGTAAACTATTCAAAGGGGTAATCCGCACTTGAGTATTAATACCTGCCCTAGAGAGTGAGAAACCAGAGGGGAGAAACCTGTCTAATTACAAAAAGGAGTGACACAAAGGAGAGGGGGGGAGGGATAATCAGGACCCAAGGCACAGTAGCCAAAGCACCAGCAAAGTAATTGTACATGTGACCTGTCTGTGAAGTACTATGGGTTACATATGTATTAGATTACTTTTTGTTACCAAAGTAAAGCACTGGGTTGGCCAATCAGTCATTGTGCTGCTGGGTAGTTGTTGAGTCCTGAGCTTACACACTACCTCCCTTAGCAGCCTGTCACTCTCCATTATCACTACTACTGAGAGTTGCACTAGGGAGCAGGTTCTGGAGAAGGGCATGTGAGAGTCCATCATGTTCCATGCCTAGAGAGCCACTTCTGGGGACGTCCACCTCGCTGCTGGACGCAATGGCGTTTCGTGCTCTTTTGAGCCTTGTGCTGCTCAATTAGAGTTGTGGGCCCTCAACGTAGAAATCTATGGCAGCAGTGGACTGAATCATCCCCTAACCTGCTATGCCGTCTGAAACAAGCATATGTCGTGGCTGCCGCGGCAGCCAAGACCTCGCCTATTGGGAAAAGGTGCAATACGAGAGGCGCAGTGCTGAGGTGAGAGAGTCACTGCAATACAAGCCGCCAACGCTAAGTTGAGTGCGGGGTCCAGTAATCTTGGAGGAATGTGGTAGGGGCCGGGTAGTGGTGGAGGCGGCCCTCATATGTGCAGATGCGGCTTGCTGCTTCCTGATCCCTATGTATTGGCTACTAGCAGTACGCTGAAAGAAACCCCTGGGGGACTCAACTGGTGCTGTATAGTGTGACTACAGTTAAAAACCTGTTCAAAGGGGCAGCAGGAGCACAAGCAGGTCCTCAAACAGTTCAAAGGTGCAGAACACTGATATCACCCCCCCCCCTTCATGTCGCAAAGAAGGGTGGGGAGAAATAAAACAAATAAATCCTCTTTTGGCTGGTAAGGAGTGAGCAATTGGATTGACTATCATACCCCTGCTCCGTTCTTGATGAAGGGGCACTCTGTCCGGGAGATAGCGAGAAGAACTCATACCCCTGTCAAGGCCTCAAAAACAGCAAAACTTGCTAAGCTTCGCCATTACCAACCTGGTTTAAATAGCTCTAAAAATATGAAACCACAGAGCAGGCAAAAGGATGATGCTCAGCAAGCAGAAGGGTATTGCAGTGGCATGATCAATTTAAGTGTACAGAGGGGCATTCTTTGGACTCATCACATACCATGATTGCCACCATGAAAAGCATTAGTATTAACGGAGATCCAACCAAGCCTGAGCCCGGTGGTCCTGCCGCCTCATTTATTGTCATTCAGCCCTCTGTTCCGCTTAGTGCTTCAACAGCTTAGAGGATGGATTCTCGTGTGGAAATCAATTCTTGGTCACACCGGGATAAGTCAGCTGGGTATAATCTGGCTCCTGCACGTTTCAAGTTGCAGTGACAAACCTCCATATCCTTTAATTGGCCTAAAAGTGAAAAATCTTTGGCAGAGCAGTGCAAGATTATGGTAGCTGAGGAGAGAACACCGGATTTGATTCTCCCTGCCCTTATCACTACTCAAGACCTGTATTCGGCCCAGGTTTTTGAGCCCCCAGCAGAGGTTGAATAGATAGTCTTCGCTGATGGTAAAGAGCCCCAGAAAACTCATGAACATTATTCAACTTAGGGAAATGTTCCAAGTAGTTCTCGTAGAAATCAGGGTGCACAGGAAAAGGCTCACAGGGAAGTCCATTCACAACTGGAAAACATTAATGAGAATCTGCTTCAATTGATCACAAGACTGTCACAAGCTGAGCAACATACATCTTAGAACTTGAAGACTCTCAGAAAAGCTCTGAATCACAGCAAGTTAAACTTCAGCAGGAAATTTCAGTAATGCAGCTGAAGTTTGAAGAGTTTGAAAATGGGTCCAGATGCTTGAATCTCCATTTTACGGGTATTCCAGAAGGACCGTAGTCTGGCCAAGTTCTTATAAAATTAATCTCTGATTTGATTCAAAGCAGCCCTGGGAGCTCGCCTAAGTCGGAATTGGTCTCAATTATGTGGGTTCATCGGGTGCCATCTTTCCAGCCAGCAAATTCTGAGTATCCCCCTACATTTTTGGTTCATTTCAGGGACTTTCATATGAAAAAGTCAGTTCTAACTGAAGCTATCAAGAAAAAGGTACTCTAGATCCCAGATAAGTTCGTATTTAATATCTTCACTAATTTGTCTGTGGAAGCAGCACGGCATCGCTGAGAGTTTAAATCCATGTTGGAACTTTTTAAGAACTTGTGGGTCTTGTTGAGGAAAAGGAACTGCAGGTTGGCAGTCGCAAGCCTCCATTTTTCAATGGAAGCTTGTGCGGCGGGTGGAAAAGGCACGCTGTACAAGCTTCCATTTGCAAATGGAGGCTATAAAACATCCCTCCTGCCACACGGTGCAGGGATTTTGAGTACCCCCAGGCCCTAGAACTGAGGCTATGGAGGGATGGGGGCCCTAATAGGGGCCCCCAAAGACACTTTCCAACTGCAGTTCCATGTCAGAAAGGCCGACATGGAACTGCTGTCGGAAAGTGCCATCATAATCTCGACGGCCGTCATTGTTGATTATGGACGGCTTCTGACGCACCGACGAGCTCCTTCAGCCAGTCGAAAGAACTGTGGACGGTCCCTCCATCCACCGCATCATAATATGGGAGACGGACCGCTGTGTGAGATGTCGGTGTGTACGACACCGACATGTTGTCGGTGTCGGAACCACCAACATCATAATCGGGCCCAAGGTGTACAAGCTGCCCTGGTGCAGCAGGTCAAAGGACAGTTTCCGATATTGAATATAGTGAAGCAGGAAAAATGATCTTTTTCACCAGTTGCACAGCGATAAGTGGTCTGAGCATACTGAAAATTTTGTGAAATCCTTAATGAACTTGCTGTGGGGAATCCACCAGGCTCCTAGTTATCACTTTGGTGTTAGTCACACAGTGTTAGTAATCCAAACATATGTGTGTGTGTGTACTTTTGTGTGATTTTGATTCAGGTGGAGGTACTAATAGATCCATTCTGTGTATTTCGCTTCCCTTATGTATGTTGTTGGGAGTGATTCAAGCCTACTGAAGGCTGTTTATCCTTGCACAACTTCCACTTCAGATTGTCAGCAGCAGTGACTGCTTCCCCCCATTTTATTTCTGCAGTGGTCACTGTCGGAAGGCAGGCTCTAATTGTCATACCAAGACACTCTTAAATATGTGTGGGTGGGGAGTAGGATGGTCAAATTCCCCCCACTGGGTAGGGAAGCTCACAGGGTCACAGGGCTATCTAAGGGTGGGCGTCAAGGAGGGGAGGGAGCACATTCTGGAAAAAAAGAGCAGAAATAAAATGGGCGGGAAGCAGTCACTGCTGCTGACAATATGCAGTGGAATAGGGGTGGCAGGGCAACAGAAG
The DNA here is from genome assembly GCF_964263255.1 of Lissotriton vulgaris. Lineage (NCBI taxonomy): Eukaryota > Metazoa > Chordata > Amphibia > Caudata > Salamandridae > Lissotriton > Lissotriton vulgaris. The sequence goes on along the minus strand of NC_141696.1, from coordinate 1,192,774,880 downwards.
TTGAGGCAGAGTTAGGGTTTAATTCATAAAAAAATTGTTTTAATGTACCTGATCCTGCCAGCCGCCTCGCCATTCGGTGCTCCTCAGTTCTCTTGCTGCTCTTGACAGTCTCTGGGACGGACTCCCCATCCAATCCAGACGCTGCTCACAGACTATGAGAGCAGCTCTGGGATTGGCCTGAGCAGGCGGGTTTGATGCTCCACTCAGGCACAGGGAGCCTGTGACATTTCTCCACCCGGCTGTAAAATACAGCCAGGTGGAAAAACCTAAATGTGCCTGTCTGTTTGGCCGGCTTAAGACGGCCAGCCAAACCGACATGAGCACTTAGAAGTGCACAAAGCACTTTTACTCTACTCCCTCTCCTTTTGCCCAGCCCCGCCCCTCCCTACATACGCATGGCCTAGCAAGTGCCAGAAAAACAAAATTATGATAAAATATCATTTTATTTTTCAGTTGCTGGCTCTGAGCCATGCGGCGACACTCCTCTGCCATTGCGGAGGAGCTGCCGCAGGCAGGAAGGAGTCTTCTTGAGGAATATGAAGACTATGAGTAGCATGGTAAAATTCTTTAATGGTGGGATGCACGGTGTTGAGGTCTTACTTATAGTAAAAGAGAGTCAGTTTAAAGCAGGATGTACAGCAATGATTGATCCCAATAGGCTCAGTAGAGAGGGCATGATTATCCATTTTTTCAATGATACAGAAGGTTAGGATTCTATCTTGTACTGCCAACAGCATTATAAATAAATGCAAATATGAGAGTTTAATGAGATGGCTCACGTCTTTTTCACCTGAGGTGATCTTTTTGCAAGAGACTCACCTCAAGAGTAATACTCCGAAGATTTTTGTTCTCCAAAAATATTATCTGGCATTTTTTGCCTCCACTCAAGCGGAGGGGCATTGAATTGGTTGTTCAGGAAGTGATTTGAGATCCCTGAGGTTGGTCTCTATGGTTAAAAGTCTCAGCTATTGGGCTTCCTTCAAATTTGGTTAATTATTATGACCCTGTTAGCGATGATGTTGAAGCACAATCTCAGATTCATAATATTGCAATGGGGGCCAATTGCCCTTTGATTCTTGGGGGTGATTTTAAACATATTCAAGATCTAGCATTAGATATATCAAATACAGTGAAGATCAAATCTATCTTGAAAAAGGTTGTGTGCGGTCATGCTAGACCAGAGTGAATCCAAAGTTCAAGTCAACCTCAATGTAGGGCAGGTCAGCTATAGGCCATAGACAGGTCCTGCTATCAAAGTACCTTGGATGGAGCCAAGTGTCAATGTTGAGGATTCGAGGCGAGGAGTTGAGGAGGCCATGCATCAATCCCATTGATGGAGGCGAGCATCGGCACAGATTCACACAGTTGATGGAAGCTTTGTCAAGGAACCCCTGTACGATGCAGGCCCTGCGTCATCATTGAGCCGTGCTGTCTGCCGTCATCGAGCTGTGCCGACTTTAGAATCACTGTTGTCAAGTGGGGCTGCTTCAGCGTTGTAGGCAATGTGTCAGTTCCAATTGGCACAAAGTCCCAGTTGCATCAACGTCGATGTAGGAAAAGCTGCAAGAACCCACTTCTGAAGCCCAGGACTGCAGGGGTACCTCGGACAAGGGTAGGACTCACAGATTACAGAGTTTAGCACTACCATCAGAATTGTAGGAAGTATTTGATGGATGTATGACGGTACAGTGCGTGGTATTACCACGCGTACCGTTACAATGATTCCCCAGTCCCCGATGATAGTAGAGAAGGTGTTGGATAGTAAATTAAACTTTTCCCTATCCTAGAGCACCCTCCAGCGAAAGTCGTTGTAACAACTTTCATTGTAAAACCTGCGTTGTAATGGTACCGCATTGTTAGAGTTTCGTTGTAAAGGATGTTCCCCGTATTTGATGATCCTGAGATTTCAGAAAACAGGAGGCAAGCCAGCAAGCCCTTCAAATCACTCTGGGTTCAAGTGAGATGGGTTCAGTCCTTGTCCTCAGCAGGGCAGAGATCAGCAGGCAGCAGGGGCAGCTCAGCACAGCAGTGAAACAGGTCCTCAGAACAGTCAGTCAAGCAGAGTGGTAATCCTTGTAGCACAACAATCCTTACTCCTGGTAGTGCACTTCACAGGTCAAGTAGTGTGCTGATTTGGTATGGTCAGAGCACCAGTTGTAATAGCCAAGTGTGCCTTTGAAGTAGGGGTGACTTCAAAGCAGCTCCTTGAAGTGCACAGGCCCCCTTTCATCCCAGGCCTGTCTTCCAGGCTATCTGTCGGGGTAATCAGTCCTATTTGATGATATAGCTACTCCTTTCTAATCAGAAATTACAGCTTATAGGTGTTTTAAGGAACTTCCAATGTTAGTCTATAAGAGGAGTTGGCCTCACAGTAGTGCTTGTCACTACAAGGACATGTGAATCTTAAAATTACTTGTCCTACCTTTTAGTTACACAATACCCTGCCCATAGGGCTACCTAGGGCCTACTTTAGGGGTGACCTATATATATTAAAAGGGGAGTTTAATGTTTGGCAAGTGGTTTTAAAAGCCAATTCGAAGTGGCAGTAAACTGCACACACAGGCTCTGCAATGGCAGGCCTGAGACAGGTTTGAAAGGCTACTTGTGTGGGTGGCACAACCTAGGCTTCAGGCCCACTAGTAGCATTTAGATTAAATGCCCTGAGTAGATGGTACATCACTTTACAAGGGACTTAGAGGTAAACTAAATATGACAATCAGGTATACACCAATGTCACCATGTTTTAGGGGAGAAGCACATGCACTTTAGCACTGGTTAGCAGTGGTAAAGTGCTCAGAGTCCTAAGGCAAACAAAACGACACAGCAAAAAGTGCAGGTACGCAGTCAAAAAGTTGGGAGAAGACCACCCTAAGGGTGCCAAGTCTAACACTACCTTACATGAGAAAGAGAGAAAAGGAAACGTTATTGTTATGGTTTTCATTTGGAAGAAGCAGGATTTGATTTTAGTTACAGACTATGTTTTAGAGATATATTTAAGTGTTGTGTTATAAGTAAGATGATGCTACCAAAGTGTAAGCTTTTAACCCTATGTAATTTTGCTATAACTAATTTTTCACATATGCCAGTTGGACAATAGATATAAAAACATTCTATTGGTGTATAACTCATTTCAAAAGTAAAAATCATTAGTCAACTTGGACTTTATTTTACATGCTGCAAGTGTGACTTTTAAAAGGCTGTAATTTTTCTTCCTTTTATTAACCAGTCCTTGCCAGTGGCTTTAACCCGTCTCTTACAACTAAGTCACTGGCTGCTCTCTGACAGTTAAAGTTATCCATGCCTACTCCCCTCCTGTTAGAGGAGACCTTCAGCCACTGATCAGAGTTCTTCCGACAAAGGTCTTCACGCCCTTCAGTACTTTTATTTAAGATAGCTGTTGGACCTGGCCCTTTTTGCAGGGCTAACCCCACAACTTTTGCCTTTGCGCTCCTATTGTTCTGACCTTTTTGTTGGCTTTAGGTCTCCGGGCACTGCTAATCAGTGCTAAACTGCATGTGCTCTCTCCTTTAAACTTTGTATGATTGGCTTACACCTGTCTGGCATATTTAATTTACTGGTAAGTCCCTTGTAAAGTGGTATACCATAGACCCAGGGGCTGTAAATTAAATGCTACTAGTGGGCCTGCAGTGCTGATTATGCCACCCACAGAAGGAGCCTTTGAAACCTGTCTCAGGCCTGCAACTGCAGGGCCTGCATGCTCAGTTTACTGCCACATAAACATGGCATTTAAATGACTTTCCAATTCTTAAACTCCACTTTTACTATATATAGATCAACACTAGGTAGCTCTATGCGCATGGTGTTGTACAACTAAAAGGTAGAACATGTGCCATTATTTTGTGACATGTCCTGGTAGTGACAATCACCCTATTTTGTTTCTAACTATTGTGAGGCCTACTCCTCTCACAGGCTAGCATTGGGAATTTCCAAATATGTGTTTAAGTGGTACTTGCCGTGTTTGTAATGTCAGGAATAGTAGGGATAAATCCTGTTTACTGGTGTAGTTGAATTTTACATTACTATTTTAGAAATGCCACTTTTAGAAAGTGCTTTGACACAAAAAATTGCCGCCCCACTTATTTCATTAGCCCTTGATTATAGGCAACACATCAACTTGGATTAGATATGTTAGGTTTTTTATTTACCTTTTATTTTCAATTCTTTTTTTGGGGAAAATCAGAACATCTCATGACAGAGAAATAACACTGCACGTGTAACATATAAATACATCAACTGAAATTCAACATTAACAAAAATGAGAAGAAAATCACAAAGTGAAACATACAAAACAACTGTACCAATTCCAGACTGTTCATAAACAGGCAAGTTAAACTTTACAAGCCTCAAGGACCAATAATGGACAAATTCTTAAGAACAGTATCAGACAAAGTCACATTAGCAGGAGATATCACAGTGCACAAAATGACATGAGTGTAAAACTTTCAATGGTCATGAATTGCATCTCCTTTCATGCCGACGCGTTTCGAACTCCAAACAGTAGTTATGGGTTCTCTTCAGGGCTTTGTCATTTTCTATCTGTGCATGTATAAAAGAAAGGTAACAGTATGTAAGTGTGATTGACTAAGGCCTCCTTATTTCATACTGCCTGTGGTGTACCACATATGAATACCATAGTACCTTGTTTGTAGCTGTGGTTATCCTATGAGAGTTTGTGCGTCTTTGAAGCTGTCATCTACAAAGTAATTAAAATCAAGTTGTAATTTACAATTGGCGTTCAGAGCTCGCTCAGCGGTAACTTCCTACCAAATCACTGCAGGACGTACCTTTCACTATTTGTTAGTCCGTGTCTGGGCCGTCCCTATGGTGCGGTGAAGTTTTTCAAACCTGGGGGAAAGGCGGAGGTCGGGTTACTATTGTGTCTGTATCGCAATCTGTCTGGGTGAGAATGATTGTAAAAACAATCCTACCTTGTTCGCGTTCACCGCGAGCTTCGGGAGCCGCCGGCTCCGTTCTCAGCCGTTTGCCCTCGATTTCTATTTTGTTTGGACGGGTCCCGTATCAAGTCCCCTGTTGTCCTCTCGGGTAGCGCACTGTTGGCAAGGTAGGGAATTAGGTTTGTGTCCCTGAGACGGGAAGCATATGTGTCTACAACCCTCTGTCCCGCTCACCTTGTTAGCTGCGACTTGCTCTCACACTCACTCCGTTCGCTATGGAAGGCGGCAGTCTGGTTGCCTAGTAACTAAAAGCAAAACCAGGACAGTTGGTGTTCTGGGATATGTAGTTCCCTGGGGGTGCACCAATACACAACAGATTGCGAAAGCATTCTTGTGACGTCCCCGATTATCTAACCTTCAGTCAAAAAGGGGTTACTACACCCCTCGTGGAGCCCCACACAATTATGGCATTATAGCCTAGACACTTCAGAGAGAGAGTTTAATCCATTTTGGGTGCTATTAAATTTTAGAATGAGGTATGCCTCTTTCCTGAGAAGTGTTTCTTCAATATCAATAGGGCCTTTGTTGCCACTTGGCGCTATTGTCCAGAGTACAGTCCATTTAAAATCCATTTCGCTGTGATTTAAATCCAGGAAATGTTGGACCATGGCAAGGCTTTTTCTTTAGAGAGGGCCTACCCATTCCTCAAGGAGGATTATTACACCCAAACAGAGTCGCGTGGAGCCCTATACAATTTCCAGGGTCGATCAAGAAACCGATTCAAAACATTTTCGGATACATCATCCTCCTCTAACTCATCAGGACCTGAGGAGAGAGGGAATAATTCAAACAAGAAAGGGCCTTTTTTAGACAAAGGCCCACAGGCAAAAACCCGGTTCAAGCCACAATGGGAAATGCGCACCCGCAGGAACTTTTACAAGTCCTAGATTCCACACCATCTACAATAGTGAACCTTTCCACCAAAGTACTTACCAAAGACGAGGAAGCTGTCCTGAACCTTGGTTTGAAGTTTGTTCCCAGTCAAAGAACAGACTTCACCAGACTCAAACTAGACACCATTGCCTTTTGTAGGAAGATCCGGCTGCGAGCCTTCTTTGCAAATAAACCACCAAGCACAGACACAGAAGTAACAGGCTTGAGGAATAAGTCCACTTTTGTCCCGTATCAAAATATTCCCAAGCAGGTGGTGGCGTTCGAACAGGTAATGCTTTCAGCAATCAACAAACTAGAGAAAAACAAAAAATACATCAAACCAAATATTACCAAAGGCCAACGCATAGCCATTAAAAATCTGAAAAGTGACCCATCGGTCATTATCAAACCCGCGGATAAGGGCGGGGCTGTGGTGATCTGGTCTAAGGATAAATATCTGAAGGAAGGTGCGACACAGGTCAATAACCCCGAATGGTACAGAGAACTCCCAGAGGACCCGATGCGGGCCATCCAAGGACAAATATGTGAAATAATAAGATGTGGTGTGGAAGATGGATTTGTGGGACCAAAAGAAAGAGACTTTTTGATAAAGAAATTTCCCAGGACGCCGATTTTATATTTTTTACCAAAAATTCACAAGAACCCAGATGAGCCCCCGGGACGACCAATCGTCTCCGGGTGTGAGTCATGTTTGGAACCCCTCTCAAAATACATCGATTTCTTTTTGAAGCCCTTTATCGGTGAAGTAAAGTCGTATCTGAAGGATACCACCGATTTTTTACTAAAAGTTGAGGGAACACAATTTGACCCAACGACGGAATTTATGGTGACAATGGACGTAACGTCCTTGTACACCCAAATTCCCCAGGACGAAGCACTAGAAGTGCTGGAACTATACCTTGAGAAAAGAGACAGGCCCCACCAGGTCCCTACTTCGTTCATCCTGAAACTGGCTGAACTAACACTCAAAAAGAACTATTTCAGGTTTAATGATCAATACTTTATGCAGATCAAAGGTACGGCCATGGGCTGTCCGTATGCGCCGGAGATGGCCATACTTTACATGGCGGAGTATGAGAACAAATTTGTGTACTCCAACAATCCCTTCAGCAAACACATTAAACAATGGTTGAGGTACATCGACGACGTGTGGCTCCTGTGGCAGGGGAGCCGCGCAGAGTTGGTGGACTTCCACCTTTGGATTAATGGGAGACATCGCGACATTAAGTTTTCACTCGAGTCCAACAATGAGAAAATGACATTTTTAGACCTAGAGATAAGTTGCAAGGATGGAATTCTGAAGTCCTCTCTTTTTCGCAAAAAGACGGACAAAAATACCATTCTCCACCACCGGAGTGCACACCCGAGAAGCTTGAGAGACAATCTGCCTTACGGGCAGTTGCTCCGAATACGGAGAAACTGCTCGGAGGTAACAGATTATGAAAAACATGCCACTCGCTTCTGCAATGAGATGCAGAATCGGGGTTACCCTAAGAAGTTGTTGAACAACTCAAAGAAAAGGGCTAAATATACTCCCCGGGAGTGTTTACTTGAGACAGCGGCTAAGAAAGACACGGATCGACTGGTCTGTGTGACTACGTTCGGACCAGACACACACAAAGTAAGGCAAGTGGTCTTGAAGAACTGGCATCTACTGGAAGGACTTGAATGCCCCTTTCCGCGACCCTTGTTCGCATATAAAAAGAACAAAAGTATTGGCCAGGACGTCATTAGAGCAGACGTATCCACCCCAAAGCCCAAGAGCGATTTACTATCGATATGGGGGCTCAAGCCAATTGAGGGACACCACAAGTGTGGAAACTGCATATCATGTGACTCCACAATTGAAGGGTCCGAGTTTGACCACAGGGGAGTCAAATGGAAACATGCCAGTTTCTCGAACTGTAAAACCCGAAATGTGGTATACGCGATTATTTGCGATTGCCAGAAGATCTATATAGGCAAAACTACTCAACAGGTCAACAGCCGGGTCACCCAACACAGATCAAGAATCAAGAAAAAAGTCGTCAACGCTCCCATGGTCCAACATTTCCTGGATTTAAATCACAGCGAAATGGATTTTAAATGGACTGTACTCTGGACAATAGCGCCAAGTGGCAACAAAGGCCCTATTGATATTGAAGAAACACTTCTCAGGAAAGAGGCATACCTCATTCTAAAATTTAATAGCACCCAAAATGGATTAAACTCTCTCTCTGAAGTGTCTAGGCTATAATGCCATAATTGTGTGGGGCTCCACGAGGGGTGTAGTAACCCCTTTTTGACTGAAGGTTAGATAATCGGGGACGTCACAAGAATGCTTTCGCAATCTGTTGTGTATTGGTGCACCCCCAGGGAACTACATATCCCAGAACACCAACTGTCCTGGTTTTGCTTTTAGTTACTAGGCAACCAGACTGCCGCCTTCCATAGCGAACGGAGTGAGTGTGAGAGCAAGTCGCAGCTAACAAGGTGAGCGGGACAGAGGGTTGTAGACACATATGCTTCCCGTCTCAGGGACACAAACCTAATTCCCTACCTTGCCAACAGTGCGCTACCCGAGAGGACAACAGGGGACTTGATACGGGACCCGTCCAAACAAAATAGAAATCGAGGGCAAACGGCTGAGAACGGAGCCGGCGGCTCCCGAAGCTCGCGGTGAACGCGAACAAGGTAGGATTGTTTTTACAATCATTCTCACCCAGACAGATTGCGATACAGACACAATAGTAACCCGACCTCCGCCTTTCCCCCAGGTTTGAAAAACTTCACCGCACCATAGGGACGGCCCAGACACGGACTAACAAATAGTGAAAGGTACGTCCTGCAGTGATTTGGTAGGAAGTTACCGCTGAGCGAGCTCTGAACGCCAATTGTAAATTACAACTTGATTTTAATTACTTTGTAGATGACAGCTTCAAAGACGCACAAACTCTCATAGGATAACCACAGCTACAAACAAGGTACTATGGTATTCATATGTGGTACACCACAGGCAGTATGAAATAAGGAGGCCTTAGTCAATCACACTTACATACTGTTACCTTTCTTTTATACATGCACAGATAGAAAATGACAAAGCCCTGAAGAGAACCCATAACTACTGTTTGGAGTTCGAAACGCGTCGGCATGAAAGGAGATGCAATTCATGACCATTGAAAGTTTTACACTCATGTCATTTTGTGCACTGTGATATCTCCTGCTAATGTGACTTTGTCTGATACTGTTCTTAAGAATTTGTCCATTATTGGTCCTTGAGGCTTGTAAAGTTTAACTTGCCTGTTTATGAACAGTCTGGAATTGGTACAGTTGTTTTGTATGTTTCACTTTGTGATTTTCTTCTCATTTTTGTTAATGTTGAATTTCAGTTGATGTATTTATATGTTACACGTGCAGTGTTATTTCTCTGTCATGAGATGTTCTGATTTTCCCCAAAAAAAGAATTGAAAATAAAAGGTAAATAAAAAACCTAACATATCTAATCCAAGTTGATGTGTTGCCTATAATCAAGGGCTAATGAAATAAGTGGGGCGGCAATTTTTTGTGTCAAAGTATTTAATAAGGTCCAGCCTTCCCCACATCCCAGGGACCTAACTCCTTTCTATTTGAAGACTTTTAGAAAGTGGGCATTTCTCTGTGCTTTTACCTCTGTGTGCTTTTCAGCCTAACTCAAGTCCACATCTGGGCCTAGATGACAGCTACACTTTGTGCATATCTTCCAGACAGCCTTCACACAGGAAGGGCTGGGTGTAACAGGGTTACATCTACATACTGATAGTCTTCCCAGGCTGAGAGAGAGGAAGGCGAGGCACACTTACATTTGTATAGGCTGTGTACTGCTTTCACACAAAGGAGTGATTTACTCCCTACTGATGTCTGGAACCAGGGCTGGGGTGGAAAGGGGGTGTTGTGCACTTTTAAGGTTTCTTTCGAAGTGCCCCTTAGATCAAAGACATTTTGAGTACAAGTACAGGGGCTCTGATCCCCTGTTGGTAGAACACCTTTGGAACTGGGTCTAAAGCTCTGTCAGAAGGACTGCTGCACAAAGGACTCACTGTGACTGCTCTTCTGCTGTTGCCCTGCTACCTGCTATTGGTTGGGTGGCCAAAAGGACTCAATGGATTGCTTTTCTGTTGTTGCCCTGCTGCCAGCTGCTCCCTGACACTGTTCTGCAAGGACGCTGCAGTGCTACCAGGAGGGATCACTAGTGGAATTGCTGACTTTGCTGTGCTGGTCTACTTGCCCCTCGCTGTCTGCCTGCCTCCCTCTAAGTGTTGTCCCAGGGGCTCAGCATGAGGTAAGCGGAGGTTGCTGCCTCTGATGTCTGCAATTATAGCACATGTTGAGTGCTTCATTCTTTTGTTTTCCTATCCCAAAAACTAGCGAATGGCGAGCACTTTATTTTATGCCTAGCGTGTGTTGAGCGATTTATATGTGGCAGTCTTGCTCAAAGCTAGTGTGTGGTGAACACTTTGTTCTTCGCTTCTCCAGAACATGGCTGGTTTCCCCTTATTCCGAGGACATTCTGCAAGGAGGAGGAGTTGTGTCGTCAGCAGTGACTGCTAGTTACCCCGTGCTCAGCTGGGTGGGCCTGCTGCTTCTTGCATTAAGGAAAAGTGAAGTTGTCCTTTGCTAACCTCCAGATAGAGCTTGATGACGTGCTAGCAGTGACCATGTGACCTCCAAGAAAAGCCCTACACAGATCATGATCACTACCCCATGTGGGGGCCTATACCGCAGCACCGAGGAAAGCTGCCAGGTGGAGATCCCAGTATCGCCTTGGCAACTAGGAATCCCCTGCTTGAGGTGGCACCAGCCGAAGCTGCGCTCTAGAAGGTGGGGTCAGCTTACAGCGAGACAGCTGCCTTCCTGGGTTTGGGTGGCTGAGGTAAAGCATTCCCTGGTTGCCAGCAGGAGGTATTGGGGCAGACTGGATTGGCTTGGGGAAACTTGGTCTTCCGATGCCACGGGCACCTTGCCAGAGGCCTGACGATGTTTGCCACATGGCTCACAGTGGTTTCCTGAGGCATACGGAGCAATCCCTGCCCCCAAGAAGGCACAATGGATGAGTGGGGCGGAGGGAAGCCTTGAAACTGCACCACATCCCAACAGCCGTTTTTGACGGACACCGAGTGGCCAGGTGGGTCAGAGAGAGGTCTCCTCTTTGCGCCACACTCAACTCTCTTTTGAATACCTGCACAACACGGTATTGAACCCGAGGAGCATTTCACAATATCTCAGCAGAGATTACCGTAATTAAGTGGTTGGTTTGCAGGTGTCCCTGTAACCTACATTGGGGGCCTAATGACCGTAAACGTGTGATAGGAGCGTAGATGCGCTGGGTCTATGTGACCACCAAATGTTGAGAGGTTTATGCTAAACTCTGCATTACCTTCCAAGTATTTCTGGTTTTCTGAGCCAAGTTTACAGGGGGTGAACAAAGGTTATTCGTGGTATGTAACTTACTTGCCCTCTGGTTGTTTCTGCCTGGCTTAGGTGAGTGCCCTGGCCAACCAGAAACCCCAGTTGTACAATAGCTACATGTCAACAAGGCCCCCATCTCCATGTGGGCAAAGCAGATATGATTAGAAGGGGCAGGATTATGCTTTGATCATGCTGGGTTTTTTATGGGTTGGGTTTGGGAGGAGCTATGACTGAGAGACAGAGAACTCTAGGCTCAACTGAGTTCTCTTATTTTGAAATACTGCAATTGAACTTCATGTACAAGAGAGATGCCCAAGTACCCCTGTGGAAGATAGAACTATACTAAGTCAATAGCAATTACTTTCCTGAGGATTATTTGCTGATCAGTTAATTTCACAATATCTTAATGAATTATTAAAAAATCCTGGCTGTCCATTCCATACATCAGCCCACAATAAACGTTATACCATATGCTATGAATGACAACACATTATCAACAAAGAAAGTCGCTCCTCAATTCAAACCTAATTACTAAACAGTAATCAGATATACATATATACAAGACAATGTGGACAGGTACATCTTACAACCGAGACAAAAAAGACAAACACAACAGCACAATGGTAATAGCATGACTGCTGTTCAACTGATCAAACTAGAAAGGAGAAGCGTGTGTGGAAAATCTAATTTGATTCGTTTTCGAAATATTGTAATCAGAGTTGGATTCTTCTTCTAAAAACTGCTGCAAACTCACTCAGTTCAGTGATGTGCTTGGGTCAGAAAAAGAGACAACAAGGCTACTTGCTGGAAGAATTTCCTCTGCCTAGTGAAAAACTGAAGAGCTGAGACTCCTGCTTTGCCATGTGTCCCTCTGTGTGTAAGGCTTCTCTGTAGACCAGGCAAGGACTCTTGCTGACCTACAAGGAGAAGTGTGTCCAGGTTCGTCCGGATGATCATGCCTGCCCTGTAACCTCATTTTTGAGACAATCCTTGACATTCCATGGAAACTGTGTCCACCAGCAAGCAAATCAATAGATCAGATGTAACTAATCAGTTTAAGATAGCCCATGTAAAACATGTCCACTTTATCTTGGGAGTGGAATACAGCATGCAGCCTTAGAGAGTTGGTTGTCCGGTAGAGGAAACCAAGGGACCAGTTGCAACGAGACATTCTGGTGTGGAACTAAAAGAGAGCCCTGCAACCTGAAACCATGATTGGTATCCGAAGAACCAGTCAGAAGATCTGGACATTTATTCATCAGCTTCTTAAACAAAGGCTTTTGAGTGAGTGAAACTGTGTTCTTAAACACAGATTCTTCCCAATACTGTTCTCTTTTAAAGCACGAGGGCCATTGTTTTTGCCCTGCCAAAAATGAATGCACTTTTACCCACAAGCCTCCATTACTGTAGAACATTCATTGTTTTTCTAACCATAGACTCATTTGTGCTTACACTTTACTATGTAAAATGCCATCAATAATGTGCATCATTTTAACAAAATTTGTTTAGAAAGTTTCAATTAATTATTTCATAACTGCAGTGTTGCTGTTTTTGTATCACATGCAAGGTTCACTGAAGAAGGCTTTTCTGCTTATGCTTAGCTACCAAGCGGAAGCTTGAGATTTTGGTTACGTAACACTATCTGAATTGTTCTGACTTTGTGGCAGCTATGCCACAGTGCGTGTCCAGATTACTTTAAAAATCTACTTTTCTATAGAGACACATTAGGACTATATCTGCTGAAAATAAAGCTTCACCCAGGAGATGGGACGATTACCTGCAGAGGTAACTGACACAGGTGCTACAATGAGACATAATATGTAAATACAAAGATGGTCCTAAGCAAGCAAGCAACCTAAATGGACAGGAGGGAACACAACAATCATAAGAAAGAGAAGACAAACACTACAGGGAGCCTAAGTTAAAACTGAATGGGGGAGTGAATACAAAGCACAGGGGACTACAGGAAAATTAGACTTTTTACAAAACACAGGTAACGAACTCCGACTCTACATTATGAGGTGCCAGTAGGTTATAAATGAGGAATTCTCTTCTCAAAATCTACAGATTCTGCAAAAGAAAACTAGGATACTGCATATGGAACTATGAGTGCTTGGAAGTAAATCTAAAATGCAGCATTTGTCAAAACAAGATAAAACATGAGTCCAAGGCCATTTTAACACTTTTCAAAGGCAGAAGGCAGCCAGCACAGGCTGAGTGAGCAATGCCAGCAGCAGCTTCACAAAACACAACCATTACCTAAACTCATTCCAAAGGTGCCGCCTTGGACAAGGGGGCGTGCTCTAATGTGAATTAAATAAGACTTAATTATATTCTATAAGAATGATTCTTAAGAGTACCGATCATACAGTTCCACAAGACATTACACTTGCAAATCAAATTAAAACAAGAAAGTCAGACATTGTCTCAAACGTCCTCTCTGATCAGTATCCGCCCACCACATATGACGAATCAATTCTCCAGGGGACCAGTGCAGGCACATTTCGAAGGACAAACTTTGAATATGTCTTGAAAGGCTTGACTCGCTTCACATCTTTAAAGAGCTTTGGCTTTGATTTGGTAATACAGCAGGAAAAAAAAGTATTTAATTATTATATATATTAGGAGATGTAGTGTTCGACAACCTCATATCAAACATGTGGAAAGTTGAAAAGTGAAGAGACCTGCCTTCTTGAAGACCAAAAGAATGCACTGTGAGAGATTCACTGTGCATGCCAAATAAAACTACTACAGAAAGGTTTTTTGAAACACACTTGGCTTTCCTTTCCAGCCAGAAATACAAAACGGTGGCATCCTTAAAGGTCACAGCTTAGTTGCTGACAAAGCAGAGGGGTTTGGACTAATCTTTCGTTAAAACGTGTTGCATAGGACATAGCCACTTCAAATTGTACTGTCCCTTACTTATACATAAACTATCCTTCTGATAAAATATAGAGCCCATTTGCTACTGTATTCAATGAAGAAAAAGATTTTGACTGCAAAATAAAACTCAAACACTAGTTAGATTTTCAATAATAATGCTTTATTCGGCAGAGATAATCCTTATTATTATAATCCTATTGTAATATAATTAGAACAAAAAATCAGATGTGTTTGAATAAAAATTATTTCCACATCCTTACAGTGCTGACTGTGTTTTGTGATGTTGCTTAGTACTGTGTCGTTTTTTGCAAGCCTGTACTTACATTACTTACATTAACCAGATGTTAAAACTGGTACCTATGTTTGCATGCAATAGCAAGAATCTAGCTACACGCCTCAATAGCAGAGGGTCCATGGGAAGGTGTTCCCATTTTTGACTGACTGATGTCCGGGGACGTTAATGGCTACTTTGGTACAGTTAGTTGTTTTCGGAAATGTAAGAGAGTATTTGAAACCAAACATCAAATCCAGTTAAAAAAAAATAAAAAGTAACAATTATTCAGATTACAGTTGCCCAATACTTTTAATGATTCATTTCTAAATTTACACCTTCTCTTGTAAATCCAGAAACTATGCCAGAACTCAGTAGATTTCTAATGGCAATAATCATATATTGTATATTTCATTTACAGCCCAGGATTAGAGAAATATCAGTTAAAGAATGTTTTAAAAAGAAATTACTTAATATCTGAAGCTCATTTTAAACCATTGTAACATCACCTTTAACCAGGTGCAGAAATGTTGTGGGCACTTTGATATCCACCGAATTTAAAGATTTACTGGATTTGCCCCATAATCCAACAACTGCTCCATAATACGTAGATTTAAATGAGAATAATGTATTTAAAGTGTCACTTTTCCAGCGTGCATGCACCAATCCACATCTCTTTTCCAAGTCTCGTCATCCAGTATGACCAAAGCAAGGAATAGTTGGCAACATGACCCTTCAAGGTTATGAGACTGGAATTCAAAATGTCCTAAATTATTGAAATATACTTCCATTTACTATAAAATCCCCAGATTACATGAGTTGACTCCTTGTTAATGTATCACTGTTCATGGATGACCTAGCTCTATTCAGGCAAAAAAAAAAAATGACGGGATACAACAGACTTTTGGTAAAGTTAAGACATACAACGCCCTGTAATTATTGTGTTGACTGCTGCACTATGAATGTTTTACAAATATCATAAATTGATGAGCGTGATTGCGGGGGAAGAGCAATTTAGTGTTTATTACTCACACCCACTTATTCACCCATACAGCTACTCACACACCCACTTATTCACCCACACACCCAGTCACTCACACACCCACTCACACACGGATACACATAGTCACAAAGCCACTTACATAATATATGTTAGAAATAGTATCACTCATTAGTAGTACGCAAAGTATACTAAACTTTTGTTGTACCTTAGTACACATGTTTAACACTCATGCACCTTTTGGAAAACACTCACAATCAGTGGATGATGTAATCAGTGATGTCTTTTGAGATGTCATCAGTGATTTCACTGACCATGTTATGAGTGATGACATATGTGAGGTCATAAGCAGTGCATTGCGGCGGCGTAAGTTATAGTTAGCTGAGGTAACTATAACTGCTGCACTTCACTGGTTTTGTACAAGTGAAATCGGAGCTTAATCCGATTTCACTTGTACAAAACCAGTGAAATTCAGCAGTTATAGTTACCTCAGCTAACTATAACTTACGCTCTGTAACCTTTGATTTTTTTCAGTGAATTTCTTAGGTTTTTTTTAATTGTATTTCCTAACTATAACAACCCTGTATCCTGTGTTGTTTTCAGTGAATTAAAAAAAATGTTATTTTCTAACTTTAATGTCCCTGTAACCTAATGCACAACACCACATTTAACATTTGGCACTCTGGGTGCGTTAGTGTTTGAGTGGGTCTGTGAATGGGTGTGTCAGTTTCTGAGTGAGTATGTTAGTAGGTGCATGAGTATCTGAATGGGTTTGTGAGTGGGTGTGTGAGTATCCGAGGTGGTCTGTGAGTGTCTAAGTGGGTCTGTGAATGGGTACATGAGAGGCTGTGCGAGTACATGCATGAGTGTCTGAGTCAGTGTGTAAGTCTGAGTGGGGCTGTGAGTGGGTGCATGCATGTGTGAGTGGGTACATGAGTATCTGAGTGGATCTGTGAGTGGGTGCATGAGTCTCTGTGTGGGTCTGAGAGTGGGTGGGTCAGTGTGTAACTGTATCTATGAGTGAGTGCATGCCTGTTTGTGTGGGTCTGTGAGTGGATACATGAGTCTGTTAGATTGTCTGTGAGTAGCTGTGTGATTGTCCGAGTGGAACTGTGAGTGGGTGTGTGTCTCTCTCAGTGGGTCTGTGAGTGGGTGTGTCAGTCTCTGAGAGGGTCTGTTCGTGGATGCATGAGTGGGTGCATGAGTGTCTGAGTGGGTCTCTCAGTGGGTGTGTGAGTGTCTCAGTGGGTCTGTGAGTGGGCGTATGAGTGTCTCAGTGGGTCTTTGAGCAGGTGCATGAGTCTGAGTGGGTCTGAGAGTGGGTGCACGAGTCTGAGTAGGTCTATGAGTGGGTGTGTGAGTGTTTGCATGGGACTGTGAGTGGATGTGTCAGTCTCTCAGTGTGCCTCTCAGTGGGAGCGTGAATGTCTGAGCAGGTCTCTGAGTGAGTGCATGAGTGCATGAGAGACTGAGTGGGTCTGTTAGTGAATGTATGAGTTTTTGAGTGGGTCTGGGAGTGTGTGCATGAGTGCCTGAGTGACTTTGTGAGTAAGTGCATGAGTGTCTGAGTGGAGCTATAAATGGGTGCATGAATGTCTGAGTGGGTCTGCGAGTTGGTGCATGAGTGTCTGTGTAGGTCTGTGAGTGGGAGCATGAGTCTCTCAGTGGGTCTGATAATGGGTGCTTCAGTGTGTAACTGTATCTATGAGTGGGTGCATAAGTGTCTGTGGGTCTGTGAATGGATATGAGAGTCTATCAGTGGGCCTGTGAGTTGGTGCGTAAGTGTCGGTGTGGGTCTGTGAGTGAGTGTTTGAGTGGGTCTGGGAGTGGGTGTGTGATTGTCTTAGTGGGTCTGTGAGTGGGTGTATATGTGTCTGACTGGGTCTGTCAGTGAGGGCATGCTGATCTAATTGAGTGTTGTTAATGTTTTTTGTTGTAAATATTTCTTTTCACTATTCACGACCCTGTCGGAAAGTTACACAAGGGGCAGAGCTGAGCGTCGCCACTACATGCACATTGTAGAAAAAATGCTCAAGGGTATTTATTAGCCCATAGGGGTTCCTCATAGACCCCTGAATTGACCCCAGGGGTTCAGGGTACCCTGCTTCCTTCTACCACATTTGTTCTTTTTTTTTTTTTACTGTAGGGGACCGTTACCCGATGTCTAACATGGCGGCCACAACTTTCTACTCAGTTTGTGGCCAGCCAATCATAACATTGCTGTTGGTGCGCGGATCAAAGGAGTCACAGAGTCTCCATGTCCCTATATATTCAAATTTGTTTTTCCCTTAACATCTCAAAAACTACTCAACGGATTTACACCAATTCAAAAAAAGGTCGGTTTCTGAACCAACAGCTACCTTTCTGCCAAATTTGGTATAATTCCATTAAGTGCTTTGGGCTGTAGTTGTGTCTAAAATCTCTATGGGAATTACCATGGGGAACACACTGTATCTGACCCCCCCCCCCCCTTTTTCTTGGTCCCCGCTTAGAGGATCACCCCAAAACTTTTCATGCACAAAAAGAGCTAACTTGATACCTTTTTGGGACAGTTTTTTGAAGAATCGTCAATCGGCGCCAAAAATATAGGCAAGTCAAAAAATGCTTTTCCTATGGGAGCTAGGCCCTAACTATAAATAACTACTAGCGCCTGCCAGTAGGTAATATGTACATATATGTACATATGCACTTAAAAACCACTGTTGAAGTGCAGTTATGGCTACAAATCAAAATGGAAAGCCCACTGAAATTCTCACTTTATGGTTAGTCTGTGAGTGGGTGTGTGATTGTCTTAGTGGGTCTGTGAGTGGGTGTATATGTGTCTGACTGGGTCTGTCAGTGAGGGCATGCTGATCTAATTGAGTGTTGTTAATGTTTTTTGTTGTAAATATTTCTTTTCACTATTCACGACCCTGTCGGAAAGTTACACAAGGGGCAGAGCTGAGCGTCGCCACTACATGCACATTGTAGAACAAAATGCTCAAGGGTATTTATTAGCCCATAGGGGTTCCTCATAGACCCCTGAATTGACCCCAGGGGTTCAGGGTACCCTGCCTCCTTCTACCACATTTGTTCTTTTTTTTTTTTACTGTAGGGGACCGTTACCCGATGTCTAACATGGCGGCCACAACTTTCTACTCAGTTTGTGGCCAGCCAATCATAACATTGCTGTTGGTGCGCGGATCAAAGGAGTCACAGAGTCTCCATGTCCCTATATATTCAAATTTGTTTTTCCCTTAACATCTCAAAAACTACTCAACGGATTTACACCAATTCAAAAAAAGGTCGGTTTCTGAACCAACAGCTACCTTTCTGCCAAATTTGGTATAATTCCATTAAGTGCTTTGGGCTGTAGTTGTGTCTAAAATCTCTATGGGAATTACCATGGGGAACACACTGTATCTGACCCCCCCCCCCCCTTTTTCTTGGTCCCCGCTTAGAGGATCACCCCAAAACTTTTCATGCACAAAAAGAGCTAACTTGATACCTTTTTGGGACAGTTTTTTGAAGAATCGTCAATCGGCGCCAAAAATATAGGCAAGTCAAAAAATGCTTTTCCTATGGGAGCTAGGCCCTAACTATAAATAACTACTAGCGCCTGCCAGTAGGTAATATGTACATATATGTACATATGCACTTAAAAACCACTGTTGAAGTGCAGTTATGGCTACAAATCAAAATGGAAAGCCCACTGAAATTCTCACTTTATGGTTAGTATCACAATCCAAACTTGCATAGCAGCAATGCACACCAAAACTCACACACCAAATGCAATGCTCATGACCTCACCCTTATTACGACAGATACAATTCCAACTATTGTAAATAATCTTACAGATGAGATTACATATCACATTACCCTTATCCTGTGAAAGAGACTACTATGAATGTGGTATTCATTATTGATGTGACTTTTTTGAGTATCGGTTTGAAGATTTTGCTGTTTGATGTTCTTAGTTGATGATATAAATTTTGAGATGTCTTAAGCATTGCATTTGGTGTGTGAGTTATGGTTTGCCTGACTGTTGTGTGAGTTAGATTGTCCTCTCAAGTGTAACTTGCACATTTCTGTGATTTTCTGTTTTAATTTGTAAACATGACTGCACTTTAACTGCACTTTTAAGTGAATTTCTGAGGGTTTTATGAACCATAATTGATGTGTTATGGCCAAATTTAACCATAACTTCCGTTAAACCTTTGTTTTTTGAGTGATTTTTTGACCAAATACCACATTCAAGAGTTTCCTGTGGCCAACCCACTTGTGGGTGGTCAACACCAGCCGCGCCCAACTAAGCGTGGGCCGCCAGCTCCCGCAACACACAGCTGATGGCCACTGTTGTCGCTGGTTACAGCATGCATCACCACTTCACTGCCATAATCGCTGACATCTCTATGTACATTCTTTTGCTGTACTCTGGGAAAGTGATACCGATGCTGGAGCCTATTTTGGTCAGAGAAATGGTCCCTGGGCACACAAACGGGCCTCACCCTAGTTCTGTTTTGACTGTCATTCAGTGATTTTATGTATGCAGAAGGGATATATGCTTTGGTAGCCAGTGCACTGTAACTGATCAGATAAAGGCTGGAAAAGGGGAAATAGGTAAAAATTCTAAAGTCACGGTTAGCATCAGCTTAGCAGGCACAATACACAACATTCTAAAAGGTATAGGCTAACTAGATTTAGGTTCAGCATTGCTCATCTATTGGTCTGCTATCCCAGCAAAGTATATTGCGACTCCCTCCTTGACCCACGTCCATGTCACTCTAACTCACCTCAGAATATGCTGCATTTTCTTTTTTTCTGTCAGTTATACTCTGAACCACGGAAAGAATTCATTATTTCCTTATAAAGGGTTTTGAATATCATAAAATGCAGGGCGGCTTTGTATTATCTCCAGCTTCTCAAAACAGAATATATAAATCTGATGATATATAAATTCAGCTGCACTGCAGTGCGATGAAGGAATCTAGAAGGGAAATGATTTTTAAAATATATCATGATAATAGCTATACAAAGCTTGCGTAACAAAGGTCATATGTAAGATGCACAGTTTGGGCAACATGACCTTTTGTGAGGATGTTACTAAGATTGCACTTTTTTTTTCACCCGGTTCCAGCGGCAAGGGGTAGGTGCGTGAAGTGCAGCTCAGGGATTACCAACCTTGCAGTGGAAGATCTACCTGAAGCTTTACCCGCTGGACACTGTCGTTATCTGACTGTTTATAACTTTAGGTATTGGCAGTCACAATAGAAGAAGGGTAATATAGTATTGTTCTCCCTTCACCCATTAGTGTTGTAGCCATATGAGTATACATACACCACACTTTGGGGTATTAGTGTCGACAGTTTTTTGCACCTTTGGATACTTGCTAAATAGTCATCTGGGTCCTGAAGAATCGCTTGTTAATCTTACAGTAGCGAGAAACATGTTGACCGGACTATAACAAATTCTGGAGGATTGCTGGAAACATAACTTTCCATCACTCTCCTCTAGAAAACCATTTTTAACTAAAGCAGTGGCCCTTCTGAATAAATCATTCCCGGTACCACTAGCTTTATTTTAACTCACTACCCTACGTCTACCCTCTATTTCTGGCCCCATACCCGCACTTCATCCATACGGCTGTTGGAAAAAGATCTCCGCCAAAGAGCCCCTCTATGAGGTTTTGCCCGTTGGGTATTGCAGCGCCGACCCAACGAGGAGCAGGCCCAAATGATGAAGCATGACACCTGAAAGAGTGTGTGAGGGCATTAAATCCAACAAAATGGATTCCCAGGGTTACCTTGCTGTCACCCTGCCTTAATCATCCGCATCACAGACTGTACCATTCCCTCCTCCCTCTCCCTAGGAACAGCACGGCAATTTTTGTAAAGACTAAGATTGCACTCTCAGGCCACACATTGGCACTTTCTTTGTAATTTTTAATCATTATTAATATGATTTGCTGTGCATATATGGACTGCTTTATTGAGCCCTCATTTGCTATTCTATGTAGTTTTAACGCAATTTACATGAATTTACATCCTGTACAATTGATTGGGATCTGTAATCCTACACTGCCATGATTATCTTTGTCCGTCTTGAATGTCAATAATGATTTTTTAGATTGTTTTATATGGCCAGTACATAGCTGGTGTTAAATATGTAATGTCTTTCTTATTCCTGTTTGATTTTATTAAATGCTTTTGTATACAACTTTTATGTTTGCATAAACAGACTAAATAATATTTGACTGGGTGGCACAACAGGCACAGCAAACACGTCCATAGTAAACATGTTCTGTGATAAAAGGATGATAAATACAGACACTTGTCTCATGAAATTATATCTATATTGAACTTGAATTCACCTGTGAGTCATTCCTTTGCATGCTACTGCAGTCAGTGTTTTATCTCTCACATACTTGCTGCAAAGGGGCATGCTCACTCCTGCAGATAACCTTCGAGAAGTGCTGTTCTTTCTGGGCAGTTGCTGAGGCAGCATTTCTGACACTGTTTATGCTTCTGTTCCACCGATTCAAGACATTCCTTTACTGTTTGTAGGTCCTAAACCTTGTGCAATCCTACGTGACCCTGCGGGTGCCCTTGTACGTATCGTACGTTTTCCACTCCCCGGTCGGTGTGGGAGGCTGGCAGCACTTTGACCTGCAGTCTGAGCTTCGGTTGACTTTTGTGTACGACACTGCCATCTTGTGGAAGGACGGGATCGGCAGCCCCCCAGAGGCAGAGATGCAAGGTTAGTCCATTGGAATTGTTTTTATTTTTTTTGCTTTTATATTAGTCATTTTTATTTAGTTTGTTATTTTATCACTACTTATTTTTTATATTTCAAACACCTTCAAGAACACGTACATTCTGCAGCGAAATTCCCCTTTGATTGCTCAAAAACTATTATATATATATATATATATATATATATATATTATTAACTGGTTGGGTGAGGTTGTCATTTGTCACTGATTGCTTTCCAGATCAAAGGGGTCTGTGTTGAACCAGGTGATTTCTGGTCTGCCAGGACAGGTGGGATCTTTAGTCAATTGCTGGTTCATTTTTCCTTTGACTACAGATAATGTGGATGGGGCTATTTTCAATCATTTTTTGGACAGTTTTCGAAATGCTGTCAAATAGCAGTGTAAACAGCACGGGGCCTGTCTGAGTAGTGTGTGTTGTTTGACTGTTAGATTGTTGATCACGCATATACACGTAAAATAGCAGGTTTCACTATGGAGTGTATTTGTAGGATAAAAGACAACTGAGAATTAAAGGTACACCCGGCTTTTTGTACCACTTTGACCAGGGTGCGTGGTTGACTTTATTTGGTGGGCAATTAAGCTCCCAGTGAGATATTAGGGCTTTTATCTGCAGCTAAGATCTCGGGGGCATATTATCAAAGACCGGTGTTAAAATCTCCGTTTTATCGGCAGGAATCTGCCGATAAAACGGCGATATAATGGGCTTGATAATACGCCCTTGTTAATTCCCATAGAAGCCCATGTTCTGATGTTAACATGGGCTTCTATGGGAATTAACAAGGGCGTATTATCAAGCCCATTATTGCCGTTTTAACGGCGATAATTTTAACACCGGTCCTTTATAATATGCCCCTCGGTTGTATCACAGTTTACGCAGTAATGTTTGCTTACATGCAGTGTTTGACTGCCAAAAGACAGAAAGAAAGACTCATTTTGCTTAGGTGAATTAGGAACTGGAGGCCGTCCGCATACATCTGCCAGGGTACCCCCTTACCTTGATCAGATGGGCTAGAGGTAACATACATGGGTTAAGATTAGGGGACACCCCAGATGAGTGGTGTGGTGGTTGGCTTTGAGAAGTTGGACCTTCACTTCTCTCCTTTAACCATGAGACTTTTCCCACCTCCCTTTTTACTTAGGGGATTGCCCATGGTCAGAAATACTAACCCTGTACTACTAGCACTGACTGGTCATGCGGTCTTTGATTAAAAGATCGAAGAGGCTGCACGAGTGTCCGAACAGAAGGCCTCAGGATGAGCCACGTTTAATGTCTGCAGTTGGCACCACTTGTCCTTCCCTATCCCTTGGAGGCCTTGGAGTCTTTGCTCGTTGCATGTCGAGGCAACTAGATCTGTAATGGATATGGCCAAAATACAAGTGCTTCATTTATTTATTTATTTGTGAGTTTTATATAGGGCGATCTAGACCCGTAGGTGTCAGAGCGCTTTACCGAGTAAGCACAACAACAATAACATGAGATATCATACATCGAGAACAGATAGAAAATATATAGTAGCGGTAGAAGGGGAAACCGACATACAATGGGATATGTAGGCAAAGTAGCAGCAAGTGCCCGGGTCATATATAAAGTATTAAAAAAATATATATATCAACATTATATATAAGAAGAATCCGATAGACGGAGAAATGTGAGGATGTAAAGCTCTGAGGTAGATATAATAGGGAGCAGCAAGGGTATGGAGAGTATGTACACAGTTTTTCCCCAAGGTAGTTAACAAGCATGGCAACATAGCACTTAAGATCATTAAACTAGCACTTTACAGAGTAGGCACAATGGCAGAAACTTTAGGTACATAGAGAGCAAAAAATAAGTAAATGCAACTGTAAGAAAGGAGTGGGTTATGTAAGCAAGACGTAGCCAGAACCAGAGTTACACAAAATGTGAGTGAAAGTACATATCGACAGTAAGTCAAAGAAAAATACGAATGATAAAGAACATAAAAGTTCTGGGGTAGTTGAGGAAGGGAGGTGTAAGGATGGGGAGAGTCAAAGCACAGGTTTCCCTGAGGTAGTGTTGTATAGATTTATGTGAGGAGAGCAGTGTAACGTAAGTTCAGGACTCAGGCAAATTACGGAGTCAGTGGCCGTAGGCAGCGGACAGATGGAGGGCGGGGTCTAAACAGAGAGCGGGCCATGGTCAAGTCCTCAGTGAGAGAGGAATTCGCTGGAGAGAAATGTGTTTGCTTCTTTCCTGAAGAGGGGTGTGGATGGGTTGCATCTGATCTCAGTAGGGAGAGAGTTCCAAACGTTTGGGACCATTTCAGAGAAGGATCGGTTGTAGGTTTTCTTTTTCTTATATTTTTGTTGCTTGAGCAGTAAGTTGCTTGTACTTTTGGAGAAACTGTTTCCACTTGAAAGGGTCAGTTTCTAGGACTGGTAGGAAGGGGTACTATGGTGCAGGGCTTCATGTGTCATGCAAGCAATTGTGAAATGCATCCTGGCCATCTTAGTCAGTGTGAATTGTATGAAAGGACCTCACTGATGTAAGTGCTAAACTCCAAGAATTAAATCATGAATGCTTTGCAATAGATGAACTTTCTTTACCAATCAAAGTAGATAGTCTTCATATGAAGCAATGTGTGTCCTAAACAATATGATGGGTCTGGTGGCTCAGTGGACTAATGCGTCCATTGCAGGGGCCTGTGTTTGACCTCATGGTCACAGGTTCAAATCCCGGCGGGTCCACTCAGCCTTTCATCCATCTGAGGTCGATAAAATGAGTACCATTGAGTTGGGTAACAATGAACAACTGTTATTCAGCGCCAAGAAACCGAACGTGCGCTTTACAAAAATACACGTTATGTTAGGTTATGTTAATGAGTGATGATTCAAAGAGGATCTCGACTTACAGAAATGTGCACAGCCTACAAAGTAGTAAAGTAGATAAGTTGTCTCTTTCTCTGCTCCCATGAATCACAATTAATTAATAGGTTTGGGGCATTTAAAAACCAGTGATTTTCATAACATTCCAACACAAATTGGAAATGTTTCATAAGTGTGAAACCTCAGTGAATTTTCTGCATCACAATCATTGCTTCCGGTGCACCTGAATTGTGCTTCAGCGTGTTCTACTCAAGTCATTTTTCAACGTCTTCCAATTAGTCTGACAGTAATAGGAGTCTTCTTTGCTCCAAGTGAATCTTGGAGTAAGATACATGTAAAACAAATACCTTTGGGGCTGCAGACTGTCATGCTAGTTTGTTTCCCCATTCAATCAGACGAAGGTGCAAGCATGGCTGATCCAGACAAGGAAAGCAAACAAACAGTGGCCCAATGCGCACCAGGTCTGTTTCTGAGATGCAAAATAAAGTGCTGAGTGTGCCAAGAAACACGCGCCCACTTACCATAGATCGGGGACAAAGAGTGATTGCAGCAGTGCAACGGAGCAACTTTTTATCAAAGAGTATCCACCAGGCAGGCCTGATCTTTAAATGTGATGGATGGACATCTGCCTTGAGGCAGTGGCCTCCACCAATTTCGCAGGCTGCCCTGTGGCCTCTAAACCTCTCCTTTGTGTTTTAATGGAGTTCTGCTGCTACCAAGGGACCACGCTATGTCATCCCGATCAGGGGCGGCTCTAGGCTCATGGCCGCCCTGGGCAGGGAGCGTAGGTAGGGGGCCCCGGAAGAGGGGGCCGGGGCGAGGTGGAGCGCCCCGGAGCTCAGGAGGGGGGTGGTCAGGGTGTTAGGAAGTGGAACAGAGCCAGAGGCCGCCAAATCCCTGCCAGGGCCCACCACGCAAATATGTATCCATCCTCAGAGGATTATTATATTAAGGATATATATTGGCGTGGAGGCCCCTGGGGTTTGGAGGCCCTGTGCAGGTGTACAGCTTGCACATGCCTAAGGCCGCCCCTGTTTCGATAATGGACAAAGTTGGACTCAAGATTATGTTTTGCCTGTGCACAGTTTTTACGTTTGGGCTTAAAATCTTTTTAGGGAGACAATAATTCTTCCAACAGGACCACCAATGTAGAAGGTATATTTGAGGTGGCCTACAAGACTCTGGATTTATCTGTACTAGAGCAGTATGTGATCTCTGAGCATATGGTGCAAAAAGCTCAGTGTTGGTTTGAGGCCCCTCCAATGGCTGGTGCTCAGTGCATTGATGCCGGATGTGAGAGCCACCTTCTCTTGGTCTCATCATTTTTCTAGAGTTACTGGAGTTAGAAACAAGTCTTCATGGCATATGAATATGATGTGAGCTCTGATTTAGATACCTTTGACTTAATGTCTTTATCACCAGACATTATGGAGTAAAAAGGTCTCAGAGCCAAACAGGTGATATCTGAGACCAATCAGCAGCACCTTGGTCCACTAAGTCCTCGTCAGTGTGCACTTATGGTACTTTTTCCTCAAATGGTTCAAGTGACTTCATCTTATTGAAACCCGACTTCCCACAAGTAGTAAAGGTGCAATTTCAGCAATCCACCAATTATCCAGCAGTATGTGATCTCTGAGCATATGGTGCAAAAAGCTCAGTGTTGGTTTGAGGCCCCTCCAATGGCTGGTGCTCAGTGCATTGATGCCGGATGTGAGAGCCACCTTCTCTTGGTCTCATCATTTTTCTAGAGTTACTGGAGTTAGAAACAAGTCTTCATGGCATATGTATATGATGTGAGCTCTGATTTAGATACCTTTGACTTAATGTCTTTATCACCAGACATTATGGAGTAAAAAGGTCTCAGAGCCAAACAGGTGATATCTGAGACCAATCAGCAGCACCTTGGTCCACTAAGTCCTCGTCAGTGTGCACTTATGGTACTTTTTCCTCAAATGGTTCAAGTGACTTCATCTTATTGAAACCCGACTTCCCACAAGTAGTAAAGGTGCAATTTCAGCAATCCACCAATTAATCATGAAGTGTCCGACAGGGTTCCCCCTGATTTCAGGCTCTTTTATCTTTCATGCATGTGTGCTTTGTGCGCCAGCAGGTAGTAAGTACAGTTTGTGCACATCAGACTGCAACCAAATATTCCTCATTGTTTGTTCAGGGAGCTATTTCCCTCCATTTTTAGAGCAAACCCTTACAGCTAGGTTTCTGGCTGAAATTGTAGCTGTCCTGTATTTCACCCAGTAGGTAAATATGTTTTTGTTCCTCTCATCAGAAAAAAAGTATTTCTGTTCTCTTGAAGTCTTGTTTCCTTCTGCATGAGTTACTAGGTGATGCCACCAACTTTGTCATTGTTAACCATGCTGTGTTGAGCGGCAATAAAGAGGTATGCATAATATTGCCCTCTGTGCCTTGCCATAAAATTGTACGTAAATTGTGCCCACTCAGTGCTTATATGTGCCGGCACTTTCTGGTGCTCAGCACTGGCACTTATTTCACCGGGCCGGGTCTATATGCTTTTTCTCCTCCGACCCGGTATTTATTAAAATTTATTTCTGCTCTTGTCTTGAGTCTGCTGCCTGGTATGTCCTCAAAGGAAGTCCCACTCTGGTCCACAAATACGGAAAGAGCGTCATCGTCACGTTAGTGATGTCAAGTCAGCAGATTGCGTATGCCTTTCATGGAACATTGTTTAATTTCCGTTGAAGAATGTCCGAGGGCGGCCTTTTGGCTAAGCTGGGGCACAACATGCTGGAAGTGTGCAGGACTGCCTATAAAAGTGTTACAAGATCATATAACGTCCAGCAGAAGTGAACATATATGAATTAATACAGGTAGAATTTGTAAATATTGGATTTACTTGCTCCTTAAAAGTAACAAGAGCCGCAATGCTACTCTGAGTTCCACCACATCACCACCCTGAACGAGAAAGAGAGCACCATGACGACCTTTCCCGCCATCACCTCTGGAACCTCAACCGGTTCCCCAAGTCAGCCATCACCAAAATAGACGTGCTCCTGGGCTGACCAGCTCCTGGGCTTATAACCTCCGCACTCTGCCCCACTCCCTCCTGTAGTCGTATATACCCCTTGTACTGTATTCCTTAATATGACAAGAAAAGCCAACGTACACGTTTGTCTTGTGGTGGTCATTTGTTGGCCGCAGTTTATTAGGAATACAAAGAGAGCACCATGACGACCTTTCCCGCCATCACCTCTGGAACCTCAACCGGTTCCCCAAGTCAGCCATCACCAAAATAGACGTGCTCCTGGGCTGACCAGCTCCTGGGCTTAGACGATGAGGAGAGCTATGGTGACTACTTGAAGGCCCTAGGCATTGCCGACAACTCCCCCAAATCATTCCGCAGCAAGTCCTTCAGCTTGTGAGACTTCTTCCAGCGCACCGGCCACAACATGGAGGACATGCTGCTCCACTGCCAGTACCGTAATGACAAATGCGGCGATGTGAACTTCACCACAGTGAGTAGCCATGTAGCGCCAGAAAACAAGAGGGTGTCTCAGAAGTGCCAAGAAGAGACTCAAAATGTGACGCAGTCCTTGTTAAACTAGATTGTCATTATCAGTGTACTATTATTACCATCCTTACTACCTCTATTAGATTCCTCATGTTATTATTGTTATAAGTGCGATTATGTGGTGCGTCTTATTATTGTTACAGAGAGGCAGGCGGCTGTGTAGGTCTGAGGCTAGAAAAGAAATGTTTTGACGTGGTTCACTTATTTACAGTCACAGTAAGATACATTCACCAGCCCTAAGCACTAGTATGCCCCAGTTGTCAACAGTCAATAAGCCACAGTTATAAAAAAAAGGCAGTAAGAACGATTGTTCAGCCAGAGGCATATTCTTTGTAAAGGAAATAGCTTTTTAAACGAGCAACAAGCCTAAAGCGTGCAGACAATAAAATGGATTGAAGAAAACGCAGCGTTTCTAGCACTAAATATTCTGAATTTATGATCTGAAGCGGTAGAGTGAAGCTGGCGGCCCTACAATATGGGAAATAATGAGAATGGAGTTATTCTCTTTGTGCGTTGCTCCTCAAGGGCAGTTCGGCAGAGGGAGCAAAAGGGGGTGTTCTGATTTTTACATCGGTGAGCAGGACAGCATCAAGGTGCACACTGACTGGCAGACCCAAGACTTACTAACCTTCAGGAGGCTACTCAAGACCTGGCTATTCAAGCAGTAGCAGCACCCCTCCCCCCCCCCAGCGCCTTGAGACCCTCACGGGTGAGTAGTGCGCTCTACAAATGCTGATTGATTGATTGACAATGTGCATTCTGAGTGAAAGCAACCTTCTTGCCTTTGGTAACTGCTTAATTTGAGCAGGAGGTTTTCGGTGAGCACCAATTAAGGACATTTATGCACGAGGAGATGAAGTAATTTGCCCAGAAAGAGGATGTTGAGCCGAACAGAGACTCAAACTCATGCTGCAAAGTCGGCAGCTCTGGCCATTACGCCACATACTCCCCCCCACGTTCGTGGTTGTTCTATTTTAGGCGGCGCAACCATGAGAAATGGGCTGGTGCAAGCTTCCTCCTGGCGAGAGCCCCGGCACTTATATTTTTACAAATTAACCACTGTCCCCACTCCCACTACCCCAGAAGTACAATGCAAACCACATAAGTGAGGGGAGACGGTAAACTCCACTAATAAATCTGGATTACAATAGGATCCTTATTAATATGTGGCACTTTCTGTAATATCCAATTAACGTGTCACAGTGGGAAGCCAGCTCCATGTTCACAGGGGCTGCACTGAAGGCAGAGTCTGATACAGTTGTAACTGAGCACAGATATGCGACGGCCTGGACCGCCGGCCACAGCAGAGGCCTGAACTCCAGAAGCCCATCCAGCAAAAAATATGGGGCAAAACTGTGGGCAGTTGGAATGCCTCTGTGACCTTAGTCAGACAATCCACCATCCATGTTTAAAGGCGTGGTGACATGAAATTAACCTGAAATATCGGCTGATGTGGACACACCCATCATCTGAAGTCTTGTACAGTGTTCTGCAACCTTAAGAGCAAGCCCTGATGCGGAAATGTGCGTCTGTTTTTCTAGCCTGAATACGCACATTACATAGCCCTCCAAATGAACGATGGCAGCATAGCATACGAAGCATTAATATAGTGTTCAGGAATACTCATGTCTCGTTTATTGTATCGTTTATTTGTTCTGGAAACACTATGTGGTAATGAAATTCCACACACTACTCTTTGGAAGCCCGCTTTAACAAAACACCCTTTTCCGCCTATTTCGGCATCGTAGTAACTCCCTGCATTGCGTCTTCTAAACAAGGGCCAACATTTATCCTTTGGATATGAATTTCACATTTTGGATTCATCATGTGTGTTGCTGATTTTCAGGTGCCAAATTAACATTTCGCTTTTCAGAAACAGTGGGCTTTATTTAAACTTTGGTTTACAGAATACTCCATCACAAACATGGTGAATGTTCCATCCACTGCTTTCCAATGGCATCACAGCCGGTGGCCCTTGTAATGTGGCAGGGGGGAGATCCGCCCCCATTTTGAGATGTGTCCCACCCGCCAAACTTTTAAGTAAGCCCTGTGTCACTTTCAAGCCCATGCTCGTCCATGTTGTCCCTGACTCCGCCCAGTTGATCCATCATGGCGGTGGTCGCTCCGAAGGGATGGATTGAAAGCTAAGAGAGGAGGTGGCCGCAGGATGTGCAGATTCCACCTGCATTCCTTCCTGACACCGGCTCCAGTTGATAGTTGAAGAGGCCTCTCCACTGCGTCTGATCAAAGAATAGCGAAGACATCTACTTTTCAGGAAAGGAAATAGCTTTTTAAAGATAACAGAGTACATTTTTGTATGGCGTGGTAGACTGTAAACCACGACAAAAACAAATTAAAGTGTGCCCTGTTTTCATAGCAACATCTTCAGGAAATGGGAGGGATATCTTTATGTACAATGACCATTTTTTTCCGAAGACAAGAGACTTCAAGTCTTGTTTTTCAATTATATGTCCACGTGATTGGGATCATCTGTGTCAGATTTAGGATTTGGCAATTTTTATGCATTTACGAAGTGATTGAAAGCCTCTGAAAATGCTATGCTCGTGATATCAGTCGTGGCAGTTTGTAGTTGTGTGCATGTATGTGAGCATAAAAAGAATCAGATTTTGTATTTTACACACTAATTCACCACTAGACTCTGACAAGGATACTTATTCAGTGTGTTCTTCCCTATATGTATTTACTTGGATAATACAAATAATTATGTGTGTGTGTGTGTGTGTGTGTGTGTGCGCGTGCGTCCCTCATTTCCTCCCCCCATGCATGGTCTAACTGCTCTCTGGGTCATGAGGACTAAAATGCACCAAACTGATGAACCCCCAGAAGGATGACTCTGGTCTACGGTTTGTTTGTCTCTCATTCAAAGAAGACCCCTCTGGCTGGATAGCCCCCTTTAGGGTGCTGGCACAGACTGATTTGCATATAGATGGTCGTTTTCCATCAAGGCACAGTGAGCAGATGAAAGTGGTGTTAATCAATTTATGCATTCCATCCATTCCATGTGTGTCTTTTGTATAGTAGTGGTCTTTCTCTCAACCAAAACGTACCTCATGTTCAACCGTGCTGACCTTGTGTTTGCCCGTTGATGTGTTATCACTGCAGTCTCTTAGCTTTCATGTGTTTGTTTATATTGTTGTGCTTATAGTTGTCTCCTCTTTTAATTGTTCTCAGTTGCAGGTTGATCGCAGAATTTAATTGTTGTATTATTTTACAACGCCAATCAATTTGTGGCACTCAATTGGATGCATTTAACGTACAGTAACATTTTATTTTGTATAATTGTACTTGATAATTGTTCCTTCCACTTGATGCTAATATTTCAATGTATTTTATTGATTAATTGAGTGTCTTGCCTTCTGCTCATAGGCTCCCTCTATCCGACAAGCATGCGTATAAGTGATGAAGGCCGCCTAGTTGTCAATTTTAAGACAGAGTCTCGGTTCCATGGTCTGTTTGTGATGTCCCATCCAGGTAAGGAAGAATCTAATTTAGTAATAGATCTATTGTCTCAATATTGCATTTCGTTTTCTCCTTGCAAAATTGACTGGGTGATATATTTGAGAGAAATATATATATCTTTTATATGCAGGATTACTATTAACATTTGCATGAATGCAATCTTAAAGAGAAAAAAATGAATCAAGACTGTACAAGTCCCACGCCATTTCTTGAGGACTGTACCTTTTTGCTGGGACAGATTCAAATTAATTGTACAACCGTGGTCCGTACAGAAAAATTCAAAATGTTTTACACAGAAAATGAGCAGGTTATTTCCATATCAAAGCGGAGCAATTTATTCATAGATTGTAAAAAGTAGAAGGTCACGAAATAGCTTTATTGACATACAAAATATTTATTGATCACTGTGTAGATTCTTTTAGGATAATTTCATATTTCTAATAGCACACCCACTATAAACAATATTTGAATGTGAGCCAAGACAGAACTACAAGAGTCTAAGAAGAAACACTTACATACTTTTTTAAAATTTTTATCATCCAGCATCTCTCTGCCGTTCCGGTTGTAATATTTGTCCATCTCCCGTCACAAGCGAAGTGGCTTTTTTTGTATGATAGTTGACCCACCCCCATATTTGATGCAGGTAATGGGGAAAGTGCATAATATCGGGGCAAGTGAATTTAAATGTGCCAGTTAACAATACATTAGTAATAGGAATGGTTTTTGACCTATAGGAATGTTATTCGACCATGGTCATTGCCCGTATCTGGGGGTTACAGAACTTGTTCTGACCTTCAATGCTCTTGGCGTTCACAAAATATATAAACCAACAATTGAACAAGAGTCTGTGTTATCTATTTTAACCACTGTTGTGATAATTGGAGTAACAGTTTATATCCCTTCGTAACTTCAGGGAGTCTTGTGAACCGGCCTGTGCTGGACTTTGCTGGCCGTATGCATGTTGTGAGCATCTGATTGGTTAGGTCGAAATGTTGGCCCAGTGTATGTTGGATGGGAAAATGTTCTGTTCTGTAGACTTGTTCTTTGCTAAAAAATCTTCAAAATGACTGCTGTAGTTCTAGCACCCTTAGGCATAATCACACTAAAGGTCGCTGCTTTTAGAAGGTTCCCCTCATTGCTGGCATTTACTTAAGAGTAACTCAAGAGTTGTACCGGTGACCATTGGGTCTATCCAGTGATTCTGGAATATGTTTAGTTGGGCTAACTTTGTTTCGTACTACTCAATTGGAATGGAGTTTCCTGGACACGGATGAGAGCATGGCATTCACGATGCCAGAAGTACAAAGGAATGTGATGTTTACTATGTCGGGCGGCTGCCCCTGAGGGTAGGTGTGTGGTCAATTATAGAGCAGTAAGAGGCTGGCGTAATGCCTAGGTGATCTCAGACAGGTAATCTTGGCAGCCCGTTGCTTAGTTTGTCACCCGCACTAGGGGAAGGGTAAAGTAGAAAACAACTGTATTTGCCCCACAGGTCAACACTGCTCATCCCAGTTTCTCTAGTAGAGGGAAGAATTTGGCTATGTAAAATGGTTAGACAAAGGATGAGGTCATTTTGAAATTCCCCTACTGAGCCATATTGCATATTGTATGTCCTTGCTCCTATTTGCTGTAGATAAATACTTGCTGAAAAACCACGAAAGCCTCTGTATGAAAGACGCCCATATATATATATATATATATATACCTACTGGCGGTCGCCAGTAGGTATATATAGTTAGGATTTTCTTCTCTATGGGATTTTTGAAAATTCTATGTCTAATAACTTTGGCCTTTGTGGACGGAATTGGCTGAAATTTTCAGGAAAATGGAACATTTTGTTTCTGAGCAGCCCCTGACAATTTGGGGGGGTTTCATCAAGGGGGGGCCGAGAAAAAAGGGGGGTCCCAAAACACGTTTTTCCCATGTTAATTTCCATAGGGCGGTTGGCCTCACTTTTAGCTCGAACGGCTGAATGGATTTGCACGAAACTTGGCAAAATTGTAGGGACTGTTAGCCCAATGTGCCTTTGCTAGGTCTCAATATATGTGCTCCAGTGGATTTTGAGTAATTTAGGTTCAAAAAAAGATATATATCTGGGCGGAGCCTAACCACACATCTGATCTGATTGGCTGTCAGCACTTTATCCAAGAAGTGTTGGCAGCCATCTTGGGACCAATATACATGATAGCACCTCATTAAAAAGCATTGTAGTTAATAGAGGGTTTTAGGACTTTAGTTACATTATAAATCATTTGTTGATGGTACCATACTCGTTTTAGGAATTGTGGTGGGTTCTAAGGTGATTTTACCATGTGAAAAAACCTTCTGCTGTGATATCATGAATATTGTTTGAAAGAAAACTAATATCTCATGATTTTCCCACAGTGGTTTGGAAGGGGATCTATAAGCTAAACTGAAAGCATATTTTCTGTAAATTCACATTATCTTTCTCAGTCATATGAAAATGAAGTCTGACATTCTCAGTAAAACATGTACATCCAACAAGGACAGAGACTGTCAGTTGATTCCTTTGTGTTCTACTGCAGCCTCCTACAGTGTTCTAAAGAACAACTAGAGCGCTAACAGTCCTACTTATTACAAAGGTATGGCACACCTGAAGCCATCTTGATTGGAATAAAGTGGTAACTCTTAAAACATTTAATTTAAAAAGAAACAACATGAGGGGGTATATTTTGCCATAGAAAGTATGATTAGTGCTGCAGAATGAAAAATTAGGGCACATTTTGAGTGACTTCTCAAATCCTTTTCTATTTCATTAAAACATTCTGACATGCAGTCTCCCAAAATGGCCACCAGAGAGAAAAGAGCCCAAATGTAGCCCAAATATCACCCAGATGTAGCCCAAGTATAGCCCAATGACAGAATGTCCCAGAGTGTTCTAAAGAACAATAGAGCGCTAACAGTCCGACTTATTACAAAGGTATGGCACACCTGAAGCCATCTTGTTTGGAATAAAGTGGTAACTCTTAAAACATTTAATTTAAAAAGAAACAACATGAGGGGGTATATTTTGCCATAGAAAGTATGATTAGTGCTGCAGAATGAAAAATTAGGGCACATTTTGAGTTACTTCTCAAATCCTTTTCTATTTCATTAAAACATTCTGACATGCAGTCTCCCAAAATGGCCACCAGAGACAAAAGAGCCCAAATGTAGCCCAAATATCACCCAGATGTAGCCCAGGTTTAGCCCAATGACAGAATGTCCCAGAGTGTTCTAAAGAACAGCTAGAGCGCTAACAGTCCTACTTATTACAAAGGTCTAGCACACCTGGAGCCATTGTGATGGGAATAAAGTGGTAACTCTTAAAACATTTAATTTAAAAATGAACAAAATGAGGGGGTATATTATGCAATAGAAGGTATTATTAGTGCTGCAGAACGAAAAATTAGGGCACATTTTGAGTGACTTTTCAAATCCTCTTCTATTTCATTAAAAAATTCTGGCATGCAGTCTCCCAAAATGGCCACCAGAGACAAAAGAGCCCAAATGTAGCCCAAATATCACCGAGATGTAGCCCAAGTATAGCCCAATGACAGAATGTCCCAGAGTGTTCTAAAGAACAACTAGAGCGCTAACAGTCCTACTTATTACAAAGGTATGGCACACCTGAAGCCATCTTGATTGGAATAAAGTGGTAACTCTTAAAACATTTAATTTAAAAAGGAACAAAATGAGGGGGTATATTTTGCCATATGAATTATGATTAGTGCTGCAGAAAGAAAAATTAGGGCACATTTTGAGTGACTTCTCAAACCCCCTTCAATTTCATTAAAAAATTCTGACATACAGTCACCCAAGATGGCCACCAGAGACAAAAGAGCCTAAATGTAGCCCAAATATCACCCAGATGTACCCCAAGTATAGCCCAATGACAGAATGTC
Organism: Lissotriton vulgaris; assembly: GCF_964263255.1. Taxonomy (NCBI): domain Eukaryota; kingdom Metazoa; phylum Chordata; class Amphibia; order Caudata; family Salamandridae; genus Lissotriton; species Lissotriton vulgaris. The sequence continues at coordinate 1,192,738,908 of NC_141696.1, read as the reverse complement.
CCAGAGTGTTCTAAAGAACAACTAGAGCGCTAACAATCTAACTTATGACAAAAGTATGGCACACCAGAAGCCATCTTGATTGGAATGAAGTGGTAAGTCTGAAAACACTCAATTTAAAAAGGAACAACATGAGGGGGTTAATTTTGCCATAGAAAGTATGATTAGTGCTTCAGAAAGAAAATTTAGGGATCATTTTGAGTGACTTCTCAAATCCTCTTCTATTTCATTAAAAAAAATTCTGACATGCAGACTGAAACATGCACTTTGAATACCAGCAGCAGACGTCCCTGGTGAGCAGTAGCTTTACTACAGTGATCTAATGTGCAACTAGAGTGCTAACATTCAGAATTTATGGCAAATGTGTGACACATCTGAATGCCTTCTTGATGGAACCAAAGTAAACAAGCATTGAAAATGCAATAGTTCTCGCCCTCGTTTAAGTTAAAGCCATTCTGTTTGTAATGAGGTGGCTTTTTAGCTTTGCTTTTATTAGTGTTTTTTCAACTTTCATGTAAATAACATGCATCTGTATACATATAAGTATATGTATGCATGCATTTATGTTTGTATTTATATAGATATACAGATGATATATGTTTATATATGTATGTATATATATATATATTCACTGAAAAAACCATAGGCTATAGACCATATATAGTTAGGAATTAGCATTTACAAAACCTTGAAAATTCACTGAAAAAGCCATAGGTTATAGACCATATATAGTTAGGAATTAGCATTTACAAAACCTTGAAAATTCACTGAAAAAACCATAGGTTATAGACCATATATAGTTAGGAATTCGCATTTACAAAACCTTATTTTACTCACACAAAACCATTGAAATTCCATATATAGTTAGTTGCACTAACTATATATCGCGCACCCGCAATCCACTGCTGATGATGTCACATATTACATCATTCATGACATGGTCAGTGACATCACTGATGACATCACTGATGACATCTCAAATGACATCACTGATGACATCACTGATGACAACATCCAGTGACTGTATGTTTCTGTAAAGTTAAAATATGTCTTACATATTGAAGAATGAGTGGATGTATAAGTGTCTGGATGAAGGATTTAGTAGGTGCATGACTGACTGTATGAGTGAGTGATTAAATGTGTCTCACTGAGTGCATGGGTTAGTGACTAAACTGTCTTAATTTGTGCATCATTATGTCTGTTGTTCTGTAAACTGTTGCATGTGTTGATAAGTAGCTATATGAGTAACTATATGGGTTATTGATTGGTTGCCCAAGTATTTGTATGGGAGACTGAGTGTGTGTGTGGGTGGCTGGGAGGTGTATGACTCTGTGCATAGATGTGTGAGCAGTTGATTCACTAGATGTATGGTTTCAAAAGTGCATGTGGAAACAGCTGTATGGGCGGTTGACTGTGTGCATGAGTGTATTGGTGAGTGAATGGATATCTCAGTGCTACATGTCAAAGTAAGTACATATGTAAAACACAGTACATGTGAGAGTTGACATATATAAATAACTGTGCATAAGACCCAGTGAATGTGTGAGTGGCTGTATGGATCATTGTGAACTTGTATCAGGGATTGTATAAGAGAGTAAATATGTGTTAGTATATGTTTGAATAAGTAAAGTTTGTATAACTGTATAGTTGAGGAAATGGAGGTGTGATTGATTCTTTGCATGACTGACTAGGTGTGTGAGTAACTCCATGGATGAGTGACAGTCTGTGAGTTTCTGTTTACACTGATTGTACCTAAGGTTATATTAGAGTCTGAAGAGGTTCATCGTATTATCACATGAATGATATCATCAGTGATGTGATCAGTAATGTCAAATGAGATGTCATCAGTGATGTCATCAGTGATGTCATTTGAGATGTCATCAGTGATGTCATTTGAGATGTCATCAGTGATGTCATCAGTGATGTCACTGACCATGTCATTAATAATGTAATATGTGACATCATCAGCAGTGGATTGCGGGTGCGCGATATATAGTTAGTGCAACTAACTATATATGGAATTTCAATGGTTTTGTGTGAGTAAAATAAGGTTTTGTAAATGCGAATTCCTAACTATATATGGTCTATAACCTATGGTTTTTTCAGTGAATATATATATATATATATATATATATATATATATATATATATATATATATATATATATATATATATATATATATATATATATATATATATATATATATATATATATATATATATGTGTGTTTTTTGTTTTTTTTCCTACTGGCAGTCACCAGTAGGTAGTTATAGTTAGGACCTTTTTTCAAAAAGCATTTTTTCTTTTGCAAATATCTTTGGCTCCGTTTGATGAATCTTCGCAAAATTTTCAAAACGAATGACCCACTCACTTTAGCTGCTGTCTTGAAAACTTCGGGGCTGTCCGGCAAGCTGGGGCTGAGAAGAATAGTGGGTCCCAAAACGCTTTTTCTCCATGTTAATTTCCATAGGAAACTGTTGACTCAGTACAGCCCGAACTGCTGAAAGGAATTGCACCAAATTTGGCAGAAAGGTAGCTCTTGTTCCAGAGTGCACTCTTTTTGTTAAATGGTTTAAATCCTTTCAGTAGTTCTTGAAAAATGTAAAAATTTCTCAGATATACAAATATGGCCGCGGAGGATCCGCGAACCCTTCCGATCTCATGTCTGAGATCTGAGTGGAGGCCAACACTTCAAACCAGGAAGTGTTGGCAGCCATCTTGTGACTCGGTTGAACCAAATCACAAGCAACAAGGTTAAAAACATAAAAAATCAATAAAAGGAGTCAGGGTAGAAACCCTTTGACGCCCTAGGCCTGCTCAGGAAGTCCCACAGTGACCCCTAGGGCCAGAAAACACTTTTATTTCAGCAGGATACTCATTGGGTCAGCGAATCCGGCCAAAAAAGAAAACAAAATGGAGCTCAGGCTCTTGCGCTTTGTTTAATTAGGCCCCTGTGTGGGCTAGGTCCCTAGGGCAATGATCAAAATGCATGTGGTGGCCCATGGCCCCGGGTACCACCACCTCCCTGGTGCTAATTGTGTTAAATGTGGGGGGCCATGGGGCCCCCAGCAGTCCAGGGGACCGCTACCTCCCACAGGGCTATGTTCATAATTGCAGGGGCCATGCAGGCCCCCCACAACCCCGGGGACCACCACCTGCCTGGGGGTTTATTTTTTAAAGAAAGGCAAGGGGGGCTCCTGCACCCCATGCAGCCCCGGGCGCAGCCACCTCCCTGGGGCAAATTTTGTTAAATGTGGGGGGCCACAGGCCCTCCAGCAGCCCCGGGGACTGCTACCTCCCCGGGGCTACGTTCATTAATTGCAGGGGGGCCACGCTGGCCTCCTGCAGCCCCGGAGACCGCCAACTCCCGGGGCTTTATTATTTAAATAAAGGCGTGGGGGGGGGGTCCTGCTCCCCCCACAAAGCACCAGGGATTGCCACCTCCCCGAGGCTAATTTAGTTAAATGTGGGGAGCCACGTGGCCCTCTCGCAGTGCAGGGACCACCGCGCTTTAGAATTGTTGGAGGGGGGTCTTGCGGCCCCACTCATGGAGCCGTAAATGGCCCTGGGGACCACCACCCCCCAGAGCCTGCTCCAGCAATGTCGCGGGGTGCCCAACACCGGGACACCGCGATTTGCTATGGCATGGCGGGAGCACTGCTCCCGCCATGCCACAGCAAACTCAACTTCTCTTCATGGAAGAGAGAGCAAGAAAAATGCTCTTGCTTCCATGAAGAGAAGCAGAATTGCTTTTGGGTGGAGGGACCTGCATGTTTGCAGCTCCCCTCTGCCCAAAAGCAATGCCGGCTTCCGCAGGAGGCGGTCACCAAGGACGTGGCCATGGCCCGGGAGATGGACCCACAGGGCCAAATTGATCCAGGTAGGGGGACCACTTTGGCCACGCCAACCAATTTTGTAAATAAATGAAGGATATGGCCATGCACCGAGGGATGGGGTCCCAGAGCTATATCAGCCTCAGGAGGGGTCTGTGTGGCCCCCTCCATAAAAAACCTGGCCAAGGAAAGGGGGCCCACATGACCCCCACCCCTTAAAAATATATATTTTTTAAAGGTTGGGCCCCGGGGGATGGGGTCCCCAGGGCTGAAATTTGGCCTGTGGAGGGGGGCCACACAGCTCCCCTCCTATTTCAAAAACAAAAAATACCAAAGGGCCAGCCCTGGGGGATGCGGTCCATGGGTAAGAAATCAGCCTCCGTCCCATTTTATTACTCCCCAAAAAATTGGGGACTGGGATCCCCGGGTCCTAAAAGGGTAAACAAAAGGGGGGGGGGGGCACACAGCCCCCCTTCCGATAATGAAGAAAAAAAATGTAAAAGTGACAATTTGACGTGGCCCACCCCCTTTTTTCACTACTCTGCAAATGCGCCTTCTGCCACGTTCTTGGATGGAGGAGGAAGTGCCTTTTGTTGGTGAGGGTCCTTCGGGCCAACTACCCACCTGCTACCTCCAGTAAGCCCCACAAATCTGGATTGCTGAGAGTAGGTGGTTGGAGGCCTCGCCTCTTTTTCCACCACTCTGCAAATGCGACTCTTGGCTCACTGATGGTGGGGTAATGAGGTCCCCTTGCCTCTTGAGGGCCTCAGGAGTAAAGTAGACTTCAACCCCCAATTAGCAGTATGCAGAAAAAAAAGAGAGAAAAGTACACATATGTTATTTGGGCTCAATGGGAGCTCAGTTACTGATTTTTAAGCAAGGCATCCTGCTTCACCTCACTCTGTACTCCTCTCTTTAGCTATCCCAGGTCCCATTGTTTGCCAAACCTTGTAGCCACCCCAAGCGTTCTATCTAGGGCATGTGCTGCTTCATCCGCTGCTTGGCAATCTTGGACTGCCTCAGAGACTTTTTCTAAGTTTATCTTATTGATGCTTTGCGTACTAGGACCCTGGTGGTTCTGGGTGGACTCTGAACAGGAAATACTTGATATGTGCCCGGAAGTGTTAGGCTGTGGTTCTGGGAAGTATGACGTGATGTGCAGTGCGTGAATGAGCACTGGAGAATAAAGATATACTCAACTGCAGCTCCCATGTGTGGCATAATCTATTTGCATACTCCAGGACTGGGAAAGATGCTACACTTGGTAGGGTTCTCAAACTGATATGGCTAATGTTGAAATATTCACAGTTATATTAAATTTCCTGCAAATGTGCAGATCTTTTCTCTCGTGCACTCATTTTGCAGGGTGCTGGGCCACACTCCCAGTATTATCACAGAGCTAGAAGCATGTTTCGTATTGCAGTGTTAACCCCATAACACTACAGTTTTGAACTGTCCAACACAGTGTAATATATTTGAGTGGAAAATAAATTGTACATGGTACCAACAGCAAAATGTAACTTTAACGCTAAATTCAAAAGTATAAGCATGGCAGGAAGTGGGTGTTGTGGATTCCATATCTCTTGAGGCTTGGGAACGTCTAGCATAATGTAGCTTTATAGACCCTCATTAGGCTCCGCCCACCTGACAACATGTTGCAGTGCTTCTGTGCAGCATGTAGAACACCATCCGAGAGAGATAGAGAGAGATAGAGAGAGAGAGAGAAAGATAGAGAGTGTGTGTGTCTGTGTGTCTCCTCACAGTATTAATAAACCCAGACAAACACAATTTTTATGATCACCTTCATGGTATGGGCCTTGGTCCCTATAGTGCGTTTAAGTCATTTCAAACCTTATCAAAAAACTAAAAGCACAGTTATATTTCCCTGAATCCTCTGTATTACTTACCACAGTATCAAGGTGCAGGTGGAGTTACAATATGACTGTATTGCCTCTTGGTTAATTTAGCGGTCTAAGGCTTGTTTACTTCAGTGTAATTCAAAACCTTGAGGGCCTCTTTTATGAGTTTTTGTTGTAGGAGAGCAACACAGGCCTTCCTGCCGCACTGCCCTACGGCAAAAGAAAATGGCAGGAAAGCACTGTATCTATCAGATGCTGTGTATTCCTGTCCTTTTCCTCTGCGCTAGTGTTCGATGGGCTGCTGTGCGCCAATGCAGACACCTTTGCAAGGCTGCCTGCTTTGAGGGGATGATTGTTTTTGTGCCGGAAGAGAAACCTTCCTGTACAAAAGCAATCACAAAAGGCATTTTACACTATGTGTGCTGCAGAATGAAGCACACATAGAAGAAGGAAAAACGAGGAGAAATGAAGATATTTTTCCTCGTTGGATCAGCGTAATTTTTTGGCGCTGCCTCAGAGTTACGATTTCTTGTAAATCTGGGGCCCTGTCAAAAAAACATGGATGTTGCTGGGAATGCCCCCAGCAACACCCAGTGCATGCCGAATTAACGCAGAAAACTACGTTAAAGGGAACGATATCTACAAGGCAGCATTAAACCAAAAAAAGTGCTTAGTGCTGGGTGGTAAATATGGAGCAGGCTCCCGCACCAGGCTCCCGCACCACCGGAGTGTAACAAAAAGTGACACACCAGCTGCGCAAGAGGCTTATTATAAATAAGCCCCTGAAAGTATTGTGCAGCGTAGTCACTCAGCACGTTGCTCTGTAGATATGCTCCTCAAAAATGGTATTGTCCAAGGGTAGCGCCTACCTCTACAATGGGAAGGCAGGTGAAGGATTTTTTTTGGGGGGAAGTGTTTAAACACAGGTGGAGATGATCTGGAAAATCTCTTTTGCCATTGTTAGAAGCCATTAATCACATAACTTTTTTTTGCTTACATCTTTCATACTTATTTCCTGCAAATGGCATATTTTACATTTCCAATTCGAAGGCAACATTTTAAACATCATTGTTGAGTCTCTCGACTACCACGGAATTTACTTTGCAATAGGAGGCCGCACATTTTCTGAATTCTTATTGGTAGACGTTGAGTGAAGGTATTTGAAAGGTGGTGATATGTAATTTCAACTCACGGGATAAAACAGGCTATTATCCGCCCATTCTGCGGGTGCAATTATAGAGGTGGGCTACTCCAGCTAAATGTGGAAATGTAGCTCACCATGGCCTTCATTCTAGTGCTCAGTGTTTCCTTGAGGGTCAAGCTATTCACCCCAATTCAGAACAACACTGGTGTGGTAAAAAAAATATTCTTGCACGTGGCCTATTTGTTCATATGGAAGATATCTTATATGGTTATAATCTGTTATGGTATTTTAATCATTCTTTCGAGTAAAGATTTGATTGTATTGTGTAAAAACTGGTGGTTAAACTTTCCCAAAATAACGTCTTATTTGTTACATTATCTCTGCAACTGAAAATACATAGCATATGTGTAGGTGAGCAAGGTGTAATATGCTATTTATTTTCATTTCTGTGTGGGGGATGGCCATGATTCATGAGATGAGAAGCCTTGAGTGGGTCATGATGCTCCTTTCCTCTTCCCTCAACTAAAGGTGTAAATCATTATTTTCTCACCTCAGTTATGTTCTGCTTTGTTAGTAACATCTTTGCACCGCAGTAATAAATGTGTCAATCTGTGTATATTAGTACACTTGTTCCAAATCAGTTGTGTTGGTATAAGGCCACACACATGTTCACCAGTATGTCATAATTATGTTTATGAAATTATGCGATTTGTTGTTTATTTTTTCTGTCTAATACTTAAAAGAATACCCATATACCTGATCAACTTTTTGCACTAAAAGCAATATTCAGAAAGTCTCTTGCCAAACTATTCAGGTTCCTTGTTGGACATGTGTGTAGGATTGATATTTCCAGCCTAGGAAGACCGAAGTAAATCAAATGAATGAGTGTATGTTCTGTTTTTCAGCCACCTCCCTGAGTTCGATGATCATGTGTGTTGACCATCCTGGGCTCACCTTTACCCTCAGCCTGGTGCGCAGTGAACCGACCTACAACCAACCCATGCAGCAGTGGAGCTTTGTTTCCGACTTTGCGGTAAACTAAGAGACCTCAGTGTTTCCTTATATGAGCGGTGGTCCTGAATTCTCTAAAAGTATTAAGTCCATTCGTGTATGCTTGCTTGCAAGTTAAGTGTATCATTGGGGCAAAAAGAGGGTCTGCCACTTGTCAATTACCATACACGCAGCCAAACACCGAGGGCTCAAGGGCAGAATAAGCATCATTTACAATGAAGACCCACTTTTGAAATTCACAGAATCTGAATGTATATTCATGAATTGATTTACTCACATATTGTGTAACATTAAGTGGCGGATAAATTAAATCTGGTCCCATGGGTGGACCCTGCATGTTAAAGGGAATGAATGTCTTGAAAATGTGGTAAACACCCACAAACTCGTACGTTTTTGTTTATTTACATACCTTTCTAGAGCATCGATCACATGTTGGATATTTTCAGAGGTGTAAACCTGCCAAGGGCATGTGTAAATCCCTGTCCAGAGTGGAAATAGGCCACAGCCATCCTCAGAATGAGTTGGAGAGCATGGAAAGGCGGAAATAGCCTTTGCGTGTACACTTTTACTAAACATTGTCACTCGTGCCTTTGTTCGCCATTAAAATGTGATCTCGGTTTTCCGGAAGCACTCTTGGAATTTTATGATAATTTTAATTATGGTACATTTTCTCTAAATGTAGATGTAAAACAACGGTGCTAGATTTATATGTTGTTCGGGTTCTAAGGTGGTCTGCAAGCAGTGGCATTCTGATATTTTCCAACGCGGAGTGCCCTTGCCCGAAAAATATGTCTCACTTTTATTATCAGCTTTGATCCTCTCGGTGGCTGCTCCGCTTCCGCGCGCTCCAGTGTTGTGTTAACAGGCTCAGCTGTCGCGTGCGTGACGAGGTGACCTTTCAACTCCGAGCGCCCGCAGCAAGGGCTGTTTCCCTGTACAGTCCGAAAATATTAGATGTTGACGTTATGTGATCGTCGGCAGCATGTGGACTGTAATGGAGGCGGACAGGTGTCCGTGGTCTCGAGTATTCGGCCGATGAAAGGTGTTAAAATGGCGCTCTGGAGAGGGCCTCAGAGCGGCCTCCCAAGCGTGTCAGCCTCGGCTACTTGTTCACATCCTAATGTTTACACATACCGGGAAATGGTCCGTGAAACCGATGCTTCCTGAATATTTTTTTTATAAAGCTGCAAAAGTTTGCAGGTTTTTTATTCTTGTTATTGTTAAAAGTTAAGGTTTTCGTACATATTTTAAAAACGGTACCATGACGTGATATGTGAACAAACATGTTATAAGGAGTTTATAAAGCGCACATACACCATTAGGTCTCTCGGCGCTCAGGTAAAAAAGGCAAAAGCTGTTTCTTTGTAATAACAATTTCCTCTGGATTCCAATGTCACATAAGTGCAGAACTACATAAGAAAGCATTTGTGTTACAAGCTATTTAGGTATATTTAGGTAGTTCAGTGGGTTCGTGTGCGTGATGCAATGGTGTGTGTAACCAGGTTTGAGATCTCCTAGTAAACGCGGGCCTTCATCATTCCATAGTTAACACAATGCGTAGCATTTTGCTGAGCAACGCCTGAGATGTGCTGTGCTGTGCAATGTCACCCATTGAGTAGCAGGCCCAGTGCCTAGTTTGTACACTAATGAGTGCCGAACCCTAAACTCACCTCGGAAGCCCGCGGCAGGTGCTATTAAATATCAGCGCACCAAATGCCAAGGTTGTGTTGTCTTCAGTGCACCGCGGGGCTCTTAAATCCATTACTAGACACCCCCTGCCCCTTTATCGGACTCCTGCAGTTTCCTGCTTTCTCCATTTGTAATGGGGTTTCCACCTTTCACGTCCTCCTCCTTTTCCCTTTGTTTCTTTTTCACTCTCGTGTTCTCAGAAAGGTCTGATGAGGTGAAATAAGTGTCAGTCCCCAAAAACGAGTGCCCCCACCAGCAGCCACTGGCTCCAATAGAGAAAACATACAACATTGTTCATATTAAAGCTGTATACATCTCCCAAACATGCTCTATGGAGTTCCTGGGTGTCTGTGATATCTTAGAACAGAAATGCATTTTAAATCTAGCTGTCATCACTTTTACCATAACATGCTTTTGTCAAGCGCAGGTTCACCCATGTCTCGGATTTCTTGGCTCTGAAATAACAGGTATTTATTGTCACCCTATCAGTGATACTTGTTTTATTGACTTCAGAAGGGTGAAAGGCTGAGTGAACCTGCAAGAATTTTAACCTGTGACCATGAGGTCAAACAGATCCCTGGAGTGGATGCGTTAGTCCTCTAAGTCACAGACCCAATTTTAGTTCTCTAGTTGATGATGAGGGGGATCGTAAGTGGCTGCAGTTCTGTCACAAGCTTTGTCAGAGCCCGGGGCAAAACATATTCTAAGGCCTCCCTAACTCAGGATGGTTTATCAACCTTGCAAGGATGGAAAGCTGAGTGCCTCTACCAGGATTTAAATCTGTGCTTTACACATTGGAAATAGGCATCAATAACAGACTCACTAAGGGGCACATTAGGATGTTTAACATTGCGGCGGGCGCAATGCTAAAAATGACCGTCATGCATTTCAATGCACAACGTGACAGGCACAGCGCGGTGCCTGCCACGTTGTACATTGAAATGCAGGGGGGGTACCATAGGTACCCCCATGTGCACCCCCCAGAATTTGAGAAATGCGCATGCGCGGGAGCCCGCGCATGCACATTGGGATCGAAGACGCGGCGGCGAAAGAGAAGAGGGAGCCCCTGGACGCCGCTGACCAGGTAAGTGGTTTTAATTTACTTTTGTATAATATTAAGCTTTAATGAGGTATTTAGAAGAGGGCGGGAGGGAGGCGGGCGGGCGGTGCGTAGTGGGGCTATGCGGAGTGCGTGAGTGGGCGTAGTTTTATGCCCACTTCGCGTAGCTCCGCGTAGCCCCACTACGCATACTACGCCCACCCTTAGTCCTAGAGTTGGAGGGGTCTTCTGAGAGTGAGAGGCTGAGCTGGGTGTCGTTGGCATGGAATATGATGTTGAGGCTGATGGTTCTGACGATGTTGGGCAGGGGTGTCATGTATGTTTTGAACAGGGTGGGGTTGAGGGATGAGACTTGAGGGATGCCACACATGATGCTCATGGATTCCAAAGTGAAGGTAGGTAGGCGGATTCTCTGGATTCATCTTATTGTGAACGGATGGATATGATCGGTTAGAGGCATCTTCCTGGGTCCTGGTGTGGCAGAGTCTCTTGATAAGGGTGTGCTTGGGATACAGTGTCGGACACTGCTGAGAGATCTATTAGGATCAGAGCCACTGTCTCTCGCCGGTTGAGAAGGGTTCTGATGTCGCTGATGGCAGCGATCATGGTGGTCTCGGTGCTGTGGTTGGGATGGAAGCCGGTTTGGGAGCTGTTCAGCATGTTGTTGCTCCCCAGGTGTTCGGTGAGAAGGTGGTTGTTGGCCTTCTTGAGGACTTTGGTGGGGAATGGGAGCAGAGAGATGGGGCGGTAGTTATTGAGTATGCTGGGGTTTGCAGAGGGTTTCTTGAGGAGAGGTCTGACTTCTGCTTCTTTCCGTTGATCTGGAAAGGTAGCTGTGGTGATGGACGCGTTGAGAATAGAGGTGATTTCGCCGCTGATTTCCTTGCGCCCGAGGTTGAAGACGTGTTGGGGGCCGAGGTCAATGAGTGATCCAGAGTGGATGGAGTTCATGATGGCTGTGGAGCTGTTTCCATGCGGTGAGTGGGTGGTTGTGAGTGGTATCAGGTGGAGTGAGGAGCCTGTTGAGGACGTTGTGTTAAGGTTTGAAGTTTCTGGAGATGGTGGGTATCTTGTTGTGGAAGTAGCCCATGTGGCTGTTGCAGAATTCCTGGGAAGGGGTGATCGTGTTCTCAGCAGCTGACGGGCAGGAGAAGTCTCTGACAGTGTTAAAGAGTTCTTTGCTGTGGAAAGAGCTGGCTTTGATGCGGTCCCCCAGGGCATCTCTTTTCATATCCTTCAGGAGTTGGAGGTTTATGTTGAGGGCTGACTAAAAGGTGGCTCGGTCTGTGAGGTCTTTGCTTGTATGCCATTGTCTTTCTAGATGTTTGCAGTTGCGCTTCATAGTCCTGAGTTTTGGCATATACCTGCTGGCTTTTTTGGTGGGTCTCATGGTCTTGACTTTGATGGGGGCGACTTTGTTGGTGCAGTTGGTGATCCCGACAGAGAAGTTCTTGGCAGCCTATTCCAGGTTGGTTGCAGAGTCGGGTTGGGTCGTGTTGAGGGTGGTCATCCATTGGATCTCTGTCACTTTGATCCAGCTGCTGTTGGAGAAACTGGGAGGCTTTGTGGTTTTGCATGGGGATCCAGTGATGGTGAAGTGGATGATGGTGTGGTAGGCCCAGGTGAGTTCGGTGACATGACTGTACTTGACTCTGTCACTGGCAGTGAAGATCTGGTCAAGTGTGTGTCTCGAACAGTGATTGGTATTGGTGACCAGTTGAGTGAGGCCGATGTTGCTCATACTTTCCAGGAGATTGGCAATGTTTGTGTCTTCAAGGTCAACAAGGTGGAAGTTTAAGTCCCCAAGCTAGATGTAGTGCTAGGAGTGGATGGCAAGTGGGGCGATTAATTTGGGAATTGCATTGCAGAAGCCGGGGAATGGTCCTGGCAGTCTGTAGGTGAGGGTGCCTCTGATGGTCATTCTGCCACGAGTTTGGTGTTAGAAGTTGAGGTGTTCCATTTTCAGTTTAGTGTCGTCTTTGGTGCTGTTGCAACAGTATGTTTCTTTTTAGATGATGGTGATTCTACCTCCGTGTTTGTTGGTATGGTCCCCGTGTCTCATCTTGTAAGCGCAGGGAGTATGGGGTGGCGATGTCAGGAGTGGAAGCAGAGTTGAGCCAGGCCTCTGTGATTAAGAGAACGTCAGGGTGTCCCAGATTTCTGTGGTGTGTTTGCAGAGTGATCGGGTGTTGAGCAGGAGGCAGTGGAGTAGTTCTGGGCTAGTCCTGGTTGATGGTGCAGCTGTGCTGATGGTTTCCGTGAGGGCTGGAGGTCCTGAGTTGCAGATGGAGCGACAGTGGCAGCAGGTGAAGGGTCCCACCGTTGAATGAGAAGATGCGAAGCAGCAGTTGTTGTTGCGGCATCCGTGGTCCAGGGCTCGTAGTTCAGTGGAGTAGAATCTGTGGGTGGCCAGATTGCCAGGGTTCCTGCCACTGGGTGCGGTCCAGACAGGGATGGGTGCACCTTTGGTGCACCTTCTGTGCACATGTGACACTTCTGCTGGGTGCGGCTGTGCTGCAGCCTCTTCAAATTAGGGCCTGGGAGGGGGGCGGGAGAGTAAGCGGGCAGGAAAGAAGCAAGAAGCTCCTGTAACCAGCGCGACACGATGGCAGAAAGACAAATAACAGTAAGGGAGCAAGTAAGGCAGCAAATTAACTTGGCAAACAGAAAAATTGGGCAAGAAAGCAAGTAAGGCCAAATTAGCTGAGCAAAACAGAAACAGCTAACAAGCAGCACAATAACTGATTAACACAGGAAAAAACAGGCAAACATAAGGCAGGACACAAGGCAACAACTGTAAAAGTAAGTGGGAAAGTAAGGCTAAAATGAACTGGCAAACAGAAAAAAGCTAACAGACGGCACATTCACTGAATAACACTGGCAAGCACAAGGCGGGGCACGAGGCAACAGTGACCGTGGCAGAGTCAGAAAGACCTGCAGCAAGTGGTGCGGATCAGGAGATCTGACATCCTGATGGCTAAATTTCCAAATGGAACTAGCGAGAGAACACAGGAACAAAGACATCAAACTGGAAAAAAGCTGTAACCACTCAAAGACTGAGTGTCCAGCAAATTACTCCCTCTTCCCAGAGAACTGATGCCAACAGGTGACATCCACTCCTTTAACCATTCAACCACTCACCACTATCTCCCTAGCATGAAGGCAATTCAATAGAAAGGATAAAAAAACTCAATTACTAACAGCCCATATGTGATCACTCTGAACACTTCACTGTTAGATGACATGCCTAAGCACACTGTTTTGATGACAAAATGTTGAGGAAACAAATATTGAGGAGGCAAATATCAAGAAGATAAGTGCTTATAGTTAAGTACAGATTTACCATTCTTAACTTCACATTATAAAGATATATATATGAAGAGTGATATATATTGTCAAGGTACAAATAGGGTGGAGTTAAGTAAATTAAACATAATCTTACCTATATGAATAAACAATCCTTTTATTTTGGTCCTGAATATTTGGATCCCACAATATTTTATAGTTGATATTCTGGTGGAATACCAGCAGCCTCAGCCTGTTCAAACGACTATTTATTTCTCCGGTTATCCATCTATGAGCAAAGTAGAACTGCGAGGAAGACTTAGATGTTAAGACCATTCAGTTCTCTAATTTTTAAGCCAACGGTGACTTTTATGTATGAAAACAAAAGCACACTGTTCAATCAAAGAGCAAAGAATCACCTTAAGTTTTCACAATTTTCAGCGCAATCAATATAGTACATCCACTTCCCTCATTAGGCAGTGCTCCCTTCCCAAGAAGTCTATATATTCACTCAACAATTGGCTACCACCTTCACCTTTGTGGTCACTGAGAGGTCTAAGTAGGTCTTCCATCTCTCTCTGCAGTCTATCATCTGGAATCTCAGGAGGAGCCCCTAACACTCTGAGCACATAGCCCCTTTGTTTGTCGATAGTCCATCACCTTCACCTTGGGGTCCGTCTTCATCATATTTGTCTCCAGACACCTCTTAAAATATTACAGCACCCTCGATGAGGGATGCAAGTCAATCTCACTGATCTGTGAGGTTCATAACCCTGCTACCACTTTCTCTTGGGAACTTTCTACCCCAAGCTCTCTTTTGGACATGGCCTGTATCTTAGCTTCAATAGACTAGATTACCACTGAAATAGTCTGCATTTTTGATCTGAGTTTTGCATGGAGCATGTTACACTTTCTTCAATAGTGAATTGACCCTCTCCTTGGCCCACATCTCTCGCATCCTTTGCAGCAGCCGCGGAGGTCGCTCCTTTTCCTACCTTGCCGGAAAATCCTGGAATGACCTCCACCTTCACACACCCCCATCCGTGAAGGACTTCAGGAAACAGTTCAAGACTTGGCTCTTCAACCACCAACCCTCTGAACGAGGCTCGCACCTACACCCAGCACCTAGAGACCCCCCCCCCCCTCCAGGGTGACAAGCCAGGCTCTACAAGAACCTCTGATTGATTGGTTGATTGAATGTATACTTCAACTATATGTGTGAGGTGATTACCCTTAGTTGGCCCATTCTCCATTTCCTTTTAAAACTAATACCAAAAAGGTCAAGATGGCTGTGCACTGATCGAAGATGTCACTAGTCAGACTTCCATAGAGGTACAAGGGAGGGAACTTCGTCCCTTGGGCCATTACTCTGAAGGAAAAAGCCAACTTGGGATACACTGCTTCTTTTTTTTAAAAAAAGAGAGAGAGCATAGCTAATCCTGATTTGTAGAAACAGACTAGGGCTACAGTCCTTGAAGAAAATTGTCACTTGGATAACTGGCTTTATAGCTAATACAAAAGTGATCTAACCCTGCAGCGAAGATTTCCTAGTCAAGTAGTGAAGCAGCAAATATAGAAAGCAGGCATATAAACAAAAGAATCACAGAAGAAACACCATATAGCAATAAAAGAACAATGGGCCTAATTCACCAAGGTTAAACTTAAATTTTTGTGTAAGTTTACGATTGTTTGCTATCCACAAAGATATTTTACTTGTATCTTTACGACTGCAGAGTCTGTGCACATAAAACGATAGGACAGTCATATCTTATGTTCGGAGACTCTGCAGTCGTAAAGATACTACTAGTAAAATACCTTTGTGAATAATAATAATAATAGGTACATTTATAAAGCGCATGGTTACACTCGGCCAGTGTGTCCCCGCGCTGCGGTGCAACTGCACAGATTTCCACACCCGGAGCGTCCCTCACTAACTATCCCGGGTGAAAAGATAAGTTTTTTAATTCTTCCTAAAACAGCTCTCCCGGTCCTCCATCTGGAGACACACGGGGAGTGCGTTGCAGTCCCGGGCAGCCAGTAGGCGAAAAGAGCGTCCCCCCATCCTAGCTCTCTTGATAGCAGGTACGCACACCAAACCCACCCCACCTGATCTCAACTGGTGTGGAGAGGCATAGGGGGTGAGTAGCTCAAACAGATAAGAAGGAGCAGTCCCCTGCATGATTCGATGACATACGCACAGTGACTTATACAGGACTCTTTCATGGGAACATCAGACTGTTTAGTTGTGCGTTCAACTTCTCTTACCCCCCCACTTACGTGCGTTCTTATTTATCGACCCCCGTCACCCCCTCAGACGTTTCTCCCCAGCTTCCAAGACCTAATGGCGACTCTGGTAGTCAACCATTCTTCCATTATAGTCTTGGGAGACTTTAACTTCTGGCCCTCCGACCCGGCGGAATGTGCTACCTCCAAAGAGTTTTCAGACTCCCTTCAGTCGCTCAACTTCACCTCAGTCGTTAACGCCCCCACGCATAGGCTGGGACACATCCTTGACCAAATTTGGCACCGTGATTGCCCGGTCACCTCACTATCCATTTCCCCTTGCCTTTGGTCAGATCATTCTCTGATCGCCTTCTCTCTATCCCCCTTTTCATTACCTAAACCCACTCCTGCGAGAACTGTCTGGGCACGATCATGGAACCGCGTTGATGTCGAGGCCCTATCTACCACCCTCTCCTCTTCCAGCCCCGACCTTACTGGGCTGCCCTCCTCTGGACAAGCAGAAGCTATCAGCAGCTGGCTGGGAGCAGGCTGCGACACCATCGCCCCTTTAAGGCGCATTTCGTCCAAATGCCCAAAGATGCTAACCGTTGGTTTTCGGACGATCTGAAGACCCAAAAACTTAATCTCTGCCAAGCGGAACAACAGTGGAGACGGAACTATTGTCCTGTTTCCAAAACCCGTTACACTGATCTTCTTGTACAATACAAGAAATCCATACTGGAAACCAAAAAAGCCTACTTTTCATCCAAAAACCGGCCAAGAGAAATATTCTCCATCGTCCAAGATCTCGCTTACTCTGACAGAGCCTCACTCAAACCTTCCCCTTCACAACCACTATGCGATTCCCTCAATTCCTTCTTTCTAGACAAAATCAGTAAGATTAAAGCCAAAATCCCCCTGCCTTCCCCGGCCTTCACTGACCCCTGCTGCCCACCAGCTGCAGCACATCTCGACTCAATTCCGTCCCTCACGACCGATTCACTTTCCTCCATCCTCCCGCTGGTTAAATCCGGCTCCCCGCTGGATCCTTGTCCTGCTCATATTTTGAAGCAGATCTACTCTCACTGACCCTCACCGCCCCTAACCCTTCTCAATAGTTTGCTGTCCCAGGGTATTGTCACCCCAGCATTAAAGTCGGCAGTGATCGTTCCGATCCTAAAAAAAACAGGGGCGGATCCTTCGGATCCAGCCAATTACCGCCCCATCTCTCTTCTGCCTTTCTTGGCAAAAGTATTGGAACGTCATGTAGTAAAAACCCTGAGTGAGTGTGTGGAAAGACATGGTGTTTTGGCCCCGAGACAGGCCGGTTTCCGCCCTGCTCATTCAACTGAGTCCGTAATAATATCTGTTCTGGACAGCCTGCGACAAGGAATGGACACTAATCAACCTCAGGCCCTGATCCTTTTGGATCTTTCCGCCGTATTCGACACGGTGGACCATACCATCTTACATTCACGTGTCGAGGCGGCGGGAATCGGAGGGACAGCCCTGCTATGGCTATCCTCCTTCTTGAGCGGTCGGACTCAGGCAGTTCGCCTGGGTGAGTACTCAGCTGAATTTCGACCCATCCAGTGTGGGGTTCCCCAAGGATCCTCTTTGTCCCCCCTCTTATTTAACCTTTTCGATTGCCCCCCTTATTTTTGCTTTACAGCAACTGGAGGTCTCTGTGTACAACTACGCAGACGATCTCCAGCTCATCTTTTCCCTCTCTTCCTCCCCTGACTCAATATCTAATTTTCAGTTCATCATGACATTCATCCAGGACTGGATGAATTTCAACCACCTGAAACTCAATCCCGATAAAACAGAGTTGGTGTTGACAGGTGGTTGCTCCAGTCCCTGGTCCCCTTCTTTTTGGCCCCCTTCCCTAGGTTCCCCACCTACTCCTGTATCTTCCGTTAAAACTCTTGGGTTCAAACTTAACAACCAACTTTCCCTACACTCTCAAGTCTCTGCCGTGGTATCTTCAGCCTTCCTCTCCCTCAGGACAATACGCAGAGTCTCACGATTCTTCTCCTCCGATGCGCTCAAGCTAATACTTCTGGCCATGGTAACATCTCGCCTAGATTACGGCAATGCCCTCTATCATGGCATGCCCGACTACCTCATGAGGCGTCTGCAATTGGTCCAAAACCAAGCCGCTCGGCTGGTTTTTAACTTACCAAAATCATATCACGTAACACCTCTCCTCCTCTCCCTGCATTGGCTCCCTGTCCGGCAGCGTGCCTTATTCAAGCTGGGCTGTACCATCTTTAAAGCCCGGACAGGCTCTGCCCCTTCCTTCATCAACTCAGCCATTCAAAACTACACTCCATCGAGAGATCTCCGATCTTCTTCCCACCACCTCCTTGTGGTCCCCCGTTTCAAACGGAAGAAGTGGGGGGGCTCCAAGTTCTCGACCACTGGCCCAGTTTTTTGGAATTCCCTCCCAACCTCCCTGAGATCTTGCACCCAGTACCCTTTGTTCCCTAAAGGCCGTAAGACCTTTCTCTTTACCCAATCCTTCCCATCTTAAATGGTCACACTCCCCAACCTTCCTGCCCCCTGAGTAGCAGTAGCCAGGTAGCGCCAAGAAACCGCTAGGTGTACGAGCGCTCTACAAAACTTTTTAAACTCAAACTCAAACTCTTTCCCTTATCGGCAGCCAGTGGAGTGCAGCCCGTGCTGCCTTCGCAGAGGCCTTCCTCGGGCGCATCAGAATCAAGCGCGCTGCAGCGTTCTGCACCCCCTGGAGTCTGAGCACACATTTAGTCGTCGCACCCAGATAGAGAATATTACCATAATCCAGGCTCGATGTCACCAGGGCATGGACCATGTTCTTCCTAGCTGCCATAGGCAGCATATCCAGGGTTTTGTGAAGGACCTTCAAGACTCCAAAACAGGCGCCTGCCACCTGTTTGGTTTGGTATTCAAAGGAAAGCTTTGTGTCTAACCATACCCCTAGATTCTTTGCAGGGAATGGGTGTAGTCCCCAGACTCTGGGGCCACAAAGCAGAAGACCTTACTGACAGTGCTCTCCCCACCACAAGCACCTCGGTCTTATTGCCATTCAACTTCAGGCAGTTCTTGGCCATCTATGCAGCCAGTTCTTGCAGGCATGCTACGAAGTTGGAGGCAGCCATATCCGGTGCCTGTGTAAGGGAGACCACCAGCTGTGTGTCGTCGGCGTAGGACATGACCCTGATCCCAAACCCATCAGCAATCTCTGCTAGAGGAGCCACGCAGAGTTTGAACAGGGTTGGGCTCAGGGTCGATCCCTGCGGAACCCCCTGTCAAAGCTTGATGACTTTGGTGACTTTGGAGTAATGGGCACCCTGCCTCACCTGGAAGCTGCGCCCAGAATGAAAAGATTTCATCCAGCTTAGGGCGCTGTCCGACACCCCTCCTTTCTTCAAACACTGCATCAAAGTGTGATGGGCCACAGTGTCGAAGGTGGAACTTAAAGCCAACAGGATCAAGGCCTCCGTCTGACCTGCATCCACATATTGCCTGATGGTTTCAGTGGCAAAAAGCAAAGCTGATTCAGTCGAGTAGCGAGCTCGGATTCCCGACTGAGTGGGATGCAGGAGATTAAATTTCCCAATATGTCCCGTCAGCTGCATATTTACCACCTTCTCCGCGACCTTGGCGAAATACGGCAAGAGACAGATGGGGCGAAGATTATCCAGTTGATCTGGGCCAATATGAGGTTTCTTGGGGAATGGCAGGACCACAGCTTCCTTCCAACATCCTGGTACTGTACATGTCCTAAAAGAGGTCTCCACCAGGTGTCTAATATATGGCTCCAGGATATCCAAGCTCCCGCTCAGCCTTTTGGGGGGGTGCCGGGTCTCTAGGAGAACCCGACTTTATACCGCTACAGATTTAAATTAGCTGTTCTGGGGAGGGCATGGTAAAACTCCTCAACCCTTCACCCTCATTGGCATGCTCTGTCTCCTCCGCCCCCTTCTCTCCTACTCGGGCGGAGTCAGGGAAGGTGGAGTATATTTTCTCAACTTTGTCTAGAAAAAAGTCTGCCACACGGTTGCCTAGCTCTTCTGAGCCCCCAGCCAGAGCAGCTGACGTAGCTAAGGAGGATATCTCCTTATAAACCCTAAACAGTTCACAAGTAGAATTGCCAGCCGATCCAATTCTCTCCAAATAGTATACTGTCTTTGCTCTTCTAATGAGCCCATGATAGCTCTTCAGTCCCTCTTTGTACTCCCTCCTCCCCTGGTCAGAAAATGTTTTCCTCCAGCGCCTTTCCAGGTGTTTGCAAGCTGTTTTCGCCATTCTCAAGGCGTCCGAGTACCAAGGAGCAGATTTCGGTGCTCGACCCGGCATTTTCCGTGACCAGGGGGCAGTGCTGTCTAGGGCCTCCGTGATCCGCCTATCCAAGTTTCTACGATCTCTTGAGTCTTTGGTCTTGGCAGGGTCATAACAAAAGGGACCAAGAAGTGGTCTGTCCATATAACAGGGAGAGGGGGATAGACTGCTATGTCTTCCCGATTTGCAAAAAGGGGGTCCAGTAGATGGCCTCTAAGATGGGTAGGGGAGTCTGATATTAGCCTAAGTTGTAGAGTGGCCATTTCCCGACGAAGTTCGCTCGCCGACATACAACAAGCATCATCAAAATGCAGATTAAGGTCACCCAGCACTAAATGTTTCTCATACTGTAGTGCCGGTTAAAGTAAGGTAGTCCATCAAGCTAGATGAAAAGTGATTAGTGTGGCCAGGAGGTCTAAAGATCCGAATCCCGTTTTCAATATAGTTCAGGTCCGCCTTAATTGTAAAGATCCCTGCCTCACTATCGGCAATATCGATAGACTCCAGAGTGCATAGGATGTGATGTTTGAAAATGATTGCTACTCCACCCCCATGCCGGACACTCTATCTATTCTGGTGATCGCATAGCCCCTAGGTAATGCCTCTAAGATCTCTGGCGCCGACTCCTCGTCCAGCCAAGTCTCAGAAAGAAACATGACGTCAACCTGACAGTCTATGAGCTGGTCATGGAAGAGGAAAACATAAACTTACACAGAAGTGTAAGTTTACCTTTGAGAATCAGGACCAAAGTACATAGCAGGAATTGAGTGTGAACAGCCAAGATCTAAGTCTAATGATTTACTCCAGACATGCAGACATTGTGTTTTTCCAATAACTTTATAATTGTAGAACTTTGCTGAAAAAAGCTACATGTACTCAACCAGATTTGTTAAAGCCTGATCTGATGCTGACATGACAGTGGATAGTATGAGCCGCCTGGATTTATGTTGCTAGATAAATCGGTTTTACTGGCATACCTGTACACTCAAGAACACAGTAGCGACTTTAGGAGGACACAAGCATCAGGTTGCGCTTCAGACTCCTGTGCCTCGGTGGTGTCGTAACACAGCAGACACCTGTTGGCTGCTACCATATTGAGTTGTAGCATTGCTTTCTTGAGGTAAAAAAAATCATACCCAAACCTGCAAGGAAACAATGGTGATGCTATAATTGAAAAGTCGCATCCTAGCCCCAGCAGGGTTGCTGACTGTACACCTGAAGCCAGTAGCACCATCTTCCACAAAGCTGCGCGTTGTCTGCTGTTTAACAGCCACAGGAACACGTGGTCAACCTGTTGGTCTCAGACACAACTTAAGGTTGTTTTTCCCCCCTCACAGGAAAGAGAAAGTCTTTTTTGCAGCAATAAATGAGACTCTCGAGGAATTGGACCAGTGTTTTTGTCAGAATTGCTACATGGGTCTCCCTCCTTGGACTTTTACTTTTTGTTGGACTGCTCGATATTTGTTGTCAAGGCGGCTCACTTTTCTCTGATGTCTGTTCTGTCTAACCTCTGAGGCATACCTCAGGGACACCATGAACAGTACTCTGTACTGTCCCCCAGGGCCTGGTAGTACCCCCAACCTTACAGATTGCTGACATGTGTCCTCTGCTTATCAAAAGTTATTATCATTTTATTTTTCCTCGTTTACTTCCTGAAGCTGAGCCCAGGGTGGGGCCATCCATTCCGACACGTTTACAAAGCCGCAGGAAGGAGGAGTGGTGGCACTGCTTCAAGTGTGCATGACGATTTGACCCAACGTCTAAGGCTGGCCAAATCTTCATGCGCACTTCGATATCTCCACCCGAGCTGTGCTTTAGAGCTAAGGCCAGCCAAACCTTCATGCGCACTTCAATCTCTCCACCCAAGCTGTGCTTTACAGCCAGGTGGAGAACAAGCAGAGGGTGATAGTCCCTTGGTCAGCGCCTAACTAGGGCGCTCACACCAGTCACAGCACTGCTCTCATGCTGGCTGATACCAGCGTGAGAGCAGCGTCTGGATTGGCATAGGGGACCTTGTGGCATGTCGGGAATCAAGGAGAAGAGTCCAAAAGAGCAGCGATGCTGCAGAAAGCAGGTAAGCATTATTTTTGTAATTCTTTTCCCTGGGCTGCCCTTCCCCACATTGTTCACTACTTAACCTCATAAGTGCTGCGCCCAGTCCAACGGCCGAGGGCACCACTACCTCGGGAGTGCTGCCGTCAGCCGTTGGACGTTTCAGCTGCACCTGCGCAATGGAACGTTCAGCACTGCAGCTAAGGTGTTAAATGCCACTGCAGCCGCCATCATTTGAATCATATTTTAAGCTTCCAGTTAGTCTGGACCGCAGTTTCTTTAGCAGAAACTTCAGGAACATTGTAGGGTGCACTTTTTGCACTCCTCATCTCGTGGCATCTTGCCAGTACCTCGACTCACATGGGCCAGACCTGAAAAGAGGGTTCTCTCTTTCTTTTTTTGCTACAAGGTATGAGACTCCTCTTCTCTATTAACTTGGCTGTCAAAATATTGACTCCATTAAAAAAAGTATTGAAAACAGAGCTTTTATCTGCCGGTCTGACCCGTCAAGTTATTTGTCTTCCTAGAATTCTCTCCTTATTTTGCGGTTTTAAGCTGTAGCACCAGTTCACATTTCAGTTCAATTAAAATCACAAATGAATTTCGCCGCCCAGACCTGCTCCACCGAAACATAGAAAAGATAAAGATGTTGACATCTGACCCCGCATTGTCATGCTATCCACTGATAAACAGTGAAAATCCAGTATGTTTTGAAAAGGAATTATCCATGGAGGTACATGGGAATTCAGTCTTGCTCCCTGGTTTGTTTGAAATGCAAGGCATCAGGACAGTGGCGTAACAATAGCCCCGCAGCGGTGCAAGGTGGGGGGGGGGTGGTTGAGCTTCAGGGGGGCTCTCAGCACTGAACACTGACTGAGTCTGGGACCAAAGTGGTGGGTGTTGGTCCAAGAGGGGGGGCTCCATGTACTTTGCAGGGGGGCTCCATCAAGTTTCGTTACCCCACTGCCTTAGGAAGTTAATAGACTTTTTCTTTAGCCCAAGAGTTCTATTCAGCACATTTAATTAACCCCTTTGCAGCGGGGAGAGGGGGGGGCGCGCACGGCACCGCGGTGCTCATGACGAGTCCAGCTCGTCATGCTGCCCAGTGGAGCTGGACTCATGATGAGCTGGACTCGTCATGACTCCGCCCACTCCAATAGAACGGGTGTGGAATTCGCCGCGCGGGGGAGTGGCGCGGCCTTTATGCTCCACTGTGCCTCATGTCGAGCTGGGCTCCTCATAGGCATCCATGGGGTTAAAGGGCCCGATTCACAAAATGCATTTTGGAGTATGTGAAGTAGTCCACTAGTGCCGCCTGAGGCACAACAAAATTCAAATCAGAAACCCACCGCCGGAGAACTTCACCTCTGACTCTCCTGTCTTTTCTGTGCGGGAGCTCTGCCCAGGTGGCAGACATCTCCACACACTTAGGTATACGTTTTAGTAGTAAATGTGGGAGGGGATAAGAGAGGGTGGTGGTAAAACGTGGAAATAAATATGTGTCTTAGTGGCAGGGTGGGTAAAAAAATAAATGTAAGGAGCGGCTTTGTGACCAACATGCTAATTAATACAAAACTCGCACCCAAATTAGAGTAAGACAATTGATGTTGTAAAAATACACTTCTAATTCTACTAAATCCTAATAGTGAAAAAACAGGCTTCTTATAGAAAACAGTGGAGGGGGCAAAAACACAAATTCATATTCTATGAATGTACATATATTAACATTCTTAATTAATTTTATATTTTATTTAATTATATTTATATATTATATTTACGTATACACACATTTATATGTAGCATTTTAAAGTTAATTATAATAATGATACATTTTCTTTTTAAAAATTGTAATAGTACATACAGTTCATTTTACAATACATTAATAATGCTTTTACATTTAATACTATTTAAATTTCATTTTTAGCTTAGTATAAAAAAGTATAAAAATCCATAAAAATTATTAAAAACATAACTTAAAACAATGTTTATTACAACGTAAATACAAATAAAAACAGTTGTGAGGGTGGTGACTTTTAAATGTAATGTATTCAAAGAATACTATTTAAAAACAGTACATATATTTAAATGGATTTAAATCTTCCTACAAAGTTAGTTTTAGGATATGGTGTGGTGCACATTTTTCTGACAATAGACCTAGGTTAAAATTAATTTGCGTTTCGCATTTAATCTATATTATATATATATTTTTATTTTAATACTAAACTTTATTAAATTTCTCTATAAAGAGAGCTACATAAACAGATGGAAATTACTAAGGTATCTTTACACCCATAAATACAGCTGTAGGAGGCTAAACCCTCTCATTTGAGGTATTTAATATTGTCACCCTTAGTCTACATCTAGGTGAAAATCTCCATTCTGAAATGGCGAATAGCAAACAAGTGAAGCATAACGCCTAGGCATAGGAGTAGGTTTTACACGTGAGTAGATATACACATATAAACTTACTTGAGGATCAGGCCCATAGAGGCTCAAATTATTTGCCTAACTAGAATTAGTAATGTTCTTACGTAACTTGCCTTGTGAAGCTTTTGCGAGAGCACAAGGAATTTGCTGTCAAACAGTGCCACCTACAGCCATAAGAAAGAAATACATGAAAAGTCTTCTTTCATCGCAGAAGGAAACAAATAATAATGGAGCCGAGCGACTCCTAAAAAGCTGTTATTTTCGGAATACTTTCATTGAATGTATCGTTTTACCCTGCCCATTATTTTATATGCAGGTAGTTGATGGTGAAGGACCTAAAATAACCTACAGAATATTTTGGTGCTTATTTATGAGATGCTTGCATCACCAGAGCATCACTTTTTTACGCTCCGGTGGCACAAGTGTCTCAACCATGCCTATGATGCGGTACAAAGTCACCCTGGATTGCCTCATAGATATGGAATAAGACATAGTAGCACAAGCCACTGTGTTGCCTTATTCTGCATCACTCTTACATTCACAGCAGCAATTATTTATTTACAGTTCATTTTTGGTTTGACTTTTTACAATTTTTACAAAATACCCTAGAAACGAATTAAACAATAGTATTATCTACTTTCAAAAATTTGGAGCTATATTTTTGATTTTTACGTTCTTATGGCTCAACAAAAATTGGTCTTGGGTCCTGATGAGAACTCCACAGCAAGTAAGAGTTCGAAACGCGTAGACCAATTTTTGTTGAGCCATAAGAACGTTAAAATCAGAAATCAATGTGTTGAGAAATATAAATAAAACAAAAAAGATTAATTCAGACTGAACTATAAGTCTTGGACCCATGTTGTGTTGAATTCCAATATGTTGGTTTGAATCAGGGCCGGACTGAGAATCAAAACCGGCCCTGGCAAAGTGCTCGGCCGGCCCCCTGGGGGTGCGACAGAGCTCTTTGTCAGGCCGGATTTCAGCCGATTTTGTTACGATTGGTCACACAAGAATGCGCTTTCTATGTCGATGTTGAGGTCCAGTGGGAAGGGTTATATAATGTGCTTAATTAATGGCGCCAAACCAGATTGAGAAAGGCCTCCGTGTAGGCTGAAACACGTCTCTTGTACCTGGGATTGAAGTCGACATGATTTATTAAATTGATGCCGAATCCTGAAACCACTTCGTGCCTGTGCCTTCTTCCATGGAGTTTGCCTTTGTGGGAGCTGGATGTTCTGTTCATATATCTATCTATCTATCTATCTATCTATCTATCTATCTATCTATCTATCTATCTATCTATCTATCTATCTATCTATCTATCTATCTATCTATCTATATATATATATATATATATATATATATATATATATATATATATATATATTGTTGCAGTAGTCTAGGCAGGAGCTATGAGCACAGAAAGAAAGAGTGATTTTCTGTTGCAGTACTCTGGGCATGACATGAGCACAGCAAGGATGGGTGATTTTCTGTTGCCATAGCTCAGGCAGGGCTTGAGCCCAACAAGGATGGTTGATTTTCTGTTGCAGTAGTTCAGGCAGGACATGAGCACAGGAAGGATGGGCGATTTTCTGCTGCAGTAGACTAGACAGGACATGCCTACAGCAAGGATGTGTGATGTTCTGTTGCAGTTGTCCAGCAGGAGATGAGCACAGCAAGGATGGGTGATTTTCTGCAGCATTTGTCCAGGCAGGACATGAGAACAGCAGGTGATTTTCTGTTGCAGTAGTCCGGGCAGGACATGAGCACAGGAAGGGTGGGTGATTTTCTCTTGCAGTAGTCCAGGCAGGACATGAGCACAGCACTGATGGGTGATTTGCTGTTGCAGTAGTCCAGGCAGGACATGAGCACAGCACTGATGGGTGATTTGCTGTTGCAGTAGTCCAGGCAGGACGTGGTGAGCATAGCACCGATCAGTGATTTTCTGTTGCAGGAGTCCAGGCAGGACATGAGCACAGGAAAGATAGGTTTTTTTCTGTTGCAGTAGTCCAGTAAGGACTTGAGCACAGCACTGACGGGTGATTTGCTGGTGCAGTAATCCAGGCAGGACATGAGCACAGCACTGATGGGTGATTTGCTGTTGCAGTAGTCCAGGCAGGACATGAGCACAGCACTGATAGGTGATTTGCCGTTGCAGTAGTCCAGGCAGGACATGAGAACAGCACTGATGGCTGATTTGCCGTTGCAGTAGTCCAGGCAGGACATGAGCACAGCACTGATGGGTGATTTGCCGTTGCAGTAGTCCAGGCAGGACATGAGCACAGCACTGATGGGTGATTTGCTGTTGCAGTAGTCCAGGCAGAACATGAGCACAGCACTCATGGGTGATTAGCTGTATCTGTAGTCCAGGCAGGTCATGAGCACTGCAAGGATGGGTGATTTGCTGTTGCTGAGTCCAGTCAGGACATGTGCACTACAAGGATGGGTGAGTTTCTGTTGCAGTGGTCTATTCAGGACATGATCACAGCACTGATGGGTAATTTGCTGTTGCAGTGCTTCCTTTCCCTGTGAGGGAACCGTTCTTTATTGCTTGCAACAGATTGTTGCTCTTCGACTGATCCGGAGCTGCCACCCCCTCCCCCCCCCCCCAACCGCCTTGAGACCCTCACGGGTGATTGACGCGCTTTATAAACCGCTGAATAATTGATTGATTGATTTTTATATTACAGTTGTTTTTCTCCATGCCATTGAACTTCTTCCTACCAGTCTGACTGCTAAATGGTAGCGTTTCAGTGAGGTAAACATGTTTTCTCCTTTTTTCCCCAGGTGAGGGATTATTCTGGGACGTACACCGTGAAGTTGATACCCTGCTCCACGGCCCCTTATCAAGAGTACAACCTGCCCGTGGTCTGCAATCCCAGAGAACCAATCACGTTCGACCTTGATATCCGCTTTCAACAGGTACCTAAGTCACAACTGAAGAATTGTAATGGTCTGTTTACCTTTCAAGACTTACCAAGTGATGCTGTCCTCTCAGAAATACAACGTTATCCGAGGATATAGGACTTTATTACACAGAAGCTCGATAGTGACCCTTGTTTCTCTTATTGGTAAATTGTGAAGCATTTATTCCTCTTGAAATCTCTGGGACCAATTCGCAAACACATGTTCGTCTACGTGAGGTAGTACTACTTCCTGTACTCTTAAATGCTTTCGTGAGCTGCCAACAAAGCATCTACAATCGGAATATTGTAGGAATTTTAATAGAGAAAGGAATATTTCCTCTTTGACCTTTTAGTAACAGAGCGTTAGACAACTGAGGGCCAATTCACAAATCCATTTATGAGTATACGAAGGAGTCCTAATGTAGTGATAATGTAGTGATAATATGTATTTCACATTTTATTTGATTGAATTCTACCTTTTTAACATGCAACCTTTACTCGATGAAGTGGGCCTTGTGTTTAGTTTAGCAAAACAACTTGTTTGCAAAACAATACAAACCTCCCATTTATTGAAACAATTCTTAGACCAACCACAATTCAAGGTGACGGTAGTAGTATAGGCTGTGAAAAGGTAAAAACACCTGTTGACGTTACGACCATGTATCAATGTTGGAGTGTCAGAATCTGTGTAAGAATTCTCAGTAGGTCATTGCATGCCTTAACCAATAAGCCCTAAGTAAGGGGGCACCTATTTTGGTGCCATTCTGTTGGCATCAGAAGGCAAAGCTGAGGGAACAAGACTCTGGAATGGTCCTGCATTGTACACTACCCTCAGGTGCTTCTGAGTGAGACAATGCCACCCTGCATGTGTAGTGGCATAACAGAACATGAGGGGGGGCTGCAAGTTGCACGGAGGCCTCCACACCCCCGCAGACTCAAACAGGATCTCTCAGGCCAGGGTACTGTGTTGAGAGCCCCTCTCTGCAGCTCAGGCCCCCCACACCGCAGGGGCTCAGGGGCGTAACCCAGGCCCCTGCAGCCCCCGCAGTGCGTGGGGGCCCTCACCCTCGAGGGGGCCCCATCAGCACCGTACTTCTGCTGGGGAGCTCTAGATTGAGTCTGAAGGGGGCCCCTTCATGTACTCTGCAGGGGGGCCCCCTCAAGGTTCGTTACGCCACTGCAGTGGCTGCGGGGGTCTATGTTACACCACTGTGCATTTTCCTTGAGGTGTGCAGCGTTATACCGGACTCATACCAGTAGAGGGTTGGGAGAGCAGTGCTGTGCATGCAGTACCCAGTTGTTTACATATGTATGTGCCATCTTGTACACCGTGCAGAGCAGTGCAGTGAAGGAGGGTGTACTCTGAGGAACGATTGACACTGCGATTGAGCCAATAGGGGAGGTTTGCTTTAGGAAGGGCCTGTTCCTGCTTGGCATCATACTGCAGTCTTGCTCTTACTGTTGATATAACTCCATGAGTACATCTGAAGTGCTTCTTGTAGGTGAGTGACCCAGTGGCTGCCGAGTTCAGCTTGAATACTCAACTGTTCCTGCTGTCGAAGAAGGCGCTGTGGTTGTCAGATGGATCCATGGGCTTTGGACAAGAAAGTGACATATCATTTTCAGAAGGTGAGATTATTTTTACACATACACAAGTCTGCCGTGCTGCATTAATACAGGATACATTTGCTTCTGTGGTGGAATTTCGATGGACAAGCTTAAAATGGAAGCAGACAGTAGAAAGGGACACATTCCATTTGAATGGAGACAGCTGTGGGATGGGAGCTATTTCCAGAATGCCTAACATTGCCTGTTATCCAGAACTCCATTAATAAGAAACCTTTGCTTCTATGTATCTTGAATAATCCCAACCTTGAACCGTTCAGCTACATCGTTTTATTATTCACCCAAACGAAGAGTGAGGGTATTGCAGGTTATGGATTATGCTGAATAAAAATGCATCTTTACAGTTCCAAAATACTCAGAGTATTTCCTCTCGTTGTAATTGATTGAACTACGTTCTAGGGGAAGGGCGAGGGATTTCCTGCAAACTGTGGCATGCTGGAGGATGTCCTTAGGTTTGGGGCATTCACAAACGATTTCTTCGTAGGTTCCCATCCTGGACCTGCAGACAATGTGACTCTTCTGAAAGGCAGAAAGACCCTCTCCTGTCCTTGGTTGTAGAATCACTACTTTAAACAGGTGTATAGTCCCCTGGAGCAGATACAGACAGTGGGAGGAAATTCCTGTTGATCCTTATGGGGATATGGGAATTTTGAAGCTCACACTAGTTTTTTTGTATGTAAGTTCACACACGCAGAAACTTTGTAAATCTGGTTGCGTATATTCATCCCAGTCACATCAAACATCACTGCTAGATTTACTAGTAAGGGGTCCACACCAGAACGCATTGGTCTACTTCAATACCGAAGAGGCTCATTGTTTTTATGTCAGTCATATTTTAAAATGTAATATGTAGAAGACTCTCATGAAATATGTCTGTGTTTCAGGTGAACCAATATTTGGGCGTGTGATTGTGGATCCTGTGCAGAACTTGGGAGACTCGTTTCATTGCACTATTGAGAAAGTTTTTCTGTGCACTGGGTCTGATGGCTATGTACCCAAATACAACCCCGTCGATGCTGAATATGGCTGCCTGGCTGATTCCCCGTCTCTTTTGTACCAGTTTAAGATTCTGGTAGGTTTTCAACACTGGAATGAGTGAGTACATCACTTGATCGCACTAAATCTTAGACACTCCTTATGCAGGATTGACATCCCCAAGTAGGATCCCTCTGCCCTGTACAAGACATGTCACAACACGGTGCTCACTCTGAGTTTGAACCTCAGCTCTGACTACGCCCTCGCCCATATGTATGTAGTTTTGCTCCTTTTTAGAGTGTCATGTGGAGGTTGGTGAAATAAAATCCACCAAGGATTACAGTTTATAGATAATATGTTTATATAGTGTTACTTGTATATCACTAACCTAGCAGGGGAGCAATGGAGTGCACGCATGTAGCCGTATGATTTCATATGTGGGTTAGCATTCAGCGCTGAAGTTCTAGGCAAAGTACATCCCCACACTGAGGCAATTCTTCCAGTAGAGTATATTTTAATGGAGCGAGGATATAATCATTTTTACACTATTCCATTTCATAAGTACAAAAGTAAACTCAGGCAAGTTGGTTACTTTCATCAAACAAATGCAAAAGACGCTGGAGATTATAGGTTTTCTTCATTCTTCGCATCATAGGACGGACCGCCATCAGAAAGAGCCAACACATGTTTTGCGCCAACGTGGCATGCAATCCTGGGGCTTTTCAAGGGCTTTGTATAATAAATCTAGCTGCTCTATTGAGTCCAAAGAGGGTTCATCATCTATTGGTCTGAAGTTACCGGTTTGCTAAGAGGCTGTACTTGTAGCTGTCTGCGCAGGTGTTGTGTGGCATGGTGTCTGTATGATCCCAGCGGTTGGGTCACAGTCTAGTCGCTATAGTTGGGACGAAGCAGATGCTACTCCCAACTTTAGCTAGACCGCATGAGACAATTCTTGACCCGACCACGGAGATCTTACAGACACCAACCGGCTGAGCAGTGACAGAGTCACCTGGCATCGAGGAATGTAAAGTGGCAACCTAAAACTACTTCTGCCAAAAAGAATCCAGAAGTAGGAACCTGTACCTATATGTTCAGCTCCTTGACCACAAGTGGACCTGCATCCTAGTTGCCACAGGTCAGTTCTCCATCACCGACAGGAACCCCCTGGTGTTCTTTGGGCTCCTAGAGTTCCAGGCTGCAACACATGTCTAGTGAGGGACAGACCCGATTCATGAAAGACAGGAATTCTTGTGTTCTCCAGAATCTAGTACTATGCTTTTGAACACAACTTTGCTTTTTAACAAGTAAATTCCGAAAATGATTGGTGCACGTTTCAAGACTTTCAGGCACAGAAAATAGCCTTCCACTAAATTGACCTATCACCTTTTTTCAGCAATATGGCATCCTAAATCATGGGTCATTCGTTGTAGGGAAGACCCAGTACTCGTATTGCCCTTACTTCCAGTTCAAGATGGGTCGTATCTTCCTACAAATGACCCTATCTTATGGTTGGCTAGTTCAGATGTCTGCTATATGTAAGAGTCTTATAAAATGGCCAGATCCAACCATAATGCTCTTCCCAGAGGGCTTCTGCTTGTCCTAAAACAATAGAACCTGCTCATTATGGTTTAATTGACCACTTCAACCATCTTCCCATGCTCTCCGGGAATGGAGTTCACAGTGGATGAATCACCTGTATGCTGTTTGGGTAATGAAAGTGTATTGACAGATATGTAGTCATTAGCCTATTTTAATACCCATGCCTGGTCCATAGCACAGAAATGGGTAGAGGTACTTGGCGAGAATGGTACCTTTGTATTTAGTTCTTTGTAACAAGTCACACAGTAACATAGTTAACTAAATGTATACAACTGACCGCTCCCCAACAACTCCAGTACTCCTCCTGTGAGATACTGGCAACTTGCACTGATTGTGTAATGCAAAATAGGGCTATGAGGAAGCAAAACTAACTAACCCTATCAGTGACTGACTGTTATTGGTTTGTAGGTGAATGGACCTCACAAAGCTAGGGTGACCCACATTAACACCAAATAATTACTCATGTTCCTCAATTGAATAAATTACATCGCCAACTGGAGCCTAGCTTCTTTACCATACTTACGGATGGTTTGTTTCCTTCCACTGCTATATTCAGGGAACTGATTGTTTGTTACAGTACTCCATAAGAGTGCAAATGTTTTCTTGCTATCTCACCCTCTACCTGGTATGCTGCTATCCCTTCCCCCTCTGCCCACTTACTCATTTTCATGATCACTTATTCATTAACTGAATCCCAAACACAGCTCAAAAACAAGTAAAAAATATAACTTCTCAATAGCCAAATTTATTGAATTTACCAATGCTTATTTTTTCTTATTATTATTTTGCTTTTTGCTGATGCTGAATAGAATCCGAAAAAAACATTGCCACAGTCAGTAGTCAGTAGCCAGTAGCGCAGCCAAAAGGCAAGACCTATTGGTTTTGCCAGTGCTTGTTTCGCAACGCGTTGTAGTTCCTAAAGCTGTCTTGAAATTCCATATACACAATTACATTTCTGGCGTTTCTATGTGTATTGGTGATTTGAAATGTTTTTCCATTTTCTTCTTTGTACCTCACCCTAAACCTCAAAGAGCCCAATTACTTGTGTCTTTCTATCAACGGGCAATGTAATAATTTATTACAGACAAGAGTTTACAAATCAACTTGCCTCAATCACCTTTGTTATCTAGGACAAAGCGCAACCGGAGACACAGGCCACCACCTTTGGAGCGGTTCCGTTCAATGCAAAACTGGCAGTGGATGAACCTGACGGATTGCCTCTAGTTAGACAGCCTGGATCTGATGGCTTTAAAGTGGACTCCACTCCTCTATTTCAGGTGAGCAGAAGCACCGAGCCAATCCCAAGAGCAGAGGGTGTGGCTTTCCAACCTGGTGCATACAGTGGTGATATAAAATATTAGACCTATTGAAAGCTGAGGCAGATGGTTGATGCTTGCCTCCAGCTATAAGATTATCAGAGCTTTGAACCACATGAAGACGCATCACAGTATGATAAGTTGATATGGGAAAACATCTGTAGATGCATTTATACTGGCTGCAGGATACAGGTCCACACTTACAACACCACAACAAGAATGCAGATGTTAAAGCATATTTGATTCCTGTACCTTACTTGTTATAAGTTTATATTTCCTGCAGGGAGAGTGTGGTTGTGTATGTCAACTTCATACACAACCACATTCCCTGCGGGAAATGTAAATACAGCGCATCCATGGTGGCGCAAGGATTTTTTCTGCAGGTGCAAGAAAACTGACACATCGCACCATGGTTAAGGGTTTTTGGCGCATTGCTGGAGTTGGCGTGAAAACTGGCCCAACTCCAGCAATGCATCAAAATATAGAGGTGATGCCTCAATTTTGAGTGAGGCATCGTCTACTGTATCAGTATCATTATAAGGGAGTGTGAAAAGGTGGGAAACTTACCTTGCCCTCTATTACATTGGTCCTGTACATCACGCATACAAGTGGGTAGAGTGGGTAGAGTGTATTTATGTGCCGCCATTCTGTAAAAAAAGTGACGCAATGGTGACGCAAGGGGATGCAAGGGGCCTGTAAATAAGCCCCCTGTATCAAGAGTATTAAAATGCAGAATTCAGACACTAAATTATTGCTAACATTATTATTACAAGGTGATTCAAAGTCACCCTGTGTGACTTTTCATTGTCTTGTAAATATGTTTCTCTTTTACAAATAACTGCGTGAAAGGGGTGTTCCATGGAAGTTGCTGCGGGTGTTCCCCCGCAACATCCAGGGAACTTGACACATTCGCAGATTTACAAGATTTTGTAAACCTGGGATTGCGTTAGAAACCTACGCCCCCCTAAGGGAGGTGTAAGGAGGTGCAATGAGGGGAAATACTTTAATTTCTCCTCATTTTTTCCTCTTTTTAGAAAGAGGTAAGTGACTTTAATGATTGTTTTGTGCAGGAAGGGACACCTTCCTGCTCATAAACAGTCATCCCTTCAGCGCAGGCACCCTTTCAAAATAACGCAAGGGCTGGCGCCCGGCTGCTGTTTGTGCGCCGGTGCAGGGGAGAAGGTAAGGAATGCACCGTATCTTGTACATACAGTGCATTCCTGCCTTTTTATATTGACGCACGGCAGCACAGCTAGAAGGCTTGCTGCGCTTCTATGAGTCAAAATATTATAAATGAGGCCCTTTTGGCGTTCCTAAAGTTTGTTAATATGTGACCATGCAGGGTTGTAGCACGTGAGTGCAGATTAGAGATTCCCAACCTTTTTTAGGACTAACGGGTTAGACTACAGAGACTACACAAACCTTATCAGAATGAATACTCAGAACTCTGCCTTCAAGGGGATGTTTACAGAAATGCAGCATATGTTTATTGTTTATTGTCATCAATCGTATGATGAATTTCAGATCTCTGGAGGGTTTACCTTGAATCCAATCTTTAGACCTCACTCGCATGCCGGTTTCCTCAAATGTGCCTATATGTACCAGATTAGTTTCTCATGCAACAGGCGAAGAGGCAGTTGTGTTCCCTTGATTCAGAACGTCACCCACATTTAGACAAACTGGGGTAACTGATCACCATTTGTAGAGATGCCTTGTAATGAAAATCCTCTTCTGTAAGAATATGAGTGATACCGAAGCCAGAACCAACAATTCCCTGTGGTGCATTTAAATGAAGAGTATAATAAGCCTTTAAGAACAATGTCGGGAAAAAAAGATAAATATATGGGCTTACAAGGGACAATCTCAAATCCATTTGAGCTTATGAAATGTGTACTGACAACCAAACATACCAGCGTTGCAGTGCTGTGATTGAGTAAAGTGTTTAGAACATGGTTCGCAATCCAAACTATTTTGTATTTTTACTTCTGTTTAACATAATCTAAGATTGATTTGTGTGAAGGATACAGTGTAGTAGAAGGGTAGAATATCTGCCATTTTCCAAAATATTTTTGTGAAATGGGTTTGTAGTTTTGGATTATTTCACTATCCTTTTCCAGATTAAGAGAGGGGAGAATTTATAGTTATAAAGGTTCATATTTTTACTTTACTCTGCATAAAATGTGAGTGAGTAAATAAATAAAACCTATTTAAATAGCTCATAAACATTGAGCTGTAAGTCTCTCTGGTGTGGACCAGGTGATTTTACCTTTGATATTCTTGTACATATGTTTAGTTTATTTCACCGTGATATCCACTTCCATTCTGGTGGCAATAATAGTTCAGGAGTGGGTGCAGAAATCCAGGAATGTTGGAGTATTGCACTTAACCCGCATTTCTGTTACACAAGCCACTGTCTTCATCAAATCTAAGATTCTCGCTCGGTCACCAGTAGACAACTGATCACGTAAAACCTTAAAAATAAAACCTAGTACCGACCCTCTTGCAACCTCCTTGATTAATGCATCATTGATGGAGAGATGGTACCAGAACCCATGAAAAGATGACCTGTCACATTATTGAAAGTATTGAAACAATTACAGGTCGGGATCTAATTTATTCGATTTAAGTTAACTTATGGAGCGAGTTGTTTTTGTGTATCTTCAGCCCTATTTGAAGAGTAACAACCTAATGCATGCTCTCTAGAAATCTACGCTAACAGTGTATCAAACAAATCACAATCACTTTAAAAGAAGATTGCCATCAAATAGATGGCCAAAGCACATAGTGGTGCACCAATTTCTCCTTTTCCCTTGCTGTACTTCTTACCTTTGTCTTTTTCATCACGTATGGCTACAATGACTACAGAATGTCACTCTATGTACAGCCACAACAGAGGGCAAGTATAGCACAGCTAGGCAGCAGCAATGGCTACATTGGTTACTGATAGATATCCATACCATTTTAAAGTATGCAATGTACTCCCTAGAGCCCTTTTAGAAGTTGGGTAATCTTTTAGCACTCGCATTGCCAAGCTGTGAACTCCATTTAATTCACAACATTCTAGTAGACGTCTAATGTTTGCAAATGTGGCATGTCATTTGCAGTGCGGGTTGCCCATATCTGGAATTGCCTCACATTGCTCTTTCACTAAAAAAGTACCCTACAGACAGTTGCAAAAGAAACCCAAAACGTAGTTGTTCAAACAGTAAATTCTTGAGCCTCTGTGCATCCACTTGTCATCAACCATTGCCAGGAGGACATTTGGTGACTGTGTGCTTTAGAAATAAAAAAAATAAAGTAAATACATCTCACGGAATGTATTCAGAAGATCAGACGGTGTATGCCTAGGATGCAAAGACCAACTGTACTATTCAGTTAGTTTCTAATACAGCCAATGCTGACTCACATCTTTGCCTGCAAGGATTATTCACTGTGGCGATATGTAAAGGTGGGAATGTGTGGTACCAGTTGACTTGGTATATTGTGCACGCTTACTGTTTTGTTTAAAGTCGGCATGTCAGCCTTTAAAATCTTTGCGGAAAATAATTATTTTACAATATTGTTATTTTACAGTCAATTGTAATATGAAGGATTTTACTGGTTGGGATTGGAAAGTCTGTAAAAATGCCAATTTAGGGACAGATGTACTAAGCATTTTGGCAGTTGTAAAGGCTCTAATTCAGCGTTTGTGACCAGTACACAACATCTATCACCTTTAGTTACTGCTATCCTGAGGATGAGATCTTGGTTTGAGATTAAAAAGATATGTAAACCCCTTATGTGGTTATGTCACGGGTAAAACATTCTTGTTTTTTTACACTTGTTTCAGTTTTAAATGGGCATTTACATGTATTCCAATCTGCACGTTTATAATAACTGAAATCTTTTGTTCCTAGGTTTCCTTAGGTCGTGAATGGTACATTCACACAATCTATACTGTTAGATCAAAGGAAAATGCAAACAGAGGTATTGGTAAAAGAAGCATAGAGGAACATCATTCGATCTTTCAAGGAGTTCACCATAAAACGTCACTGAAGAATCACCAGAAGAGATCTGTTAGAGAAGCTCCACCCCTTGCAGCAGAGATTGGAGTTGAAAACAGCAGGGGAACTAATATCCAACACATTGCCCTTGACCGAGCAAACAAAAAACAGATTCCTCAAAGAGAGGTTATTCTTGATGGGATCACACCTAGGGAAGTGAATAACAGGGATACAGAGGTCAATATTGTCTCAGTTGTTGGAGGAGTTTCTGCTATGCTACTGGCAATCTGTTTAGTAGCAATTATTATTTTGTTGGTAAGGCGTAAACAGCAGTCTAAGAAGACAGAAGTACAGACTGGTTCAGGCAGCAGCGAGCCCATGATGCCACCACCTGGTTATAACAATGACAGCTCTGAAGTGTGAGCCAACATTCAGTGACATGGACCCACCTCTGTTACTGCCTCAAACCTTTTCAAATACTGTATTTAGCAATGGTGTGCTGTTTTGACAAAAATACAGGTTGTGTGGCTCCAGTTGTACTTGAACTCTTCGATTTGAAGTTGTACAGAATAGATAGAATCCAAACCAACTATTCTAATTTGCACAGAAAACAGTTGTGTCGGACGTATGCAATGCACTAAACACTAGGAGCTAATGAGCGAACACCATCAATGGGAAATATTTTCCACTGTTTAAAAAAAAAAAAGATATCTAATGGTGCTGAAGACCTTTTTTTCCTAAAGGAAAGATAAAATATATTACATATACTGAAGTGCCAACTTTGGAGACGCAATGATATCATTGATGAATTAAATTTTTTTACATTTTCATCTGAAGACATTAGTCTGTGAGAACGTTTGCATTAATTTGGAAGAAAACTTGCCAACGAAAAAAATGTTGACTAGACAATGCAATGTTACTATCAAACAGCAAGTTTGTTTTTCCTGTTTTTCACTCTGTTACTTCCTCGATTCTCTTTGCTCTGCTAATATAAGTTCTTATCAAACCAAAGATTGTTGTTGAACTCAAAGAATGCTCAATAGAGTGATAAGGCACTTTCCTTGAATGCTTGTCATTGGTTTAAAAGTATCTTCTGTAAGACTGTGCAGTAAGTTATTTTTTTAGTGTGCACAGTATGGATAAAAAAAAACAGAGATGTTACAACATATAATCTCTATAACAGGTAATAGGATTTCAACATTGAAAAGGTTCTATAAGAACTAAGCAATAGCTGTGTTAGAGTTTTTAATATTGAGTATTTTCTTTCTTAATTTGCAATTGAATTACATGTGTTCACAATATACCGAAAATATCAAATTGATGGGAACAAGCATTTATTTAATGTATACTCATTGTGCCTCTTGAGAAACACCCTCTTCTGCTACTATACATTCTTTACTTTAGAGTAGGAGAGCTAGAATGTTAGCATTGTTTAGCTGAGGTAAAGTTCTGTTGCACAGTATAACTCAAATACGCATAACTGTTTTCCTCAAAGAAGGTGTTTTTTGTTAATATTCAGTTTTTACTGTACGCTTTATTCAGGTGTTCATAGCTGTCTGTTCTTCTGTGGTACAACACTCTAAAAAAATATGCATGCAAGCATTTGTGGGAATGATCAACCACTAGCACTTGTGTAAAATTAATTTTCCATCCTGCTAAGAATCCCATAAGGATTTTTTTTACCATCTGGCCAAAACCATATAATTATGTAATGAAACCAAAAAGTAAAACATGATCTTTATATCCAAATCTTAGACAGAACTCAGTTTTAGCAAGTCATAACACATATTTATAAATATGCAGAGGGTAGGAGGCCGGTTAATTGTTATTATGTTTGTACATACTCCTAACCTTTCAATATTTACGATATGAGGGACGCTCGTAATGGCGAAGGATGAGTTTAAACGTGATTTGATTCTCTGAAAACGTTTCATATTGTAACATAAGAAAAACATTCTTGTGCATTATCTGTCAAGTAGAATGTATTTACTTCATATTGCATAGGGCTACCATGTGTAAATTGAAGACAAAAACAGGTTTTTTGAAAGATATATTCATTTTCTTGATCTTGAATTAAGGTTGAAAAATAGTGGTATTTTTTAGTTTCCTCTTCAAGTACAATTTGAAGTACATATAACATAATATAACATATTATGAAAGGGCACAAATGCCCTGCAACCACTCCCTTGAATGTCAATATTCAACGGTGGTACATGGTACAGATCAGCCCCTCTAAGGAAATACATGTTTACACATATACCACTTTCAATATTGCTTTTTGACCAACCTGGCAGCGATATTTATATGAAATAGGGTATAGTCTTCTTAATTGCCCATCAACCTAATAAGAATGGGTTTAGCATCAAAACATTAAAGTATGCATGCACAATTACTATATCTCTGTATTGTGCAAGCTCTGCCTTAAATATAATATGGGTCATTTATCTCTCTTTCTTAAAACACATTCAGTGTTTGTGGCTGCTGACGACAGGTGAAGAGTACCTGATGCTACACAGCAATCCACCTTGTTACATGACACTCTTTTATGTAGCTTCAGTAACAAAAGAGCACCAGTTAGTTTTGAACATTATTACATGTTTGTGGTACAAAATATTTATCATTTTAGTTTTTTATTTTTACTCAGGAAGTACACTTTTTATGGGAATTCATACACCATTCATATTTTCTTTCGAAATATGGACAACGTAGTTCATAGTCGGTATTGCGATCCATTGATGCCACAAACAACAACATAGGCGGCTTGCTGTATGCAAAGCTACTAGAACTGTATAAGCAAAAGTAAATCAATTGGTATATGGCTGTGTTGAGATCAGGTGAACGATGTAGCTGATTAAATGAACCTGGTGCTGAGATACTCTCTCTGTCTCTCACACGCACACAGTGCGGTGAATCTGTTTTATGTTGATTTATTTTTTTATTGCATTGTAGTACTAGCGGAGACTTGTCTGTTTGACATGCAATCACATTTCACTTGCAATTCAGATGCAGAAAACAGTAATATTTATATATGCCATGAAAACATGTAGATTATTTTGAAACTGTTTGCTTATTAAAACTCATTTGGTATTATTTTATAATTGTATCCTTCTGGATGTGATGTAAAACACAGACTATTGTGGAAGGAGAGCCTTTGAAGTGGGATTGACAAAATAAAATATACGCATGACTGCTGAAATGAAGCAGTTCCTTAAAAATGATAACATACAACAAATCGATACTAATTCATTTAACAAAGCTCTATACAATGTCGAAATAAGCATGTGTAGGTCAGAAAGTTTCACATTAGCTGCACCTTCAACATCAGTTATTGTAGTCATCTCTTGCTGATCCATCTACACATTCTGTGTGAATACCATAACATATTATTGCAAGGAGTTCTTCACAGAGATCCTGTCCTACACCGTCATGAATACTCTTCATTGAGAATGTTGAACAACTTTCTTCTTATTGCTAATATTAAGACATGCCATTAACGTATCACCTTTTCTTTAAAACTGTCCAATTTAAGGAAAGCCAGTACTGTAATTTGTAACATGGACCTCAAAGTGCAATCTGGTCTGCAATAAATGTCACTTTTTCACTCTGGTGTCATTGCGTTCTTTTTTTAAAGTTTTAAATTGTCCAATCACCAAATGCATAGATCTTGTTTTATGGTGTAACATTACTAAATACATTGTAAGCAAATTAATGTATTTTAATCATTTGTTTGAAAAGATTTTCAATAAGTCTCCCTTTGATTTCTATATTTTCATCCTGCTATTCCCACCAACTGTTATACACAAAATCGAATCTTTTTTGAGATAAGCATCTATTGCACTATGGGACATAGTATCAAGGACCGGTGTTAAAATTATCGCAGTTTTATCGGCAGGAAAGTGCCGATAAAACAGCAATAATGGGCTTGATAATACCCCCTTGTTGATTCCCATAGAAGTCCATGTTAACACAAGAACATGGGCTTCTATCGGAATTAACAAGGGCGTATTATCAAGCCCATTATCGCCGTTTTATGGGCAATTTCCTGCCGATAAAACGGCGATAATTTTAACACCGGTCCTTGATAATATGCCCCTATATTTTTCCAAGTAAAACTAAAAATGACACTTAATCAGTGCTTTCGTATGTACATATTATTGTGTTCTGTTCTAGCAAGGAAACATTATTTATATACCTTTAACTTGATACCTTTTATCATAATTATGTGCCACACAGATTGTGGCTTTGTCCCCTCATGAACCAGGATAGGAAACAACACTTTACATTGCAAGTGGCAAATTCATATATTAAATATGAAATGTGTCTGAACTTCTGACCAGCGCTAACCATTGCAAAGGGCCTCTTTGATCAGGCAGTGCAGGCCCATAGTGCAAGGAAAAGCATAACCTGATAATAAGAATAGTCCTGAGTCAGATCTTTCAACTGATGTGGCATACTAGCTCATGTTCTTAGTCCCTAGTAGTTGGAATTTAATATAGTATACAAAAAAGTGATAAATGGAATTCTTGAATTAATCCCAGCCACTGAGATCACTAGGGCAGGATCCCAATCTATTGTTATTTTGCACACCTTACCAACTCAGTTTAGACCCAGCAATGTGCATATCCAACTTAACCATGCTCTGACTGGAACAGTCCAGCCTAAACTGCCAGGCCAGGACCTCCCTAAGTGTCACAGGTATGCCCAGATATGGGTCTCTGTACAAGCCACTTCTATTTTGATGCCAGGCCTATATTCTGTCCCA
This sequence comes from Lissotriton vulgaris, assembly GCF_964263255.1. Lineage (NCBI taxonomy): Eukaryota > Metazoa > Chordata > Amphibia > Caudata > Salamandridae > Lissotriton > Lissotriton vulgaris. The sequence continues at coordinate 1,192,696,834 of NC_141696.1, read as the reverse complement.
GTCTAATCCTGGTTGCAGACAAACTAAACTGCTTAACGTTATCATAACAGTATTATAAATTAGAGTAAAATTATATATGAGAAAAGGGCAACAAATTGTATAAGAAAAGAGGTGAAACCACCGAAGAACACTAGTATCTTCTACATTTCTGTTGCAGTTTTACTAGGGGACAGTATCTTGCACTGAAAAGCAGAAAACTGTTTTTTTTTAAATCGGCTCTGTTTGCAGTCCTGTATTCAGACCAAACCAAATAGCAAATCTACGGACTAACCAGAAAGCTCCAGTGGGCAGGTGAAACACAGTAAGAGGGGAAAGCAAGAAATAGACGCAAGGCATGTGCAACGGATACAAAACACATCCAATCTTGAGCAAAGATTGCCACTCTGGAGTATTGTATCTAATTTTGGGCCATATTACAAACAACTAGCGATATTTATCGCTAAATGGGCTTAGCGAATATTTTTTTAACGCCAAGCATCGCCAGATATTATCGCAGAGATAACGTGCTATTAGCAATGTTTATCTCTAAAGCGATATAATATCCGGCGTTAGCGGCGAAATGCGTGAATATAGCTGGTAATCCAGCAATATTCACGCATTATCGCTAATGAGGACTTAGCCATAATATCCAACTCCCATTGGATATAATGGCTAAGAACTGGTCTGAGCAGGCGTTAGTTTTTGGAGATATTCTCGCTTAGCGCGAATATTTCCATCGCTACGCCTGCCTTGCTAATAGGCGATAGCGACGTTAGCGACTGCTTTCAATCGCTAACAGGTTGGGTACGCCCACTTTGCATGTCATTAGCGATAAATATCGCTGACATGCAAAGTGGGCCCCAAACCACTCGCTATCGCCTATCGCCTACAAGCTGTCGCTAACTGCTGTTAGCGACAGCTTGCTAATAGGGCGAAAACGGCTGCTAAAGCGGCGATAATCACAAATCGCCCACCTTGGTAATATGCCCCCATGTTTCTTGACAGTCTATAGTGAGAATGAAAAAAGGGTACAGGAAAGGTTACTTTTAGATAGTGTTGTAAATACCCTTAAATAGGGGGCACACCCAGATAGATTTCCATAAACTTAAATGGTATTTTCTGATCAATTCCTTACATTATAATAGGTAAAGCTCATCTGTCAGAGATACTCTTATTTACAGGGGGTATTTGTACCTGCAGACACCTTTACCCTGATCTCTATAAGTAGTAAGACACACACAGCAATTGGTGTTTATAATGATTAGTTATATATTGGGTACAATCAGTACACAAACCTTGTGTATACAAATTATAAGAACTATTACAAATATTAGGAAAACCCAAAGCATTTCTACTGTCTAAACTAGACTAATGTGCCTAAGGCTAACTAAATAGTATTTAGCTTCAAGAGAATAAGTGCAGTGTGCAAGCTCGTGGAGCATCAAGTAAACAGTGCCCTACTACTGACACTGGTACATTTGGTGCTTTGACTGGAATATCACAAGCGCTCGAGAGAGGCTCATGAAGATTGAATGAAACTGGGTATTTGGCCTTCTATTTTTTTTAAGCACTGCATGTTTCTTTTTTAAAAATATTATAGGTCCCTTCAGATGTTTTGGTTTACACGCTTTGCTTGAATTTTAATTGTACTACCTTCTGTCTGGTCTGAGGAGTTTCCTGTGGTGCTCACTGCTGATGGCGCCAGCGACGCTCACCTAGGCAAGCAAAAGGCTCTCTCATGGCTCCTTGCATTTGTGCCATAACTCCGTCCACTCAGAGCTGATTGCAGTGGATGGAAAACTATACCGCCATCTGACCTGCTCTGGGTCTGGGGACATATTATAAAAGACAAGGGAAACCCAAAGACAATTGGTCAGGGACCATGGGTAATCAATTATTTTAAAGACTTGGTCCCTAGACAAGGGTTAATGTGAGTAAACAATAAATATACTCAATCAGTTCTATATTTTACAGCTGTCCAGCCGGACAGGGGTTTTAATATGCGCTTGCTTAAATATATACTAAATAAAGCAAGAAGCAATTACAGTGGGACACAAGCCTGTATCCAACTTAGTGGGAAGGACGTACAACATGAAAACAGAAAGGCTCAGGCAGAGTAAATTATTTGTATGGGGCGCATTTTGATATACCACCAACACAGAATCCATGGGTCTCTTAGAAGAGTACAGATAGTAACACAGGCAATCCAACAGAAAAATGTAAATTAGGGGAGACCTATTTAAGAGGACGGAATCACATCACCCACCGAGGTGGCCTGCTTCATCATTTGGGATCTCCTCTTGGCTGCAACCTAGTGCCGCCAAGAAGCTACGACTCCTAGCACGTGTTTAGGAGGAGTACACAGATGTTTTAGTATGATCCGGTGGCTAATTCTCCTAAGATTGATGGAGCATTGAACAGTGTGGTGAAAGTGCTGTATGCAGTGTGTAAAGTGAGTGATTAAAATTGACTACCAGGAGAAAATACATTTATTAGGTATTCCGTGGTGTCAAGGATTATAAGTAGTGTAAGCGCGGTCTGAAAAAATGTGCGAGCGCGATGGTCAAAGCAATCTTGATCATAAATTGATCCTGGCCTTCCTTAGGACCTGGTTGTTACTACTACTGCAAAATATAAGTGAGTAAAAACTGAAACATAAAAAATTGCCAATACAATTGGAACGATACAACCAACTTATACCTGTGTAATACTTTTGGTAGGCACTACAGGGATGTTTGGTAAACACCTGTTGAAAGAGAAAAAAAAGAGCAAGATAGACTCAGAAATTAATGCACATGTGCTGTCTGTATTTATGAGAACATCTTCAATCAATGAAATATTCAACACATATTATGTGGAGAGGCAATGTATCAAAGCCCTTACCCGTATGCAATGGGGAGGACTACCCACTGCTCCTGGTAACAACTCAGGGCGTGAGGCGATGCTCTGTAAACAAAATAGAAAATGGAAATAATACTAAGGATTAAAAAAATGGTGGACCCTCATGGAACCACCACTTGTGCTAAATAGCATCAAGAGGGTTTATCAATATCACCACCCAGCCGTGGAGTATGATAAATGGCAAACCTACTCGGCACCTGAAAAGCTAGAGGTATACTCGCCAGGATAGTGTAGTGCCAAGCTCATACCAAGGAAAAATTATTAAACCAACGAAGTGGGGTTTAGAGAAGCGCAAGAGAACAGGTGACCGTTGTTCTCTACTGGTATATGTGTCTCCCAACATAACATGTAAACGCCATAGAGATTTAAACCCATAAAGTACTTGAAACCAATACCATGATAAGAGTTGCAACCGGGCTCCGATTAGTATTGCATAGCCCAGAATCCGAAAGCAGGAGAAAACAGCCCCCACCAAACCTGTTGCACTTACCTGTCCGTCGCTACCTCGGACCCGAATCTGGTTGTCACGAGCAGTAGCTGATGGTGGTGTGCGCGGGGTTATATAGGGTATTCTGATAGTCGTTAAAGCTGAACACCTGTGGCTGGCCGTTAAAGTCGCGCTCAAGAATGCGTCATGAGGCATGTAAATATAGCCGCACCAGTACGGTGCTCGCACAGGCGTTCTTGTCATGTCTTCAAAAACTACCAACAACCGCTGGGGAATAAGGGTAATGTAGTTCTGCACACCAAAAAGGCTGAGCAGCATATACAATGAATAACACTCCTTAGCACACATGAGAACTGGGGTCACCAATTCCACAGGGGGTAGCTTGGCACGAGCAGGTAGGCACCCAAAAGCTTAGGTGTAAAGTAGTCATACAGCCCACACACCCACTGAGACAGGAAACGCACACAATAACTGACGCAGCACCAGGTGGTCCGTTAAAATCAATATACTTTTATCTGGATCAAATTCAGGGTAATAAATGTAGCATCAACTCATTAGCAACAGTTCATTATCAAAGCATCAGTGAATTCATTCAGTATTTCATTAAAGAAGCAGAGTAAACATTTCATGAGATAACTCTATGCAATTCTATTTTCTTAGAATTCATTCAACATTTCATTAGGCAGAAGTAAAATCCATTTGTGTAAAGGAACAGGCAACATTTCATCATAGCGGCCTAGATATCAGGAAAGCCATCCTTTGGGAACTTAGGCAACATTCCATTAACCAGGTCTCACTAGCAATTATCCTAAGCACCTCTGGGGCCTGTCATCATATTAGCCTAAGCAAGAGCACTGAATCAACAGGGCACATCAATACTGTCCACTCTGCTCCTGCGGTCCAGAAGTAATCAGGGGTTAACTCTCTTAACCAGCAATTACCAGATGTTTACTGTGGGCCCTTGCCCAGTCCAGAAAGCCTTGCGGAGGCCAACGGGGCCCAACAACAGTCTCCCCAGGGGGGGTCTCAGGCCCTCTGCCCATCCACCTGGGGGGTTACCTCTTTCTTCGGCCCTCCCGGGGCCCTTGCGGAGCGGTGCAGGATGATGGGCACTTCATGGGTAGGAGTAGGGGGCTCGCGCTGGTTCGGGAGCCCCCACCTCTTCGGTATTACGGGACTGCACAGATCGGGGGCTTGCCCGCTCCTCTGAGCCCCCTCGACGGCATCGGAGCTGGTCTCAGGCCTTCCTTGGCCACCTTGGGCCCGGGATCCAACCAGGAAAGGTCCACAACGGCGCTCCCGCAGCTGCCAATGGCAGTGCGGCCTGGGGGGCGTGGTGGCAGGGCCCAATGGGAGTGCGGTGGGGCCGAGTCCGTGGCGACTCCCCCGTCGCGTAAGGCAGGATAGAGGGTTCAGGGCCTAGCATGGCCCGCTCTGAACTCTGGCGGCCCTCTTCTAGCACCAGGGGCCACCGCAATAACACACAGCGGGGCCTCCCCAGGCAAGCGCCGGGCCGCGGCGGTGAAGACGGTGACAGGCGGCATCCGGCCAGCGCAAGGCAGCAATCCCCGGGCCGCGGCGGTGAGGTCGGCCGTGCTCTCGGTGATAAAGCGCTGCAGGGGTCTCACAGATGACCGGGGCTGCGGCGGTGAGTCAATCAGGCGGCGCTTCAAAGGACACAGCGCAATTAAAGGCAGGATGGCGCTTGGCGATTATAGCGCCTCAGGGGTCACAGCGCTAGGGACGTACAGGCAAGTCCTTAACAGCACAGCACTCAGGAGGCTCGGCACAGGGGTACAGGGCAGTACAGCGTTTGGGAGTGATAGCGCTTATCAGGCAGTTCAGTTCAGTTCAGGCAGTTTAGGCAGTTCAGGACCACACAGGGGGCACAGGCTGAGCAGGGGAGCGTGTGATGGGTAGAGCGCTGGTACCTGGTTGATCCCCCAGCAGTCCTTCTGGTAGATAGATGTTCTCCTTGGCGCTTGATGGTTCCTGCGCCCTTCTTAGGCAGTTTTTTTGGGGGGCTTGTTGGTGGCTTGAGGACAGGCTGGTTCCTGTAGCTCCCTGCAGGTGGGTCCCTGGGTTCCCCCACTCTGGGCAAGCTCCTGGCTACTAGGGTGCTACTAAAAAGACCACTCCCTAGTAGCAGGGGCCTGTGGCAGCCCTGTTGGTAGGAGAGAGCACCTGCACCTTAGCACTGGTTAGCAATGGTAAGGCGCCCGGAGTCCTAGGTCCAACAAAAAAAGGAGGTGGAAAAAACAAGGCAAGGGCGAAAACAACGGGGAAAGACCACCCTAGGGCTGACAGGTCTAACAGCACATGTATCACTTTTAAACTAACATAGGTATGTAATGCGTTTCCACAAATTCAAACATAAATAATGCACAATAGATTAATCTTCCTTCTTCTTTGTTGCTTACTTTATTATGTGCAAGTCTTCCCAGATAATTCTCTACAGCCTATAGAATGAGCTGTGTCAATGCCTGTACGCGCCTACCATGTGTTCGTCATGTAGTCAAATGATGCCACCCCCGCTAAGACACATGGGTAATGTAGTGCAGTGCACAAAAACCCGATTCTATTGTGTCGCTCACGAAGATAGATGCTCCCATAGGCTGAAATCATGTATATGAGGAAGCAAGGAGGCTACATCTAGATTTTTGTACTGGACTTCTAGGGCCACTGGCGACTGTGGTGACTGTGCAGCAAATAGTAAGCGCTCGCTCTTATCAAATGTCAGCCAAACCATCATCATGTAGCTCATACGTTTAAGGTTCTGGGAAAGTACCAGTCGCATAGTGTGTGTATTCTCCGCAAGCATACATAATGAACCATCAGTTTAACTAAGGCTGTGTGCAATATTGACATGCAAAAGGTGCCAGCGTCAGAGAATGGTGAGTCTGGTTCCACACTATTGTGCAGTGCGCATTGAAGTCCCATGCCACACCGTGTAAATGTCTGGTGTATGTTGTGAAGAATGTGCACATACTTCATTTTTTGACAGGGATATTCCCCTTGGGATTATAAACTGTGGTTTCTTAGCTTGGACAACCGGAGTGGAAATATCAGTGGTACAAATTCAAATTCAAACTAGGGTCCAGTGATCTCGTCATTAAGCCCCTCAGAGTCACAGCGTAACTTAAAAACCCACCACTGTTCTTTTTTTTTAGGAATCTGGAGACATCAGTGATATGTGCTGGTATGTATGGCTGCTCAAGGATAGTCCAGACCATCTCCTCTGGCTTATGTTTAAGCTCAAGGAAGTGGTTGGTCAGTCTCGTTGATTGTTTTTTACACCAAATGGGGCTCTTGTGCTCCATGATCCTCTGTTTAACCTTTCTGGTTGTCCTTCCCACATACTTCTTGAAACAAGGGCATGTTATCAAATAGATGACTCTCTCGCTGTTGCAGTTTGTATGCTTGATTTGTCTCCAGGGTCTATTGGTACCAATGTCTAACTCAGTGGTGTGTTTAGTTTGTGGACAAATCGTGCATGTACCACATGGATAGTGTCCCTGGACCGCTGGTATGTTCCAGAGCATTTCCTTTCATGGGGCAGTTCCACCTCTTGGACACCTGTGGACAAGACAAACCCGCAAGTTAGTGCCTCTTTTAAAAGAGAAAAGGGGAGGAGGTATTTTGTCCTGTCCTACATTTAGAATGTGCCAATGTTTGCGCACAATCTTTTGGATCTGATTTGACTGTGTGCTAAATGTGTTTACACAAGTGAGTCTCGTGAGTGGAGGTTTGGGAGCCGCAGGTTCTATCAATGCTTCGCGATTGTTGTTGGAAGCTCTTTTGTAAGACTGACGTACAATTTCGTGAGGTATTTCCTAGCCTAAAGATTCCGGGATAGCACGGTGGCATGTCTTTCAAAGTCTTCTGTAGTCGAACAGTTGCGTCTGAGCCGAAGGAACTGGCCAAACCGCAGCCCATCATGCAAGGATTTCGGATGGAAACTGTCAACTGTTAATAGCGAGTTTTTTGCCATGGGTTTCATATATCATTTGCTTTCAAGACCCCTCGCAGATTGAAAAATGCGTAAGTCAAGGAAAGGCAGACTAGTTTTACTGGAATCCATAGTGAAGTTTAGAAAGTTGTTCTGTGTGTTCAGCCATATGTGGAATTCCGTTAGCGTGTCCGCATCTCCTCTCTGTATGACAAGAATATCGTCTATATAGCTTCTCCAATCCATATTGTGTCCCCAGAATGGATTGTTCTCAGTGTGTACACAATGTTGCTCGATTAAGTGTACAAACAAATTCGCCAGGCTGGGGGCGAAAACGCTGCCCATCGAAGAACCAGATGTTTGAAGGTAGATTTGGTCTTCAAATCTGAAAATGTTTTCAGTCATACTCAGCCTGGCACATTCCATAATGAAGGGAACAGGTGTGCTCATTGCACGGGAACTTTGGTCTAAGAGTGACCTGACAGCATCCAGTGTCTCTCCCTGGGGGATACAAGTGTAGAGGGATTACACGTCAAAGCTGATGAGGAAATCCATCTCAATATTAAAATCAAACCGAGGGAGAAGTTCTAAAACATCCTTCGTGTCTTTAAGTTAAGTGGGCATCGCTTTCACTGGAGGTCTTAAAAAATGGTCCACAAACATGGATAAGGGTTCCAGGAGCGAGCCCAGTACCGAAATGATGGGTCTCCCCGGTGGGGGACGCTGGGGCTTGTGTACCTTGGGTAACACATAAAAGTATGGCATTACCGGATGAGTCGTTACGAGAAAGCTGGCCTCCTGGGCTGTCACCCAGCCCTCTGTTCTGGCGTTCTCCACCAGATCACTGATCGCATTCATGAGCCTCGCTGTCAGGTCTGTATTTAGGAGTCGATAGGACCGCTTGTCTATGAGTTGCCTCAGGCATTCAGCCCGATAGTCAGAGGTGTCCATGATGACGCTAGCACCGCCCTTGTCGGTGGGCTTGATAGTAAGGGTGGAATCCTAAGTGAGGGAGTCAAGTGCTTGTTTTTCTATGGTGGGTAGATTATGGTAATGGTTCGTGCTCAATTTAGAAAGTTCATGAGTCACAGCAAGTACTTGTTCTGGTACTTCATGGCTAGTAGGATTAAAGGTTGAATTAGCTCTTAGACCGCTGTCCAAATCTTCGTCACCAATCATGGTATCATCTCCCGGTTTGTCCTTGAAGAAAAAATTGAGTCTTATTTTCCTGAAAAACCGGGCCAATTCGCACTGAATCAAAAACGGATCACCGGAGTTTGTCGGTACGAACCCTAGTCCTCTATTAAGGACTGTTTATTCAATTTCCGTCAGAGGGTGTTTACTCAAATTGACCACTAGTCGCTGCTCGGTCCTGCACCTGTGGACCCTTCTTTGTGCTGAGTAGGCTCCGCTATGATGTTGGTGAGCTCCAATGTCCTTATTGTCCCCTTCTTCTTCCTTGGGAGCGTCCCCGACCCTGCCATAAAAAAGGCTGATTTTGAAAAAACTATGGTGGTGGGTGGAAGTGCAACATCTGTGGATGAAAAGGTACATTTGGTTACTGCCAAGGTGCCGGGGGCAACCATTAGCCCTGCTGGTGACCTTTCCACTGTTTCCTGTTGTTACCTCCCCTGCCTCTTCTATGTTGTGCAGGTTGTTCTGTAGAGTCTGAGTCACTGACACCGAGGATGAATAGTTAGATCTGTACCTATTGCCTCTTTTGTTAAACTCTGGTGGTATATAGCTCTCATGGGTATATGGATACGCCTTCTCTAAAGAGATTCGTGCCAGGTCCTTCTTAAACTTTTCAATCTTGGTTAGAAGGATACTGTCTTTAATATCCTTATTTGACTTGTTTGTTTCTTCAAGATTCTTATTGAAAGCCACATTGGATAATGTAGTTTTTATTTGCCCCTCTAGCACTTGAATCTCAGTGAGTATAGCATCAGCGATGTGCTTTGCGGTACTAATGATTAAAATCAGCCTATCGCGCGTACAGCGCCATGCTATCAATGACCAATTTTTGAGAAACAGTTTGTCTTGCAAGAAGAGTCTAGGGGTGTTCGTGACAATTAGACATGTAGGCGCGCAATTGCCACAGAGGTTCTCCGTCATTATCGCTCCATGAATACTTGTGCGGGTATGTGATTTTTTAAGGAGCAAGAGTTTTGACCAATCGTCTCCGACACTAGCCCCCACTGTGGGAGTTAAGTCGATAATGCTCGGGTTGTAGTTAAAATAGTTCGATCTATGTCCTCATCAAATGCCAGACCTATGAATTCTGCCATAGTGGAATCTCAAAATAAACCCAAAATGAAGAAAGAAGAGAGAAACTAGAGTGTTTTAACACACAACAGTGGTGCTGTGTGCTGTCTAAAAAGACCCGCAGCCAAAGCTGCTCAAGAACAATACAAAACCAGATAGGAAAAGGGTCTAAGGGAAGTTTATTTTTTTTTTTTTTTTTTTTTTATTGATATTTGAGTTGCAAGCTTAAAGAGATTATAACATAATTCCTTCTTGAAATGGTATTAAGATACATGTTACACAGCATATTCAAAAAAGTATAAAGCAAAACGATACAGAGTATCAAGAAATAGATGATACATGAATAGCCAATATAGAAAGTTTGTTATATCATTACATCATCAGTCCATTTCTGAATTGGTAACCAAGTTTTTAACCCAAGTTGTTTCCTTTTTTCCCCCTTGGTAGCATATATTGCTGATTCAAGTTTAAATCTAGCAAGGAGACGTCCCCTCCATGTAGAAAAAGATGGTGGATCTGTACTAATCCAATCCTGAGATATGCATGCACGAAATTCAGCCATCATGATGAATAATAAGTTGGTTTGTTCAATGTCTTTTGAGTTTTTAGAGACGCCAAATAATATAAGTTCAGGTGATAAGATAATATTTCTACAAAGAATGTGTTCAATAAATTTCTGAACATCACAAATTAATCCATTGAGTTTTACACACGAATAAAACATATGTAAAGTGTCGGCCCCTCTTAACTTACACCGATTACATTTAATTCCAGTGATGCTCCCCCATTTCAGAACTTTTGCCGGCGTATAATATAGGTCACACAAGATCATGTAATGTTGAGTGCGATTACGCCCAGAAAATAAAATAGAGGTGGCCATTTTAATTGATTCTTCTAAGAATACATCCTTTGTACCTAGCTTCTCTTCCCATTTATCCCTCAACTTGTTAAAGTCATCCGCAAGGTAAGTCATTAAAGTATTATAGTAAAACCCAATTCTTCTTTTATTATTTAGACTATCTATAAGTAAGATTGAAGTTAAATCATGTCTTTCTACATTGGATGGTGAATTTAGAAAACTATGAATCTGTAAGAGTTTGAAATAATCATAAGAAGGAATTTTAAAATTACTTTGTAGTTCACTGAAAGATAGTAAAGTTTCAGAATGATTATATAAATCAGAGAGAGCAGTAATCCCCTTATCATTCCATTTTTTCATCACCTGGTCTCTAAATATAGTGGGAAAACAGTGAGTTGAGTTTAGTGGCGTATATCTAGTGATTTTTCTAATTCCCACCACTTTTTTAATAATTCGCCAAGCTTTATATGCTGCAACCAATATCTTAAATTTTGTTTTTTTATAATAGCTTGGCTCAATGAATTTTAACAAATGATGATTCGCATCGGTACCTACTACCATTTCATAAATATTTGGATATTGTGCCCAAACAATAGGGATTTTATTACCCACAATTAGGGGAAACATATATTGAAGTGCGGCAGCTAAATAATAAAATAAAAAATATGGTGCGGCCCATCCCCCCCTATCTTTCGGTATAATCAACTTCTTATATGCTCTTCTGATGCCTTTATAGCCCCACAAGAATCTTATTGCTGTTCTTTCAATTTCTTGAAAAAAACTTAGGGGAAATTCCAAAGGGATTGTTCTAAATAAATAAAGAAATTTCGGCAATATTAACATCTTCAAAACATTGTTTCTGCCATGAAGAGATAAATGTAAATGATTTATTCTTTCCAAAGTTAATTTAGCCTTTTTAAGGATTGGGATGTAATTAATACTAGGTATCTTAGAAATAGGTATAGTTAATCTGATGCCTAGGTAAACTGCTTCAGTAACTATATTTGTAATAGGAGGTGGGTTTGAACCTGTAAACAAAATTTGTGTTTTAGATAAATTTAATTTATACCCAGAAAAAGATCCGAATATGCCCGCTAATTCTTCAATTCTCAAAAACGTTCTTTCAATGTCTTTAGTGACCACTACTAAATCATCAGCATATGCAAGGGCTCTGTATATCGTACCTCCTAGTTGTAGTGGAACTATGCTTTCCTCTCTATTTAGCTGATTAAGAAAGATATCTATATATATAGCAAAGAGAAGAGGAGAAGACGGGCATCCTTGGCGTGTTCCTCTTTGGATAGGAAATAATGCAGATTTATTATGACCTATTCTTATTGCGGACACTGGATTTTTATATAATGCCTTAAATGCAATTATTGTTCCTGGCCCAAAACCTTTCATAGATAACACGTCCCATAGATAGGGCCATGCCACTCTATCAAATGCTTTTTCAGCATCTAGCAGGGTGATACCTATTGGAATTTTAGAGGCTTCTGACCAGTCCATCATTGCTATAATTCTGCGTATATGGTCCGCCGTGTCTCTATTGGGGATAAAGCCATGTTGCCAGCGGGATATAATTGTTGGTATAATTCTTGAAAGCCTCGTGGCAAGTATTTTTGAGTAAACTTTACTGTCAGTATTAATCAAATATATTGGCCTGTAAGAGGCTGGGTTGAGTGGATCTTTATCCTTTTTTAAGAATGTCATAATTATTGATTCCGCCCAAGAATCTGGAGGTAAGCCTTTCTGTGCCTCTAAGAATACAGACAGCATATCACTCTTTATATGTTTTCTAAAGGGCCTATAAAACTCTAGCGGAATAAGATCAGGGCCCGTCGCTTTGCCCATTGCTAATGATTTTAAAGCAAGTTCAATTTCTTCCCATGTGATCGCGGTATCTAGCATTGCTTTTTGGTCATGAGAGAGGAATGGCAGAAGATTTCCCATGGCAAAGTTCAGACACATATCAGGTGAATAATTATCGTCCTCTGGTGTATATAGTTTGCAATAAAACTTACGAAAAACTTCCAAAATTTCCTCTTGTTTGTTATACACTTGCCCTGTTTCGTCCTGAATTGTATTAATGGTATTATATACTTCTTTTTGTCTGATTCTATTTGCCAAGATTTTCCCTGTGTTTTCCCCTATCTCATATATATGGGTTCTATAATTTGCCATCAGTTTTGCTGATTTTTCTGCAAAGAATTCGTAACAGATAGATTTGCTAATTGCCAACCTTGATTCTATATCCGAGATTGGTCGATGATGTATTATTGCTGTAATTAGTTCCTTCTCCCAAAATAACATTTTCTGAAAAACCATCTCATTTTTTTCACGCATAATTTTCTGTTTTTTAATTGTATATGAGAGAGTCTCACCCCTTATCCCTGATTTGAACGTATCCCAGACAATCTGTAATGATGCTGTGCCTCTATTAATATCAAAAAATTCTTTCATCCATAAGGCCAATGTATTTATATAGTCAGAGTCAAGTAATAATTTGCGATCAAAAGTCCAGGATCTCGGTTGAGTAATTGTTTCATCAGTTTTAATTTCGATCAATATTGGATTATGGTCAGATATTATGCGTGGAAATAACTCAAAGTTTGTATCATAAATAAATGATTTTTTAAGAAAAAAGTAATCTATGCGTACACATTTTTTATGAGGATGGGAGAAGAATGTGAACATAGGAAGTAAAGATTTTTTTTCATAAGCCACATCAGCTAAACCATGATCTAATACCAATGACCGTAATGACAAAAATGTTTTTTTTTTAATTCCCTGATAGCAAGATATATCAGATATATCTCTATTCGAATCTAAGTGAATATTAAGGTCACCACAGAATATCAACAATGGAGACCAATCAGAGAGTTCAAGGTTTAAACTATCTAGAATACCTGGATCGTCTACATTTGGAGCATATACAGCACAAATCGTCCATAATACATTATTAATTTTAAACTCTGCTATTGCCCATCTACCATATTTGTCCGCTTTATGTCGAATTAGTATACCTAAACCCTTTCTGAATAGGATGGCCACACCTTTTGTTGTAGTACCTTGAGATGTACATACCGCTAGCTGCATACCTAAATCTTTATATAAGTGTCTGTCCTTCCAAGTTATATGTGATTCCTGAATGGCTAATATATCAGTTTTCATAGATTGTATAATTTGTGCCGCTATTCCCCTCTTCTTCCTATTATTTAACCCACATATATTCCAAGAACACACTTGTAACTTTCCCATCTATAACAATATTTATAACAATGTATATTTAACACATAGGGCAACACATAAAATATCACCTCAATCAGAAAATATAAATGTATGACCTTAAAAGATTTAATTTTTTTCTCTCTAGCAGGCCACCTATCCAAACATAACAGTGTAACTACACATACCAAAATAATAATACAGCATCTGTTTTTGCTTGCAACTTTGTTTTTTTCCCTCACCCACCCCTCGCCCCTCTCTGGGCTCCCCCTGAGCCCCCCCCCTCCACCCCCACCCCTCAGTGCTATCAGGGCAAAGGGACATAGTGTCCCTTATATTGATGATGTGATGAGCGCTAAGTGATTCTCATCATGTGGCTCAACTCATGATTATTATACTTTATTCATAATCATTAAGGCTATAATTAACTCAGTCATATTTAATCCTTTCAAAACCAAATTTTATCCTTCATTTAATATGTCAATTGTTATTATTATTCCGTTTCTTCAAATTTTTCCCATTTTTCCCCTTTTTTTTTTTTTTTTCCTTTTAAGTTTGGTCGTAATTCATGTTTCCCTTGTGTTTTAATCAGAATTCAAAAAAAGAAAGTTTCCAGAAAACTTCTCAGAGAGAGGCCAAAAATTCTTTGGCCGCTGCCTCGGATGTAAAAAAAGTAGATCGTTCCTTATGTATCACCTTGAGCTTGGCCGGATTTAATAGAAATGCTTGAGCTCCTTTTGCCTGAAATGGTGTAATCAGTTGTCTTAATTGCCATCTTAACTGGACCGTAATATGGCAGTAGTCTGGTCGAACAAAGAACTCAATATCCTGAACCTTGCGCTTCTTATTTGGTCTTGCTAAATCATAAAGAGCTTCTCTTGCAAGAAAATTGTTAATAGCGAGTTTTTTGCCATGGGTTTCATATATCATTTGCTTTCAAGACCCCTCGCAGATTGAAAAATGCGTAAGTCAAGGAAAGGCAGACTAGTTTTACTGGAATCCATAGTGAAGTTTAGAAAGTTGTTCTGTGTGTTCAGCCATATGTGGAATTCCGTTAGCGTGTCCGCATCTCCTCTCTGTATGACAAGAATATCGTCTATATAGCTTCTCCAATCCATATTGTGTCCCCAGAATGGATTGTTCTCAGTGTGTACACAATGTTGCTCGATTAAGTGTACAAACAAATTCGCCAGGCTGGGGGCGAAAACGCTGCCCATCGAAGAACCAGATGTTTGAAGGTAGATTTGGTCTTCAAATCTGAAAATGTTTTCAGTCATACTCAGCCTGGCACATTCCATAATGAAGGGAACAGGTGTGCTCATTGCACGGGAACTTTGGTCTAAGAGTGACCTGACAGCATCCAGTGTCTCTCCCTGGGGGATACAAGTGTAGAGGGATTCCACGTCAAAGCTGATGAGGAAATCCATCTCAATATTAAAATCAAACCGAGGGAGAAGTTCTAAAACATCCTTCGTGTCTTTAAGTTAAGTGGGCATCGCTTTCACTGGAGGTCTTAAAAAATGGTCCACAAACGTGGATAAGGGTTCCAGGAGCGAGCCCAGTACCGAAATGATGGGTCTCCCCGGTGGGGGACGCTGGGGCTTGTGTACCTTGGGTAACACATAAAAGTATGGCATTACCGGATGAGTCGTTATGAGAAAGCTGGCCTCCTGGGCTGTCACCCAGCCCTCTGTTCTGGCGTTCTCCACCAGATCACTGATCGCATTCATGAGCCTCGCTGTCAGGTCTGTATTTAGGAGTCGATAGGACCGCTTGTCTATGAGTTGCCTCAGGCATTCAGCCCGATAGTCAGAGGTGTCCATGATGACGCTAGCACCGCCCTTGTCGGTGGGCTTGATAGTAAGGGTGGAATCCTAAGTGAGGGAGTCAAGTGCTTGTTTATGTCTCGCCTGTCGATGCGCATGCGCATCGAGCAAGGCGAGAGTATTGCGAGTTATCCACTCTTTATCTGCACTGCAAGGAATCGTGGCGATTCCTTGCAGTGCCCGTGACTTTTAAGGTCAATGCGCATGCGCATTAAGCTTATGCGCATGCGCATTGACCTTAAAAGTCACGGGCGCGTGCATGTCCGTCTTTGTTTACCCGCTCCGCCCCCTTCCCGCCGTCTCGCATTTCCCCCTGCCGCATCAAAGGCTTTCACGGCCGGCCGGCCATGCTTTCAGTTTCACGACCGGCCGGCCGTGTCAATTACATTTCTCTCCCCGCTCCGCCCCCTGCTGCGGCCGTGTCGCACTTCTCCTCCCCCCCCCTCCCCACAGCAATGCCCTCCGTCTTGTTTGTTGCAGTCTGTCTTCCTTTTGTCTCTCCCTATCCCTCTTACTTCACCTCATTCTCTCCCCTTCCCTCTGCCTCGCCATCTCTTCTTTCCCTCTCGATTCCCCGTGTTTCCTCCTTTACCCCGCCTCACTCTCTTCACTATATGTCTCACTCCTGATGTTATTAGGTTGAAGATATCTCAGTGACATATATATTTTTTAAATATAGCACTGTCCCATCCTCTCTCATCAGCCCTTGTTGTGCAGTTTCTCATTGTTGTTTACCTCACAGTCTAACCCATGGCGTCCGCACAGCACAGCAGTGTTAGCGCAAATTCTGCGTTTAATCCTGTTTTATCCGCCCTGCTCCACCTCATTGTCTTGTTGATGACCATTTAAAGGGCGGCGAAGAGGTCTCAGCTTTGCGACGTCACAATAGTGGAATGAAACCATTCACTACATTGAAAAACTGTTCGCAACTATGCCTATAAAATGTAAGGCCCTTTGTACGCAGGATCCGCTAACCCTGTGTAAAGTCTATTCGCTCCCACTAAGTTTATTTATTTTAGTTTACATTTATTTTATGCATTTTTATATAGCGGGACTTTACCTGAAGGTAAGCGCTTCACAATAGGAGCAGTAGTGATACATGAGGAGAACATTAGATAGATAGTAAGTTAGAACATTGCTTTAAATATTCTTTAATACATACCTCTTCCCTGTGATCTAATTTGAAAATGTTGGCTTGCGTGCTATGTTTTATCATGCACACATTAAGTGTGTTAAATTAAAACTTAGTATGTTAGAGTATGTGCCCCCACCTCCCTCCCACCTCCAGCGAAGCCCGCAGTGCCCCCCACCTCTCTCCCACCTCCAGCAAAGCCCGCAGTGCTGCCACCTCCCTCCCACCTCTAGCGAAGCCCGCAGTGCCCCTTCACCTCCCTCCCATCTCCAGCTAACCCACAGTGCCCCCCCCACCTCTCTCCCACCTCCAGCGAAGCCCGCAAGTGCCCTCCCCTCCTCCAGCCATGCCCTTCCACCTCTAGCGATGCTCGCAGTGCCCCCCACCTCCCTCCCACCTCCAGCGAAGCCCGCAGTGCCCTCCCCACCTCCAGCCATGCCCTCCCACCTCTAGAGTTGCCCGCAGTGCCCCCCACCTCTCTCCCACCTCCAGCGAAGCCCGCAGTGCCCCCCACCTCCCTCCCACCTCCAGCCATGCCCTCCCACCTCTAGTGATGCCTGCAGTGCCACCCCACGTTCCTCCCACCCCCAGCGAAGCCCGCAGTGCCCCCCCACCTCCCTCCCACCTCTAGCCATGCCCTCCTACCGCCAGCGAAGCCCGCAGTGGCCCCACCTCCCTCGCACCTCCAGCCATGCCCTCCCACCTCAAGCGATGCCGGCAGAGCACCCCCACCTCGCTTCCACCTCCAGCCATGCCCTCCCACCTCTAGCGATGCCCGTAGTGCCCTCCCACCTCACTCCCGCATGGGCCCTTTGGTACTCCTAATGCCCACTCGCCCACCAAGTGCTCTTTCAGAAATTTGCAGAGGGCAGGGTCGTGTGCACTAGTGACACAGGAATATAGTCACACGAGTGCTCAAAAGCGCACAACTACTACAAAAGTTCCATATATATATAAAAAATAGTGCGTTCGAAAGTAGTTTGCTTAGTGGCTTCAACACTCGTTGCTGACATCTGGTGTGGACGGGTTGAATCGTGTAAGGGCCGACTCTGCCTTTTATCCTTCTACGGTTGATAAATTGACATTGGTAGGCAATTACAGCGCGTTGACATCCCAAGGTCTGCAGTATTCTGGAGTTTGTGAAGACGAAAGGTATGAGATTGTACAGTGGAATGCTGAACAGTTTAATGAATTTTTGAGCACCAAGATCTGTATAGGGGTTATATATATAGCCTCTTTGATCATTCTGTGTTTTATTGGGAAATGCGAAGAATATATTTGAAATGTGGCTCTGATTTAAAACTGCCGAGTCCTTACAACGTGAGAGCAAAGGCTGAGTTTCAAATTATAATATCAATAACTCGTCTTTTATATAACACTTCATACCACATTCCTAACGTGTCTAAGCGCTGTTACTGTTACTTAATTAAATGATACTTGTGCACTAGTGACATGGGAATGAAAAGACACGTGAGTGCTCAAAAGTGCACAACTACAATGAAAGTTATATATATAAAAAATAGTGTGTTTCAAAGTAGTTTGCTTAAGTCCCGGGAGGTGGAAACAGCAGGCAGCTGCCATGATTTGTTTCCTTGTGGGAAACATTCCTTCAGCAATCAGTTTACCAGTCCGGCAGGAAGGACTTTGATTACTATCTGTGTCACCATCTTTTGTTAATCTAGGAGCAGGAGCCCCAACCTAAACATTGATTGCTTTTCACCACATGCTTGCTGACACACTTAACACTTTCTCCATGCCGTCTGCACTTTCACTTTCATTTGATTTGCAATGATGGCCGCTGCACACACCATTCTCGGAACGTTGCCCTTGAGCAATGGCAGCCGCTTTTCGATTTTATTTTCTGCGTGCCTTCACTTATGTTTCGCAATGCCCTGCTTTCCTGACACAATGTGATCCGGGCTTTAGGCTTATATTCATTCACAAGGGGGGAGTTGTCCCCAGTTTTCCACTTAGTCAAATAAATTTTGAGCGTTTCTTAAGATCGCTCAGGGACATGTAACTGACAACTGTCTCGGGGCTCCGTGTGAAGTAATTAGCTTCAGCTCCAGGAACATGGACACAAAGCTAAGGATCTACTTTGAAGGTATTTTATTTTTGGTACATATAAAGTACACGACTTCAAGAACACCTGTGAAGCCTGGGTTTCCCAGAGAGCAGAACCGGTTCCTCAATTGCATTGCCGAGTTGTGAATCACATTCATATTAAATGATAAGGGTGTAAGCGGAAGTCATACCAGGGTTAATCAATAACAAAAATACACCTAAATATGTTATGACCATTTCCATTAAAATCACTCATACTAAACAAAACGAAATTCACCATGCATACCAAAACAAATATGTTCTATCTATCTATCTATCTATCTATCTATCTATCTATCTATCTATCTATCTATCTATCTATCTATCTATCTATCTATCTATCTATCTATCTATCTATCTATCTATCTATCTATCTATCTATCTATCTATCTATCTATCGCCCTCACTCTATCTATCGCCCTCACTATATGTATCTATTTATCGCCCTCACTCTATCTGTCTGTCTATCTATCGCCCTCCCTCTATCTATCGCCCTCCCTCTATCTATCTATCGCCCTAACTCTATCTGTCTGTCTATCTATCGCCCTAACTCTATCGATTGCCCTCACTCTATCTATCTGTCTATCCATCTATCGCCCTCCCTCTATCCATCTATCGCCCTCCCTCTATCTATCGCCCTCACTCTATCGATTGCCCTTACTCTATCTATCTGTCTATCTATCTATCGCCCTCACTCTATGTATCTATCGCCCTCACTCTATGTATCTATCGCCCTCACTCTATCTATCTATCGCTCTATCTATCGCCCTATCGCTCTATCTATCGCTCTATCGCTCTATCTATCGCTCTATCTATCTATCTATCTATCTATCTATCTATCTATCTATCTATCTATCTATCTATCTATCTATCTATCTATCTATCTATCGCTCTATCTATCTATCTATCGCTCTATCTATCTATCTATCTATCTATCTATCTATCTATCTATCTATCTATCTATCTATCTATCTATCTATCTATCTATCTATCTATCTATCTATCGCTCTATCTATCTATCTATCGCTCTATCTATCTATCTATCTATCTATCTATCTATCTATCTATCTATCTATCTATCTATCTCTATCTATCGCCCTCACTCTATGTATCTATCTATCGCCCTCACTCTATGTATCTATCTATCGCCCTCACTCTATGTATCTATCTATCGCCCTCACTCTATGTATCTATCTAGCGCCCTCACTCTATGTATCTATCTATCGCCCACACTCTATATATCTATCTATCGCCCTCACTCTATGTATCTATCTATCGCCCTCACTCTATGTATCTATCTATCGCCCTCACTCTATGTATCTATCTATCGCCCTCACTCTATGTATCTATCTATCGCCCTCACTCTATGTATCTATCTATCGCCCTCACTCTATCTATCTATCTATCTATCTATCTATCTATCTATCTATCTATCTATCTATCTATCTATCTATCGCCCTCACTCTATGTATCTATCTATCGCCCTCACTCTATGTATCTATCTATCGCCCACACTCTATGTATCTATCTATCGCCCTCACTCTATGTATCTATCTATCGCCCTCACTCTATGTATCTATCTATCGCCCTCACTCTATGTATCTATCTAGCGCCCTCACTCTATGTATCTATCTATCGCACTCACTCTTTGGCCCTCACTCTATCTATCGCCCTCACTATATGTATCTATTTATCGCCCTCACTCTATCGATTGCACCCTCAACCCCTCACCTACCCTCACCCTCAACCCCTCACCCTCACCCTCACTCACCCTCAACACCTCACTCGCCCTCACCCTCACTCACCCTCAACACCTCAACCTCAACCCCTCACCCTCACTCACCCTCACCCACCCTCACTCACCCTCACTCTCACTCACCCTCAACCCCTCACCCTCACCCACCCTCAACCCCTCACCCTAACTCACTCACCCTAACTCACACTCACCCTAAATCACACTCACCCTCACTCACCCTCACTCACCCTCACCCTCACTCACCCTCACTCACCCTCACTCTGACTCACCCTCAACCCCTCACTCACCCTCACCCTCACTCACCCTCACTCTCACTCACCCTCACTCACCCTCAAACCCCTCACCCTCACACAGTGCAATAGGTCTCGGAGCATTTGAGTTAGAGCTTTTACAATTGTTTATGGCTTTTTTTATTTGTAATTCTTTAGCATTGGCTACAGGAAACAAAAATGCTAAAGATTTACAAAAAAACCCATAAACAATTCTAAAAGCACTAACTCTAATGCTGCGAGACCTATTGCATTTCCAATGCTTGTTTTCTATGGTGGGTAGATTATGGTAATGGTTCGTGCTCAATTTAGAAAGTTCATGAGTCACAGCAAGTACTTGTTCTGGTACTTCATGGCTAGTAGGATTAAAGGTTGAATTAGCTCTTAGACCGCTGTCCAAATCTTCGTCACCAATCATGGTATCATCTCCCGGTTTGTCCTTGAAGAAAAAATTGAGTCTTATTTTCCTGAAAAACCGGGCCAATTCGCACTGAATCAAAAACGGATCACCGGAGTTTGTCGGTACGAACCCTAGTCCTCTATTAAGGACTGTTTATTCAATTTCCGTCAGAGGGTGTTTACTCAAATTGACCACTAGTCGCTGCTCGGTCCTGCCACCTGTGGACCTTTCTTTGTGCTGAGTAGGCTCCGCTATGATGTTGGTGAGCTCCAATGTCCTTATTGTCCCCTTCTTCTTCCTTGGGAGCGTCCCCGACCCTGCCATAAAAAAGGCTGATTTTGAAAAAACTATGGTGGTGGGTGGAAGTGCAACATCTGTGGATGAAAAGGTACATTTGGTTACTGCCAAGGTGCCGGTGGCAACCATTAGCCCTGCTGGTGACCTTTCCACTGTTTCCTGTTGTTACCTCCCCTGCCTCTTCTATGTTGTGCAGGTTGTTCTGTAGAGTCTGAGTCACTGACACTGAGGATGAATAGTTAGATCTGTACCTATTGCCTCTTTTGTTAAACTCTGGTGGTATATAGCTCTCATGGGTATATGGATACACCTTCTCTAAAGAGATTTGTGCCAGGTCCTTCTTAAACTTTTCAATCTTGGTTAGAAGGATACTGTCTTTAATATCCTTATTTGACTTGTTTGTTTCTTCAAGATTCTTA
Organism: Lissotriton vulgaris; assembly: GCF_964263255.1. NCBI lineage: Eukaryota > Metazoa > Chordata > Amphibia > Caudata > Salamandridae > Lissotriton > Lissotriton vulgaris. The sequence goes on along the minus strand of NC_141696.1, from coordinate 1,192,675,003 downwards.
TTGAAAGCCACATTGGATAATGTAGTTTTTATTTGCCCCTCTAGCACTTGAATCTCAGTGAGTATAGCATCAGCGATGTGCTTTGCGGTACTAATGATTAAAATCAGCCTATCGCGCGTACAGCGCCATGCTATCAATGACCAATTTTTGAGAAACAGTTTGTCTTGCAAGAAGAGTCTAGGGGTGTTCGTGACAATTAGACATGTAGGCGCGCAATTGCCACAGAGGTTCTCCGTCATTATTGCGCCATGAATACTTGTGCGGGTATGTGATTTTTTAAGGAGCAAGAGTTTTGACCAATCGTCTCCGACACTAGCCCCCACTGTGGGAGTTAAGTCGATAATGCTCGGGTTGTAGTTAAAATAGTTCGATCTATGTCCTCATCAAATGCCAGACCTATGAATTCTGCCATAGTGGAATCTCAAAATAAACCCAAAATGAAGAAAGAAGAGAGAAACTAGAGTGTTTTAACACACAAGAGTGGTGCTGTGTGCTGTCTAAAAAGACCCGCAGCCAAAGCTGCTCAAGAACAATACAAAACCAGATAGGAAAAGGGTCTAAGGGAAGTTTAAAGATCTACTGGGATCAATCCCCATTCCATATACACCAACAACACAGAATCCGCGGGTCTCATAGAAGAGTACAGACAGTAAAACAGGCAATCCAACAGAAAAATATAAATTAGGGGAGTCCTATTTAAGAGGATGGAATCCCATCATCACCGAGGTAGCATGCTTCATCATTTGGGATCTCCTCTTGGCTGCAACCCAGTGCCGCCAAAGAGCTATGACTCCTAGCACGAGTTTAGGAGGAGCTCACGGATGTTTTAGTATGATCCGGTGGCTAGATCTCCTAAGATCGATGGAGCATGGAACAGTGTGGTGAAAGTGCGTAATGCAGTGTGTAAAGTGAGTGATTAAAATTGACTACCAGGAGAAAATAAATGTATTAGGTATCCTGTGGTGTCAAGGTTTAAAAGCAGTGTAAACACGGTCTGAAAAAATGTGCGAGCGCGCTGGTCAAAGAAATAGGAGGGTATAAATGTTTAACCAATCTTGATCATAAATTGATCCTGGCCTTCCTCAGGACCTGGTTGTTACTGCTACTGCAAAATATAAGTGAGTAAAACTGACACAAAAAAAATTGCCTATACAATTGGAACAATACAACCAACTTATACCTGTGTAATACTTTTGGTAGGCACTACCAGGATATTTGGCAAACACATGTGTTGTCTGTATGTATAAGAACATTGTCAATCAATGAAATATTCAACACATATTATGTGGAGAGTCAATGTATCAAAACCCTTACCCATATGCAATCGAGAGGACTACCCACCGCTCCTGGTAACAACTCAGGGCATGAGGCAATGCTCTGTAAACAATATATATCAGGACATTATCAATTGTATGCCTGTGTATATTTTGCCTATAATAGCTAGGTCCAGGTCAGAATGACTTGGAGGAGGTTCTTTCCAGGCGAAGACCGATTAGAAGTCTGGGCCGAGTAACAAAGATGAAGAGAGCCACAGGCGCGGCCTGTACAAGTAGAGACTGGTTCAGAGTCGACCTACTTAGAAGGACTGTAACAGCTTAATTAAGGTACCGGACAGCGTATGGTGTATTTCGGAGGCTGCGAGGTTATTGCTGCATAGAGGTTTAGGAATCAGGGTCCAGGAAGGCCTATTTCAGATGGCTGCAGTATATCTGGGACAGTAACCCATTCAGCTGTGAGCTGCGTCCCCGGTCTCAATTCTCAGGGGGGTCTGTGATTAGCCGCTGTTAGAGCATGTCTTTCCAGTCTGAATTGTCGAAAGGAGTCTGGGGACAGTCAGCACCTGCTCCTGGTCATAGAAGCAGGTATTTTTGCTGGGAAACCACAAAAGACAATGCACCGCCCTCAAATCCACATGAGAGCACTGCCTATGACCACGTGGTATGCACGCTTTCAGTGGAGTGATTGACTAATTATTGATATTATGCAATATTATGAGCATATATCCTGATGTTTTTTGTATCCACAGCCCGAGTAAGTATTTCAGACAAAACACGTGTTGGCTGTGCAGATCTCATCTAAAACAATTATTTCATCCAAGTGAATTACATAATGTGTAAAAACAGCAAAATTGAAGGATTGGGATCAACAATTTTTGTTGAATGTCAAAGCTCCAAAAACAATCATGATATTGTTAGAAACCAATGCATCTTACCAATATTTTTTTTTATTCTGTTTATTTGCATTTTGCAACTTATGCAACAACAACAAAAATACTATCTTTCCTCCAAGTGCCTCATTTTCCATACAAGATTTCAACATCTCCTCTTCGCATGAAGCCCCCCAGAATGTCCGTCTATATCATCTGTAAATATTCATAAGCAGTTGGCGAGTCAAACATTACACCACGGCATTAGTTACATTGATCAATTCGGTAGGCAACTTCCTCCCACAACTTGCGTACATTCCCAGATACATCACAGATCCATGGCCTCTACCGACTGTAGCCAGCTGACAAAGGGCTCCCATATGTCTCCAGGGTGCAATCATGATGGTAACATTTCCCAATATATTGCTAGTTGTGTCTGACAGTATGTCACGCTCGCTGCCCATGCCTTTATCGTGGGAGGTGCGTCCGCCCCCCAGTGTATGGCCACCTGTCTTTTTTCCATTAAGAAGAGTATTACTGGCAATTTACAGAGTTTCGGCTGCACCATATCAATAATACCCAATAGCGCATTGGGTTTCTTTGTCCTCAACAGGCTCCGAGTCTTTCTTGGCTGTTGGGCTGTGGTTCACAGGAGATACGGTCTTTGTTGAAGGCAGTCAGTACTCCCAGGGGTTCTGGAGTTCGCTGGCTGCAGGACATGCAGGACAAGGTGACTTTTGTGCAGGATCTCTGGAAGCTGTAGACGGGCTGGTACGACTGGGGCCAAGTCAGTTCTTCTCTGCAGTCTACTATTCGGGGCGTCTTCTTTCGTCCTTCTTCTTCGTAGGTTGCAGTAATCTGTCTTCTTGGTTCACGGCTGTCCCCTAAATACTGTATTAGGGGCTGTTTTAGGGGTCTTGAGGTCAGTAGCCAATGGCTACTGACCTTAGGGTGACTACACCCTTGGTGTGCTCACCCCACATGGGGGAGTGAGCACAATTCCTAATCCTGATTGGAGTGTGCCTGCCATCTGCAAGATGGCGGGCACTGAAGAGTGGGCTTCACCTCGCCTCCCCCACCTGAGGGGTGGGGTTGGCAGAGGTGGGCACACCTTCTGGGCTGTTCTAATTTTTCCCACCTGTCTTCCCACCGAAAAGGAGGGGAGACAGTAGGGGGCCTGCTCCTAATAGCAGGAGAGGCTGAGGGTCACGTTACAAAGGCGACAAGGCCTTTGAAGCTCCCCTGCCACAGATGGCTCTTCCTGAACTGGCAGAGGTGTGAACACCTCCGCCCAGGATATGCATTGTTTCTGGGCTCAGGGAAAAAAGGCTCCCACCCAGAGGTCCAGCAACATGTCTTGTGTTGGCAGGCTGGTGTTTAACAATCAGGGAACCCACCAGAGGCTGGTTACTTTTTCAGGGGCATCTCTAAGATGCCCTCTGAGTGCATTGAATAATTAATCCCACACTGGCCTCAGTGTGGGTTTATTATGCTGAGAAGTTTGCTACCAAACTTGCCAGAATTCAGTAAAGCCATTATGGTGCTGTGGACTTCATAATGACAAACCCCCAGACCAAATACGCTTAATGGCTTTACTGCACTTACAATTACTTAGAAGGGACTTAGACACTTTAGGAGTATAGTGCTCATGCAACTGTACCCTCACCAGTGGTATAGTGCACCCTGCTTGAGGGCTGTCTTACCAAACCATAGGTAGTGAGTTACAGGCATGGCACACAGGAATGTGTGCCATGTAGACTCGTCACTTTTCTTTGCACCAAAACATGCAGCCTGCAATGGCAGTATGTGTGTGTTAAGTCACAGGACCTCTAAGGGTGGCACAATATGTGCTGTAGTTCTTAGAGGTCGTCCCTGGTCACAGTGCTCTTGGTACCTATGGTACCTTTTACAAGAGACTTACATGCGGCCAGAGAGGTGCCATTTGGGGGTACAAAGGTACAGTTTTGGGAAAGAACACAGGCCCTGGGAACCAGATTGGCCCAACCCAGGGCACATCAAGTTGAAGTGCATCAGAAATCTGGCAAAAAGTTGGGGGTGGTTACTGCAACGGAAACCCAGATTTCTACACTAGTTTCTAAAATTAATTTTTACTGAGTAATTTATCATGACTGCTGTTTAATGCATAACCATCTAAATCACAAACCGAAAGAGTGTTGGAATTGTATGGCATAAGAGTACCCACTGAAAATGTTTGTCACGACCCACCAACTCTTCCAAGCCCATTCATAAAATTACCTATAAACATAATGCTTACAAAATGTTTTGATTTATTTGGTCATAATCACATAGACAATATATTATTTTATCACTGCATGGACAATTAAAGAATCAAAAACAAGACACAAATCAATAATGTATCAAACAGAACATTTCTCAAGAAACCACATGGCTACAAAGTCAAAAGCATAAACAACAAACTCTCACAAATCCATTAGCTTAAACCGAGCACCAGTAAAGTCTGATAGTAAAAAAGAAATGTCCCTGTTGAGTACCCATGCCCAAGCAGCAAGGAGGAAATTGTCTTAACTCCTTGTGTGCCCAACAACCGTAGGCAGATAAAATAGCTGAGATCTGGTTCTTCCACCTTCCTCAGAACCAAGCATTCAACAAACAATCTAGAAATGAGTCTTTAATCCCTAAATTTAATCAAAAATGGTATAAAAAAGCAAAAATACATGTATAGTAAAGCAATTGTTAAAAGTTATGAGTGATGTAGTATGTGAGGTCATAAGCAGTGCATTGCGGGGGCACAAGTTATATTTAGCTCAGCTAACTATAACTGCTGAATTTCTGCAGCATACATAGAACAAGCATTTGCAATGCAATCCGTCTCGCATTTGGGACCTTATAAGTATTTAGTGATGCAGCATAATATTGCACATTAGTGCAATGTAGATCTCCATGGCTATAACTGTATCACTGTGTAAGCGCTCTGACAAATAATGAGATGCAGCTCCCTCTAAAATTCTATACCATGCAGTAGTTTAGTGGCTAATATAAAGTAAAATTGTACACCCATTGGGAGAGTAAATAAAGTGCAGAGGAGCTGTTGCCTGAGCTAAGCATAGATTTTCAGCTTAGGTGCTTTTAAGCCACACCCTTACTTATTATTACATTTAAACTGATTGAATGAATATAATGCAGCTCAGCAGGCTGCGGCACAGTACACCCTACCTCTTCATCAATAAGAAAGTTAAACTAATGGATGAAAGCCTATATTAATGGTGTTCTGCAAGCTGCAAGGGTGTACAGTGTGCCCCTCCATTAATATTAAATCAAAACTCATGCATGAATCAATATTGAAGCTGCCCATAAGCTGCAGGTGACACTGGACCTCCTCGTCAGCACTAAAAGTGAAATTAATCATTTAACATTAATGTTGCACTGCAGGATGCACTTGAGGATGGTGGACCCTTTCCCAAATATCACACTGATGAAAGACTAGGACAGGGTGCTTCATCGTCGTTAATATGGAAGGCTAATCAATGATTATTACATGTTCTTGTAGGGAAAGCAGTGTGTCCAGCCCTTGAAGGCTATTGTAATCAATGAATATTGACGACGATGTGCAGGACGCTCCGCCCCGTCATGAATAATAAAGAAGGCTAAACCATGAATATTTCTGGCTCTGCGGCTCGCGAATATTCGAATCACTAATGAGGATTAATGCGGCACTGGGGCGGTATGCCCATTCACTATTAATAAAATCAGAGGAATTAATCGATATTAATTATTATATGACTGCACAGGGAGGGTATTATCAATGAATACCAAAACAATACATATTAAATCCCCTTTTCGGGATACGAAGGGACAGGCGTGTGCCGAGACAGTCAATTGATATCAATACTGCCCTTCAGGGCACACAGAAGGACGTTGTGCCCTTTCATTAATAATATTTTAGACTGAACAATGAATATGTATTCTGCTTTTCAGACTGTCTAGAAAGTACATTACGTCCATCACAAATATTAAAGGTAGACTAATCAATGAATAATAATACTGCTCTGCAAACTGCATTAAAGGACACATCCGCCCATGCACTAATATTAAAGTCAGACAAATGAATGAAAGTTATTCATTCATTCATATATCCAAGGCTGCACAGGGATGAAACTATGTAAAAAGTAAAACAATGCACATTCAATCTTCTCCTCGGCTGTGAAGAGACAGTGAAGTCACTAGAATAAAAGTTACACTTATCAATGAATATTAGCGCCGCTCTGTGGGGCGCATGGGAGCAAGGCCGGCCCCTTCATTAATAATATACTTGGACAACTCAGTGAATATTCATTCTGCTAGGCAGGATGCCAGGCGGGCAGTGAGTGACAGCCTCATTAGTAACTACAACCAATCAATAAATATTCATTGTTTTCTTCAGGCTGCGAAAAGGTACGCGCCCCTTTACTGGTATTCCATATGAGCTCGTGAAGGGTCATCTTGGAACACCGAGCACCTGTAGTAATATTAGACTTGTTTAAATGCCTCTACATTAATTATTCTCTTCAGACAGCACACGTGGAACAACGAGTCCCGCTTAAAGATGAAAGCTGCCCGATGCAATTGAACGCATAATAATGCTGCTCTGCGGGCTGCAGGAGGCAGCGCCCACATTCCTGGGCTCTTCCCAGGCAGCCCCGTTCGCCACCTCCGCTTCCTTTTATGAGGAAAGTATGTTTCAGTGGAAAAAATGATTGTCGAGAGATCTGTGGCTGCTGGGAGCGCAGAGGTGTGAGAAACTGTGAGGCATATTACCAAGGGGGGCAATTATCGCCAATTTAGCAGCCGTTTTTGTCCGCTAAGCGGCAACAATTCTATCGCCCTATTAGCAAGCTGTCGCTAACTGATGTTAGCGACAGCTTTTAGGCGATAGCGAGCGGTTTGGGGCCAGCTTTGCATGTCAGCGATGTTTATCGCTAATGACATGCTTAGTGGGCGTACCCAACCAATTAGCGACTGAAAGCAGTCGCTAACGTCGCTATCGCCTATTAGCAAGGCAGGCGTAGCGTTGGAAATATTTGCGCTAAGCCCAAATATCTCCAAATACTAACACCTGCCCAGACCAGTTCTTAGCCATGTTATCCAATGGGAGGTGGATAACATGGCTAAGAGCATTTTGTCGCTAATGCGTGAATATCGCTGTATTCTCAGCGTTATTCACGCATTTCACCGCTATCGCTAGATATTTTAGCACAATGGAGAAAAAAGTTGTTAATAGCATGTTTTCTCCGCTAACATATCCAGCGATAGGCAGCGATAAAAAAATCGTTGCTAAGCCTATTTAGCGATAATTATCGCTACTTGTTGGTAATATGCTCCTGTAATCTCAGGGTGAGGCACCCTCTACTCGTTGACTCACAAGCACTTTTACACCCGTCACACAGATACACGGAAGCACTTCATTTTAATGAGACTGGGGCACGCGCGGCAATCTCTGCCTACACAATGCACCTGTGAAGGCAAGTGCATACGGGCTTCCGTAGTTTTGTGTATGCAGCTCTAGCTTTAACTAAAGCAAGGAAACCCGGAGCATACAGAGACCAAAAAGGGGCGTGGCCTGACAAACACACACAAGGTCTGCTCTCCCTCAACAATATACCTCTTACAGCATCTCCCTTTGAACACCCCGTGATTCCACTCTACACACACGCATCCTGCTCCATCCTTGTACACAACCACATCCTAAACCCACCTCACCTCACTGTGCTCAACATGTATGGGGAGCGAACCTGAACCACATACAGCCTAAAATGCGCCCGATCCCTTCACAGTGACAAACACACACACAGAATCTGAGAATAGGCATGCCAAAGGCATGACACACAGTCAGACATACACTTACAACTGGTTGCAGAGTATTCCACGTGCCATACCTGGGTCTGTGCGCTCCATTTTAGTCTACGATTTCTTTAGTTTCTTTTTGTCTGGTTTCCATCAGGGTGGATCCTCCGTTTTGGGAGAATGTGGGGAGGTAGTTTGGTGGAGTTACTTGGAGTTACTTGGAGTACTTGGAAGGGTTGCAGAGGGTGGGACTGTCGGTGGGTGAGGCTACGAGGCGCTGCAAGGAGGCTACCATAGTAGATGCACCAGGAGTATGTAGTTTCTGTGTGTCAGTGGCGTTCATCCGTTGCTTTCCAGTTTATGGGTGTGTTGTTTCCAAGCCCCTGCTGTGCAACGCGCTGTACGCATTTCAAGCAATAAAGAAGATTTCATTATATACAGCGCACAAGGCGCGCGCTCTTAAAGAAAAGAAAAAAAGCTAAGAAAACAAACATGCCCGCGACTTTCAAGGAGGCAGCAGGGGGAGGGAAGACAGGAGGGGGCCTATGCCTGTTTCCCTTCCGGGAACGAGCAGGGGCACCATATGTTTGCAAGTTAATTGCAAACATATGGTGTCAAAGCTCGCTCCCGAAAGGAAATCGCCACAGGTGCATGCGTTCCCATTCAAAGCAATGGAATGCATGCATGTTTTTGGCAGCAAAGCTGAAGCGATGGCTTAAGGTCCTTTCCTAAGCAGTGCATGTGTGCTGCTAGGCGGGACCTAAAAAGGAAAGAGCCCCTTGTGATTGTTTTTGTGCAGAAAGGTTTTCCTTCCTGCACAAATATAATCATCACTGCAATGTAGGCATTGGCGCATGGCAGCCCATTGTCAATCAATCAGCGAATTTTAAAGCGCGCTACTCACCTGTAAAGGTCTCAAGATGCTGGGGGGGTGGAGCTCCAGGGCAGCTGAAAAGCCAGGTCTTGAGGTTCTTCCTGAAGGTTTGCAGAGTGGGGGAGCATCTGATGTTGACTGGGAGCTCGTTCCAGGCCTTGGCTGCGACGTAGAAGAAGGCTCTTCCATCTGTTCTGGTTCTGTGGATGTGTGGGGTTTCTGCTAGGGCGAGGTCAGCGGAGCAGAGGTTTTTTTTAGGTACATGGAAAGAAACATTTTGTTGAGGTAGTTGGGTCTGATGTTCTGGAGGGATTTGTAGGCATGAGTGAATAGCTTGAAGGTTACTCTCTTCTCGATGAGGAGCCAGTCGAGGTCTCACAGGTGTTGGGTCATGTGCTTACGTTGTGGGGTGCCAAGGACAGGTCTGGCCATGGTGTTCTGGATGGTCTGAAGTTTGCAGAGCAGGGATTTGTTGATTCCAGCATAAAGGGCGTTTAAATAGTCTAGTCTTCTAGTTATGAGCATGGTGGGTGATGGTCGTCCTGGCTTCGGGGGGGGTCCACTTGAAGGTCTTGCGGAGAATGCAAAGGGAGTTGAAGCAGGTAGAGGCGACTGTGTTGATCTGGCGAGTCATGGTGAGAGAGGAGTTGAGAATGATGCTGAGGTTTTGGGTGTGGTCCGTAGGGGTGGGTGGGTTTTAGAGGGCAGAGGGCCACCAGGTGTTGTCCCAGGCAGTAGGGGAGGGTTCGAGGACAAGGGCCTCTGTGCACCGGGGCAAGTCAAAAGGACAGGAATGTGCAGTTTCTGATAGATACAGTGCATTCCTGCCCTTTTCTTTTGCCGTAGGAGTGCGCAGAAGGAAGGCCTGTGGCATTGCCCTATGGCAAAACCTCATAGATGAGGTCCTGTGTATTTTAAACCTTCCTACATACATATTCCTAGAATTATCCATGATGGAACATCATTGTATTGAAAACTACTTGTTCGCTCCTACTGCTTAAATACATGTAAGACATCCCTGGAAATAGATTAATAACCTGTTCTAGCATAATATCTACCCAAAAAACATACCTAACGTTGTTGTGTAGTTCATATCAATCTATATAGGATCTGCACATTTATACAACACTGTGGGATCAGTGTCCTGACTGATTCCAGACACCCACACCAGATATGTTCGCCTGTATACCAGCTAGCTCACAGTGCCACTATGAACCCCTCTTACCAAGGAGAGAATAGGTTCTGGCAACTATCAAACATGACAACCCTGACCAATCAGTGATTGTGGAAACAGTACAGTACTTTTCACTCAGCCGCTCATGCTCAATTTGTCTCAGAGAGATACACAGAATAAACGGTGGGGACATTTTCAATAAGCACGTTATTGAACCAGCGTCATTCTAGTAAACATTATGTGTGCTGCAACAGCCATAAAACAGAAACAGATATAAATATTTATAAGCACCAACAGAGTAAAAGGATGGTAGATTTCTACCATAGTGCTAAAACAATGAGTAAATGCAGGCATGTAAATACATGACAGTAATAATGCATACTCCTATGATACTAACCCTAACTAGATGTACCTAAATGTACCTATCATGTATGTAGGTGTATAGCCAAGAGCCCCCCTAGGATATAACCAACTCCATTATCTGGTGTGAGAGAATGAAGGACCCTGTCTTGGTCTCGAGATGGCCACCTTGGTACGGATGACAGACCACTGCTTGCTAGAATGTTTGTGTGAAGGAACCTCAGCGTCTCACGTCAGCGTGTCAGCATGGAAGTCTTTCTCATCTGCCTACCCCTTCAAAGATATGGTTCTTATTTACCCAAAAGGTACTCTCAGGCGTTCTACCCTGCTGTGTCATCTTGGCCGAGGATGATGAAAGGGATGACCCTTATACATAGTTATTATGCGGAAGATGCAGGGGATAGTAGTACAGCAGTGATACTGAGAATCCTCATGCATAATAAATGTGGCTAGGTTTCGGGGAAAACCACACGATATTTATGCAGTACCTAACTAGGTAAAAGGTCAAACCTGTTATGTAGTACAATGGCACGGTAAATGTAAGTGAAAGGTTAGGAGACTACCCAATACCATATTGGGGTACATTACGAATCATAACACTGTGAACAGCAGTGACCTATGTCAAAGATAAAATGAAAATAAACCACTAATCCAGACTAAATGGATAACAAAATATTACATGGCATCTTACATCCAGCATGTAATGTTCAAGTAAGTGCCTGTTAAATGGCTTACCTATGAGCAAGCTAGTAAAAAGAATATGATTATCATGGTTTCACAGCCAATTAAATGTGAAAAAACAATTCCTAGGCAATCATAAAGGAATACATATAAATATGTAGAAGGTATATCGAAAACAATACACTAAAGTGTCCAAAATATATGTTGTGACTTTTATTCAATAAAATACATGAAAAGTTAAAAACCATTACACAAATTCATCTCCCATTTCAAACATACATACTATTCATGATTCTCATTACAATAACAATAGACATTACATTAAAAAAAATGTCATTTATACATCAGTACAATAAATATGATGGGCAAATTGTCATTTAAGTAGTAATTTTATCTAAAATTACTACTTAAATGACAACATATATTTTGGACACTTTAGTGTATTGTTTTCGATATACCTTCTGCATATTTATATGTATTCCTTTATGATTGCCTAGGAATTGTTTTTTCACTTATATTTATCCCTGTCCTAGGAATCGAACTAGCTAAGTTCAGGGGGCCTTTGTTTATCTCCAATCTCTTCACAGGCAATTAATCAATGCCAACCATTCACTTAGCCAGATTGCAGATGTTGTTGGCCATGCAAGGAGTTAATACATTTACAGGAACATGCATCATTGTTACATTTTGTGATACTTTATTTGCGAAAAATAAGGAATCGCAAACAAAGAATCGCAAAATGAGATGCATCATTTTTTTTGCTTTTTTTTGCGATTCGGTAAAAATCGCAATTTTTACCTAATCGCAAGAATTATGCAAATTCTTATTCGCGAATTTGCATTTTGCGAATTCGCAAATTGCGAATTCGCATATTCATGCATTTCAATTAAGACACACCCGGGAAGCCAGAAGACTGATTACACACACCTGTAGCCTAGTTTAAACAGTAGGAGTGGCAGTTGGAGCTCTGCTTGCAGCAACTGGAGGAGTGTTTTTTGTGTGCTGTTGAAGGAGAAATGGATTCTGAAAGTGCTGTTGAAGACCTGCACGCCAGGAAAAGGAAAATAAAGTTCAGTGACCAGGAGCTGGAGATTTTGATTGAAGAGGTCACTTTGAGGCAGGACCAGCTTTTTGGGAAGCAATCCCTTAAGGTCCGTGAAGGAGTGAAAAGAAAACTTTGGCTGGCAATACAAGCCAAAGTGAATGCTGTGGGGGTTGCCCACCATGATATCACCAATCTGCAGAAACGCTGGTATGACCTACGCAGTCGTGCCAAAGAAAGATTTGCTAACAGGATTAAAACTGCCAAAAGGACTAGTGGTGGCCCCCCCAGGGATAGACCAAATACCCACTTTGAGGACATGGTTGAGGGGACCCTTGTCACAGAAGCAGTCATTGGAGTGATTCAAATAGACACCTCTGAGCATGCAGGCACCTCACAAGGTAAGTGTTTTCATTTTAATGTTTTTTATTTACAAACAATTGAGAGTGTAGGAGCCAATTATTCTTATCACAGATGCTCATGATCAATCCCCCACATTTTACATTTACTACATAGAAAGAGGGTGGTCAGAAAGTCAGTTTATGTGAATGAAGCAATGCATCATGGGAGTTGTAGTTTAATGTATTAGGAACATTTTCTTTCTGAGATAAATAATTTTTTACATCAAAATAACACATCACCAATGTCAGTGTAGGATTCCATGCATGATGCATGTTTATTTTAATTAAAATTTACATTTTTCCAGAACACAAAAAGCTACAAAATTAGACATGTAAACACTGAATGCACTCTTTTATTCATAGATGCAGAAAAGGAAACTGAAACAATTGATTTTGAAGATAATTTAAATATTGAAATGCAGAACACATCAGAACAAAATTCAGTGACATCTTCACCCACTGTACAGACAAGAAAAACAAGGAACAGAGTGCGCCAACTAGAACACTCAGATACTGAGGAAGAGCCCAATGTACATGTACATGAGCAGCTGAAATCCCTGCCAATCAAAATACCCAGAAAAGTCGTCGTAATAGGATCCAACAATTTTATAGACAAAGGGCCCGTTCTTCAAACCAAAGATCATCCTCACAAGATGACATCCATGCCAGTGTTGTTGAATTGAAGCTGCTCAAAGTACAACGTCTGCAAGGGAAAGATATAAGGATAATAAAGGGCAAACTGAATCATATCAGTCAAGACATCAGTGCTATGAATAACAGTCTGTGTCAATGGACAAAGGTTATTGAAAGAGCACGTATGGCGTCATGTGATAAACTGGACCGCATGGCAACAGCCATGGAAACAGTGTGTGAAGCCATACAGACACAGAACATTGCCAATTGCAATAGGCACATGAGATCAATGACAAGCATGCACGCTTACACCAGGGCATTAAATCGTGTGACCAGCAGCAATGCTCAACTAATGAAGCATACAGTTTGCATGCAGAAGGACTCAAGTCAATGTTGTGGGGAGCTTTCTAAAGGAATGATGTCACTCAAAAGTGCTGTGGAGGACTTGCAACCTGATTTAACCATTGAAAAGTCAGTACAAGGGGTGATTACTGATGATTGTGCAAAAAGCAGTAGCCAAGGTAAACCTAATCAAGTAGGTGAACGCCGTAGCTCCATCAAGAACATAAAACCAGCACATCCATGGGTGTGGGTAATTTAAAAAGCAAAGCTTTAGGGGTGAGAGGACGAAAAAAATGATTTTGCAAAAAACTTGTCTGCCTTTTGAAGCATTTGAAAATTCAAAATACTGTGCTATGACTCAAGAAAGTCAAAACAAATTATTTCTATGTTTTGAACTTGACATGCATGAATGTGTTCAGAGTACCATGATCCTTATTTAATTTACAAAAAATAAAAATGAGGGAAAATTGAACAAAACTGACATGCTTCTTACCTCTTTTAAAAGTAATGTTGAGTAATTTCTGACCTTCTTCTCCTCCCTTCTGCTGCGTCGGGTCCATGTAGTCTTGCATGGGGTTGTTGAGGCTGGTTGTCAATGTTTGGTAGTACATCCTCCAAATCCAGTTCTAGGCCTCTCCTAGTGGCTAGGTTGTGCAGTATGGCGCATGTTGCTACTATTTTACAGCATACATCAGGACGATATTGCAATGCTCCACCAGTCTTATGCAGTATGCGAAACCTAGACTTCATGACACCAAAAGTCCTCTCTATGACATTGCGGGTTGCTATGTGGGTATGGTTGTACTGCTGTTCTTTGTGGGTTGCTGGAGTTAGATATGGTGTGAGTATGTATGACCTCACAGCATATGCACTATCACCTATGGTGTGGGGAAATGGGAGACAGAAAGTATCAATGTAATGCCACAGCATGGTGCAAAGTGAAATAACATATAATTTGACTGTATTTTCCAAGCAAATAACCATCTCCAAATTCTCCAGAAAGCAGTCGAGCATGGATGGCACTATGTCTAAAAATATAGGAGTCATGGGCACTCCCAGGGTAACTTGAAACTAAATCAGTGATGATAGTTTTAGAATTGCAAATTGCTTGAATGTTTAAAGAATGGTAACTTTTCCTGTTGCGGAAAATGTACTCATTTACAGATGGGGGACAAATGGTAACATGTGTGCCATCTACACAGCCTATTACATGTGGGAAATGGGCCATGTTGTAGAAGTCTAAATTTGTTTGAAGCAATTCCTGCTGTATGCTTGGAAAAATAATGTAATACCTTATCCTTTGTAGCATTGCATTGAGAAAATCATTGAAAAATCTTGATAGTGCACTCTGTGAAACCCCCCCAGCAACGGCTATGACACCCTGGAAAGACCCCGAGGCTAGAAGGTGAAGAGAACATAATACCTGTACATGGGTGGTATGGCTTGGGTCCTACGTGTCTGTCTATGCAAAATGGGGTCTAATTCAGCTATCAGGTCTAAAATGGAGTATGCATTTAGCCTATACTTATCATAAATTTCAGCCTGTGTCTGCCCAAGCAAAGTGATGCGCAATCTGAATATTCTTTCACTCAGCATCCTTCTCCTCCTTGCTGCTGCTCTCAGCCTCCACCTACGTGCCAGGACAATGACTGCTGCCCTCCTAAAAGAGTTTTTGGACAATTGTGGAACCCCTTAAATACTCTCCCAATTAGTTTCACATGTTTAGTTAAAAAAAAAAAATACCACCTGCTCTCACTCCTAAATTTAAGAATTCTTAATAGCGATTTCTAAGTAAATCGCAATTAGCGATTTTTCATGCATTCTGATTTTTGGAAAAATATTGCGATTCCTTATGTTTGTCGAATTTTTAAGGAATCGCAAATCCATTTGCGATTCTTAGATTTGCGAAAATACCGTTTCTGCATGATGCATCCCAAAATCAGAAATTGCATTCGCAAACGGCCGATTTTTGCGATTCGCACCATTTGCGAATGCAATTTCTGTTGATGCATGTGCCTGATACTCCCTGATGCTTTGATTGTGGGTACTCAACAGGAATCTTGTTTTTAACAAGGGACTTTACTGGTGTTCAGATTAAGTTAATATAGTTTGGGGGTTTTATAGTTTTTGGTTTTGGCTTTGTAATCGTGAATTTTTCTGTTTGATACATTATGTGATGTGTGTTTTTGCGTATCTGTGATGAATTAATAGACTGACTATCAGGTGATGATCTAATAAATCAAGAGATTTTGTGTAGGAAAGTAGGATCAGCTTTTAGTGTTACCCCCACTTTTTTCCTGGTGCTATGCTGTTTTTGACTAGTCTGACTGGGATCCAACTAATCAGGACCCCAGTCTCTCCGCTCTCTACCCTAAATTGGTATGGTAAGTACTTGGGTACATCCCAGATTGGACACTGCTGTACCCTCATTGGTCTCTAGTGGATCACTGACATAATCTCGAACACACAAATATAGAATTACCAAAATATCGAAGAAAAACTATAGAATGCAAAAATATCGAATTCTTATCTACAAACAGGTAAGTACAAAAATATCGAATCAAAAATATATGGGCATATTATCTAGATGTGCATTATATAACGCACATCGCACATTTCCATATCGCCGGCTATCACCGGATATTTTCGCTGTGTTAGCACGTAATTATCAATGTGCAACACGTAGGTGAAATTAAATCAGTCTGGGCACTCTAGACTTCGCTCTGGGCATCAAGGCTGCAACCGGGAAGACTCCTGCTGCTCCTTATCTTGTCGGCCTGCTCGTCTGATGCCTGTGCTCCCTAGAGGAACTTTCCGAGGCCTGTGGGCATCCAAGACACAAGGAATCTCCCTTGAAGGGAAGACCCCACCGCAAGGATAATATTCAGCCCTGCCCTTAGGGGTCGAAACATCGACAACACTCATACAACACAAACTCCGGCGACATTGTCTATAAATATTTACTTGTCCGTTATAGTTATGTGTATTGTTGGGAACACTTGACCTACCTAAGGCTGGAAAAGCTGATACCATGCAATGTTGATGTATATATGTCACAAATACCTTTTCCCTGTCCCCCACCCACACGTTACCACTAAACACCCATCTCTTTCCCTTTTTTCCCATTTGCACCAGGAGCACTGTAATATACTGCAGAAAAACCATAATGAACAACGGTGTTGCCTTTATTTGTCAATGCTTTGAATACAATCGCATTAGGTGCTTTATTCCTCCTCTAAGTAAATACATTGGATTTATGCCACAACAAAGTCGTTTTGTGTTTTGCTACTACTATTTACTGTTCACAAAAAAAAACTTGCTACAGCGACCATACCTTATTGTACTGTACTTATTGACCCAGGTCAGGTTGTATATATGGGTTGCCCCCTTTATACTCATACACCAAGCCAGCCTCTCAGATTTTGTTTATGGGTAATTTCATGAATGAGTTGTTGGTGGTGACAAACATAATGCGGGGCTATGCCAGGAGGGTGTTGGCATCTAGATAAAGAGGAAACAGTTCACAGAGACATTTACAAATTGGTGCAAGAGTACTACAGTATTACTAAGTTGAACAAAAATACAATTCAGAAAGGAACACCTGTAGATTATCTCTAGTGTGTAGTTCTCTGCTCAGAGTGCCTAAAATGACTCCAGACTTAGGGGTCAATTATGATGTCATCCGGAAAGGCTCTGAATGGCATCCGATTCGGTCAAATCCGATTCGAAAGCCTTGTTTCCGATGACTTGAACACATTTCCGGACGACCGATCATGATGTCACGAAAGCGTCCAAACTGTCCGACTCTGTTCGGAAAGGTATTCAGATTATCGGTTTCATTCGTAACTGACTCGTACAGGTCTAAGGGCCGTGTTACCAGACGAGCGATTAGGATGTTGGATTTGGACAGCCTTTCTGAGTCGGTTGTTCCAACATGGATGGGCTGCCAGAATCTGACTTTAGGGGCCATAGCAGGCCCCCCCTTCACCTGGGGCCCTCTGAATCGGACCCGTGGGGGTACTCATGGTCCCCCCTTCCCTACATGCACAGTGTGGCAATCACCATGGGGTGCCTGCCACAGGGTGCACGGTTTGGCCCACCCACCCCTTTTCTCAATTGAAGCCTGGGTTCTCGTTCGGAACACTGGCTCCCATTGAAGTCAATGGGAGTCCGACCGAATGGTGTTCGGACACACCATAATTGGTCATTTGGACTCTCTGAACTTGAGTCGTTTGGAAAGCATTCCCAAGCTGATTCATTGGACTGTTTTCCAGACTACATCGTAATCGGGCCCTTAATGTGGGAGTAGATAGAAAATGATTATTATCTACTATAAACTATGGGAGAGAAAAGAAAGGACAAGGAGGGGGCACATGGAGGGATATTCAAATATAGAACCGATTAGCAAAGCCAATAAACCTTGCTCGTGACACTGCGATGTAGCCCTATTGGCTTTCACAACAGTACTCTTGTTATTCTTCTTCTTAAAACAAAAGATAAATCCTTCGAATATAGCTACAGTGTGTGTGCACACATGCTTGGTAGCCTTTTTTGCAGTGGTTATTTTTTGCTTTAAGAATAATCATTCCAAGATAGCCACTGTGCATGCCTATACATGCATGGTGACAGCAATTCATTTTCTTAAAGCTTGAGAAAAGCTTTTCAAAGACGGAATCCTGGCAGGTGCACATTTGCAATAGTTTAACAACCATCTACAGATGTTCATCTACTGATACAGAGAGTAGAGCATGACTGATGCTTTACTCTCCCGCAAGCCAATGCTGGATACTCCAGTCATCTAGTGTTTTCTTCAAAACTGATATTGAGTCCCAAAACCTATTGTGACTTCACAACGCACCAGGTGAAAGACTCCACCTCAGCATTCAGGTTTGCACATTCCATTACTTTTTCAACGTCTGTTGAATCTTTCACTGGATACTTCAAGGCCAGTCACTTTTCCGGCACCAGCTGCTAGGACCTTTAATTGACAACAAAGCACTGAACTACCTGACTTTGACCTGATCACGATCAGAGACCCTCACCTTCGACCTACATTGACAGGACATTGAAAATACTTTAGGTCATATTAAAGAGAATCGCTGTTGCGGTGTTATGGAAAGGATACCTTTCCTGTAAAGCCCTAGGTGCAACACCAAGTACCGGTGATAATATATGTGCCCTCTGCTTATGTCCCAACATTATGAGGCTACCTGCACCATGTGCAAGGCGGCTCTTCAGTACCAAAGGGAGAGATGCTGGACACATCTGAAAATGCTGAACCAGCCGTCACTCTAAACCACCAACATCCTTTGACAGGAGGCACATACAGCACTGGTGGGGAGAAAGCCCCTATGGGGCATTCAAGCCACATAAGGAAAACAGAACACAGAGGTGTTGTTCTCTGAAGTCTTGGAGTCACAGCACAAGAAAGCAGAGCCTCTGGTTCCTATGCCCTAAGGCATGAAAACCAGAACCACATCTAGGGCCACCCCTTGTCAGAAGCAAAAGGGTTAATCCCAGCTAGGCCAACCCGGAAAGCATCAGCAAGCCAATGCAGGTCATCGCTCCAGAGGGAGTAGAGCATTGAGTCCAAGATTGAGAGGTAATCAGTGCAAGTATTTTCCTATGCTTAAAGTATGCAAAAATGCGCCACCGAAAGATTTAAAGAACCAGTAAAAGCGAGAGTAGCTACTCTACAAATAGAGAAAAAGTTCAAGCCATTCCCTGATGATCCAGTGTACATAAGAGGCAAACTACTGTTGGAATTTAAAAATTAATTTACTCTCATAGGCCTGTTTTGCGTTATGTTAGGTTAGCATTTATAAGGCTATGTTAGTAGCCGCCGCCACACATAATGTACCCCACTGAGCTTTCCTACATGCTTAAGCTAGTGTTTGCGGATCTTTTTTTATAGTTCGTGGGCATGGTTATACTGTGACTGGATTGAGTTCTAATTATCTCTATTGCTTGCTTCAGCAGAAGACTGTATTGAGCTATTTTTTCTATCGTGTTCAAGGTTGGATTCCAACTTATTAATGAATAGGCCATTCTGCCCCTGCATGCCTATCTTTGTTTGTAGCCCTGCTCCCAAGTTAGGAGGAGCCGAGCCTCGGCAAGGCAACCTTGAGATAGTGATAGTGCGTACCCATCTATCAGGTGGTAGCCCATCCTTCTGTGCCTTCCTTGTTCATGCATGGCTCAAGCCAGTAACTTTCCACTGGGGGTGTGGTTGGGGGGATGTTGGAAAGATTATTGCGTGTTACAGAGTGTTGGGGAGCCAGTCCCCTCGACAACTATCTCTGGGTGCTGGTCAGATTGGACTCCACTGCAGTGTACTTTACTAATAAATGTTTGTTTGTATTTTCAACTGTCTGACCAACTCTTCACTTGTTTGGAAGGCTATAATGTGGTCAAAGGTGATCTGGGTGACCCTATTCAGGTCCTTTCCTTAAGTTGGCGCCCAAACAGTGACTCAGTTGGGCGTACCCATCTCCCCTTAAATCAGGTGAGTGGATGGGGTGATGCTGAGTTGGGCAGGCAGACCGGGGATCCCCACATGATTGAGACTCTTTCTCACAGCTGCTCTGTCTGTCTGACCAGGTGGTGCCTCGTCTAGTGGTTGCTCGGCTGGGGTCCTGAAAAGGCGAAACCTTTGGATTTGACCGTTTGGTCTGAAGAGTCAGCAGTGGAGAATAACTTTGCTTGACCTGTGTGCACCAGGTGAGTTTTTATTTGTCTTTTGATAAATATGGCGCCATGTTGAGTCCTAGCTTGTTTGAACTTGGTGGGTCTGAGGTCTCTTAAGATACAGGGTATTTGCGAACGCTCTGCCTGGCCACCTGCCGAATTTGGTTTACTCTTGAAATGGCCTGGGTCTAGAGCCTATCTTCTTGTCTGGTACAGTCTCCGGACTGTCTTGTATTGCTACAGTCTCCAGATTGTCTGGCGCAGTCTGCGGACTGCCTGGTACGGTTTTCTGACTGTCTTGGTTCTTGTTGTCTGGTACTTTATTTGTCCGGTGCGGACAGTGAATGTGTCTTATATTAGGATGCCTTGTTTGAGTAAATTAGGGTGTTTTGGATACCGGTGTGGTTCTACTGAGGCCCGATTGGAAGAGAGGCGTCCATAAGATACCCCAAATTTCAATGTATACGTCAAGCACGGTATTGGCCCTATTATGTTTAGCACGCGCTAGCATAAGTATACGAGGGACAATGCTAACTTGCAGTGGCCACTTACGGGCAAATTTGATGAACAAAAATTGAGTTTCCTGCAGGATAAATTGTTAGCCAAAAGAAGTAGGCAGTTGATGTTTGACTCTCACCAGGTATGGCAGACGGAAGCTAAGCAGCAACATATGAGAGCGGAGAAGGAGGCCCAGAAGGGGAAGATGCAGTGACTCCAAAAGCAGTAGCTTATGACAGAGAGAAAATAGAGAAGGGTATAGAGTGTGCAGATAGGAAGTTTTGATTACAGAGTGATAAATGCTATGTTGCTCAGGAGGAAAGTGATGTTTTTCTGGAAGAGCTATTAGATACCAGACCGCCAACTCCCTATGACTTCTCAGTCTCCATCCTCTACTCCTGCTATCTCTGGTCTTCCTGTCTCTGGCTCGGCCGCTCCGGCCTCGGCCCTGCCTGCTTCCTCTCTGTCTCTGCATGCTGCAGGTGCGGGGGCTGCCAGTTATGTCTGATGGCTGTATACATGTTGTCTCCCCTTCTCTCACCCCTTTTTCGCAGCCGTTGCTAACATTGGTACCTGTTCTTCACCTGCTCTGTCCCCCTCAAAGGTTTCGTCTCCGTTACTGCTAAGTGCTGAGATGCCTGGGGGTGGATTGGATGAAGGGAATTGGGCAGCAGCGAGAGAATGAATGGGGAGGGTGTTTATGAGATCTGATGTGGGAAATGAGGAGAAAAGAGTGGTGGCTGATTAGGCTGCGCAGTGAGCCCGGAATCCGATTTACAGTGTGGAAGACGTGTGGAGTGTGATGAAAGATTACAAGCTGTTTGTGCAGCAGCACGCTCTTAAGCATATGTCAGCTACACTCATAGGATTGTGGAAACAGTGTTTCAATGGTGTTACACCACAGGTCATATATGATATCCGGGATCTTGTGCTACTGACTTGGCCCCAATTACGGTTTTAGTAATATTGCAACACTGGTTGGCTACCAAAGTAGATTGCATCAGAAGACCCCAACGAGGATTGCGCAGTTCCCCTTGAGGGAGGTACATCCCATTTTCCATCCGAGATTCCAGAGCAGCGTAATGCATCAAACGTTGTTATTCAGCAACGAGTAGAGTCCCTTTTCCAGGAACAGTGGGTCTACACTCCTTGGAAGAGGAGTGAGGTATTATCCCTTATAAGTCAGTTGCCATCCCCTAGAAAAACTCCAACTACATACTATAAGGAATTGACGGAGGCGGCTTCCTCCACGGTAATGACATTAGCTGATATTAAGACATTTTTCAGATTGTTGGTACCAGTGGATATATGGAGGCAGGTGCATATGCAGAACCGTGGAGTTAAGAGGGACATGGAACGAGATAAAGGCGTGGGATAAGGAACAAAAGCCTGGTGAGAAGCCGAGGGCGGAAATATTAGCTTTACCGAGTCGTATTAGCACTTATATGCATTCCCTTTTCCCACCTAGATGAGTAGATTGGGACAAGTTAGCAGCATGTCGTCAGAAGGACGAAAGTATGTCTGATTTCTTTACCAGGTTTGAAGGTGTGTTCTTGGACATTAGCGGCAAAGATCTGTTGGTGGAGGGTGGTGTCCATTTGTTTGTCAACAGATTTGTTATGAACCTGCTTCCCGAGATCGCGACTCCACTGCAGGCTGTAGTAAGTACTTGGACTACCTGCTCCCCATCAGTGATATTGAGTATGGCACATTAGTATGAGCATAGAGAAAATGAGGAGGAGAAAGTGGAAAAAAAGAATAAGGAGTTAAAGATGAAGGTGTTAATGCAGCAGGTGACAAGGGGGAATGGTAGAGGAATGGGCTCTCGTTCGGCCCAGCAGTTGCCCTGGACTAATAGAAACAGCACCGCAGGTGCGCCTGTCGGGCCGAACCAATGTGCGTATTGTAAAAAGGAGGGGCACTGGCGAAGTGAGTGCCCGGAGCTGTTACACAAAGTTGCGGCCCCAAGAGGTCAGGGTTTTAGAGGACGTGGTCGAGATGGAGGTGGTCGTGAACAGGTGCAGACAGATGATTTGTCATATCATTGTATGGTCGTCAGAGTCAGAATTATTTTGACAATACTCAGAGAGGACAGTATTATTATGATGAATATGATATGGACGAGGTGATGGGAATGCCTCACAGATAGGATAGCCAGAAACAGGGCGAGGGACCAGTTTCGGTGCCTGTAGATCAGCGTGGACCTTATGTCACCACGGACTTGCATGGCACGGCTAAGACATTTCTGATTGACACGAGTGCTATGAATAGCTCTGTTTCTCATTCGCTGGTCCCAATGGCAGCTCTGTCTGGCCTAAACAATGTTTTGGTAGGTTTCTCAGGCGTGCCGGTTGTAAGCCCCATTTCTAAGCCTCTTGCCTTGACTATTGTCCCTTTCATGGTTGATTCGCGATTTTTATTGACAAAGAATTGTGGGGAGAATTTGATGGGATTGGATTTGTTGAAAAGCCTACATGCCACTATATCCTGTTCACCGGATGGCGTTTACATGACAATTGGCCCGAAGACATTTGTACAAAACAATGTTTTACTAAAGATTCCCCCTCCCTGCTGAGTTCAAGGATGTGCCACATACTTTGTGGGCTACAGGAGATATGGATGTGGAGTTGTTACAGATCCTACCGATCTCTATTAAGGTCAAAGATAATTCTGTACTTCTGCGTATTCCTCAGTAAAAGATACTGCAAGTAGGGGAGAAAGCCCTATTGCAAATAATAAAAGACCTGATCAGGACCGGCGTGGTTAAAGAAATGGTGGTGAATGTGTGTAATAGCGTTATTCTTCCCATTCTTAAGAAGGCACTCTTGGACACCTCTGATGCTCACCCTGATGTTTATCATTTTGTTACTGATTTGCGCACCATAAACAAGATTGTAGTTCCTCAATACCCAGTGGTTCCTGACATCACCACATTGTTAACAATGATCCCTCCCTCAGCGAAATTCTTCTCCATGATTGATTTGAAGAATGCTTTCTTTAGCATTCCAATCCATCCAGATAGTAGATATCTGTTTGGATTCGCCATAACTGGCAGGAGCTTGCGATTCTGTTGCGCTCCTCAGGGCTATACTGAAAGTCCCAGTATCTATTGTCAAGCCCAGAAAGGGCAATTGGACTTTTTGACACTCCCTTCTGGCAATGTGTTATTGCAGTACATCGACAACCTCTTAGTGGCTTTTAACACTTAGGACGGCTGCAAAGACGCAACAGGTAAATTGTTACTACATTTGGCACGCCACGGACAAAATGTGTCCCTGACCATCTTTCAATATTGTCGACAGGAGATCCCTTATTTAGGTCACATACTGTCGAAGGAGGGTCGCAGTCTAACACCTGAACGCATTGCTGCTATAAATAATATGCCCGTCCCTAAAACCCACGTAATGTGCGTGCGTTTATCATCATTACTTCATATTGCCATCACTGGATCCCTAATTCTTCCCTACTAACAAAGCCACTGCTCCAGCTAACCACTAAAGATGTGCATGAACCCCTGCTTTGGACACCTGAATGCCAGCAAGCTTTTGAGCAATTAAAGGTTGCGCTTTGCTCTGCTCCTGTGCTTGGTACACCTGATTACCAGAAGCCATTCATATCCTAAGTACACAAGACGGCTGGTTGCACGCTCTCTGTTTTAACACAGGCCTTGGCTTGGAAGCAAAGGCCTTGTGCTTATTTTTCTGCTATCCTGGATAACGTCACCAGAGCCCTCCCAAGCTGCCTAAGTGCTGCTGTGGCCATGTCCGTCTCTATCAGACAATCGGCAGGGCTCGTTCTTGATATTGACCTCACAGTTATGGTAACTCATGCTTTGGATACACTTTTAAACAAAACAAAGACACAGCACCTTACTAGTGTATGTCTGACTTGCTACGAATTAACGTTGTTTGCACTGCACATTACCATCAAGAGATGTGCCACTCTGAATCCGGCCATGTTACTACCCCTCCCTTTGGTGAATGAGGATACAGACGCACATGATTGTGTATATCGAACTGAAGAAGAGATGAAGGGACGGGTAGACTTGACTGATATTCCCCTATCTGATCCACAAGGGGAACTATATGTCAATGGCTCTTGTTTTATATTACCGGATGACACCACTACTACAGCATATGCCATAACCACGCTGCGTACTGTTGTTGAAACATCACGTGTTCTGTATCAGTCAACCCAAGCTGCAGAACTTATTGCCCTTCTTCGGGCTTGTGAGTTAAGTGAAGGACTGGCTGTCAATATTTATACTGACAGCCAGTATGCCTTTGGGATCTCCCATAACTTTGGGCACCTCTGGGCGGAGAGAGGGTTTCTGATCTCACATGGTTTACGAATACAGAATGGCCCACGAATATATAGACTTTTGTCAGCTCTGACACTTCCAAAAAAAGTTAGCAATAGTGAAATGCAGTGCCCACAAGACGATTACTGATGATATTGGGAGGGGAAATGCAGTTGCAGATCAGACAGCTAAAGAGACAGCCAGATCCAAGATGAAAAAGATGTTTGTGGCAGGCCCAGCTAGGTGGGTGCTTGAGAATGGGATGTTTGAGGACACACTAGAAATCAAGGAGTTACAAAGTCAAGGAGATACACAGTGAGGCGACAATGGAAGAATTGGCAAAATGGCAGGAGAGTACAGGGCATCTAGATGAGGATGGGTGCTGGACTGATCCGTCTGGGAAACAAAGATGGATGTTGCCTAATGCATTTGTACTTCCTATGTTCACTATGGCACATGGCCCGGCCCACATTAGCGCGATGGGGATATGTAAGGTTTGGATCCCGTATGGCAGAATGACAATATCCCTAAGGTAGCCGCTCATCTTGTAAAATACTGTATGAAACACAATCCTGGAAAGGGCACCCCCCCCCCCCCCACCCACTGGCAAATTTGCACCGCTTTCCTTTCCTTTCAAGGTTCTCCAAATGGTCTTCATAGAAATGGAACGAGTGAACAATTTGAAACATGTATTAGTGGTGATTTGTGCGTTAGTAAATGGATCAAAGCCTACCCCACTAAAAAGAATACAGCCATGGCGACGGCAAAGGCACTCTTGAAAGAGTTGTTCCTGCTGTTTGGTTTGCCGCGTTTGATCTGGAGTGACAAGGGAAGTCACTTCAATTCAAAGGTTATCCAACTGGTGTGCAATGGTCTACACATTAAACAGAAGTTCCATACAGAAATGCCAGCCTCAGTCAGCAGGTTTGGTTGAGAAGTACAATGGTACTCTCAAACTGAGGTTAGTAAAGATAAAGTAAAGCACAGGATTGCAGTGGCCAGATGCACTACCCTTGGCTTTGTTATCCACCAGGGCAACAGCGCATTCTAGAACAGGGATGTCCCCATTCGAGGTGTTTTTTTGGCCGCCTTGCAAATGTATGGGGCGTTCCCCGCCCCCAACTTTTTTCCGAAATAGAATACCCCTTGCTTGTGGATTACCTCTATGAATTGACTAAAGAAATTTGGTTCTATTCACCAACAGATTCAGGAGACGCTACGACCAGTACCCGAGGGGCCTGGGCATCAGCTACAACCTGGTGATTATGTGCATGTGCTAATACGAAACTTCCAGAGGAAGCCTTGTTTGGAGCCACTCTGGAAGGGACCACTCCAGGTCCTCCTCGCCACCCGGACCGCAGTCAAGGTGGAAGGTCAGAAGCACTGGGTATACGCAACTCACTGCCGGCAGGATCACTCTCCCACTTCCCTATGACAAGTGGATGCTTGAGGGTATTGGAGACCACGAGACCGAAAGGGTCCTTCACTGCATTCCCTTTTCTGATGGCTGGGTGAGTTTGGCGCAGACGGAGGAGGAGAGCAACGCTGTTTTGCAGGAAGCAATACCTCCAGAGATCAGGGCTTCCCAGGAGCCATCCCCATCTAACCCTCCAACAATTGAGTCTCAGTTCCCTTCCGCTTCTGAGTTTCAGATCTTTTTTTGTGATGACACTGTGCGGGCAATTGCTAGATACAATTTTCATCCCCGATGGAAGGACAGTGCGGCATAGGGAAAGTCGAAAGAATAGGGATGGACTTCATGGATGAAGAATAGGGTGCAGGTACACTGTCCAAGGTGCCAGCGACAGAGCAGAGTAAGGGAGAGAGGTGCACTGCCCTGGACACTGGACAGGATCAGTTGAGGGTGTTTTCCCAGGAGGGAAAGTGCCCCATCCTGAACGAAGAGGATTTTTATTCCAGCAAGGGCTAAGACAAAGCAATGCCTGTGCCAGTGGTTAACACGACTGCCAGTTTTTGTGTTCAAGGTTTTCGAAATGTTCAAGTAGGAAAGAGTAACTGCAACTACACATATCGCTTGACTACAACTAGTAGTCTGCCTTTACTCCCACCTCTTAATGTGTATTTTGTTTGTGGATCTCTGGTTTATATATGGCTCCCTAAGGCATGGTCTGGCATATGTTACGTTCCTTTTACCACCCGTATATATTCCATTATCTGGCTATCACAAAGATCATAGGCTGCAACATAGGAGTACATACTTGCCTCGAGTGAAACGGGTCATTGATGCTAAGGATATAGATCAAACAGACACTACCCTGCAACAATTTACTGAAGCCATGAAGGTTATTTTGTCCTTCTGGGGCCCCATGTACAATAGTCTTAGTATTCGCTGCCACACCAGGGTAGTGGAAGGGGTTGTTAATACCATAGCCTGAAAACTGACCAACATCACAGCTGAGCAACAGACTACCAGACGTGTTGCTCTTCAAACCCGGATGGTGTTAGATGTCATCCTTGCTGATAGGGGAGAATCCTGTCGCATCATCAGCAGTAGTTGTGTGTACATACCGAATCACGCCTGAATATTTATGCAGCCATACAGAGGTTGCACAGACTTGCTTCTGATATTCACCAAGAGAATGGGACCGGGTCCTTATCAGGGTGGTTCTGGGATCTGATGACAACTTGGGGTTGGAAAATACTTATTTTCCTAGTGGCCATCGCAGGAGTCATTTTTATGTGCTGTTTGTGTATTGAGGCAATGATCAGAAGTGGAGGGTCACTAGCATTTTCTAGTGTTGGTGAAGGCCAGAACACAGCAAGCACAACAACACAACAACAACATGTTGCTAGGCAGGCCTTACCACAGATGCCTCACTTTTAGGGTGGGGAGCTTATTTTAACCACAGCTGTTTTTAGGGTCCAGCTTGCGAGAGCATGCACTAGCTCATGCGTCTCGCTTGCACGACACTTGTATACACAAAGGGCATGGAGCCCACCTGTGTCTTAACATTTGTTTGCTTCTATGTTACTTTTCTTAGCAGCCCTCTTCATTGGCCAGTTCAGCCTAAACATCACTTTCGATCCTCACTGTAGAGCAGGGGCCAAGCACAATGGTGCTCATTTATGAGCCCCTGCATCACTTTTCCGCCACCGGTGCGTCACTTTTTGTGACGCACCAGTGGCCTAAAAAATGCGCCATGTTGGGCCATGTTTACGAAGTGATGCATCTAGATGATGTGTCACTTCGTAAACCCCTGCGGTACATTATACCTGCACCAGGTATAATGTATGCAGGGTGGGCGTACCCCCGCAAGAAAGGTTGTAGGAGTGGCGCAGCAAAATCCATGAGATTTTGCTGCACCACTTCGAGTAAGCCAATGCGTCAAAACCTAACGCCTGCCTCATGGCAGATGTAAGGGTAACGCAGGCCCTTTCACATGGGGCATGCCCCATGTGAAAGGAACATTGCTGGAGTTGCGTCAGGCTTCCGACACAACTCCAGCAATGCGCCATTTTTTGAGCTGACAGATACATCAGTTATTCTGACGTATCTGTCCTTCCTTGCAACATGATGCGTCATATTGTAAATATGACGCATCATTGATGTCTCAAGGAGGGCGCACTGAGAAGTGGCGCATCGCTGCTTTCATGCAGCGATGCGTCACTTCTCGTAAATGAGGCCCATATTGTTTGAGCTTAATCGGTGCTCGTCCACTGCTCCCAATGGGATTGAGTTACTATATCTTGCCGCCTCCCACTCTCGCTCCCTGATGATCCATCCATAGTGTTTGCATGCTTTTTAAATCGCACTCTGCATTCCCCCACTCAGCATTCTTGCTTCTCCTGCCCCCAATCACCCTCTTTCCACTGTCACTTGCTCCCTCCCATGCCTGCTTGCTTGTACCTTGTCCATTCATCCTCCCACCCTTCTTCATCTATCCATTCTTTGATCCTTCACCCCTTCTTTCATTATTCCAATAACCCGTTGTCATTCCTTCCATCCATTGGTCCACTCATTCATGCATCCATTCATTTATTCATCTTTCATTTTACCTTCCCAACCACCAATCCATATATCTTCTCATCATTCCACCCGTACAATGACCATTCCTTTCATACATCGATCATCCAGCCTTTCGATCTTCCATCCATTTGTTCTAACATCCTTTCGTTCATCCTTCCTTTCAACCATCCTTTTGCCCTTCCTTCTAACTTTTGATGAATTGATCCTTCCACCCCTTCATCTAACCTTCTATCCTTGCAACCATTCATCCTTGCACTCTCCCTTCGTTTTCTTCTACCTTTCTTCGACTTCGACTTCCATTTTCAACTTTCTTTCCTTTAATATTTCCTTCCTTGCTTATTTCCTTCCATTCGCCTTTCCGTTCACAATATACGCCTTCCTTTATGCTCAGAATCACACGATGTTTGAACAAGTGCTACAGCTGGGATTGGAAGCAAAGGACATATCACAAATATTTTGCAGTGTTGGCCATATATGGGAGCGTTGGGTAAGTGTGACTGGGTACTTGAAGAAGCAGAAAGTGGTGAATTGCCGGGGAGTGTCCTGTAAGAAGAATGTGCCCTTTAAGGAGAGGAATGTTTATGCTGGTGAGTCTTTGTGCACAACTGTGTGTATATACATATCAACATACAGTTAAGTATGTGTACACCTATGTATATCTGTATGTGGGTACTCTTGTGTTCCTCTGTGCGCATCACTGTATCTGTGTACCTTACATGTGCCCTAAATATGCATCCATGTGTATGTAAATGTACATGTATTTATATAGCGCAAATCACTGACCGAGGTCGGTATCTAAGCGCTTGCTTAGGGAACCCGTCCTGGTATTCCCCTGTGAGATAACCCTGGCAGGGTATCCACAAGGTAAAAGCCAGGCATCCCGCCGCGAGGGGCCGTTGTGGAGATTAAGCAAGCTATTGCCCAGAGTCGCAGAGTGTGAACCCGTGAGTCGCGAAGGCACCGGAGCGAGAATTATCGAGTCCGTGGTATTTTTTGAGCCCAAGACCCGCCGAGGCGGGGAATTGAACGCTGGTCCAGGGCCGATCTCAGCTT
This sequence comes from Lissotriton vulgaris, assembly GCF_964263255.1. Lineage (NCBI taxonomy): Eukaryota > Metazoa > Chordata > Amphibia > Caudata > Salamandridae > Lissotriton > Lissotriton vulgaris. The sequence goes on along the minus strand of NC_141696.1, from coordinate 1,192,645,022 downwards.
CCGGGTCTGCCGCCTCTAACCCCTGAGCCACGTGGGTTTCAGTGCATTTGTTTTCTAATACATGTAACTGTGCATGTGTGCATGTTGGAACTGTGTGCCCGTCTATATAAGTTTATTTTTGTATGTATGCAAATATATACCTGTCTCTCTGTATGCACATGCATGTGTTTTCTGCATCTGTGTTTTATGTACATTTGTGGTACTCATGCGAATACCTCTGGGCAGCAATGGATACCTCATGCGTGTGTTTTCTTCTAGGCTTCTTGGTATGTGTACCCTGTGCACATTTGTGCGTAAGATTCTTTATTTTAACAAATACTTACCAGAACAATTGGCACAATCTTCAAATCCCCTGCAACCACTGGCCACAGTCAATTCTAATTCCTGTTCTGGCTACATTAATGCACCCTACACCTTGTAAGGTTCTCTCCGCAATGTAACACCTCGAACATCAACGTTTGCCTTATCAATGTTAGGCCCACAGCTAAGCGTGTACATAATTGATTACCCCTTTTTAGGTCGAGCCTAACGCAGCGCGCAGCGCTGCTCTAGGAGATGACCTTTTGGACTCGGTCTGCACTTTTCAAACACTCGTGCTTGTGGGCATCCACCTTGCAGAAGCGAGCAGCGGTGCACAGGGGCCATCTGTTTCCAACTAGCGTGGTCGCACACGCTTGTTGACATTTCTGTACTCTTGCTCCCCTGCCTGTCTCACCCTGGCCCTTCCTTGTCAAGCTCCAGCCCCTGCCCCTGTCTACAATCATCAACCAAACCCCTAGAAAGTCGGGGAGGGTCTGCAGTGCCACAGGGTCAAACAGAATCTCACGAGCAGGGCGAAACCAAAACAGGTTCGGTAGCGTCCCCCGAAACAAGTACTCCATACCCAACGAATAAAGACATTTGTCAGGATTAATTTCTCAATGAGCCAAGTCGATAGCCGCTTTCTGTGCATCTTTACAAAGGATCCTTATATTACATCCGGTCCTGCCCCCTCCCTCAGTCACCACGGGTTATAGCAGTCCTCTCGCAGTGAAGACTTACTGGCAAATATAACAAAAATGTTAATAACACCGCCAAAGACTTGTCTCTTCCAAACGCTGTAATTAACTAGAGTTACCTCAACAACTGTACTCATCCAGTCTAGCTTGGGGGATGAAAGGAGAAGTTAGCCCCACACGGGACTCATACGTCATTTGCAGATGAGTGACTGACAGAATACATTATTTTAACGCGAAGTTCTAAACAATCGTTATTAGGCGCTTCCTGACTCAACAGCAAGTTTCTGTTTTTTCCTCGGTGCTTAATCAAGCCTGTTGGCTTACTTTCTCAGTTCTGCCAAACATGATAAAGATTATAGTAAGACAGGATGATGTGAGAAAAAATACAACATTTTGTCCTGCGCATGGCCATCATTAAAACCCAAGTTTAGTGACTTCAGCAATTTAGGCACTAAACTTCATCTCTTTCATTCGAGGTCACATACAGATCTCAGTTATGAGGCTGTGCGTCACTTTTACGCCGCCAGGGGCGTCACTTTTTGTGACGCACCAGTGGCGTAAGAAATGCGCCTTGTTGGGCCATATTTACAAAGTGACGCATCTAGGTAGATGCGTCACTTTGTAAACCCGTGCGCCACATTAGACCTGCACCAGGTATAATGTATGCAAGGGGGGGGCGTTTTGACACAAGAAAGGGTCATGAAAGTGACGCAGTGAAATCTATAAGATTTCTCTGCGCCATTTCTTGGCCGCTAATGCATCAAAATCTTACACCAGCTTCATGGCAGGCGTAAGACTGACGCAGGCACTAACAACATGGGGCTTGCCCCATGTGAAAGTACACATTGCTGGAGTTGCGTCACTTTTGTGACACACTCCAGCAATGCATCACTTTTGCGCCTACAGATACGTCAGAAATACTGACGTATCTGTAACTCCTTGCGACATGATGCGTCATATTTATAAATATGACGCATCAATCATGACGCAAGGAGTGCACACTGAGAAGTGACGCATTGCTGCTTTCACGCAGCGAGGCGTCATTTTTCATAAATGAGGCCCTTGGTTGTTTAGTCTTTAAGGTCCCTGCGAAATCCTGTCTCATTGAGCAAGCGCCTTGACACCCTCGGGTGATTGTTCACGCTCTATAAGTCCCCATTTCAATTCATTTCATTTCATAAATGATTTACCGGCCCTAGTCACTGAAACTGGACAGGTGATCTTTACCTCCTGACTACCTATGAGAGAAAGATTCAATGCACAGAAAAAAAGTGCAGGGAAATGGACCAGCTCTGGCTGTACCTCCTTGTATACATAGATTTCCTTTGGGAGCCCCATTAATAATTATTCTAGCTGAGGAAGGGTATATAATTGTTGCAGGTATGAATTACATTTGCTCATAACCTAACGTATTTTAGCCCGTGCTGTAAATAACACCATAGTATATGATCAAATTCTTTGGAAGCATTGATGACCATCAATGACAAAGGCAATTTGTCTGTATAGCTGACATGAAAATCTCCAATCATGTAATAAGTTAAGGTGGCTAAATCTTTCCCAGATGCAAAATCATTGGGGTTCCTTTTACTAGGTCAGAAAGAACACTTTTCAAATTATCCACCAACATTTTTGCAAACACCGCGGGGCAGATTTACAAGCCCCCTGCACAACCAGTATGTCACTTTTTGCACATGTTACCGCTTCATATTTACAAGGACAGGAAAAGCCGCCCTGGTTTTGCCTGTCCTTGTAAATATGGCGCCTTTACACACAGCACTTTGCGTGAAAGGGGCGTTCCATGGGTGTTGCTGTGGGTGTTCCCACGAAACACCCATGGAACAAGACACATTTCCAGATTTACGAGGAATCGTGAATCTGTAAATGCGTCTGAATGCTACGCCACCCTAGGGGTGGCATAGTGAGGAGAAATATTTTAATTTCTCCCACGATTTTTCCTCTTTAGTGTATGCTGCATTCTACAGCTTGCTTTGAAAGAGGAAAATGCCTGTAGTGATTGTTTTTGTGCAGGAAGGTGCCCCTTCCTGCAAGAAAACAAAACTCCCTATAACGCAGGCATCCTTGCACCATGGTGCAAGGGTGCCTGTGCCTGGGCGTGGCAGCAGTTTGTGTGCCAGGGCAGGGGAGAACACAGGAATGCAACATATTATTGTAAATATGTCGTATTCCTGTGCTTTGGAGGTGCCATGACATGGCGTAGCCAAAGGGCTTGCGTTGCCGGGCTGCTGCACTTCCTTGTTTTAATCTGCTCCCTACAATCTATATTAAGGGTAGTTGTTGACTGGAAATGAGAATATTTTGCTAGGTTTCTGAGGATAAGTGAAATAGCTGCCTCTGTCCAACTTTCTGGAATGGAGCTTTCATCCAAAATGATATGAAAATATTTTAAAATAAGATAAATGATGATGGGGGATGATATGTGATGAAGTTCATTGGGTATATGTCAGGTCCAGCGGCCTTGCCCTTAGCCATTTGGATGCAAGCCTCTACTTCAAGTGTTAGAGCAGCTTTATCATAATATCAGCTTCCTCCCATTGGTTTAGGTAAGTCTAAAGGAAATAGTCACATTTCTATCTGATCTTGCTTTGAAATGTTTTCCTTATACATCTGTTGAAAATAATATGTTTGAATGATTTCTGAACCAGACCCTATTTATGTTCCGCTAATTGGATACCATACTTCATTGATTATCAATAAAGTTCTTATTCTAGAGTTTCTTTACCTTCCAGGGAAAAATCTTCCTACTTTTCTCCCCCGGTTCATCTCATTGAGAGCACCACCTCCACTCTTTAGGCTAAACCCGCTCTAAATTTAACACCAGGTGCAACCTTCTGCTCCAGGAGTTTGGTCCTATGCTGGTTCTCCTCCTTCTTACACAGTCGCTCACAAAGGATAAAAATAAAAAAACGTTATCTCCGACCTACACCATGTCAACAGGGGCGTCCCCCAAGGTTCAGTGCTCTCACATCAACTGTTCAACATATACATGGAATCCCTCATCCACCTACTCAAAAAGGCTAACATACCTTTCCACCTCTATGCAGATGACACCCAAATCTATCTTGAAACCTCCTCCATTGATGACATTCACAGACTAAATGTCACTCTAAAAGAAATCCAACATTGGCTGTCGCTTAACCACTTAAAACTCAACAAAAACGAAACCGAAATACTCCTTATCTCCAACAAAGAGGAGAACTCTCAAATTTCAGAATGGCTAAAAGCTTTGGATGCTCTTAACGGCAATCACACCTCCGTTAAATCATTAGGAATTACCCTAGATTCAAAACTCGAGGTCTAGCCCGGGACCAGGGTTCAATTCCCCGCCTCGGCGGGTCTTGGGCTCTAAAAGTCCACGGACCTGATAATTCTCGCCTCTGTGCCTATTCCAATCATGGAGTCCCACTCTGCAACTCTGGGCAATAGCTTGCTTAATCTCCACAACGGCCCCCACAACGCTAAGGATGCCTGGCCTCCACCTTGGGGGCGCCCAGGAGTGGACGCCTCACAGGGAAAGCCAGGATGGGTTCCACAGCGGTATTCGTACAAGCGCCTTGAGACCCTTGCGGGTGAGTAGTGCGCTATACAAGTATCAATTTACATTACATTTACATTACATTACTTAACAAAATAAAACCATTAATCCCAACCAACAACCTCAAACAAGCCCCCAATCACTGGTGCTATCCAGATTCGACTTTGGGTATGCCACCCTCACTGGTACAACAAAATCACACCTAGCCCCCCTCAAAACTACTCTCAACGCAGCAGCTAGAATTGTCACTGGAATCAGGAAATACAATCAAATCTCACCAGCACTAAGAGAACTAAAATGGCTCCCAATCGAACTGCGTGCCAGATACAGAACTGCCTGCCTCACACATAAAACCCTGCACACAGGAAAACCTGAGTATTTGGCTGCCAAACTCATGAGGACTGGTCAGGTAAGTAACCTCAGGAGCGCAAGTACTCTACTACTCATCCCCATGAAAACACGCAAACAAAAAACTGCTGCAAGGTCCTTCGCCGGAAATTTACCCAAAATCTGGAACGCCATTCCAGTCGGTATCAGGACTATCCCGTCCTTCACAAAATTAAAAAAACATTAAAGTCCTTATCCTCAACCGCTCCCTCCCGAATGGATAGCTGCCATCAAAACGCTATTCGTCTCTTCCTGACATTGTAGCTCTTAGACTGTCCTCCTCCCTGGTATTCGACCCCCAATTCCTCCCCCCCCCCCCTTAATTGGTTCAACCCCAAGACAACGTGCATTCTATGAAGTTATGTCAGGACTCACAGACTACCTCAATGCTGCCCAGCACACTTCGATCTCCAAACCTATTATGTAGAATCCTGGTTTATTGTATCAACCCCAAGACAACATGCACTCTATGAGGTTATCTCAGTACTCACGTACTACCTCAATGCTGCTCAGCACACGAGGACTGCCAAACTTATATGTAGAATGCTGCTTATTGTATGAATCTTGCTCAAAAACTGTTGTGAAGCGCTCCGATACCCTCGGGTCAGGCTAGCACTATATAAAACGCCTTAATTAATAAATAAATAAATATGTAGCTGGAATATGGAATGACTACTTAATGGACAATTCCAGGCAGGGCAGGGCTGTCTTGTATGAATTTACTATGTGGATTTTCTTGTATGTCAATGCCTAAGGGCTCGTTTTTAGGGACTCACATGGCCTGATCCACCTTATCGTCCCTTTTCGTTCTTAAGAGACTCATCCAATGGATGTAAACATTCATCCCGTAACAAAATAGGACAGTAATAGCTAGTTGTAGTTCTTCATCCAGCAAAAAAATATAACATTAGTAGCCGAGACTTGCCTTGTGGAAGGTGATGCCACTTTTCCACTTTACTGGGGCTTAAAGGTAAATTAAATATGCCAATTTGGGATGAACCAATATTACAGTTAATTAGGGGAGAGAATGCAAGCACTTTAGAACTGATGAACTGTGGGAAAGTGAGCAGAGTCCTAATACCTGCAAAAGCAAGGCCAGAGAAGTGGAGGAAGAAGGCAGAAGGTTGGGGAAATGAGCACCCAAAGGCTATCAGGTCTAACACACTACATCTAATGTCTATTAATTTTTCAAGAATCCCCATGATTTTGTGTGCATTTCAGAGTGGTGTGCCATTCTTTTGGATGTGGGGGGAGAGGAATTTACAATTCCTGCTGCTCTCTTTAAAACTGGTTGTCACATCATCCATGCCTTTATCGATATGTGTGATGCTGCGCCTTTTGAAATACAAAACACTATTTGCCAAAGCACACTATTCATTTGTCCTAACAACCATTCATCTTCCAGTGCTGATGAGAATACAGTTAGGAAACACCTTTGCACTCTGATTTTTTGTTAACATCCGTTACAAAGCCAAAATGAAAAGTGGCCATCATACTGGTTTTCCTGTTAGGTTGCTTTCTGGAAGCCCACCACATCTGCCAGCACGTGTACTCAGATGATATCAACATCTCCCTTAAGTTAAAAGTAGGATCTAGGGACTCAAGCAGACTGCCAAACTATTCAGTGAAAAATCCTAAGAGCAAGATGAGGTTAAGATGGCTCAGGTTTAATGTAGGAAAGACCAATATCCTTTTCTCTTGGACCCATTGTAATCAAAACAACCCCCTTTACTTGAATACTACTGTCATTTCCTAATGAAGAGCACGTTTCTTCTAGAAATCATGGGGCTTATTCACAAGCCCCTTGCACAACTTTGCGTACTTTTTCCCATGTTACAAATGACGCAAAAGTGGCACAAGGGGCCTGTAAATCAGCCCCAATGTGTATTGCAAAAGAGAATGGAGATGGGATACTCTATGTTCCAGTACTGGGTTAATAATTTGAGAGGAGGGTGTCCCTACTGCCTCAATAATCTCAGTCTGGTTAGGTCAAAACACGGTTCTGAGAAAATCTTTCTTCAGCCCCTGATAGTAAAAGGAAGTAATGTTGTATTGAAAGCTGACTTTAGCTGTGTGGTTGAATTGTATGCTACATGAATACATTAACAGTTGAAGAGTTTGTTTGCTAGTGTCTCGTCTCCTACACTATCACTCTATACCTGCATATGGGGCAGGTCTGCACCCAAGTGATCTGGATGTAGAAGCCTCCACAAGATGGGAGGCACAGATTTCAGGAAATGTTGCAAGATATTGTCCACCCATACCCCTAATCTACCCAGACTAAACTGACATGCAATGTAGGAGTGCTGTCTGATATCAGCTTCCTCTTCATATCCCAAATCCATTCAATCATGAATGATGCATGAAAAAACTGTATAATTCTTCCTGTGATGCCCATTTTTTTTATAAAAGTGCCTGTTTCCAGCTATGGTTATTTCCCAATTAGACCACTAAAGACCATTAACACTGAGGGGCAGATTTAGAAGTCCCTTGTATCACTTTTGCACCGCTGTTGTGTCACTTATGTGACGCAGCTGGGGCATAAAAGTTGTGGCCCATATCAACGTGGCGCACCTAGGGTGATGCGTCACGTTGTAAAGCCCTGCGTCCCATTATACCTGCGCCAAGTATAATGTATGCAGGGTAGGCGTTCCCATGCAAAAAGCCACGTAGAACTGGCGCAGTGAAATTTACAAGATTTCAGTGCGTCACTCTACGCCTTTACTGCGTCAAAATCCCTATGCCTGCTCAGACCAGGCGTAAGGATTGACGCAGGGCATTTTACATGGGACCTATCTATGTTTTCTGGCGCTTTCTGGAGTTGCGTCACTTTTGTGACAAACGCCAATAATGCGTCACTTTTCCTCCAACAGATCAGATGCGTCAGAAATTGTGACGCATCTTTAATTCCTTGCGCCATGGTGCACTGTATTGTAAATACAGCACATCCATAGTGGCACAAGGACATTTGGAGGTGACGCAAGGAAGCTGACGCATCTACACAGATGGGTCAGTTCCTTGTAAAGCTGCCCCAGGGTTTTCAGATAAGGACATTTCCAAACTCTCAGGAGTCCAGAAACACTCAGTCCAAATCATATTCTACCTGAAGTGCTAAGATCATATCATGTTTTCCATTAAAATGCTAAAATGACTTCTTGTAAAACAAAGATTACATTTCAAACACTAAGCTTTTCCACAATTGTTGCATGGACAGCTCCATGGATACCTTTATCAGGTCTTAAATCTATTCTAACTCGTCATAAGCCTGAAGTCAGTTATCCAGAACCTGGGTGCCAATAATGAGTCAGATTACAAAAGCATTTGGGGGTAAATTGCTTCATGCACATAATTATCTCTCTGAGAAAAGCTCATTAGGCACTTGGGGGCATATTATCAAGAACGGTTTTAAAATTATCGCCGCTTTAGCAGCAGGAAACTGCCGCTAAAGTTGTGATAATGGGCTTGATAATTTGCCCTTGTGAATTCCCATAGAAGCCCATGTTCGGTGTGAACATGGGCTTCTATGGGAATTCACAAGGGCATATTACCAAGCCCATTATCACCGCTGTAGTGGCAGTTTCCTGTCGCAAAAGCGGCGATACTTTTAACGCTGTTCTTCATAATATGCCCCCTAGGAACCAACAAAGACGTACCCAAATCCAACCGAGGCCTGAAAACTCTCCTCCCTTTGACTAATACTATAGCAGAATACTGTCTCTCAGGGGCATATTACCAAGATGTGCGTTAAAAACGCACATCGCACATTTCCCTATCGTCGGCTATCGCCGGATTTTATCGCTGTGTTAGCGCGTCATTATCAACGCGCAACATGTAGGCGATATTAAATCCGGCGATAGCCGGCGATAGGGAACATTAGCGCGCGAAAAGATGCGTTGTTCTCACTCGCTAATTTGTGCCTTGATAATATGGGGGGGGGGTGGATTCAGCTTTATGATCCACACCCCTATGTTATCAATGCCTAACACCTGATCAGAGCAGGCGTTGGGAGACCTGCGATAAACGAGTTTATCGCAGGTCTCCTTCTCCCAACGCCTGCCTTGGTAATAGGGTGTTACCACCTCCAACCACATTTTACATGTGGTTGGATGTGGGAACGCCCACTTTGCATGTCATTAGTGATTTTTCTCGCTGACATGCAAAGTGGGCTTGAGGCAGGCGTTAGCATGCCCTTGTTAATAGGGTGCTAGAAGTATCGCCGCTTTCTCTGGACAATTCACCGAAAAAGTGGCGATACTTCACCCTGGTAATATGGCCCTCAGTCTTTTTGTTATACTTCACTTGCTACCTAAGAGCACATCATGCCTGGCAGACACCTACAACTGGACCTGACACTTAGTCACACAGCTGATGATACCTGGCCATTTTCGTCATGAACAAGGCTTTTCCATTGTATATACTGTGATCACGTGAATTGTGTCCTATATCTTGGCTGTCCATTCTGTGGCTTCTCAAGAGTTATTCTTGTGCCTACTTCTGTCCCCTCTCAGCTTTGAGGTGACTCCAAACTAAATACATTAATAAATACATTGATTCTTATTTTTAAATTCTATGACCTCAGCTTGACCTAAGTGCAGGGCTCTTTCTGGGGACATGCATGTCGCATATAATTGAAGCTTAATTTTATGATATGTATGAATTAAAGGGGGAGTTAGAGGACAAAGACAAACGGAATTGTCCTCCTATCGAACTTAACAAAAAGTGTAGAGGCATATTATCAAGAACGGTGTTAAAAGTATCGCCGGTTTAGCTGCAGAAAACTGCCCATAAAATGGCGATAATGGGCTTGATAATATGCTCTGGAGAATTCCAATAGAAGCCCTGGTTCCCACCAGAACATGGGCTTCTATTGGAATTCTCAAGGGCATATTATCAAGCCCATTATCGCTGTTTTAGCAGCAGTTTTCTTCTGCTAAACCGGTGATCATTTTTAACGTCGTTCTTGATAATATGCCCCAAAGAGAGCCCATTCATCAATGTTGGACTTGTTTTCCACTTCTGGTTTGGAAAACAGAATATTTTCTTTAGATAACCCTCGCCCACCAGGGTTTCCCCTTGGTGGCATGCTTCATCATTGGGTCCTTCCCCTTCCGCTGCAAAACGTGGCATGCTGCGACCTACGAGTTACATGGGAGCACTTTTTGGTGTTATTTTTAATAGATTAAAAATTATTTTGAACAATAGGTGTGGGGTGGTGTTGTGTGGAAGATTTAAAAGACCTGACTTGTAGAAAAAATCCTTTTATTTGTAGTTCTTGCCGGTATAGTTAAAAAATGAGGAGAAAATGAAACTTAAAGGAATTATGTTCCTGTTCCACTCCTGTTTCCTGCAAATTTGAAGCCAAAGGTAGGCTATTCCTATGAGATTCGGCAAGGGAGTAGCCGTGTGACTGCAGGTTCCTTCCGCCCTTTTGGACTCATGATGCCATATTTAAGCATCCTACATATCTTCCAGATAAAACATCAAAACAGTGCTTTATGTATATTTTACTTTTTCAGTATGCAGTTACTTCACAACTAGAGTGTTGACAGGAGTGGAATTAGGGAGTAGTAATCCTTGGTCCTGATGAAAAGCCTTGGGGTAGGGCTTAAAACATGTAGACCTCTGAAACTCAACTGAAGTCAAGTCCAACATTGACGGACGGGCTCTCATTGTCTTTGCTAATTGCATGATAGACATGACCGTACTTATCCTATAGAGTATGCATATTATTTATTAAATGGGTTGACATTAGTTGCGCTAACAGAAAAAACAAAAATGCAGCAAAAATAAATGTTCCCATCCTGCTGTTTAGGAAGCTATGTTTAGTAGAGCTTATGTGGAAGGAAACATGTTTTGATACAATCGCCTGCCTTTTGAATATGTTTGTAACTGAGGCTTTGTTCACATAGTAATGTGGGTGCAAGGAGCTGCACACACAACTCGCCTCCCCCCACAGACAATCACTTGGGAGGAAGAGACATCAGAATGAAAGAAGGGCAGACACGAAGATGGGTTGCTTTGGTGAGAATACCAGAGTGCTGAGATCGGGCATTCATGGAGGTATTCAGGGATAATACATGGGTTGGCATAACAAAGCGAGAAAAGGAGCTAATCGTTAAAACTATTCCAAGATTGGGAGGCTGAGGATAATATAGGTGTAAAGTTGGATAGTGTTGTGTCTTGGGCTCAATAACGACAGACAATAATCATGTGTAACAAGGAGCTTTATTCTTTGCTTCTTGCTGTGTCCCTGTCCTTACTCTAACTAACTCTTTTCCTGTCTCGGCCTCTCCTCTTCCTCCAACCCTGTAACTCCTCCCATCCCAACTACTAGACTGTTCACATCATCACATCTCCCCCTTTGTTAACAAAAGAAACAACTGACTTGATTATAGTTCTTCAATCAGTCTCTTGGGCTTGTGGATGTCTCTTCGAGGTCGGAGACTCATTCCAAAATCTGCAGACGCAACTTTTGCTTGTCGATCAGGTCTCTGGGTTGGACCCAGTTGACTAAGTCCTTCTGCCTCTCGTTGGACCGGATCCCTGTCAAGTATCTCTTTCATGGCCGGGGTACATTTCTGAAAATGGGACACATTTCGGGTGACCCGTCTGTTCTCAGACTCTGCAGTGATCATGGTACCCTTCTGCTGAGTGATAGTCAATGGTTCCTCCTTGAATCTAAAATCCATTTTCTTCGACTGTTCTTGTTTGACCACCACACAATCCCCTGTATGAAGAGAAGGAGCCTTGGCTCTCCGTCTAATGTCTGCATATAGTTTCATTTTGCTCTTGCCAGCTTGATCAGCTACCGATAGTTCTCGATGGACGCGTGTCGGAGACACCGGTCTCAGAGCTCCTTCCCATGTCGGGATCCTTGTTCTGATAGGTTTCCCCAACATGAAGGTCGCAGGACATTTTCCGGTGTTAGCATGTGGTGTTGTTCGATAGGCTCTTAAGACCTTGTTGAGAGCCACTTGCAAGTCTTTTTTTTCCAGGGTGGCTTGTTGAAAAGTCTTCTTTAAAGTGGCCATAAATCGTTCAATGGTGCCATTGGCTTGTGGCCACAGAGGCGTGACCTTCCGATGTCGAAAGTTGAGATGTTTTGCGAATTCACTAAATTCATGTCCGTTAAAGGGGGGACCATTGTCTGTCTTAAGTTCCTTGGGAACACCCCATGCGGCAAACACCTCGTCTAGTATGGCAATTGTGCTGGAGGCGTTGGTAGAAGACACAAACTGGGCTATCGGGAATCTCGAGTATTCATCCATGATGGCTATACGTACCTGCGTGACTGGAGTGGTCCATAAAAATCCATGGCAAGCTCCTGCCATACCCCACTGGGTAGTTTAGTCATTTGAAGGGGAGCTGGGGAGTCTCCAGGCTTCACTAGTTGGCACTGGGGGCAGTCCTTTAAGGTGAGCTCCACCATTTGGTCAAGTTGTGGGAACCATGGTGGTTCTTCGGATGCGTGGGACGGCGGCGAGGTGGTGTGGCTGGTTGATCGTAGCTGGCGGGTGGGAGTGTAGAAGGTCAGGCGGTTGTTGAAGTACTTGGGGCCCTGGTCGTGGAGGGCCTTGTGTGCGTGGGTTAGGAGTCGGAACGTGATTCTCTTGCTGACGGGAAGCCAGTGTAGGTCTCTCAGATGTCTGGAGATGTGGCTGTGTCGGGGGATGTCCAAGATGAGTCGTGCGGAGGCGTTTTGGATGCATTGGAGTCTTTTCTGTAGTTTGGCTGTGGTTCCATTGTAGAGGGTGTTTCCGTAGTCCAGTCAGCTGGTGACGAGTGCCTGGGTCACCGTCTTCCTGGTGTCGGTGGGGATCCAACGGAAGATCTTACAGAGCATGCGTAGGATGTTGAAACATGAAGATGAGACGGCATTGACTTGTCTGGTCATCGAGAGGGAGGAGTCCAGGATGAAGCCGTTGGTTTGGGTGCGCTGCCCAGGGCGGGGGGCCACCAGGAGTCATCCCAGGCAGAGGGTGAGGATCCGAGGATGAGGACTTCCGTCTTGTCTGAGTTCAGTTTCAGGCGGCTGTTCATCATCCACTCGGCTACGTCTTTCATCCCTTCGTGTAGGTTGGTTCTGGCGGTGGCTGGGTCGTTGGTGAGGGAGAGGATCAGCTGGGTGTCATCGGCGTAGGAGATGATGTTGAGGTTGTGTTGGCGTGCGATGGCTGCGAGGGGGTGCATGTAGACGTTGAAGAGGGTGGGGCTGAGTGATGATCCTTGAGGTAATCTGCAGATGACTTCGGTGGCCTCGGATCTGAACGGGGGGAGGCGGACTCTCTGGGTTCTACCGGCGAGGAGCTCTCTTTGTTGCACCAACTCCCCGATGACCTTCATGGGCGAGGTTAACCACGCCTTGACGTAACTGCCTCGGGATGACAATCCAATGATCTCTCAGTAGGAGCCCCTCTGAGGTAGCAGACAACTCTTCACTGACATGTTGAAAGGCTTGCATCTCTTGTTGGATTGCGGATCACTCTCTTCCTCCTCAATGTCATGTCTCCAGCGATGTGTGCGTAGTCGGCGCACTACTTTCTGAAGAATATTGTCTTGCGCAGTTGCTTCCTGTATCGCTTCCAAGGGGACTGCAGGTGGCAGAGCTACGCCTACCACAACGTGTATGTATTCTTCAGCTATCGACGGGAATGAGGCCTGAGATGCTTGAGGGTGTCTGGACATGTAGTCCGCAGGATTCTCTGCCTTTCCTGGCTTATGAATGATTGTGTAGGTGTATTCTTGCAGGCGTAAACCCCACCTTTCAATGCGAGGTGGCATCTTGGCCTTGGGATTACCGAAGATGGTGACAAGTGCTTGGTGATCCGTAATCATGGTGAAATGTTTCCTGTAAATAAACACATGGAAATGCTCTCAGGCCCATACGACAGCTAGGCTCTCTTTCTCGGGCTGAGAATAAGCCTTCTCGGTGTCTGATAGGCTGCGACTGGCGTACGCCACAATGTGTCATCAATCGGTGTCATTATCGTACTGAGCCAGGATTGCACCCAACCCCACTGGACTGGCATCCACTGTTATCTCCGTCTTCCTCTTGGGGTTAAAGTAGGCTAGATTGTCCGCCGATTCCACCGCCTGTTTAATTTCTTGGAATGCCCGCTCACACTGAGAGCTCCACACAAACGGTTGTCCTTGCTTGGTGAGGGCACGGAGTGAGTGACCGATAGTGGCATAGTCCTTTATATATCTGGAGCAATAGCTCGCCATGCCATAAACGATCTGATGTCGCTCACATCTTGAGGGTTCTTGGTGGTGTTGAGCGCTGTCACTTTCTCAGGGTCGGGCTTCATCCCATTCCCCAAGAACACATGTCAGAAGAACTTAAGAGTGGATTGATGGAACTCACACTTGTCCTTGTTGAGAGTTAGATTCGCTTCTAGGAGAGCATGGCATACTCGATCCAAAGCTTTGTCATGTTCCTGTGTGTTTGACCCATACACCAGAATATCATCACTATAGTTCAGTGAATTTGGTATGTGTCTGATAGTCTGACGGATGACCTCTTGGAATATTTCCGCTGCAGAGGAGATACCGAAACTCAGCCGCTTATATCGAAACAAACCCAGATGGGTGGCAAAAGTCGTTATGTACCTTGATTTTTCGTGTAATTCCAGCTGATGGTATCCCTTATTTAAATCAAGTTTAGAAAATACCCTGGCTCCATTTAATGCTGATATCATATCACTCAGGTGAAGCCCTGGGTGACGCTCTCTTTCTATGGCTGTATTGGGAAGCCTCATGTCCACACATAATCGTACCTTTTCAGGGGTGCCCTTCTTCGGAAGTATGACCACTGGTGGCACCCATGGTGTGGGACCATCCGTTTTCTCAATAATGTCAGCTTGTAGAAGTTCCTGGATTTCATCCTCTACAGCCTGCTGAAGATGAAAAGGCACTCACCTTGGATGCTGAGCAACAGGGCGTACTTGATCATTGATGTGCAAGCGAATCAGGCATTTGTTCCTTTTCTCGAGCCCAGTGAATAACTTGGGGAACTTACGGGCAATGTCTGGATTGTCACTGACTCGGTATAGGATCTCAACCAGCTGGAGGCAGTCCGCTGTAGGCAGACTGAGGAGACAATCAGCCTCTGGACCCTCGATGACGTGAATGTACGCTGACACTGAGGTAGATTCATGCTTGAGCGTTGTTGCAAACTTTCCCAGGCATGGAAGTGGTTTTTTCGCCATCCTGGTAAACACCCTGACATGTGCTGGACTCAGGATGGGTGGTGGCTGCATTTTGTTATATTCGGTCACGGGCATGTAGTTCAATGACGCCCCACTGTCTAACACAAATTTGGTTGCATGTGTCCCCACTTTGATGTCTAGTGGCGGATATTTCTTTAGCTGGTCCGGGTCAGCCACCATGCAGATATATTCGTCCGTGTATATTGACTCCTGAGATGTGGACCTCGATTCCCTCGACGGTGACCTTCTCGGCGACCTTCTTGCCCATTGGGATCTGCGAGACTCCCTGCTGGAATGCGACGAATCAGATGATGATATGGCTCTGTCCTGTACAGCTTTTGCATGGTGTCGCTTATCATCTGGGCGAAACAACTTTGTTGTCTCTCTCCTTCTCTCCTTGCTATACACTCCACACATCACCTAAAAATGGTTCTTTCGTCCACGTTTCCGGCACTGTTGACCCATTGCTGGACATACATCTGTATGCGGGAAATCAAACCCACATCAATAGCATTTCCGTGAGTACTCTGGCTTCCTGGCATAGTTTGATTTCATGTCTCTCCTTCCAGATTCATGGTGCCAACGACCTCTGTGTTGGTGACGGGACGCTGGACAAGACCTTCTCTGTCGCTCGTTTGACCTTCTCTGAGTCTTGTTGTTTTGCATCCAATATGCTTGTTCTCTTCTCTCACTACACCCTGTCTCCATGTTCTTGGCATGCTCTTCCGCTTGGTCATACACCCTAGTCATTTCCTCTATTTCGTCGAGATCATGACTTTTTCTCAGCAGCCGCCTTCGGGGTGTCTCTGAGTGACAGCCCTCGATAACTCTTAGTCGGATGGCATCCTCCGTCAAGAACGCATCAAAGTTGCAATACTGAGACAGTCGGCGTATTCTGGATATGAATGTACTCATCATTTCTTCCTTGTTTTGGCATGCTTGATGGAATACATATCTCTCGTAGTCCACATTTCTTTTGTGCACAAACTTCCTGTTTAAAGCATCTCGCACCTTGTCATAGGTTCCTTTATCATCCGTCGGCAACTCTTTGATCACTTTGCAAACCTCTTTGCCAACCAGATTGCGGAGTGCAATTAGCTTGTCTCTGTCTCCCGTGACTTTTGATCCTTCAAGATAATCCTCGAAATCCTCCAACCACTCCTGCCATCTGGGGCCTATGCTTCCGCCAGCCACTAGGGTCAGTGATTCCGGGGGGCGCAGATGTGAGACCACAGGCGTGACAGGCGCAGCCACCGCTGCACCACCACCATTCCGGTTCGGTGAGTTCGACATTTCTGGACTGATATAGTAGTGTCACATTTATACACTTGCTAGCGCTTGCTTTTTTTTCAATTACCAATGCTTGTTTTGCAGTTTCCAATGCTTGTTCCTGCACTGACCAGTGCTTGTTTGCAACTACCAATGCTTGTTGTGCAACTATCAATGCTTGGTTTGCAGTTGTCAATGTTTGTTTTGCAAGTATCAATGCTTGTTTTGCAGTTCTCAATGTTTGTTTTGCAGTTATCAATGCTTGTTTGCAGTTATCAATGCTTGTTTAGCTTCAGCCTTGTGCTGCCTGACTTCAAAATGGCCGCTTGTGATTCACACATAGAGGTTGTCCTGATGGTTGCCTGATCCTAAGATGGCCGCCGTTCATGAGATCTCGGTCCACACGAGACTTGCTTTCATTCACTCTTTCAGGGCATGCTCATTCTCCAGGACTCACCGGCAGCCGATATCTTCACGCTGCATCGCTTCCTCAGTGTCCCTGCGCTCTTGGACCTTCAGGACCTCCAGGTACGATCAGGGAAGCTCGTAGCGTCAGTTCATGACTGTCATGCCATTCCTAATGCATCGGGGGTGAGCCGTCTCCTTTCTCGCGTCCTGGCTTTCTTCGTCGGGACGCTTCCACGAACCCTGGGCAGCACCTCAGACGCTCCTTGATCACCGGAGCAGTAGGCAGAGTCGGGGTGGGCACCCAACTTCTCCTCATGAAGCGCGTGCCGATTTGCACGCATCAGGGGTGAGCCGCGGTTTTGACGCGAACCGGCGCACCGCTTTAAAACACCCCAGTGCTCGATGGCGTTTTCTCCCTCGGGGCTCTACGCAACTGACAGTTCGCGGAGCAGGGGCAACTACTGCTGGCCTCTTGTTCTGGGCGGCGGACTTACTTCAGCCACACGTGGCTCGACAGCGTTTTTCCTTCTTTCACGCTGCCTGGGACAGAGATGCTTCTTCTTGGGGTTCTGTGGGTGGCTAACTGTACCATCCCACCCTCTTTGCCAGTTGTCGTGTCTTGGGCTCAATAACGACAGACAATAATCATGTGTAACAAGGAGCTTTATTCTTTGCTTCTTGCTGTGTCCCTGTCCCTATTCTAACTAACTGTTTTCCTGTCTCGGCCCCTCCTCTTCCTCCAAACCCGTAACTCCTCCCATCCCAACTACTAGACTGTTCACATCATCACAGATAGGGATTAGACTAATTACTAGTAGGGATATATGATATAAGATTCTCACCATATACACACAGAGTTTGTGTGCAGTTTGTACATGATAAATGACTACGGGCCAGATGTAGGAGCCCTAATTCCGGTCGGTAATGGCCGAATTCGGCCGTTACCGACCGGTATTAGGGTTTTCTGATATAGGGGGCCTATATTTTACCGATTCTGTAAATTTACCGAATCGGTAAATTTACCGAATCGGTAAAATACCGAATTGGTATATTTGCCGATTCGGTAAATCCATATGTAGGTGACACTCCTAAGAGTGCCACAGGCCCTTAAGAGTTGGTATTTTACCACCCAATCCTATTGGGTGGTAAAATACTGAATTCAGGTGTGCATGCACATCTGTGCATGCACACCTGTGCAATGTGACACACAGACATGCCCTTAGGGCATGTATGTGTGCCACATGGCACACAAGCCTGTACTTGGGGTGCTAGAGGGTGTCAAAGTGACACCCCCTGCACCCTTGCAGGATTCGGTATTTACCGATTCGGTATTGCCCATTGATTCCTATGGGCTTCAAGGCCCATAGGAATCAATGGGCAATACCGATTCGGTATTTACCGAATCGGTAAATACCAAATGTTAACGATTCAGTAATTCAAAATTCAAAATTAGCTACATCTCCCTCCTTCTAATTTACTGATTCATAAATACCGAATCGGTAAAATTCGGTATTTATGAGTCGGTAAATTAGAGTTACCTACATCTAGCCCTAATTATTATATCCAATCCAATCCAAAAATTCTTTATTTCGGTCATTTAGACCATAACAGATGCAGTACAAATACAATACAATAAAAAGACTTGACTGTTATAAAAACACATTTCATACAATTCATACAGTTACTTCCCATAATAATCCAGGCATAAAAGGGGTTTAAAAACAGTTCATAGCATTGTCCTCACATTACAAGATTTTTTTCCTTATCTGCCACATAGCCATTAAGAATTAAGCAACTGCAAACACAATATGGGACAGAGTACTGGTTTTCAGTATTCTATACGCATGCAGATGGCTCCTAAATCCCAAATTTCTACAAAGTGGCACCAGCCAGTGTTTTCTGGGACTATTATAAGCAGGGCAGAAAAACATGAGGTGAATTTCATCTTCCTCTGGAATGTTACAGCATGGACAAGTTTTGTCATTACCTTTTAGCCATTTACAAGTGAAGGTTTTAATGGGCAAAGTGCCGAACCTCCATTGTATAAACAATTTTCTCGCTAAGATGGGAAAGATAAAATCCATAAAACTTTCAAATACATAGGAATTTTTGGATTCCAGGAAACGGTCAGTTAGGGTGCCCCTGTTTTGTGCAGACATCAGCAATGCTAATCTTTTTTCCTTGTGGATTTGTACCAGTCTTGTGCGGGAAACCCTTAAACAGCCTTGTTCAGGATCCTCCCATAACTCAGACAAATTCATGGAGTACAGTTCTTTTTTTACAAAAGCAAGCCAGGGGATTCTATCGCGTTGGTTCAGGTTCATGACATGAATAAGGTCTTGCCTGTAGTGAACAAGTTCACCGGTAGACCAAAGCCTATGCCAGAACCTCAATGGCTTTGACTCGAGCTCCTCAGCAATAGAGAGGAGACCCATGTCTAATCTTAAGGGCAGCAGCGGTGTGCCTCGAGGGAGGGCCAGAAGGCGTCTGAGGAAATTATTTTCCACTCTTGCAAGATCTTGCCCTGCTTTGTACCCCCATAGTTCTCTCCCATAGGTTGCAGCCGCCTTGGCTTGGGTTTTATACATTTCTAATGCCGGGCTAATGGGCTTAAAGGTTGAGGTGTTTACAACCTTCAAAATTGCGCCCGACAGTTGGGACAACTTAAGCTGGGATCTTACTATCTGGGGTCCCAAGATAAATTTTCATGTAGTGTTACCCCCAAATACTGAAAAGTTGTTACCCTCTCAAGGCTGGCTAAACCCAATGTAGGATTAGGTCTGGTTTTGATGGATGGATTAAATATCATGAATTTGGTCTTTTCTGTATTGATCTCTAGACCATGTTGTCTACAGAAAAGACCAAATCCATCTAAAATCCGTTGAATCCCCATCGGAGATTTGGAAAGCAGGAGGGTGTCGTCGGCAAACATGATAGCCGGCACCCTCCTGCCTGCCAGACATGGGGCATCGTAGTCCCTAACATTGTCAAGATGGGATATGACACTGCTGACAAAGAGGCAAAACAGGGTCGGCGCCAAGACTCAACCCTGCCTCACCCCCCTGTGAACAGGGAACCTTGATGACAGGGCACCATCCCTCCCGCACCTAACCTGCGCATAATTATTGTCATGGAGCCTGATTATGGCATTTAGTAATTGGGCGGGTACCCCCAACTTCTTCAGGACCTCCCACAGTTTCTTACGTGGGATCAGGTCGATGGCTGACCTAAGGTCCACGAACACCATGTACAGCCTCCCCCCTCAATCCTCACCGTTTTCCAGTACAGCAGGACGAGGCGGAAAATCTGGTCCACGGTGGACGTGTTTTTCCTGAAGCCAGCCTGGAGGGGACTCAGAATTTCGTTGGTCTCTATCCAATCTAAAAGGTGATCCAGGAGAAGGCGAGAGAATAACTTTTGGGGGACAACTATAAGACTGATCGGCCTGTAGTTGGCTGGGAGCAGAGGAGAACCCTTCTGATAAATAGGCACAATCTCCGCCCCCAGTCAAGTACAGGGGATCTCCATACCTCCTATGATGGCATTGAAGAGAATAAGGAGGTACGGGCCCCAGATCTCAGGGTGATGCCTGAAAAGATCACCAGGTAGTCTGTCTGGACCCGGGGACTTCCCCATCGCCAATCTCTCTATTGCACTGACCACCTCGCCAAGGGTAAATTCCAGGCCGGCTACAGGGGTCGGTGAGGCCTCAAGGGCCGCATCGTTGGTTAATAGGGTGATATCTTGATACAGTTTGCCAAAGTGGGCCTCCCAAACAGAGGAGGCAATATTAGGCTCCACTGCCGCTTTGGCTTCTCCTGTACCAGTATTTACGAGGGACCAAAATGTTCTAGAGTCTTTTACTTCTAATGCATTAGAGAGGTCGTGCCATCGGTTCCAGTCCCACTCCGACCTTGCCGTTGCCATGGCCGCCTTGTAGTCCCGCCTAAGACCAGCGACCTTAACCTTGTTTGAACCTGCTTTAATTGTGGCAATTAGCTCGGTCTTAATCTTCTTACAAGAGGAGTTGTACCAGGATGGGGTTCGAGTCTTTTTTCTACGTGTTAGTGCCACTGGATAGAAGACCTCAGCAAGACCTCCCACTAGTTTGGCATGGATTTGAGCTAGTTTCTTGTTATAGTCTGGGGGTCTAGGTTGTTCGATTAGTTCATCCACTTCTTTAAACCTGGGGAGTGCTATTTCATAGATTTTGTTTATGCTACTTTCTGCGTTTAACAGCTTCCCCCATTTTACTCTGCGTCTATTTGAGGTGAGAACCAGGTTCCCTGGGTCATCACTAGAATTAGAGGCTGGTGACCCGGCGACAGGTGCAGGGTGTTGCATCTCCAATAGGAGCGCGATGTGGTCACTATCTGTTCTAGCTACCACCCTGAAGTCCTGGACTTTAGACCACAGGCCAATATCTATAAAAATATAATCCAGCCTCGACTCATGGTCCTTCCTATTGAAGGTACACAACGAGGGGCTGTCGGACGGAGTGCGTCCATTACAGGCCCTTATGGCGAAGTTTAAAGTAAGGGACATGAGTTGCACTGCGAGCAGGGACCAGGATTTAGGGTGGGGGGATGAGCATGGTGGAACACCCCAAAAGTCATCCTCAGCAGTGAGGTCGCCCTCCTTTAATCCTTCTAGGGGTTCGAAGTGGCAGTTAAAATCTCCGCCCATCACTATCTTAAAGTCACCTGACAGTTGGCCCAAAAAGGATGATAGGTCTTCAAGAGTAGATGATTCCAAGGCCACACTGACTGGGCGAGAATATACATTAATAATTGCCAGAGTTAATGGACCGGGCCACTTGAGCAGAACACACTGGATGTCCTGCGAAAACATAGGTATATTTTCCGCATTGCATCCAATGTGACTAGCTACCCAAATCGCCAAACCACCCGAAGGCCTCCCCCTACCACTCCACCTGGCCGGGATTTCGAAAATTTCATAACCCGTTCTACTCAGGGGTTCCCTAGCCCATGTCTCCTGGAAGAGACAAACATCACAACTCCCTATTAGGAGATCCCAGTCAGTTGTATGTATCTTATTTACAATCCCCGCCACGTTCCAGGAGAGAAGCTTCAAACATTGAATGCGAGCCCTTAATCCTGCCCCATCAGGTGTTTCTAATGCACTGGCAATGGATGGATCGACAGTTTTCAGGACAGTTGGGGCAGCTAATGATGGAATAGGAGCACACACGGCTACAGATATTAAATTTGTACCCGGTGTACTCTGGGGTAAAGTAACTACTTGGCCCCTGTGGCTAGTGGGAATTGGACTACTCCATAGAGGGGGTTCCAGTTTTCGGGTGGTAATCTCATAAGCAACTCTCGCCGTCCCCTGTCTAACACATTCACTATCAATATTTTGGTGTACCTGTTGGGACGCACCCTTTTGTGGTAAATCGACATAATCCAGACAGAAAAATTTACTGCCTTGCGCCTGGTGTTAGGGCTAATCGGCTGGTTAAGACCATTGGATGCCTCATTGGTTGATCTCTCCTGACTAGGTAGATTTGGCGGAGCAGGTTGTTTTGACCTCCTAGGAGCTGGTACAGGGGGCCGCATTATTTGGGGTGCTAATGGTACAGGTTGGGGGACAGGTACTGCGCTATTGTTGGTAAGTTCCCCTGACTGGGCTAGTGGTGGATTTGGAGCCAGAGTGGTTGTGGCAGTAGGTGAATGGGTGATCCCAGCACTAGACCCATGAGCCCCTTGTAGGTTTACTCCTGACTCAGGATCAACACCATTGTTAATATTCAATTTTTCTATGGCTATTAGTCTGGCCTCTATTAAGTCCAGTTTATTGGAAAGGGGGTTCAAGAGACTTTTAAGAATATCTGTAAGTGAGGTGATAAGGAGCTCTGCGGTGTTAGGGGGAACCCCACCAAAGATGAAAGGCCCGGTATGCACAGGTAAGGAAGAGACAGATGGGGGGCTTAATGTTTCCATCTCATTTCTCGTAGGTGATACGCCAGAAACGCCCACATTGTCTACATTATCTACATGAGTGGGCATTATGGGATCAACTTTAGCCCTTTTGGCGCCTTTGGGCTTCCTTGACCTCTTCCTTTTAGAATCGAGATCCCCTCTACTACTCTTCTGTTATTACTACTACAGGACCACCCCCCTGAGCCTCAGACTGTACCAACTCAGCGTCGGGAGAGAGCTCTACATCACCAGACAAGCGTGTTGAGTCTCTCTGTCCCTGTGCGAAGTCAGTGGTGTCCTTAGCTGTTGTAGGACTGACTCTATGGTCTGGTCGATGCTATCCATAAGTGACAGATGGGTAGCATCAAGCAGTAGGGGTGTGCTGGCGTTAATTGATAACCCCGGAGAAGCCATGGACAAGTTATCTACACCCTCCTCAATTTGTTTTTCTAGGACAGTGAGACCAGTATTGATCACAGAATTTGCCTTAGAGAGAAATTTGTCCATAGTACCTAAGACCACATGAGCAGCCTTGCTTCTAGATTCTCTACTGGCCATTATGTAACAACCGCCTTCAGGACAGCAACCAAAAAATGATAGAAGACGGGAATGGCGAGGCATCAGAGGGGTGGCCCGGTCCGGCCTCTTCCGTCCTCTAACGGCCTCAAACGGCCCGGCTTAGCCCGGCGACCGCCCGCGCGTGTCCTGCGATGCGCGTCTAGGGGCGTTGTTCTATAGCCGCTGGCCTTGGGGGGCGTGGCCAGCCGGGAAGAGTCTCCAGGTACGGCGTGTCAGCAGCCGCTTCGGATCCTGGGACTCGCAGTCCCGCTGCTGCGCCGGTGACGATATCTCTGTCTTTTGGGACCCCACAGCCTCCTTCCACAAATGGGGGACAACTCACGCAATGTTCAGCCTTCTCGCAACTACGAGCAGCACCCGCGGAGCGGGGGCCGCGAGTCGCGGTTTTAGCCGCTCAGGGCGGGGGGCGCGGCCAGCCGGGAAGAGTCTCCAGGTGCGGCGTGTCAGCAGCCGCTTCGGATCCTTGGACTCGCAGTCCCGCTGCTGCGCCGGTGACGATATCTCCGCCTTTTTGGACCCCACAGCCTCCTTCCACAAATGAGGGACAACTCACGCAATGTTCAGCCTCCTCGCAACTACGAGCGGCGCCTGCGGAGCGGGGGCCGCGAGTCGCGGTTTTAGCCGCTCAGGGCAGGGGGGCGTGGCCAGCCGGGAAGAGTCTCCAGGTGCGGCGTGTCAGCAGCCGCTTCGGATCCTGGGACTCGCAGTCCCGCTGCTGCGCCGGTGACGATATCTCCACCTTTTTGGACCCCACAGCCTCCTTCCACAAATGGGGGACAACTCACGCAATGTTCAGCCTCCTCACAACTACGAGCAGCACCTAATTATTATAAGTACCACTCACTGTGTGTGTCTACTGCTTTCAGAGGTCTGATGAATGGTCCACAAAACTACAAATATCCCCTGTAGATAAGAGTACTGATGACAGATTTGTCTGACCCACAACACTCTAACTCTGGATGAGTCTAACTCGTAATAGAGAAGAATGAGACACCTGCCTGTGTTCCTATTTTCCCTGAAGAGGGCAGCGATAAACAAACACTGTTTGGGGCTGAGAAAATCTGCTCGAATACAGAGTTAGGTTCCACGGTTTGTCATTTTATTGTATGTTATAGTTTACTAATTGCTATTGTACTCCTAATACAGAGATCTTCAGATGCAATAGAGTTAAGACAACTCCTCTACATGCATAGACTGTTATTCATGTCAGGATTACTTGTCATGCTTGTATTTTACAGGAACTTTACACCAGAAACAAAACATCTGCTGTGACTATTATGTTCACTAGGCGTTATTGTGTTTGTGTAAGCATGGATGAATGAGAGTTGTCTAAATCAATAGGAATCATGGTCCTGCAGAAAGCCTTGGACCTCTGAGGAGCCCCAGAGAGGCTGAAACATGTCGACCTAAGAAAGAGCGGAGCAAGAACTATGCCACTTATCCCATCGCTTTGTTTTTAATTTCCCTCCAAGGAGCCCACCACAATAAATTCCAATAAAGGGTCCATAGCGAGAGAGATTTCTAATATTCTAGGATCCCTCACCTTAATAGGGTGGTATTTTACCACCATCAACGCACTTCCTGTTAGGGTGACCAACCGTCCGTAAATTTCACGGACAGTCCGTAATTTCGGCCGTCTGTCCGTTGTCCGTGAAGGATTCTTTAACGGACGCCATTTGTCCGTAATTTTAACCGGGCACCGGTCACACCTCCCTAAAGCCGGCACAGCTTCCACTCACCTCCCTTCTTGACGTGACATGACGCATTCAGGGCTGTTTGCATCTGAATAGATGCCCCTGCTCTTGAAGCTGCAGCCCCCACCCCTCACACCTCCAGCCCTTGATGAGCTGTTAAGAGGTGCTCGAAGGTGACTGAGAGGGGGGGGGGCTGCAGCTTCAGGAGCAGGGGGCATCTATTCAGATGCAAACAGCCCTGAATGCATCATGGCTCTGCAATTTGTGTGAGACATTCCCTTTCTGCGCAGGGCCCCAAACATCCTACAACCGGTCTGGATTACACGGAGGCAGCACGTGGTTCTCTTCACAGCACAGAGCTTAATTACGGTCACTAAATTGTAAACAAACCTCGATTCTTTAAACATGAAGTCTTTAATATATTAAAATTAAGAAATGGCACAATCGCACCCACAGAAAAGATTAGGATTCCCTGACTCTCAAAACAGAAGGATGGAAATAACTGTTTCAGCATTAAGGGATGTGGTCTGACTCAAGGGCAGTGATTTTCTATCCCTTTTTTTAATTACTCATAGACACACTAGGTAACGGAAGTTAACTGAACTTACACTCCAATGGACTTAAAGACGCATTTAAATATAGTAGGCAGACAATTTTTATAAAATTAAAAATAAACATAGAAATTTATTATTAACCTCCCAACTGGGTTACAGTCTAAAAATATCACGAATTAAAAAAACATCATGTAATTGCACAATAATATAAAACAAGTCAAAGTCAAGAAACAGTCGACGCAGCGTTTCGGTGCTTTTTTTCTTTTTGTGACACCTTCTTCAGGACCTTAAAACATTTGACTCCATTATTTCTGTGTTTTAAAAGCGATGCATTTAAAATATTTTGACACGCGTGTTAATGAGCGGCTCAGATGTTTCAATTTCCTTGAGCTCTCGATAACAGCAATAATGTCTTGTATATGCACGGAGGAGCCACCGTCGGGAGAGAGGGAAAAATTTCTTCTGGGCTTTGCGCCTGGATATTGGCAGTAAATTACCCTTAAGGTTGGACGAGTTGTTCATAAATGTACTCAGGTTTATATAATGCACAGATTTTCAATCCAAGTCATTTCTTCTCTTGTGGGTCGAAAAATCTTGCGTGTGAAATGCGGCCTCCCTGCTCCTCCGTGTCGTCGTCTTCGTGGAAATAAGAATCGCACCCACACTAACAAAGTATGGAGGACAATCGGTTAAATTAGTTCTCTTGGAGTATCTCCTTTAAGTACTGTACATCACAGTGGGGGATGACAAAAGTAACACTTTGGAAAGAGAGACTGACTTCTCATTGTCTTGTCCAGGAGGGGGTGAGGAGCCCTACCCCACCCTGGAAGAGACCAAGATGATACTAGAATACCGCATGCCCACCCCTGTGCCCACCCTGGTGGATCCTGGTCCCCCTCCTGCCTACCCTCCCCCAGTGATGGCTCCTGTCCCTCACCCCCCCATCTGTGGTGGATCCTGTCTCTGCCCTGGGTGGCTTCTGTCCCAGTACAGGAATGGCTCCTTCAGCTCAAAATTAATATGAAAAGGTGGGCGAGTGAGTAAGTGAAGGGATGGGTGGATGGCTGGATGAATTAGTAAAAGGGTGAATGGATGAATGAAATATTGAATAGATGGATAATAAAAGAGGATGGGTGGATTGATGAGTGAGTGGTGGAAGGATGGAAGGGAGAAAGGGTAAATAGCTGGATGTATGGGTGGAAGAGTAGCTGAATGGGTAAAAGGGTGGATGGATGAGTGAAAGGATGGATGAGTAAAAAGGTGGATGAGTGAGTGGGTGGGTGAATGGATGAGTGAAAAGATGGATGGATTTTTGAATTGATAAGTGCAAGGGTGAATGGATGGATGGATGAGTGAAAGGGTGGATGTAAGGATGGATGAGTGAGTGAAAGGGATGGTAGATGGACTAAAGGATGAATAGATGAGTGAAGGAGTGAAAGAATAAATGGATGAGAGAAAGGATGGATGAGTGATAGGGTCAATGGATGGATTCATGAGTGGATGAGTAGATGGATGGGTAGGTGGGTGGATGGATAAAATGAAGGATGGCTAAGTGAAAGGGTCGATGGAGAGAGAAAGGGAGGATGGATGGATGACTGAAAGGGTGGATGGGAGGGAGGATGAGTGACTGAGTGGATGGATGAGTAAGTAAACGGATGGCCGCTGGATGGGTGAAAGGGAAAATGGCTGGATGGATGAGTGAATGGATGATGGGTAGAAGAGTGGATGAAGGAGTGTACAGATGGATAGGGTGAAAGGATGGACGGATAATGGATGGATGAGTGAAAGGGTGGATGGAGGGATGGATGAGTGAATGGATGGATGGGTAGAAGAGTGGATGTATGAGTGTACAGATGGCTAGGGTGAAAGGGTGGATGGACGGATAAAGGTTGGATGAAGGGATGGATGAGTGAAAGGATAGATGGAAGGATACATGATGGATAGGTTTGCAAATGGTTGAATATGTTTGGATATGGCTAGGCTTACTTATATACTATTGCGCGACCTCTGATGTGTCTGTAAAACTTATCCAATTGTCCTGAAGTTTTGTCCTGAATTTTGACCTCCTGTCCTGAATTTGTGTCCTGAATTTTGACCCTTTGTCCTGAATTTTTACACTCACCGTCCTGAATTTGCACCAATGCCAGTTGGTCACCCTACTTCCTGTAAACACAGGAAGCCCATCCACCCCCCTAACAAACTGTCGAGCAGATGTGACAATTAAACCTAGGTTTTTTTTGTTTATGTAATTGGGCGGAAGCTATCTTGGGCATCCTTGCCCTCTCTTTCCCTTCTTCGTTGCTAATACGGTACTTAACACATGTACTGAATTTTGTGTATTTCACATTTGCGCAGACTGCATTAATATTAATAATGTAAAATACATTCATTTTTTTCAGAATGCTGTTGTGCTTTCGGGGCAAAAAATAAAAATAGAAATACATATGAAAATAATCCATTGGGGTTGGGATGGGTTGGCTACAAGATGACCACCTTTCTTTGGAGTTCTATCGATGATCCTCTTCGGGCCCATGAATTGCTACTAGGAAACAGAGATGAGGCTCTGGGTGGCGCAAGCAACACACTGAAGAGGTGGGCCGGTGGGTCTTGCGCCCCTGCTGATGCCAGGGCTGAAACCCAAGAGGCGCTTCTCCTGTTTCCGAGAGGATGGCACATGCCATTACTGGTCCGAACCTTGGAAGCCGATTGTGAAACGGGTGCGGAATTTCAAGCTGTTCAAGGAAGACAAAACTGATTGAGATCACGTAAAACTATCACAAAGGGATTCAGAGGTAAAGCCTTTGCACTGCATATCCTCCAAAAATGTCACTAAGAATGCCGCATAGAATTTTGCACCCCGGGCAACATGGTAACTGCCTCATGGGACACCCTATAAAAGGCAGCACTTAAATCTAACAGAATAAGAGCTGCGGACTCTCCTTCGTCGATTATTTGTTGAAGGGCCTCTGTCACTTTAAGAGGGCAGATTCGGTGGTATGGGCAGGTCTAAAGCCTTCTGCTATGGGTCTAGCAGCTGATGCTTTTCTAAAAAATCCACCAGGACTGTTATTCACATGTTTCTCTGCCGCTTTCCACAGCAAGGGAAGGAGAGAAATGGGTCGATCACTATCAGGCAGGGAGGGGTCTAGAATAGATTTTTAATTAAAGCTGGATACTTTAGCAAGTTTCCACCCAGCGAGCACCGCCGCAGTGGACAAAGAAAGGTTAGTTAGGCTCACAAAGATGGGGATAGGAATCTCCTCAGCTTTATGTATCAGATCTGGTTTAATCGGATTATCGGGGGAGCCCTACTTTACATTGCACATCAGCGGTTTGAAGTAAGTGCAGCTGTTCAAATTCCACCATCTTGTCCCCCACTGTAACAAGTCTTTGATGTCGGGAATCCAGAACTGGAACTGGGGTTGTTGCTTAAAAAGTGTGTATAAATGTCATTAACTTTTTTTAATCAAATGATCTGCATGTGTGGTGTGAACAAAACAAACAACACACAAATAAATAAACTTTGGTCAAGTCTACAGATCTGGAGTTGGCTGCCAGTCTTTTAGCTTTTTCAATGCTTAGTTTGCTTTGCCAAGCCTTTTCTAAAACATTATTGCTGAGGGAGCTGCCAGGCCCAAACTACTACAAACGAATGGCCTGAAAGGAAAAATCATTTTTGTTTTTGCGAAGACCTCACAGCAGTGCCTGACACTGAATATAACTACTTTGGGCCTGATTACGAGTCTAGCAGTCCACGGACCGCCAGACTCATGGGGGCACGGCGGTGGCAGTCTTTCTACTACCCTGTTACAACTAGGGTGGTCGGACCGCCATTGTACCACCACAACCACCAGGGATCAAAGATCCCTGGTGGTGCTGCGGCAGTCTTGAGGCCGCAATATGCTTGGTGAGACCGCTGCAGCCCGCCAAGCATATTACAAGTTTCCTCTCTGCCACGGATTTGATAGTGGTTCCTACTTCATGAAAACTGGGCAGAGAGGGAACAAATGGGGCCCTATTGCGTCCCCTGGTGTCTCTGGGCTATGGAGTGCATCTATGGGGGCACATGTTTCCCTCCCCTCCAGTGTGCATGCCCCAAAGTGCCTGCATGGGATGGGCTGCACCAGTCCATGCTGTGCAAGTACTGCCTTGACGTTCCCATTGCAGTGCCGGTTTCATAGGCACTGCCGTGAGAACGCCAAAGAACCGCCCGCCAGTGAGTGGGCGGTGCACACAGGTTTGGCAGTGCAGCGGCGGGCGGTCCCGCTCCCGTGCTGCCAAATTCGTAATCAGACGCTTTGTCTGTGCATGTGGTCCCTGTGAGAGAGCAGAATGCCCTCAGTCACAGATAACTTAGCCAATGGTGAAGTGTGCCTCATGTTGTATGCTGTTGTGGACAGAAGACTATATGAAAGACATAACAAGAAGAGACCAATGGACGAGAAGGGCTGACTAAAAGACCCTACCCTTGCTGGGAGCGACTTTTTGGCTGTTGCTGCTGGCCTTTCCGTGTGGTGGAGACCCTCGCTGCCCCTGTATTCGGCTCCCGCCCTGCACCTGACGCGGACCACCGCCTGCCTCCCAGACTACCATCCCCAGGAGGCAGTGCGGCGTGGTCTTGCGGGAAGAGAAGCGGGCCGGGCTTGAATTAGCTCAGCGGGCTCCCGCGGCGTGGGACGCCCTTACCTTTGCTGGGGGGGTGACTTTTTGGCTGTTGTTGCTGGCCTTTCGGTGTGGTGGAGACCCTCGCTGCCCTGTATTTGGCCCCCGCCCTGCATCTGACGCGGATCACCGCCTGCCTCCCAGACTACCATCCCCAGGAGGCAGTGCGGCGCGGTCTCGCGGGAAGAGAAGCGGGCCGGGCTTGAAATAGCTCAGCGGGCTCCCGCGGCGTGGGACGCACGCAGGCCAAGGGCGGGCCCGTCCGTGCTTGTCAGGGGCCGTAAGAGGCTGGGCTGGGCCATCCCCCTCACTTGTATGCCATGGTCCATTAATTTATTAGAGCCAAGAGGATATCTTTGCAACCGCACAGGAGGTGGTGACATTGAGGGAGTGAAGAACTGAGACGTAGCGCTCCTCACTCCAAGGTACTGAACTTTGCTCTCCCATATCAGGAACTAGTTGTGCCTAATTAACTGTGAAACTTTAGGGACGCTGTTGCAATCGTACGTGAGATGAGTAATCAAAAAGAGACAAGTTTAGCTGTGCGGGGAAGTGTAAGGGGGACCCTGGACGCTTTTGTAATAAGGGCGGAGTCTCTTTTAAACCATGAAATTCAGCTAACTGAAAAGAGGCTCTCATTGGATAAGTTAATTGAACAGAAGAGATTGTCCATGGGCATCATTGCTAGATGTCCATCCCCCTTTACTAGGCTAGCCCCGGGACAAAGCATTAGGGGAAACAGGGTCCCCACTAAGGCTATAATACACTCTCCCTTACCAACAGTAGGTGCGGTCTCATCACCACATACCATCGAGCTAGTTGATGATGACCGCGATCAATCGCACACTTTCTCACAAGAAGAGGGGGGCACACTAGATCGCATCTCCTTGACACCGGACCATCTAGGGCGAAGGGAGGCGGAGGATGTAACACCCGCTCAGGAGGCAGTGGAAAAAATTACTCAAGAGCTCAGAGAAGAGGTGGTCAAGCGTTCAAAAAAGGCCACAGCGGCTCGAGGGCAGCCTTTAAGTAGAAAATAGGTGTGGGAGCACACTGCTTCACCTCCCAGCAGAGTCGCCCCTAAGCATCATGGTTGATGCAGTCCGACAAGCGAGTACACTTGCAAAGTCTTTAGAGTGTTTCACCAGGTGGGTGCAGATTAGTGCTGGCCATCTCTGGACACGTGTTTCTAGATTATTATCTGTCATCAGCAGAGATTAGGCATTATTTGGGGTTGCTGAGCAGGCTGCCGTATCCTTGGAACGTAGTATCTCTCCAGGCGCGCAGGTGCCTCTCCACGAGCTCGTCAGCCCACAGCGGCTCGAGGGCAGCCTTTAAGTAGAAAATAGGTGTGGGAGCACACTGCTTCACCTCCCAGCAGAGTCGCCCCTAAGCATCATGGTTGATGCAGTCCGACAAGCGAGTACACTTGCAAAGTCTTTAGAGTGTTTCACCAGGTGGGTGCAGATTAGTGCTGGCCATCTCTGGACACGTGTTTCTAGATTATTATCTGTCATCAGCAGAGATTAGGCATTATTTGGGGTTGCTGAGCAGGCTGCCGTATCCTTGGAACGTAGTATCTCTCCAGGCGCACAGGTGCCTCTCCACGAGCTCGTCAGCCCACAGTGGCTCGAGGGCAGCCTTTAAGTAGAAAATAGGTGTGGGAGCACACTGCTTCACCTCCCAGCAGAGTCGCCCCTAAGCATCATGGTTGATGCAGTCCGACAAGCGAGTACACTTGCAAAGTCTTTAGAGTGTTTCACCAGGTGGGTGCAGATTAGTGCTGGCCATCTCTGGACACGTGTTTCTAGATTATTATCTGTCATCAGCAGAGATTAGGCATTATTTGGGGTTGCTGAGCAGGCTGCCGTATCCTTGGAACGTAGTATCTCTCCAGGCGCGCAGGTGCCTCTCCACGAGCTCGTCAGCCCACAGCGGCTCGAGGGCAGCCTTTAAGTAGAAAATAGGTGTGGGAGCACACTGCTTCACCTCCCAGCAGAGTCGCCCCTAAGCATCATGGTTGATGCAGTCCGACAAGCGAGTACACTTGCAAAGTCTTTAGAGTGTTTCACCAGGTGGGTGCAGATTAGTGCTGGCCATCTCTGGACACGTGTTTCTAGATTATTATCTGTCATCAGCAGAGATTAGGCATTATTTGGGGTTGCTGAGCAGGCTGCCGTATCCTTGGAACGTAGTATCTCTCCAGGCGCGCAGGTGCCTCTCCACGAGCTCGTCAGCCCACAGCGGCTCGAGGGCAGCCTTTAAGTAGTAAATAGGTGTGGGAGCACACTGCTTCACCTCCCAGCAGAGTCGCCCCTAAGCATCATGGTTGATGCAGTCCGACAAGCGAGTACACTTGCAAAGTCTTTAGAGTGTTTCACCAGGTGGGTGCAGATTAGTGCTGGCCATCTCTGGACACGTGTTTCTAGATTATTATCTGTCATCAGCAGAGATTAGGCATTATTTGGGGTTGCTGAGCAGGCTGCCGTATCCTTGGAACGTAGTATCTCTCCAGGCGCGCAGGTGCCTCTCCACGAGCTCGTCAGCCCACAGCGGCTCGAGGGCAGCCTTTAAGTAGAAAATAGGTGTGGGAGCACACTGCTTCACCTCCCAGCAGAGTCGCCCCTAAGCATCATGGTTGATGCAGTCCGACAAGCGAGTACACTTGCAAAGTCTTTAGAGTGTTTCACCAGGTGGGTGCAGATTAGTGCTGGCCATCTCTGGACACGTGTTTCTAGATTATTATCTGTCATCAGCAGAGATTAGGCATTATTTGGGGTTGCTGAGCAGGCTGCTGTATCCTTGGAACGTAGTATCTCTCCAGGCGCGCAGGTGCCTCTCCACGAGCTCGTCAGCCCACAGCGGCTCGAGGGCAGACTTTAAGTAGAAAATAGGTGTGGGAGCACACTGCTTCACCTCCCAGCAGAGTCGCCCTAAGCATCATGGTTGATGCAGTCCGACAAGCGAGTACACTTGCAAAGTCTTTAGAGTGTTTCACCAGGTGGGTGCAGATTAGTGCTGTCAGTAAGGCCCATGGCCACTTAAGCATATTGGAAGACAACGGGCAGATAAGGGGGGAGAGACCAGCGGACCGATTAAATTCTGACAATGCATCCCGATCACAGGGGGGTGGATTTGTCAAACCCACTGATTTAGCGCCACCAGGAGTGGACGCGGTACCTAATACCCAGGGCCTGCCAGTATTAGACTTACCCCCAGCTGCAAGCCCTTATACAGTGGTCTTGACAGGGATCCACGCAAGTACAAGGGGTAGGGAAGAAACCATGTGTTCCTTGATAAATAAAGCAGCCCATTGGCTGGCCACCAATGTAGGTTTTAGTATCAGCAACCATAGGCACATCTTATGGCCAGACGAGTATCCTGGATCGGAAAAAGTAGGAAGGTATTTCCGGGAGATTGTGTAATCTTACATTTTAGACACTCGGAACTAGTAAGAGAATTGTTGTATCACCAAAAGAAGGGGATATACCAGGAGGAGAGTGGTACCAGGATTAGATTTCTCCCACTGGACTTCATTTATAGAGACCCAATGCAGGTCCACAACAGGGAAGATTCAAGGCAAATAACGGCAAGGTTAACCTGGGGGAAGCGTCTGGTGCCGTTTTTTAACCGATATGCCCCCCTACAAAGTGTAGACTGACTGCATGAGGGGTCAATTATAGAACAAGGAAGTGCCTTGGAGGACGTGTATCAGGATATGGTTACTGGAGGACTAGATGGGGAACTGACTTTTATGTCAACACAGCCCTTAATACAGATAGCCCATAGCATGAACGATATTGAGTCTAGTCTCCCTAGAGGGTCGGTACCCCATGTGGGGCACATTATCCCAAGGTTCAATTCCCCACCAGAAGGAGGGCAGGGAACCATTAACATAATTGCCTGGAATATAGCGGGCATGTCCAGTAAATTAAAAAAACAGGACTGGTTAGATTACATGAGGAGATTTAACATTATTTGCCTACAGGAGACGTGGGAGGTAGATCCGCCCTACTTAGCCCTGGAAGGGTACAAAATGTACTTTACTCCAGCAGTAAGATCCGCGGCAGGGCGAGCCAAGGGAGGTCTTATCACTTATGTGGATCTGAGGTTAAGGGGAAAATGGGAGTACTTAGCTTGGGACTCTGCCTGTACTCAGGGTATACAGTTTACGACCAGGGGATTGAAATTAATTTGTATTCACTTTTATAATGCTATCAAAGGAGGCCAAACACTGGCAAGCCTGGCAGCGCTGGATCATAGGCTGACAGGAATAGAATTAAAGGGGGCAAATAGAGCTCAGTTGGTGGTGATGGGAGACTTCAATTGCCACTTGTGTCACCATTTAATTAATAGCAAGGGGGATTGGGCCTCGTGCCCAAGGGAAGAGGGACTACACATGGAACACACTAGGGAGAGATTGGAATTAAGTAAGGTGTTGGGCACCCATGCCCTCACACACACACTGGACCAGATAAGAGTAGTTGGGGACTCGGGCCTCTCCCCAACCTTTCAAGGTAAGGGAAGGGGCTCTATCATTGATTTTATCTTTGTACCCATACTGAGTTTTAATGTTGACCTGAGCACCTTTAGTGATCACAACCCATTGGTGTTGATCCTACAGGATCCTGACCCAGCCAAATATTCCCCCTGTAAACAGACTAGTGGTCTTTTTACAGCCACGGATCAGGGAAGGAGATTAAGATGGTCAAATGTCAACTGTGACAAATTTTACAAGGCACTACTGACGGAGGAACATCATCAGGTATGGAAGTACTTAGACTCCACCATAGAGAGGGCGGACTTAATTAAAGCATTTGAGGGGGTTGCCCACTGTATAGATGGGCTGCTCAGAAGTAGAACCAGAAAAGAAGCAGAGGATACCCCCAGGTGGTTCAACCAGCAATGCTCTAGCGCCTTGAGAGATCTGAAGGCAGCATTAAAGACTGTCCCCAAAGATAAAATGAGGGTGTCTATGTGTCGGGGGAGGTACAATCAGGCCTTGAAACATCGCAAATTCTCGATACAAAATCAGGCATGGGAAAACTTGAAGGAAGAGGCCGAAGCTAGGGATATGACGCTTTCTGGAAAACCGTGAACGAACCGAATTTCCAAGATAAGAATAAGTCTAAATTTGTCTGCCACGTCTTACCAGAGGCCTGGGTGGAGCATTTTAAAGGTCTCTACAATCCTGATAGTATGAGTACTGCACTTCCATCCGTAGGGGTAGGAAATCGAACAGCTCTGGAAACCCCTTTCACCTTCGGTGAGATAAAAGCGGGAATTGAGGGATTAACCTTTTTTCAGGTAGACCTGCGGGCCCACATCCTAGTAAGAGTGATTAATACGGCAGTGGAGGCAGGCATGCCCTCATCTTGGTCCACTGCGACAATCGTTCCAATGAGCCAGGCCGCTCAACAACTGACCCATGCCTAAATCTCTATATCCTGATTGCCAAGTACACCGTCGCCAGCAATGAGACGGTGTACTTGGCTTTCATGGACTTAACAGCTGCATTTGTTCGGGTCAATAGTAGGAAACTGTGGGATCTTTTAGGGGCCATGGGCGTGGATCCAGGACTGGTCAACATTTTAAGCACCCTACACCAGTACACCTCAGCCCAGGTCCGATATAATGATGAGGGTGACACTTCGGACTCTTTTCCTTGCTCTAGGGGTGTGAGACAGGGCTGTATCTTGGCACCTTTTTTATTTACCTTATACATTATTGGTTTATTTACCTTATACATTAATGGTTTAGACTAGGCATTGGGGGCGTTAGGTGCGGACAGCCCGAGGATAGGTAATAGAGAGATACCGATCCTGCTGTACGCGGACGACGCAGTGCTTCTGTCACGCACCGCGCAGGGCCTCCAGCATATGATTGATGGTTTTGT
Organism: Lissotriton vulgaris; assembly: GCF_964263255.1. Taxonomy (NCBI): domain Eukaryota; kingdom Metazoa; phylum Chordata; class Amphibia; order Caudata; family Salamandridae; genus Lissotriton; species Lissotriton vulgaris. Next base: position 1,192,608,872 of record NC_141696.1, on the reverse strand, counting down.
CAGTTTTATGGAGAACCTGGATTTGTCCGCCAACCTCTCCAAATCTTACATCATGGAGATGGGAAAAAGATCAGCCATGAAATTTACCTTCAAGAGTGGCTCCCACCCCATAGAAAAAGTGCAGGCATTTTCCTATTTGGGAATTTTATTCGACACCCACACTAGGTTCAATAAACTGTTAGATGAGAAATGTAGATCTCTTTCCAGTTCCTCTGGGGCAATTATGAATTTCGCACACAGATTGGGTCGATGGGCCGCAGAACAAATTGTGAATTTGTAAAGGACCATTTGCAAGGCAAAAATGTTATATGATAGCGAGGTATAGGAATTCATTAACCATTCAAGGATACAGGGTCTTTTGAAGGTTACTCAGAGTCCCACAGAGCACCACCTCCTATTCAATCCACGAAGAACTCGGTCTCACATATATCAGAGACGAGATTCAACTAAAACCCCTATCTTGTTGGTTAAAAACGTGGACCAACCCTGAGGCGGCCTTAGGACCGCAGATCATAACTGATTGCATCAATAGGGAGTATGGGCATAACATCTCCTGGTTGAAATACATATAGGAAACCCTTTCAGGCCTGGGTCTTGCGGACTATTTCAACAATCCGAAATTGCAGGCGAAACGGGACAAGGAGATTGTCAAGTCAGCATTTCTGAAGCAGAAGGCCTCCTCCAGGGAAGACACTGAGATGATCAAGCCAACTGTGAGAGCTCAACTACTCGCCAAATCTAGCCCAGGGTTGGAACCATACCTGGCGTATTTGCACAACACCCAGGATAGATTCCTCATGACCAGATTTAGGCTGAACCTACTCCATCACACTCTGGGGAGCCCATCGGGGTTTTTATCTTCGATTGAGATGAGGGGCCCCTGCAGCTGTGACTATAAGTCTCCGCAGGACACGCTCTACTTTGTTTTATTGTGCCCTTTTTATGTTCTCCCCAGGAAGTTGTTTTTAAAGAGTATTTTAAAGTCTGCTAGGTTCAAACACGCAAGGATGGCGCTGTTATTTTTTAAATTGTCTGAGGAGGCTCTTACACTTTATTGCACTGTGAACTTTTTAAGGATGGCCGCAAGACTAAGAAACACTAAAGACTCAGGATGCTGACTGGGGTCATGAAATCTCCCCCCTGCACCTCGGACCATTTGTATGTTATCTTATAAGGGTTTTTTTAAACTAGATGAATTTTTTCGATTGGGGTAATCCCATTTTATTACATTGGAATTATAGTTCTACCCTTTGGAAACCTTCCCTCTTGATCCTAACGTGCCAGGTTGCACCAGTCATTATAATTGTAGGACAACTTGATTTTCATTTCCATGATATCTCGTACTTACACTTGTTATATACTCCTTATTAACTATTTTATTTATTTATTTATTTATTTATTTATTTATAATTGCATTTATAAGGCGCACAGCTACCCACAATGGGGTCTCCCGGCACCGGTACTATCCAAGTACTTTGTAGAAGGTTTTATCTCTTGTGTTTTAAATATCTGTTCTGTACTTTTATGGTATTGTTGTGGAGAAGTGTGGCTCACTGGTTAGAGCAGGCAGACCCTGAAGTAGAGGTCAGACCTGGGACCAGGGTTCAATTCCCGACGCGGCAGGGTCTTGAGCTCAAATGTCCATGGACTGGATAATTCTCGCTTCGGTGCCTGTCCTAATCATGGGTTCACACTCTGCAACTCTGGGCATTAAGCTTGCTTAATCTCCACAACGGCCCCCCGCGGCGGGATGCCTGGCTTTCACCTTGGGGATGCCCTGTAGGGGCTATCTCACAGGGAAAAGCCAGGACGGGTTCCCAAGGCAAGCGTGGAGATACCCCTTCGGGGGTCGATTCTGGCGATATATAAGAAACATAATAATAATAATAATAATAAGTGTATACCGAATAAAGTACATTTGAATTTGAATTTGACCCTATAATTAAGAATGTTATAAATATACCTTTCATAAAATCAAAAGGCCTTGGATAAGCAGACTTAACAATAATATTAAAAAGAAAATGGCCCAGTCATATATCGCAATACAGTGCCAGGCTGCTAGCAGTGCAAGGGAGCCACAACACACGTGACCCCTGCGTGTCCCGCGGATCACTGAAATATTATCGACGGTCACATTATCGACTTGCTAAAATATCGTTGAAAAATTATCGACGACAAAAATATCAACTTTCTATACTTATTACACCAACTACAAAAATATCGAGTCAAAAATATCGACTCTTTAGAATATCGAGAACATAAATATCGCCTTAATAAATATCGACTACAAATATATCGTTTTTCATGAAATTTCCCCTAACACTACAAAAATATCAACTACTAAAATATAGACTACTAAAATATCGTTTTCTAAAAAATATCGAGTTCATTTTTGTACCCTTTCATGTCTAAAATACCATATTAATCGTCAATAAAAGTCATTGCTCTATACAAAATACATTTTACATATAATACCTGTTACTTTTATAACATTCCTATTTATCTACATTTGCTATACATTCTATTAAATGCGTTCTATCATTTTAAAAATATTCTTTACATTTAACTAACATTTTCATTATTTTTTTTCACTTACACATCTATTTTATTTAACAACTAACCTGCTTTAATGCGGAAATCACCACATACCACCATTCTCACATCAACAAACACACCAATTAACAAAAAAAATTCAAACTAGCCTATACAATGCTTCATTTCATCCTACAACCAATCAAATCAAAGCACACAAAATACACATACTATAAAAGGGATACATGCATTCTACCATTTGTTGCTGCTAACTCTATAGAAAGAAGATGCCAACACTCTGAAGATTTTGTTCCTGAACAAACATCTTTAAAGATCCAGCTCACTAACTAATTATTCAAGTAAGTTACAGTGCATTATTTAGAAATCTAAATTAGTAGTGTACTATTTTACTTATATCTCCTAACTTTTGCACTTATTTAATTTTTATCTCCTCCTACATTTCTGATAGAAACTACTCCAAATAAATTCCAAATACATGCTCCTATTTCTTCACCTGGAAAATCAGATAGTAACTATATATAAATGCTCTGTTATACACCAACTGCTGTTTTTAAACACTATTTCACAAGATTCATACTTTATTTTAAACATTTTATTCACAGATATTCTGAGATTTTCCTATTTCAACACTACAAATGTATAAAACTACACTAATTAAACATGTAAGTATATATGTTTTTGTTATTAAACACCCAATATTAAAAATGCTATTTTCTAAACAACATATCTTGCATATTACATCTTCCCTACAGATCCTATAAAAACATCCAACATCAACTATACCAAAAGACAAGACTACCCTTGTAAAAAAGGTAAGTATACTTGTAATTTGTCTAAAACTTCCGAAAAAAACGCCAACTATGTTCTTAACACCATGTTATATATTTTATATTTCCTCTACAGATATTCTGAATACATCATACATCTATTCTACCTACAGCAAAGAAAACTACTTATTTAGAAGTTAGTATACTTTTAAATATTTCCCATTTCCCAACGGTTCCAAATATTATTTATAATAATTTACATTTATTTATTCTATCTTCTCTACAGATCTGAACTTTACTACCTTGATGTACTCCACCAAATACTACAACTCAACTATTTAAACAAGTAAGTATATGTAATGTTTACATCAAATGTACTACTAAGCAAAATAGAAAACTGCTTTTTCCTAGGAAAAACGTTTGTTATGTGTAAACATTAACTTAGCATTTCTATATTTTCATACCAACAGTAAATAAAGAAATACATACAAGAAAATCCTTCAAAATACAGTTCTGCATTTGTGATTACTACTTTTAGTAACTGTATGTATAAATACATCATTAATTATGTTTGCACCACAAAGTGAAATATATGTTTTTTATTTTGTTTCTTTCTACTCTTTCCTAGAACAAGTAAAACAAAATGACAGAAGGTGCAGAATTTGTTATGTCTCAGAAAAATAAATTACTGTTATGTTATATGGGTTATGTTTATAATCAGGAAAGACAAAGTGGTAGAAAAGTTTTCTGGAAATGTACCAAATATTACTCAAACAAATGTTATGGGAGGGCTACTACTGAGGAAACTAATGTGTTATTTACCAGGGAACACAATCATCCCCCCAATGTCACAGAAATTGAAATAAGAGATGCTTTAGAAAGTATAAAAACTGCTAGCACACAAAGTGATAAACCAACAACACAAATCCTTAAAGAAGAACTGTTAAAAGTCCCAGCCCATGCTTCAGGTCAACTACCCTCTATTGACTCCCTTAAACGCACAATTGCACGCACTAAAAGACTCACTACCACAACTCAACCCAACCCTACTACTTTTGAGGAAATTATTATTTCACCAGAAATGTGCATCACACACAATAAAGACAAATTTATCCTTTTTGACAATGAAAGCAGTACAAACAGAATCATAATGTTTGCAACTGCAAGTAATTTAAGAAAAATCCAACAGTGTTCCCAATGGATGATGGATGGAACATTTAAACCATGCCCAAAATCTTTTTATCAGCTATATTCCATCCACGGTTTATACCATAACTATAACATCCCTTTCATTTACTGTTTGCTACCCAACAAACAGCAAAACACTTATACAGAAATATTAAATGTTCTCAAAACTGAAATCAATAATTATTTTCCACAAAAAATAATTATTGATTTCGAATTAGCTATGATTAATAGCATTTTGAGAACATTTCCCCACACAGCAATCCAGGGTTGCTACTATCATTTCAATCAGAGCATATGGAGACATCTCCAGAAATCAACTTTAAGTATTCTATACTCAACAGATAGCACCTTTGCCTATCAAATTAAAAAATTGATAGCACTGGCCTACGTTCCTGTTACCGATGTAGCGGAGCACTACAATTTATTAATTGACAGCACATATTACAAGAGGAATGAAGATAAACTAACCCCATTACTGGACTATTTCGAAGATACTTGGGTGGGAAGGTTGCACAGATCTGGACATCGACGCCAACCCAAATTCCAAATCCCTTGGTGGAATGTCTATCTTAGTACTTTAAACCAAGAGGCTAAAACAAACAACAATGTAGAAGGGTGGCATAATGCTTTCCAAGCTACCACAAGCAGAGGCAAACCCACATTCCATAACCTACTAGAAGCTTTGAAAAAAGAACAAAGCTATCAAGAACTAAGAATGGAACAATCTGTGACCCAAATTGGTCCAAAACTAACTAAACAAACTAAACAAATGTTCCGACTACTGCAAAGTCAGGTCACACTATATCCTACAACTAGAGGATTAGAATACCTGTCAATAATAGCTAAAAGCCTACTATAAAAATGTCTACAAAATATACTAATGTCTTCTTACAATAATGGTAAATATAAAAATCATAAACATTTGTAAACAATTATAAATAATACATATTTGTTTAACAAACTTATTAAAATTTGGGACATTATTTCTGAACAAATATGCAATATTTATAATTACATCACACATACACATTACATAAAGATCGACATTTCCCACCCAATAAAAAAAGTACTTTAAATACTTACAATTTTTGTAGATGAAAAAGACGTAATCAAGCAAAATACAATCCATACAATCCATTCCAATGTAGGACAATTCCAATATGGGAAACCCTCAAAAACCCGAAAATTAAGTAAAAAAGAAATAAACGCTCCAGGAAATCCCGAAAACAGTAGTGTGGACACTTTAGTATTTAAAGTGATATACACACAACTTTTAAAAAACGGTCACGCATATCAATGTATCAATCCAATACGAAACCCTCCAAAAACCCAAAAAATGTTTAAAAAATGTAAAATCCGCTCCTGGCAAACACGAAAAATAGGAGATACATGTCAAAATATAACCATAATAAGTCATACATTAGTTTCTCCGGAAAAAAACACGCTTCCTTCCATGTAGTTTTCATGCGAGGAACCGGAACCTGTAAAAAAACATACATAACGAAACCCACCCACAAATAGCCCATAACATTTGTAAATACACTCACAATTAACATTAACCATGTAAGAAGACATTTCCTAACACTTAAAATAACACTAGAACTAAAACATACACGACGCATCTATAACGACGACATTTCACCTAAACGCTACATAAACAATTCATACATACACACAAAAACACTACACAGTTCGAATATACCCTCAAACATTACCACTCAGTTATAAATTGTATGTAAAATTAACCTTACCTCTCTCCACGCGAAGCAACTCCCAACCGCGAGCTTCTCCTGTCCTGAATGAAGCGCAATAACCTTACGCGGTAAAAAAGTAGTCCCCTTAAACCATTTTTGAAAAGGTATCATAGAAAATACAATGTTATAGTTTAAAAATATAATACATACATATTGTTATTTTAACAAATTAATACACTAGACTCATTATAATTTAAACTGTTTAAAAAATATAAATATATTTAATATTAATTAATATATAGTAATTATTATATATTAATAATATTAAAAAAATATGTAACACTTGAAATAATATATGTAAATAATTTCTTATTGTGTACATTTATAGGAATAACTTTGTGTTTGTTTTTAACTAAACATTATAATTCTTTATGGTAATAATTAAAAATAATAAATAATATAACTTATTTATTGTTATTAATATAAAAATTATAACCATTTAATGTATAAACAATGCCCTGAAATAATGTATTTTTATTTCTCTGAATGTATGTTTTTCTGAAAAGAAGAGATAAATGATTATGTTTAGTAATTAATAATAATAATAATAATAAATATATTTGTTATTATTTTTATTAATTATTACAAAATGTTTTATAATAATTTCTAAGTATTATAAAAGTATCAAATTGCATAAATAATCTTTTGCCAATACCAGATATTATTATTAAACATATTGTTCCCCTATACTGTTATAAAGTTTACAACATATTATATGTATATGTTTCATTTAAAAACAACATTGTCTGAAATTTGTACCCAAAAATGTCTTAATTTGTATTTCCATATCTTGAGCAAATATAATAATTGTCATGTTACTTTATAAAAATGTAAATGTAAAAAATATATATGTAATAATATTAATATATAATATTAACATTATTAAATATAAATGGAAGAAGCTGAAAAAAACTGTTTTTTTATTTAATTCAATATAAATACTTGTTACTCAAAGTTAATGATGAAAATATTATTTATTTACTGAAAAAATGTTGTTAAATAATTTTGTGTGATAATTTACAACATGTACATAAATAATGTGTTATTCTGCGAATACTACATTTCTAAATAATGTTATGTTATTTTTGATTGTGATTGTATTGTAGTACACATTAAAAAATAAAAAATGTTTAATATAGTTTTGTGAAAACATCCATTTTGCATTATTTTGTAATATAATAACACAGTAATGTACAATTATATGCAAATGTGCTGGACACTGACCAATTAATATTTACTATTGCTACTCCAGTCAAGCTAATATAATGGAAGGTGCTGGACACTGACCAATAATTATTTACTATTCCTACTCCAGTCAAGCTAATATCAGGGAAGGTGCTGGACACTGACCAATGATTAATTACTATTCCAACTCCAGTCTAGCTAATATCAGGGAAGGTGCTGGACACTAACCAATTAATAATTACTATTCCAACTCCAGTCTAGGTAATACCAGGGAAGGTGCTAATACATATACATTTAAAATAAATTAAAAACTTCATAATTTAATGTAATATTATTTTTTTAATTTCATTTAATTGATTTAATTTAAATTTATTTTATATTTACCCTGTACGCCTGTACCCCAAAAACCCCAAACTGACCCTGAACACTAAAAATACCCCTGTACCCCAAAAACCCAAAACTGATCCTGAACCCTAAAAATACCCTTTTACCCAAAAACACAAAACTGACCCTGAACCCTAAAAATACTCCTTTACCCAAAAACACAAAACTGACCCTGAACCCTAAAAATACCCCTTTACCCAAAAACTGAAAACTGACCCTGAACCCCAAAAATACCCCTTTACCCAAGAACTGAAAACTGACCCTGAACCCTAAAAATACCCCTTTACCCAAAAACTGAAAACTGACCCTGAACCCAAAAAATACCCCTTTACCCAAGAATTGAAAACTGACCCTGAACCCTAAAAATACCCCTCCAAAAACTGAAAACTGACCCTGAACCCTAAAAAGACCCCTTTACCCAAAAACTGAAAACTGACACTGAACCCTAAAAATACCCCTTTACCCAAAAACTGAAAACTGACCCTGAAACCAAAAAATACCCCTTTACCCAAGAACTGAAAACTGACCCTGAACCCTAAAAATACCCCTTTACCCAAAAACTCAAAACTGACCCTGAACACTAAAAAGACCCCTGTACCCAAAAACTGAAAACTGACCCTGAACCCTAAAAATACCCCTTTACCCAAAAACGCAAAACTGACCCTGAACCCTAAAAATACCCCTTTACCCAAGAACTGAAAACTGACCCTGAACCCTAAGAATACTCCTTTACACAAAATTGATTAATATTATTTAATTACCAATTAATTATTAATTAACAATAACAATAAAGTAAATATATTAGCACATTAGCTGTAATTAATTAAATGAAATAATTAATATTATTTTTTTCCCGATTAATTAATTAACAATAACACAAAATTAAATATAATAAAAAATTACTCTAATTAATGTAATTAACTAATTAAAATTAATTAATTACCAATTAATTACTAATATAAAATATGTACAAAATTATATTAATTAATTAACTAATTAATATTAATTAATTACCAATTAATTATTAATTAAAAAAAATTACAAACATATATTAATTAATTAATTATTATTAAATTACTTCCCACCCTATTCCCCTATAAACCCACAACCCGCTCCTAAACATTAACTACAATTTATATTACTATTAATAATTTTTTTTTAACCTTTTTCTACATATTCTCGATATTTTTTACTTTGACTATTTATCGATATTTTGTCTTGTCGATTTTTTTGAGTCGATATTTTTGTAATCGATATTTTTTTATCATTATTTTATTCGATATTTTGATCAACGATATTTTTGTTATCGATATTTTATTATTGTCGATATTTTTAACTCGATATTATGTCTAGTTACCGTGTCCCGCGTTCCAGTGGTGATGGAAATTATATAAACAGAGGAGACCAGAACAGTTTTCAATTGTTAACAATTAGACCGACAGAAACCACATCTACAGACGCACAAGGACGATTGGACGGAGTGGCCAGCATTGCACAGGGTTCGAGCTGCGGGCCATATTATCAAGAACAGGCGATATAATTATCGCCGCTTTATCGACAGGAAACTGCCGCTAAAGCGGCGATAATGGGCTTGATAAATGTCCTTGTGAATTCCCATAGCAGCCCAGGTTCTGGTGTTAACCTGGGCTGCTATGGGAATTCACAAGGGCATATTATCAAGCCCATTATCGCCGATTTAGCGGCAGTTTCCTGTCGATAAAGTGGCGATAATTTTATCGCCTGTTGTTGATAATATCCCCCACAGGTCTCCTGAGGCGAGACAGGGGGCAACGCCAACTGGTGGCGGGCCCCCAAGACAGGTTCGGTCCGATTCAAACCGGTGCCAGGCGGTGCCAACTGTGGTGCCTGTTGCTAAGTGATGGACGCAGACACAGTGGCTGTGGTTACTCAACTGGCCACTCTGGACCTTTTGTTGATAGGCTCACGTCACTCGTGACGCCTGTGAGGGATGCATGTGGGGGTGCAAGAGTGCCCACTCCCATAGGGGAGTGGCTACTAACTGTGTCTGTCGAGACCCTAGAACGTGTCTCGCAGGACACAACAGTGCAGCAGTTTTTTATTTACGCGGGCAAGATCCCCGTGATAGGTGATTGGTTGGTGGGGGTGGGCGGGGGGGGGGGGCCTGGGCAGTCGCGGGGTCAGCCAGGCGAGGATAAAGGGGAGTGAATACCCACACAGTTACCTGATTTTTCCTCGCCTGGCTGCCCCCGACGACCTCGCTGCTGTGCTCGTGCCTGCACCTGACCGCTTCTGCTGGGCAACGCAGCGGTGAAGCTGCGCACCATCATTTGTTATTCTGACAATGTAGCATTGTTGTTTCTCCTCTAGGTGTTGCCGTGGCACAGCGGATGAGTCTTTGCATAAGCAGCCTTTTCAGATATTGTTCAATTTTAATGTTGATCAATATAGTGCATTTTTCTCATGTTTCCCTTGTCTTGGAAGTTGGTTCACTGAGTCTTGGATGGGGAATCATATTATATATTAGGATAACCCACTCCTCTTTTTGGTTCGCTTTACTTTTTTTCTTTTCTAGTGGTAGCTTACCCCTGTTTTTCTGCTACAATTCACATTGCATTGTCAAGTGTAGTTACACTCTTGGGGTCGCATGGCCGGACAGCTTGGTAGTATTTCTGATATTCTGGGGCAGATTTATGAGGCAGTTGCGCCTCTTTGCACCGCAATTGCGTCACTTTTTTTGACGCAACTGCGGCGCAAACAATGCCCCCTATTTACAACGTGACGCATCTAGGAGATGCGTCACGTTGTAAAGCACTGCGCCATAAGGAGGCGTTCCTGCGCAGGGGGGGCATTCCTGCGAAGGAACGCCTCCTGAAAGTGGCTGAGTGAAATCTATGAGATTTCACTCAGTCACTTTCTGGCCAATGCTGCGTCAAAACCCTGCGCCTGCTTGAAGCATGCGTAGGTCTTGATGCAACATTAGTTGAATGGGGCACCTCCGAGCCTTGCTGGAGCTGCGTCGCGCTTGCGATGCAACTCCAGCAATGCGCCACATTTCCGGCACAGATGCGTCACGCATCTGTGCCGTTTTTGCACCATGGTGCGCCGCATTATAAATGCGGCGCACCATGGGTGGCGTAGCTGTGGCGCATGTTAACTGGCGCATCCCTCGGGATGCGCCAGTTAACATAAATCTGCCCCACAGTATTTACAGCAAATGGTTTATTCCCACACGTAACGCCAAATCAAAGGACTCGGATTGTGCAGGGCTTAGGAAGGTATTTATTGTACTTAGGTTTTACCCAGGACATGCCCGCCAAACATGTGAAACATAAGTATTATTTGGAGGTGGATATGGGGCGCCCGGCGAGACTCAAAGAAAGGCCCTGTGCACTATAATATTCACCGTATGAGAACAATTATGTTTTTATTTACCAAGACAAACATTTCTTAAGAGGGGTGACGCGGTTCACTGGACAATACTCGAAGGGATAAACTGGACAGTCAGAGATGCGGATGTGTCCCAGTAAACCTCATTTATCTTGTACAATGTAGGGCACCGTGCAAGCAAGCTGTGAGAATAAGAGGTATAATGAAAATGTAGTTTGTTTTAAATGAAGACTAAAAAAACAACATTTGATATACACTTGAAAGGCCCGTGCATTCCCAGCGGCACCAGAAGCAGAATCCTGTGAATGGAACGCTTGTGATGTAACAGGCGCTCCAATGTGATGTCACGAGGCGCAGGGTAAATGCAGAGGGGAGGCCTCCACCGCAGCGGAGAGAAAAGGAGAGGCCACTGTTGAGGAAGTTTGTCGTGTAGGATGGGATCTTCTTTAAAGTTCCTCACAGGATCATTGTGTGACTAATTAGTTTAATTTTCTCTCTAAATTGCATAAGTCCCGTGCCTTGCCTGCTCCCCCTGTTAAACTGAAACACATGGCATCACCCACGCAGCAGTGATGTACGATGACGCGCTGAAAAGCCTCCATTGTGACGTGTCCTTGGCATAAGAGGCTGGTAACCGGGCAGCTGCAGCATTGCACTCGGGGACGCCGGACGGAGAGGACCGCTGTTGGCGGCTGGAGCTCGGAGCAGAGAGGCCGAAGCTTCAGGGGCTTAGAAATTCAAATTTTGTTCCATGTCCTCTCTCCTTACCTCCTCTCCCTTGTCTCTCCTCCTCTGTTCCATAATCTACCCTCCTTCCCTTCACTTCCTTTTCCTATCCTTGTATATCTCTTCTCTTGTCTACCCTTCACACCACACCACTTCCCTCTCCTGTCATCGCCTCCCCTCCAATCTCCTTCTCTTCCTTATTAACATATCTCTCTATCCTTTCCAGTCCCCCTCTCTTCCCCTTCCCTCTCCAATCCCTCCTCCTCACCTTAAATTACCATCCCTTCTACCTTTCCATAGCCTTTCCTTTCCTCCCCACTTTCCTCCCCTCCCCTCCATTCCATTCATATCTCTTTTATTCCCTCTCTTTCCCTTCCCTCTTAGTTCCATCCATTTCCATCTCCCCTTCCATTTCATTCCCTTTCCTAACTCTTCCTTCCTTCCTCTACCATGCCCCCTTCTTTCCTCCCCCTCACTCTCTTCTTTCAATATTGCTCCTCTCCCCTTTACTTCTCTTGCCTATCTCGCTTCGCTTCTCCTCTCCTCTCCCCTCCAATCTTTTCATCTCCCTCCCCATTACCCTTTACTGTGTATCTCTTCACTCACACTCCATCTCCTCCTCTTTAGGTCCTTCCTTCCCTATTACTCATCTTCCCTCCACTATGTTGTGCTTCCCTTCTTTATCTTTATCTTCTATCCTCTTCCCCGTCCATTCTTTCCCCACCCATTCCCTCTCTTCAGTGTATTTCCCTTAAACTTCCCTCTCCTGACCTCACCTCCCCACCAAACCAGCGCTCTTCCCTCCCTTACTTCTGATCCCATCTCTTTTACCTTTCCCCTTCCTTTCATTCCCCTCCCTTCCCTTTTATTTCCTCCGTGTCCCTTCCCTATCTTCCCTGTCTTTGCTTTCCATTCTCTCTCCTCTCCTCATATCCCTTCCCTTCCTCATAGCTTCTCCCCTTAATTCCCTATCTCTCCTCTCCCCTTCCATTCTCATTTCCTTTCAACTCCTTCTCTACCTTTCATTTTTCTCTCATTCCCTGTCCTGTCCCCACCCCCTTCTCTCCTTTCCTCTTCCCTCCTGTCACCTTCCTTCTCTTTCATTCCTTTTCTTCCATATCCCTTTCCTATTTCCCATCACTTCCCTTGCCTATCTCCTCTTCACTTCCCTAGCTCTCCCTGCATCTCCCATTCACTTCCTCCCTTTCTTTCTCTTCATTCCTTTCCAATTTCTTCTTTCCCTTTCCTTTCCCTTTTCCTTCCCCATATCCCTTCAAATTTCCTTCTTTTCCCTTCAAATTTCCTTCCCCATACTTCTCTACTTTGCCTCTCCACTAACTTTCTTCCCCTTTGGTCCTCTCTCCTCCACTTCCATCCCCTCCCGCTTGGCACCTCTTCCATTTGCTTCCCTTTCCATTTTCATTCGACTCCCTTCCTTTTCCTTCCCTTTTTCTCTCTCTTCTCCACCCCCTCCCCTTCCTCTTGTCCCTCCCTTTCATTGCCTTCCCTCTTACATCCATCCATTTCCATCTCCCCTTCCATCTCATTCCCTTTCCTATCTCTTCCTTCCTTATTCCTCCTTCCTCTGCCACCCCCTCCCAGTCTTCCTTCCCCTCACTTTCTTGCCTTCCCACTTTCCTTACCTATGTCTCCTGTCATCTCCTGTTTACTTTCCCTTTCATCCCTCCTCTTCTCTCGGCTCTCCTCACCATCCCTCATTTTTCTTCCCTGCCCTGCCCTTCCATTCTCTTTCTACTCTATCCCTCCCCTGTATTTTCCTCCCCTTGCTTCCCTCCTTGGCTTCCCTATCCCCTTCCTTTCCCTTCTTCCTGTTGCTTCATTATTGTTCCCTGACTTCTTTCCTTTTCTGTCTTTTCTATCCCCTTCCGTTCCTCTCTTCTAGCCTTCCCTCAAGTACCCTCCCTTTCCCTACCTCTTCCCTAGCCCTTCTTTTCTCTACCCTTTCCTCCTCATTTTCTTTCCTTTTTTAATTTCCTTTCCCTCCCCATACCCTTTCATTCCCTTCCCTTCCCTCCATTCCATTCTCTTTCTTTCCCTTCTCTCCACTTTCCGTTTTTGTCTCTCCTCCAGAATATATGAAGATGCATCTGATGCCATTTCAACGCATGGCGTTACAACGTGTTCCCATTACAACACAAACTTTTACCACGCATATGCCTGTTCTCCACGCATGCCATTGCAACCCAAATGCATGTGTGGTAATGTCATATTCTTGGTAAAAGTGGTTAAGGTAAGTAAATGTGTGTGTGTACATATATATATATATATATATATATATATATTAATATATATATATATATTGCCGCTCAACTCTCCTCTCACAATGACTTCCGCCAGAAACGAAAAGCACTCGCCGAGCCGTTTCTGTCAGTTTATTGACAGCAAAACTCACACATTACAAACCTAAACCGACAGAAACGGCCCCCGCGAGTACTTTTCTTTCCTGACGGAAGTCATTGTGAGAGGAGAGTTGAGCGGCAATTGGTATGCGGGAGCACCCCCGCATTTGAAGCACCCGTCTGCGAGTACACCACGTTGGTGTTTGTGAGCTATTATATATTATATATATACATATATGTGTGTATATATATATATATATATATATATATATATATATATATATATATATATATATTGTATGTATACATTTACTTACCTTAACTGTCTTTTCTCTGATGCACTGATTGAACTTGATATTGGAGAAAACAATATAAAACAGGTAAATAAAGATTTCCGAGGAGCTACAACCTGGCGTGGTCTCACTTTGTGGAGTGCTGCCTATCTGTGTCCCCTGGCTAAATGGTATATATATCCCCAAAAAAACCTTAAATTACCATTAAAACCACAATACCCATAGCCCCTAAATTTCTCAAATTACCCTAACTACACCCGGACCAATACCCCCTAAACTCTAAAAGTATTCTTGGCACCTGAAAACCCAAACCCACACTAAACACTAAAATGAACTCTGACGCCCTGAAACCCAATCCCAACCCGACCCCTAATATGACCCCTTACACCCCAAAACCCAAACCCTCCCTGAACCCTAAAATGACCCATGACACCCTAAAACTCATACCCACCATGAACCCCAAAATTAATCCTAACACAGCAAAATCCAAACACAGCCTGAGCCCTAAAATTACAGCTGGCACCACAAAACCCACACCCACCCTGAACCCTAAAAATACCCCTGGCACCCCAAAACCCATACCCACCCTGAATCCTAAAACTACTCTTGGCACCCCAATACCCAAACCCACCCTGAACCCTAAATATACACCTAGCACACCAAAGCCCATACCCAACCTGAACCCTAAAATTACCCCTGGCAACACAAGAACCCATACCCACCCTGAACCCTACAATTACCCCAGGCACTCCAAAACCCAAATAACCTGAACCCTAACATTGCCCCTGTCATCCCAAAACCCATACCCATCCTGAACCCTAATATTACCCTTGGCACCCCGATGGGTATTGGTTTTGGGGTGCTAAGGGTAATTTTAGGGTTCAGGAAGGGAACGGGTTTTAGGGTGCCACAGGTAATTTTAGGGTTCAGGCAGGGTATGGGTTTTGGGGTGCTAAGGGTACTTTTTAGGGTTCAGGGTGGGTGTGGGTTTTTAGGTGCAGAGGGTCATTTTAGGGACCATGATAGGTATGGGGTTTGGGGTGCCAAGGGTAATTTTAGGGTTCAGGCTGGGTATGGGTTTTGGGGTGCCAAGGGTACTTTTTAGGGTTCAGGGTGGGTGTGGGTTTTTAGGTGCAGAGGGTCATTTTAGGGACCATGATAGGTATGGGGTTTGGGGTGCCGAGAGTAATTTTAGGGTTCAGGGTGGATGTGAGATTGGGGTGCCAAGGCCAATATTAGGGTTCTGGGTCGGTATGGGTTTTGGGGTGCTAAGGGTAATTTTAGGGTTTATCATGGGTTATGGGGTGCTAACGGTAATTTTGGGGTATATGGTGGTTTGGGTTTTTGTGTGCCGAGGGTAATTTTGGAGGTCAGGGGGGGTAGGGTTTTGGGGTGCAATGGGTAGTTTTAGGGTTCAGGGTGGGTAGGGGTTTTGGGGTGCCACAGGCAATTTTAGGGTTCAGGATGGGTATGGTTTTGAGGTGCCAATGGTAATTTTGGGGTATATGGTGGTTTGGGTTTCAGGGTGCCAAGGGTAATTTTGGGGTTCAGGGTGGGTATTGGTTTTGGGGTGCCAAGGGTAATTTTTGGGTTCAGGATGGGTATGGGATTGGGGTGCCTAGGTTACTTTTAGGGTTCAGGGAGGGCATGGGTTTTAGGGTGCTAAGGGTAATTTTATTTATGAGTTTTGGGGTGCAAAGTGTAACTTTAGGGTTCAGAGTGGTTATGGGTTTTTGGGGTGCCAAAGGTAATTTTAGGGCTCAGAGTGGGTATGGGTTTTGTGGTGCTAAGGGTAATTTTAGGGTTCAGGGAGGATATGGGTTTAGGGGTGCCATGGGTAATTTTAGGGTTCAGGGTGGGTGTGGGTTTGGGGTGCCAAGGCTGATTTTGGGGTTCTTGGGTATGGGTTTTGGGGTGCTGAGGGTAATTTTAGGGTTCATCGTGGGTATGGGTTTTGGGGTGCCAATGGTACTTTTGGGGTATATGGTGGTTTGAGTTTTGGGGTTCCATGGGTAATTTTGGGGTTCAGGGTGGGTAGGGGTTTTGGGGTGCCGCAGGTAATTTTAGGGACCAGGATAGGTATCGGGTTTGAGGTGCCAAGGGTAATTTTAGGGTTCAGGGTGGGTGTGGGTTTGGGGTGCCAAGGCTAATTTTAGGGTTCTTGGGTTTTTTGGGTGATAAGGGTATTTTTAGGGTTCCTCCTGGGCATGGGTTTTGGGGCGCCAATGGTAATTTTGGGGTATATGGTGATTTGGGTTTTGGGGTTCCAGGGGTAATTTTTGGGTTCAAGGTGGGTAGGGGTTTTGGGGTGTCAAGGGTAATTTTTGGGTTCAGGGTGGGTGTGGGATTTGGGGTGCCTAGGGTAATTTTAGGGTTCAGGGTGGGTATGGGTTTTAGGGTGCCACGGGTAGTTTTAGGGTTCAAGGAGGGTATGGGTTTTGGGGTGCCAAGGGTAATTTTGGGGTTCAGGGTGGGTAGGGGTTTGGGGTGCCACGGTTAATTTTAGGGTTCAGGTTGGGTATGGCTTTTGGGGTGCCACGGGTAATATTTGGGTTCAGGGTGGGTAATTTGATTTGAGGTGCCTAGGGTAATTTTAGGGTTCAGGGAGGGCATGGGTTTTAGGGTGCTAAAGGTAATTTTATTCATGAGTTTTGAGGTGCAAAGTGTAATTTTAGGGTTCAGAGTGGTTATGGGGGTTTTGAGGTGCCAATGGTAATTTGAGGGTTCTGGGTGGGTTTTGGGGTGTGAAAGGTAATTTTAAGGTACATCCTGGGTGTAGGTTTTGGGGTGCCAAGGGTAATTTTGGGGTATATGGTGGTTTGGGTTTTGGGGTGCCAAGGGTAATTTTGGGGTTCAGGGTGGGTATTGGTTTTGGGGTGCCAAGGGCAATTTTTGGGTTCAAGGTGGGAATGGGATTGGGGTGCCTAGGGTCATTTTAGGGTTCAGGGAGGGCATGCGTTTTAAGGTGCTACGGGTAATTTTATTTATGAGTTTTGGGGTGCAGTGTAATTTTAGGGTTCAGAGTGGTTATGTGTTTTTGGGGTGCCAAGGGTAATTTTAGGGATCAGAGTGGGTATGGGTTTGGTGGTGCTAAGGGTAATTTTAGGGTTCAGGGTGGGTATGGGTTTTAGGGTGCCACAGGTAATTTTAGGGTTCAGGGAGGGTATGGGTTTAGGGGTGCCAAGGGTAATTTTAGGGTTCAGGGAGGGTGTGGGTTTTGGGGTGCCAAGGATCATTTTAGGGACCAGGATAGGTATGGGGTTTGGGGTGCCAATGTTAATTTTAGGTTTCAGGGTGGGTGTGGGTTTGGGGTGCCAAGGATCATTTTAGGGACCAGGATAGGTATGGGGTTTGGGGTGCCAAGGTTAATTTTAGGTTTCAGGGTGGGTGTGGGTTTGGGGTGCCAAGGGTAATTTTAGGGTTCCTCTTAGGTATGGGTTTTGGGGCGCCAATGGTAATTTTGGGGTATATGGTAATTTGGTTTTTGGGATTCAAGGGGTAGTTTTGGGGTTCAGGGTGGGTAGGGGTTTTGGGGTGCCACAGGTAATTTTAGGGTTCAGGGTGGGTATGGGTTTATGGGTGCAATTAGTAATTTTTGGGTTCAGGATGGGTGTGGGATTTGGGGTGCCTATGGTAAATTTAGGGTTCAGGGTGGGTGTGGGTTTTAGGGTGCCACTGGTAATTTTAGGGTTCAAGGAGGGTATGGGTTTTGGGGTGCCAAGGGTAATTTTGGGGTTCAGGGTAGGTAGGGGTTTTGGGGTGCCACGGGTAATTTTAGGGTTCAGGTTGGGTATGGGTTTTAGGGTGCCAAGGGTACATTTGGGTTCAGGGTGGGTATGGGATTTGGGGTGCCTAGGGTAATTTTAGGGTTGAGGGAGGGCATGGGCTCTAGGGTGCTAAAGGTAATTATATTTATGAGTGTTGGGGTGCAGAGTGTAATTTTAGGGTTCTGAGTGGTTATGGGGGTTTTGGGGTGCTAAGGGTAATTTTAGGGTTCAGGGTGGGTATGGGTTTCAGGGTGCCACAGGTGTTTTTAGGGTTCAGAGAGGGTATGGGATTTGGGGTGCCAAGGGTAATTTTAGGGTCTGGGTGGGTTTTGGGGTGTTAAGGGTAATTTTAGGGTACAACCTAGGTATGGGTTTTGGGGTGCCAAGGGTAATTTTGGGGTATATGGTGGTTTGGGTTTTGGGGTGCCAAGGTTAATTTTGGGGTTCAGGTTGGGTAGGGGTTTTGGGGTGCCACAGGTAATTTTAGGGTTCTGGCTGGGTATGGATTTTGGGGTGCCACGGGTAATTTTAGGGTTCAGGGTGGGTATGAGTTTTGGGGCACCAAGGTTAATTTTTGGGTTCAGGATGGGTATGGGTATTGGGGTGCTAAGTGACATTTAAGGGCTCACCCGGGGTATGGGTTTTGGGGTGCCAACGGTAATTTTGGGGTATACAGTGGTTTGTGTTTTGGGGTGCCAAGGGTCATTTTGGGGTTCAGGGGTAGGGATTTTCGGGTGTCACAGGTAAATTTAGCGATCAGGTGGGTATGGGTTTTGCGGTGCCAGAGGTCATTTTTTGGGTTCGGTTTGGGTTTTGGGGTGTTAAGGGTAATTTTAGGGTACATCCTGGTACATGTGTTTTAAGGTGCCAAGGGTAATTTTGGGGTATATGGTGGTTTGGGTTTTGAGGTGCCAAGAGTAATTTTGGGGTATATGGTGGTTGGGGTTTTGGGGTGACAAGGTTAATTTTGAGGTTCAGGTTGGGTAGGGGTTTTGGGGTGCCATGGGTAATTTTAGGGTTCAGGCTGGGTATGGGTTTTCGGGTGCCACAGGTAATTTTAGGGTTCAGGGTGGGTAGGGGATTTAGGGTGCCACAAGTAATTTTAGGGTTCAGGGTGGATATGGGTTTTAGGGGTGCCAGTGGTAATTTTTTGGGATCTGGTCCACCCCAAAAATGTATGCGTTTTGGGGTGCAAAGTGTAATTTTAGGGTTCGGAGTGGGTATGGGTTTTGGGGTGCCAATGGCAATTTTAGGGCTCAGAGTGGGTATGGGCTTTGAGGTGCCAAGGGTAATTTTAGGGTTCAGGGTAGGTATGGGTTTTAAGGTGCCAACGGTAATTTTGGGGTATGTGGTGGTTTGGCTTTTGGGGCGCCAAGGATAATTTTGGGGTGCACGTTGGGTAGGCGTTTTGCTGTGCCACGGGTCATTTTAGGGTTCAGACTAGGAATGGGTTCTGGAGTGCCACAGATAATTTTAGGGTTCATGGTGGGTATGGGTTTTGGGGCACCTAAGGTAATTTTTGGGTTCAGGGTGGGTATGGGATTTGGGGTGCCTTGGGTAATTTTAGGTTTCAGTGTGGGTATGGATTTTGGGTGCCAAGGGTAATTTCAGGGTTCAGGGTAGGTATGGGAAATGGGGTGCCTATGGTAATTTTAGGGTTCAGGGTGGGTATGGGTTTTGGGGTGCCACGGGTAATTTTAGGGTTCAGGGTGGGTGTGGTATTTGGGGCACCTAGGGTAGTTTTAAGGTTCAGGGTGGGTATGGGTTTTGGAGTGTCAAGGGTAATTTTAGGGGTCTGGTGGGTGTGGGTTTTGGGGTGCTAAAGGAAAAATTTTAGGGTTCTGGGGGTATGAGTTTTGGAGTGCAACGGTAATTTTGGAGTATACGGTGGTTTGTGTATTGGGGTGCCCAGGGAAATTTTGGGGGTTCAGGGTGGTTAGGTGTTTTGGGGTGCCACAGGTAATTTTAGGGTTCAGGGTGGATATGGGTTTTGGGGTGCCAGTGGTCATTTTTTGGGTTCAGGTCCACCCCAAAAATGTATCCGTTTTGGGGTGAAAAGTGTAATTTTAGGGTTCAGAGTGGTTATGGATTTCGGGGTGCCAATGGTAATTTAGGGCTCAGAGTGGGTATGGATTTAGGGGTGCCAAAGGTAATTTTAGGGTTCAGGGTGGGTATGGGTTTTAGGGTTCCAAAGGTAATTTGGGGGTATATGGTGGTTTAGGTTTTGGGGTGCTAAGGATAATTTTGGGGTTCAGGTTGGGTACGGGTTTTGCCGTGACATAGGTAATTTTAGGGTTCTGACTGGGTATAGGTTTTGGGGTGCCACGGGTAATTTTAGGGTTCAGTATGGGTTTTGGGGTGCCAAGGGTAATTTTAGAGTTCCGGGTGGGTATGGGATTTGGGGTGCCTAGGGTAATTTTAGGGTCCAGGGTGGGTATGGGTTTTGGGGTGCCAAGGGTAATTTTAGGGTTCAGGGCGTGTGTGGTATTTGGGGCACCTAGGATAGTTTTAGGGTTCAAGGTGGGTATGGGTTTTGGGATGCTAAGGGTAATTTTAAGGGTCAGGTGGGTGTAGGTTTTGGGGTGCTAAAGGAAATATTTTAGGGTTCTTGGGGGGTATGAGTTTTGGAGAGCTAAGGGTAATTTTAGGGCTCATCCTGGGTATGGGTTTGGGTGCCAACGGTAATTTTGGGGTCTATAGTGGTTTGTGTTTTGGGGTGCCAAGAGTCATTTTGGGGTTCAGGTTGGGTAAGGCTTTTGGGGTGCCACAGGTAATTTTAGGGTTACAGGTGGGTATGGGTTTTGGGGTGCCAGTGGTAATTTTTTGAGATCAGGTCTTCCACAAAAATGTATGAGATTTGGGGTGCAAAGTTTAATTTTAGGGTTCAGAGTGGTTTTGGGGTTTGGGGTGCCGAGGGTAATTTTAGGGTTCAGAGTGGGTATGGGTTTTGTAGAGACATGGGTAAATTTAGTGTTCAGGGTGAGTATGGATTTTGGGGTGTAAGGGTAATTTTAGTTATGGGTTATGGGGTGACTAGGGTAATTTTAGGGTTCAGGGTGGGTATGGATTTTGGGGTGTAAGGGTAATTTTAGTTATGGGTTATGGGGTGACTAGGGTAATTTTAGGGTTCAGGGTGGGTATGGATTTTGGGGTGGCAAGGGTAATTTTAGGGTTCCGTGTGGGTATGGGGTTTGGGGTGCCAAAGTTAATTTTAGGGTTCAGGTTGGGTATGGGTTTTAGGATGCTTAGGGTAATTTGAAGGTTCAGCATTAGTATGGGTTTTGGGGGTGCCATAGGTAATTTTAGGTTCTAGGGTATGTATTGGTTTTGGGGAGCCCAGGGTAATTTTAGGGTTCATGGTGGGTATGGGTTTTGTGGCGCCGAGGGTAATTTTAGAGTTCAGGGTGTGTGAGGTGAGGTGAGGGGAGATGAGAGGAAGGAAGGGAGGTAGGGAGGGTAGGCGAAAAGGGAGAAGAGGAAGGGAGAGGATATGGAGAGAAGGGGGCGAGGAGAGACAGGGAAGGCCACAGGACAGTGGAAGGGGATGGGTGGAGTTAGAAGGGTATAGTACAGAAGATAGGTAAGAAGATGGAAGGGGGAAGGTATAGGAGGAGACATAGGGAAAGAATGGAAAGGAATGGAAAGTGAAGGGAAGGAATGGAAAGAAAAGAGGAGGGGAGGGAAAGGAAGGGGGGAAAGGATAAAAAGAGAAGGGGCAGTGAAAGGAGAAGGGGAAAGAAAGAGAAACGGAAGCATAGGAAAGGGGAAGAAAAGGAGAGGAAAGGGAAGCAGGCATAGGGAAGGGAAAGACATGAAAGAGACGGAGGATGGGAGGATTGGAAGGGGAAAGGAAAGGAAAGGAAAGGAAAGGAAAGGAAAGGAAAGGAAAGGAAAGGAGGTGAAGGGAAGAAGAAAAGTGACAGAAAGTGGGTGTTGGAAGGGTAAATGCGGAGACAGGGAAGGGACAGGAAGGGCAGGAAAGGGAATGGAAGATGAAGGGGAAGGGAAAAGAAAAAGGGCAAAGGAAAGGGGAAAGGGCAAAGGAAAAATGAAGAGGAAATGAAAAATAGAAGGGGAAAAGGAAAGTTGAGGGGGTGGGAAAGAAAAGGGGGAAGGAAATGGGAGTAGAATGGGAATGGAAGTGGAATGGAAGGGCAGAGGGAAGGGAAGGAAAGGGAGAAGAGAAGGGGAGGCAAGAAGGGGAGGGGAGGGGAAAAGTAGGAGACAGAAAGGGTGTAGGAGCTGACAGTAGGGGAGGGAAGGGCTATAGGATGAGTAGACAGGGAAGGGAAGGGGTATAATAGGAGGAGGAGGCGGGGAAGAGAAGGTGTATAAGAAGTGACAGCGGAAGGTATAGGAAGAGTCAGAGAAGGGAAGGGGTATAGGAGACAGAAAGGTATGGAAGGGTAGGGTTATAGGAAAAGACAGAGAAGAGAAATGGTATACGAGGAGACTGGGAAGGAGAGGGATAAATGAGACAGGGAGGGGTATAGGAGGAGGCAGGGAAGGGGTATAGGAGGAGACTGGGAAGAGTAGGGAAAGGAGGATACAGGGAAATAAATGGGGAGGTGTATAGTAGGAGGCAGGGAAGGGGTGTAGGAGACAGGAAGGGACGGGTATAGGAGGAAAATGGGGAACAAGTATGGGAGAAAAGGGAAGGGAAGAAAGGGGTATAGGAGGAGACAGGGAAGTGAAGAAAACGTGTATAGGAGGAGACATGGAAGGGGTATAGGAGGAGGAAGGGATCGGTAATAGGAGGAGACAGTGAAGGGAAAAGAAAGGAAGAAGGAAAGGGAGGGAAAGTGGGGTTTGGAAGGGTATATGCAGAGACAGGGAAGAGAAAGGAAGGGCAGGAAAGGGGAAAATAAAGAGGAAAAGGGTAAAGGAACAGGGAAAGTGCAGAGAAAAGGGAGAAGGGGAAAGGAAAGGGAGAAGGGGAAGGGAGGGGAGCAGAAGGGAGGGCAGGGGAGGTGATGAAGTGAAGGAAAGGTAAACGAAAGGGGGAAGAGAAGAGAAGACAAGAGAAAGGAAAAGGGAGGGGGAGGAGGTATAGGAGGAGACAGGGAAGGGAAGGGGTATAGGAGACCGGGAAGGGAAGGGTTATAGGAGGAGAAAGGGGAGAGGTATAGGAGGAGAAAGGGGAGAGTTATAGGAGACAGAAGTGTAGAGCAGGGGTATAGAAGGAGACAGGGAAGGGGTATAGGAGGGGACGGAATGGAAGGGGTATAGGAGGAGGCAGGTAAGGGGTATAAGAGGAGGCAGGGAAGGGGTATAGGAAGTTTCAGAGAAGGGAAGAGAAGGTATAGGAGGAGTCAGGGAAAGGAATGGAGGGAAGGGGTGCGGGAGAAGACAGGGAAGAGAAGGGGTATACAAGGAGACTGAGAAAGGAAGGGATAAAGGAGGAGGTAAGGAAGGGAATGGGAGGGGAGGGGTATAGGAGGAGGAAGGGAAGGGGTATAGGAGACAAGAAGGGACAGGGTATAGGAGGAAAAAGGGAAGCGGTATAGGAGAACACAGGGAAGGGGTATAGGAGGAGACCGGGAAGGGAAAAGGAGGAGACCGGGAATGGATTGGGGAGGGGTATAGGAGGAGGCAGGGAAGGGGTATGGAAGACGGGAAGGGATGTATATAGGAGGAAAAAGGGAACAGGTATGGGGAAAAGTGGAAGGGAAGAGAGGGGTATAGGAGGCGACAGGGAAGTGAAGGGAAAGTGCATAGGTGGAGAGAGGGGAGGGTTATAGGAGGAGACAAGGAAGGGAAGGAAAAAGAAAGGAAGAAGGAAAGGGAGGGAAAGTGGTAGATGGGAGGGAGAAGATAAAGGAAGGGTAGGGAAGAGGAAAAGGGCAAAGAAACGGGGAAAGGGCATAGGAAAGGGAGATGGGGAAAGGAAGTGGAGAAGAGAATGGGAGGAGAAAGGGCAGAGGAGGGAAACGGAAGGAAAGGGGTATAGGCAGTGACAGGAAAGGGAAGGGGTACAAGACGAGACCGGGAAGAGAAAAGGTATAGGAGGAGAAAGGGGAGCAGTATAGGAGTAGACGGAAGGGTAGGGTATGGGTATAGGAAGAGACAAGGAATAGAAGGGGTATAGGAGGAAGCAGGAAAGGGGTATAGGAGGAGGCAGGAAAGGGATATAGGAGGAGGCAGGGAAGGGGTATACGAAGAGTCAGAGAAGACAAGGGGTATAGAAGGAGACAGGGAAAGGAATGGAAGGGAAGGGGCATAGGAAAACACAGCAAAGAGAGGGGGTATACAAGGAGACTGGAAGGGATAAAGGAGTAGACAGGAAAGGGAATGGGAGGAGAGGGGTATAGGAGGAGGCAGGGTAGGTGTATAGGAAACAGGAAGGGACACGGTATATGAGGAGAAAGGGAAGGGTATAGGAGAAGACAGGGAATGGGTATAGGAGAAGACTGGGAAGGGCAAAGGGAGGAGATAAGGAAGGGAATGGGGAGGGGTATAGCAGGAGGCAGGGAAGGGGTATAGGAGAAAGGTTCAGGGAAATGGTGTGGGGAAAAGGGAAAAGAAGAAGGGGTATAGGAGGAGACAGAGCAGTGAAGGGAAAGTGATGGAAAGGTGTAAAGGAGGAGACAGGGAAGGGGTATAGGAGGAGACAGGGAAGGGTAATGGGAGGAGACATGGAAGGGAAAATAAAGGAAGAAGGACATGGAGGGAAAGTGGGGGTTGGAAGGGTATAGGCGGACACAGGGAGAGAAAGGAAGGGCAGGGAAGGTGAAAATTAAAAGGGGAAAAGAAAGAGGAAACGGGAAAAGGAAAAAGGAACAGGGAAAGAGCAAAATAGAGGAGGAAGGGGAAGGGAGAAGAGAAGGGAAAAGGGAAGGGGGAAGGGAAGGGGTATAGGAGGAGACGGGGAAGGGAAGGGATCTAGGAGGAGACCAGGAAGGAAAGGGGCAGACGAGTAGACAGGGACGGCAGGGGTATAGGAGGAGACATGGAAGGGAAGGTGTTTAAGAGGAGACTGGGAAGAGAAGGGGTATAGGAGGAGACAGGGAAGGCAATGGAAGAGGAAGGGGAAAAATAAAAGGGCAAAGGAAAAGGGTAAGGGCAAAAGAAAGGGGAAAGGAAAGAAAAGGGGGAAGGAATGAGGAGGGGAAAGGGAATGGATGGGAAGGAGGGAAGAAGGGAAGGGGAGGGGTAAAGTAAGAGACTGGGAAGGGGAATAGGAGCAGACAGAAAGGGCGAGAAGGGATAAAGGAGGAGACGGAAGGTAAGGGGTATAAAAGGGGACTGAGAAGGGAAGGGGTATAAGAGGAAGAGACGGGGAAGGGAAGGGGTATAGGAGGAGACAGATAAGGCGTATAGGAGGAGGCATGGAAGGGGTATAGGAGGAGAATGGGAAGATATGGTGTATAGTAAGAGGTAGGGAAGGGGTGTAGGAGGAGACAGGGAGAGTAATGGAAGGGAAGGGGTATAGGAGAAGACAGAGAAGGGAATGGGTATAGGAGGAGAAAGGGAATGGGTATAGGAGGAGACTTGGAAGGGAAGGGATACAGGAGGGAAGGTGAGGGGTGGGATGGGGTATAGGGGAGGCAGTGAAGCTATGGGAGAGAGGGAAGGGACAGGGTACAGGAGAAAATGAGAAGGGGTATGGGAAAAGGGAACGGAATAGGAGTATAGGAAGAGACAGGGAATGGAACAGGTATAGATAGACAGGGAAAGGGTATAGGAGGAGACATGGAATGGAAGGGTAATAGGAGGAGACAGAGGAGGGAGGAGAAGGGAAGAAGGAAAGGGAGGGTTAGTGGGGGTTGTTAGGGTGTAGGCTGAGACAAGGACAGGGAAAGGAAGGGCAGGGGAGGCAAATGAAGAGAAGGGGAATATGAAAAGGGGAACGGGAAAAGGAAAGAGGAAAGAGCAAAGGAAAGGGAGAAGGGGATAGGAAAGGGGAAAGGGGAGAGGGAAGGAAAGGGGAGGGGAAGGGTAGGAGGAGTGGCGGGGAAGGGATGAAGGAAAGGTAATGGAAAGGAGGAAGAAAATGGGAGGGAAAGGGTATAGGAGGAGACAGGGGAGGGAAGATGTATGAGACAGGGAAGGGGTATAAGAGGTTGCAGGGGAGGGTTATAGGAGGAGACAGGAGAGTGGTATAGGAGGAGGCAGTGAAGGGGAGGGATAGAGGAAGAGGCAGGGAAGGCAGAGGTGTAGGAGGAGACATGGAAGGGAAGGGGTATTAGCGAACACAGGGAAGGGGTATAGGAGGGCACAGGGATGGTTATGGGTATAGGAGGAAACGAGAAAGAGAATGGGTTTAGGACGAGACAGGTAAAGACAGGGAAAGGGTATAGTAGTAGGCAGGGAAGGAAAGGGAAGAGGGATATGACACAGGAAAGGAGAGGGCATGGGTATAGGAGGAGACAGGGAAGGGAAGAGGAGATTTATAGGAGGAGACAGGAAAGCGTAGGGAAGGGAAAGGGTACAGGAGGAGACAGGGAAGAGGTATAGGAGAAGACAGGGAAGGGAAGGGTTATAGACGGGGCAGGACGTGAAAGGGGTACAGGAGGAGACAGGGAAAGGAACGGAAGGTGTATAGGAGGAGACAGGGAATGGGTATAGGAGAAAACAGAAAAGAGGGAAGGAAAGGGGAGGGGAAAGGGAACAGAAGGGGGATGGAAGGGAAGGGGGACGGAATACAGTGAAGGGGATTAGGAGGGGACAGGGGAGGGGTAATGTAAGAGACAGGGAAGGGGTATTGGAGGAGACAGAAGGGGAAGAGATATAGGAGGAGACAGGGAAGGGTATAAAAGGAGACAGGGACGAGAAAGGGTATAGGAGGAGACAGGGAAGGGGTATAGGAGAACAGGGTAGGGAAGGAAAGGGGTATAGGAGCAGACAGGGAAGGGGCATAGGAGGCAACAGGGAAGGGACAGGATAGAGGTGGGGAAGGGAATGAGAGGGAAGGGGTGGGGTGGGGTATGGGAGGAGGCAGGGAAGGGGTATAGGAGACAGTAAGGGACAGGGTATAGGAGGAAAAAGGGAAGCAGTATAGGAGAAGACAGGGAAGGGGTATAGGAGGAGAATGGGAAAGGATGGGGAAAAGGAGGAGACAGGGAAGAGAATGGGGAGGGGTAAAGGAGGAGGTGGGGAATGGGTATAGAAGACAGGAAGGGGGGTGTATAGGAGGAAAAAGGGAATGGGAATAGGGAAAAGAGAGGGGTATAGGAGGAGACAGGGAAGTGAAGGGAAAGTGCATAGGTGGAGACAGGGAAGGGATATAGGAGAAGGCAGGGAAGGGAAGGGAAAAGAAAGGAAGAAGGAAAGGGAGGGAAAGTGGTGGATGGAAGGGTATAGCCGGAGACAGAGAAGAGAAAGGAAGGGCAGGGAAGGAGAAAATGAAAAGGGGAAATGAGGAAAGGGGCAAAGGAAAGGGAGATTGGGAAAGGAATGGGAGAAGGGAAGGGGAGGAGAAAGGGAAGAGGAGGGGAAGGGAAGGGAAGGAAAGGTAAAGGAAAGGGGAAAGAGAAGAGAAGGAGGAAGGGAAAGGGGGAAGGAAAGAGGTATAGGAGGTGACAGGAAAGGGAAGGGGTACAAGACGAGACCGGGAAGAGAAGGGGTATAGTAGGAGAAAGGGGAGTGGTATAGGAGGAGACGAAAGGGTAGGGAAGGGGTATAGAAGGAGACAGGAAAGGGGTATAGGAGGAGACAAGGAATGGAAGGGGTATAGGAGGAGGCAGGAAAGGGGTATAGGAGAAAACAGAAAAGAGGGAAGGAAAGGGGAGGGGAAAGGGAACAGAAGGGGGATGGAAGGGAAGGGGGACGGAATACAGTGAAGGGGATTAGGAGGGGACAGGGGAGGGGTAATGTAAGAGACAGGGAAGGGGTATTGGAGGAGACAGAAGGGGAAGAGATATAGGAGGAGACAGGGAAGGGTATAAAAGGAGACAGGGACGAGAAAGGGTATAGGAGGAGACAGGGAAGGGGTATAGGACAACAGGGTAGGGAAGGAAAGGGGTATAGGAGCAGACAGGGAAGGGGCATAGGAGGCAACAGGGAAGGGACAGGATAGAGGTGGGGAAGGGAATGAGAGGGAAGGGGTGGGGTGGGGTATGGGAGGAGGCAGGGAAGGGGTATAGGAGACAGTAAGGGACAGGGTATAGGAGGAAAAAGGGAAGCAGTATAGGAGAAGACAGGGAAGGGGTATAGGAGGAGAATGGGAAAGGATGGGGAAAAGGAGGAGACAGGGAAGAGAATGGGGAGGGGTAAAGGAGGAGGTGGGGAATGGGTATAGAAGACAGGAAGGGGGGTGTATAGGAGGAAAAAGGGAATGGGAATAGGGAAAAGAGAGGGGTATAGGAGGAGACAGGGAAGTGAAGGGAAAGTGCATAGGTGGAGACAGGGAAGGGATATAGGAGAAGGCAGGGAAGGGAAGGGAAAAGAAAGGAAGAAGGAAAGGGAGGGAAAGTGGTGGATGGAAGGGTATAGCCGGAGACAGAGAAGAGAAAGGAAGGGCAGGGAAGGAGAAAATGAAAAGGGGAAATGAGGAAAGGGGCAAAGGAAAGGGAGATTGGGAAAGGAATGGGAGAAGGGAAGGGGAGGAGAAAGGGAAGAGGAGGGGAAGGGAAGGGAAGGAAAGGTAAAGGAAAGGGGAAAGAGAAGAGAAGGAGGAAGGGAAAGGGGGAAGGAAAGAGGTATAGGAGGTGACAGGAAAGGGAAGGGGTACAAGACGAGACCGGGAAGAGAAGGGGTATAGTAGGAGAAAGGGGAGTGGTATAGGAGGAGACGAAAGGGTAGGGAAGGGGTATAGAAGGAGACAGGAAAGGGGTATAGGAGGAGACAAGGAATGGAAGGGGTATAGGAGGAGGCAGGAAAGGGGTATAGGAGAAGGCAGGAAAGGGGTATAGGAAGAATCAGAGAAGGGAAGGGGCATAGAAGGAGACAGGGAAAGGAATGGAAGGGAAGGGGCGTAGGAAAAGACAGGGAAGAGAAGGGGTATACAAGGAGACAGCGAAGAGGTATAGGAGGAGACAGGGAAGGGAAGGCAAGGAAAGGGTTATAGGAGGAGACAGGGAAATGAATAGGTTTCGTAGGAGATAGGAAAGAGGAAAGGGAAATGGTATAGGAGGAGACAGGGAAGGGGTACAGAAGGAGACAGGGTAGGGAAGGAAAGGGGTATAGGAGCAGACAGGGAAGGGGCATAGGAGGCAACAGGGAAGGGAGAGGATAGAGGTGGGGCAGGGAAGGGAATGGGAGGGAAGTCGTGGAGTAGGTTATAGGAGGAGGCAGGGAAGGGGTATAGGAGACAGTAAGGGACAGGGTATAGGAGGAAAAAGGGAAGCGGTATAGGAGAAGACAGGGAAGGGGTATAGGAGGAGACTGGGAAAGAAAGGGGAAAAAGAGGAGACAGGGAAGGGAATGGGGAGGGGTAAAGGAAGAGGCAGGGAATGGGTATAGAAGACAGGAAGGGGCGTGAATAGGAGGAAAAAAGGAATGGGAATAGGGAAAAGAGAAGGGAAGAGAGGGGTATAGGAGGAGACAGGGAAGTGAAGGGAAAGTGCATAGGCGGAGACAGGGAAGGGATATAGGAGAAGACAGGGAAGGGAAAAGAAAGGAAGAAGGAAAGGGAGGGAAAGTGGTGGATTGAAGGGTATAGCCAGAGACAGAGAAGAGAAAGGAAGGACAGGGAAGGGGAAAATAAAAAGGGGAAATGAGGAAAAGGGCAAAGGAATGGGGAAAGGGCAAAGGAAAGGGAGATTGGGAAAGGAAGGGGAGAAGGGACGGGGAGGAGAAAGGGAAGAGGGGAAAGGAAGGAAAGGTAAAGGAAAGGGGAAAGAGAAGAGAAGGGGGAAGGGAAAGGGGAAAGGAAAGGGGTATAGGAGGTGACAGGAAAGGGAAGGGGTACAAGACGAGACCGGGAAGAGAAGGGGTATAGTAGGAGAAAGGGGAGTGGTATAGGAGGAGACGAAAGGGTAGGGAAGGGGTATAGAAGGAGACAGGAAATGGGTATAGGAGGAGACAAGGAATGGAAGGGGTATAGGAGGAGGCAGGAAAGGGGTATAGGAGAAGGCAGGAAAGGGGTATAGGAAGAATCAGAGAAGGGAAGGGGCATAGAAGGAGACAGGGAAAGGAATGGAAGGGAAGGGGGGTAGGAAAAGACAGGGAAGAGAAGGGGTATACAAGGAGACAGGGAAGAGGTATAGGTGGAGACAGGGAAGGGAAGGGAAGAGGTATAGGAGGAGAAAGGGATGGGAAGGCAAGGAAAGGGTTATAGGAGGAGACAGTGAAATTAATGTGCTTCGTAGGAGATAATAAAGAGGAGGAAAGGGAAATGGTATAGGAGGAGACAGGGAAGAGAAGGTGTATAGGAGGAGACAGGGAAGGCAGTGGAAGAGGAAGGGAAAGAATGGTCTGGGCAAGAGGGCAGAACATAGGGGCAGAGTATGGCAGGATGGCAAGGCAGATCAGGGCAGGAGGGCCGGAGGGCGCTGTAGTAGGGTAGGGAAGAAAGACAGGGTGGGAGGACAAGAGGGCAGAGGGCAAGGCAGGAGGGCAGGGGGCAAGGCAGGACAGGAGGGCAGGAGAGGTGGTAGGGCTGAAGGGCAAGGCAGGAGGACAGGTCAGGGAGACAGGGCAGGAGGTCAAGGTAGGGGGCAGGCGAGAGGGCAGGAGGACAGGGTAGGACAGGAGGGCAGAGCTGGAAGGAAAGGCCGGGCTGGAGGGAAAGGCAAAGCAAGAGGGAAAGGAAGGGAAGGAGGGCAAGGAAGGACAGGAGGGCAGGAAAGGGCAGGAGGGAAAGGAAGGCCCTGAGGGAAAGGAAGAGCAGAAAGGAAGAGAAGGGCAGAAGAGAGGAGAGGAGAGGAGAGAAATAGAGAGGGGAGGTGGTGTGGGGGTAGCATGGTAATAGAAATGAAAGAAAGGAAAAGATTAAAGAAGAAAATAAAATTAAAAGAAATGAAATGAAATGGTCGGAAAAAGAGAAGATGAAAAGGGGAAAAGGAATTGGAAATTCAAGTCAGTTTCAAGTTCAGTTTGGTTTTCAGGGAAGGGTATTAGAATTTCAAGCCAGTTTCAAGTCAGTTTCAAGTTCAGTTTGGTTTTCAGGGGAAAGGGCATTAGAATTTCAAGTCAGTTTCAAGTCAGTTTCAAGTCAGTTTCAAGTTAGTTTCAAGTTCAGTTTGGTTTTCAGGGGAAAGGGTATTAGAATTTCAAGTCAGTTTCAAGTCAGTTTCAAGTTCAGTTTGGTTTTCAGGGGAAAGGGTATTAGAATTTCAAGTCAGTTTCAAGTTCGTTTTCAGTTTGATTTCAAGTTCAGTTTGGTTTATTCACTTACCTTGTCTCCTTATTCCGTCCTACCCCTCTCTCTCTACCCCTCTCCTTTTTCGGAGCCTGCTCAGCCCCTGCAGCTTCGGCCTCTCCCTGCCCCGAGCTCCAGCCGCCAGCAGCGGTCCTCTCCGTCCGGTGTCCCCGAGTGCAATGCTGCAGCTGCCTGGATACCAGCCTCTCATACCAAGGACACGTCACAGTGGAGGCTTTTCGACGTATCATCATACATCACAACTTTGTGGGTGATACCATGTCTTTTAAGATTAACGAGGGAGCAGGCAAGGCACGGGTATTGCGGAATTTGTTAAGAAAATCCAACTATTTCATGACTAAAAGCTCCTGCGATGAACCTGAAAGAAGAACCCCTCCTGTCCGACACCCTTCCTTAACAGTGGCCTCTCCTTTCCTCTCTACTGCGAGGACGGCCTCCCCCTTCATTTGCCCTGGGCCTGGTGACATCACAGTGATGTTTCATCATCAGCGTTCTATTCACAGGATTCTGCTTCTCGTGCCGCTGGGAAGGCACGCGCCTTTCAAATCAATAAAAAATGCAGGTTTTTCTAAGTCTTCATTTAAAATAAATGAAACTTTTTATCATATGCCGCATTCTCATCACTTGCTCAAACAGCGCTCCTTCATTGTACAAATTAAATGATTTTTACTGGGCCACATCACCGTCTCCAAGAGGGGGGGGGGGGGGGGGGGGGTATAACGGCTAGAGCGGCCGACCTTGAAGCTTGGGTCTGGCAGGAGGCTCAAACATCCTGTGATTTTAGACAAATCTCCCTGTGCCCTAATAACGAATGTATTCCTCTGTCATGTAACTGGTGCTCAAGTAAAGCGCTCTGATACCTTCGGGTCCATTTTGCGTTATATAAAACTGCAACAATAACATCTTGCTGTCTGCTCTGTTCCTCCACTCGATTACTGTCCAGTAATCCACTCCTTCTTGTGTTACAACAGCTGTTATAAACTGCGGAGAAATTACCTATTTCAATGTTATGAATTGCTCGAAGAACACTTACAGTTTACACTTTCTACTGTTTCAAATCCGTTGTACAGAAATGTAACGGAATTAAAAAAGCCATTCCACCCATTGACAAGTAGAAGCACTTCCCGTCCCACTGCCCGTCCCGGCACATTAATACATTGGTTCCTGCCACTCCCCAGAAATGGACCTCCCGAAACCCCCTCAGTCCAAAGCCTCCAGGCATGACTTCCCTTCTAGCCTCTGATCCCCCGTCGCTGTGACATCTCGCGGTCCCCAACCCGACGCGTGACATTATCATCAGACCCGGAAGTCCTCGAGCTTCACTCATGAATACAAACTCCCTCACCTCCTAGGAATGCAGCCTCAGACCCCTGGTACCTATCTAGCAGCAGTGGTAAGGTCTGTGCGGAAAGCCTCATTGCACTCGAGGCGATTGGTGATATTCCAGTCATTTCACTATTTATGATTTCAGTGAAAGTGAGAGAAAAACGAGTACTGATGTCATGAGAATGTATTTGGGAAACAAGTCTTTCTCCTTTCCTGACAACATGATTAGCAAGTGAGTGGTGAATGCGTGAAAAAGTCAATGTTTGGATGAATGATTGAGCGCCTCTGGTGGATGAATGAATGAATGCTTGTATAGATGGACCAATGGGCACACACGTGCACCGAGTAACTCAGTGCCTCAATAGAGGGCCCGATATGTGTAGGATGGATGGCTGGTAAAGGGGCGAGGGAGTGAACGGATAAATGAAGGAATGAGTGCATCGACGGATAATTTGGTGGAGAATGGGAAAATCCTTTAGCAATCATTCCTTAAATGGGTTACAGGGCTCTGGTAAAACTTGTTAAATGATTCCATGCCCGTGACAGTCTGTTTCAAATCATGCACTGTCATTTAACAAAGCAGTGCATTCTGGGATTTATTCCCGTGAACTGGACGAACACACATAAATAAAACAAGAGATCCCAGAAAAGCCCAGGACTGGAGAAGTTATTTCTGGTCACACAGAGTCACACTTTTTCTTCCTGACCCTGCTTTGCTGTGTCCATAAAAGCAGCCGGAATTGGGAATGACACACACCTCGTTCTGGCTCTAGTTTGTCACGGCTGCCATTGTGAGAGAGGCTGTGAAGGGCCTGGCATCTTAATCCTCCGAAAAAACAGGTAACAAGTGCCAAACTAATCCTTGCAATATACTCTAGGCAGAGGTCTTCACATTTTTTGATGCTGAGACCCCCTTGTCAAACTTTTTTAGACGTAAGGACTCCCTTCTGGCAAAAATTTCTAGAACCTGGTACTCCTCATCGACAACCATAAAAGCCCCCAATTCCCACAGTAAATATTTTTTATGTTGTGCAAATAATAATAAACAGTGTTTAGCAAACCAAAGGTGAGTGCGCGTGGGGGTGTAGTTAAAGGTGTAGCTAAAAACCAAGGGCCTCATTTATAAGGAATTGGCGTGGGGCAATGCCGCAAGTCTTCTTGTGGTGCTGCCCATGCCAATGTGAAATGGCAGGAATGCCCCATATTTAGGAAATGCAGTGCATTCTTATCCTTTTCCCTTGCATTGGCGCACAAATCGCTGCCTAGCACCAACGTACGCAGGGTTATTTCTGTACAGGAAGGACACCTTTCTTCACAAAAAAAATTCAGAGAGACGGTTCCCTCTTTCTATGTGAGCTGCAGAATGCAGTGCACATGGAAAGAGGAAAAACAAGGAGAAAAGAACACATTTCCCCTCGTTACGCCTCCACTGAGGAGGCGTCCGTTTTTGGAGCTGCCCCCAGATTTACGTGATCTTCTAAATATGGAGTAGCATCAAAATCCATGGGTGTTGCGTGGGAACCCCACGCAAAGCCCATGGAACACCTCCTTGACGCAGAATAAGGCAACCGCGCAGTGGCTTGCGCTGCTATGTCTTACTCCATATCTATGAGGCCACGCAAAAACATGCAGGGTGACTTTGCACCGCCTCATAAGTATGGTTGAAAGGCAGGGAGGGGTCTAGAATAATTTTTTTATTAAAGCTGGATGACTTTAGCAAGTTTCCAGCCAGCAGGCACCGCCGCAGTGGACAAAGAAAGGTTAGTTAGGCTCACAAAGATGGGGATAGGAATCTCCTCAGCTTAATGTATCAGATCTGGTTTAATCGGATCATTGGGGGAGCAGTGGCGTAACAAAACATGAGGGGGCCCCCCTGCAAGATTTGCTGAAGGGGCCCCTCACGCTCACATCAGTAGGGGCTGAGGGGTCCCCTCCAACTCTGTAAGCCTGGGGCCCCCCCGCACTGCGGAGCTGTGCGGGCGTTTGTTACACCCCTGGAGTCCTACCATACTAGGGAAAGCATGGGCGAGTCTTACCATACTAGGGAAAGCATGGGCGAGTCTTACCATACTAGAGAAACCATGAGCGAGTCTTACCATACTAAGGAAGCATGGGCGAGTCTTACCATACTAGGGAAAGCATGAGCGAATCTTACCATACTAAGGAAGCATGAGCGAGTCTTACCGTACTAGAGAAAGCATGAGCGAGTCTTACCATACTAGGGAAAGCATGGGCGAGTCTTACCATACTAGAGAAACCATGAGCTAGTCTTACCATACTAAGGAAGCATGAGCGAGTCTTACCATACTAGGGAAAGCATGGGTGAGTCTTACCATACTAAGGAAGCATGAGCGAGTCTTAAAATACTAGAGAAAGCATGAGCGAGTCTTACCATACTAAGGAAGCATGAGCGAGTCTTACCATACTAGGGAAAGCATGGGTGAGTCTTACCATACTAGGGAAAGCATGGGCGAGTCTTACCATACTAGAGAAAGCATTGGCGAGTCTTACCATACTAAGGAAGCATGAGCGAGTCTTACCATACTAGGGAAAGCATGGGTGAGTCTTACCATACTAGGGAAAGCATGGGCGAGTCTTACCATACTAAGGAAGCATGAGCGAGTCTTACCATACTAGGGAAAGCATGGGTGAGTCTTACCATACTAAGGAAGCATGAGCGAGTCTTAAAATACTAGAGAAAGCATGAGCGAGTCTTACCATACTAAGGAAGCATGAGCGAGTCTTACCATACTAGGGAAAGCATGGGTGAGTCTTACCATACTAGGGAAAGCATGGGCGAGTCTTACCATACTAGAGAAAGCATTGGCGAGTCTTACCATACTAAGGAAACATGAGCGAGTCTTACCATACTAGGGAAAGCATGGGTGAGTCTTACCATACTAGGGAAAGCATGGGCGAGTTTTACCATACTAGAGAAAGCATGGGCGAGTCTTACCATACTAGAGAAAACATGAGCGAGTCTTACCATACTACGGAAAGCATGGGCGAGTCTTACCATACTAGGGAAAGCATGGGCGAGTCTTACCATACTAGAGAAACCATGAGCGAGTCTTACCATACTAAGGAAGCATGGGCGAGTCTTACCATACTAGGGAAAGCATGGGCGAGTCTTACCATACTAGGGAAAGCATGGGCGAGTCTTACCATACTAGGGAAAGCATGGGCGAGTCTTACCATACTAGAGAAACCATGAGCGAGTCTTACCATACTAAGGAAGCATGGGCGAGTCTTACCATACTAGGGAAAGCATGAGCGAATCTTACCATACTAAGGAAGCATGAGCGAGTCTTACCGTACTAGAGAAAGCATGAGCGAGTCTTACCATACTAGGGAAAGCATGGGCGAGTCTTACCATACTAGAGAAACCATGAGCTAGTCTTACCATACTAAGGAAGCATGAGCGAGTCTTACCATACTAGGGAAAGCATGGGTGAGTCTTACCATACTAAGGAAGCATGAGCGAGTCTTAAAATACTAAAGAAAGCATGAGCGAGTCTTACCATACTAAGGAAGCATGAGCGAGTCTTACCATACTAGGGAAAGCATGGGTGAGTCTTACCATACTAGGGAAAGCATGGGCGAGTCTTACCATACTAGAGAAAGCATTGGCGAGTCTTACCATACTAAGGAAGCATGAGCGAGTCTTACCATACTAGGGAAAGCATGGGTGAGTCTTACCATACTAGGGAAAGCATGGGCGAGTTTTACCATACTAGAGAAAGCATGGGCGAGTCTTACCATACTAGAGAAAACATGAGCGAGTCTTACCATACTACGGAAAGCATGGGCGAGTCTTACCATACTAGGGAAAGCATGGGCGAGTCTTACCATACTAGAGAAACCATGAGCGAGTCTTACCATACTAAGGAAGCATGGGCGAGTCTTACCATACTATAGAAAGCATGGGCGAGTCTTACCATACTAGGGAAAGCATGGGCGAGTCTTACCATACTAGAGAAACCATGAGCGAGTCTTACCATACTAAGGAAGCGTGGGCGAGTCTTACCATACTAGGGAAATCATGAGCGAATCTTACCATACTAAGGAAGCATGAGCGAGTCTTACCATACTAGGGAAAGCATGGGCGAGTCTTACCATACTAGAGAAAGCATTGGCGAGTCTTACCATACTAAGGAAGCATGAGCGAGTCTTACCATACTAGGGAAAGCATGGGTGAGTCTTACCATACTA
Source organism: Lissotriton vulgaris (assembly GCF_964263255.1). Lineage (NCBI taxonomy): Eukaryota > Metazoa > Chordata > Amphibia > Caudata > Salamandridae > Lissotriton > Lissotriton vulgaris. The sequence continues at coordinate 1,192,571,724 of NC_141696.1, read as the reverse complement.
GGGAAAGCATGGGCGAGTCTTACCATACTAAGGAAGCATGAGCGAGTCTTACCATACTAGGGAAAGCATGGGTGAGTCTTACCATACTAAGGAAGCATGAGCGAGTCTTAAAATACTAGAGAAAGCATGAGCGAGTCTTACCATACTAAGGAAGCATGAGCGAGTCTTACCATACTAGGGAAAGCATGGGTGAGTCTTACCATACTAGGGAAAGCATGGGCGAGTCTTACCATACTAGAGAAAGCATTGGCGAGTCTTACCATACTAAGGAAGCATGAGCGAGTCTTACCATACTAGGGAAAGCATGGGTGAGTCTTACCATACTAGGGAAAGCATGGGCGAGTTTTACCATACTAGAGAAAGCATGGGCGAGTCTTATTATACTAGAGAAAACATGAGCGAGTCTTACCATACTACGGAAAGCATGGGCGAGTCTTACCATACTAGGGAAAGCATGGGCGAGTCTTACCATACTAGGGAAAGCATGGACGAGTCTTACCATACTAGAGAAACCATGAGCGAGTCTTACCATACTAAGGAAGCATGGGCGAGTCTTACCATACTAGGGAAAGCATGAGCGAATCTTACCATACTAAGGTAGCCTGAGCGAGTCTTACCGTACTAGAGAAAGCATGAGCGAGTCTTACCATACTAGGGAAAGCATGGGCGAGTCTTACCATACTAGAGAAACCATGAGCTAGTCTTACCATACTAAGGAAGCATGAGCGAGTCTTACCATACTAGGGAAAGCATGGGCGAGTCTTACCATACTAAGGAAGCATGAGCGAGTCTTAAAATACTAGAGAAAGCATGAGCGAGTCTTACCATACTAAGGAAGCATGAGCGAGTCTTACCATACTAGGGAAAGCATGGGTGAGTCTTACCATACTAGGGAAAGCATGGGTGAGTCTTACCATACTAGGGAAAGCATGGGCGAGTTTTACCATACTAGAGAAAGCATGGGCGAGTCTTACCATACTAGAGAAAACATGAGCGAGTCTTACCATACTACGGAAAGCATGGGCGAGTCTTACCATACTAGGGAAAGCATGGGCGAGTCTTACCATACTAGAGAAACCATGAGCGAGTCTTACCATACTAAGGAAGCATGGGCGAGTCTTACCATACTAGGGAAAGCATGGGCGAGTCTTACCATACTAGGGAAAGCATGGGCGAGTCTTACCATACTAGAGAAACCATGAGCGAGTCTTACCATACTAAGGAAGCATGGGCGAGTCTTACCATACTAGGGAAAGCATGAGCGAATCTTACCATACTAAGGAAGCATGAGCGAGTCTTACCGTACTAGAGAAATCATGAGCGAGTCTTACCATACTAGGGAAAGCATGGGCGAGTCTTACCATACTAGAGAAACCATGAGCTAGTCTTACCATACTAAGGAAGCATGAGCGAGTCTTACCATACTAGGGAAAGCATGGGTGAGTCTTACCATACTAAGGAAGCATGGGCGAGTCTTACCATACTAGGGAAAGCATGAGCGAATCTTACCATACTAAGGAAGCATGAGCGAGTCTTACCGTACTAGAGAAAGCATGAGCGAGTCTTACCATACTAGGGAAAGCATGGGCGAGTCTTACCATACTAGAGAAACCATGAGCTAGTCTTACCATACTAAGGAAGCATGAGCGAGTCTTACCATACTAGGGAAAGCATGGGTGAGTCTTACCATACTAAGGAAGCATGAGCGAGTCTTAAAATACTAAAGAAAGTATGAGCGAGTCTTACCATACTAAGGAAGCATGAGCGAGTCTTACCATACTAGGGAAAGCATGGGTGAGTCTTACCATACTAGGGAAAGCATGGGCGAGTCTTACCATACTAGAGAAAGCATTGGCGAGTCTTACCATACTAAGGAAGCATGAGCGAGTCTTACCATACTAGGGAAAGCATGGGTGAGTCTTACCATACTAGGGAAAGCATGGGCGAGTCTTACCATACTAGAGAAAGCATTGGCGAGTCTTACCATACTAAGGAAGCATGAGCGAGTCTTACCATACTAGGGAAAGCATGGGTGAGTCTTACCATACTAGGGAAAGCATGGGCGAGTTTTACCATACTAGAGAAAGCATGGGCGAGTCTTACCATACTAGAGAAAACATGAGCGAGTCTTACCATACTACGGAAAGCATGGGCGAGTCTTACCATACTAGAGAAAGCATGGGCGAGTCTTACCTTACTAAGGAAGCATGAGCGAGTCTTACCATACTAGGGAAAGCATGGGCGAGTCTTACCACTAGAGAAAGCATGGGGGAGTGGTACGATACAAAGGAAAGAGACCATTCTCCTACCACGGAGCTACCAATTGAATAGGAAACTTAATTCCTATCACTATAGAGACATCTAGAGAAGTAGGAGCCTCTACTTGCCATTAGAAGGGAGTTACTTAGATGGGGAAGAAGTTCAAGATGCATTTCATTGGTGAAATACACCCACAGGGAAGTAGCTTAGTATTCGTAGCACAAGCGCCTCACACACAGCGGGAAGGCTGCCTTCTATTAAGCAGACGCTCCTCAAAGGTCACGAATGACAACAGTTCTATTAGTAATAATGTACACCAATGGGAAAGAAAAGCTTTTAATTCGGACGATTGCAGAGCAAGACCTGTAGAATGGGAGCCCTAATTTACTGTCAGTACTTAATTACACCAATGTAAAAGGTGAATGGGTGAAGAGTCCTCCTTCCAATCCGCAGTGAGTTACACCAGTAGAAAAGAGCCCAACATTTCCACCATTAGTTAGTTACATCAACGTTTAAGGAGCCCAGCATGTGTTCCATTAGAGCAGAGGTCTTCAAACTTTTTGATGCCGACACCCCCTTGTAAAACCTTTTTAGGCTTAAGGGCCCCCTTCCAACAAAAGTTTCTAGAAACTGGTACTCCTCATCATCAACAACTATCGACAACCATAAATGCGCCTGTTAGAACTCATCACATCCATCCATCCATCCATCATTCATCCACCCACACTTTCACACATCCATCCATCCTTCATTCATCTACCCTTTCATCCTTCCATCCATACATCCATCCTTCATCCATCCACCCTTTCATCCTTGCATCCATACATCCATCCTTTACCCATCCATCGTTCATCCACCCACCTTTTCACACATCCATCCATCCATCATTCATCCATGCAACCTTTTATCCATCCATATATCCATCCTTCATCCATCCACCTTTTCATCCTTCCATCCATCCATACATCCATCCTTCATCCATCCACCCTTTCATCCATCCTTCATCCATCCACCTTTTCATCCTTCCATCCATACATCAATCCTTCATCCATCAACCTTTTCATCCTTCCATCCATACATCCATCCTTCATCCATCCACCTTTTTATCCTTCCATCCATACATCCATCCATACATCCATCCACCCTTTCATCCATCCTTCATCCATCCACCTTTTCATCCTTCCATCCATACATCCATCCTTCATCCATCCACCCTTTCATTCTTCCATCCATCCATCCTTCATCCATCCACCCTTTCATCCATACATACATCCTTCATCCACCCACCCTTTCATCCATCCATCCATCCATCCACGCATCATTCAACCACCCCATTTTCACACATCCATCTTGATCCATGCAACCTTTTATCCATCCATACATCCTTCATCCATCTACCGTTTCATCCTTCCTTCCATCCATACATCCTTCATCTATCCACCCTTTCATCCATCCATTCAGCCATCATTCATCCACCCACCTTTTCTAACATCCATCCATCCATCATTCATCCATGCAACCTTTTATCCATCCATACATCCATCCTTCATCCACCCACCCTTTCATCCTTACATCCATACATTCAGCCTTCATCCATCCACCCTTTCATCCATCCATTCACCCATCATTCATCCACCCACCTTTTCACACATCCATCCATCATGATCCATGCAACCTTTTATCCATCCATCCATGCATCCATCCTTCATCCATCTACTGTTTCATCCTTCCTTCCATCCATACATCCTTCATCTATCCACCATTTCATCCATCCATTCACCCATGATTCATCCACCCACCTTTTCACACATCCATCCATCCATCATTCATCCATGCAACCTTTTATCCATCCATACATCCATCCACCCTTTCATCCTTACATCCATACATTCATCCTTCATCCATCCACCCTTTCATCCATCCATTCACCCATCATTCATCCACCCACCTTTTCACACATCCATCCATCATGATACATGCAACCTTTTATACATCCATACATCCATCCTTCATCCATACACCGTTTCATCCATTCATCCACCCACCTTTTCTGTGCCTCTCTCATTGGGGGAGCGGGAGGGGGATCAGTATCTCTCTGCGTCTTCTTCCTTCTTCCTCGCTCATGGGAGGGCATCTCTGTGCCTCCCTGCTGGGGGCGGGGAGCGAACAGGCTGTAACAACATCTCACCATGAAGAACAGACTCTCAGGCACATTTCTCCCGCACAGGCACCAGGTATGAGGGTTTGTGCTTTGTGCTTTACAGGCGGGACCCACAGCTCCAGGCACGCAACGTCCATGGAACTCAAAGGGCTACAGCCTCCTCCCCCAGCCACCCCCCCCCCCTTGTGTATGTGAGCCCGGCTGAAACAAGAGCGCTCATATCCCATCAGAACTAGAGAGAGCAGTACCAGAAAATCACATCCTATCAGAACCAACGAGTGCGGAAACTCATATCCCACCAGGATCAGAGATGGTGAAGGTGCTGGTCTCTTCAGAATCAAGGAGATCTGAAGATTTGACATCCTCGCAACCCTGGAGGCCAGAGGCTGGGCAGACAGAAACACATATCCCCTCGGAACTGGCTAAGGCAGAGCCCCAGACGCTACCAGAACCTGGCAGAGATGGTGGTGGATCTCGAGGTCGATTAATCCATGCTAAGTCACCTCAAACCAAAATTGTTGGCTATCACACTTTCCAAGAACAAGATGCTTCCTCAGTTCAGACCCAAGGCACTGAGACCCCGCCTGAACCGGGAAGAACATAATCCCCATCAGAATAGAAAGGAGTTCGAGCTCTGAACCGATCCGAATGGATGGTGATAGTGACAAGTGCATCACGTGCAACCAGAAGCTCTCTGGGTTTAGATCCACTGGAACAAGGAACAGCAAGGCCTGCTGAGACTCTGGCAGGAGAGCCAAGAGACCCAGACCTATCAGAACCACCAGACACGAGGTGAAGCCTCCTCAGAACCAGATATGAGAATACTTGTAACCCTGCTGGAGCCAAGGGGTGCAAGAACCAGGACACCCCCACAGCTGGATGGCACCAATAAAGGGACCGCTTCCAGAGCGTTGGAGGCCAAACCTCACTCCCCACCGGAACCTGGTGGGGCAGCAACCCAGACCCTCAGCGCTCCAGAGTCTGGACAGACAGCAGATGAGGCAGACAGGAGGTCAGCATGGACAAGTGCTCAGGTATCCAGAGGTCCTAGGCCATCTTGGATGAGAGACCCTTTTCCAAGTGAGTTAGAACCAATGAGGATAGAGGGCCACATTTCATCGAAGACTTGGACTAGTCTGCTTGGAGCTTTGGATCGAGACTGGAGATGAGGTTTGGAGCGGAAGCAAGTCGATCCAGTTAGCATGTCCGAGCCAGGTGAGCCCAGTATGTGGCTGCAGTTATAGGACTGTGTTCAACTCCCATTGTAGTCTGTCAGCGAGTGTTGGGAACGGTGTCTCTTTTTCTCTTAATAGAGTATTTGGAGTTGTATGGATGTTTAGCACCTCTTCTTTATTTCACTATTCTCCTTTGTGAATTATTTGGTACAGATAATTACGGGTCCTTCATTTTTGGCTACCCCACAGATACAGTTCTGCAGTGATATAAAAAGCTGCCTCTAATTTGGTGAAACCCACTATACACAGCAATAACCCATTAATCGCCCTTATATAGAGAATATAAAGGTGGGAGGGACTCCTTATCCAATGGTGTGACTTAGCAATGATAAGAATGTTAGGTTCCTTCCAAATGAGTGTAACGCCCAGTGAAGGAGTAAAGGGCTCATTTTCAATTGGTGTAGCTCATTAGTGTTAGGAATGTTGGTCTCCTTCCACATTGATGTAACTAATGATGGAAGGCTGGACTTATGTTCCATTGTTGTAATTCACTAAGAGTAGCAATGGTGCACTCCACAACCAATTTGTGTGATTCACTAATGATGGGAGCGAGGGGCTCCTTTCTCATTGTGACACCCAGCAGTGTTGATAAAGTCTAATTTCTCAAATCTCACTGTAACTCACTAATGAAAGCAGTGTTTGTTCTTTAATTTAGGTGTTACTCACTAACAGCAGTAATGTGGGCTCCGTTCTACACAAATGTAGCTCACTATGTTAAACAAGTGGGCTCCTCATACGTTGAAGTAAATTATAATGGTAGGAATGTTGAGCTACTTCACCAATGATGTCACTAAAATGGCAGAAACGTTGAGGTCCTTTCACACTGATGTGACACACTAATGGCAGGGGTAGTGAGCTCTTACCAAACTGTTGTAACTCACTAATGATACACATTTTGGTGGGGCTCCATATACGATTATGCAACTCACTAATAATGTAAGAATGTTGAGATGCTTCCAAACAAATATTAATCACTAATAGTAGTAACGTTGAGCTCTTTCCACATTGTTGTAACTCGCTAATGGTAAACATGTTGGACTCCTAAGTTGATGTAACTCACTAGTGATAGGAATGTTGGTCTTCTTCCAAGGCAAATCACTAACAGTAAACATGTTGGGCTCCTTATGAGCTGATGCAACTCACTAATGGTATGAATTTTGAGAGCCTTCCACACTAACTTACTCATGGTAAGGTTGTTAAGCTCTTTTCACATTGATGTAACCCTCTAATGCAGGGGTCTTCAATCTGTGGGGCGCAACCCCCAGGGGGGTCGTGGAGTCCTGGGAAGGGGGTCACAGATTGTCATTTTGCCTTAGTGGTGTTGGGCTGATTGAGGGTGCTCACGGCGGAGGCCTAATTCACACGAGGGGTGAAAAACAACAAAGCCTCATCAACAAGTAAAAGGTCTTTTAACCTCTTGCATGCTGATGACAGCCCCCATCCATCATGCACTATGGCGCTCATGTGCTGATGACGGCTGGGGGCCGTCATAAACCCGCCCACTCGCGATTTTGCCACACAGGCGCAGAATCGCGGCAGCGTGCAAGGGGTTAAAGACCTGTGAAGTACTCGGGTGCGGCTTTGTGTGTGTCCCTGAATGTGTTTCAGCCAGGCTCACATACACAAGGGGGGGGTGGCTGGGGGAGGAGGCTGTAGCCCTTTGAGTTCCATGGACGTTGCGTGCCTGGAGCTGTGGGTCCCGCCTGTAAAGCACAAAGCACAAACCCTCATACCTGGTGCCTGTGCGGGAGAAATGTGCCTGAGAGTCTGTTCTTCATGGTGAGATGTTGTTACAGCCTGTTTGCTCCCCGCCCCCAGCAGGGAGGCACAGAGATGCCCTCCCATGAGAGAGGAAGAAGGAAGAAGACGCAGAGAGATACTGATCCCCCTCCCGCTCCCCCAATGAGAGAGGCACAGAAAAGGTGGGTGGATGAATGGATGAAACGGTGGATGGATGAAGGATGGATGTATGGATGGATAAAAGGTTGCATGTATCATGATGGATGGATGTGTGAAAAGGTGGGTGGATGAATGATGGGTGAATGGATGGATGAAAGGGTGGATGGATGAAGGATGAATGTATGGATGTAAGGATGAAAGGGTGGATGGATGTATGGATGGATAAAAGGTTGCATGGATGAATGATGGATGGATGGATGGATGTGTGAAAAGGTGGGTGGATGAATGATGGGTGAATGGATGGATGAAATGGTGGATAGATGAAGGATGTATGGATGGAAGGAAGGATGAAACGGTAGATGGATGAAGGATGTATGGATGGATAAAAGGTTGGATGGATCAAGATGGATGTGTGAAAAGGGGGTGGTTGAATGATGCGTGGATGGATGGATGGATGGATGAAAGGGTGGGTGGATGAAGGATGGATGTATGGATGAAAGGGTGGATGGATGAAGGATGGATGGATGGAAGAATGAAAGGGTGGATGGATGAAGGATGGATGTATGGATGGAAGGATGAAAAGGTGGATGGATGAAGGATGGATGAAAGGGTGGATGGATGTATGGATGGAAGGATAAAAGGTGGATGGGGGAGCCGTTCGAAAAGCTACGCAAAGCAGTACCTGACACAGCGCCTGATTTCCAAGAGGTGCCTGATACCCGGAGGAGAACGAGTGGACCGCAGTAGGACGCCAACACCGCCACCAGCCGCGCCGCCGCCTCGGGACTGCATATCCCGACAGCCTCAGCAACTTAAAAACACCATTTTAGATCCTTGTCTGACACTTACCCCTGAGCCTCTTCCACTAAATTCGACCCTGGAAAACACAGATGATGATCCAATGAATACAGATAACGTTCCATTAGTGTTTCAATCTTATTTTTCCCCAAAAAATGGTACATCTGCTCCATCCCCATTAAAATTAGCTAATAATACAATCACTGCATCCACTGATCTTATCGACCTGGTCACTCCAAACTTGCCAAAGATCGCAGAGTTTGTTGCTCCTGATATAATAGAAGTTCCTTCTTCTTTGGGGACACAAAAGTTAACTATGTTTCAACCTTTACCCGTTGTATTAAGGTTAGATAAATCCTCACATTCCACAAATCAACCCAAAAAGAAACAGGCCATCATCCGATCTCCACCTAAAAAACGACGGAAAAGAGCCCCAGTGAAAGGGATTCTTAAAACCCAAAGCTCGGCTAAGGACCAACTAACCAAAGAATTACTACAAATTGTAGAGGGAACATCCACATTACCGCGGGAAACACTTACTTCTTGTGTCCCTCCTACAATTAAAGACTTTGTGGACGCAATGGAACATCTTATCAAGGCACTATTAATACCAATACTCGAGAGAGTGAAGAGAATAGCCACTCAAGTGGACACTCTCTCAGGAACCTTGACCCAAAACCAAGCGGGTAAAAGGGCCCAAGATGTTGTTTCGAGCTTAAAAAGTGGAGACAAAACCCATAACACAGAAAAATCTACAATGCCCATAGTAAAGCCCACTACATCGATAGTTGGAGAAAAAAAGTCCAATAAAGAAAAAATGACCCAGGTTCAAAATTCTACGAAGGATACGACCCCTTCAAATCAACAAAAAACCCAACCATTAGACCCAATAAAGAAGACGGCAGCCAATCAAAATCCAGTTCCCCCTCCAAAAGCGCCTCCCAACACCCAGGCACACTCAACACAAATAAACTCCCTCATAGCTTCGGCAAAAATGGGCAATACACAACCCACACCAGAAAAAATTCAGTCTGCTGCCCAATATGAAAAACGCTCACGTGAAAGGTATGTCGACCTACCCCCCGCTGCATCACAGAACGTTATTATATTAACGGGGGTTGCACCATTATCCGCTACAGGAGGACATGAAAACCACCATAGCCTAAAAAACAAGGTGATTTTTTGGCTCAGAGAAAATAGACCTTTACCCCCTCACATAAACGGTGATATAATAATGGTAAGAAGAACAAATTGGGTCGGAATTCACCCTAAAGACATAGAAGGGGATGTAGTAATTGTTACCTTTAAAGATCCAAGGGTCACACACATTACAGATTGGTTCTCTGGTTTTAACAGGGGACCAATATCCCCAAAACCCTTGGCTTACTTTTATCCTGAAGCTCTAATGCCCTCAAAGCCATATCAATCCAAAACTCATTATGACAAATTCTCATTGGCACAACCCAGAAGACCACTACATGATAAATACCCCCAAAGGCATGGAGTAAGAGATCAGACTTTTTTTCCTTTTAATGACTATATGCAACTGCCGACACCACGACATAACCCTGTGGGATATGCTCAACCTTCCCCATTCATAAATCCGTCCTGGAACTTTCCTTGTCATAACTTTTATGAGCCACTCTACGGTCTTGATGACGTAGAATGACTCTCTCAAGGCAAAGAAGAAAATCAGGGTAGCGGGAGCGCTGTAAGTACAACTGACCATCTCTATGCCATTCAGGACGATCCGGTAAATGGGCCTAATAAAAACCCCCTAGCTACCGGGGCGAGAAATAGAGAAAAAACTATTGAATCGGGCAAAGCTAAAAGAGTACCACGTTTAGGCCTAAAAGCCATTGATAACATACCCTCGACCCACAAGGGAGATAGGAATAAAACCTCCAATTTGCATTTCCTCTCAAGGAACTTGGCGGAACTTTCCTCGAAAACTACATTACCAGACTGGATAAAGGTGGTTAATCAGTATTCCATCCTGTGCTTTCAGGAAACTTGGGTGATTTCTCCTATTCACCTACAGGGCTTTCAGACATTTCACTCACCGGCGTCCGTGAGCAAGCAGGGCAGACATAAAGGGGGACTTTGTACATATATTAGTGTAGCAGTTGGCCAGAGGATCAGAAAAACATTACTTAGGGATTCATTCCAAGTAATTGTTATGGATATCGCCCCGTCCCTCCTATTGTTAATTGTTAACTTTTACAACAACTTGACCGTAGAACAACTGGAGAAAGTCGTGGATAACCTACAACAAGCCCTGTTAACGATCAAAGAAACCTCTGGAGGAGAGTGTGCAATAGTTTTTATGGGCGATTTTAATTGTCACATCTGCCCAAACACAATGAGAGACGACTGTGATATCTATGAGACACATGAATCGGACTCTGTTAATGTTACTTCCAATCATTTCCAACATACAAAATCAGGGGATCTCCTTAATAATTTTGTGACCTCGCTTAATTTACATTTCGCAAATGAGCTTCTTCACACCCCAAGTTCTCTCAAATCAACCTTTCATGGCAGAGGAACGAATTCTATCATAGACTTTATACTATTCTCAAAAAACCATGCTCCGTTAATACTAGGCTGGGACACCCTCGACCACCCATATAGTGATCATTATCCTTTGTCCATAACCATCGAGCTACCTTCTCCAACCACGAGTCAAAATAGCCCAAAGGTTAATTATGAACAACCAATTGTAATGGGAGCCATAAACGGATACTCTGTTAAATGGAATAAAATCAATCCAAATAATCTTTTCAAAAACCTAGCCATCAAGAGGAGGGAGGAGATTTATATCTGTCTTTCTAATAATGACAACTCCAATGACATCTGTAAAGCATTCATCAAAATTCAGGCCACCTTGAAAGAACTACTGACGCGACAGTTCAAATCAGGACCTATCGTATATAAAGGGTGGTTTGATAAAAAATGTTCCATGGCTTTAAAATCGCTAAAGAATTTGCTGCGTGTCACACCCAAACCACATCCAGAAATACGCCAGGCTAAAATCCAATATCGCCTAGCCATCAAAAATAGAAAAAGGGCACTGAAAGTGGAAGCATGGCAGAATTTGGTGACAGCATCGGAAACCAGGGACATGTCAGCCTTCTGGAAACTCATAAATACCCCCTGCCATGGGTAACAATGCCCGAGAGGAATTTGGACATGGCAATAAATGGCGAGACGTGGGCGGCCCATTTCCAAAAGCTATATAGCAAACCCACATGCTCAAAAAATTCTACATCAGATTGCATTTCATCACCAATCTTAAGCCCATCCCGGGATAGTCCCTCTAAAATTGTATTTTCGTATGAGGAGGTACAACTGGCAATCAAGGAAAGTCCCTCCGGGAAGGCACCTGGACCGGATGCCATCCCAGCAGATGTGTATAAGGCAGACATAGAATTCTGGGCCCCCCTACTGACTTCTGTATTAAACTCTATAAATACTTTTGATCTTCTTCCAACATGGGCTGAGGCAATAGTAATACCTATTTTCAAAAAAGGAGATAGGCACTCGCCATCGTGCTACAGACCCATATCCCTCCTCGATACCTTAATGAAAATCGTCGGACGCATCATCTTGAAACGAATAACTACTTGGACGGAGGATAAAAACATACTCTCGAACTTACAATATGGTTTTCGGTCAGGCAGAGGTACAATAGAACAGACCCTCAATTTACACCTAATCATGTCCAAATATGTCGATATTAAAAAGCGAAGCCTGTACATAACGTACATAGATTTAACTTCAGCATTCGACTGCGTCCTTCATGACCAATTATGGGACATTCTAAAACAACTGGGGATAGATCCATCAATCCTCCTTTTTATCAAGGCCTTGTATAGAGAAGCCGGAGCCAGAGTCAGATTTGGACTGAAGGGAGAGTGTTCGCCACGCTTTAACATCAATAGAGGGGTCAGGCAGGGATGCATTTTGGCTCCCCTGCTTTTCTCCCTTTATATAAATGCCATTGGCGATCATCTCAAAAACATCGAATGTGACTTCCCAAAAGTAGGAGGTCAACCTATTCCAATTCTGCTATATGCAGACGACGCGGCAATTCTCTCCCAGACTAGAGTGGGCCTACAAAAAGCTGTTTCAGCTTTTACAGTATTCATGAATGACAGGGGCCTAAAAGTGAACATAGGAAAAACTCATACAATGCTATGTAACAAAAGGTATAAAAAAATCCCATGCCCCGTTTTCATTGAGGGCCAAAGACTGGAGACAGTGGAGGCTTTCACATACTTGGGTATTTGTCTACATAAAAAACTATCATGGAAAGCGGCAATAGAGAAGAGGAAACTTGCGTTTGTCAGAGCCATTGGCGGGCTTCGAGATTTTGCAGGAAAAATAGGGGGAAGGCCGGTAAAACAACTAATAACCATATACCAAGCAAAATGCGCCTCTACTGCCACTTACGGGGCTGGACTTTGGGGAATAGATAAAAACATCTTATCGATACAAATAGTGGAAAATCAATTTGTAAGGTATCTTCTGGCCACCACAAAAGCAACTTCTGTGTGTATGATGCACATTGAACTGGACCTACCGTATATATCAGACATCATAAAATCTGAGCCTCCTCTTCTCTGGCACAAAATCTGGACTACCCCCGAGACAGCTTTGAATAGAGAAGTAATACAAGACATTCTAAAATTGGAGGGGGCCAAACACTCCAACCAATCTAATTGGCTGGCCTATGTCAAAAACTTCTTTGCGGAAATTGGGCGTCCAGAGTGGTTCACAGATCCTTTGCTATTGGAAAATATCCCAAGAAAAATCCTAAGAAAGATCCTAATGGCCCACCTGGAAACAATCAGATGGAACAAGCAAAAACATTATAACACTATCCAGGCGTATCAAAGGGTCACAGCCCATAAGGGTCTACAATTACACCTAGCTACGGATTTCTCGTGCTACTCGAGGATGCTGCTTACCAGATTTAGACTGGGTTCCTTCTTTCGACTTGTAACATTTCCAACATGTAATGATTGGACTCGGATTCTCTGTCCCTGCCCTTGTGATGATATGTCACAACAATCTAATATCCACACCATTCTTTTTTGTAAATATTACGGGACATTGAGAAAAGCCCTTTTATTACCCCTATTTAAGAGATGGGGTGTTAGGTCTTGTAAAATCGCCTTCGAGCGTCTACAAGAACTTGAAGATAGGGAGGTGATAACTATAATGGAACCGTTTTTAAAATTATTGATCAAATTTAGAAAAACCCTAGAATGATTTGGGAGATAACAATTGTCGTTTTTTAATTGTTGATTTTAAATGCTGTTTTTAAAAGTTCCCTTATCAGTGTTTTTTAACTTTCTGCTGAGTAATGGATGATTTTAAACTCATATTCTATGTTTCTTTTTTTTCATTATCCTGTTTTAAAATACTGTATAATAATGAATGCTTACATGATATCTCTTTTTTGAATATCGAATAAAGCTTATTTTGAACCTTTGAACCTTTGAAAAGGTGGATGGATGAAGGATGGATGTATGGATGGAAGGATGAAAAGGTTGATGGATGAAGGATTGATGTATGGATGGAAGGATGAAAAGGTGGATGGATGAAGGATGGATGAAAGGGTGGATGGATGAAGGATGGATGTATGTATGGATGGAAGGATGAAAGGGTGGATGGATGAAGGATGGATATATGGATGGATAAAAGGTTGCATGGATGAATGATGGATGGATGGATGTGTGAAAAGGTGGGTGGATGAATGATGGATGGGTAAAGGATGGATGTATGGATGCAAGGATGAAAGGGTGGATGGATGAAGGATGGATGTATGGATGGAAGGATGAAAGGGTAGATGAATGAAGGATGGATGGATGTGTGAAAGTGTGGGTGGATGAATGATGGATGGATGGATGGATGTGATGAGTTCTAACAGGCGCATTTATGGTTGTCGATAGTTGTTGATGATGAGGAGTACCAGTTTCTAGAAACTTTTGTTGAAAGGGGGCCCTTAAGCCTAAAAAGGTTTTACAAGGGGGTGTCGGCATCAAAAAGTTTGAAGACCTCTGCTCTAATGGAACACATGTTGGGCTCCTTAAACGTTGATGTAACTAACTAATGGTAGAAATGTTGGGCTCTTTTCTACTGGTGTAACTCACTGCGGATTGGAAGGAGGACTCTTCACCCATTCACCTTTCACATTGGTGTAATTAAGTACTGACAGTAAATTAGGGCTCCCATTCTACAGGTCTTGCTCTGCAATCGTCCGAATTAAAAGCTTTTCTTTCCCATTGGTGTACATTATTACTAATAGAACTGTTGTCATTCGTCACCTTTGAGGAGCGTCTGCTTAATAGAAGGCAGCCTTCTCGCTGTGTGTGAGGCGCTTGTGCTACGAATACTAAGCTACTTCCCTGTGGGTGTATTTCACTTGAACTTCTTCCCCATCTAAGTAACTCCCTTCTAATGGCAAGTAGAGGCTCCTACTTCTCTAGATGTCTCTATAGTGATAGGAATTAAGTTTCCTATTCAATTGGTAGCTCTGTGGTAGGAGAATGGTCTCTTTCCTTTGTATCGTACCACTCCCCCATGCTTTCTCTAGTGGTAAGACTCGCCCATGCTTTCCCTAGTATGGTAAGACTCGCTCATGCTTCCTTAGTAAGGTAAGACTCGCCCATGCTTTCTCTAGTATGGTAAGACTCGCCCATGCTTTCCGTAGTATGGTAAGACTCGCTCATGTTTTCTCTAGTATGGTAAGACTCGCCCATGCTTTCTCTAGTATGGTAAAACTCGCCCATGCTTTCCCTAGTATGGTAAGACTCACCCATGCTTTCCCTAGTATGGTAAGACTCGCTCATCCTTCCTTAGTATGGTAAGACTCGCCAATGCTTTCTCTAGTATGGTAAGACTCGCCCATGCTTTCCCTAGTATGGTAAGACTCACCCATGCTTCCTTAGTATGGTAAGACTCCCCCATGCTTTCTCTAGTGGTAAGACTCGCCCATGCTTTCCCTAGTATGGTAAGACTCGCTCATGCTTCCTTAGTAAGGTAAGACTCGCCCATGCTTTCTCTAGTATGGTTTACTCGCCCATGCTTTCCGTAGTATGGTAAGACTCGCTCATGTTTTCTGTAGTATGGTAAGACTCGCCCATGCTTTCTCTAGTATGGTAAAACTCGCCCATGCTTTCCCTAGTATGGTAAGACTCACCCATGCTTTCCCTAGTATGGTAAGACTCCCTCATGCTTCCTTAGTATGGTAAGACTCGCCAATGCTTTCTCTAGTATGGTAAGACTCGCCCATGCTTTCCCTAGTATGGTAAGACTCACCCATGCTTTCCCTAGTATCTAACAAGAGAGAATTGCCAATACTGATGAACAAAAAATTCATGTATTTTTTAGGTACAGTACTTGAAGCAAAATTCAAGACCAATAGCTAATTAATAACTTTTATTATTCTTTAGAGTTTTATCAACACAACAAATCATATATTTAACGATTGCATATTCCAAAAAACACACAAATAACCATATAAAACAGGGGGTCGATATTCAGGAATCATTCAACATATCACACATATCTCAGACATACACAGTACAACCATTCAAGGGAGGGAAAAGGATACAATTGCTGAGAGCAATACAAAAAAGTTTTTCAATATTTACAAAATAGCACAAGGTGAAACCAGAAAGAAAATTGAGAAAACGAAAAGAAGCCAGGGTCTGCGAGGCACTTAACAACCAGGTTGATTAATAATTAATCTGATAAACAGTACATTCCTATGGAAAAAATTCTATGTTATTTAAAACAGGTAATGTACAAGAAAATGAGGACAAGCAAAAAAACTTATAATTCATGACATCCATGCTTGTCACTGTTGCAGACGACTGTATGGCTATGGCCTACGCGTTTCGAATCCCATTGGATCGTGGGGATTCTCTTCAGGGCCTGGTGTTTTCTCAAAGGGCAACAGTATTCAAAACTTAGAAGGGCCTCAACTTTATCATAGGATGGAATATGCCAGAACGTTTCTTTCATAGGAGAGAATATCACGATAGGGTAAACCACAGTGGAGACCTATTAATTAAGTAGCTAAAATTCAATTGCGCCGAGGAAAGAAGATTCGAGAAGAAAGTCGAGCTTCTAATGTACACCTTATGTGGTGAGAAGCAGGGGCAACTTGCACCTTTCGGTCCGTTTAACTTGTAAAGGACTCGCATGGATCAGCAACACTCAAGGGTTTGAGCAGGATAGATGGCAGATAGTATTATTTAGTCCGTAAAACGTGTAGGCTAGTCGCGAAAACATGCAACAATCAGAGAACTGCTCCGGGGAAGTTGATACAATGTAGCCCTGAACGGCTCGAGGGAAGTTGATACAATGTAGCCCGAACGGGCGCCGGCATGTTAATTGCCCATAATTCGGCGGAAATGGTTTGAAATGTTTAAAAAAAGGGTTCTAAGTCAGTTCCTAAAACTCAGCGGCATCAAAGCGGTCAGCACCGGTCTCTGGCTCCTGCGAGATAACCTAGTATGGTAAGACTCGCTCGTGCTTCCTTAGTATGGTAAGACTAGCTCATGGTTTCTCTAGTATGGTAAGACTCGCCCATGCTTTCCCTAGTATGGTAAGACTCGCTCATGCTGTCTCTAGTACGGTAAGACTCGCTCATGCTTCCTTAGTATGGTAAGATTCGCTCATGCTTTCCCTAGTATGGTAAGACTCGCCCATGCTTCCTTAGTATGGTAAGACTCGCTCATGGTTTCTCTAGTATGGTAAGACTCGCCCATGCTTTCCCTAGTATGGTAAGACTCGCCCATGCTTTCCCTAGTATGGTAAGACTCGCCCATGCTTCCTAAGTATGGTAAGACTCGCTCATGGTTTCTCTAGTATGGTAAGACTCGCCCATGCTTTCCCTAGTATGGTAAGACTCGCCCATGCTTTCCGTAGTATGGTAAGACTCGCTCATGTTTTCTCTAGTATGGTAAGACTCGCCCATGCTTTCTCTAGTATGGTAAAACTCGCCCATGCTTTCCCTAGTATGGTAAGACTCACCCATGCTTTCCCTAGTATGGTAAGACTCGCTCATGCTTCCTTAGTATGGTAAGACTCGCCAATGCTTTCTCTAGTATGGTAAGACTCGCCCATGCTTTCCCTAGTATGGTAAGACTCACCCATGCTTTCCCTAGTATGGTAAGACTCGCTCATGCTTCCTTAGTATGGTAAGACTCGCTCATGCTTTCTCTAGTATTTTAAGACTCGCTCATGCTTCCTTAGTATGGTAAGACTCACCCATGCTTTCCCTAGTATGGTAAGACTCGCTCATGCTTCCTTAGTATGGTAAGACTAGCTCATGGTTTCTCTAGTATGGTAAGATTCGCCCATGCTTTCCCTAGTATGGTAAGACTCGCTCATGCTTTCTCTAGTACGGTAAGACTCGCTCATGCTTCCTTAGTATGGTAAGATTCGCTCATGCTTTCCCTAGTATGGTAAGACTCGCCCATGCTTCCTTAGTATGGTAAGACTCGCTCATGGTTTCTCTAGTATGGTAAGACTCGCCCATGCTTTCCCTAGTATGGTAAGACTCGCCCATGCTTTCCCTAGTATGGTAGGACTCCAGGGGTGTAACAAACGCCCGCACAGCTCCGCAGTGCGGGGGGCCCCAGGCTTACAGAGTTGGAGGGGACCCCTCAGCCCCTACTGATGTGAGCGTGAGGGGCCCCTTCAGCAAATCTTGCAGGGGGGCCCCCTCATGTTTTGTTACGCAACTGGCGTAGATGGGTCCATTATTTGCGAGATGTTGTGACCTGACCCCTGCTCTGGATTCCAATCGGTCACAAATGTTGTCCTCTCTATTTCCGACGGGGTGTACTGAGTTACCACCCCTCCAGGGTGAGCATAGTCCCTTCGCCTCACTGCTACAGAGATTGGCCCCTCTGTTTTTCCTCCCTCTCTCCAGGCCACCGGCTCTGCCACCCTCGGACTGTGAAGCATCCTCTCTCCGGCTCTCCAGGATGCTCCTGCCGTCTCGCTGTCTGCCCGGGCATTTCCCAGGCTCGGATGTGAGGTTCTAACGAGGCTGCGAGTTGAAGACACACCCGGACCCGATGCACCTGGGTTTGTGGGAGAATAGGAGGGTGGCGGGATGGGATAGAGAGGTGCTTCCCGACGTTTGTTCAGCCTTTGGATCGCTGGTTCGGGTCTGTCCAAGGAGGGTCTGGTGAAGTAGAACCAGAGGGGTGTAGAAGAAACAGTAGCATCAGCCGTGCAGTGGGCTGCCCCTCAGCACAGGGGAGCATGATGCGGAGCAGCGAGCTCAGACCTGGGGCATGGCACAAAAACACAATACTTTCACCAAGGGGAGGTAAAACACGAGCAGAGGGAGAGCTCAGCCAAGGGCACAGGGGCATCATCGCGGGCAGACGGGCTTTGAAAGTTCTCCCGCGGCCAGGGGCTGACTGTTGTGGGGGCTGCTTGCCTCTGCTGACTCCGAGCAGTGGTTGGAGCAGAGGGAAGCTGCCAGTGACTGGTTGGCTGATCACACTGATCCTAGTACGGAGCCCGAACAGCTGGGCCTGGCAGGGCAACTTGGGAAGGCTAGCCAGACAGGGCCCTGGGCTATTAATAATGTGTAAATTATGGCCGGTCGGTGATGGACTAGGTCGGACCTCGAACGGTCATTTTCAGCGAGGCGTCTGGTCTGCCTGGGTCTGACCTGATATCAGTAAAGGATCTTCAATCTCGGCTCACAACGCACTTTTACGGCCGCAAGCATGTTAGCATGACCGGCGCTGGGGCCGCACCAGAATTCAAACCAGTGCATTGCTCACGAGTCACGACACCGCCAGCCTCTGAACCACCCTTGAAACCCACGCAGGCGCGTCGTGCAGACAACTGCGCACCGCGCACCGTGCCCCTACTAACCATTTTAGCTTCAGACTGGGTGGAGGCCTGGATGGGGCCAGGCCCACACGGCGCGCACCATTAACTCAAGAGGCTCAGACTGAGGCCCGGCCGGGGCTCACGCGTGCGCACTGCACAGCAGTTGCGCACCATTACATAAATCAAAGTCAAAGAGCGATCCCCTGAGGCGGGAGTGTCCGTGCACCACCATTTAAAGTCAGTGAGGGGGCCCCTGGAGCGCGGCTCTCCCCGACCGCCCTCTCCCGCCCTTGCAACTGTGTGACGCCCCTGCCGTGTGAACCCTTTAATTTATTTAGGTCGGCGTCAGCCTGGCCGGGTGTGCCGTGCGCACTGCACACCATTAAAATTATGTCTTAATAAATCAAGGGAGGGGGCCCCTGGAGCGTGGGGGCCCCCGCAACGCATGGGCTGCGGGGGCCTGTGTTACGCCCCTGCGGGGGAGCGCTACTTTACATTACACATCAGCGGTTTGAAGTAAGTGCAGCTGTTCAAATTCCACCATCTTGCCCCCCACTGTAACAAGTCTTTGATGTCAGGAATCCAGAACTGGAACTGGGGTTGTTGCTTAAAAAGTGTGTATAAATGTCATTCACTTTTTTTAATCAAATGATCTGCATGTGTGGTGTGAACAAAACAAACAACACACAAATAAATAAACTTTGGTCAAGTCTACAGATCTGGAGTTGGCTGCCAGTCTTTTAGCTTTTTCAATGCTTAGTTTGCTTTTCCATGACTTTTCTAAAACATTATTGCTGAGGGAGCTGCCAGGCCCAAACCAATACAAACGAATGGCCTAAAAGGAAAAATCACTTTTGCTTTTACATAGACCTCACAGTAGTACCTGACACGGTAAACAGTCAAAATATTGAGTAAAAAATATCGAGTCCAAAATATAGAATGGACAAAATATCGAATGGACAGAATATAGACATCAAAAATATCGTTTTTAAGGTAAGTAATGTAATATTGAATGTTAAAAATATAGAAAGTTAAAATATAGAAGTATATAATATAGGTTATTAAAATTATCGAATTTTTATAATATCACATTTTTATAGTGTTTTTCATGTTATTATATGTGTGAAAAGTGTGTATTTATGTTATAATTTATTTTAATTAATGACATTTTTTTTTTGCATAATTTAATTCTGTAGAGGGTTGTGGGTTTATAGGGGAATAGGGTGGGAAGTAATTTAATTATAATTAATTAAATATGTAAATAAATTTATTGGTATTTGTTTTTAATTAATTGTTAATTATTTTTTTATGGGAAATTAATTAAATTTTAATTGGTAATTAATTTTAATTATTTGATTAATTGCTAATTACGTTAATTTTACTCATTTCTTTTCTATAGCGGGTTGTGGGTTTATAGGGGAATTGGGTGGGAAATAATTTATTTATAATTAATTAAATATGTAAAATTATTTATTGGTATTTATTTAGAATTAATTGATAATTAAGTTTTTTATGGGTAATTAATTAAATTTTATTGGCCAATTAATTTAATTTATTAATTGCTAATTATGTTAATTTTACTACTTATTTTCTGTAGCGGGTCGTGGGTTTATAGGGGAATAGGGTGGGAAGTAATTTATTTATGATTAATTAAATAATTCAATTTATTTAATTGTATTTAATTTAAATTAATTGTTAATTCATTTTTAATTGTTAATTAATTAATTGGTAATTTGTAATTAATTTGTATTAATAGGTAACTTATTGTAATAATTAATTTTAATTTGTAATTTTAATTGATTAATTATTATATTATATTAAATTGGTAATTACTTTTAATTAATTTTTTATAGATATTAATGTATATTTTTTTAAATAATATATGAAGTATTTACTTCCCTACTGTTGCACTCTCTGGAGTGGAAATAGTAATTTTTACCCCTACGCTATCCAACGCTTTCCCTACTGTTGCACTCACTGGAGAGTGAATAGTAATTTTAACCCCGTACGCTATCCAATGCTTTCCCTACTATTGCACTCTTTGGAGTGGGAATAGTAATTTTAACCCCTACGCTATCCAACGCTTACCCTACTGTTGCACTCACTGGAGTGGGAATAATAATTGTTACCCCTACGCTATCCAACGCTTTCCCTACTGTTGCACCCACTGAAGTGAGAATAGTAATTTTTTACCTCTACGCTATCCAACGCTTTCCCTACTGTTGCACTCACTGGAGTGGGAATAGTCATTTTTAAACCTACGCTATCCAACGCTTTCCCTACTGTTGCACCCACTGGAGTGGGAATAGTAATTTTAACCCTACGCTATCCAACGCTTTCCCTACTGTTGCACTCTTTGGAGTGGGAATAGTAATTTTTACCCCTACTCTATCCAACGCTTTCCCTACTGTTGCACTCTTTGGAGTTGGAATAGTAATTTTTACCCCTACGCTATCCAACGCTTTCCCTACTGTTGCACCCACTGGAGTGGGAATAGTAATTTTTACCCCTACGCTATCCAACGCTTTCCCTACTGTTGCACTCACTGGAGAGTGAATAGTAACTTTTACCCCTACCCTATCCAACGCATTCCCTACTGTTGCACTCTTTGGAGTGGGAATAGTAATTTTTACCCCTACGCTATCCTAAGCTTTCCCTACTGTTGCACTCACTGGAGTGGGAATAGTAATTTTTACCCCTACGCTATCCAGCGCTTTCCCTACTGTTGCACTCAACTGGAGTGGGAATAGTAATTTTTACCACTACGCTATCCAACGCTTTCCCTACTGTTTCACTCACTGGAGTGTGAATAGTAATTTTTACCCCTACGCTATCCAACGTTTTCCCTACTGCTGCACTCTTTGGAGTGGGAATAGTAATTTTTACCCCTACGCTATCCAACGCTTTCCCTACTGTTGAACTCTTTGGAGTCAGAATAGTAATTTTTACCGCTACGCTATCCAACGCTTTCCCTACTGTTGCACTCATTGGAGTGGGAATAGTAATTTTAACACTCTTGCTATGCTATGGTAATAATATTGTATATTTTTTAATAATATTATGTTAATATATATATATATGTTTTAACAAATAAAATTGTATTTTTTTTTATAACTTAATTAATTATTTAATAATTTTAAGGTTATTTAAGTATATTTTAGTTATTTGTTTTTAATATTTTTTTTATGTTACATTAATTTTAATAAATTCGATATTTTTACAAAGTACATATTTTTAAACAATATTTTTGATTCGATATTTTTGTACTTACCTGTTTGTAGATAGGACTTCGATATTTTTGTAGTCGATATTTTGCAGTCGATATTTTAAATGCCTATATTTTTGTAGTCAATATTATGTAAGTGATCCCCTGACACTAACTACTTTGGGCCTGATTACGAGTCTAGCAGTCCACGGACCGCCAGACTCATGGGGGCACGGAGGTGGCAGTCTTTCTACTATCCTGTTACAACTAGGGTGGTCGGACCGCCATTGTACCACCACAACCACCAGGGATCTTCTACTACCCTGTTACAACTAGGGTGGTCGGACCGCCATTATACCACCACAACCACCAGGGATCAGTGATCCCTGGTGGTGCTGCGGCAGTCTTGAGGCCACAATATGCTTGGTGAGACCGCTGCAGACCACCAAGCATATTACAAGCTTCCTCTCTACCACGGATTTGATAGTGGTTCCTAATTCATGAACTGGGCAGAGAGGAAAAAATGGGGCCCTATTGCGTCCCCTGGTGTCTCTGGGCTACGGAGTGCATCCATGGGGGCACATGCTGCCCCCCCCCTCCGGTGTGCATGCCCCAAAGTGCCTGCATGGGATGGGCTGCACCAGTCCATGCTGTGCAGGTACTGCCTTGACGTTCCCATTGTAGTGCCGGTTTCATAGGCACTGCCGTGAGAACGCCAAAGAACCGCCCGCCAGTGAGTGGGCGGTGCACACAGGTTTGGCAGTGCAGCGGCAGGCGGTCCCGCTCCCGTGCTGCCAAATTCGTAATCAAACGCTTTGTCTGTGCATGTGGTCCCTGTGAGAGAGCAGAATGCCCTCAGTCACAGATAACTTAGGCAATGGTGAAGTGTGCCTCATGTTGTATGCTGTAGTGGACAGAAGACTATATGAAAGACATAACAAGAAGAGACCAATGGACGAGAAGGGATGACTAAAAGACCCTACCCTTGCTGGGGGTACCTTTTTGGCTGTTGCTGCTGGCCTTTCCGTTTGGTGGAGACCCTCGCTGTCCCGGTATTCGGCTCCAGCCCTGCACCTGTCGCGGACCACCGCCTGCCTCCCAGACTAACATCCCCAGGAGGCAGTGCGGCATGGTCTCGCGGGAAGAGAAGCGGGCCGGGCTTGAAATAGCTCAGCGGGCTCCCGCGGCGTGGGACGCGCGCGGGCCAAGGACGGGCCTGTCCGTGCTCGTCAGGGGCCGTAAGAGGCTGGGCTGGCCATCCCCCCTCACTTGTATGCCATGGTCCATTAATTTATTAGAGCCAAGAGGATATCTTTGCAACAGCACAGGAGGTAGTGACATTGAGGGAGTGAAGAACTGAGACGCAGCGCTCCTCACTCCAAGGTCCTGAACTTTGCTCTCCCTTATCAGGAACTAGTTGTGCCTGATTAACTGTGAAACCTTCGGGAGGCTGTTGCAATCGTACGTGAGATGAGTAATCAAAAAGAGGCAAGTTTAGCTGTGGGGTAAGTGTAAGCGGGACCCTGGACGCTTTTATAATAAGGGCGGAGTCTCTTTTAAACCATGAAATTCAGCTAACTGAAAAGAGGCTCTTATTGGATAAGTTAATTGAACAGAAGAGATCGTCCATGGGCCCCATTGCTAGATGTCCATCCCCCTTTCCTGGGCTTGCCCCGGGACAAAGCATTAGGGGAAACAGGGTCCCCACTAAGGCTATAATACACTCTCCCTTATCAACAGTAGGGGCGGTCTCATCACCACATACCATCGAGCTAGTTGATGATGACCGCGATCAATCGCACACTTTCTCACAAGAAGAGGGGGGCACACTAGATCGCATCTCCTTGACACACGACCTTCTAGGGCGAAGGGAGGCGGAGGATGTAACACCCGCTCAGGAGGCAGTGGAAAAAATTACTCAAGAGCTCAGAGAAGAGGTGGTCACACGTTCAAAAAAGGTTTTGCAGGCTAAGGGTATCATTACCAAGACAAACACCCCAAGTGAGATCAAAACCCCCATCTAGGAGTACAAGGAAAGTGGGACATCATGCCCCGAAAAACCCGAGACAGAGAGGAGGAGTGAAAGGGAAGGGGGCCATGGAAGAAGGGGGCCATGGAAGAAAGGGCACCGACAATTCCCACACGGTGTCCGAATTGCAGTGAGGCAGTAGTGCTGGAGGGATGTAACAAAGATCTAGTCATAAAGTTGGAGTCCCTACTAATAGCTCACTTGGGGCCCCTGCACGAGAGGCTAAAAGTGATAGAAGTGCAACTCTCGCAGCTAACTACAAAAGGTAGCATGGAGGCCGCAATAGAGAAGGGGCCATGGACCACGGGGAGGGGAGACGTTGAGACTAATATACACCTCAAGCTAGGACAGTTGAATGGGGACACTAGGGGGCCCAATGATAATGAAATCGCCCATGTTACACCCAGACAAGAGGTGACAAAGAAGACTTCAAGAGAGGGATGTACTGTCAGTAAGGCCCATGGCCACTTAAGCATATTGGAAGACAACGGGCAAATAAGGGGGGAGAGACCAGCGGACTGATTAAATTCTGACAATGCATCCCGATCACAGGGGGGTGGATTGGTCAAACCCACTGATTTAGCGCCAGCAGGAGTTGACGCGTTACCTAATACCCAGGACCTGCCAGTATTAGACTTACCCCCAGCTGCAAGCCCTTAGACAGTGGTCTTAGGGATCCACACAAGTACAAGGGGTAGGGAAGAAACCACGCGTTCCTTGATAAATAAAGCAGCCCATTGGCTGGCCACCAATGTAGGTTTTAGTATCAGCAACCATAGGCACATCTTAATGGCCAGACGAGTATCCTGGATCGGAAAAAGTAGGAAGGGATTTCCGGGAGTTTGTCTAATCTTAAATTTTAGACACCCGGAACTGGTAAGAGAATTGTTGTATCACCAAAAGAAGGGGATATACCAGGAGGAGAGTGGTATCAGGGCTATATTGCTCCCACTGGACTTCTTTTATAGAGACCCAATGCAGGTTCAGAACAGGGAAGATTCGAGGCAAATAACGGCAAGGTTAACCTGGGGGGAGCGTCTGGTGCCGTTTTTTAACCGATATGCCCCCCTACAAAGTGTTTCCGCCCTAAGCGACTTAGACTGACTGCATGAGGGGTCAATTATAGAACAAGGAAGTGCCTTGGAGGACGCATATCAGGATAAGGTTACTAGAGGACTAGATGGAGAACTGACTGTTATGTCAACACAGCCCTTAATACAGATAGCCCATAGCATGAACGATATTGAGTCTAGTCCCCCTAGAGGGCCGGTACCCCACATGGGGCACATTGTCCCAAGGTTCAATTCCCCACCAGAAGGAGGGCAGGGAACCATTAGCATAATTGCCTGGAATATAGCGGGCCTGTCCATTAAATTAAAAAATCAGGACTGGTTAGATTACATAAGGGGATTTAACATTATTTGCCTACAGGAGACGTGGGAGGTAGATCCCACCTACTTAGCCCTGGAAGGGGACAAAATGTACTTTACTCCAGCAGTAAGATCTGCGGCAGGGCGAGCCAAGGGAGGTCGTATCACTTATGTGGATCTGAGGTTAAGGGGAAAATGGGAGGACTTAGCTTTGGACTCCGCCTGTACTCAGGGTATACAGTTTAGGACCAGGGGATTGAAATTCATTTTTATTAACTTTTATAATGCTATCAAAGGAGGCCAAACACTGGCAAGCCTGGCAGAGCTGGATCATAGGCTGACAGGAATAGAATTAAAGGGGGCAATTAGAGCTCAGTTGGTGGTGATGGGAGACTTCAATTGCCACTTGTGTCACCATTTAATTAATAGCAAGGGGGATTGGGCCTCATGCCCAAGGGAAGAGGGACTCCACATGGAACACACTAGGGAGAGATTGGAATTAAGTAAGGTGTTGGGCACCCATGCCCTCACACACACACTGGACCAGATAAGAGTAGTTGGGGACTCGGGCCTCTCCCCAACCTTTCAAGGTAAGGGAAGGGGCTCTATCATTGATTTTATCTTTGTACCCATACTGAGTTTTAATGTTGAACTAAGCACCTTTAGTGATCACAACCCGTTGGTGTTAATCCTACAGGATCCTGACCCAGCCAAATATTCCCCCTGTAAACAGACTAGTGGTCTTTTTACAGCCACGGATCAGGGAAGGAGATTAAGATGGTCAAATATCAACTGTGACAAATTTTACAAGGCACTACTGACGGAGGAACATCATCAGGTATGGAAGTGCCTAGACTCCACCATAGAGAGGGCGGACTTAATTAAAGCATTTGAGGGGGTTGCCCACTGTATAGATGGGCTGCTCAGAAGTAGAACCAGAAACGAAGCAGAGGATACCCCCAGGTGGTTCAACCAGCAATGCTCTAGCGCCTTGAGAGATCTGAAGGCAGCATTAAAGACTGTCCCCAAAGATAAGATGAGGGCGTCTATGTGTCGGGGGAGGTACAATCAGGTCTTGAAACATTGCAAATTCTCACTACAAAATCAGGCATGGGAAAACTTGAAGGAAGCGGCCGAAGCTAGGGATATGACCGCTTTCTGGAAAACCGTGAACGAACCATATTTCCAAGATAAGAATAAGTCTAAACTTTTCTGCCACGTCTTACCAGAGGCCTGGGTGGAGCATTTTAAAGGTTTCTACAATCCTGATAGTATGAGTACTGCACTTCCATCCGTAGGGGTAGGAAATCGAACAGCTCTGGAAACCCCTTTCACCTTCGGTGAGATAAAAGCGGGAATTGAGGGATTAACCAGTAAAAAGGCCCCGGGACCGGATGGGATCCCCCCGGATCTTCTACTTTCTCAGGTAGACCTGTGGGCCCCCATCCTACTAAGAGTGATTAATACGGCAGTGGAGGCAGGCATGCCCTCATCTTGGTCCACTGCGACAATCGTTCCAATCTTCAAGAAGGGTAATAAAGACAACCCTCAATGCTACAGGCCCATCTCCCTCATTGACATCACTGTGAAAGTCATGGGGAGAGCTATTTTGAATCGGCTTCTGGCATGGGCAGATGAGCATGACATCATCTCGGACATCCAGTACGGTTTCAGGCAAGGCCGCTCAACAACTGACCAATGCCTAAATCTCTATCTCCTGATTGCCAAGTACACCTTCGCCAGCAATGAGACGGTGTACTTGGCTTTCATGGACTTAACAGCTGCATTTGATCGGGTCAATAGTAGGAAACTGTGGTATCTTTTAGGGGCCATGGGCGTGGATCCAGGACTGGTCAACATTTTAAGCACCCTACACCAGTACACCTCAGCCCAGGTCCGATATAATGATGAGGGTGACACTTCGGACTCCTTTCCTTGCTCTAGGGGTGTGAGACAGGGCTGTATCTTGGCACCTTTTTTATTTACCTTATACATTATTGGTTTATTTACCTTATACATTAATGGTTTAGACAAGGCATTGGGGGCGTTAGGTGCAGACAGCCCGAGGATAGGTAATAGAGAGATACCGATCCTGCTGTACGCGGATGACGCGGTGCTTCTGTCACGCACCGCGCAGGGCCTCCAGCATCTGATTGATGGTTTTATCATTTTTATGGAGAACCTGGATTTGTCCGCCAACCTCTCCAAATCTTACATCATGGAGATGGGAAATAGATCAGCCTGGAAATTTACCTTCAAGAGTGGCTCCCACCCCATAGAAAAAGTGCAGGCATTTTCCTATTTGGGAATTTTGTTCGACACCCACACTAGGTTCAATAAACTGTTAGATGAGAAATGTAGATCTCTTTCCAGTTCCTCTGGGGCAATTATGAATTTCGCACACAGACTGGGTCGATGGGCCGCAGAACAAATTGTGAATTTGTATAGGGCCATTTGCAAGGCAAAAATGTTATATGGTAGCGAGGTATAGGGATTCATTAACCCTTCAAGGATACAGGGTCTTTCGAAGGTTACTCAGAGTCCCACAGAGCACCCCCTCCTATTCAATCCACGAAGAACTGGGTCTCGCATATATCAGAGACGAGATTCAACTAAAACCCTCTCTTGTTGGTTAAAAACGTGGACCAACCATGAGGCGGCCTTAGGCAGGCAGATCATTACTGATTGCATCAATAGGGAGTATGGGCATAACATCCCCTGGTTGAAATACGTATAGGAAACCCTTTCAGGCCTGGGTCTTGCGGACTATTTCAACAATCCGAAATTGCTGGCGGAACGGGACAAGGAGATTGTCAAGTCAGCATTTCTGAAGCAGAAGGCCTCCTCCAGGGCAGACACTGAGATGATCATGCCAACTGTGAGAGCTCACCTACTCGCCAAATCTAGCCCAGGGTTGGAACCATACCTGGCGTATTTGCTCAACACCCAGGATAGATTCCTCATGACCAGATTTAGGCTGAACCTACTCCATCACACTCTGGGGAGCCCATCGGGGTTTTTATCTTCGATTGAGATGAGGGGCCCCTGCGGCTGCGACTACAAGTCTCCGCAGGACACGCTCCACTTTGTTTTATTGTGCCCTTTTTATGCTCTCCCCAGGAAGTTGTTTTTAAAGAGTATTTTGAAGTCTGCTAGGTTCAAACACGCAAGGATGGCGCTGTTATTTTTGAAATTGTCTGAGGAGGCTCTTACACTTTATTGCACTGTGAACTTTTTAAGGATGGACGCAACTTGCAAGACTAAGAAACACTAAAGACTCAGGATGCTGACTGGGGTCATGAAATCTCCCCCCTGCACCCCGGACCATTTGTATGTTATCTTATAAGGGTTTTTTAAACTAGATGAATTTTTTCGATTGGGGTAATCCCATTTTATTACGTTGGAATTATAGTTCTACCCTTCGGAAACCTTCCCTCTTGATCCTAACGTGCCAGGTTGCACCAGTCATTATAATTGTAGGACCACTTGATTTTCATTTCCATTATATCTCGTACTTACACTTGTTAAATACTCCTTATTAACTATTTTATTTATTTATTTTATTTATTTATTTATTTATAATTGCATTTATAAGGCTCACAGCTACCCACAATGGGGTCTCCCGGCGCCGGTACTATCCAAGTACTTTGTAGAAGGTTTTATCTCCTGTGTTTTAAATATCTGTTCTGTACTTTTATGGTATTGTTGTATACCGAATAAAGTAAATTTGAATTTGAATTTGACCCTATAATTAAGAATGTTATAATATACCTTTCATAAAATCAAAAGGCCTTGGATAATCAGACTCAACAATAATATTAAAAAGAAAATGTACTTTTCATGGCCCAGTCATACATCGCAATACAGTGCCAGGCTGCTAGAAGTGCAAGGGAGCCATAACGCACGTGACCCCTGCGTGTCCCGCGTTCCAGTGGTGATGAAAATGATATAAACGGAGAAGACCAGAACAGTTTTCAATTGTTAACAATTAGACCGACAGAAACCACATCTACAGACGCACAAGGACGATTGGACGGAGCGGCCAGCATTGCACAGGGTTCGAACTGCGGGCCATATTATCAAGAACAGGCGATATAATTATCGCTGGTTTATCGACAGGAAACTGCCGCTAAAGCGGCGATAATGGGCTTGATAAATGCCCTTGTGAATTCCCATAGCAGCCCAGGTTCTGGTGTTAACCTGGGCTGCTATGAGAATTCACAAGGGCATATTATCAAGCCCATTATCGCCGATTTAGCGGCAGTTTCCTGCCGATAAAGTGGCGATAATGTTATCGCCTGTTGTTGATAATATCCCCCCCACAGGTCTTCTGAGGCGAGACAGGGGGCAACGCCAACTGGTGGCGGGCCCCCAAGACAGGTTCGGGCCGATTCAAACCGGTGCCAGGCGGTGCCAACTGTGGTGCCTGTTGTATTGTGGGCTCTAAGCCCACATGTTGCTGAGTGATGGACGCAGACACAGTGGCTGTGGTTAGTCAACTGGCCACTCGGGACCTTTTGTTGACAGGCTTACGCTTACGTCACTCGTGACGCCTGTGAGGGATGCATATGGAGGTGCAAGAGTGCCCACTCCCATAGGGGAGTGGCTACTAACTGTGTCTGTCGAGACCCTAGAACGTGTCTCGCAGGACACAACAGTGCCGCAGTTTTGAATTTTCGCGGGCGGGATCCCCGTGATAGGTGATTGGCTGGTGGAGGTGGGCAGGGGGCGCCTGGGCAGTCGCGGGGTCAGCCAGGCGAGGATAAAGGGGAGTGAATACCCACACAGTTACCTGATTTTTCCTCGCCTGGCTGCCCCCGACGACCTCGCTGCTGTGCTCGTGCCTGCACCTGGCCGCTGCTGCTGGGCAACGCAGAGGTGAAGCTGCGCACCATCATTTGTTATTCTGACAATGTAGCATTGTTGATTCTCCTCTAGGTGGTGCCGTGGCACAGCGGATGAGTCTTTGCAAAAGCAGCCTTTTTTGATATTGTTAAATTTTAGTGTTGATCAATATACTGCATTTTTCTCATGTTTCCCTTGTCTTGGAAGTTGGTTCACTGAGTCTTGGATGGGGAATCATATTATATATTAGGACAACCCACACCTCTTGTTTGGTTCGCTTTGCTTTTTTTCTTTTCTAGTTGTTGTAGCTTACCCCTGTTTTTCTGCTACAATTCACATTGCATTGTCAACTGTAGTTACACTCTTGGGGTCGCATGGCCAGACAGCTTGGTAGTATTTCTGATATTCTGTATTTACAGCAAATGGTTTATTCCCACACGTAACGCCAAATCAAAGGACTCGGATTGTGCAGGGCTTAGGAAGGTATTTATTGTACTTAGGTTTTACCCAGGACATGCCCGCCGAACATGTGAAACATAAATATTATTTGGAGGTGGATATGGGGCGCCCGGCGAGACTCAAAGAAAGGCCCCCTTCTGTGCACTATAATATTCACCGTATGAGAACAATTATGTTAGTATTTACCAAGACAAACATTTCTTAAGAGGGGTGACGCGGTTCACTGGACAATACTCGAAGGGAGAAACTGGACAGTCAGAGATGCGGATGTGTCCCAGTAAACCTCATTTATCTTGTACAATGTAGGGCACCGTGCAAGCAAGCTGTGAGAATAAGAGGTATTATGAAAATGTAGTTTGTTTTAAATGAAGACTAAAAAAACAACATTTGATATACACTTGAAAGGCCCGTGCATTCCCAGCGGCACCAGAAGCAGAATCCTGTGAATGGAACGCTTGTGATGTAACAGGCGCTCCAATGTGATGTCACGAGGCGCAGGGTAAATGCAGAGGGGAGGCCTCCACCGCAGCGGAGAGAAAAGGAGAGGCCACTGTTGAGGAAGTGTGTCGTGTAGGATGGGATCTTCTTTAAAGTTCATCACGGGATAATTTTGTGACTAATTAGTTTAATTTTCTCAATAAATTGCATAAGTCCCGTGCCTTGCCGGCTCCCCTGTTAATCTTAAAACACATGGCATCACCCACGCAGCAGTGACGTACGATGACGCGCTGAAAAGCCTCCATTGTGACGCGTCCTTGGCATAAGAGGCTGGTAACCGGGCAGCTGCAGCATTGCACTCGGTGACGCCGGACGGAGAGGACCGCTGCTGGCTGCTGGAGCTCGGAACAGAGAGGCCGACGCTTCAGGGGCTTAGAAATTCAAATTCTGTTCCATGTCCTCTCTCCTTACCTCCTCTCCCTTGCCTCTCCTCCTCTGTTCCATAATCTACACTCCTTTCCTTCCCTTCACTTCCTTTTCCTATCCTTGTATATCTCTTCTCTTGTCTACCCTTCACACCACGCCACTTCCCTCTCCTGTCATCGCCTCCCCCCAATCTCCTTCACTTCCTTATTAACATATCTCTCTATCCTTTCCAGTCCCCCTCTCTTCCCCTTCCCTCTCCAATCCCTCCTCCTCACCTTAAATTGCCATCCCTTCTACCTTTCCATAGCCTTTCCTTTCCTCCCCACTTTCCCCCTCCCCTCCATTCAATTCATATCTCTTCTATTCCCTCTCTTTCCCTTCCCTCTTAGTTCCATCCATTTCCATCTCCCCTTCCATTTCATTCCCTTTCCTAACTCTTCCTTCCTTCCTCTGCCATGCCCCCTTCTTTCCTCCCCCTCACTCTCTTCTTTCAACATTGCTCCTCTCCCCTTTACTTCTCTTGCCTATCTCGCTTCCCTTCTCCTCTCCTCTCCCCTCCAATCTTTTCATTTCCCTCCCCATTACCCTTTACTGTGTATCTCTTCACTCACACTCCATCTCCTCCTCTTTAGGTCCTTCCTTCCCTATTACTCATCTTCCTTCCACTATGTTGTGCTTCCCTTCTTTATCTTTCTCTGCTATCCTCTTCCCCTTCCATTCTTTCCCCACCCATTCCCTCTCTTCAGTGTATTTCCCTTAAACTTCCCTTACCTGACCTCACCTCCCCACTAAACCAGTGCTCTTCCCCCCTTACTTCTGATCCCATCTCTTTTATCCTTTCCCCTTCCTTTCATTCCCCTCCCTTCCCTTTTATTTCCTCTGTGTCCCTTCCCTATCTTCCCTGTCTCTGCTTTCCCTTCTCTCTCCTCTCCTCATATCCCTTTCCTATCTCTTCTCGCCCTTCCCTTGCCTATCTCTTATCCTCTGTTCTTCCTCTTCCCCTTCCCCATCTCCACTCTCATATCCTCTTCTTTTCCTTTCACTTCCCTTCCTTCACTATCTCTCTTCTCCACCTCCCTTTCTACCCTTTCCCTTCCTCCTTCCCATACCATTTTCCTTGTCTCTCTCCTCTTCCCTTATTGCCTTCCCTAACTCCCTAACTCACCCCATCCTACTCTTCCCTTCCTTATCTCTTATATCCTCTCTGATTCCTTCCCTAATACTCCCTACCCATTTCATTTTCCTCACGTCTATCTCCTCTACCCTTCACTCCCCTTTTCTTCCCTCCCATCATCCTCTCCCCATCCTCTCCCTTTGCCTCTCCTGCCCTCCATTATCCTTTGTTTCCTTCCTATCCCATCTCTTCTGTCCTTCCCTTCCATCTCCCTCGTATCCCTTCTATATTTCCCCTCTCCTTCCTTACCATGCCTATCTATCATCCCCATCCCTAGCTTCCCTATCTCTCATCTCCCCTTCCTTCCTTTCCTGTGTCTTCTATCCCATTCCCTTTTCCATTCCCTTTGTTTCCCTTCCAATTCCCTCACCCTTCGTTCTCTATCTCTCCTCTACACGCAAATTCCTTCCTACCCTATCTCTTTTGTCCTCCCCTATGATTCTCTTCCCTTTGCTTCCCTTTCCATTTCCATTTCTCTTCCATTCCATTCTGTACCCATCCCTTACTTCCTATCTCTAACTCCTTTTAGCCCTGTACTCCTTCCTCCCTTCTTAACCCCCTTCCTTCTCTTTCTCCCCCTCCTCTTCCCATCCATACCCAATTTCTTCTCTCCCATCTCATTAAGTTCCTTCCCTATCTCAATTCTTCCCATCCTTTCCTTTCCTTCCCCTTTTCTTCATTCACTTCCTTTACTCGCTTCTCCCCTTAATTCTCTATCTCTTATAGTCTCTCCTCTCCCCTTCCATTCTCATTTCCTTTCACCTCCTTCTCTATTTCTCTTCTACTCTACCTTTCAATTTTCTCTCATTCCCTGTCCTGTCCCCACCCCCTTCTCTCCTTTCCTCTTCCCTCCCGTCACCTTCCTTCTCTTTCATTCCTTTTCTTCCATATCCCTTTCCTATTTCCCATCACTTCCCTTGCCTATCTCCTCTTCACTTCCCTAGCTCTCCCTTCATCTCCCATTCACTTCCTCCCTTTCTTTCTCTTCATTCCTTTCCAATTTCTTCTTTCCCCTTCCGTTCCCTTCTCCTTCCCCATTTCCCTTCAAATTTCCTTCTTTTCCCTTCAAATTTCCTTCCCCATACTTCTCTACTTTGCCTCTCCACTAACTTTCTTCCCCTTTGGTCCTCTCTCCTCCACTTCCATCCCCTCCCGCTTGGCACCTCTTCCATTTGCTTCCCTTTCCATTTTCATTCAACTCCCTTCCTTTTCCTTCCCTTTTTCTCTCTCTTCTCCACCCCCTCCCCTTCCTCTTGTCCCTCCCTTTCATTGCCTTCCCTCTTACATCCATCCATTTCCTTCTCCCCTTCCATCTCATTCCCTTTCCTATCTCTTCCTTCCCTATCCCTCCTTCCTCTGCCACCCCCTCCCCTTCTTCCTTCCCCTCACTTTCTTGCCTTCCCACTTTCCTTACCTATGTCTCCTGTCTTCTCCTGCTTACTTTCCCTTTCATCCCTCCTCTTCTCTCGGCTCTCCTCACCATCCCTCATTTTTCTTCCCTGCCCTGCCCTTCCATTCTCTTTCTACTCCATCCCTCCCCTGTATTTTCCTCCCCTTGCTTCCCTCCTTGGCTTCCCTATCCCCTTCCTTTCCCTTCTTCCTGTTGCTTCATTGTTGTTCCCTGACTTCTTTCCTTTTCTGTCTTTTCTATCCCCTTCCGTTCCTCTCTTCTAGCCTTCTCTCAAGTACCTTCCCTTTCCCTACCTCTTCCCGAGCCCTTCTTTTCTCTACCCATTCCTCCTCTTCCCTATCTCTTCATACCTCATTTTCTTTCCTTTTTTAATTTCCTTCCCCTCTCCATACCATTTCCTTCCCTTCATTCCATTCTCTTTCTTTCCCTTCTCCCCACTTTCCGTTTTTGCCTCTCCTCCCGAATATATGAAGATGCATCTGATGCCATTTCAACGCATGGCGTTACGTGTTCCCATTACAACACAAACTTTTACTACGCATATGCCTGTTCTCCACGCATGCCATTGCAACCCAAATGCATGTGTGGTAATGTCATATTCTTGGTAAAAGTAGTTAAGGTATGTAAATGTGTGTGTGTATATATATATATATATATATATATATATATATATATATATATATATATTGCCGCTCAACCCTCCTCTCACAATGACTTCCGCCAGAAACGAAAAGCACTCGCCGAGCCGTTTCTGTCAGTTTATTGACAGCAAAACTCACACATTACAAACCTAAACCGACAGAAACGGCCCCCGCGAGTGCTTTTCTTTCCTGACGGAAGTCATTGTGAGAGGAGAGTTGAGCGGCAATTGGTATGCAGGAGCACCCCCGCATTTGAAGCACCCGTCTGCGAGTGCACCACGCTGGTGTTTGTGAGCTATTATATATTATATATATATATACATATATACATGTATGTGTATATATAAAATATATATATATATATATTTATATTGTATGTATACATTTACTTACCTTAACCGTCTTTTCTCTGATGCACTGATTGCACTTGATACTGGAGAAAACAATATAAAACAGGTAAATAAAGATTTCCGAGGAGCTACAACCTGGCGTGGTCTCACTTTGTGGAGTGCTGCATATCTGTGTCCCCTGGCTAAATGGTGGAGTGAAGATGAGGGAAACACGGGATACCAGTCCCTATATATATATTTATATATATATATATATATATATATATATATATATATATATACATATATATATCACAAATCCTGTGTTCAAAACCCACGCTTGCTTCACGCTGGATCAAAACAGGACACGGACCCAGTTGTTATTCGGTGCTTCAAATGTTTATTGCAGCCAGATGCCTGAGACGCGTTTCGCGGCGCGAACGCCGCTTGTTCACTCGACATTTGCATTTGAGCGCGAAGGCTTTTTAAAGTGACAGTGCTATTGTGATTCGAATATCACGTGATTTACAAAGTTCATAGACATAGAAGAAACTTGTACTTTTCTGACATAGTCATCGTAAAATACGTTATGTACAATGCGGGTCAGTAACTGGTTTCACTGTTATATAAGTAAAATACATTTTTGTTTAACTCTTAGTTATACGTTAACATTTTTTATCAAATAGTAAAATACTCGTTATAGGACTAAATTAAAATCTGTGTCCCCTGGCTAAATGGTGGAGTGAAGATGAGGGAAACACGGGATACCAGTCCCTATATATATA
This sequence comes from Lissotriton vulgaris, assembly GCF_964263255.1. Classification (NCBI taxonomy): domain Eukaryota; kingdom Metazoa; phylum Chordata; class Amphibia; order Caudata; family Salamandridae; genus Lissotriton; species Lissotriton vulgaris. The sequence continues at coordinate 1,192,535,382 of NC_141696.1, read as the reverse complement.
TTTATATATATATATATATATATATATATATATATATATATATATATATATATACATATATATATATATATATCCCCCAAAAACCGTTAAATTACCCTTAAAACCACAATACCCATAGCCCCTAAATTTCTCAAATTGCCCTAACTACACCCGGACCAATATAGCCCCTAAATTTCTCAAATTGCCCTAACTACACCCGGACCAATACCCCCTAAACTCTAAAAGTATTCTTGGCACCTGAAAACCCAAACCCACACTAAACACTAAAATTAACTCTGACGCCCTAAAACCCAATCCCAACCGACCCCTAAAATGCCCCCTTACACCCCAAAACCCAAACCCTCCCTGAACCCTAAAATGACCCATGACACCCCAAAACTCATACCCACCATGAACCCCAAAATTTATCCTAACAGCAAAATCCAAACACAGCCTGAGCCCTAAGATTACAGCTGGCACCACAAAACCCACACCCACCCTGAACCCTAAAAATACCCCTGGCACCCCAAAACCCATACCCACCCTGAATCCTAAAATTACTCTTGGCACCCCAATACCCAAACCCATACCCAACCTGAACCCTAAAATTACCCCAGGCAACACAAGAACCCATACCCACCCTGAACCCAACAATTACCCCAGGCACCCCAAAACTGAAATAACCTGAACCCTAACATTGCCCCTATCATCCCGAAACCCATACCCATCCTGAACCCTAAAATTACCCTTGGCACCCCGATGGGTATTGCTTTTGGGGTGCTAAGGGTAATTTTAGGGTTCAGGAAGGGAACAGGTTTTAGGGTGCCACAGGTAATTTTAGGGTTCAGGCAGGGTATGGGTTTTGGGGTGCCAAGGGTACTTTTTAGTGTTCAGGGTGGGTGTGGGTTTTGGGGTGCCGAGGGTCATTTTAGGGACCATGATAGGTATGGGGTTTGGGGTGCCAGGGTTCAGGGTGGATGTGAGATTGGGGTGCCAAGGCCAATATTAGGGTTCTGGGTCGGTATGGGTTTTGGGAGGCTTAGGGTAATTTTAGGGTTCATCGTGGGTTTTGGGGTGCTAACGGTAATTTTGGGGTATATGGTGGTTTGGGTTTTTGGGTGCCAAGGGTAATTTTGAAGGTCAGGGGGGGGTAAGGTTTTGGGGTGCCACGGGTAGTTTTAGGGTTCAGGGTGGGTAGGGGTTTTGGGGTGCCAGAGGCAATTTTAGGGTTCAGGATGGGTATGGTTTTGAGGTGCCAATGGTAATTTTGGGGTATATGGTGGTTTGGGTGTCGGGGTGCCAAGGGTAATTTTGTGGTTCAGGGTGGGTATTGGTTTTGGGGTGCCAAGAGTAATTTTTGGGTTCAAGATGGGTATGGGATTGGGGTGCCTAGGTTACTTTTAGGGTTCAGGGAGGGCAAGGGTACTAAGGGTAATGTTATTTATGAGTTTTGGGGTGCAAAGTATAACTTTAGGGTTCAGAGTGGTTATGGGTTTTTGGGGTGCCAAAGGTAATTTTAGGGCTCAGAGTGGGTATGGGTTTTGTGGTGCTAAGGGTAATTTTAGGGTTCAGGGTGGGTATGGGTTTTAGGGTGCCACAGGTCATTTTAGGGTTCAGGTAGGATATGGGTTTAGGGGTGCCATGGGTAATTTTAGGGTTCAGGGTGGGTGTGGGTTTGGGGTGCCAAGGCTGATTTTGGGGTTCTTGGGTATGGGTTTTGGGGTGCTAAGGGTAATGTTAGGGTTCATCCTGGGTATGGGTTTTGGGGTGCCAATGGTACTTTTGGGGTATATGGTGGTTTGAGTTTTGGGGTTCCATGGGTAATTTTGGGGTTCAGGGTGGGTAGAGGTTTTGGGGTGCCAGAGGTAATTTTAGGGACCAGGATAGGTATGGGGTTTGAGGTGCCAAGGGTAATTTCAGGGTTCAGGGTGGGTGTGGGTTTGGGGTGGCAAGGCTAATTTTAGGGTTCTTGGGTTTTGGGGTGCTAAGGGTAATTTGAGGGTTCCTCCTGGGCATGGATTTTGGGGCGCCAATGGTAATTTTGGGGTATATGGTGATTTGGGTTTTGGGGTTCCAGGGGTAATTTTTGGCTTCAAGATGGGTAGGGGTTTTGGGGTGCCACAGGTAATTTTAGGGTTCAGGGTAGGTAGGGTTTCGGGGTGCCAAGGGTAATTTTAGGGTTCAGGATGGTTATGGGTTTTAGGGTGCCAAGGGTAATTTTTGGGTTCAGGGTGGGTGTGGGATTTGGGGTGCCTAGGGTAATTTTAGGGTTCAGGGTGGGTATGGGTTTTAGGGTACCACGGGTAGTTTTAGGGTTCAAGGAGGGTATGGGTTTTGGGGTGCCAAGGTTAATTTTGGGGTTCAGGGTGGGTAGGGGATTTGGGGTGCCACAGGTAATTTTAGGGTTCAGGTTGGGTATGGCTTTTGGGGTGCCACGGGTAATATTTGGGGTTTAGGGAGGGCATGGTTTTTAGGGTGCTAAAGGTAATTTTATTTATGAGTTTTGAGGTGCAAAGTGTAATTTTAGGGTTCAGAGTGGTTATGGGGGTTTTGAGGTGCCAATGGTAATTTGAGGGTTCTGGGTGGGTTTTGGGGTGTGAAGGGTAATTTTAGGGTACATCCTGGGTATGGGTTTTGGGGTGCCAAGGGTAATTTTGGGGTATATGGTGGTTTGGGTTTTGGGGTGCCAAGGGTAATTTTGGGGTTCAGAGTGGGTATTGGTTTTGGAGTGCCAAGAGCAATTTTTGGGTTCAAGGTGGGTATGGGATTGGGGTGCCTAGGGTCATTTTAGGGTTCAGGGAGGGCATGCGTTTTAAGGTGCTACGGGTAATTTTATTTATGAGTTTTGGGGTGCAAAGTGTAATTTTAGGGTTCAGAGTGGTTATGTGTTTTTGGGGTGCCAAGGGTAATTTTAGGGCTCAGAGTGGGTATGGGTTTTGTGGTGCTAAGGGTAATTTTAGGGTTCAGGGTGGGTATGGGTTTTAGGGTGCCACAGGTAATTTTAGGGTTCAGGGAGGGTATGGGTTTAGGGGAGCCAAGGGTAATTTTAGGGTTCAGGGAGGGTGTGGGTTCTGGGGTGCCATGGATCATTTTAGGGACCAGGATAGATATGGGGTTTGGGGTGCCAATGTTAATTTTAGGTTTCAGGGTGGGTGTGGGTTTGGGGTGCCATGGGTAATTTTAGGGTTCCTCCTAGGTATGGGTTTTGGGGCGCCAATGGTAATTTTGGGGTATATGGTAATTTGGGTTTTTGGATTCAAGGGGTAGTTTTGGGGTTCAGGGTGGGTAGGGGTTTTGGGGTGCCACAGGTAATTTTAGGGTTCAGGGTGAGTATGGATTTATGGGTGCCATTAGTAATTTTTGGGTTCGGGATGGGTCTGGGATTTGGGGTGCCTAGGGTAACTTTAGGGTTCAGGGTGGGTATGGGTGTTAGGGTGCCACTGGTAATTTTAGGGTTCAAGGAGGGTATGGGTTTTGGAGTGCCAAGGGTAATTTTGGGGTTCAGGGTTGGTAGGGGTTTTGGGGTGCCACAGGTAATTTTAGGGTTCAGGTTGGGTATGGGTTTTAGGGTGCCAAGGGTAAATTTGGGTTCAGGGTGGGTATGGGATTTGGGGTGCCAAGGGTAATTTTAGGGTTGAGGGAGGGCATGGGTTCTAGGGTGCTAAAGGTAATTATATTTATGAGTTTTGGGGTGCAGAGTGTAATTTTAAGGTTCTGAGTGGTTATGGGGGTTTTGGGGTGCTAAGGGTGATTTTAGGGTTCAGGGTGGGTATGGGTTTCAGGGTGCCACCGGTATTTTTAGGGTTCAGAGAGGGTATGGGATTTGGGGTGCCAAGGGTAGGGTCTGGGTGGGTTTTTGGGTGTTAAGGGTAATTTTAGGGTACAACCTAGGTATGGGTTTTGGGGTGCCAAGGGTAATTTTGGGGTATATGTTGGTTTGGGTTTTGGGGTGCCAAGGTTAATTTTGGGGTTCAGGTTGGGTAGGGGTTTTGGGGTGCCACAGGTAATTTTAGGGTTCTGGCTGGGTATGGATTTTGGGGTGCCAAAGGTAATTTTAGGGTTCAGGGTGGGTATGAGTTTTGGGGCACCAAGGTTAATTTTTGGGTTCAGGATGGGTATGGGTTTTGGGGTGCTAAGTGACATTTAAGGGCTCACCCGGGGTATGGGTTTTTGGGGTGCCAACGGTAATTTTGGGGTATACGGTGGTTTGTGTTTTGGGGTGCCAAGGGTCATTTTGGGGTTCAGGGGGTAGGGATTTTTGGGTGTCACGGGTACATTTAGCGATCAGGTGGGTATGGGTTTTGGGGTGCCAGAGATCATTTTTTGGGTTCTGGGTGGGTGTGGGTTTTGGGGTGTTAAGGGTAATTTTAGGGTACATCCTGGTACATGTGTTTTAAGGTGCCAAGGGTAATTTTGGGGTATATGGTGGTTTGGGTTTTGAGGTGCCATGGGTAATTTTGGGGTATATGGTGGTTTGGGTTTTGGGGTGCCAAGGTTAATTTTAGGGTTCAGGCTGGGTATGGGTTTTCGGTGCCACAGGTAATTTTAGGGTTCAGGGTGGGTAGGGGTTTTAGGGTTCCACAGGTAATTTTAGGGTTCAGGGTGGATATGGGTTTTGGGGTGCCAGTGGTCATTTTTTGGGATCTGGTCCACCCCAGAAATTTATGCGTTTTGGGGTGCAAAGTGTAATTTTAGGGTTCAGAGTGGGTATGGGTTTTCGGGTGGCAATGGCAATTTTAGGGCTCAGAGTAGGTATGGGCTTTGATGTGCCAAGGGTAATTTTAGGGTTCAGGGTAGGTATGGGTTTTAGGGTGCCAACGGTAATTTTGGGGTATGTGGTGGTTTGGCTTTTGGGGCGCCAAGGATAATTTTGGGATGCACGTTGGGTAGGCGTTTTGCCGTGCCACAGGTCATTTTAGGGTTCAGACTAGGAATGGGTTTTGGAGTGCCACAGGTAATTTTAGGGTTCATGGTGGGTATGGGTTTTGGGGCACCTTAGGTAATTTTTTGGGTTCAGGGTGGGTATGGGATTTGGGGTACCTTGGTTAATTTTAGGTTTCAGTGTGGGTATGGGTTTTGGGGTGCCAAGGGTTATTTCAGGGTTCAGGGTAGGTATGGGATTTGGGGTGCCTATGGTAATTTTAGGGTTCAGGGTGGGTATGGGTTTTGGGGTGCCACGGGTAGTTTTAGGGTTCAGGGTGGGTGTGGTATTTGGGGCACCTAGGGTAGTTTTAAGGTTCAGGGTGGGTATGGGTTTTGGAGTGTCATGGGTAATTTTAGGGGTCAGGTGGGTGTGGGTTTTGGGGTGCTAAAGGAACAATTTTAGGGTTCTGGGGGTATGAGTTTTGGAGTGCTAAGGGTATTTTTAGTTTTTTTATACAACAAGGGAACCCAAACAGTTTGCTGAAGACCGTGGGTGAGTACTGCTATTGAAGACAAAGGTCCTCAGCTTTCCAGAATCAAACAAAAGAATAAAATATAGGCCATAATAGGAGACTATATTCAATCACTGCCCAGCCGGACAGGATATTTATTTTCAACAGTGTAAGAAAAGTAGTGGCAAAGTAATAATAAGGCACCATACTGTGCAGGATTGGGCCTTATTATTACTTTGCCACTACTTTTCTTACACTGTTGAAAATAAATATCCTGTCCGGCTGGGCAGTGATTGAATATAGTCTCCTATTATGGCCTATATTTTATTCTTTTGTTTGATTCTGGAAACCTAAGGACCTTTGTCTTCAATAGCAAGGGTAATTTTAGGGCTCATCCTGGTTATAGGTTTTGGGGTACCAACGGTAATTTCGGGGTATATGGTGGTTTGTGTATTGGGGTGCCCAGGGAAATTTTGGGGGTTCAGGGTGGTTAGGTGTTTTGGGGTGCCACAGGTAATTTTAGGGTTCAGGGTGGATATGGGTTTTGGGGGGCCAGTGGTCATTTTTTGGGTTCAGGTCCACCCCAAAAATGTATGCGTTTTGAGGTGAAAAGTGTAATTTTAGGGTTCAAAGTGGTTATGGGTTTTGGGGTGCCAATGGTAATTTAGGGCTCAGAGTGGGTATGGGTTTTGGGGTGCCAAAGGTATTTTTAGGGTTCAGGGTGGGTATGGGTTTTAGGGTGCCATAGGTAATTTGGGGGTATATGGTGGTTTAGGTTTTCGGGTGCCAAGGATTATTTTGGGGTTCAGGTGGGGTACAGGTTTTGCTGTGACATAGGTAATTTTAGGGTTCTGACTGGGTATAGGTTTTGGGGTGCCACGGGTAATTTTAGGGTTCAGTATGGGTTTTGGGGTGCCAGGGGAATTTTAGGGTTCCAGGTGGGTATAGGATTTGGGGTGCCTAGGGTAATTTTAAGGTCCAGGGTGGGTATGGGTTTTGGGGTGCCAAGGGTAATTTTAGGGTTCAGGGTGTGTGTGGTATTTGGGGCACCTAGGATAGTTTTAGGGTTCAGGGTGGGTATGGGTTTTGGGGTGCCAAGGGTAATTTTAAGGGTCAGGTGGGTGTAGGTTTTGGGGTGCTAAATGAAATATTTAGGGTTCTTGGGGGGTATGAGTTTTGGAGTGCTAAGGGTAATTTTAGGGCTCATCCTGGGTATGGGTTTTGGGTGCCAATGGTAATTTTGGGGTATATAGTGGTTTGTGTTTTGGGGTGCCAAGAGTCATTTTGGGGTTCAGGTTGGGTACGGCTTTTGGGGTGCCACAGGTAATTTTAGGGTTACGGGTGGGTATGGGTTTTGGGGTGCCAGTGGTCAATTTTTGAGATCAGGTCTACCACAAAAATGTATGTGATTTGGGGTGCAAAGTGTAATTTTAGGGTTCAGAGTGGTTTTGGGGTTTGGGGTGCCAAGGGTAATTTTAGGGTTCAGAGTGGGTATGGGTTTTGGAGAGACAAGGGTAAATTTAGTGTTCAGGGTGGGTATGGATTTTGGGGTGTAAGGGTAATTTTAGTTATGGGTTTTGGGATGCCAAGGGTAATTTTAGGGTTCAGGGTGGGTATGGATTTTGGGGTGGCAAGGGTAATTTTAGGGTTCCGTGTGGGTATGGGGTTTGGGGTGCCAAGGTTAATTTTAGGGTTCAGGTTGGGTATGGGTTTTAGGATGCTAAGGGTAATTTGAAGGTTCAGCATTAGTATGGGTTTGGGGGTGCCATGGGTAATTTTAGGTTCTAGGGTATGTATTGGTTTTGGGGAGCCCAGGGTAATTTTAGGGTTCACGGTGGGTATGGGTTTTGTGGCGCCGAGGGTAATTTTAGAGTTCAGGGTGTGTGAGGTGAGGTGAGGGGAGATGAGAGGAAGGAAGGGAGGTAGGGAGGGAAGGTAGGCGAAAAGGGAGAAGAGGAAGGGAGAGGGGATGGAGAGAAGGGGCGAGGAGAGACAGGGAAGGGCACAGGACAGTGGAAGGGGATGGGTGGAGTTAGAAGGGTATAGTACAGAAGATAGGTAAGAAGATGGAAGGGGAAAGAAAGAGAAGCGGAAGCATAGGAAAGGGGAAGAAAAGGAGAGGAAAGGGAAGCAGGCATAGGGAAGGGAAAGACATGAAAGAGACGGAGGGTGGGAGGATTGGAAGGGGATAGGACAGGGAAAGGAAAGGAAAGGAAAGGAAAGGAAAGGAAAGGAAAGGAAAGGAGGTGAAGGGAAGAAGAAAAGTGACAGAAAGTGGGTGTTGGAAGGGTAAATGCAGAGACAGTGAAGGGACAGGAAGGGCAGGAAAGGGAATGGAAGATGAAGGGGAAATGAAAAGAAAAAGGGCAAAGGAAAGGGGAAAGGGCAAAGGAAAAATGAAGGGGGAATGAAATGGGAAGGGGAAAAGGAAAGGAGAGGGTGGGAAAGAAAAGGGGGAAGGAAATGGGAGGAGAATGGGAGTGGAATGGAAGGGAAGAGGGAAGGGAAGGGAAGGGAGAAGAGAAGGGGAGAGAAGAAGGGGAGGGGAAAAGTAGGAGACAGAAAGGGTGTAGGAGCTGACAGTAGGGGAGGGAAGGGCTATAGGAAGAGTAGACAGGGAAGGGAAGGGAAGGGGTATAATAGGAGGAGGAGGCGGGGAAGGGAAGGGGTATAGGAAGTGACAGCGGAAGGTATAGGAAGAGTCAGAGAAGGGAAGGGGTATACGAGACAGAAAGGTATGGAAGGGTAGGGTTATATGAAAAGACAAAGAGAAATGGTATACGAGGAGACTGGGAAGGAGAGGGATAAATGAGACAGGGAGGGGTATAGGAGGATGCAGGGAAGGGGTATAGGAGGAGACTGGGAAGAGTAGGGAAAGGAGGATACAGGGAAGTAAATGGGGAGGTGTATAGTAGGAGGCAGGGAAGGGGTGTAGGAGACAGGAAGGGGCGGGTATAGTAGGAAAATGGGGAACAAGAATGGGAGAAAATGGAATGGAAGAAAGGGGTATAGGAGGAGACAGAGAAGTGAAGAAAGCGTGTATAGGAGGAGACATGGAAGGGGTATAGGAGGAGGAAGGGATCGGTAATAGGAGGAGACAGTGAAGGGAAAAGAAAGGAAGAAGGAAAGGGAGGGAAAGTGAGGGTTGGAAGGGTATATGCAGAGACAGGGAAGAGAAAGGAAGGGCAGGAAAGGGGAAAACAGAGAGGAAAAAGGTAAAGGAACAGGGAAAGTGCAGAGAAAAGGGAGAAGGGGAAAGGAAAGGGAGAAGTGGAGGGGAGGGGAGCAGAAGGGAGGGCAGGGGAGGTGATGAAGTGAAGGAAAGGTAAACGAAAGGGGGAGAGAAGAGAAGACAAGAGAAGGGAAAAGGGAGGGGGGTATAGGAGGAGACAGGGAAGGGAAGGGGTATAGGAGACCGGGAAGGGAAGGGTTATAGGAGGAGAAAGGGGAGAGGTATAGGAGTAGAAAGGGGAGAGGTATAGGAAGAGACAGAAGTGTAGAGCAGGGGTATAGAAGGAGACAGGGAAGGGGTATAGGAGGAGACGGAATGGAAGGGGTATAGGAGGAGGCAGGGAAGGGGTATAAGAGGAGGGATAGAAGGGGTATAGGAAGACTCAGAGAAGGGAAGGGAAGGTATAGGAGGAGTCAGGGAAAGGAATGGAGGGAAGGGGTACGGGAGAAGACAGGGAAGAGAAGGGGTATACAAGGAGACTGGGAAAGGAAGGGATAAAGGAGGAGGCAAGGAAGGGAATGGGAGGGGAGGGGTATAGGAGGAGGCAGGGAAGGGGTATAGGAGACAAGAAGGGACAGGGTATAGGAGGAAAAAGGGAAGCGGTATAGGAGAACACAGGGAAGGGGTATCGGTGGAGACCGGGAAGGGAAAAGGAGGAGACCCGGAATGGAATGGGGAGGGGTATAGGAGGAGGCAGGGAAGGGGTATAGAAGACAGGAAGGGATGTATATAGGAGGAAAAAGGGAACGGGTATGAGGAAAAGGGGAAGTGAAGAGAGGGGTATAGGAGGAGACAGGGAAGTGAAGGGAAAGTGCATAGGTGGAGAGAGGGAAGGGTTATAGGAGAAGACAAGGAAGGGAAGGGAAAAGAAAGGAAGAAGGAAAGGGAGGGAAAGTGGTAGATGGGAGGGAGAAGATAAAGGAAGGGTAGGGAAGAGGAAAAGGGCAAAGAAACGGGGAAAGGGCAAAGGAAAGGGAGATGGGAAAGGAAGTAGAGAAGAGAATGGGAGGATAAAGGGCAGAGGAGGTAAACGGAAGGAAAGGGGTATAGGCGATGACAGGAAAGGGAAGGGGTACAAAACGAGACCGGGAAGAGAAAAGGTATAGGAGGAGAAAGGGGAGCGGTATAGGAGTAGACGGAAGGGTAGGGAATGGGTATAGGAAGAGACAAGGAATAGAAGGGGTATAGGAGGAGGCAGGAAAGGGGTATAGGAGGAGGCAGGGAAGGGGTATACGAAGAGTCAGAGAAGACAAGGGGTATAGAAGGAGACAGGGAAAGGAATGGAAGGGAAGGGGCATAGGAAAACACAGCAAAGAGAGGGGATATACAAGGAGACTGGAAGGGATAAAGGAGGAGACAGGAAAGGGATTGGGAGGAGAGGGGTATAGGAGGAGGCAGGGAAGGTGTATAGGAAACAGGAAGGGACACGGTATATGAGAAAGGGAAGGGTATAGGAGAAGACAGGGAATGGGTATAGGAGAAGACTGGGGAGGGCAAAGGGAGGAGACAAGGAAGGGAATGGGGAGGGGTATAGCAGGAGGCAGGGAAGGGGTATAAGAGAAAGGGTCAGGGAAATGGTGTGGGGAAAAGGGAAGAGAAGAAGGGGTATAGGAGGAGACAGAGCAGTGAAGGGAAAGTGATGGAAAAGTTTAAAGGAGGAGACAGGGAAGGGGTATAGGAGGAGACAGAGGAGGGTAATAGGAGGAGACATGGAAGGGAAAATAAAGGAAGAAGGAAATGGAGGGAAAGTGGGGGTTGGAAGGGTATAGGCGGACACAGGGAAGAGAAAGGAAGGGCAGGAAAGGTGAAAATTAAAAGGGGAAAAGAAAGAGGAAAAGGGAAAAGGAAAAAGGAACAGGGAAAGAGCAAAATAGAGGCAGAAGGGGAAAGGAAAGGGAAAGGAAGGGGAAAGGGAGAAGAGAAGGGAAAAGGGAAAAGGGAAGGGGGAAGGGAAGGGGTATAGGAGGAGACAGGGAAGGGAAGGGATCTAGGAGGAGACCAGGAAGGGAAGGGGCAGACGAGTAGACAGGGACGGCAGGGGTATAGGAGGAGACATGGAAGGGAAGGTGTTTAAGAGGAGACTGGTAAGAGAAGTGGTATAGGAGAAGACAGGGAAGGCAATGGAAGAGGAAGGGGAAAAATAAAAGGGCAAAGGAAAAGGGTAAGGGCAAAAGAAAGGGGAAAGGAAAGAAAAGGGGGAAGGAATGAGGAGGGGAAAGGGAATGGATGGGAAGGAGGGAAGGGGAGGGAAGAAGGGAAGGGGAGGGGTAAAGTAAGAGACTGGGAAGGGGAATAGGAGCAGCCAGAAAGGGAGAGAAGGGATAAAGGAGGAGACTGAAGGTAAGGGGTATAAAAGGGGACTGAGAAGGGAAGGGGTATAGGAGGAAGAGACGGAGATGGGAAGGGGTATAGAAGGAGACAGGGAAGGGGTATAGGAGGAGACAGATAAGGCGTATAGGAGGAGGCATGGAAGGGGTATAGGAGGAGAATGGGAAGATATGGTGTATAGTAAGAGGTAGGGAAGGGGTGTAGGAGGAGACAGGGAGAGTAATGGAAGGGAAGGGGTATAGGAGAAGACAGAGAAGGGAATGGGTATAGGAGGAGAAAGGGAATGGGTATAGGAGGAGACAGGGAAGGGAAGGGATACAGGAGGGAAGGGAAGGTGAGGGGTGGGATGGGGTATAGGGGGAGGCAGTGAAGGTATGGGAGAGAGGGAAGGGACAGGGTACAGGAGAAAATGAGAAGGGGTATCGGAAAAGGGAACGGAAGAGGAGTATAGGAAGAGACAGGGAATTGAACAGGTATAGATAGACAGGGAAAGGATATAGGAGGAGACATGGAATGGAAGGGTAATAGGAGGAGACAGGGAAGGGAGGAGAAGGAAAGAAGGAAAGGGAGGGTAAGTTGGGGTTGTTAGGGTGTAGGCTGAGACAAGGACAGGGAAAGGAAGGGCAGGGGAGGCAAATGAAGAGAAGGGGAATATGAAAAGGGGAACGGGAAAAGGAAAGAGGAAAGAGCAAAGGAAAGGGAGAAGGGGATAGGAAAGGGGAAAGGAGAGAGGGAAGGAAAGGGGAGGGGAAAGGGTAGGAGGAGTGGCGGGGAAGGAATGAAGGAAAAGTAATGGAAAGGAGGAAGAAAAGGGGAGGGAAAGGGTATAGGAGGAGACAGGGGAGGGAAGATGTATGAGACAGGGAAGGGGTATAAGAGGATGCAGGGAAGGGTTATAGGAGGAGACAGGGGAGTGGTATAGGAGGAGGCAGTGAAGGGGAGGGGTAGAGGAAGAGGCAGGGAAGGCAGAGGTATAGGAGGAGACATGTAAGGGAAGGGGTATTAGAGAACACGGGGAAGGGGTATAGGAGGGCACAGGGATGGTAATGGGTATAGGAGGAAACGGGAAAGAGACTGGGTTTAGGAGGAGACAGGTAAAGACAGGGAAAGGGTATAGTAGTAGGCAGGGAAGGAAAGGGAAGAGGGATATGACACAGGAAAGGAGAGGGCATGGGTATAGGAGGAGACGGGGAAGGAAAGAGGAGATGTATAGGAGAAGACAGGAAAGCGTAGGGAAGGGAAAGGGTACAGGAGGAGACAGGGAAGAGGTATAGGAGAAGACAGGGAAGGGAAGGGTTATAGACGGGGCAGGACGTGAAAGGGGTTCAGGAGGAGACAGGGAAAGAAAGGGAAGAGACAGAGAATGGGTATAGGAGAAAACAGAAAAGGGGGAAGGAAAGGGGAGGGAAGTCGAACAGAAGGGGGATGGAAGGGAAGGGGGACGGAATACAGTGAAGGGGTTTAGGAGGGGACAGGGGAGGGGTAATGTAAGAGACAGGGAAGGGGTATTGGAGGAGACAGAAGGGAAGAGATATAGGAGGAGACAGGGAGGGTATAAAAGGAGACAGGGACGAGAAAGGGTATAGGAGGAGACAGGGAAGGGGTATAGGAGACAGTGTAGGGAAGGAAAGGGGTATAGGAGCAGACAGGGAAGGGGCATAGGAGGCAACAGGGAAGGGAGAGGATAGAGGTGGGGCAGGGGAGGGAATGGGAGGGAAGGGGTGGGGTACAGGAGGAGGCAGGGAAGGGGTATAGGAGACAGTAAGAGACAGGGTATAGGAGGAAAAAGGGAAGCGGTATAGGAGAAGACAGGGAAGGGGTATAGGAGGAGACTGGGAAAGGAAGGGGAAAAGGAGGAGACAGGGAAGAGAATGGGGAGGGGTAAAGGAGGAGGTGGGGAATGGGTATAGAAGACAGGAAGGGGCGTGTATAGGAGAAAAAAGGGAATGGGAATAGGGAAAAGAGAGGGGTATAGGAGGAGACAGGGAAGTGAAGGGAAAGTGCATAGGTGGAGACAGGGAAGGGATATAGGAGAAGACAGGGAAGGGAAGGGAAAAGAAAGGAAGAAGGAAAGGGAGGGAAAGTGGTGGATGGAAGGGTATAGCCAGAGACATAGAAGAGAAAGGAAGGGCAGGGAAGGGGAAAATGAAAAGGGGAAATGAAGAAAAGGGCAAAGGAACGGCGAAAGGGCAAAGGAAAGGGAGATTGGGAAAGGAATGGGAGAAGGGAAGGGGAGGAGAAAGGGAAGAGGAGGGGAAGGGAAGGAAAGGTAAAGGAAAGGGGAAAGAGAAGAGAAGGGGGAAGGGAAAGGGGGAAGGAAAGGGGTATAGGAGGTGACAGGAAAGGGAAGGGGTACAAGACGAGACCATGAAGAGAAGGGGTATAGTAGGAGAAAGGGGAGTGGTATAGGAGGAGACGAAAGGGTATGGAAGGGGTATAGAAGGAGACAGGGAAGGGGTATAGGAGGAGACAAGGATTGAAGGGGTATAGGAGGAGGCAGGAAAGGGGTGTAGGAGAAGGCAGGAAAGGGGTATGGGAAGAGTCAGAGAAGGGAAGGGGCATAGAAGACAGGGAAAGGAATGGAAGGGAAGGGGCGTAGGAAAAGACAGGGAAGAGAAGGGGTATACAAGGAGACAGCGGAGAGGTATAGGAGGAGACAGGGAAGGGAAGGCAAGGAAAGGGTTATAGGAGGAGACAGGGAAATGAATGGGTTTCGTAGGAGATAGGAAAGAGGATGAAAGGGAAATGGTATAGGAGGAGACAGGGAAGGGGTACAGAAGGAGACAGGGTAGGGAAGGAAAGGGGTATAGAAGCAGACAGGGAAGGGGCATAGGAGGCAACAGGGAAGGGAGAGGATAGAGGTGGGGCAGGGAAGGGAATGGGAGGGAAGTCGTGGAGTAGGTTATAGGAGGAGGCAGGGAAGGGGTATAGGAGACAGTAAGGGACAGGGTATAGGAGGAAAAAGGGAAGCGGTATAGGAGAAGACAGGGAAGGGGTATCTGAGGAGACTGGGAAAGGAAGGGGAAAAAGAGGAGACAGGGAAGGGAATGGGGAGGGGTAAAGGAGGAGGCAGGTAATGGGTATAGAAGACAGGAAGGGGCGTGAATAGGAGGAAAAAGGGAATGGGAATAGGGAAAAGAGAAGGGAAGAGAGGGGTATAGGAGGAGACAGGGAAGTGAAGGGAAAGTGCATAGGCGGAGACAGGGAAGGGATATAGGAGAAGACAGGGAAGGGAAAGGAAAAGAAAGGAAGAAGGAAAGTGAGGGAAAGTGATGGATGGAAGGGTATAGCCAGAGACAGAGAAGAGAAAGGAAGGGCAGGGAAGGGGAAAATAAAAAGGGGAAATGAGGAAAAGGGCAAAGGAATGGGGAAAGGGCAGAGGAAAGGGAGATTGGGAAAGGAAGGGGAGAAGGGAAGTGGAGGAGAAAGGGAAGAGGGGAAAGGAAGGAAAGGTAAAGGAAAGGGGAGAGAAGAGAAGGGGGAAGGGAAAGGGGAAAGGAAAAGGGTATAGGAGGTGACAGGAAAGGGAAGGGGTACAAGATGAGACCGGGAAGAGAAGGGGTATAGTAGGAGAAAGGGGAGTGGTATAGGAGGAGACGAAAGGGTAGGGAAGGGGTATAGAAGGAGACAGGGAAGGGGTATAGGAGAAGGCAGGAAAGGGGTGTAGGAAGAGTCAGAGAAAGGAAGGGGCATTGAAGGAGACAGGGAAAGGAATGGAAGGGAAGGGGTGTAGGAAAAGACAGGGAAGAGAAGGGGTATACAAGGAGACAGGGAAGAGGTATAGGTGGAGACAGGGAAGGGAAGGGAAGAGGTATAGGAGGAGACAGGGATGGGAAGGCAAGGAAAGGGTTATAGGAGGAGGCAGGGAAATTAATGGGCTTCGTAGGAGATAGGAAAGAGGAGGAAAGGGAAATGGTATAGGAGGAGAAAGGGAAGAGAAGGTGTATAGGAGGAGACATGGAAGGCAGTGGAAGAGGAAGGGAAAGAATGGTCTGGGCAAGAGGGCAGAACATAGGGGCAGAGTATGGCAGGATGGCAAGGCAGATCAGGGCAGGAGGGCAAGAGAGCTGGGCAGGAGGGCCAGAGGGCACTGTAGTAGGGTAGGGAAGAAAGACAGGGTGGGAGGACAAGAGGGCAGAGGGCAAGGCAGGAGGGCAGGGGGCAAGGCAGGACAGGAGGGCAGGAGAGGTGGCAGGGCAGAAGGGCAAGGCAGGAGGACAGGTCAGGGAGACAGGGCAGGAGGTCAGGAGAGGGGGCAGGCGAGAGGGCATGAGGACAGGGTAGGACAGGAGGGCAGAGCTGGAGGGAAAGGCCCGGCTGGAGGGAAAGGCAAAGCAAGAGGGAAAGGAAGGGAAGGAGGGCAAGGAAGGACAGGAGGGCAGGAAAGGGCAGGAGGGAAAGGAAGGCCACGAGGGAAAGGAAGAGCAGAAAGGAAGAGAAGGGGAGAAGAGAGGAGAGGAGAGAAATAGAGAGGGGAGGTGGTGTGGTGGAAGCATGGTAATAGAAATGCAAGAAAGGAAAAGAGTAAAGAAGAAAATAAAATTAAAAGAAATTAAATGAAATGGACGGAAAAAGAGAAGATGAAAAGGGGAAAAGCAATTGGAAATTCAAGTCAGTTTCAAGTTCAGTTTGGTTTTCAGGGAAGGGTATTAGAATTTCAAGTCAGTTTCAAGTCAGTTTCAAGTTCAATTTGGTTTTCAGGGGAAAGGGTATTAGAATTTCAAGTCAGTTTCAAGTTAGTTTCAAGTTCAGTTTGGTTTTCAGGGGAAAGGGTATTAGAATTTCAAGTCAGTTTCAAGGTCAGTTTGGTTTTCAGGGGAAAGGGTATTAGAATTTCAAGTCAGTTTCAAGTTCGTTTTCAGTTTGATTTCAAGTTCAGTTTGGTTTATTCACTTACCTTGTCTCGTCATTCCGTCCCCACCCC
This sequence comes from Lissotriton vulgaris, assembly GCF_964263255.1. Classification (NCBI taxonomy): domain Eukaryota; kingdom Metazoa; phylum Chordata; class Amphibia; order Caudata; family Salamandridae; genus Lissotriton; species Lissotriton vulgaris. The sequence goes on along the minus strand of NC_141696.1, from coordinate 1,192,519,544 downwards.
TCTCTCGCTGCCCCTTTCCTTTTTCGGAGCCTGCTCAGCCCCTGCAGCTTCGGCCTCTCCCTGCCCCGAGCTCCAGCCGCCAGCAGCGGTCCTCTCCGTCCGGTGTCCCCGAGTGCAATGCTGCAGCTGCCTGGTTACCAGCCTCTCATACCAAGGACACGTCACAGTGGAGGCTTTTCGACGTATCATCATACATCACAACTTTGTGGGTGATACCATGTCTTTTAAGATTAACGGGGGAGCAGGCAAGGCACGGGTATTGCGGAATTTGTTAAGAAAATCCAACTATTTCATGACTAAAAGCTCCTGCGATGAACCTGAAAGAAGAACCCCTCCTCTCCGACACCCTTCCTCAACAGTGGCCTCTCCTTTCCTCTCTACTGCGAGGACGGCCTCCCCCCTTCATTTGCCCTGGGCCTTGTGACATCACAGGGATGTTTCATCATCAGCGTTCTATTCACAGGATTCTGCTTCTCGTGCCGCTGGGAAGGCACGCGCCTTTCAAATCAATATAAAATGCAGGTTTTTCTAAGTCTTCATTTAAAATAAATGAAACTTTTTATCATAGGCCGCATTCTCATCACTTGCTCAAACAGCGCTCCTTCTTTGTACAAATTAAATGATTTTTACTGGGCCACATCTCGTCTCCAAGAGGGGGGGGGGGGGGGGGGATGTGGTATAACGGCTAGAGCGGCCGACCTTGAAGCTCGGGTCTGGCAGGAGGCTCAAACATCCTGTGATTTCGGACAAATCTCCCTGTGTCCTAATAACGAATGTATTACTCTGTCATGTAACCGGCGCTCAAGTAAAGCGCTCTGATACCTTCGGGTCCATTTTGCGTTGTATAAAACTGCAACAATAACATCTTGCTGTCTGCTCTGCTCCTCCCCTCGAGTACTGTCCAGTAATCCACTCCTTCTTGTGTTACAACAGCTGTTATAAACTGCGGAGAAATTACCTATTTCAATGTTATGAATTGCTCGAAGAACACTTACATTTTACACTTTCTACTGTTTCAAATCCGTTGTACAGAAATGTAACGGAATTAAAAAAGCCATTCCACCCATTGACAAGTAGATGCACTTCCCGTCCCACTGCCCGTCCCGGCACATTAATACATTGATTCCTGCCCCTCCCCAGGGATGGACCTCCCGAACCCCCCTCAGGCCACAGCCTCCAGGCATGACTTCCCTTCTAGCCTCTGATCCCCCGTCGCTGTGACATCTCGCGGTCCCCAACCCGAGGCGTGACATCATCATCAGACCCGGAAGTCCTCGAGCTTCACTCATGAATACAAACTCCCTCCTCACCTCCTAGGAATGCAGCCTCAGACCCCTGGTACCTATCTAGCAGCAGTGGTAAGGTCTGTGCGGAAAGCCCCATTGCACTTGAGGCGATTGGTGATATTCCAGTCATTTCACTATTTATGATTTCAGTGAAAGTGAGTGAAAAACGAGCACTGATGTCATGAGAATGTCTTTGGGAAACAAGTCTTTCTCCTTCCCTGGCAACATGATTAGCAAGTGAGTGGGAATGCGTGAAAAAGTCAATGTTTGGATGAATGATTGAGCGCCTCTGGTGGATGAATGAATGAATGAATGCGTGTATAGATGGATCAATGGGCACACACGTGCACCGAGTGACTCAGTGCCTCAATAGAGGGCCCGATATGTGTAGGATGGATGGATGGTAAAGGGGTGAGGGAGTGAACGGATAAACGAAGGAATGAGTGCATCGACGGATAATTTGGTGGAGAATGGGAAAATCCCCAATCATTCCTTAAATGGGTTACAGGGCTCTGGTGGAAGGACTGTGCCAGAACTTGTTAAATGATTCCATGTCCGTGACAGTCTGTTTCAAATCATGCACTGTCATTGAACAAAGCAGTGCATTCTGGGATTTATTCCCGTGAACTGGACGAACACACAGAAATAAAATAAGAGATCCCAGAAAAGCCCAGGACTGGAGAAGTTATTTCTGGTCACAAAGAGTCACACTTTTTCTTCCCCGCCCCTGCTTTGCTGTGTCCATAAAAGCAGCCGGAATTGGGAATGACACACACCTCGTTCTGGCTCTAGTTTGTCAAGGCTGCCATTGTGAGAGAGCCTGTGAAGGGCCTGGCATCTTAACCCTCCGAAAAAACAGGTCACAAGTGCCAAACTAATCCTTGCAATATACTCTGGGCAGAGGTCTTCAAATTTTTTGATGCTGAGACTCCCTTGTCAAACTTTTTTAGACGTAAGGACTCCCTTCTGGCAAAAATATCTAGAACCTGGTACTCCTCATCACCAACCATAAAAGCCCCCAATTCCCACAGCAAATATTTTTTATGTTGTGCAAATAATAATAAACAGTGTTTAGCAAACCAAAGGTGAGAGCGCGTGGGGGTGTAGTTAAAGGTGTAGCTAAAAACCAAGGGCCTCATTTGTAAGGAATTGGCGTAGGGCATTGCCGCAAGTCTTCTTGTGATGCTGCCCATGCCAATGTGAAATGGCAGGAATGCACCATATTTATGAAATACAGTGCATTCGTATCCTTTTCCCTTGCATTGGCGCACAAATCGCTGCCTAGCACCAGCGTACGCAGGGTTATTTCTGTACAGCAAGGACACCTTTCTTCACAAAAAAAATCCAGAGAGACGTTTTCCTTTTTCTATGTGAGCTGCAGAATGCAGTGCACATGGAAAGAGGAAAAACAAGGAGAAAAGAACACATTTCTCCTCGTTATGCCTCCACTGAGGAGGCGTCCGTTTTTGGAGCTGCCCCCAGATTTACGTGATCTTCTAAATATGGGGCAGCATCAAAATCCATGGGTGTTGCGTGGGAACCCCACGCAAAGCCCATGGAACACCTCCTTGACGCAGAACAAGGCAACAGCGCAGTGGCTTGCGCTGCTATGTCTTACTCCATATCTATGAGGCCATGCAAAGACATGCAGGGTGACTTTACACCGCCTCATAAGTATGGTTGAGACGCTTCTCCACCGGAGCGTCAAAAAGTTGATGCTCGGGGAATGTAAGCCTCGCATAAATAAGCACCAAAATATTCTGCAGTTTTTTTTTAGGTCTTTCACCATCAGCTATCTACATATAAAACAATGGTGCAGCGTAAATGAAAAATAAATAAAAAAGTTGTTACTCAGTGGGAACTGCACTGCAGTACATTATGAAACTTATATTAGTTCATGTACTGCAGAGGTCTGTGTGTAACAAGAGAGCCACAGAATTAGTCAGTCAGTCAGTCATGAAATCTTTATTCGGCTGTATACCAGCCATAAAAGAGTGCATCATACAAAGAAAACGGATCACTGACATAATATCGACAGAAAAAATTTCGACCTACCAAAATATCGAGGTAAAAATACAGAATGCCAGAATATCGACTGCCTATCTACAAACAGGTAAGTACAAGAATATCGACTCCAAAATATCGATTGTAAAAAATATAGACTGTCAAAATATCGAATTTTTTAAATGTCTTAAAATTAATTTAAAAGTAATATAATAATAAATATAATTAATTTAAACATACTTAAAAAAATTAAATAAATGTAAAATTAATAAATAATTAATGTAACTTTAAAATAAAAAAAAATTAAAAATTAAAAAAATTAATACATATATATATATCTATATATACATATAAAACCTATACAATATTTTTACTGTAGGATATTGAGAGGGTTAAATTTAATATAACCACTTCAGTGAGTGCAACAGAAGGGAAAACATTGGATAGCGTGGAGGTAAAAATTACTATTCCAACTCCAAAGAGCGCAACAGTAGGGAAAACGTTGGATAGCGTAGGGGTAAAAATTACCATTCCCACTCCAAAGAGTGCAACAGTAGGGAAAGCGTTGGATAGCGTAGGGGTCAAAATTACAGTTCCCACTCCAGTGTGTGCAACAGTAGGGAAAGCGTTAGATAGCGTAGGCGTAAAAATTACTATTCCCACTACAGTGAGTGCAACAGTAGGGAAAGCGTTGGATAGCGTAGGGGTAAAAATTACTATTCCAACTCCAGAGAGTGCAACAGTAGGGAAAGCGTTGGATAGTGGGAGGGTACAAATTACTATTCCCACTCCAGAGAGCGCAACAGTAGGGAAAGCGTTGGATAACGTAGGGGTAAAAATTACTATTCCCACTCCAGAGAGTGCAACAGTAGGGAAAGCGTTTGACAGTGGGAGGGTAAAAATTACTATTCCCACTCCAGAGAGTGCAACAGTAGGAAAAGCGTTGGATAGCGTAGGGGTAAAAATTACTATTCCCACTCCAGAGAGTGCAACAGTAGGGAAAACGTTGGATAGCGTAGGGGTAAAAATTACTATTCCCACTCCAGTGAGTACAACAGTAGGGAAAGTGTTAGATAGTGTAGGGGTAAAATTTACTATTCCAACTCCAGAGAGTGCAACAGTAGGGAAAGCTTCTGATAGTGGGAGGGTAAAAATAACTATTCCCACTCCAAAGAACGCAACAGTAAGGAAATCGTTGGATAGCGTATGGGTAAAAATTACTATTCCCACTCCAGAGAGCGCAACTGTATGGAAAGCATTGGATACTGTAGGGGTAAAAATTACTATTCCCCCTCCAGAGAGTGCAACAGTAGGGAAAGCGTTGGATAGTGGGAGGGTAAAAATTACTATTTCCACTCCAGAGAGTGCAACAGTAGGGAAAGCGTTGGATAGCGTAGGGGTAAAAATTACTATTCCCACTCCAGTGAGTGCAACAGTAGGGAATTTGTTGGATAGCGTATGGGTAAAAATTACTATACCCGCAACAGTAGGGAAAACGTTGGATAGCGTAGGGGTAAAAATTACTATTCCCACTCCAGAGAGTGCAACAGTAGGGAAAACATTGGATAGCGTAAGGGTAAAAATTACTATTCCCACTCCAGTGAGTGCAACAGTAGGGAGAACGTTGGATAGCGTAGGGATAAAAATTACTATTCCAACTCCAGAGAGTGCAACAGTAGGGAAAGCGTTGTATAGTGGGAGGGTAAAAATTGCTATTCCCACTCCAGGGAGTGCAACAGTAGGGAAAGCGTTGGATAGTGGGAGGGTAAAAATTACTATTCCCACTCCAGAGAGTGCAACAGTACGGGAAGCGTTGGATAGTGGGAGGGTAAAAATTACTATTCCCACTCCAGAGAGTGCAACAGTAGGGAAAGCGTTGGATAGTGGGAGGGTAAAAATTACTATTCCCACTCCAGAGAGTGCAACAGTGGGGAAAGCGTTGGATAGTGGGAGGGTCAACATTACTATTCCCACTCCAGAGAGTGCAACAGTAGGAAAGCGTTGGATAGCATAGGGGTAAAAATTACTATTCCCACTCCAGAGAGTGCAACAGTAGGAAAAGCGTTGGATAGCATAGGGGTCAAAATTACTATTCCCACTCCAGAGAGTGCAACGTTAGGGAAAGTGTTGGATAGTGTAGGGGTAAAAATTACTATTCCTACTCCAAAGAGTACAACAGTAGGGTAAGCGTTGGATAGCATAGAATTTAAAATTACTATTCCCATTCCAGTGAGTGCAACAGTAGAGAAAGCGTTGGATAGCGTAGGAGTAAAAATTACTAATCCCACTCCAGAGAGTGCAACAGTAGGGAAAGCGTTGGATAGCGTAGGGGTAAAAATTACTATTCCCACTCCAGTGAGTGCAACAGTAGGGAATTTGTTGGATAGCGTATGGGTAAAAATTACTATACCCGCAACAGTAGGGAAAACGTTGGATAGCGTAGGGGTAAAAATTACTATTCCCACTCCAGAGAGTGCAACAGTAGGGAAAACATTGGATAGCGTAGGGGTAAAAATTACTATTCCCACTCCAGTGAGTGCAACAGTAGGGAGAACGTTGGATAGCGTAGGGGTAAAAATTACTATTCCAACTCCAGAGAGTGCAACAGTAGGGAAAGCGTTGTATAGTGGGAGGGTAAAAATTGCTATTCCCACTCCAGAGAGTGCAACAGTAGGGAAAGCGTTGGATAGTGGGAGGGTAAAAATTACTATTCCCACTCCAGAGAGTGCAACAGTACGGGAAGCGTTGGATAGTGGGAGGGTAAAAATTACTATTCCCACTCCAGAGAGTGCAACAGTAGGGAAAGCGTTGGATAGTGGGAGGGTAAAAATTACTATTCCCACTCTAGAGAGTGCAACAGTGGGGAAAGCGTTGGATAGTGGGAGGGTCAACATTACTATTCCCACTCCAGAGATTGCAACAGTAGGAAAGCATTGGATAGCATAGGGGTAAAAATTACTATTCCCACTCCAGAGAGTGCAACAGTAGGAAAAGCGTTGGATAGCATAGGGGTCAAAATTACTATTCCCACTCCAGAGAGTGCAACGTTAGGGAAAGTGTTGGATAGTGTAGGAGTAAAAATTACTATTCCCACTCCAAAGAGTACAACAGTAGGGTAAGCGTTGGATAGCATAGAATTTAAAATTACTATTCCCATTCCAGTGAGTGCAACAGTAGAGAAAGCGTTGGATAGCGTAGGAGTAAAAATTACTAATCCCACTCCAGAGAGTGCAACAGTAGGGTAAGCGTTGGATAGTGTAGGGGAAAAAATTACTATTCCCACTCCAGTGAGTGCAACAGTAGGGTAAGTAAATACTTCATATATATTTAAAAATAAAATAAATATTAATACCAATTACAAATTAATTAAAATTATTTCCCAATTTAAGATATTATAATAATTATTCAATTTAAAATAATAAAATCAATTTAATTACTTAAAAAGAATTACCTATTAATACAAAATATTTACAAATAACAATAAATTATGAAAACATTTAAAAATAAATAACAATTAATTCAAAATAAATACCAATTTATATATTAATAAATTTAATTAATTACAATTAAATGACTTCCCACTCAATTTCCCTATAAACCCACAATCCACTACAAAAATGAAATACATAAAATTAACATAAAAATTAATTACCAATTAAAATTAAATAATAACCAATTACAAATTAAATTACAATTAAATCTAAATGAATACCAATTAAAAAGAAATTATTTAATTATTTATAATTAAATTACTTTCCACCCTATTCCCCTATAAACCCACAACCCACTCCAGAAAAGAAATGAATAAAATTAACATAATTATCAAATAATAAAAATTAATTACCAATTATAGTTTAATTAATTGCAAATTAAAAAATATGTGAAAATTAATTGTAAATAAATACAAATAAATTATTATATTTATTGAATTATAATTAAATTACTTCCCACGCTATTCCCCTATAAACCCACAACCCACTCCAGAAAATAGATAAATCAAATTCACATAATTATCAACTAATCAATTAATAAAATTTAATTACCAATTATATTTTAATTAATTGCCAATTAATAATTAATTAACAATTAAATGTACATAAATACCAATAAATTAAAATATTTAATTAATTTTAATTAAATTACTTCCCGCCCTATTCCCCTATAAACCCACAACCCGCTCCAGAAAATAAATAAATAAAATTCACATAATTATCAATTAATAAAAATTAATTACCAATTATATTTTAATTAACTGCCAAATAATAATTAGTTAACAATTAATTGTACATAAATACCAATAAATTAAAATATTTAATTAATTATAATAAATTACTTCCCACCCTATTCCCCTATAAACCCACAACCCGCTCCAGAATTATATTACGCAAAAATAAATACCATAAATTGACTTAGTTACTTACCTAAAATTCGATATTTTTTTTTGTCTATATTCTATCAATCTATATTTTTGTTGTCTATATTCTGTCCCTCGATACTTTTTGTTGTCTATATTCTGTCGCACGATATTTCTGTTGTCTATATTCTGTCCAGTCGATATTCTGTCCATTCTATATTTTTGATTCGATATTATTGTCTTTCTATTCGATATTTTTGTAGTCTATATTCTGTTTTATCTATATTCTGTCTACTCGATATTTTAAACTCGATATTTAACTACCTCGATATTTTTGTTGTCGATATTATGTCTGTATACCAAAGAAAATCACATTTCCACTTAAAAACACAATCAAAATTTAAAAAAAAATACAAACATCAAATGGAAATTCCACAAATAGAGGAACATCTATAAACATGTTACATGTCGAGAGCAGTTTCGGATATCATCAATGATCACTGTGGGAATCCAACCATACTAAGCAATCTTGAGTCTTTTACACAAATTAGAATATAATACATGGAAATCATTAGCCAACGATATTCCGACGCCGATCTACAGAAGAAATATATTTATAAACCATTAGGCAAATGTATTCATCTTTTAAAAGCTGGAGATAGTACAAAGCAGCCCAACATTTTCTTATATTTAGGGATTTTAAAAGTGGTTTTAAAAAAGCACATCTTTGGTTAATATAAAGTTTACAAAAAAACATAAAACGCAGTGTACTCTGGGCCGATTCTGAATCACAAGTGCATAAATCCAGTTTGGCTTCAGTATATACATTTCGAGTATATGAAACCAAAAAATGGGAGATGCCAAACCTGAACCCGATAAGATAATACAATTTAGCATGACTAAAATAAAAGGAAAGATAAAGCTCGGTGCCAGGGGAACAAACTCGAAGTGAGTGCTCAACAACTCTTTTTTTGTCCAATTCCCGGGTGTCTCTTGTCAAATAGGAGTAAGCTAAAAATTCTCTTTTCAGCTTTGCTCTTAATATTTTGGCGATATTTCCGGGGTTGTCGAAACAATCTGACAATCCCAATTTCTCCATCTGAGCTTTAAAGTAGGAGATCCATGGGATTTTGTTCACCCACTGCACTTTTAAACAGTCTGTAATGATGGTTAAGGACTGCTATTTCTTTTACACAAATAGTGTGCCACAATAACAAAGGGGCTACTGGTATACGAAAGGACAGAGGGATCACGCCGAGTTCCCCGTGGCAAATAGTGGCTGCAGTACCTGTTTAAAAACGTGTTCTCGGCCCTCGGTAGGCCTTCAATCAATCAATCAAAGCATTTATATAGCGCACTACTCACCCGGAGGGTTTCAAGGCACTGGGGAGGGAGGGGTCCGCTACTGCTCGAACAGCCAGGTCTTGAGTTGCTTCCTGAAGGCGAAGTGATCCTGGGTCAGGCGGAGGTGGGTCGGGAGGGAGTTCCAAGTCTTGGCGGCCAGGTAGGAGAAGGACCTTCCTTCTGTTGTGGCTCTTCGGATGCGGGGGACGGCGGCGAGGGCGTGGCTGGTCGATCGGAGCTGGCGGGTGGGAGTGTAGAAGTTGTGGCGGCTGTTGAGGTATCTTGGGCCTTGGTTGTGTAGGGCTTTGTGAGCGTGGGTGAGGAGACGGAAGGTGATTCTCTTGTTGACTGGGAGCCAGTGCAGGTCTCTCAGGTGTCCGGAGATGTGGCTGTGTCGGGGGATGTCGAGGATGAGTCTTGCTGAGGCGTTCTGGATCCGCTGGAGTCTCTTCTGGAGCTTGGCGGTGGTTCCGGCGTAGAGGGCGTTGCCGTAGTCCAGTCGGCTGGTGACGAGGGCCTGGGTGACCGTCTTCCTGGTCTCGGTGGGGATCCACCGGAAGATCTTGCGTAGCATGCGCAGGATATTGAAGCAAGACGAGGAGACGGCGTTGACTTGTCTGGTCATGGAGAGGGAGGAGTCCAGGATGAAGCCTAGCTTGCGTGCGTGGTCTGTCGGTTTGGGTGCGCTGCCCAGGGCGGGGGGCCACCAGGAGTCGTCCCAGGCGGAGGGAGAGGAGCCCAGGATGAGAACTTCCGTCTTGTCTGTGTTCAGTTTCAGGCGGCTGGTCGTCATCCACTCAGCTACGTCTTTCATCCCTTCGTGTAGGTTGGCTCTGGCGGTGGCGGGGTCGTTGGTGAGGGAGAGGATCAGCTGAGTGTCGTCGGCGTAGGAGATGATGTTGAGGTTGTGTTGGCGTGCGATGGCCGCAAGGGGGCCCATGTAGACATTGAAGAGGGTGGGGCTGAGCGAGGAGCCCTGAGGGACGCCGCAGATGACTTCGGTGGCTTCTGATCTGAACGGGGGAAGGCGGACTCTCTGTGTCCTTCCGGCGAGGAAGGAGATGATCCACTCCAGTGCCTTCTCCTGGATACCGACGTTGCTGAGGCGCTGCACTAGGGTGCGGTGGCAGACAGTGTCAAATGCCGCGGAGAGGTCCAGGAGGATGAGGGCCGCTGTTTCTCTGTTGTCGATCAGGGCTCGGATGTCATCGGTGGCAGCGATGAGGGCGGTCTCGGTGCTGTGGTTGGCCCGGAAGCCAGACTGCGAGAGGTCGAGGGATCCATTCGTCACGAGGAAGGCGGCCAGCTGCTTGTTGACGGTCTTCTCGATGACTTTGTCCGGAAACGGGAGGAGCGAGATGGGGCGGTAGTTTTTGAGTTCGGTGGGGTCCGCTGATGGTTTCTTAAGTAGAGCGCTGAGTTTGGCCTGCTTCCAGCTCTCAGGGAAGGTAGCGGTCTCGAAGGAGGTGTTGATGATGTCCCGCAGCTGGGGTGCGATGACAGCGTCGGCCTTGTTGAAGACGTGGTGGGGGCAGGGGTCGGTTGGAGATCCGGAGTGGATGGTGTTCATCGTGCGGATGGTGTCTTCGGTGCTGATCGGGGTCCAGGCGCGTAGGGTGGTGGTGGGGAGCGTAGGTGCGGTCGTGGGGAGCGTTGGTTGTGTGCTGAAGCTGTTGTGAATGTCAGCGATTTTGTTGTGGAAGTAGGAGGCGAGGGAGTTGCAGAGGTCTTGAGATGGGGTGATGTCGTTGTTTCCGGCGTTGGGGTTGGAGAGCTTTTTAACGATGTTGAAGAGTTCCTTGCTGTTGTGTGCGTTGTTGTCCAGTCGTTCCTTGAATACAGTTTTCTTGGTGGCGTGGATCAGTTGATGGTGTTTTCGGGTGGCGCGCATGAGGGTGGTCATGTTGTCTGGTGTAGGGTCTCTGCGCCATGTTCTCTCGAGGGCTCGGCAGTTCTTCTTGGAGCTCTTGAGTTCGTCGGTGAACAAAGGTGCTTTCTTGCTGCCGGGTCTGCTAGGCGGGGTCCTCAGTGGGGCGAGGTCGTCTGTGCAGCTGCTGATCCACTTTGTGAGGTTGTCTGCGGCCTGGTTGGGGTTCGTTGAGCTGGTGGGGGGGTGCTGGCTCAGGGATGCGGCGAGCTGGTCGGCTGTGATCTTGTTCCAGCTTCTGCGTGCAACCTGTTGCTGGTGGTGGTGGACCGTTGTTCTTTTGAAGCTGAAGTGGATGCAGCTGTTGTCCATCCAGTGAAGTCCGGTGGCGTGGCTGAAGACGATGTTCTTGCTGGATGAGAAGACGGGGTCGAGTGTGTGTCCGGCGTAGTGGGTGGGGGTGGTCACCAGCTGCTTGAGACCGAGGTTGGCGAGGTTGTCCAGCAGGGTGGTGGTGTTGCGGTCGTTGTTGTTCTCCAGGTGGAAGTTGAGGTCCCCGAGGAGGATGTAGTCAGCGGAGGGGAGGGCGTGCGGGGTGATGAAGTCGGCGATGTCTTTGCTGAATTGTGTGGGGTCCCGGGGGTCTGTAGATGAGGGTGCCTCTGAGGGTGGTCTTCGGGTCGGTGTGGATCTGGAAGTGCAGGTGTTCGGCGGTTGTCAGTGTGTCGTCGGTGTTGGTCGTGATGCGGATGGTGTTCCTGTGGATGATGGCGATGCCTCCTCCGGTCTGGTTGCCGCGGTCCCTCCGGGTGATCTTGTATCCGTCCGGGATGGCGATGTCGGGTGCTGAGGAGGCGTTCATCCAGGTTTCCGTGAGGAAGGCGACGTCTGGGGATGTGGTGTCGAGGAGGTTCCAGAGTTCGACGGTGTGTCTGTGGACGGAGCGAGTGTTGAGCAGGATGCACTTCAGGTGGTTGCTGCTGGTGCTCGGCTTGGCGGGTGCGGTGCAGGTCCGGATGCAGGTGAACTTGCAGGAGTGGCAGCTGAAGGGTCCGTGGGTTCGTCTCGGGGTGGCACGGTAGCATCCCAGGATTCGGCCGGTGTTGAGTGCGTTGAGGTCGGTGGTGTTGTAGGTCCGGCGGGGGGGCTGGCGTCTGCGGGAGCCAGGGGTTCTGGCGCTGGGCGCGGGCCAGGCGCGGACGCACAATCGGCGCGCCCGCTGCGCGTCAACGCTGCACGTTTGCCACTCTGCCATATGTGGAGAGTGGGGGGCAGAGCGAGGGAGGAGCAGCTGGGAGGCGGGACCGGGGCGGCAAATGGGAAGGGAGAGAGAGGGAAGGGGGCGGGACCGCAGGGGGGCAGCAGCAGGGAGCGGGCGGGAAACGCAACCGGGGCTGGGCGGGAAAAGGTACAGAGCAAAGAAACTACGAGCAGAGGGCAATGCAGAGGGAGAAACGAAGACAATACAACGGGGAAAAAATGAAGAGAATACAGCGGGGAACAAAGCAGATAAAGCAGACACAAGCGCTAGCAGTTACCACAGCGCAGCGGAGGAACTACAGCTGCAGCAGTCAGGAGCACAGCTGCGGGCAGCGGCGGCACTCGGCAGGAACGGGGGCAGCCTGGGCTCACTCGCAGAGAGTGCGCGCGGTGCGTGGGGTGACCAGCCCAGAGGGTCAGAGGTCACCATTACATGAACCCCAGACCACAGCACCATACAGAGGAATCGCACAGGCACTTGCTTTATAAATTTCAATGGTTGCTTTGATGGGACGGGAGCCTAGTTTTTTAGTACATCTAAAATTGGCCTCCAGACTTTGATTAAAACCCCTGATCCTTGCTGTAAGAAAGTGGCTCTGTATATACTGCTCCAAAGTAAGGTACAGTGTGCACAGAGTCCATAGTCGCCAGAGGTTTGGCAGAGGTTAAAGTTAGATATAACCTTACTCTCTAAAGTGGTAGCTTGGTCGCGCAGTAAGGCAGTATCAGAGGACAGTGTAAAGCATTTGTTGTATACACTCAGTCAGCAAATGGTCTCACACTCTCAAGAACTGAACTCTAGGCCAATTGTTTTGTATATAGATATATATTTATGTTTTATTTTAGAACCACAAGTAGGTATAAAAATACTTTCTCAGAATGAGGTGCTACAGTTGAATAATTTCAATTAGCAATAGACTTTTCAATGCGATAGATACAGTTGTTGCAATCTGCAACACAATCTTAACACAATAATAACATTGAGCTCAATGGGAATTTTAAGTAAATGCAATTTCAATTACTTTGCGTATGTTTTTCTTACTCAGGGCTGGATCCTAGATTCAGCCCTGGTGCATCTCCTGTAAACAGTTGAAAGAAATCGTTTTTGTTACACAGGCGATTTTTTAGGAATATTTGTATGTTTCAAAAATCGACACTTAGAAGAATTTCTGGCAAAAGCCAGGCGATGTTATCCTATGGAGAAAAATCAGGTTATCGGAAAATCACAGTTGTAATTACTTTTTAGGGTCAGTGCTGGGCACAAAGATCCAGCCCTGGGATCTCTCCTGGTAACAGGTGAGTAATTTCGATTTCGTTGATCGGAGGATTTTTAAGGAATATTTCAGAATTTCAAAACTCGACACAAGAATTTCCAAGTGAAACCAGCCAATGTTACCTTATGGAGAAAATGCAAGTTATCGGTTTTCGGGTAAGTACTCGACTGGCAGAGTTATGGTTCTGGGGTTAGACTCAGGGGTCTCCCAGGGTCAGGTAGGTATATGTGTTACACCCTCAGCGGCACAGGGGCAGCTGGGTGCAGAGAGAGTAGGCCCAATGTTAGCCTATGGCGGGCAGGGGGCCTTTGGTTGGTGGCTGCTAGCAGGCAGGCCACACAGCTGTGGGAACGGAGCTCCTGGTCACTTACACAGGGCAAGTGGGGTAGTAAAATAGAATAGATGCGGCACTCCCGGTGGCACTCGGGCGGCTGGGTGTAGGGTGCTTTTCGGCCCTCGGGCACTCAATGTATTTCAATGGGAAAGCTGCAAGATGAACAAAGCAGGCTCGGGGACCGAGATTCTTCAGGTGCGACCACCACTTCGAGAGGTAAGTTGGGAAGCTGTAGGTTAGGTAGGCAACCAAGAGTTGGTCACAGTGGGCCGCAAGGCGCAGGGTGCAGGGGTGTCTTTTGGTGTCGGGAAATCTTACCCTCTGCTGGTCGCGGTTAGAGGGGTCCCTGGTTGTGAGGCTGCAGGCGTCGCCAGGAGCGTCGAGGAGGTTCCTTGGGTGCTGGATTCTTGGTCACAGTCGCCGGGGGACGTACTCGTTGTTTTTGTTCACTCAGGCACAGGCCGGGCTTGGCAGGTGCAGAGTGTGCTGGATTCGCGTTTCCTGGCTGGCACCAGGGGTTGTTGCTGTTTGAGCAGAACCACTGCTCGTGGGAGTCCCAGTCTTTGGATGAGCAAGGCAGTCAGGTCCTCCGGAGTTTTTGAGGTTGCTGATCACAAGAGACGCCAGGATTTAGCAGGAGCAGGTTCGAGGGTCGACAGGCCTATAGGGCTGGGGCCAAGTCCGTTGGTGTGGTCCTCTTGTTAGACCCTTCCCTGGAGTGAGTACACCCCCTATCCTGCCACTCTCCAGTGGGAGGGGGGCAGGAGCCTGTCTCTGATTGGGTAGGGCTCCCCATCCTCAAGATGGCGAGAGCCTGGAGTTGTGCTTCACCTTGCCTCCCCACCTGAGGTTTGGGGTTGGTAGAGGCTGGCACACCCCCTTTCCTGACTTTGGTCTTCCCGCCTGTCTTCCCGCCAGAGTGGGGGTCAGAACCAGTGGGGACCAGTTACTGAGTACCTCAAGTGGCCTGGAGAAGCTCACAAAGGCAGCATGCCTTTGAAGCTTCCCCTGCCCATCCTGGGGGAGGAGGCTTAGCACCTCCCCCCAGAATGTGCATTGCTGCAGGCCCACTAGAGCGGATGGCTCTCTACCCAGGGGGCCAGCAACCTGTCTGCTGAGTGGCAGCCTAGGCAGTCTCTCTGCCAGGACACGGGTTGGGGGTTAGTTTCAGGGGGCAACTCTAATTTGCCCTCTGTCGTTCATTTTACATTAAATCCCACACTGGCATCAGTGTGGGTTTAATGTGCTGAGAAGTTTGATACCAAACCTCTCAGTCTTCAGTGTAGCCATTATGGTGCTGTGGAGTTCATAATGACAACCTCCCAGCACCAAATACTCTTAATGGCAGCACTGCACTTACAGTGCCCAGGAATGGACCTGGGTACTGTAGGGATATAGGGCTCATGCACCTGTACCCACACCACTGGCATAGTGCACCCAGCTAGAGGGGTGACTGAAATATGCCAGGGCAGTGAGTTTGTGGGCATGGCACACAGGGATATGTGCCATGTTGACTCTCTGTTTTGTTCTGCACCAAGACACTCAGCCTTCAGTGTGTGTGTGTGTCAGGGTACAGGGCCTCTAAGGGTGGCACAGTAAGAGCTGCAACCCTTAGGGGCCTTCTCTGGTCACAGTGTCCTGGGTCTGCCAGAGCCTCCCTCTCTACACCCAGTCAAAATCAGATGTCAAGTCCATTAACCCTAAGTGAAGGGAAACAGGGGGGCGGAGCTAGCCGCGAAGCGAGATGGCCGCCGCTTGAGCGAGCTCCTCGCCCGAGCCCCGATTATCCTTTCAAAAACTATCTTTTCCTCCTACCTGACCCCGCAGAATCACGAGCTGTGAGCCGTGGGTGACCCAGAGACACTGCCGACTGTCCAAATCCCGCAGCAGATCGGAGCCGCAGAACCCTGGATCTGGGCCTCTGGGTTGGGAGGCCTACTGGTGCTGCCGCGGGACTGGAGCCCCATCCTCGCGTGAGCAGAGACCCGGGGCGCGGGCTGTGCACGGCGGCCGCGCTGAGTGGTGCGCCTCGCCTGCTGGGCCCAGAAACCTGAGCGGAGCGACCGGAGGCCGTGGAGCAGATCGCGAGCCTCGGGGGGGAGGGGGTGGGGGGGCTGATGTCCTGCCCGGAGGGTGGCCCCGGTGAGCGAGACCGAACCGGGGCCATGAGAGACTCGATCCGACAATGGTGAGGTAGGCCCGCAGTTGAAGGGATGGCTCTGGGAGCTGGGGCAGCAGGACGCGGCGCTCCCTCCCGTCCTCCTTCCTCCCCCGTCTCTGCAGCGTACCCCGGAGAGAGCCACATCGGCGCTGGACTTGCTCCCCCTGAACCAGCGTGGCGATTGCGGCCCCCGTGCGCGCCAGACACACTGACCGGGAAGCGCATGACAGGAAGGCCACACAATTGAGGGGTGGAAGGCCGGAGGGCACCGGCGGCCGCCTACACTGACGCCATCTGCCTAGCTGCCACTGCTGAAGAGAACAGGGAGGTTGTGGCGGCTGCGGCGCTGCCATCCCGTGGCGCTACAGGACCACAGAGAGGGGAACCACGCTTGCAGTGCAACACTTGTTATTGCCTGGCACAGCGATGGAACCAAGCTGACTTCAAATGCGGCTGCAGAGGGTTTGGCGTGGATCCTGGCGCGGTGCGCAGAGGGCCGTTAACACACACTGGGAGGGAGTGGCACGCACATGTGCATACCGGCGTGGAGACAGGGACTGAGCGGCACTGCTCTAACGCTATATCATTGCACTACCCTCATGCTGAAGTTGACGCCCTGGTCATACAGACCTCACTCACGAACATTGATGGGAAGATAGACTCCTTAACATATAGAGTGGATAGAATGTCCGAACGCCTAGATAAACATGTGGAGCGCCTAGACATGGCTGAGCGACGGATCTCCGAGGCCGAAGACTCCCAGACACAAGTGGAAACGAAGCAAACAAGGATGGAGAAATAACTGCTGATGATGGCATCTAAGACAGAGGATTTGGAGGCCAGGTCCAGGAGGAGTAACATACGCTTGATGGGTGTTTCCGAGACAACCAACACAGGCCCAATGGAACACTATGTAGAGAACCTACTCGCCACCATGCTAGGCCGGGACACCTTCTCAGAAGTTTTCATCGTAGAAAGGGCGCATTGGACATTGGCGCCAAAACCACCAACTGGTTCTAGGCCGCGGCCCATTGTAGCTCAAATACTTAATTATAGAGACCGGGATGCGGCGATACGGAAAGCCAGAGAACTAGGTACACTCACTCATGAGGGGATGAGCATTTCCATATATCCGGACTTCACCTCAGAGGTGCAAGAGGCACGGAAAAAGTTCCTGGACGCAAAGAAAAAACTGCGGGAGCTCCAAATACCCTACGCAATGTTATACCCTGCACGGCTCAAAATCACAACTGAGGGTAAATCGAGAATATTTAATGACGCAGAGGAGGTGCAGACATTCTTGAAGCAAAAGGAGAAGCAAAGTATTAGGAGAAGATCACCAAGAAGCATACATGGGGATCCCCCCACACTGTCCGACGTGAAATAGTTTGTATTTGTGTTGCATGGGGGCTGGGGGAAGGTGGAGGGCTGACGGTACGCCACAAGAGCCCACAGAAACTGGACACTAGCACCGGTGCTATGGGACTGCAGCGGCCAACGTATCCAGATAAGTGACTATTTAATATATCCTTCCTGTGCTTGGACTGCTGCATACAAAAATAGTGGGACTGATGTTAGCACTGCTCTGTTGTTCTATGCTGTTGCCCTGTGGCTTTTGCTAAAATGTTCGGGAACAATGGGGGAGTTAATATTGTGATGTACAGGGCTTAGACTCATGTAACGTTGGTTACAGGAAATGGGTAGGCAGCTCTGACCCCCACGCGTGAATCGCACAGTTTTTTGATTTCTTTATTTTCTTGTTCTTTCCTATTAAGTTGAATGTGGGACAAGATAAGGAACGTTTTGAGGGATGTCTCCACTGGTTTTGGGGCAGTGGAGTGGGTGGGGGTGGGGGGAGGGATACCAAAAACTCTGGCTGGCAGATTGCAGGCTGGCACATCTCTGATTGATATACTCCGACGGCAAACGCATGGGGGGTTGACACTATACAAGACTGCGCACGATGGGTGGCCCCTATAAAGATTGCAGGCCTCTGAACCTCCTCATGTGGAACGAACGGGGCCTGCATAACCCACAGAAAATACACAGGTTGATAGCATACTTAGACAAACACAAAATAGACGTAGCCTGCCTGCAGGAAACACACCTCACCGACACTCGGGAACAATATATCGGAAAACGGTGGGCCTCGTTTAGGCTGGCATCCTCCTATTCGTCCTATGCCAGGGGGGTTCTCATATGGGTAAAACGCACTGTCCTCTTCACTCACCTCAAGTCACTTCGAGATGACCAGGGGCGCTATGTTATACTACACGGTGACTACGGAGGCTCTGTATTGACCATAGTGAATGTATATGGCCCGAACATAGACGACCCTGACTTTTACACTAAACTCTGGTCGACTTTGAGGGAGATGCAACCAGGCACCATAATCTGGGGAGGGGACTTTAACACTTGTCTAGACCCAGCATTAGATTGGTCGACAGGCCTGGACAGATACGGCAAGCGCTTGGCAAGGGTGCTGCGGGGGGGGATGTTTGAATGGAATATGCTGGATGTGTGGAGGCAGAGGAATCCGGATAAACTGGAGGGAACATGTTTTTCGTCCACACACCTCACATGGTCTAGACTTAACTACTGGTTAGTAACTTAAGACGCTTGCACTTGGACTACAGAGGTGGCGCACATGCCTAAGACAATGTCAGATCACGCACCAGTCGTGCTCAAACTAGATGTACCAACGCATACACCAAGACAGTTCACCTGGAGACTGAAACACACCGCACTACAGGATCAGGTGTTGAGAGAGGGGCTAAGACAGGCCATAGTGAGCTTCTTCGAGCACAACACAAGCTCTGTTCAAAGCGCGAATACTCTGTGGGAAGCATTCAATGTGACCATATGAGGCCACTGCATTAGCACCCATGTGAGGATTTTGAGGGACATCCAGAACCAATTGGAGAAAATCGAAAGTGACATAGAGGTATTGGAGCTAAGGTTCGAGGAGGGCCCAGCAGACTCTATCCTAGCCGAGATATGACAACATATTGATAGATACAATGAATTTGCTGCGGACGAAGTAAAATACCTCTCACGCAAGTACGGTGTGTAATTATGGTGAGGGTGGTAGGCCTGGAAGGGCTCTATCATTCAAAATTAAGCCTTCATGCACCATGACACACATCATCGAATTAAAAACTGCGCAGAATACACATGTATATGACACGCCGTCTATATTGACTTGCTTCACTGACTTTTATGCTCAGTTATACACAGCGCGAGCAACACCCCCCACCTCGGATATTTGGCAATACCTAGTTGATATCGGGCTAGCCTGGCTGTCCGATGCACATAGAAAATATTTCTGTCTCTCAATCTCCAAAGATGAAATAATTGAGGCTTTCAACTCACTGCCCAATAACAAGGCCCCTGGCCTGGACGGACTCCCGGGTGAGTTTTATAAAGAATACCGGGACATACTGGTCTCCCACTTTGCAGAAATGCTCGAAGATGCGTACAGTGAGGGCACTGTTAGACGGGGACCCGGAGGGTCGGCCGAGGACAGGGGGAGAGGCCTCCGGTGAGGGCCGTCTCCAGCGATTGTACAGACAAGTAACTTCCCCCCCCCACAGATGGACACCACACAAGGATGAGATCTACACACTTTATATAAGGTTCTTGAGGCAAGGTTATCAACGATACAGTGGGGTCAGGACACGAGGATCCTCCCAATTCTAGTCTCTGTAGGGGAGAGGGTAGCGGGACAGTCTTGGTACCGGTCCGGTACAGGGGTGGCAAGAAGGAGCTCACAATCCTCGAGCTTAGGGGTCTGCAAGGTCGGGCCGCGGCAGCGCCAGCAGGCAAGAGCGATGGTTCACAAGGATGGGCCGCGGCAGCGCCAGCAGGTCCCGACGAAGGTGTAGGTTGCAGAAGGCCGCGGCAGCGCCAGCAGGCAAGAGCGATGGTTCACAAGGATGGGCCGCAGCAGCGCCAGCAGGTCCCGACGAAGGTGTAGGTTGCAGAGGGCCGCGGCAGCGCCAGCAGGCAAGAGCGATGGTTCACGAGGATGGGCCGCGGCAGCGCCAGCAGGTCCCGACGACGGTGTAGGTTGCAGAGGGCGGCGGCAGCGCCAGCAGGCAAGAGCGATGGTTCACAAGGCAGGGCTGCGGCAGCGCCAGCAGTCCGTCAAGGATGAGTTCTTCAAGGTGTCTCTCGACTCCAGGATACAACTGCCTTCCTGCTCTGGAGCTGCCCCAGTTATAGGTCTGGCCTCCTTTGATGTCCGGACCCTCGCGCTTGGAGGTCGGGAGGTCCGAGATGAGGGAGTCCAGACACCCAGCAGGGGGGTGGAGCCAGCGCCCGGGGAGACCGGGGGCGATCGGCACCTGGCGGGGGAGAGCCATCGACACCTCTCTCTCCCATTGACCTGCCACGTGGTCTCTTCACCTCCTGGGTGGATGGTGGTGCCTCGATGTCGGGGCCCGGCCAGGCCCAGGGTTGGGGTCGAGCTGTCTTGAGGGCCCACACCACTGCGAAGGCCTCCCGCTGGATGGTGCTCCAGCGCTGTTCTCGGGCCAACAGGCGTCGGCTGATGAAGGCCACAGGCTGATCGACTCCCTCGGTGTTGAGTTGAGAGAGTACTGCCCCAATGCCATGATCTGAGGCGTCCGTCTGGACGATGAATTCCCGGCTGTAGTCGGGAGCCTGGAGCACGGGGGCGGTGCACATGGCGGCCTTCAACTTCTCGAAGGCCGCTTGACAGTCTGGAGTCCAGTTGACGGTTTTGGGGTTTTTCTTGGATGTGAGTTCTGTGAGGGGCCCCACAATGCTGCCATAGTCCTTCACAAACCGCCGGTAGTACCCGGTGAGCCCCAGGAAGGCCCGGACCTCGGTTTGGGTGACAGGAGGTTGCCAGGACTGGATGGCAGCGATCTTGAGCTGAAGGGGGGCCACCAGACCGCTCCCCACTTGGTGTCCGAGGTAGGTCACGGACCCCTGGCCAATCTGACATTTGCTGGCTTTGATGGTGAGGCCGGCCTGCTGGAGGGCGTGCAGGACTTCTCGGAGGTGGTGAAGGTGGTCCGCCCAGTGACGACTGTACACAGCGATGTCGTCCAGGTAGGCGGCGCTGAATTCTTCGAGGCCCGCCAGTACCTGGTTCACGAGTTGTTGGAAAGTAGCTGGAGCGTTTTTCATGCCAAACGGCATCACTTTGAAGTGGTAGTGGCCATCCGGGGTAGAGAAGGCGGATCGTTCTTGGGCCCTGGGGGTGAGGCCGATTTGCCAGTAGCCCGCTGTTAGATCGAAGATGCTCAGGTAGCGGGCAGCCCCCATGCGGTCAACCAGCTCATCCGCCCGGGGGATGGGGTGAGCGTCGGTTCGGGTAACAGCGTTCAGGCCCCGATAGTCTACACAGAACCGGAGCTCGGGGGTAACGCCCGGGGCGGCAGCCTTGGGGACCAGTACGACTGGGCTGGCCCAGGGGCTGTCGGATGGCTCGATCACTCCTAGGGCCAGCATTTTGGAGACTTCGTCCTGGATGCAGGTGCGCACCCGATCTGGCACTCGGTACGCTCTGTGTCGAATAGGTGGACTATCCCCAGTGTCCACGTCGTGAAGGCACCAGGGGGTGACCCCTGGGGTGAGGGAGAACAGGTTCGCAAACTGTAGCAGTAGAGCCCGACAGTCTTGGCGTTGTTCTGGGGACAAGGCATCGGAGAGTCTGACCCCTTTCACTGAGCCATCTTTTTCACGGGTCCTCAGTAGGTCAGGGAGGGGCTCGGAGTCTTCTTCCGTCCCACTATCTGTTGCCATCAGTAGGCTGAGTTCCGAGCGTACGAAGTGGGGTTTGAGTCTGTTGGCGTGGAGGACTCGCAGGGGGTTCCGGGAGGACTCCATGTCTATTAGGTAGGTGACAGGGCCCTTGCGCTCTATCACCTTGAAGGGTCCTGTCCATTTGTCCTGCAGGGCACAGGGTTCGACTGGAGACATCACCCAGACTTGCTGGCCTGGTTCGAACTCGATGGAGGAGGCATGCTGATCGTACCATTTCTTCATGTCCTCCTGACTGGCCTCAAGGTTGGCTTTGGCGAGTTCCCTGAATCGCCGGGTCTGGTTGCGTAGGGTCAGGAGATACTTATATACGTCCAGAGGGGTCTTCTGGGGGGCCATCTCCCATCCTTCCTTGACCAGGCTGAGGGGGCCCCGGACGGGGTGTCCGTACAGGAGCTCGAAGGGACTGAAGCCGAGGGATTTCTGAGGAACTTCTCGATAGGCGAAGAGGAGGCACGGGAGCAGCACGTCCCATTGGCGACGTAGGGGTTCTTCCAGGCCCATGATCATTCCCTTGAGAGTGCGGTTAAACCGCTCGACTAGTCCGTTTCCTTGCGGGTGATAAGGGGTCGTGAACCGGTAGGTGACCCCGCACTGTTGCCAGAGAGATCTCATGTACTTCGAGATAAAGTTCGTGCCCCTATCGCTGACGACTTCCCGGGGGAAGCCCACTCGAGGGAAGATCCCCATTAAGGCTCGGCCTACCACGGGTGCTGTCACGGTCCGGAGAGGAATGGCCTCGGGATAGCGGGTGGCGTGATCCACCAGGACTAGGATGAACCGGTGCCCCTGGGCCGTTCGGGGGTCTAGGGGCCCCACAATGTCTATTCCCACCCGTTCGAACGGGGTGGTGATGACGGGAAAGGGTTGCAAGGGTGCCTTGATCTTTCGTCCGCTCTTCCCGCTGGCCTGGCAGGTGGGGCAGGCCCGGCAGTGGTTGGAGACATCATTTCGCATTTTGGGCCAGTAGAAATGGGTTACCAGGCGGTTGTATGTTTTGTCTTGCCCCAAGTGCCCAGCAAGGGGGACATCGTGTGCCAAGTTCAAAAGGAAGTCTCTGAAGCGGAGGGGCACCACCAGCACCCGACTGGCCCCCAGCTCAGCAATTCTTTGCTCACTGTAGAGCAGGTCATTGTCCCAATAAATCCAGTGAGCCCCTGCGGTGTCTCCTGCGCTCTGGGCGAGGGTTTGCTGCCGGAGTCCCTCGAGGGAGGGACAGGTCTTCTGCTCTTGTCGGAATTGTTCCTGGGTGGGACCACCCTCTTGACGCCACTGGGCCAGTTCGGGAAGGTCCTGGAGTTGAACGGGCCCTTCTTCGTTTTGCTCGGGGGGATGGGCGCTTAGGGCGTCTCCCTCCGGGACGATCGGGGGAGGAGGTTCTGGCCATTCGGGTTCTTCGGGACTGGAGATGGCGCAGGCGGCCATGGACCGGGTCGTTACGCAGGCCCATTCAGGGAGGCCCAACATCCCCAGGTGCTCTCTTCTTTCGACGGCGGCCCAGGGGGAACTTTCGAGATCGTTCCCCAGGAGGCAGTCCACTGGGGCATCATCACGGACAGTCACCTTCAGCATTCCGGACACTCCTCCCCACTCGAAGGGGACGCAGGCCATCCGACACAGGCTTTCTGAGTTGTCGGCTGACCGGACGGGGCAAAGTACGTTCGGCAGGATCTGCTCCGGGGTTACCAGATGACAGCGGACTGCCGTCACACTGGCCCCGGTGTCGCGTAGGGCTTCAGCCTGGCGCCCATTTATGTTGACCCACTGGCTGTATTTTCGCGTATTGGCGGGTAGGGGAGCCCGCGGAATCATGTCTCTTTCCCCTAGGCAGACCAGGGACATGGCGGCTGGTTCCCACTCGGGCTGGTCGGCCCCGTACTCTTCATCATCTTCTGGCGTTTGCTCTTCTCCCAGGGCGGCGGCAGCGACCTGGCGGGGCATAGGGTTCTGGTTCTTCGGGCAATTAGGGTCGTTGGCGTAGTGGCCGGGTCAGTGGCATCGGTGGCAGGTAACATTGGCTTGGAACCCTGGTCGCATCGGGAGGCTCCCTCTGCCGGCCGGGGGCGGGGCGTTGCTGGCGGGAGCCGCCGGGACGGTGTCTCTGCCCCGACCCTGGCCTCCTCCTCCCCCTGGGGGGCGATGGGGTCCTTGGTTGGTTCTGTTTGGTTCGCTGGGCCCGTTTCGGGCAACTCGGGTGCTTTCCCATCGGTCAGCCTCGGCGGCGAGTTGCCGAGGTTCAGTTAGTTTACTGTCGAGGAGGTGCTGCCTGAGCTCGACGAAGCAATTGTTGGAGAGGTGCTCCCACACAATAAGGTCAAAGAGTTGTTCGTAAGTGGTCACCTTGCTGCCCTTGATCCACCCCTCGAATGCTCTGCTGAAAAAGTTCACGTATTCCACCCAAGTTGTACCCGGGATCCGTTTGCAGTCGCGGAACCGCTGGTGGTACATCTCGGGCGTGAGTCCATATCGAGTGAGGAGGGCGGCTTTCATGTGGTCGTAGGAGGTCATCTGATGGTCCGGGAGTTGCAGTAGGGCGTCTTCGTTGACAAACCTCCCCCATAACCCGGCTCCCCAGTCGCTTCGGGGAATCCGGTGGGAGGTCATGGCTACCTCATAGGCTTTGAACCATTGCTGGATATCGTCGTTCCGGTAATATTCTCTGACGACATCCTTGGGGATGTGGACTTTAGGGTCTGTAGTGGCAGGAGTGTTCGGGCGCTCGGGCACCCCGAGCTCTTTGTTCTGTTTCCGAAGCTCTATTTCTTTTAGGTTGCGCTCATGTTCGTAGGCTAGCTTTTTCTCTTCTAACTCCCTCTGTCTTTTTTTCTCTTCCCGCTCGTCTCGGAGCCGCAAGTGTTCCAATGTTATTTTTTGTTCTGCCAATTTCAGTTCTCCGTCCAACCGAAGTCGAGCCAGCTCCAATTCATGGAGCCTGCTTTTTTCTCGTTCTCAGATCTCCTCCGGGGAGAGACCCGATCTTCTTTCTTCCGTTGGAGTGGTGCTCGTTTCCGGTGCCTCGAGGCTTTGGTTTGGGGGTACGGCCGTACCCGTCTCTGCCCAAGATTCCAGGGCCTTTTTGAAGTCTTCTTTCGTGCTCAGTCCTGTGGTAGCAATGCCTAGTTCTATGCAAAATTGTTTTAGCTCTCTGTGATTGTACTCTTCTAGTTTCTCCATCTGGAAGTTTTCTGTGGTTCCGCTCTCTTTTGTTGTCATCGTGGTTGAGTCGTGGGGCGAGTTACTTTCTGTACGATTACGCGTTGGTTCGGATCGCGCCGCTGGCCACCAATGTTAGACGGGGACCCGGAGGGTCGGCCGAGGACAGGGGGAGAGGCCTCCGGTGAGGGCCGTCTCCAGCGATCGTACAGACAAGTAACTTCCCCCCCCACAGATGGACACCACACAAGGATGAGATCTACACACTTTATATAAGGTTCTTGAGGCAAGGTTATCAACGATACAGTGGGGTCAGGACACGAGGATCCTCCCAATTCTAGTCTCTGTAGGGGAGAGGGTAGCGGGACAGTCTTGGTACCGGTCCGGTACAGGGGTGGCAAGAAGGAGATCACAATCCTCGAGCTTAGGGGTCTGCAAGGTCGGGCCGCGGCAGCGCCAGCAGGCAAGAGCGATGGTTCACAAGGATGGGCCGCGGCAGCGCCAGCAGGTCCCGACGAAGGTGTAGGTTGCAGAGGGCCGCGGCAGCGCCAGCAGGCAAGAGCGATGGTTCACGAGGATGGGCCGCGGCAGCGCCAGCAGGTCCCGACGACGGTGTAGGTTGCAGATGGCCGCAGCAGCGCCAGCAGGCAAGAGCGATGGTTCACAAGGCAGGGCTGCGGCAGCGCCAGCAGTCCGTCAAGGATGAGTTATTCAAGGTGTCTCTCGACTCCAGGATACAACTGCCTTCCTGCTCTGGAGCTGCCCCAGTTATAGGTCTGGCCTCCTTTGATGTCCGGACCCTCGCGCTTGGAGGTCGGGAGGTCCGAGATGAGGGAGTCCAGACACCCAGCAGGGGGGTGGAGCCAGCGCCCGGGGAGACCGGGGGCGATCGGCACCTGGCGGGGAGAGCCATCGACACCTCTCTCTCCCATTGACCTACCACGTGGTCTCTTCACCTCCTGGGTGGATGGTGGTGCCTCGATGTCGGGGCCCGGCCAGGCCCAGGGTTGGGGTCGAGCTGAGGCCACGTGGCCTCGTGGTGCAGTGTCCAAGATGGCGGCTGGGCCGGGGCAAAGCTGCTGATGGAGGCCCGGGCCAGTCGATGTCGGGGTGTTCGGGAGCAGGCGTCCCCTTGGGGACGGGTTGTGGTTTGCTTCAGTGGGTTGCCGGGGTAGTTCTTCTGGGGACACCGGGAGAGCCGGTGTTCGGGCCTTGTTATGCGGGGAGGGAGCGACCCTTCACGAGGCCTGTCCAACAGGCACGTTATGGAAGCGCTACTTGTATCGCTTTGGAACCCGGCAAAGACCACTTGAAATGTGAATCCTATAGACCCCTGTCCTTAATTAATATAGACGCGAAGATCCTGACAAAAATAATAACGAATAGAATACACCCACTCCTTTGCAACGTGATATTGCCGGATCAGGCAGGCTTCATGCCAACGCGATCTACAGCTCAAAATCTCCGTACGATTTTTTCCCTTTATCACCAACTGGACCCGGAGGTGCCAGCGGCGGCGGCCCTCTTGGACACCGCTAAGGCATTTGACTCCGTGGAATGGAGTTTCATGTTCGTGACACTGCGCAAAATGGGGTCCCCTGAACCGTTTCTGAAGTGGATTTCCCTGTTGTACACGACACCGAAGGCACAAATACGTATTCATGGTCTGACTTCAGCTTCTATACCAATCACTAGAGGCACGCGGCAGGGGTACCCGCTGTCACTCATGCTCTTTGCTCTAATACTTGAGCCGCTGGCCTGCAAGATTCGTCAGAAGCACTCTGACACTGCGTTGCAATTCACTCTGCAACCAATTAGTATCTCATTGTATGCTGACGACATGGTCCTTTACACCACACACCCGAACAGGAACCTGAACCCGCTCTTTAGAGAGTATGTCCAGTATGAACAATACGCCGGTCTCAGTATAAACTGGGACAAGTCGGTGGTGATTCCGCTTACCGTCACCACTACGGAACCGGAGTTAGACTATCCCTTAAAATGGTGCACTGACCCGGTCAAGTACCGGGAGATATGGATTCACAGAGACCCAGAAATAGTCATTAGGTTAAATTATGGCACGGTATTGACTAGATTAGAGGAGCAAGTGGACAGGTGGATTAAAATACCCCTTTCCATGGTAGATAGAATAGCCCTACCGAAGATGATTATCCTACCTATATTCCTATATCTGTTCTGGAATGTTCCCATTTGCCTGTCGAACGCATTCTTTGATAAATTGCGCTCAGTGCTCCAGAGGTTGACATGGGCCGGACGGCACGCCAGAGTGAGTTTGAGGGTCCTTACAAAACCATATCACCTGGGCGGATTTGAGGCCCCTGACCTGCAACTATATTATATTTGCGCACAAGCTCAACACGCACACTATTGGACACAGCCCCATGCTCACATACCACACGACGCAGTAGAAAGGGACAGTGTCTCCCCAGGATGGCTGATGGCGTCACTGGCTGAGCCCATACGTTATGCCCCAAAAGACACTATATACACACGGCAAGGAACACCTCGAGAGCGTGGCATGCACTGGCGCAAAGATCGGATAAATTGCTGATATACGCGCGAGCACTCCCAACAGCACAAAACCCTAAGCTCACAGTGACGCAAGAACCCAAAATGCAGGCATTATTAGAGGAAATGGGCTTCCGAACTCGGGGCCAGGTGTTTCCACACAACACATTTCTTAACTGGTCCGACCCCGCCCTCTGTGCACACCAGACTCCGATGAAACATTTTGCATACCTGCGCTTTCGTGCGGCCATGAGAGCACTGTACACTACTGTACACCCCGAGGAACCGGAGCAACTGGCGACACTGCAAGCACTGCTCATAGCTCCATCAAGCACTCATTAAGTAACGCGACTATACACCATGGCCCAACGAGAGTGGGCAGGGGAGATCGCGGCACCGAAAGATAGATGAGATGGGAAAGGCTGATAGGCACACCAATTGATGAGCAAGAATGGCAATATAGCTGCATGCAGCTCAAGCTCCTAACGTCAAACTGTAATTTACGCTTAATACACTTTAAGTTCCTCCACCAGGCCTACTACACGCCCGCAAAACTACACCGTTTGGGACTTAGAGACACTGATTCCTGCCGTCGCTGTGGCTCAGCTGGCGCGGATTTTTTGCACGTGGCGTGGTCTTGCCGGGACCTACAAGCCTACTGGCTCGCTGTCATGGATGGGTTACAAACCATGCTAGCTGAACATATCACAAACACGCCTCAGACGTGCCTCCTGGGACTTAAAAAGCTTAAACACGCTAGACGAAGAAAGTTCCTGGCAGTGGCGCTGCTACTGGCGAAACGCAGAATAGCTATAAGATGGGGCAGCAAGAGGCCGTCCAGATTCAAAGACTGGATGATAGATATGACATACTACAGAACAACATTGGAGGCCTACTCGGAGGAGATACCACTGGCTTTCAGACCCAGAGACTTCTGGGAGCCATTGACGCTATACTTACAAAGCATACAAGCTACCACGTAGTGGCTGGCTGCTATCCGGCCATCCCGCTGCTGCGGAACATCCAATGAAAATACCTGATTATTTATCCCTGTGGCAGTTAAGAACATTTGGCTACACGAGTCGGTGGGAGGAAAGGGCGAATGCTCTTCGATAAGTGTCTGTATATCCCTGTACAATGTTCGCAATGTCAGTTTATATGTATACTACAATGCTGTTCTAGAGTATCAACGGGACAATGTGACAATGCGATATGAACATGTATGCTTTGTATCTGCTGGTCAGAATGAAAAAATAAAATGAAAAAAATTAAAAAGTGAAGGGAACCAGGATTGGCTAAGGTGCATTTGCCGATGACTAGGTGCAGATTGAGGCACTGTTCTACCGTGCCCAGGCCTCTCCTGAAGCCGTATTTGATGTCTGAAAACTTTCCGTTTTCCGTTACCCAAGCCTCCAGCGTTTCTAAAATTACTCTGCCCATGATCTTACAGGTGCAGTCAATTAAGGATACTGACCAGTAACATTTGGGAACCGCCTTAGCCCCTTTTTAGGTCGAGGACCGAGAAGGCTGCACTTGCGCAGTCTCCGGGAGGAGAATTAATGCTTCTTAGTAGGGCTGTAGAACCCGGCTCCCTGACCAGTCTCTCCTCCATTGGCTGGCTTCCTACACGGAGGCCAGCCATTGGAGGAGAGAGCCGTCACTCCGAATTAGCCCCGTCTTTTTCGGATTTGGGGGTGTCATTTTTGCTGTTCTTTAGACAGTGACGTCATCCGTCACTCAGAACAGCAAAACCTCGCCCCAGAATCCAAAATTCTTCGGGCTTTGCGGCCGCCATTTTTTTTTCTCGTCTGGGGAGGATCGTCTTGTTTGGCATTTGCGCATTACATTTTGTTTTAATTTTGGATCGCGATGGCTGGCCCTTGCATCCCCGCCGCCGCCTGCCAGAAGACTGCAATGTGCTCTGTCTGCCGTTTTTTTATTTTTTATTTATTTAATTCACTGGGAGCCTACCCCGGATTGCCGCCGCGAGTCGATCTCAAGCCCCCCAACCCCCCCGCGCTGCCGGCCAGGGATCCTCTCAGAGGCGCTGTGGCTGCCTCCAAACTCCAAACTCATGAGGTGTTTAACCTCGGCATATGTGACAAAAAAAAACCTTTCATTTTAAAAATGCCCGATGTTCCTACATTTGAAACGGAGAAGAGGGTCTCTTTGAGAAACCAATGAGGGAACGTCATCGTTCGTGTACTAGGGCGAGTGCACAAGGTTTTCGGCAGGATTGTGGTCAAAATGAACCTTTTGCAAATTACATACTTCATGCGTGAGCGTTTGCTACGGGTTTTACTTACGTATCTAGATGGTCACACAGGGAGGGGGCGGTGGCTGGAGTAGGACAGATTCACGAAAAGACAGACCCAAGATGTGTTCTTGCATCCCTTTCCCAGCCCGCCGGATTTCAGGAGCGGTCCCACAGGACAGGGAGAGAGGCTTTCCGAATAGTAGAGCCCTGGGGGGTGAGGGCTGGGGGCTGGAACAAGGGCCACGTCCAACAGGTCCCAAGAGCTTCTGACATACACGCTTTTATAACTATAAATCATTTTACAAAAGTAAGGCTAACTTGGGGGAGTACAAGATTTAAGTGGAGTCACATGGTTTTCTCGTCGCCATGTGTTTGTTTGTTTACAGGCGCCCATGTTCTCGTGAGTGCATCGCGGGCAGACATGCTGGTAAGTGCGTCTCCCAGACGGGCAATTAGGAATCTGAACGGGGGAATGTGACCTCTCTAATGGGCGAGGGCGAAGCTGCCTGCAGGGGAGAGCTGCATCTCTGTTGGTAAACAGAAATGTGACTCTCAGGGCAGCCGGATATCAATAAGGGAGAAGGGAGGAGTCGCAAGGGCAGACGAACATCTGTATGGATTAGTGTGAAGACGCCGATGGGGTATCTCTATGAGTGAGTATGCAAGGTACAATGAGCACTTTCCGGGTGACCATACATTTCTGAAAAACAGTATGCCATCTCGATGGGTGAGCATAAAGTTGCTACAGGGCAGTATGGCATCTCTGTGGGTGAGCAGAAAGTTGCTGTAGGACAGTATGGCATCTATGTGGGTGAGCAGAAAGTTGCTGCAGGGCAGTATGGAATCTCTGTGGGTGAACAGAAAGTTTCAGTAGGACTGGACATCTCTGTGGGTGAGCAGAAAGTTGCTGCAGGACAGTATGACATCTCGATGGGTGAGCATAAAGTTGCAGCAGGACAGGACATATCTGTGGGTGAGCAGAAAGTTGCTGCAGGACAGTATGACATCTCGATGGGTGAGCATAAAGTTACAGCAGGACAGGACATATCTGTGGGTGAGCAGAAAGTTGCTGCAGGACAGTATGGCATCTCTGTGGATGAGGAGAACGTTGCTGCAGGGCAGTATGGCATCTCTGTGGGTGAGGAGAACGTTGCTGCAGGGCAGTATGGCATCTCTGTGGGTGAGCAGAAAGTTGCTGCTGGACTGGACATCTCTGTGGGTGAGCAGAAAGTTGCTGCAGGACAGTATGGCATCTCTGTGGATGAGGAGAACATTGCTGCAGGGCAGTAATGGCATCTCTGTGGGTGAGCAGAAAGTTGTTGCTGGGCAGTGTGCCATCCCTACTGTGTGAGGAGGAAGGGCCCTAGAAGGCGGTGTGACCTCTCTAATGGGCGAGGAGAACTGTAACTGTGCATGCAGGACAGAGAACTTGACGCTCCCTCCATTTATCTTCATATTGACGGAACAGTGAGGCCTTGACGGTAGACCATTGGAAGAAGAGCGCCTGAATCATTACATTAAACTTGGAATTATTTGTGAAAATTTCCCAGTGCATACCTGGCATAACCCTTACCATTGGTCAAAGATTTATCACTGCAGGAAATAAGTTTAATTGGATTCGGACGCCCAATTCTCTATCTTATCAAAAATATGATAGCTCAGAAGCAAATAAGTAATCTGAGAATTGTGAGTGCCTGCACCCTTACATTTCTATTTCAAGCACTGGCTAACGTTGTTCCGGGTTTAGGGAATAAACTATTCTTTTAAGAGAAACATTCAATGCAACGCTAGTGCATTGCCCTCCTTGTGTAACATGCTGCCGCGGTGCAGGGAGGTGTCATATGTTCTCCGTTCAGGGTAGGCACGTTTCCTGTTTACTTTAGGGGAAGTCTGGTAGGTGCATATGTGTGTGGGACGCCGTGCATGAGCAGGCTATGCACAAAGTACTGGATGGCGTGAGTTCTTGTGGCTTTGTCCCTTGTTTGGTGTGTGTATGTGAGGGTCCGCACATGACACCAGATAGTGTGAGTAGGGTGTGCAAAGTGTTGTGAGGGTTGCATCCCTTGCCTGCTATGCGAGAGGGTGTGCACATGACACTAGATGTGTGAGAGGGCATGCAAAGTGTTGTGAGGGTTGCACCCCTTGTCGCCATGCGAGAGGGTCTGCACATGGCACTAGATGTGTGAGAGGGCGTGCAAAGTGTTGTGAGGGTTGCATCCCTTGTCGCCATGCGAGAGGGTGTGCACATGGCACTAGATGTGTGAGAGGGCATGCAAAGTGTTGTGAGGGTTGCACCCCTTGTCGCTATGTGAGAGGGCGTGCATGGGGAACTGGATTTGTGAGAGGGTCGTGTAAAGTGTTGTGAGGGCTGCATCCCTTGTCGCTATGCGAGAGGGTGTGCACAGGGCACTGGATGTGTGAGAGGGCGTGCAAAGTGTTGCGAGGGTTGCATCCGTTGTCTGCTATGTGAGGGCGTGCACATGACGCTAGATGTGTGAGAGGGCATGCAAAGTGTTGTGAGGGTTGCACCCCTTGTTGCCATGCGAGTGGGTGTGCACATGGCACTAGATGTGTGAGAGGGCATGCAAAGTGTTGTGAGGGTTGCATCACTTGTCTCCATGGGAGAGGGTGTGCACATGGCACTAGATGTGTGAGAGGGCGTGCAAAGTGTTGTGAGGGTTGAACGCCTTGTCGCTATGTGAGAGGGCGTGCACGGGCAACTGGATTTGTGAGAGGGTCGTGTAAAGTGTTGTGAGGGCTGCATCCCTTGTGGCTATGTGAGAGGGCGTGCACGGGGCGCTGGATTTGTGAGAGGGTCGTGTAAAGTGTTGTGAGGGCTGCATCCCTTGTCGCTATGCGAGAAGGTGTGCATGGGGCACAGGATGTGTGAGAGGGCGTGCAAAGTGTTGTGAGGGTTGCATCCGTTGTCTGCTATGTGAGGGCGTGCACATAGCACTAGATGTGTGAGAGGGCATGCAAAGTGTTGTGAGGGTTGCATCCCTTGTCCCCATGCGAGAGGGTGTGCACATGGCACTAGATGTGTGAGAGGGCGTGCAAAGTGTTGTGAGGGTTGCACCCCTTGTCGCTATGTGAGAGGGCGTGCACGGGGAACTGGATTTGTAAATGCAATAGGTCCTGCATTTGCGAGCGATTACGCTATTGGCATTGTAAATGACAATGCCATTTATTTAACGATTAAGCTATTGGCAATGTAAATGACAATGTCATTTATTTATGATTAAAAAAAAGTCATGAGCAATGTCAATAGCTCTCCCTTTAATAATGCCGAGACCATTGCATTGTAAATGCTTGTTTAAAAGTAGGTACTATTATCACGGATCTCCAGGAATCAGGGGGTCCCTGAGCCACATAGCAGCTAAAGATGTTTGTTAGCAGCGGGAGCCACAACGGAGTATTAGCCACAAACAGATCCGCAGGGATACTGTCAGGGCCGGAGGCCTAGTCCCTCACAGTCTGTGTTAAGGCCCTGTCCACCTCATCTAATGTTGGGGGTGCCAGGGTTGAAGCCTCATATTTAATATTAATACTAAAATCAGGATCACTACCAATTTTATAAAGAGCTGAGAAATGTTCGACCCAGGTATCAGGCATAATTGCCACATCAATTTTTCCACAATTGGTGCCATTGAAATAATCCTGATTTACAGTTTGCCAGAAAAGTTTGGCATCTGTACTCTGGCAGGCTACATGTAGTTGTTCCCAAGCCTCATGTCTAATTTCTAGCTTGAGTTTCTCTAATGCCTGCTCATATTTAAGACGTGACTGCTGCACCTCGGATGTATTTCGGGGTTTGATTTCAATGTCTTAATTAATTTATTATGTAAAAAAGTGCAGTCACTGTTAAACCACCTTTTGTCACTCTGTGGCCTAGACTTAGTTTTCTTGGGTAATACTGTATTTATAGTCTTTATTATTGCCTCAAAGGAAGTTACCATGACTAAAGGGTTTGTGTTATCTTTTAGGAAGTCTAGGACTTGGGGCACATTAGTTGTTGTAATTTGACGTAAAACCAGATCCGGGTTTATAGTTGACCACTTCCGTAGTATCCCCTTATTCTTGACATTATTGGGCCTGATCTGACAGGTGCCTCTTGATCATAAGATTGGGTCGTAAACTCTGAGGATAAAGGGTAGTGATCACTGTGACAAGTTTTATTAACCCCTTCGCTGCGGGGGTAATTCCCCCGCTGTGCTGAGGGGGACATGCACAGCGCCCGCATGCTCATGACGAGCTCAGCTCATCATGAGGCACGGCGCTCCTGTACTCATGACGAGCTGAGCTCGTCACAGGTGCACCGGCTCCCGTGGAACGCTCAGCACAGCAGGGGAATTCTCCCCGCACCTGAGCGTTCCACGGCTCATGACGAGCTCAGCTCGTCATGAGCATGGAAAAGGTTAATACTAAAAGTTAAGGAGTGAGGTTTAAAATACTCTGAGGGCAATAAAATCAATTAAAGTGTCTTGACATCTCCCAGTAAATGTTACTAAATCAATACCTACAGTATTTGCCAGATCCACAGTAAGGAAAAGAGAAAATTTTGACAAAAGTGAATTAAAAATATTTCCACAGGGGTTATGATTAAAGAGACAGCTACCGTCTGAGACCCCAGCGACTAGATGGCATGCAGCCTGTTTCAAAAAGGGATACAATTTAAAATTGAAATCACCTCCCCAAAGCACTACAAAATCTATATTTATCTCTTCAATATGGCTTGACAATGCATTATCCAATTCCTGGGCGATACTTATATTTGTGACATTAAAATTATTTTGATAAAAATTTACAACAACCAATGTCAAATTTTTCCTGAGGGAGATATTAGTGATCTGAAAATGCGACGAGTCAGTCCTAATCTTTCCTGATCTACCATTAAGAGTAGTTGAATAAACCTCCCTTAGCATGACCACCTAGAGAGACATTGGCTGGGGTACGAATAGAAAGAAAGCCATTTATGTGTACAACGGCTCACAGCCATGTTTCCTGTAAGCATATTATGCTATAATTTTCAACGAAGGCAACCCACTCTTTACTTTCTAATTCACCCGACAAGCCTGCAATATTCCAAAAAAGCCTTCCATAAGAGGTTGTGTTGTTGGGACAAATGGACCCCTCCACTATAGATGACAAGAGAGGAACATGGCCGTCTTTGGGCACCATATCAAAAGGAGCCACCGGGAATTCCAGTTCTCCATGCGACATAACATTGGAAGATGATGTAATACTATTTGGTGGTGCATGAGAAAAAAAGCTAGCTGGGTTAGACATAACTGGAAAAATAAGACTGTCCAAACCTACATGCATGAGTGTGAAGTAACTCTCCTTGCAGGTTATCATTGAAAGACGTTGAAGAAATCCCTGCAGGATCAGGGAAATTAACGCTATCTATCACGATCATATGAGGGGATGGCAAATTATCCATCCCAAGCCCCTGGGTATTTAAAAATTTATATGGTTGAATTTGGCTTAGCTCCATGCAAACTCAAAACCGAAGAATGCAGTCAATCTACATGATCTAGGGGAGAGAAGCGATTAAAAGTTGGAATGACGATAGCAGATGGTGTGTTAATAACTATGGGTTCAACCCGGGGCCTCTATTTGTTAACGGCTCGTAGAAGTACCCCAGTGGTACTGCCTCAATGGTGCCCCTCGCGATGTTACTCATGAGGAGCCTATCCATGAGCCAGTATGCTAGGAACTTATCCCTAAAATTGATAACAAAACAATCACCGGTTTCTGTTTTTGGGTGTGAGCCCACCCATAAGACCCTTTCCACGTTGTTTATATTGTAATACAAGTCACCGCTGCATGTCCAGTATGCAGATTTTGCCAACAAGTGGACAGTTTTGTTCTTAAGCTGCTTCCAGTCCTCTTCCTTGTTAGTTGGCAGGGGTGGAACATTTTTAGGAATGATGACATATGGGGTAGCATCAGGTGGGAGATGGAGCATTCGTTTATAATCCTTTTGGTTGCCTCCTGAACATGCATTATATTGTCTATCTACAGGATTAAGCCCTCCAATTTCCCTACGCCTAGAATTTGTGCCTGTCCAACTGTCTCCCAGTGTTTGAGATTGCGGCAGCGTTTGTTGCGATACAATCTGGGGGGTATTAATAGAACAGTCTTTGACGGCGGGTGCCAAGGTGGAAGACATTGCTTTGGATATGTCCTGAATTAAATTGGTGGTAGGATTGAAAACAGCACCTGAGCCCGGTGTTAGCTTAGAAACACTGACACCAATTAATATTTTTAAAGACATATCAGTGCTGTTCAGCACTCCCAGAAGAGGTTCAAGGAGTGACTTGATGGTGACCTCCAATGTGCTGGTGAGCTGTGTGAGTGGCACAAAATCCCCTGTACGCACGGTGTTTTTGGTGCCCAGGGCGGTATCTAAGACTGAAGCCATTGTTACTTTCCTTGTAAGGGGCGCCAACACTTTCTTTTGCGTTGCCGGTGGCAATGCGTCTTTTTTTCCCTTACCACATGCCTTGGGTTTTATTGATGGAAGGGTGCATAATGTGTCTACAAAACCCCCCTGTT
Organism: Lissotriton vulgaris; assembly: GCF_964263255.1. Taxonomy (NCBI): domain Eukaryota; kingdom Metazoa; phylum Chordata; class Amphibia; order Caudata; family Salamandridae; genus Lissotriton; species Lissotriton vulgaris. Next base: position 1,192,483,370 of record NC_141696.1, on the reverse strand, counting down.
GTGTGGCGCTGGGATTCACAACAGTCCTGCCCGTATCGGAGTCATTGGATATTGAAGGCCCCACGGCTTGATCAATATCCACTAGGCCATCGCCAATAACATTACGCTCTGGCACACACTCCAGCTCGACATCTAACTCAGGAACTGGGCCACCTTGTAGTGCTCTTTGTGAAGCCCTCAGCCTCTCCTCCACAGACTCTATTTTGCTTGTTAACGCCCCCATTGCAGTGGTCCTTAAATTTGTGATTGAGTTTGTTAATGGACGCCCCTTAACGAAGGGCATGGCGATTTTGGGCTTCCCTATTTCCTTACCTTTAGGTGGAACAAGTTTACGGATTCCGGTATCCCTAACCCTGTGGAGTGTGACCAAGAGACCTGGCCCAGCCCAGCCTTGTCTAGTTGGATTGGTGCAGTGGATAAAAGTGAGGTGTATTTTTAGTGCAACGAGGACCCTGCCTGTGACAGAAAGCACTGTAAATATACAAGTCATTATTTTATCTTTACATTACACACAGGGTAAGATAGAATGCTGCAAAACGTGCAAATAGTTTTTTGATAAAATGATGCTTCCAAAATGTAGATTTTATTAATACCGGTGCGTATGTAATGCATTTTTCTTTTTACATAACGGTCCGTTCAACACCTCTTTAGAGGTACTAAGGGCTGTGCAAATACTATTAAAATTAAAAGCAAGCACTTCCCAGTCCAATTGTTAACTCTTTGCACTTCCACTCAAAGATTTGTTTTTTTTGTCATCACAAACCTTGGAGTTATTTGATCAATTAAAGACATACCTGCTCATCCTTTACACTTGCAGATTAACTGATTTGCATTTTATTCAGACAAGCAGCTGATAACAATCTAAATTAGCTGCCCCAGGACAGCTGTCTTTTTCCAAATGGAAAGCAAACCTTTCAGATTGCAGTGACAGGTGAAGCTGGGGAATGCACAACCCCCTTCCCAGGACTCCAGGGCCCCCTTGGGGGTTGCGCCCCACAGATTTAAGACCTCTGCACTAAGGGGTTAAAGTGTGTCTTTAGTTTTTGCATATAGCCTAGAACAGCCAGATGTTCAGCAGCATTGTTGTACGGCAGGTGGGATATTGGCAACTCACTCCTACCTATATAGCCTTCTAGCCAGGCTCGACTGACGCTGAGCATTGATGAAACCAATGAGCCAGCATCCAAGTTGCATGTTACCGGGGTGAGGCAAGTGTGCAGGAAGGAGGTCAGGAGTGGTTGTTGGAAATTTGCCCTCTCTTCAGGGTCACCCTGATTTATGAGCCTTTTGTGCTGAACCCTATTGTTTTGCTGGCTATGGGTTGCGGCACTCATTCTGTCAGCCACTGCCGTGATGGAGTAAAATATGTCTCCATGGCTACCACTGTAGCCTGGCTGTGCAAATTTAGCCTGACAATTCAACTTTCATAATAAACCCCTTTGACAGGCCCACACCTTCCTTGTAAATGTTCATAATCCACCCTGTCACAAGCAGATGTATCTCGCACCTGGGCCTGTCACTCTTTTTTTCCTACTAGTCAGTCAGGCACAAACTCCAGTGGGAGGGAGAGCTGCTCCAGAACTGGTTTAGAGACTGTGGGCCTCCCCTTTGACATTAGAATGTCTAATTCTGCTTGAATACCACACCATGCTTGACAGGTCTGCTGGAACTTTATATATAGCATTCGGGCTTCACTTCAAAGGTGGAACAGAAAATGCCTCCCACCGACATCGTCTCGGACTTGGGACTGACCAACCTGGGGTCGGCAGTTCTGACCCCCTGATTGCAATGCAACCGAACACTGTTCAGTTGGATTCCCATGTTCTGTATGGGAGCTTGTGTCACAGCCGTAAACCAGCCATAATACAGGCTCTTATAGAGAAAAGGGTTTATGTGTAAATAAAACCTGGCACCCTGTGGCAGGCACCCCATGGTGCCTGCCACAGAATGCAGGGTTTTATAAGGGGGTACCCTAGATACCCCCTGAACCACCAACCATAGACAACGGAGGCAAGGGGGCCCTGCTAGTGACACCCAAAGTCACTTTCCAGCAGCCTTTCCGTGTTGGAAAGCCCAGCATAGAAAGGTTGTTGGAAACCGACATTGTAGTCCAAACTTTGGAAACGCCGCCCATAGGGGATTACAGTGTGGGTCCATCCGGCCGGAAAACTCTGAGAGCCAGTCGGAACAGAGTCAGAATGACCGTCTGATTTACGTTCCAACTGCCGACATCCAAATCAGTCGGTCGGACTGCAAACCGACCGTGTCCGTTGGACAGCGTCTGACCGCAGACGGAAAGCTTCCGACTAGCGGTCGGAGGCATTCCGACCGACATTGTAATTGGCCCCTTTATGTGTATCCACAGTCTGGTTGCCAAAAGCTAACCTTTGATTTTACCAGAATTCTTCCTCTGAGTTTGTTGGAGGTGTAGGGACTATCTAGAACTGAATTTTAGTGATAGATGTGGGAGGGCTCTTGAATTATCATCGTATACACCACACATACCTCCATCCCTCATAGTCCACGTTTAGTGTGGCTGAAGACTTTGACCATCTCAAAAAGGTCCAAAGTGGGTAGGGTCACCATTGGGAACCTTTCTCCCATTGCTTGGGGTGTCCTCAGGGGTCATTCCCACCCAATAGCTCATGCCAGTAATACATGTGGCAAATGCAAAAACAACAGTTGATGGACAGAATGCAGAACAATGTCATACATTCACCCCAGTACAGAGATCTGGGCCTAAATCCATCATTCGGAACCCAGCCATATGCAAATCAGTCTTGACCCTGTGCTCCATGGGAACTGTCAGGCCCGAACTGCCAAGCCAGGTCCTCCCTGGACTGGAAACAAGCATCCTGGGACCGGTTTCGGGCTTTCAGCCCTCATCAGGCAGGATAGCTTGATTCCAGTGGCATGGAGAGCAGGGTACTCACGTCTGAGCATACCCGTCTCACTCGGGGTGACAAATGCAAAAACAACAGTTGATGGACACAATGCATAACAATGTCATATATTCACCCCAGTACAAAGATCTGGGTCTAAATTCATTGTTTTTTTGCTCACCATGCCATTCCAGTTCTTCTGCATTCCGTCCATCAATTGTATGTCTTTTGCTTTCTCGTTTGTTCTGCATTCCCTCCATCAATTGTATGTCTTTTGCTTTCTCGAAAGAATGATGGATTTAACCCAGATCTCTTGACTGGGGTGAATGTTTTGATTTGTTCTGCATTCCATCCATCAATTGCGTGTCTTTTGCTTTCATGAGCAAAAGAATGATGGATTTAACCCAGATCTCTTGACTTTGGATGAATCTTTTGATTTGTTTTGCATTCCGTCCATCAATTGTGTGTCTTTTACTTTCTCGCCCTAAGTGCGCCAGGTATACCCAGACGTGGGTCCTGGGCTCACTGTGCCACTGGAATCAAGCTATCCTAGCTGAAGAGGGGTGAAACCCCGAAACCGGTCTTAGGATGCTTGTTTCCGGTCCAGGGAGGACCTGGCTTGGTGTTTCAGGCTAGACTGTTCCCATGAGGCACAGGGTCAAGACTGATTTGCATATGGCCAGGTCTAAACTGGGGTGGCATTGTGAGCAAAAGAATGATGTAAATGTAAATGTATAGGCATTTATATAGCGCACTACTTACCCGGAGGGTCCCAAGGCGCTTCGACCGCTGCGAAACCCTTCCTGGTTTCCCTGAGAGATGGTCCCTTAATGGGTATCTCCAGGGTGAGACCAGGCATCCCCTGCGGTCTGGTGGGGCCGTTTAGTGAAGATGAGGCAAGCTAATGCCCAGAGTTGCCGAGTGTGATCGCTGATCAGAGTGGGCACCGAGGCGAGAGAATTATCGAGTCCGCTGACCCTGGTCCAGAAACCTGCCGCACCGGGAATCGAACCCTGGTCCCGGGCCGTCCTCTGCTCTCGGGTCTGCCGCCTCTAACCAGTGAGCCACACTACTTCACAGTACTTCAATGTTGGATGTAACCCGGATCTCTTGACTGGGGGTGAATGTTTTGATTTGTTCAGTATTCCGTCCATCAATTGTGTGTCTTTTAGTAATACATGTGGCAGCAGCACCTGGCACCTACTTCAGGACACTCCTGGACCAGTGGAAGATCAAAAGAGGACTAAATCTGCTGTCTGGGACCGGAGAAGAGCCTAGAAGACTGGAACCTGCCCTTCCTCTTGTACCCACGATAAGAAAATGGACTCCTAGAGTCATATGGCTGAACTCCTGTTCAATCTACAGGGATACAACAGCTCCAAGAGGCCTTGCCTGCAACTGCCCAGCTGATCAGTAGCAACTCGACTTGGGCTTGACTCCACCTGCCTTGCTTTGAGCCTCTAAGTCAGTGTTTCCCAAACTATTTATAACCATGACCCACTTTTTAGAACAAACTTTCAAGACCCACCTACCTTTAATGAACATGAGACGGGCGATTTTTAAATATACCTAGAGCATTGTGTGGTACCGCATTGTCATTTACAGATGGCACATTTTTCCATTGCAATGGCCTCTAAGTTTGCATAGACATATTGTTTACTGATAACATTATATAGCGCACAAATGACAATGTGTGGAAATCGGGTTTCTGTGAATTTTTATCATTTGTGCATCACCAAGTACTGTGCCTTGATTTGTCTTGATCCTATTAAAACTCTGTTTCCAGCACACTGCAGAATTAAAAATAATAATTGCTTAATTTTTTCTCTTCCTAACAGCTGAATGTATACTGTCAATTTACATGTTTTTACATTTTGTTGAGTGGTGCAAAAAAAAGCACACTTTCCTGTGTTCCAGAAAGATTGTCACATAATTCACTTTAAAAGTTCCTCTCACTTTGCAGTCAGCGGAAGAAAAGTAAACACCAATTCCATGTTGAAAGAATAAGCAGCAATTTGTCAGAAGACATAGCCTGACATTTGATCTCTACCTCTGAAGCATCAGCAAATGTGACATGACAAACGCAGAATTTAAAGGCATTTATTGCTCAGACTTTCCCAACCCACCAAAAATCGGTAGTTCCTGATCCACAGTTTGGGAAATGCTCCTCCCCTGAGGTCCTGATGGGCTTTAGAATTGGAGTTGTGTGGTGGATTGGGAATTAAAGGACTACAGTCAGAAGATAAAATGCTTGACCAGGACGAACTTTGGGGCCGATTATGATTACGGTCAGAAAACCAGCCAGACCGCCATAGTAGCAGGAAAAGAACGCCCGCCAGACCAGCAGGAAAAACAGCGGTGAAATTATGATGAACCTCCAAAATATTCCAACTGCGGTGGTTGGAGGCATCGAAAATCAGGCCGTACCCGGTGGATCTGGTGAAAATCCGACCGCGACAGTCAGATCCGCAGAGAAAAATCAACAAACCGCCGCTAGGCATTTGGAGTAACCGCCCGTGACATTATGATATCCCCGATTCCACAGCGGTACGTTCCGATGTATCCAACCTCCGCGGTCGCGAACAATAATGAATGTGATATCCGGCGGAAGGGCCGCAGCATAGCCATCGCTGCGGAGGTTCTGTGAAAAAAATGGCACTTGATTACCAAAACACACAATAAGGCCACCAAATGCACACAGGAAACTAGCCCTGCCCCCAAATAAACCTAAAATAGCACTATGACACACACGCATGGCAAATTAAAACCAACAAATCATTGGACAACCCACACAACACACCTGACCGCAATACACTAGCTTGCCACACCCTCATAGCTGAGCATAAAACCTGCTCCTTCACTAACCACAATCCTTTGCAAAACTACACACCTGACGGCCCAAAACCAGAGCACAAAGGAGAGGCAAACCTGCACACATCACACCACCACCACAACACACATGCACACCACTTACACCACCCACAAAACCCTCACAACTGCACCCTAAACCATCAGCACAGCACAGCACACACCATGGCACCACAGAAAGTGCCAAAATTCACAGAAACAGAGTTGGCAGTCATGGTAGATGAGATAATCAGAGTTGAACCACAACTCTTTGGTAACATGGTCCAACAGACACCATTAGCCGCCAGAACCCAAATGTGGGTGAGAATAGTGAACAAGGTCAATGCAGTAGGTACCACCCCCGCAAACAAGCAGGAAATACAGGAAATACTGAAGCGGTGGCATGACCTGATGAGTGTTGTCAAGAAGAAGAGGGGCAAGAACCGTGAGCTGGCTGAGGGGACTGGCGGAGGCCCTCCCATTCCACCAAAACCATACTGCATCCTGAGAGACTTGAAGGAATAGCCGGGAGAGTGGAGGCTGGTAAGTACTAACAAATGTATACCATCATACTGCTATGTACTGTCTTGCACAACTACAAACCTACACCTCCTAGGCCCAAGTCGATTATTCAGCACCACAATACCCAACACAGGTCTCACAAATGTAACCTCCACTCAACCTGATTCACCACAAAGGTACCCAGCATCAACTGTGTTGTATGTGTCCAGCCAACAAGCACTACAACTCCCACCAGCCACTCCTGTCCCACCCTTGAGCAGGATGGAGCAATCCACCCCACCCAGAAGCATGTGTTAGCCATTGTCTGCTTCACCCTCACCATAACAGGTAGGTAGCAATCTTCACAGGGAGGGGGAATGTGCCTTGGGACCCAGCACTGCAACTCCCACCGGCCACCCCTGTCCCACCCCTGACCAAGATGGAGCAATCCACCCCACCCAGAAGCATGTGTTAGCCATTGTCTGCTGTACCCTCACCTAACAGGTAGCTAGCCATCTTGACAGGGAGGGCTGTTTGGGGTGTGGAGGCCTGCTCCACAACTCACATCAGGCCCCCCATTCCACCCCTCAGCAGGATGGAACACCACACCCCACCGAGAAGCATGTGTAAGCCATTGTCTGCTGCACCCTCACCTAACAGGTAGGTGGCCATCTTCACATGGAGGGATGTTTGGGGTATGGGTCGTGGGACCCAGCACTACAACTCTCACCAGCTACCCACTGTCCCAACCCTTAGCAGGATGGATCACGCCACCCCACCCAGAAGCATGTGTTAGCCATTGTCTGCTTCACTCTCACCTAACAGGTAGGTGGCCATCTTCACAGGGAGGGCTGTTTGGGGTAGGGAGGCCTGCCCCACAACTCCCACCAGCTACCCCTGTCCCCCCTCAGCAGAATGGCGCACTCCATTCCCCCCCTTAGCATGTGTCAGAAAGTCTCCCAAAAATGACAACTGGACGTAAGCAGACAGTGCATGCACCCCACCATCCCTCAACAAAGCATTGAGCCATATGACAACACAAGGCCTCACTTCACACCACAATAGAACCAAAATAAGTATCTATTGACAGTATGCAGACAGCTAAGCGTACGTAACTGTGACAGAAACAGAACTGGGACCCACCCCCCCACCCAAAACTCATGGGCAAGCAAATCAGGGACCATACATGCACTGCCCCAAATGTCATCTGTAACTTCCATGGGTGCTGAGCATGAAGGACCATAGGAAAACTAAACAAGCATGGTCTGTTGTACAAAGAAATGCAAGCGCAGGACATGACAAAGGTATGCATGATATGACAATGGCTAGTTCATGTACCCATGTAATGGCTGCCAGCCAGCGTAATCTGCAATGATGCTTCACATCAAGTGGTATTTACGCCAGTTTTCAGATGACAACCTTACATCGTAATAAGAAATCCTACACGTGGGGCATGGTGTCCAATTACATGTCACACCATGGAAAATAATGAATGTAACTCCACATCATGTCATGACCCACATCACTGTGCAGACATACAATGTGTGAAATACTTAACTGTGTGTAGCATAACATGCAAATAAGAGACATTAAACACAGCAAGCTAGAGGGGTGTAAGTCAATGACTATGTACCCTCTGTCCCACAAGTGACCAACAACTGACTAAAGAGGAGTGCAACCTCAACCTGCAGAGCCAGTCTCCTCCCACGGAACATGGATACTCCGATGGAGACTACCAGGATACTGAGGATGTGGAGGCCCAACCCGGCTCATCTGGTGTGCCAGGGCGCAATCTGTCCCAGGCCCCCACTGCCCCCCCCTCAGCAACAACATCAATGCTGAACCCTGCTGGAACGACCTGTGCCGCTGCCACCACCACCATCACCACCGCCTCCACTACCACTGCTGCCTGCAACACTCGCCCTGCCCAAGAAGATAACCAGCCCACCCCAACAACTGCAGAGGTCAAGGAGAGTAGGCAGGTGCCAATAGTGGTGAGGCAACAGGTCTGTGACAGCAGGCCAGGTGGGAGGCCAAGTGGTACTCAAAGCCAACAGGACACTGGGACCAAAGCCCTGGCAAACATCACCAGAGTCGTTGGGGCCTATGAACGGGCCCAGGGACAAATGGACCAGGGTCAGCAAGATGCCGGTGAGTAACAACAGATGCTGAGGTCCATAGAAAACCACATGGGCCAACTTGTGGACCGCATGGGCCAAATCGTGGACCTCTTGGGCCAGCTAGTGTCGGTACTGAGGTACAGGCCTGCGGCACAACCAACACCTCCACCTCCCTCCGGTGACCCGCAGGATGACAGTTCAATATCCTCCCCTGCGGTCACAGAGAGGGGGGACTCCTCAGACTCCCATGAGCCTGCACCTGTGTGTCCCCCCTGCCAAAAGATAAAGGGGCCGTCTGAGGAAATCCTTGGGAGTATCCCCTGGCAAAGGACCTGCCAAACGCCAGTCAAGGAGCCAGACAAGATGGCAACACTCTTCACCCTGATATTGATTTTGTATACTGTCCTTACCCACACTGACATGGAAATGGCATCCGTCTGTTGGACTGTGTCATCACATCAATGTGGTGCTTACTCGATTGTCTCATCTACCATCCCTGCCAAATCATTGATTCACCATTCACATTTATGTAAATATCCACTTCCCTCTCACAGATACCCACTGTAAATAAACACTAGTCACCCACCAATATACTTGTGTCTGCTCCATGTTTATCACAGTATGTGCAATGTTACCCATGATTACAATGACCCAGGAGCAGGGATTCTCTGCAGGCAAGTAAAGGCTGAAGGGACCTAGGAAAACACAACAGAACATTAGTCATTACTCAGGTGGTGGCCTATCAACCATCGCACAACACTTGGCATCAAGGTACTCCAATCTGCACACATTACAATGAGCAACAGTACCGACATAGACATCAAGTAGCTGTGCCAAACTACCCTGTTCCCAAAACATTTGACCCGTTGTACATTTTCACTCACCTTCAAGTGAAGTAGTTGTTGATGAGCTTCTGACAAAGGTCGACACCTTCCTCATTTCCACTATCCCCGTCACTCGACATTTGTGGGTTTGCAGGTGGGGCTGCGGCTGGTCATCATCATTCAGAATCAAGGGGATTTCTTAACGCAAGGCCAGGTTGTGTAGCATGCAGCATGCTACTACTATCTGACACACCTTTTTGGGTGTGTACAGCAGAGCCCCTCCGGTCTTTTCCAGGCAGCGAAAACGCGTTTTCAGGAGTCCAAATGTTCGCTCCACCACCCGACGTGTCCTCTCATGGGCATTGTTGTAGCAGACTTCAGCTGGTGTCCTGGGATTGCGTAGTGGGCTCAGCAACCAACGTCCGGTGGGATATTCAGAGTCACCTAGGTGTGAAATACACATACAGATTGAGTGTCTTAACTGTGGCAGAGGACAGTATAGCACACATACAGTACACGACTTGACTCTGCGTACTCACCCACAATACATGCATGCTCTGGAAGGAGATTGGCCATCAGCTGGGGCTCAATGCTGTTGCACATGATGTAGGAATCAATCAATCAATCAATCAATCAATCAATCAATCAAAGCATTTGTATAGCGCACTACTCACCCGGAGGGTCTCAAGCGCTGGGGGAGGGGGGTCCGCTACTGCTCGAACAGCCAGGTCTTGAGCTGCTTCCTGAAGGCGAGGTGGTCCTGGGTTAGGCGGAGGTGGGTCGGGAGGGAGTTCCAGGTCTTGGCAGCGAGGTAGGAGAAGGACCTTCCCCCTGTGGTGGCTCTTCGGATGCGGGGAACGGCGGCGAGGGCGTGGCCGGTCGATCGAAGGTGGCGTTTGGGAGCGTAGAAGTTGAGGCTGCTGTTGAGGTATCCGGGGCCTTGGTTTTGCAGGACTTTGTGTGCGTGGGTGAGGAGACGGAAGGTGATTCTCTTGTTGACCGGAAGCCAGTGCAGGTCTCTCAGGTGTCCGGAGATGTGGTTGCGACGGGGGATGTCCAGGATGAGTCGTGCTGAGGCGTTCTGGATCCGCTGGAGTCTTTTCTGAAGTTTGGCGGTGGTTCCGGCGTAGAGGGAGTTGCCGTAGTCCAGTCGGCTGGTGACGAGGGCCTGGGTGACCGTCTTCCTGGTCTCGGTAGGGATCCACCGGAAAATCTTGCGTAGCATGCGTAGAATGTTGAAGCATGACGAGGAGAGGGCGTTGACTTGTCTGGTCATGGAGAGGGAGGAGTCCAGGATGAAGCCCAGGTTGCGTGCGTGAATCAAGGGATGATCCTGGAAACTCGGCACAGACAAGTGAGCTGATCATATTGGCCTGGCACACCACCTGCACACTGATGGAATGGAAATGTTTCCAATTCCTGTATATGTGCTCCCGTGCCTATGGTGAAACCAGGGCAACATGTGTGCAGTCTATTGCACCAACAACATTAGGGATGTGTCCAAGTGCATAAAAATCACCCTTTACATTTGCCAATTCCTGCCTCCTGGGGGAATTTATGAATTGGTCCTTGTATTGCATCATAGCCAACAGGACATCACGTAGCACCCTGCTAAAGGTTGGTTGAGACATACCCCCTGCATTGCCCACCGTGTTCTGGAATGACCCAGTGGCCAAGAAATGCAGGAACACCATCACCATCGACGTTGCTGTGATGCTGTTGGATATGTCCGGCGAGGGCGCAGGTGTGGCTCCAACAATGCACATAGATCTTGTAGGTTTGTTCTGTCCAGACGGAGTCAGTGTATTACGTCATTATCCTCCATGTCAGCCAGCAGGGTGAAGGGACGATACACATTAGGTCGCCTCCTAGGTGAGATGAAAGGGGACACGTCATTGCAACACACAATTAGATGTGCCCAAAATCCTACATTTTTCCTGTCACAACGCTAATATTGACTGGCATAACTTAAAGCATACAGCTCAAGTAAGATGTTGTGCAACCTTGAGACAAAATAGGCGTACGCCTCTTCTTTATTTGCACAGTGAGTAGAACCAATACAGAAACTGACTCTGTGAATGCTAATAGTTAAATTTCAAGCTCTTGTGTACCCAGCCCTGAGAGTATATGATACAGGACATGTGGGAAGCAGAGACACTGCTGCCTTCTGCGTGGCTGCTGTACCTGCCACATCTTCTTGTGCAATCATGACAGGGGACACACTAACAATACAATGTGGCTTGTTCAGTAGGACTGTTTTGGGATTCTGTGCCACTTCAAATCCACACAAGTTCAGAGACATTCATGTACATATTCACAAGCATGTGCTAATATCCACTGTCATCAGTAGACAGGCCATATCTGCTGCTAATTACAATTCAAAGTTTGACAGTAACAGATAATGCAAAGCATTGCAGAGTATGTATAGCCATGTAACAAGCCACCATTACACCACTGCCCAATTCTCTCAACAAGCAGACAGATTGTCAATGTGGCACACAAAAAGTGGATAAGGTGCGTGATCAGCAGGGACTGTAGACAACCTTTATTCAGCTGAGTTGAACAATGACAGGCAGTATGAAGGTAGCGCTGCCCAAAAACACATATGAACTGCAACAGATGCCATGGAGATAATCATCCAGCTGCTTGGAGACACAACAGTTGCTGCTGCGATATGGGTGCCATACATCGAATATACTGGCTGGGATTTTGGTGTTGGAGCATGCCATGCCATTTGATGCTATTCATATGCCTATCACTACCGTGAGTGTAGACACTGACGTAAACAGCTTTGGCTCTTTTGATCTTTAGTACAGCGTTCAAGACTGCTAGGCTTATGCCAACGCTCGAATTCTAGTTCTTTTAGTAAATGTTAATGCCAGGGCTTTAAGTGGGATGAAAAAAGTAGGGGGGTCTATCAAAGGGGCGTGGCCCATACAATTAAGAGTGTGGCTTGAAACACCTAACCTAAAAACCTGTGCTTGGCATTGTGCGCCACCGGACTGGTACTGTGCTGTTTAAGTCATTGTATCCAGATATCTAATACAGCAATTTGCATTATACCTACAAGTCAGGACTATTGGCTTTGTCAGTGGTTGTTAGCTGCATAAGATAATTAACCAACAGTTATGGCTTGCTTGTATAGAATATTGAAAATGCTTCAGTTCGGAATTGATGAGCCTGTGAAAGAACTATAAAGATCCTCTTTGAAGTTACCTCAAAAGCAGTGAAGAGTAGTACGATTATCTTTTTCAGCCTGAGGGTGAGTGCAAAAATGGACAGCTTGATAGGGACCCATCTCAGAACCTGCTTTTTGGAACTGCGGTGCTGAGCACCGGCAGGACCCGGCCCACCTAATGCTCTGGGTAATGCTATCTCCTAATTGTTCCAGCAGCATTCTACACAGTTTGAGCATTTTCAAACGTACTCCTATCATTTGATTTGTTCAAGTCTTGTGTCTCACCGGCTGCTGCTTTCTCGGCTTTCGATGTGTCCGATCACTGATAATAAGGATGTTAGTGTTCAGACCTAAATAGTTGAGCACTAATTTGCATGCTGCTTAATGTGCTGCCTCTAGGGACTGCTGCCTGAGACCCCTCACCTGCTGCTGCCTCCGGGGACTGCTGCCTGAGACCCCTCACCTGCTGCTGCCGCCGCTGCTGTCTCATGTCCACAGTGATGTCAAGGACTGAGAAGATCCGTGCCACCCATTCACCAACGAGGAGCTGGAGGTCCTGGTGGACGAGGTGCTCACACAGTACCCAAGGCTTTATATGGTGCCCCCAATGTCATGGTAATGTTGTGGTAAGTCTTCAACAGGGGGGGTGAGAGTGTAGGGGGAGCACACATTTAGTTGGTCTGATGCAGTATGTGCCTGAGGGTGTGGGGTTGTGTCATGCACTGCCTAACATGCTTTCTCTAGGGGGCAGGGGGTGTACCTTTTTCCACACGTTTCCCTGCCTGCACGTCAAGATTTGAGGGACATGTGTCCCTCAATGTCAGCCATACAGTGACGCTGCAAGTTGATAATGCAGGAGTCTGGACAGTGATTGCTTGTGTGAATGGCTGTGTGGGTCCCTGTTGTCCATCTCAGTGTGAGCCCACATGGCCTGCACAGTCACCGCCCAAAATGACAAGGACACATCACTGAACTTACAGAGTTTGGCATCCTGCATTTGTATGAGATGTGCAGGAACTGTGTCCCCCCTCACACCCGCATGCATTTACGTGTGCTTCTCCCATGCAGATGTAGAATGTGAGATGCATTTTTGTCTCAGTTAAACAGATCTGTGGATTTGGGATGAGTCATTATCATGCTAATGTCCTGAGTGATTTTGTTACATAACACTGTGTCGCTGATGTTTTCCTACTCTTGTCTAACATGCTGCAGCTCAAAGTGAACCCGCGTAAGGCCTTGTGGAGGGCCATTGTGACCAAGGTGCGGGCGCTGGGTGTCTCAAACCGATGGCACACCCACTGCCACAAGAGGTGGGATGACATCTCCCGGTTGGCTAAGAATGCGGCGGAGATGACACTGGGGCTGCTCCCTCGCACTGGCAAGTTGGCACGGCACAGCATGACATCACTGATGGACCGAATTTCGGCCGGGACACAGCCTGAGCTGGATGCACGATTGAAGCAGCAGCAAGCTAGGGCTGTGTATTCTGGGAAGGGGGACTTTGGCTGTGAGTTGCTGCCTGTGTACACAGCCTGTGCCAGCGCTGGCCTATGTAATGTTAGTAGTGTAATGCAGTGCCTTATGAGTGGCCTCTGTGCTGGGTGTAGATGTCATGCATTTGCCACACCTGTACTTCCTAATGTAATTTGAGTACTGGGCATTTCCCTTGCATTCTGAGTTGTGGGTTTCAGGTATCGTCTGCATTTGGGTAATCTATAGGAAATCCCATGGAAATGAACGGCAGTGTGTCTGTTCTGAGTGTGCATTCATCAATGCGTGCATTGCCTGACCTCAGATTTGTGAGGCGTAGACATCTGACGCCAATGGGCAACAGTGGTTGTGCCCTAAAGGACAACATGGTGGATGGCATTGGCTCATGTCCATTGTGAATTGTCATGTTGTAATCTGTATCGGTGTTGTACCCTCCTGCTCCATCCAGATCTGACAGTGGCAACATGTTGTAGGCTTCATCCTTGCCCTCATCATGGCCCTAAGCGTGCTCTGAGCTATTTGTGTGTCTGGTTGAATGGAGCCACCAACAGAGTGTTGTGCTGTGTGGTCATCACTGGGCTCACTTATGCCTGATTTTCTTGTTTACACGCACTGTTTGAGTCAATAAAGTGAGGTAGCACAATGTCATTGTACAGGGTGGTGTGCAACATGTAGATTTAGTCATCTTATGTTATGCTTTGCTTGCATATGTTTGTAATGTTGCTGCCACTGCACTGACCCTACATCTCTCTCTCATGCAGCGTCTCCTGTGGTCACGGAGGGACATGGGACGAACACCAGTGGTGGGGAAAGAAGCACAACAGCTGCACAGGAGCCCCGGGACACAGATGTGGCAAGCGCTGCTGAGGGGGACAGGAGTCTGCTAGAGGAATCGCAGCCAGAGAGGCAAAGTACAACATCATCTGATGCCACCCGTTACGCATCCATGTTGGCGGGCACGGGGAACGGGGACTCCGCATCATCTTCCACCACACAGCAAACAGTGCCCACCCTCCCAGCCACTTCCTCTGGTGCCGCACGTGTTCGCTCCAGTAAGAGGGAAAGAGTGTCCTTCACCCCAGGCACCGCTGCCCCTGCTGCCATCAGTGTTGAGACTGTGGACCTTTTACACCAGCTGTGTGTAGGCCAGACAGCTCTCCTCAATGCATTCATAGACAACGAGAATAAATTGGCACAGGTGGTTGCTTTCATGGAGGACACATTCAGACATGGGTGGGCTGCACTGGACTGTCAAGTCTTTGTCCTCCATTGTGACGGCAGCCCTTCAACTGGCACATTCTCGTAGCCCAGCTCCAGTTCCTTTGTCCACCCCCATGCCAGTGGCCACGTTTAACAACATTGACCATGTTCCGGAGACCTCAAGGTCACGATACATCACACGCAGCAGCAGCAGCCCAATCGGTCCAGGGCACAGACACCATCCCCACAGAAAACTAAAGCCACCCCAGAGCGCAAAGGCAAAAGCCCATCAGGCGACACCAGGGGACATAAAGCCAAGAAGCAGGCTGCAGGCTCACATGACTCAAAGGCATCCCCAGCCAAGGACTTTCCTGTCCCAAAAGCATCTCAGAAAGACAAGCAGAGTGGTTCCATGCCCACTGAGAAGGTGGTGCCTGACAATGGTACACATAAGAAGGGCTCAAAGGCAGATTCACCCACTACCTCAACTCCCATTCTAGGCCCAGTGGAGCAGGGAAAGGATGGCACTGTAGGGGGAACACCTGGGAAACAGGGGATGGAGGGGCAAAGGCAAGGGCAGGTGAAGTGTTCCGCTGGATCCAGCAAGTCCCCAGAGGGAGGGCCAGCGTATACACCTGATGCAGCTTCGGTGGTGAGTGTGACTGTTGTGTCTATAACACCTCCCACTAAACCCAAGACAGGGAAGCCATTTAAAATCCCCAAGAAGTGGAAAGGCACCCCTCCACAATCTCCCACTCACACTGTGTCTCACGTCAGCATGACTCCACCTCCACGTGCCACTACACAACCTGGTCTAAGCAGCCCTCCGGTTTCCCAAGCCACTGATGCCTCTACCTCAGCTGGGCCTCTTTCTCCCCGGTCAAATGATCCAAATGTCCCCGAAACACAGCCAGCTCCCAGTCCTACAGACAGCCAAGTCTGAGTGGTAGTCACCCTCATATACCTGTCTCTCCCACAGCGATGCCTGTACTGCCCATTGTTACCCTCCTGACTATGTTGCTGACTGTTAGAAATGGGATTTCCGGTTGGCTAAGGCTTGCGCCAAGGCCAGGCAGGAACCACCACTCTAGTCAGGGCAAGGGAGTTACACGCCAAAGATAACCCCTGCTCACCCTCTAGGCAACGTGACGCGAGCAGTAAGGCCTATCCTGGAGGCAATGCAAGTTAAGTGTTTGCGCACGTACCCCCAGCAACAACACCCAAGGCCCACCACAAAGGATACTCCACACAAGGTTATATATAAAAATAGCCTTCGTATTATACCAAACACATTAGATAAAAACACACACTTCACAATGTGCCAGAGGCACGGGCAGAATTTACAGGGGATGTATGTACAGGACAGGGCCACATGGACTACTGTCAGGAATAAGCACTTTTAGAACTAGGATACTTGTTAGAATTAGAACTTAGCGCTGGGACGCTCAAGGGCAGCCATGCGCTTTATAAATCCCTATTTCATTTCATTCACTTAGGACATAGCACATATAATAACTTGTAGCACAAAATACAAAATAGAGCACACAACCAGAAATCACTGGTAACAGTAAGTACCACCTATGCAACCCTAACCACCTTAGGAAATATCACGCAGGGAACCAGGACCTCACTAGCAACACCTGTACCAGGAAGAACAACCACCTAAGTATCACTATACATTTAGGGGTGTAGGCATAAAAGCATTACACATGACGCATAAAAATGCATTCAGAGGTGCAGGAAAAACACATGATGCATAAAAACACATTCAGCAGGTAAATCACATTTGCGCAACAATATCACAGAGGTCATGAACACATAAATTGTCCCCAGGCCAACTTGCCTCTCTGGGGCTGAAACGCCCTGTGTCCAGAAAGTCAGGGCGGCTGCGCAGGCAGCCAAAGGGATTGCGCACAGAGATCAGGCCTAAACAAAGGAGCTGCCCACTAAGTGCTGGGCAGCTGGGGATCTCCTCTGGGCTTTTCACGCAGGAAAGGGGGCCCAAAACAACATGGGAGGTGGTGAGGCTCGTGGGCTCTAAACAATGATGCCCTCGGCGTTGGAGTCCCCCTTCTGGGGACTCAGGAAACAAGAAAATGCCCAAGAGCCTCTCGTGGGCTCTGAATAAAGATGTGCCCACTGGGGGAGCGGCCCAATGCCAACCGGGGCCGCTCCACCCTCAGGAATACCCCTCAAAATGTTGGAGTCCCTCTGTGGGGGACTCAAACTCGCAAATACCACCTGAGCCTCTCGTGGGCTCGACAGACGTAACTGGGACCTCAGGGGAGCCTCGCAGGCTCTCAGTAAACAAATGCCCCCCCCCGTACTGCCAAACCAGAGCCCCACTCACCGGGGCTCCTGCTGGCGGTCTTCTTCACTCGCGGTCGGGCTGGGGGATCAAACGGAGCCCCACTCACCGGGACTCCAGCTGCTGCGGTCTTCGCTCTTCGTCCGGCGCTGCTTCCTGGGGTGGCTCTTCCCTGGGGCTGCGGGGGCTCTACCCTCGCTAGGTGAGCCCCGGGAGATGACGCCACAATCTTCCTTGGAATTGTGAACAATAGGGGTTAGGTCCATAGACACGTGGTGGGGGCTAGACCCTATATTCAATCGCAATCAACACACAGTGCCCACACCACAATTACTCAATACCTGCTTTCAAAGGGTAAGAAACCAATTTATTGTCACTTCCCTAGACAGTGTTCCTTTGTGTCCATTATTTTATATCTTTTTCATATTTGCAAAAATTCATAACAGAAAAGAAGACAATAGATTCAAATATTTACAAGGCTAAATAGACTCTGTACATACATTAAAGACAAACATTATTTACACATTAGAAAACATTTCAACATCAAGCATTACAAAAAAATGATGATACTTATATCACAAACAACAGTTATTACAATCAATTAATGAGAAAAACTAAGTTTGGGGGGAAAATAAGTAACTCAATGACTTATAGACGCTTGAATACTGGACCAGCCAGTCCTAGTATCCTAAAAATGGCAAATTATTTCTCCCAAACAACACTGCCGACGCGTTTCAAGACCAGGCGCAAAGTCACTGGTCTTTCATCAGGGCTGTGGATTCTTTGTATCTGCAAGATGCACAGACATTGTTTTACTTAACCTGGCATGTGGATTCCTTATTTCCATACAATGGCTACAAACAGTTCTATATATAGAAAAGGTGGTCCTAGACAACAATCTAAATATCAATTAATGTGAATCTTAATTATTCATAGAACAATTCGTCAGATTGAATCTGTAAACAAGGAGGGGAGATATGATGCTTGCATTGTATATACAGTAAACCCAACACCGCTAATTTGAATGGAACAAATATAACAGATAATCACATTTATGTCACAATTTTATTTACATATTCATAAAGTGGTTACTGGGAAGGAAGAAAGGAGGGGAAAGAGTGCTCAAGTGAATTAGAGAGGAAAAAAGCTCAAGGCACAGGATTAAGATGATTATGTACAACAAAAGGACAATTTAAAGTTGCACAAAAAAAATCAAAAAGCCTACCCATACAATTCTATATACATTACTATACAAGGGGCAAGGGAGAAAAAGGTGTAGGCTTAAAAATAAAAGGGGCGTAATCGTTGAAGTTTCGACCCTGGCGCAATACGGGAATTTCACGACCTCTGCAAGCGGGTCTTCTTCAGGACAGTAGGTGGGCAGGGGTTGGGGGTGGGCAAGGACCACAGAATTAATGTGGAGGTGTATCACGCCAATTCGACTGGGCGGCCACCTATGATCGGTATGTCCTTTCAAATCCAGTTAGAAGAATTAATGTAGATCGTTTTTCAAAGGAATACTTCCGGGTCTGGTTGCAAGACTCCTAGAAGGTGGGAAGAGGGAACCACTGTGAGTAGAACCTGATAGATGGTGGTCAATTGCTTAGAGAAATCACCGGCACGAGTTTGGCGATCTGCGCTTGAAGCCGCTATTTCCTGTTTGTTTTATGCTCAAACTTGAGCAGAGCATTCTGGGACTTGTGTTCCCTGTTATTAAAACAGCTAACAAATGCACCAGGAAGGCGCGCAAAAGAGCGTCCTATTTATGGCACATGAGCCCGATCAAACTTGTGTTTAATAAAAGGAAATAGCGGCGGCCATCTTTACTGAGAGAAACCAGACCCAAGCATTATCGAGCAGTGGCAGAGTAGCAGGTAATTTCTCAGACTGCTTTACTAAGCGCTAAACTTGTGCCGCTACACGATTGAACATACCGCTAAGGCCGCGTTTTGTTTCTAACAGGATGGTGATAGTGGCACTCCTTTCATTTGAAAACAAGAAAACGAATGAAGGTAGGCTAACTTCCTTGATTGGTAGATTTTATCTACCGTGACACACTGGGTGTACGCTGCCTCGCTAGTAACGCAAATTTCCCTCATGTTGTAGATCCAACCTTGATGGTTACGCCGCACAATTGAACCCGCCGCAATTCGGCAGTTCCTTATGAATAAGGTACGCTTCCCCCTCTATGTTTGATCTGTTTTCGATATTAGAGAAACGAACGGACAAAAATTGCAACTTACAGACATCCTTAAAAAATCTTTTTAGGCATCTCTGTTCGGCCACATTAATTAGCAACAGGACCATCACTAGACCCTCCACGAAGTCCTCCTTCAAACAGAATTGGCATGTAGCCTAGAACTGTTTGTAGCCATTGTATGGAAATAAGGAATCCACATGCTAGGTTAAGTAAAACAATGTCTTTGCATCTTGCAGATACAAAGAATCCACAGCCCTGATGAAAGACCAGTGACTTTGCGCCTGGTCTTGAAACGCGTCAGCAGTGTTGTTTGGGAGAAATAATTTGCCATTTTTAGGATACTAGGACCGGCTGGTCCAGTATTCAAGCGTCTATAAGTCTTTGAGTTACTTATTTTCCCCCCCAAACTTAGTTTTTCTCATTAATTGATTGTATTAACTGTTGTTTGTGATATAAGTATCATCATTTTTTTGTAATGCTTGATGTTGAAATGTTTTCTAATGTGTAAATAATGTTTGTCTTTAATGTATGTACAGAGTCAATTTAGCCTTGTAAATATTTGAATCTATTGTCTTCTTTTCTGTTATGAGTATTTGCAAATATGAAAAAGATATAAAATAATGGACACAAAGGAACGCTGTCTAGGGAAGTGACAATAAATTTGTTTCTTACCCTTTGAAAACAGGTATTGAGTAATTTTGGTGTTGGCACTGTGTGTTGATTACAATCTTCCTCGGAGCACAGGAGTGTGGGGTGGGCTTCCGTCCGCTTCCTGTTGCGCCCCAGCACTTCCGGGTCACAGGAGCACGGGGTGGGCTCCCGTCCGCTTCCTGTTTGTAGCGCCTGCACTGCTGGGTCGTCGCAGGCAGAGCGGTGGCCCTCCTTACTTTCCCTTTGCGGCGGCGGTAGTTCGTTCTCCTCAATACGGGGTGGGCTCCCATCAATTAAATAAATAAAACAGGGTGGGCACCTGTTCTTGAAGTCAGCAAACAAAGGGGCGGCAAAGAAACGGGGTGGCACCCGTGCCGAGATTCGGCCGATTTGCGGGGCCACACGCAGGGGGAGAACCTGCTTCGTAAATAAGTACAAAGGGGATCCCCATGCCGGGAATCCCTCGAGGCAGGGAAGGGCAACTCGGGGCTGCAGGGACAATTAAAGCGCTCCCAAGTGCTAGAGTCCCCCTCCCAAGTCCAGGGGAAGTATAGCAAAGCAAAAAGTCCTTTAGGAAGGAAAAAGCAAGGGGGGGCAAGGCTGGGCCCAGGGGCCAGCTCACTGGGCCTCCAGGCAGGAAGGCAGTCCTAGTGGCGGTCCTCCTGGTGCCCAGCAGCAGCAGCCCCCCCTCCGGTCAGGTTCAGGAACAGAGAACAACATTTCTGGAGACACAGCCCCTTTTTATACAGGTAAATGCTTTGTCTGTGTGCAGGGTGGGGGAACAACCATTCGCAGCTGGTTTTGGAGCACTGTGATGTGCTCAGCCACCCTTCCTATTCACTAGTCAGGCTAGGGACATCAGTCGCACGACAGGGGGCGGAGCCAGCATTGTGTGTGGAAAACCCAGCCCTATTCAGGTCCCAAGTGCACTCCTCCCCAGCCATCACACATGTAGATCTCCCATTCACTACTGGGGCAGACCCATCCTAACTCCTGGAGCCTGGCACACCAGACAGCTCCAGCCAATCACAAGCCAGCCCCTTCACTGCACAGGTACACCAACTTCTAGAAGTGGCACTTCCACACTAGACACATTCACGCCGCACACATCATCGCGCCGCATTTAATCACACGAGTCCGCACATACCAAACTCGAGCTTGTACTCCCCACGCATCAGGAACTAACATGGACACATACAGTCCCCATGCATTCCTATGGGAGGGCAGGCCAACCTCACTACACGCACGCACTTTACCCTGGGACACAGTGGTAAAGTGCGCAGAAACCAAAAATCACTACCACCAATTCACATTCATAAGCAAAATGTTTAGGGGTGAACCTGCCAGAAGGGCCAAGTCCAACACAACCCCCTTCCAGCCAAAATGCAGTGCAGACCAATCACCACCGTGATGGGCTTCCTTGCTTTGGGCGATAGAACACGGACGCGGGCCCGCAACTGCAGGGACATCCTCCTGTTCTACGCCACGGTGAACCCATGGGGTCCCTTCTAAAACCACTATCTGGAACAACTGGGCTACCCCACTGGTACTCCAAAGCTGTCCACGGCCAGGACCAGGCCCTAGGCCACCCAGGTGCCACGGGTCCTTGCCTATTCACAGAGTGGGGGGTAGTAACCCCTGGTACATAGTAGCCCTTCTCCACTCTTCCTGTCTGTAAGACAGGGCTAGACTGCCACTGGTTCTCCAGCCTAGTGTCTACACCCTCAGGCGGACCAGGAGTCTCAGGGGAGGCTCTCCTCCTCCTACCTCTCTGTCTGGGGTTCCTCCTCCTCTTGCGAGGGGTACCCTTAGAACGCCATTCTCCCAACCTAGGGTTTAACCTCTCAGGTTGCACCGGGGTCAGAGGCGGGCTCTCCCACCCTCTGCACCCCCTTCCAGAGTTCTGCACCCTCCCAACTGGAGTGGTACCCCTGGAAGATGAACCAATCAGGACGCTGGTTACAGACGTCCTACCCTTCAGGTCAGGCTGATCCTGAACCTGGACTTCCAACCTCTGGTCTAGAACCTTTGGAGGAATAATTGCCTGGCACTCCAGAACTTCTGGGGACTTACACACCATCCCCCTGAGGCTGACACATGAATCATATGTCGTGTGACTGTCTGTCTGGCGCAGATCTCCCGTCCCCTGTCTGTCTGACAGTGCGTGAAGACCCCCCAGAACAGAAGTGGTGTCACCATGGTCACTACACGGGAACTTAGCCCAACTGGGTAGTCCCTGACCCACTGGTTCTTCCACTGGGGAACTCATCCCCCAATCACTCCTCACTTCGGACTTCTGTACCCTCCCAACTGGAGTAGCACTGCCGGACACTAGAACCACCGGAGCTCTATTTACAGATGCTCCAGGTTCTCTAGACACTGGGTGATCTTCCTCAAGTGGACTCACAGGACAGCCTAGGTCCCCAACCTGGTGTTCTCTAAAGAAACCATCCAGGCTCTGAGGCAGGAATTTGGGCATCTGGGGACTCTTAGTAACCCACTCACTCCCGTTCCACTGACACAGGCCGTAAGCCCCTACACCCCCCTCGCTATACTGGGACCTAGCTGGGCTACTCTGAGCCTCTTCCACCACGCTGGGCTGGAAGATACCTGAACCACTACTTTCAGAATCACTCACCAATGACCCCTCAGAACCTCTAGCTCGGCTTCCTCTGCAAGGGTGCCTGGATCAGTCAACCCATATTCCAACAGGTGTTGGCGCAACCCTGGCAAACAACTACTGAGCACCTGCTCTCTAAAAACCAGATCAAACTGTTTGATATAATCAGATTCTGTGTGAACCTCTAACCAATCAGACAATGCATCTCGACATTCATCCACAAACCCCCTCCAAGACTGGTGAGACAGTTTCCTACTGACCCTGAATCTCAACCTATACTCCTCTTCTTGGGAAACAGGTACCATACTCTGGGAGCTAGGAATGGGACTTCTTGTACTGGGCTCTATATAGCTGCCACCACTGGACTCAACCCTCCCTGGGGAGTCTAGAAAATTAAAACTGCGCTCAGGGGACAATCTACCCTCCTGAGCTAATCTCTCTCTGGCAAAGGCCCTCTCAGCCTCCGCCATCATCTCCTGAACACCCAGCTGCGCTATTTCCTTGGCATGCTCTAACCTGAGCTTCTCCAAAGCCAGCTGGTGCTCCCTTTCTTCCCTCCTATCTACCCACTCCTCTGGTGACAGGGACCGGAAAAGGGATGAGGTAATGCCTCTGCTACTGGACCCAGCAAGGGACTCCCTATATATGGGGTCTTCACTATCTGCTGGCATCCATGCACTGTCATCTTCTTCCTCCTCTTAGACTCTTCAGGGCTCCCCTCAGACCCACCACCCTCATGGCGTGCGGCCCGGTCCCCATTTTCCTCACTGCGCTCACGTTCCCAGTCATCCTTCTGCCATAGGATCAAATTGTCCCTCAGTTTGGACTGGGTGTCTGACTCATTCACTGTGATGTCTCTCTCCTCACAAAACTGTACCAACTCATGCATACTGTACGTAAACAGATCACAGAGGTTAAAAGAAAATTCCATCTTGGCAGGATGCTCACAGACACGTGCAACACAGGGGACTTAACTGTCTGAGCTGAAGCAAGAGTACACAATTCACAAAGTATTCAGCACACTCCCTATCCCAGAGAACTCACACTCACTTGTCCAGTGCAACACACCATTCATCCACACACCACCCCCCCCCCCCCGGACTGGTAAGGCAGTTTCTACTGCCCCTGATTTCTCAACGTGACCGCACGTGACACAGGTACTAAACACTGGGAGCGGGGCGGGGAACAAATTTCCTGGACACAATTACGCTGCTACCACTGGATCCCACCCTCTGGTGAATTCAGAAAATTCAAACTGCACTTAAGGGATAAAAACCACCCAGAGCTAGTGACACCTAACTCACAGTGCACAAGAAACACATTTCCCAAGAAATGACTTTTAGCATAAATAGGCTTTCCTGTTTTCAGTTTCTATTTTGGGTAAATTCTGGTGGTGTTTTTTCAGTGTTTTTTAGTGATTTCAATACCTCAAAAAAACAGTGCTTTTCAGTGGTTACTCATTTTCGCGCCTTAAAAAACAACTGAAACGGTGTTTTACCGGTGTTTATGGAACGCTTTGCTTTTATTATTGCTTGCTTTCTTCATTGATGCATAGTATATAGACAGTCTATGTACAGTGTATATAAGGTCCACATGCATTTTTACAAGTCGAAGGTTAAGTCAGCACTTTCAGAAATTTGCCTGAAAAGGGAGGCTCTGTGCAAGGCACACCTCTTGAACTGGGTACAGGGAGAACTTTTTGGAAATGAGAGATTCTGGGGGTGTTGGGAGTTGTAGGCAAGGCAGGCAGTTCTCATAGCTCATTTAGAATCAATGTGTTGTCATTTAAAGAAAGTGAGAGCTTGGTGACATGTTCATGGTTTTGGGCACTCCTCACAAATCACATAGCATGATGGCACGGCTATGAGTAAAGCTAGGCTGGTTTTCACTGCTATTTTTTCCCCCTCAGATTTATATAGTGCTAACTCGACCTGAAGGTATTGAAGCGCTTCACATGAGCACCTGTTGCGTTACACAAGGGCACATTCATTTTTGTTAGGGACGGGTAGATTAAGTGATTTGCCCAGAATCACAGGATGTTGAGCGTCATTGCCGAGACTCGAACCCCGTTCTCCAAATTTGAGGTCCACCGACCTAACCATTAGACTACATCCTCTGCTGCTGTTATTTTCAAGGTTTATGGAAGAGCCTACCATAGCATGGTGCTACCAGCCATGTGTTAACCTTGTTGGTGTGTTCTCCTGTAGTGTGGAAAACAATCTGTGCTACAGAATTAAAAAAAACATGCACATCACAGTGCAATCGTCTATAGGTCTCTGCTCCCCCTTAGCTTAGAGAGACCATTTCTGCATTCTCCGGATGGCCTTAAGATGGTTTTATAGGTGCCTCGGAGAGAGAGGGGAAGCATTTCAGAGTTTAGACGCTAGGAATGTGAAGGAGCGCCCTTCACTCCTTGCACTTTTAATCCTTGGTGGTATAATGAACAGTTGCAGCCTGGCTGCCCCCCCCCCCACCTAAGAACCCCAAACTTCTGTGCATAGTTAGTTTCATCCTTCACTGCTCATTGTTGTTCCCTCCTCTCCTGCCCTCCCCTCCCTCCAACATCCCCTCACACTTTTTTATTTTTATTTTTTATTTTATGCGTTATTATGTAGCGCAGACTTTACCCGAAGATGTCAGAGCGCTTCACAATAGGAACAGTAGTGATATATGAGGAGAAAATTACAAGTGAGCATGTTAGAAAAGCAAATGTTACGTTACATGAGGCAAAAGTGACAATTGTGCATGTTTCAAGAGCAAACAAAATACAAGAGGTAGCAAACGCTACGTTACAGGAGGAAAAAGTGACATGTGTGCATGTTACAAAAGAGTACACAATACAAGTAGAAGTACAATACTGCAATAAATGGCAGTCCAGTCCAGAGTATCCTTCTACCATTAGAATGTAATGAGAGAGTGAGCTCTGGGAGGAGGGAATTAACAAGGAGACCCTTCACAGTACTGACTCCGGAGCATCCTGCCACCATTAGAAGTGGGTGGAAAGGTCAGTTACAGGGGTTGCGGGGGTGAGGCTAACAAGGAGACCCTGCCCAGCACTGACTCCACAGCATCCGGCCAATAAAAGGGAGAGGGTCAGCTAAGGGGTGTGGGGGCTAACAAGGAGACCCTGTCCAGCACTGAACCCCCAGAGCATCCTTCCTCCATTAGAAGGGAGTAAGATAGGGACATCCAACGTTGAGAGTTTAACAAGAAGACCTGCACAGCAATGACGGCTGACCTGCTGCAGTCAGTCCAGTGAAAAAGAAGAAAGGTGTGGGGTAGAGTCAATCACACATCGGCCGTGCAGGGACAACCCGCTGCTCCCAAGAATACACGCTCTATCCCTAATAGAGCTACATTCGCCTCTGGGCGCTACAACAGAAACAAACGTGTTCAAGCGCCGCCGAGACATCCCATACAGCAGTGTGCTGCGAAGCAGGGCACTTCGAAACAGCTGAATGAATGTGCATTTGATCCTAAGGCAGTATGTGCCGAAGCCCCCTTTCCAGACACTGCTGGTCCGCTACCAACCCCAGCCAAGATGTACTACCGTGCAACCTCTGCACACGATCACAGCGTGAGATGCGTGTCACGCACAGACAAGCACAAAAGGGCGTGACTCAATGCGTCTTGTAACTGCTACACGGATCATGCACCTGTTCTGCCATAACATGCTTATCTTTCAACTAATATTGGGAAGTGAAATGAAGATAGGGGTAGGGAAAAAACACGAGATCAAAGGGAGACAGAGAAAGAGTAACGAAACACGAGAAGAGAAAGGAAGCAAGGGTGAGCGAAAGCAGGAGATAGAAAGAAGGAAAGAATAGGGAAAGAAATAAAGAAGGTTAAAGAAAGAAAAAGAATGAATGAATGAATGAATGCAAGAGAATAAAAATCACCTTAAAGGAGATATAGAGTGAGCGATGAAGTCACGGAAATAAATGAGAAGTCACAGTGCCGAGTGTAGAGTGATATCACAGCGGCAGCAGGTGATAAGAGGAGGAGCAGCCGAATGAGAACACTGAGAGCACTAAACGGCCACGGACGGGGATGACAGAAGTAGCAGGCAACAGGAAGTGCGTGATAAAATGAGGAGCACCAGTATGTGACAACAGTATGAAATGTAATCCTGAGACAGTTATCCTCATAACCCCATGCAAATTATAGCAGAAATCACAGCAGCAGCGGATGATAAGAGGAGGAGCAGCCGGTGATAAGAGGAGGAGCAGTGAAACGAGAAGCCCATTAACATAAACAGCAGGGTAGGTGAAACTAGAGCCCGCAAAAAAAAAAAATCTCATCTGGTGGTACGACACAATGAGGAGCACTTCAAGAATAACATGCGGAGTCGCCCCAGCACCCGTGCCGGAAGTCTCCGGCCCCCAGCAG
Source organism: Lissotriton vulgaris (assembly GCF_964263255.1). NCBI lineage: Eukaryota > Metazoa > Chordata > Amphibia > Caudata > Salamandridae > Lissotriton > Lissotriton vulgaris. The sequence continues at coordinate 1,192,456,159 of NC_141696.1, read as the reverse complement.
TCCCAGGGCCGTGTCAGGCACTCACCTGCCATCCGTCTCGGGTCCCCGCTCGCTCAGCTAAGGAACTAAATGGCACGTGACTGATCCTGCCCCAGCCCACATGTCTTTCTAGGGACGCCGGCCTGTCACTGAATGCACCCACTTTCTCACAGACGCATCTGTTGCATCTCCCTCAACCCCAGTTTCCTCTCCTACAGCCCCCCTCCCCTCCTATTCTCTTTTCCATCCTTTCTTCCGAGCTGTGATGGAAAAGCGAGCCGACCTTCAAAACGAGAGACATCTGCACAGAGCACAATCGCTTGTGGAAAGTCACTGGAGGCTGCGGACAAAGCCTCATTAACAAGTCAATGGTCTTAAAGACCTGTGAAGTACTCGGGTGCGGCTGGCAGATCAAAAACGTGTCAGCCCTGGAGGCTGCTCAGCCCGGGCTGACACACTAGGGGGGGGGGAGGTGGGAGGGGGGAACTGAATCCCGTTTGAGCCCAATAGGTGTCTGCTTCCAAACTCCCTGGTGCAGCTGCTAAAGTAACTCCCGGGGGGGGAGGGAGGGGGGGAAACAGAGCCCTGCAATCTACCGTGCATTGCAACAGCACGTTACTGCGGGTGAGAGAAACAGTTGTTTTTTGTTGAAGGAAAAAGGAAAAACACAGTGTGGTTTTTGTTAATGGAAGAGAATATGGTGCAGCGAGGGGAGGAGCGCCCGATCGCGTTCTCTCTGTGGAGGTGGCTGTTCCTCTCACCTGCACACACTCTGAGGATCAACAGAGCTCCCAGGGACTCTGAGAAGGGGCAACAGAACAACAAAGCCTCATTAAATGAATGGTCTTTTTAAAGACCGTGAAGTACTCTGGTGCGGCCGGACGCAATTAAACAGACGGCAGACCACAACAGCTCCTCTCCCCCCACGTCAGCTATGAAAATCAGTGACACTCAGTTTAAACCGGGTCACCTAATTTTCATCCGGAGGTGTACTGTCGTTGAGAGTCGATTTTAACGGAATTCCGGACAGCCTAAGTATAAACTTAAAAACAATAATCCCCTTTCATGTGACTATCTAAAATGCTGAGTTTTTTGGTGCAGCCAGCTGCTGCTATGGTACAGCGCAAACACAAATCCGGATACCTTCCGCTGCCTACCAATGTTAGAAATGGGATTTCCGGTTGGCTAAGGCTTGCGCCAAAGCCAGGCAGAAACCACCACTCTAGTTAGGGTAAGGGAGTTACACGCCAAAGATAACCCCTGCTCACCCTCTAGGCAACGTGACGCGAGCAGTAAGGCTTTTCCCGGAGGCAATGTAAGTTAAGTGTTTGCGCACGCACACCCCAGCAACAACACCCAAGGCCCACCACAAAAGAAACTCCACACAAGGTTATATATCAAAATAGCCTTCGTATTATACCAAACACATTAGATAAAAACACATACTTTACAATGTGCCAGAGGCACAGGCAGAATTTACAGGGGATGTATGTACAGGACAGGGCCACATGGACCACTGTCAGGAATAAGCACTTTTAGAACTAGGATGCTTGTTAGAATTAGCACTTAGGACATAGCACATATAATAACTTGTAGCACAAAATAGAAAATAGAGCACACAACCAGTAATCACTGGTAACAGGTAAGTACCACCTGCGCAACCCTAACCACCTTAGGAAAATATCACGCAGGGAACCAGGACCTCACTTGCAACACCTGTACTAGGAAGAACAACCACCTAAGTATCACTATACATTTAGGGGTATAGGCATAAAAGCATTACACATGACGCATAAAAATGCATTCAGAGGTGCAGGAAAAACACATGATGCATAAAAACACATTCAGAGGTGCAGGAAAAACACATGATGCATAAAAACACATTCATCAGGTAAATCACAATTGTGCAACAATATCACAGAGGTCATGAACACATAAATTGTCCCCAGGCCAACTGGCCTCTCTGGGGCTGAAACGCCCTGTGTCCAGAAAGTCAGGGCGGCTGCGCAGGCAGCCGAAGGGATTGCGCACAGAGATCAGGCCTAAACGAAGCAGCTACCCACTAAGTGCTGGGCAGCTGGGGATCTCCTCTAGGCTTTTCACACAGGAAAGGGGGCCCAAAACAACATGGGAGTTGGTGAGCCTCGTGGGCTCTAAACAATGATGCCCCCGGCGTTGGAGTCCCCCCTCTGGGGACTCAGGAACCAAGAAAATGCCCAAGAGCCTCTTGTGGGCTCTGAATAAAGATGCGCCCACTGGGGGAGCTGCCCGCTGCCAAACGGGGATGCTCTACCCTCAGGAATGCCCCTCAAAATGTCGGAGTCCCTCTCTGGGGGACTCTAACTTGTAAATGCTACCTGAGCCTCTTGTGGGCTCGACAGACGCAACTGGGGCATCAGGGGAGCCTCGCAGGCTCTCAGTAAACAAACGCCCCCCCCCGGACTGCCAAACCGGAGCCCCACTCACCGGGACTCCTGCTGCTGCGGTCTTCGCTCTTCGTCCGGCTCTGCTTCCTGGGGTGGTTCTTCTCTGGGGCTGCGGGGGCTCTACCCTTGCTAGGGGAGCCACGGGAGATGACGCCACAATCTTCCTCGGAGCACAGGAGCGCGGGGTGGGCTCCCGTCTGCTTCCTGTTGCTCCCCAGCACTTCCAGGTCACAGGAGCGCGGGGTGGGCTCCCGTCCGCTTCCTGTTTGCAGCACCTGCACTTCCGGGTCGTCGCAGGCAGAGCGGCGGCCCTCCTTACTTTCCCTTTGCGGCGGCGGTAGTTCGTTCTCCTCAAAACGGGGTGGGTTCCCGTCAATGAAATAAATGAAACAGGGTGGGCACCTGTTCTTGAAGTCAGCAAACAAAAAAGCAGGCAAAGAAATGGTGTGGAACCCGTGCCGAGATTCGACCAATTCGCGAGGCCACAGGCAGGGTGAGCACCTGCTTCGTAAATAAGCACAAAGGGGATCCCCATGCCGGGGAATCCCTCGAGGCAGGAAAGGGCAACTCGGGGCTGCAGGGACAATTAAAACGCTCCCAAGCGCTAGGGTCCCCCTCCCAAGTCCGGGGGAAGTATAGCAAAGCAAAAAGTCCTTTAGGAAGGAAATAGGAAGGGGGGGCAAGGCTGGGCCCAGGGGCCAGCTCACTGGGCCCAGGAGCCAGCTCACTGGGCCCAGGAGCCAGCTCACTGGGCCCTCCGGGCAGGAAGGCAGTCCTAGTGGTGGTCCTCCTGGCGCCCAGCAGCAGCAGGTCCCCCTCCAGTCAGGATCAGGAACAGAGAACAACATTATTGGGGACACAGCCCCTTTTTATACAGGTAAATCCTTTGTCTGTGTGCAGGGTGGGGGAAGAACCAGTCACAGCTGGTTTTGGAGCACTGTGATGTGCTCAGCCACCCTTCCTATTCACTAGTCAGGCTAGGGTCATCAGTCACACCACAGGGGGCGGAGCCAGCATTGTGTGGGGAAAGCCCAGCCCTATTCAGGTCCCAGGTGCACTCCACCCCAGCCATCACACATGCAGCTCTCCCATTCACCGCTGGGGCAGACCCATCCTGACTCCTGGGGCCTAGCACACCAGACAGCTCCAGACAATCACAAGCCAGCACCTTCACTGCACAGGTACACCAACTTCTAGAAGTAGCACTTCCACACTAAACACATTCACGCCGCACACATCATCGCACAGCATTTAATCACACGAGTCCGCACATACCAAACTCGAGCTTGCACTCCCCACGCATCAGGAACTAACATGGACACATACATTACCCAAGCACTCCTATGGGAGGGCAGGCCAACCTCACTATACGCACGCACTTTACTCTGGGACACAGTGGTAAAGTGGGCAGAAACCAAAAATCACTACCACCAAATCACATTCATAAGCAAAAAGGTTAGGGGTGAACCTGCCAGAAGGGCCAAGTCCAACACTGACCATGGCAGGGTACAATTGTACATATTCCCTGTGCAGCTTTTCATGGTCTCACTCTGCACTTTGTCCTGCCCACTGGCCTTGCTGTTTTCCCGTGGCCTATGCAGCTTCTCATGGACATACTGTGCACCTTGGACTGGCCACTGGCCTTGTCGTTCACTACTGTGTGCCCCTTGCCTGTGCAGCTTCTCGTGGACATACTCTGCACTTTGTCCTGCCCACTGGCCTTGCTGTTTTCCCCTTGCCTGTGCAGCTTCTCATGTACATACTCTGCACCTTGGACTGGCCAGTGGCCTTGTCATTCACTGTTGTGTGCCCCTTGCCTGTGCAGCTTCTCATGGTCTCACTCTGCACTTTGTCCTGCTCACTGGCCTTGTTGTCCACTGCTGTGTGCCCATTGCCTGTGCAGCTTCTCATGGACATACTCTGCACTTTGTCCTGCCCACTGGCCTTGTCGTTCACTGTTGTTTTCCCCTTACCTGTGCAGCTTCTCATGGACATACTCTGCACTTTGTCCTGCCCACTGGCCTTGCTGTTCTCCCCTTGCCTGTGCAGCTTCTCATGGACATACTCTGCACCTTGGACTGGCCACTGGCCTTGTCATTGACTGCTGTGTGCCCCTTGCCTTTGCAGCTTCTCATGGTCTCACTCTGCACTTTGGCCCGCTCACTGGCCTTGTGGTTCACTGTTGCGTGCACCTTGCCTGTGCAGCTTCTGATGTCACCTGCATTTTGAAAGTGGCGGAGTGTGTCACGAGCCTTCTAGGCTTAATGGCATGCTCTGCAGGGGGAAACGCAGGGCTGTACCACATTCTTGTGAATACGGAGCAGCTCTGGCACTTTCATTATAAATATGCCCCATAGTATGTTACAGTGGTATGGCTTTTCCACCACGGCACATGGCTGTTGACATTCTTTTTAATTGACTTATCCTCAGATTTGAGGGTGTTAAATGCGATGCTATGCAGAGCATGGCTTTCACACAAAGGGATCTTGGCACTAAGAAGACACAAATCTGATTATTGGACGAGGTGTGTACATCTTTCTTATTTTGAGTGCCCTTTGGAAAGAATGTGTCATAAAGTATTTGGATATGTTTTAAATTAATAATAGTAATATTTCCTACGCTTTCCCCAGAATACTAGTAACGGTATTATTTATATTTTGACGAGTAAAATGCATATTTGAAACAAAAATTGCAGCCACGAACCAATGTGAAAACTGTTTCTGTACCACTCAAGAAATGGCCAATTAGTAATCATATTAGTGGAACGCTGCTGTGCACCAGTGTTGGAAATTTGCCCTTTCTGCAGGTTCAACCCAGATTTTTGTCTTCTTTAGCTGAACCTGTTTTTTTGTTGGCCATAGGACTGTGAAGTTATTCCTGATAACCAGTGGTAAAGTACTTGTGCTCTCCCTTTCAAACAGCATAAAATGTGTATTCACATGTTTTCCACCTTTAATTCTTAAGTCCATAGTATATGGCATAACAGGTATTCAGGGTGTGTAAATTAAAGGCTACAAGTGGGCTGCTCCTCCCATTGTTCCAGCCAGTTAAAAAACAGTGTACAACATCTCTACAGGCTTGCCCCTGAACCCTGTGTGTGCAGTTTTAAAATGCCATTTCAACCTGGCAAAATTAACATTTTTCCAGGCCTAAACCTTCTTTTTTAGTATTTGTAAATTACTTCTAAGGTAGCTCTTAAAGGCCCGTGTGTCAGGGTGCATGATATTTAACGGCAGGGCATGTATATCTAAGGTTTTACATGTCCTGGAAGTGAAAAACCTACTAAGTCATGTTTTACTGCAGTAGGCTGGCTCTCCCATAGAAAAGGACCTAGTTGCATTATACCTCCTTAAAATGCACAGCTGCAGTTTCTAACTAGCTAGATAAATTATCCTAGGAGTTGTTCTAAAAGGAATTTAAAACCAAATTAATAGTAAAATCGGATTTTAAATTACTATTTTGAAAGTCCCACTTTTAGAAAGTTCACGTAGTAAGGGGTTGGGCCCTTTTTAAACAGACAGGTTAAGACACCTTTAAATGTTTATAAACAGATTACCCAAGCTGAAATTATTAGATCATCACTTTGAAATCAGGGTCAAGTAAATATTCGCATGTTATGCAAATATTTCATATACACATACACAAATCTTCCAGAACACATTTCAATTTTCAGGTGCATTATTACATGAAAATAACATAAATAAACACAACATCACAGGACAGTATACTATTGTACATAAAAAACTCGAAAGTGCTCTCAAAATGCTTTTCACTTGAAAACCAGTCTGATAATGTACGTTAAGCAGAGGGTATAATCATTATTATTATTCCAAAGATGAACCTCTTGCTTAAAATGTCTCTTGGGGGTTGAAAAACTACTCTATAAAAGTAGGACTTCCAATTTGTTAGGATCGCCTGCTATAAAGATCTTGATTGAACTTTAACACTCCCACAATCGTTTGAAACTCCTTCTTGCCTTTGCGTTCTCCTCAGGACCCTGGCTGGTTGGGTTCTGTGTAATTCCTTTTAGGACATTAGTTTGATTCTGTTCTGATTATTATCCCTACTAGCACTTAGATTTTTCTAGTTACCTCATTCTTCTTTAGGTTCAATGTTTGTATTGAGCTTCTAAGAGCGTCTTCTTCCAAATTTTCCAGATTGCCTATAGCTTCTGTAGTAATTCATCTTCTGTAAAAGGGACTTTAGATATTATCAACTAATGACCTCCTACACTTGTGCTGTTATTCGCCTCAGTGTGGACCAGTATGTTCACTTTATTGTTGTAAGATTTTATCTTTCAGCCTGCTGTGTTAGTCAAGCCGTGTTAGACGCTGACTCCAACAGCTTTGTTTCTTTTGATCTTTAGTACAGCGTCCAAGACTTCTAGGCTTATGCCAATGCTCGAATTCTAGTTCTTTTAGTAAATGATATTGCCAGGGCTTTAAGTGGGATGAAAAAAAGTAGGGGGTCTATCAAAGGAGCGCGGCCGATACAATTAAGGGTGTGGCTTAAAACACCTAAGCTAAAAACCTGTGCTTGGCATTGTGCGCCACCAGACTGGTACTTTGCTGTTTCAGTCATTACACCCAGATATCTAATACAGCAATTTGCATTATACCCACAAGTCAGGACTATTGGCTTTGTCAGTGCTGTTAGCTGCATAAGATAACTAAGCAACAATTATGGCTTCCTTATATAGAATATTGAAAATGCTTCTGTTTGGAAATAATGAGCCTGTGAAAGAACTATAAAGATTCTCTTTGAAGTTACCTCAAAAGCAGTGAAGAGTAGTACGATTATTTTGTTCACCCTGAGAGTGACGGCAAAAATGGATAGCTTGATAGGGGCCCATCTCAGAACCTGCTTTTTAGAACTGCGGTGCTGAGCACCAGCAGGACCCGACCCACTTAAAGCCCAGGGTAATGCTATCTCCTAATTGTTGCGGCAGCATTATACACAGTTTGAGTATTTTCAAACGTACTCCTTTCACTTGATTTGTTCAAGTTATGTGTCTCACCGGCTGCTGCTTCCTAGGCTTTCGGCGTGTTCGATCACTAATAATAAGGATGATGCGGCCAGATTCATGAAGCTTAATTGCGCTCGCAAAGGGACAGATTCTGAGAATCTGGCCCTTTGCTAGCGCAATTTTTGCATTTGGGATTCATCATCCCAAATGCAAAAATCGGTCATTGCGAATTCGCTAAATTGCGAGGACTTACATTGAAGGAATCTCTATTTGAGATTCCTTAAATTCAATTCATTAACCATTTTTAAATTGCGAAATCGCAATTTCGGGCCGCTATTTACCGCGTGGTAAATAGCGAAAACTTAGAAAAATGCTTTTAAATGCATTTCTCTAAGTTGCATGTTGCACACACACATGTCCTTTGGACATGTGTGTGCGCAACACCAATGTAGATTACATTTCAGGGGTGCTACAGAGTGTCCTTTGGACACCCCTAGCACCCTCCAAATCGCATCCTTATTTGCGATTAGCAAATTGCTAATCGCAAATAAGGAATGTGTAGGAATCGCAATTTATTTTGCGATTCCTACATGAATCCCGTTTTGCGAGTCTGTAATAGCGATTCCTTATTATTCGCTATTACAGACTCGCAAAACATGCCGATGATGAATCGCGCTGTTAATGTTCAGACCTAAATAGTTGAGCACTACTTTGCATGCTGCTTAATGTAGCGCTTTGTTTGTATTGTTGTACTTAAACCTATTTTATAAATAAACCCTTTCTGCTCATTGAAAGATTGATTTTACAGTCCTGTTTTTTAATTAACTGTATATACTTTAAACGTTGTTCTTAAATTGGTACACAATAGATGTATAATCGCTCAATTTCTCTTATTGCTGAGTACTCAACTCTAGTTTTACACATTGTGTGGTCCATCCTTTTAGATTTAACAATGCTAATATTGCACATGGTCCATTTTATCTCAGTCTGTTTACAATCTACCTAGATCAGACATTTCATTGAGACCAGTAGTTACTGTATTACATCTCAAAATAAGATAAGCTTCTTTGCTCCTGAGATTAACTTCTAGGTCTCCACCTCTCGAATTTGGTAGAATCATGATTAACACTGTCCATTGAAAATCTTTTTCTGTATGTCCTTTAGTGATGAAATTGATTGACTAGGGGGGGCTGTGACAGTTTTTGTTCTGATACGGGACTTGTGATGTACTATTCTGTCTTATTTCTTGATTAATTTTACCAATGTATTTTTTTTACATGGGCAAATGGTTGCATAGGCTACGTTTTTGGTTCTACAATTCAGAAGCTGGTGGGTTTCCATTTGATTTGGTATTTGGAAAAGCTTGCTCTCTGTTGTTTGTGCACAGGCTATGCAATTTCCACATTTGTGGTGGCCCTCCATGGGTTTCCTACTCCATTGAGTTCTCAGATCATCTTAATATTAATTATGAATAAATGCATGGTTCAAGAGAGCTCGTTTACGTGACCCTGAATTTAAAGTGATGATCTAATAATTTCTATTTGGGTAATCTGTTTATATATATTTGACATTTTCCATGCTGAGCCGAAGATGCCTTTATACCAGTGTCACTTGACTGTTAATGGCTCTATTGGGGTGAGATTTGTATTGCTTCTAGACAGCGGCCAGAGGCTCTGGGTGTTTGTCTTCCTGGCAAGATGTCTAAAGAGGAGCTGTGCCCCTGACCTGATGAAACTTCAAAGAGGCCAGCCACCAGGCCTGTCCCTGCCTTTGTTTCATTTGCCAGGCTGAAGCCAAACCTAGAGGAAAGGGAGGAACTGACCAGAACCAATTTTAGTGTTAGACAAAGGGGCGCCCCAACACACAGACTGGCACTGGGCACACAAGTTTCATCCCCAGAACCTAAAATCAGAACACTTCTGGACATGTGACGACTCATAAGGACTACCCTGCTGCGACTTGCTGCCTTGAACCTAGGGGCCTCATTTATGAGAAATGCCGCATCGCTAAGTGAAAGCAGCGATGCGTCACTTCTCAGTGCGCACTCCTTGCGACATTCCTGATGCCTCATATTTAATGTATGACGCATCATGTCGCAAGGACTTACAGATACGTCAGTATTTCTGACGTATCTGGAAGCGCAAAAGTGACGCATTGCTGGAGTGTGTCACAAAAGTGACGCAACTCCAGCAATGCGTCCTTTCACATGGGGAAGCCCCATGTGAAAGGGCCTGCGTCAGTCTTACGCCTGCTGTGAGGCAGGCGCAGGATTTTGACGCAACGGTGTCCTAAAAGTGACGCAGTGAAATCTTATAGATTTCACTGCGTCACTTCTAAGACCCTTCCTTGCATACATTATACCTGGCGCCGGTATAATGTGGCGTAGGGGTTTACAAAGTGACGCATCTACCTAGATGTGTCACTTTGTAAATATGACGCAACAAGGCACATTTTTTACACCACTGGTGCGTCACAAAAAGTGACACACCGGCGGCATAAAAGTGACGCAAGGGCTCATAAATGAGGCCCTAGGACCCCATAATTAACTCCAGGTGTCAGTCAACTGACCTCTTGTGTGAACTAGAGGGATACAACAAGTTCCAGATGCCTTTCATGCTTCCCAGTGGACTAGACCCAACTGGACCTGAACATTTCCCCTCTGCTGGTCTTTGTGGGAGTGAACTCACAAAGAATGAAAGAGGTATTTGCACAGCTTACTACAGGCACGCACCAGAACTGAGAATTCCAGAATGGTAGTAGTATCCAAATACTCGAACTTGAGTAAACAGTTCAAAAACATCATTGTCAAACACTGGACACTACTGAGTTTGGAACCTGATTTCCAGGGAGCCTTCACACAACAACCCATGTTTGCATATACTAGGGGAAGAAACTTGAAAGAAATGCTATGCAAACCCAAATCCGATGGTCAACCTGTCACCTACAAGGGCCTACGCCCTTGTTATAATTGCAGTAACTGTAATAATTGCATCCAGGGGAATGTCGTCAACCACCCCATGAAGGGTTACCCTATAAAATTACAGGTGAATGCTACATGCAATTCTATGAATGTCATCTACCTTTTGAAGTGTCCATGTGGCAAGTGTTACGTTGGACACACCGAACGGAAAGTCAGGACACGCTTGTTGGAGCATAAGAGCAACATAAGGACAGGCAACATAAGATCTACCGTTGCTGCACACTTTCTGGAACACAATCACACTGTTGCACAGTTGAAATTTCTCATTTTGGAACAGGTTCCAGTGACACACGACAACAAAAAAACTTTATTGAAGAGGGAAAACTTCTGGATTCGTTACATGGCGACCATGCAGCCGCACCGGCTCAATGATCGCATGGAATTTCTATGTTATCTGTGAATCTTTATGACTGTTTTTCATACCACATGTGTTTGTCACTTTTACGATTATTGTGCGTCTTCCTTTTGTTCTTATATGTGTTTCCACACTGTGTTTCCTTTGTGTTTTATTTTACCATGGTATTCTGTCCTTTATGTTTTAGAGTATTCCTTCGTTTTACTTGTTGAATGTTGGTTTCACCATTCCAAGATGGCGCTCGCACCTATGTGACTCACAGTCCATCTTTTGTGTTTACACGCATGCTTCTATATCGGTTTCACCCTCGGCGCGTTTGCTTCGTGATCCTGCATGTTTAATTTCGATTGCGTTTCCAGCGCATATCGTGAGTACCTCCTGTTGGGGACCCGATTATTGTTTTTAGCTTTCGTTCGCTGCCTTGCTAACCGCGTGTGATATAGCCTGGTCACATCTTTGGATAATGGGTTCTTTAACGCTGTTTGCACGTTTTTGGTTATACTATTGGCTTTCTATCTGGGATTCATATGGGGTCACTGGGTTCATCATTCCATCTTCACGAGGCTATTTCTAGCTTCATGTATCACGGAGGGCACTTGGCTTCCTGCACGTTAAGATGATCTTTCTGTCATACTGTTTTTACGTTTTACATGCTTTTCATTCTGGATACACGCACAGTGGGAAGTTTGGTTGTTATATTGAGCACACCCCATGTTTCATTTTATGTGCATGTTACCCCCTATGGGTTATCTTTTTGGTTTAAGAGGACACGTGCATTAGATCTGATTATGGTATTTCTTTTGTTTGTAGAGCTATCCCCTGAGGAAGGGCTTTGTTTTAGCCCGAAATGCATTGGGATCTGTGAATTTTGGACTGTTATTCTGTTGATGATAAATAATACTTACATTTGGATCACGATGACCCATACATGAACATAATGTATACGGACCAAATCATGATGAATCAGTAAATCTTTTGGATTGAACTTGCATATGAAGTCTGCTTTATATCATTAGACCTGTGTGTCTTTTCTACGCAGTGCACTGGGGGGTCTACCTCTCATCAGGGGTAGCCTTGTATTAGTCTTTGTGGGAGTGACTCATAACCTCCCAAGAGTGTCACTCTCAAGGTCCTGGACCCGTGGTTGGTGTCAAAATGCACTTCTCCCTACCTAAACTGAACGTTTCACCGTCTGTGCTGGAAAGCCCTGCAGAGCCACGCAGCTCCTCACGGAACAGATTCCCACAGTATAGCTCCAGTTCTACTGATTTTGTCATTTTCATGCCATTTTACTTATTAAAGTGTTCTCTGTTTTTCTAAATAAGTTTGGGATTTTTCTTATGTTGTGTTTTCCCTTTATTAGTGTTTGAGTGCTGCATAAATACTTTACTCGTTGCCTCTAAGTTACGCCTGACTTCTTTTGTGCCAAGCGACCAGAGGGTTAAGAACAGGTTTATTTAGTGACCCTGAAAAGGATTGTGATTATTATTTGAAGTGGGTTCTCACCCCAGTCAGATAATACTCCAATTTCATACAACCAGTTTCTGAGTTATGTACTCTATCACAAGATGCTTGAAATATATAAATACCTGGTGCACAAAAATGGATGTCAATTGACTAGGGGACAAATTTATGAAAAAGCGGCGCAGTGCAGCAAGTCACCCTACTGCGCTGCGTCACCGGCTAAGATGCCAGAATGATCAATATTTAAGGAATACGGTGTATTCCTGAATTTTACCCCTGTGCTGGTGCACAATGGGCTGCTTAGTGCCAACGCAGGCACCCTTGCCCCGTGGTGCAGGGGGGCCTGCATTGCATGCACCATTGTTTTTTTGCAGGAAGGGGCACCTTCCTGCACAAAAGCAATTCGGACAAGCTTTTTCCTCTCAGCTTTTCCCTGCAGAATGCAGCACACATGGGAAAAAAAAGCAACGAGGAGAAATAAATATATTTCTTCTTGTTACACCTCTCATGGGGAGGCATCATATCTTTTTGGTGTATTCCCAGGTTTACAAGGTCTTGTACATCTGAGAATGGGTCAACAACCATGGGAGTTGAGTGGGAACAACCACGCAATGCCCATGGATCGCCTGCCCAGGGCTCAGTAACGAAACACTGCGATTGCACTGGGTGCATTTAAAAAATCTGACTTAGAGGTTTGCGTCGCGCATTTGCCACATTATGTGGTGCAAACATGATGCAACCCTCTCATAAATTTGCCCCTAAATTATCAAACTTAGCTGAAGGGACACTACAGACCTTTTAATCCCCAATGATATCAGTACTGTGCCATGTATTTCCTTTAGCCACTCAACGACCTTCTATTTGATGCTGAAGGGCTTGAGAAGCAGCGAGGTGTGGCAACCACAGAAGATTTTTAAAACCCCATTGAAGCTCCCTGCTTGCACTCCTAATGCTCCCCTTTTTGTTTAAGAAGGACTTTTAAATAGCTGGAGTTGCTAGCTATAGTAAGTCCCATACATTACTGGGCTTTCACTTGCTCAGCTGATTGACTCTTTCACTGTAGCCCATGTATCTATTCAAAATGTTTTTTCCTGAACGTTGAGACCTGAGCAACTTGGCTGATGACCGGTGGAGTTCCTAGACAGCTAATGAGAAGATTGGCCCTGGTTTGCCCCTCGACCGTCACCTACCCAGCCGGACATTGGACACAGTTCTTCCTCGTCTCCCTGCTATGGCTCCTTCCTCCCCTCCTTTCCTACAAACTCTCTCAACCTTGTTGTTTATTTACAGTACCTTACTACGCTATTGTAACTGATGTAACTTGTAACGCAATGCTTCTCTGGTATAGCGCTCTGATACCTCCCGGTCTAGCCAGCGCTATATAAACCTTTTTGATGTACCTTGTAATGCAATGATCCTCTGGTTAAGCGCTCTGATACCTCCGGGTCTAGCCAGCGCTATATAAACTTCTCAAACCAAATAAACTCAAAACTGGTTTTCCTGAACGCCGAGACCTGAGCAATATAGCTGATGCCCGGTGGAGCTGCTAGACAGCAAATGAGGAGACTGGCCCTGGTTTCCCCCTTGATGGTCACCTACCCAGCCGGACATTGGGCACGGTTCCACCTCGTCTCCCCGCTATTATTCCTTCCTTCCCTCCCTCCTATGATCTCTTGCAACATTGTTAATGCGTACTGTACCTTACTATGTTCTTGTAACTGATGTAACTTTTAACGCAACAATCCTATATGTAAAGTGCCCTGATACCCTTGTGGGTCAAGTTCGAGCTATATAAAACTTTATAAATCAATAAAATGTACTAAAGGAGTTCATACTCTACCTTTCAAAAAGAGCCCAAACGGAGATTTCCACTAGTTCCAGAATGTGGGTTTACTTAACCCTTTCTTTATTAAGTTATACTCATGTCTATCTGCATCCTTCCTCCAATGCCCTTTGCCACTAATGAGATGGACCTAGTGGCATGTTAGCAACATCGTAATGCTAATTACCCAATGTAATCTGGTGCTTTTATAAAGGGACCCATGTCATTGGGCCGAGTTTGCGCTATATAAAACTAAAAAAAGGCATACTAGTGTCACTGAAGTCTTTGTGGTGATAAGAAAAGTACACTGACCTTTGAAAAATTGCATTACATGCAATTCCTTCCAAGTGAAGATCACAGAATTTTCGTACTAAATGTTTCTTTAGTTGCAAATCAGAGGAGCATTTTCTGTTTTTGTACCCTGTAGCACTGTTAAAGGCAGTGGGTCGTACCTTGACAGTGTGTTCAGTAAGTTTAGTGAACTGTTTTCTGTATTTTGTAAAATAAGGAGATTCTGGGTTGTTGCAATATGTTTTTTTAAGTTTAAATTAAACTATAAAATGTTTTTACCATACTGTTAACATTTCGAAATAGGAATTATGTCATATCAGGAAAATGCTGTAAGTGCCCGTATGTAGCTTCTCGCAGGATCACAGGTTTAGGATAGAATACAAAAAACCTGTAGTAAAATCCAAATTAAGTTCCAAATTCCATAAGAACCAGGAGAGTAGTCTTTAAGTCTGCTGCTCACTTACTACCCACAAAATAGTGAAAAATAGCACGAAAATAAACACCTTAATATAATCATAGAAAAGAAGCAGGGCCTCTGATAAAGCTAGAGAAGCATGTTTTATTATTAACAGAACTGCTACCTCAAACAAGATAACAGCATCAAGAGATAAATACATAGATGTTGCCTAGGTTGTCTCCCAGTCTGTGCTGGGCCAGGGTCATAAAAATTCTTGGCCTTCCGGGTACAAAACTCAATTAACAAACATGCGACAGGAAGCTTTGCAAGGAAGGCAACATTTGTGGCGAATTTAATTATTTTTACGATAGCGTAAGTATGTCACAAATCAATTTAAAAAAATGCTGTTCACATTCATAAGTGTCATATAACTCAAAACAAGATTCGAGTATCTGTTTCCAGGTTAAACATCACGGAGATAAACAACGCTGTAACATGGCATTTAACATGTGATACACTGCGCCTGCAAGTGCACATAGGCTACTGTTTAAAAATATACGTGCTGAGGCGTACAGAGCATGGATATAGAAACATACCTCTAATTTGTTTAGATAACTAGCATGGTTTAACTTCAAAGAAACAATGGATGAAACAACAGACATTTGATACAAGCACTACAAAGAAGACAACGTGTCTTATTACACTTAAATTGTTTCAGGTCGGTTTGTTTCTATTTTTGAACAAAATTAGGGCCATTAATTGTATTAGGATTAGAGGTACAAATGTAACTAAAACAGAAAAGGAGCACGTCTGTGCAGCAAGAAAGAAAGGGCATGTGTTTGCAAATTGAATGACTCCTTTCAGAAGGAAAACAAACATGTGCAATGCAATAGGTCTCGCTTTTACGCGAGTTTGAGCTATTGGTATTGTAAATGGCAATGCCTTTTATTTATGTTTCGGTTTTTAAAACATAAATAAAAAGCATTGCTATTTACAATGCTAATAGCTTAAACTCTCGAAAATGTGAGACCTAATGCAAGGTTGTCCAGGCAAATGTGGGGCTTTTATTTGCATTTAAAAACAAAACAGCCCACCAGCTGGCCTTTGCCGCAGGGCCCGCGGGCAAAGGCCGATGGGCCGCCTAGCCAATCCGGCCCTGATGTACCTTTTTTTAGTTTTAGGATTCTTTGAAGCAGGGAGTGCAAATCCGTAAAGAAGGTAGAAAGATACAAGGTAGGGGAGAAGATTGAACGAGAGGGCGTGCAGTGAATGCGAGGTGCACAGTATAGGTGTATAGTTACTTGAGAAAAGACAAGAAGTCTACCTCCATACACCCAAGTTAATCAAAGGGCTGATTTACTTTCAGAAATGAGGCCCTGGGCTTACATTTAATGCCAGCAGTGGCGACTCCCCCCACAACCCCCCCGAGATGCACCCTCCAACCTTCCTGCCCACAGTGTTGATTTCGGCATAGGGATTAGCACAGCCACGGTGATGGGGACTGGAGATCTGGGACAAAATCTGCAGGTTCGAGGAGCAACATTTGATCATTTCGGTATAGATACAAGTAGTGCATTGAGCTGAATAGCAGAGGTTATTTATGGTGCTTAACCCCTTCACTGCGGGGGTAACTCCCCCACGGTGCGGGGGGTGAGTGTGGCACTGTGGTGCTCGTGACGAGACCAGCTCGTCATGAGTCACTGTGGAGCTGTGAGGAACCAAAATCTGACTTAGGCCAAGTAAAACATATAATTGCAGTTAGAAATTAGCCTGATGTACCTATTAAGCTAGGGTAGGTGTTCGAGTATTAATAAACTCACATATGTAATATCTTAGGGATTAATGTACACCTCATTTTATTTTTCGCCTTCTCATAGACAATATAGTTTGAACCGACGGGCGCCATCTTGGGGCCTGGTCTGCTTGCAGCATTAGTGGAAACCTACGATTACACTTAGTAAGAGCCGTTCTCCTGAGAAATAGTCTGACAAATGTGACAAGCTGCTGCTTCTGCACGTTAGGCCTGTCAAGGTTATAGGTTGGGGTAGGCTGGATAAGCACATTCCAGGAGGCCCTGTGCGGACTCTCCTGGAGCTGGCAGAAGGGAGTCACCCTCCTCGAACTTGCTATAACGGGCTGAGCTAAACTAAGGATGCTTTGTGTCCCATATATGGTCTTTCCTTTGCACCAACCTGTACCAACTTGTATTTTTCCTTCTTAGGTAACGGTTTCGAATTGTAACAGTATATATGTGATCTGTTGATAATGTGCCAGCACACTTCTCGGCGGACCTCAAGGGGTTGGGTTGCGAGAGGCTCCTCTGGCAGAGTTTGTTTGTATAATAAACGATTGGACCTTCTACACTGTCAAATGACTGATTATTGGTAATTGGTATTTGGGCTATTTGTAAGTATAGCTCTATAGGGCTGTAATTATTTTTTCGGTACTTCTGTTGGCGACTCCGCCGGGACTCCGCATTGGGGTCGTCCCTCTGTAATCAGAAAGGAATGGGACATTGGGAAGGTGATCTTGATCGGGGTGGAGGATCGACTGAAAAAGTTTGCGGGTAGCTCCGCTCTCCCGATCGAGAGAGCCCTAGCTGCTAGTGACCTCACGCCGGAGTCCTACGGGTGTAACCCGGGAACAGACCACGTTGGCCTACAGGAGTTGGCAGTGGAGAACGCGCAATCAGACCTGAGTGCACCAGTTGAGTGACTTGTTTTGTCTCGTGTTGGATATCCTTTGGATTTGAATTTGGAATTTGGTGGTTTCAGGCCACGGAGAACTCAGAAGGGGGTCTGACGGGGCAGTATTGAGACTGCACGGACAGACGCTCCTATCTTGGAATATTTTGGGGAGTGATAGAGATTGGAACCAGACGACTTGGTGTAACTTGCTAAGGAAGTTTACACCCGGCCGGACTGCTCTCAGAAAGGCTGACAGCTGTGATTGGGTAGCCCTCGGACAGATCTGGAGCGGCGCTTGAAAAAGCGGGTTTAGACAGAATAGTTCGGGAGATAAACCATGAAGGTTGCCGGATGGTCCGTAGGTCGGTCTGTGGTTTGAAGAAACCTGTGTGGCTATCTCTAGACAGTCTAAGAACAAGACTGTTTGATTCTGACGCTTGATTTTGGGTCTCTTTGTTTTGGAAATATTGGAAGGAGTTCTCCATATGTGGGAGTCGATGGGCTCCACCTTCTGTCTGAGGCGGGGAATTGAACCCTGGTCCCGGGCTAGACCTCTGCATCAGGGTCTGCCGCTCTAACCATTGAGCCGCACTTCTCCATTGATCTAGGTCCGGTGGCAGTGTACAAAAACGTAGAAACCTTGGTGAAATACCGGGGCAGAATGTTCGTGAAATGTCCCAACTGGGATTTTCAACATCCCATGAGGGAAGTGCATCCTATTTTTCATCCTGAAGTGCCTGAAGCATGTGATGATAACAATCAAGTTACAAGAGCTCGAGTAGATGCACGGTTTCAGGAAACAATGGGTATATGCACCATGGAAACGAAGCGAGGTCCTTGCTTTAAAATCACAACTGCCTGACCCTCGGAAAAACCCCACCTCTTACTATAAAGAACTAACTGAAGCTGCAGCATCGGCTGTAATGACCTTAGCAGATGTCGAACTGTTTTTTCAGATTGCTGGTTCCTGTAGATATATGGCGACAGGTTCATGACACTGATCACGCAGCGGAACTAGGGTGAACTTGGAATCAGTTGAAAGACTGGGACCGAGACCGCAAACCTGGGGACAAGCCCAGAGATGACATTACTACCCTCCCTGCAAAAATAATTGCCTACATGCACACACTGATTCCCCCACGTAAAGTTGATTGGGATAAATTGACCGCTTGTAAACAGAAGAAAGACGAAAGTGCTTCCGATTTCTTCACTCGGTTTGAGGGTACTTTCATCGATTTGAGCGGGCAAGACCTAGCCACGGAAGGCGGGGTCCGGCTGTTTGTAAACCGTTTTGTGACCAATTTGATACCTGAAATTTCTGCTTGGCTGCAAGCCGCCGAGAGTACCTGGACTACCTCTACTCCCTCCGTGATATTAAGTATGGCCCAATACTATGCGCATAGGGTAAATGAGAGCAAGGATAAAGTGGAGAAAAAGGCAAAAGATCTTAAGACCCGAGTATTGCTACAGCAAGTCATTCGAGGATGAGGAGGAGGGAGAGGAGTCCGAGGGCCAGTATCTCAAGGGGTGGGGACAGGAAGAAGTGCTGGCGCGGCCCAACCGTTAGGGATAAATCAGTGTGCTTATTGTAAACAGGAAGGACATTGGAGAGCTCAGTGTCCGTTACTGCTTGCCCAGAACGGAGCTGTCCGGGGACGGGGACGTGGGTGAGGCGGCCCAGACAGGAGCGATATGCCTAGGGAGGAAGTTGCTCAAGGCAAGCCTGAACGGAACCACTTTGATAACCCTCAAGGTAGGCAATACTACAATGAGGATTACGCATTTGGAGAACAGGATGGGTATGTTCATCCATAGCACAGCCAGGGACAGAGTAGGGGCCAAGTGTCGATCCCAGTAAATCAACAAGGACCCTATGTGAAAGGGGAATTGATGGGGACTTCCGAGAATTTTCTAATTGACACAGGAGCGATGAACAGTTCTGTTGCTCGATCTTTGGTCCCAGGGGCGGCTCTGTCCGGGCAAAATAATGTATCAGTGGGATTTTCAGGAGTTCCGGTGGTAAGCCCCATCTCTAAACCCCTCCCATTCACTATTGGTCCTGTTACCATTGATTCACCCTTTTTGTTGACCTCACATTGTGGTGAGAACCTATTAGGTTTGGATATGTTGAAGAAGTTGAATGCGAAAATCTATTGTTCCCCTGATGGTGTTTACTTAACAATACAGCCCCACACTGAAAATATGAAACAGTGCTTTGCCAAAAATGAACCTCTTCCCCCTGAGTTTGATGCCATCCCTCCTACATTGTGGGCAACAGGAGATGCGGATGTCGGAAAATTAGACATCCCTCCCGTCCATATTACACTGAAACCTGATGCCAAATTGCCACGTATACCTCAGTACAAAATTTCGCCAGCTGGCGAACGAGCCTTGCTCTCAATTATTCAGGACTTAATTGATAAAGGGGTGGTTGAGGAAACAGCTGCCAATATTTGTAACAGTCCTTTTCTCCCGATTTTGAAGAAATGCTCTGATTCTGGATCTCCTGGGAATATTGATGCATATCGTTTTTTGATAGACCTGCGGGATGTTAATAAGATTGTAGTGCCACAGTACCCTGTAGTGACTGATTCACCACTATACTAACAATGATCCCACCAACTGCCCAATATTATTCGGTCATTGATCTGAAGAAAGCCTTCTTCAGCATCCCGATTCATCCAGGCAGCCGGCAGATCTTCGGCTTCTCCTTATCTAGCCGAAGCTTTAGATTCTGTTGTGCACCTCAAGGCTATACTGAAAGTGGGAGCATATATAGTCAAGCCCTTAAGGCCCTGCTGGACGATTTAGTTTTACCCACGGGTAATGTGCTCTTGCAATATGTGGATGACCTGTTGATAGCGTCCGACACTGAAGAGGGTTGTAAGGATGACACTGTTAAATTATTGCATCATCTGGCAGCGAAAGGCAATAAGGTGTCCCTGTCTAAGTTTCAATACTGTCGACAGGAGGTGACCTACTTAGGTCATCTACTGTCGAAGGAGGGTAGGCGTTTGACTCCTGAACGAATTTCTTCTATCTCTAGCATGTCTGTCCCTTGCACCCAACGTGAAGTTCGTGCTTTTCTTGGCATCACTTCCTACTGTCGCCAATGGATACCTAATTTTTCTCTTCTTGCTAAACCTTTGCTACATTTAACAACTAAAGATGTGCATGAACCTCTCCCTTGGACTGACAAAAGTCAGCATTCTTTTGATCCTTTGAAATCTGCTCTTTGTTCTTCACCCGTCTTGGGTACTCATGATTACCGTAAACCCTTTGTACTGTACGTGCATGAGGTCGATGGTTGCACGCTTTCAGTGTTAACGCAAGGATTTGGTGATAAGCAAAGGCCTTGCGCTTACTTCTCGGTCATGTTGGATAATGTTGCCAGAGCGCTTCCTAGCTGTCTGAGGGCCACTGCAGCTGTTGCAGTGGCCATCCGACAGTTGGAGGGGCTCGTTCTGAATTCTAGTCTAACAGTGATGATGCCACACGCTGTGGATGCATTGCTAAATAAACCAAAACACAGCATCTTACAAGCTCACGCCTCACTGGTTATGAATTGACACTATTTGCTCCACATATTACGATTATGCGAAGTGCCACGTTAAACCCTGCCACATTAGTACCTCTCCCTTCAAATGAAACTACAAATGATGTACATGATTGCATATTTCGAACTGAGGAAGAAACTAAAGGGAGGATTGACCTCACTGACATTCCTCTATCTGACCCCCAAGGGGAATTATATGTGGACGGGTCTTGTTTCAAGTTAGCAGATGGCACAACAACAGCTGCATATGCAATTACCATGCTGAAAATGGTAGTTGAAACTTCTCGAGTTCCCTATCGATCAGCCCAGGCTGCTGAACTGGTGGCATTATTACAAGCCTGTGGATTAAGTGAGGGACTCGAGGTTAACATCTACACTGACAGTCAATACGCCTTCGGCGTGGCCCATAGCTTTGGGCGGCTGTGGAGGTAGCGGGGTTTCCTCACCTCTCATGGTCAGAAAATACAGAATGGCCCCTTGGTGTTACGATTACTTGCTGCCCTAACCTTACCCAAGAAACTAGCCATAATCAAATGCAGTGCCCCTAAGGCGGTGGCAAATGAAGTAGGGGAAGGGAATGCCTTTGCTGATCAGGTTGCTAAGCAGATGGCTCATTCCACACTATCGGCTATGTTTGTAACCTCTTCTGCAAGATGGGTGGAAGAATCTGATCTGTTCAATAATACCATAGAGAGTGTGAAAGAAATACAGAAGGAAGCCACTCCAGTTGAACTAGTGCGATGGGACAAGGAAGTGTGCAGGTTGGACGAAAATAACTGTTGGATTCATTTAACAGAAAAACAAAGATGGCTGTTACCCAATGCTTTGGTTCAAGCCGTCGTAACTATGGCCCATGGTCCAGCTCATATTGGAGCTAAAGGTATTTGTGCTTTGTTGGACACAGTATGGAATAATCCCAACATTCAAAGGACGGCTGTCCATTTGGTCCAATATTGTATGGTCTGTTTACAACACAACCCGGGAAAGGGAGAAAGTGTTTTGAGTGGGAATTTTGCACCTCCCGTTTTACCGTTTAAAGTACTACAGATGGATTATGTACACATGGAGAGCGTCAACAACTTAAAATATGTTCTGGTAGTGGTTTGTGCCTTTAGTAGATGGGTTGAGGCTTACCCAACTAAGGAGAACACTGCTATGGCTACAGCAAAAGCTCTCATCAAGGAATGTATCCCTAGATACGGGCTGCCCCGTTTGATTTGGTCAGATAACGGGGGGCACTTACATGGGGCTCTTGTTAGACACATTTGTGATGGGCTGCAGATACGACAGACATTTTATGCAGCTCGACACCCTCAGTTGGCAGGATTAGTGGAAAAGTATAATGGGATTCTGAAACTAAAAATGGCTAAGATTCAGGAAAGTACTGGTTTGAAGTGGCCCGATACCTTGCCCCTGGCCCGCATGTCATTACGAGTAACCCCTCATTCACGTTCTGGTCTTTCTCCTTATGAAGTAATTTTTGGGCGACTTGCTAATGTATGGGGAGTGCCCAGACCACGGTCCTTTACCGATGTTGAATATCCTATTGTTGTGAATAAAGGATGGATAGTCATGTAGTTTCTTGAAGCTCCTTTATTCAAATAAGATGGTAATAGGATATACAGGAGAAAACCCCACCAGGAGCAGGATGGTAGCTGCTCAGCCCACTCTCTTCAACTGTCCTTCCCCACACACACCATGCACACTAACATTCTACTCACTCTGTCATCCAGCATTCAACATT
The DNA here is from genome assembly GCF_964263255.1 of Lissotriton vulgaris. Taxonomy (NCBI): domain Eukaryota; kingdom Metazoa; phylum Chordata; class Amphibia; order Caudata; family Salamandridae; genus Lissotriton; species Lissotriton vulgaris. Next base: position 1,192,433,492 of record NC_141696.1, on the reverse strand, counting down.
CCACGCAGACATCACATTCATACTGGCTGAGCAGCTAACAAGGAGATGAACCAAGGTACAACACCTATGTTAATTGATTACCTGTATACTTTGACTAAAGACCTCCGTTCTATTCATCAGCAGGTAGCATCTGTACTGCAGCCCCTGCCAGAGGGTCCTGGACATCGATTGGAACCTGGCCAGTGGGTGCTGGTCAAGAAGTACGAACGAGATACCAGCCTGGCACTGAGGTGGTCTAAGCCATATCAAATTCTTCTTGCCACATGGACGGCTGTGAAGGTGGAGGGGTAGAAACACTGGATACACGTTTCTCACCTCAAATGGTTGCCACTCCTGCTCCCTCATGATCAGCAGCATCCGGAAGGAATTTTGGGGCATATTATCAAGGGGGTTTATCTCCGCTTTTTTGGCTTTAAAAGCCAAGAAAGGGGAGATAAAATTATCTCCCTATTACCTAGCTGTCGCTAACACCAGTTAGCGACAGCTAGTAGGAGATAGCGACCATCTTGGGCCCCACTTTGCATGTCAGTGATATTTATCACTAATGACATGCAAAGTGGGCGTGCCAAGATGTTAGCGACTGAAAACAGTTGCTAACATCGCTTTCTCCTATTACCAACTTTTGGAGATATTCGCGCTAAGCGCGAATATCTCCAAAAGCTAACACTTGCCCTGAGCAGTTCTTAGCCATGTTATCCAATAGGAGGTGGATAACATGGCTAAGAGCATTAGCTCGGTAATGCATGAATATCGCGGACTTTTCAGCGATATTCATGCATTGCTGCAATTTTTATCGCATTTGCGATAAACCTTGGTAATACCAAGGTTTATTTGCGGTAAAAATCGCCGCAGCTCAGCGGTAAATTTATGTCTCTAACCAAGCAATAGCGAAAATTATCGCTATTGCTTGGTAATATGCCCCTTTGACCCAGGAAACTGAGAGAGCCACTTCATTTGTTCCTTTTTCCGACGCCTGCGAAATAGAGCAAAGGCAAGAAGAAGGAGTGACGGGATTGGGCGAAACGGCCCCAGGTGAATCGGCAAATGCCCTTCATCCAGTCACCGATATTCCAGCAAGCAGGGGCTCTGATGAAGGAAACGTGCCTCCGGTGCTGTTTTCTGTTCTGGAGGTTCCGGGTCATGTACGTTACAACCTATGGCCAAGAAAACATCACGGTACCTCAGACGCCACGGTTAGGAGATAAGGAAAGACTTGAATAAGGAGGGTTTGTTAGATTTCAAGTCTGAGGTACTGAGGGAGACACTGGACTGAACTAGTTGAGAGCTGGAACTTTGGTCTTGTGCTCTGTTCAGAAAGAAAGACTGTCACGTGTAAACGACCAGGTTGTACATCGGATTTCCTCGACGACGACATTTTGTTTTCTTGAGATGAACGATAGGAGTCTGCCTGTGAGACTCTAGACGGACACAGGGAGAAGAACCCTCTGGCAGGATGGACTGTTGTGCCCGAGCTTAGCTTTGGACTTTTAGCAAGGAATGTAACCTTTTGGTCGCATTATACCTGAAGAAGAATGTCCTTTTGCACCACAATATATGCCATTTTATGAGCCAATGTTTTCTGCCTGGACCATGCGTGTAAAAATAGCCTTTGTGTTAGTAATAACAGTTATATTAGCCATTTTTAGGAGTATATTCGTATATTTGGAGTATAGATATCCAATGCAAGCCATGATGCCCTCTACCATTGCCCCGCCTGAGCACTTGAGGTTCACTTTAGCACCACATAAGGAGAGACATCGCCAGACTTATGCTAAGAATGTATTCGTAGAAATGCTCCACCAAACCCATAGTACTACTAATATGACTGATTGTTGGGTTTGTGGACTTTTGCCATCAGTTATGCATAAACACGACTTATTTCTCTCTCTGCCCTTATCATATTTAGGTAGCTGTGAAGCATGGTTCCAAATGTTCTCCGCCATGTACAACCATCATGTGGAAAACCCCAAACAATATACAGAAAAAGATTATAATATGATTCTAGCTTACATTGAAAGACACCAGGGATTCGATCCAGCGGCAAATGGAGGGGAGGGATCATTGGACCCAGATACTTGTATGAATTTGAATACTGCTAATAAAAACAGTACTTGGTTGAAAGATGAACTTTATGATTTTGCTAGTTTTAATCATTCTCAGTATTTTCATCAGTTTGTCACCAGAAATGTCACCAGTGAACGCATTATGCCCGTCCCTATCTTAAATACCTCCTCTGCTTTCTGTGTGCAGGGAATTGGGCATGTACAAGTTGGGAATAGTATTTGTAATTATACATATAGAATGAAAATTTTTAGCAGTCCTCCACTGTTGACACCACCGAATGTGTACTTTGTATGCGGGGAAAATGCTTACACCTGGTTACCACGGGGATGGGCAGGGCAATGTTATCTATCTTTCCTGTACCCTCCCGTATACATAGCGCCATCAGATTATCACAAAACTCATCAACTTCATAGCACAAAAGTGGTTTCCAATAGACAGCGAAGACAGCTCAGAATGAATGAGGTCGATCAAACTGATACTCCCTTGCAACAGTTTACGGATTTTACAAAAGGATTGGTCCCTTTTTGGGGACAAATATTTAATAGTAGAGAAATAAGATGACTATTCAGGATAGTGGAGAATGTCATAAATATCACTACTGAGATTATGACAAATATTACAGTAGAGCTTCAGGCTACGAGGCTCGTTTCTCTTCAGAACCGGATGGTTCTTGACGTTATCTTGGCTGATCGGGGAGGAGCATGTCGGGTGATCAGCAGCTCCTGCTGTGTTTACATTCCAGACACCGCCCCCACGGTTCACTTAGCTATTCAAAAATTGCATCGCATTGCAGCGGAAATGCATACTGAGAATGGATCATGGTCATTCTTCAGCTTGTTTTTGGGGCTTCTAATTACATGGGTTTGGAAATTATTGATGATAGTGGCTGGAGTCGCAGGTATCCTCTTCACTTGCTGCATTTGTGTGCAATGTGGTCCAGCCTGTTGCTCCTATTGTGCTACCAAATTGACAGACATGATCGTCCTTTCCCCTACCCTTTCCAAGCCTCAGATGCTCCAACAGGAGATTCGTGAGTTAATGGCCACCGATGAGGACGTTTTCCGGGATTAGTGTTTCCCTTAAGTTAGCTACATCACGCTAAAAGGAGGGTTTGAGGAACCAAAATCTGACTTAGGCCTAGTAAAACACATAATTGCAGTTAGAGATTAGCATGATGTACCTATTAAGCTAGGGTTGGTGTTAGAGTATTAATAAGCTTACATATGTAATGTCTTCGGGATTAATGTACACCTCATTTTATTTTTCGTCTTCTTATAGACAATATAGTTTGATCCGACGGGCGCCATCTTGGGGCCTAGTCTGCTTGCAGCATTAGTGGAAACCTACGATTACACTTAGTAAGAGCCGTTCTCCTGAGAAATAGTCTGACAAATGTAACAAGCTGCTGCTTCTGCACGTTAGACCTGTCAAGGTTATAGGGGGTAGGCTGGATAAGCACATTCCAGGATGCGTTGTGCGGGCTCTCCTGGAGCTGGCAGAAGGGAATAACCGTCCTCGACCTTGCCATAACGAGCTGAACTAAACTAAGGATGCATTGTGTCCCATATATGGTCTTTACTTTGCATCAACCTGTACCGACTTGTATTTTTCCTTCTTAGGTAACGGTTTCGAAATGTAACAGTATATATGTGATTGGTTGATAATGTGCCAGCAGTCTTCTCGGCGGACCTCGAGGGGTTAGGTCACGAGAGGCTCCTTTCGCAGAGTTTGTTTGTATAATAAACGATTGGACCTTCTACACTGCCAACTGACTGATTATTGGTAATTGGTATTTGGGCTATTTGTAAGTATAGCTCTATAGGGCTGTAATTATTTTTTCGGTACGTCAGCTGTGCTCATGACGAGCTGGTCTCGTCATGACCCCGCCCACTGATTAATTTGCAGGCACAGGAGGAAATTAATCGCACATGGGCAGAGCGGCGCCGTTATGACGAAACCAGCTCGTCATGAGCACAGCTCCACCGTGACTCATAACGAGCTGGTCTCGCCACGAGCACTGAAGGTGTTAAATAGGAAGAGTCTAGCACAAACGCTATGTGTAAATAATTATTTCTATTAATGCTTACCGCAGGCTTCTTTCGTTAACACAGAGCTCAAGGGGTGCTCGCCTGCAATGAATTAATGACCAACTCTCTCATCTCATATAAACATAGCGTTAAATTCCCTTCCATCAAAACATAAAAGCTGCTTTTTCAGGAAGCTCCAAGAAAGCAGTTTTAACCATGGAAGCTCTAATTCAAAACACAACGTATTTTAATATTGTTCTTGGTGCCTCTGGGCGCTAGCAGGGGAAAGGAAGATAAACTGATCTCTTCTACCTTCTCCCAATGTTCCTTACCTCCATATGTTGATAAGTTGTAAAAAGCGCCAAAGGTTGTCTTTAAGGCGGATTTGGTGAAATGCGTTTATGTCGTGCAGAGTTCTTCATGACCCCCTGGAAATAGATCATGATACAATAAACCTGGCAGGGACAAAGCGGAAGAAATGCGGGTGTCACAGCTGCTGGCTGGCGACCGGCTGCAGAGGGAGACAATGGAGAGCAGTGAATGTACTGCAGAATGAGGCTCTTCCCTAAGGGCCTCCTGGGCATCACAATGACTCCCCACGCGGGGAACATCGCTTACAACAAAACTTTTACCACGCACTACCATTATAACGCAGGAATTACAACGAAAGTCGTTACAATGACTTTCGCTGGAGGGTGCTGTTGGATAGGGAATAGTTTAATTTTCTATCCAACACCTTCCCTACTATCCACAGGGACTGGAGTTGGAATAGAAAATTAAACTATTCCACTATCCAGCGCCCCCCAACGCAAGTCGTTGTAACGACTTGCGTTGTAATACCTGTGTTGTAAAGGCATGATGGTAAAAGCATGCTGTGAAACGTCATACAACCCCCACGCTGTGACATGCTGTCGGCCCCGGTCCCCCCTCGTGTGACCCTGACATCTGACCCCATGGCACCACACGACCCACAGAGCATCTTCGGTTACTTACGGCAGCAGGCAGGTCTCAGACTCTCCGCACATCCCCCCAGAAGCTGGGGTGTCCGCCGGCTCCTCCTGCTGCCAAGTACAAGCAGCCACCGTCTGGCAGTCTGCGCCACTCTTGTACCACCTCTCCGGCTACCTGTCCGTAGTCTACTCCCCGATAGCCCAGAGAAGCCACTCAGACCCGGGCAGACTGTGCTGCCACTGCTTCTAATCAGATGTTGGCAGCCGAAGGAGACCCAGAGATTCCACAACATACTGAATGATGCATGCCTCACAAAGTGAGCAGTTCATGCTCACTGCTTCTATAGGCTCAACCTAAAAATAGCATATACAATATCTTCTATTTCAATTTAGACATAACAATTTGAAATAAAGTCCCGCTCTTTGGAAGCAATGACACAATTGCTAACACATTCTATCCTCCCAGGCATAGCCTAAATGATGTACTTTAATATCAGAGGTACTCCAATTAACAAATGCTTGTCCTAAGAGTAAAAAGGAAACAACACACATTGTCAAGACAGCAATAGTTTAAGATGGGTAATCTATATTCAAACGGGAAACATCCTTTACGATGCAACTTTTACCACGCAGTGCCTTTACAACGCAGGTTTTTCAATGCAAGTCATTACAACAAATTGAGCTTGGGGGGCGCTGTAGGATAGGTAATAGTTTAATTTACTATCCAACACCTTCCCTACTATCCACGGGGACTGGAGTTGGAATAGTAAATTAAACTATTCACTATCCAGCACCCCCAACGCAAGTCGTTGTAACGACTTGCGTTGAAAAACCTGCGTTGTAAAGGCATGCGTGGTAAAAGCATGCGTTGTAACAACGTACATCCATTCAAACAGTGTGTGTGGCTCCATTAGGCTCAAGACACTTTTGACCATTAGGTAATCTATAACTGCACTGAATTTAGGGCAGATGCAAACTCTGAATCTTTCTTTATAATTTGGGAGAAGCTTGATGGTCTATCCATCTAACCCTGTGGGATTCTACAGTAGACCATCACTCTATTTAAAAATCTGAATGCAAAGAGAAACTAGCTACCCAGTGCTTAATTTGAGCTGTGGTTTCCAGTGCTCGGCACTGGCATTTAACTGTCAACACCGGCATTAGGGACAGCTGCCAGCTGTGTAATTTAGAGATGAGTAGGACAACAGTTGTTTAATAATTGAAAAGAACTGATGCCTGTTGCCCATACCCTTCTTTGAGCCTTTGGGGCCTCTAACATTCTGAATTGCCTCAGTTGTAGCAGTGAGATGGTTAGTAGTGGTGTAGGTTCCGTCATTAGCAGCGTTGTCAGGTTCTGTAGGTGGTGTGAGCCTTGGCTGCCTCCTGACAACAGTCCAGGCACTTATCTTTTTACAAATTAAGCACTGGCTACCCTTTTGTAGAGAATTGAAGAAAAAATGGAGGATTAAAATCCATCCTCCTCTTCAAAAACACTAAAAAGTGATCTATCTCTCCTTCATTTTTCTCATTCTCACTTTTGCTTTCGCCTTTGTCATCATTTATTTTCTTTGTGTCCGTTTCATTAATAATCACAAAGGAACACTCTTACCCTATATCATGACTTTCCTTCATTCCTGCCGATTGAGTGGAGGGCGGCTCATCTACCGCGGCTCCTGGTGCCGGTCTGGTGGTGAGAGCGGGCGCCATATTGGGAGGAGTCCGAGAGCACTGGGACCTGAGGCAGCGGTCCAGTTGCTCAAGGCTCCTTCACATAAAACGTAATGTGTTGGAGGGAGCGCAGCGGACGAGCGCAGCGGGCGCAACGGAGGCGCGCCGGAGTCGCGCTAGAGTCAAGCTCGTCTGCGCTCGTCCGCGAGCGTCCGGGACTAGGGGCTAAGGAAACTGCCTGCTCCTATATATACACATCCGCTGATTTACAAGCGCTACGACCAACTTCTACGATGTGTCCACCCGTCCCCCACAACACGGCTAAACGAATTTCTCACTTGGGCATAAGCAATCCCGCCACTCCTACAGCCGCCCCTGCTCCTAAGTATTCGATGCTCACGACCACACCTAGTTCTACCTGCACATTTAGGTGCTTATATTTAAACACCCGTTCCATGATTAAGCATCAGTCGGATATCTTTTTTGTTATTAATGGATATACAACCTGATATGCTGCTACTGACTGAGACCTGGCTCACCCCGGACTCACTACCGGACATTCTAGCTGCCCTACCTGCAGCCTTCTACATTCTGTCAGCAATACGCCCGGGAGGAAAAACTGGGGGAGGAGTGGCTATCATTGTCAATAAGAAACACCAACTTAGACAACTATCATCCTTGCCTCTATCCAACACAGAAAATATAGTCGCTAAATTAGACACTCCCAATGGATCTCTTGCACTGGTCCTACTATATCGCCCACCTCAAACCATGGCCACATTTCCATCTACCCTAGCACAGCTATTGGCCCCGCTGGTCACAAACCATCCTAAACTACTTTTGGTCGGGGACTTAAATTTTTGGTTTGATAATACATCGTTAGACCCCCAAGCTGCAGAGATGAGAGAACTTTTTGGTGATCTCAACTTGATACAACACATCCACACTGAGACTCACCAGAAAGGTCATAGTCTTGACCAAATCTGGTCCTTGAACTTACCACTATCCTCGATAGACATAAAACCTTGCTGTTGGTCTGATCACTATAGCATAAGTTTCTCTTTCCAGTTAGACAAGACTATTCAATTTAAGCTACAAACCAGTAAGACCATCAGGAAATGGACCTCTATGGATATGTCAGCTTTTCTAAACTTTTTAGATAATTCCCTTCCCCTTGAGAGTACTAATGTGGAGGAGGCCGACCTCCGGTTCAAAGATTGGCTTACCGCAGCGATTAATATCTATGCTCCTCCCACGCGTCTTTGCAGCTCCAGGAGCTCGGACGCACACAAATGGTTCACACCTGAGCTCAAAAAACTGAAACTGGAAGTGAGGCAACAGGAAAGGGCATGGCGCTCTCAGTACTGCCCTCTAGCCAGGGCTACTTATTGCCTAGCCAGGAAGACATACCAAAAAACTCTACACAACCATAAGACTGCCTACTTCTCATCTAAAATCCTAAACTCCACCAATAAGTCGAAAGAAATCTTCAGGATAGTGAACGACTTATGTAACGATGATAGAACCTCTCCTCCGGTAGTTCCTACACAAGCCCTATGCAACTCCCTGAATGACTTTTTTCGCGAAAAGATTTTATTGATTACACAGAACATCTCCACACTTCCAGCTTGTGCCCCTGTGGACGATATCTATTTTAATCCCTTAACTTTACATTCTTTTCCCCCCATTGATTTGAAAGTCTTCTTGGAATTATTGTCTAGAGTCAAATCAGGCTCCCCTATGGATGTCTGCCCCCCCCCAAATCATGAGAGAAATTGGTCGAGCCATGCCCAATAGCATGATACCCTTGCTTAACGACTCTCTCACTTCAGGGACAGTGCCCAGCAGCTTTAAGCAGGCCTTATTGATACCCCTTACTAAGAAACCTGGTATTGACCCGCTGGACCTCACGTATTACCGGCCTATATCCCTGCTGCCCTTCCTATCCAAAATGTTGGAGGCTCATGTTATCAACTGCCTCTCAAACTTTGTGGAGGAATCGGGCTATCTTCAACCTAACCAAGCAGGATTTCGGCCTGGTCATTCTACCGAGGCAGTAATACTGGCCGTCCAGAACACCTTGAGGTCCAATGCTGACAAAAATCTTCACCAAGCTCTGGTGCTTCTTGATTTGTCTGCTGCATTCGACACGGTTGACTATTCTATTCTGGTCAACCGTGTCGAACAGGCAGGCCTCAGAGACTCTGCCCTGGCCTGGCTGAAATCGTTCATTTCTGAACGTACTCAGTCTGTCCGCCTAGGCTCCTTTTCTGCTGCTAAAATCAATTCCTTTTGTGGGGTTCCCCAAGGCTCTTCGTTGTCTCCCTCTTTGTTTAATTTGTATATGCGGCCCCTTCTTTTTGCTTTAAGAAAGCACAAAGTCACTGTATACAATTACGCAGATGACTTGCAGCTAGTCTTTGCACTCAACTCTCCAAACGCTGTGGAGGATTTTCAGGCCACTATGACCCTAATCCAGAGCTGGATGTCCTAAAATCATCTTAAATTAAACCCGGGGAAAACTGAGCTGATTTTGCCCGGCAAGAGCGAAATCAGTTGGAGCCCTAATTTCTGGCCTGTTGATATGGGCCTCCCCGCAAAGAAATCTCAAACTGTAAAAAGCATGGGGGTAACCATCAATGAGGACCTCACGTTAAAATCCCAGATTGGAACCGTGGTTTCCTCTGGATTTTTTCAATTGAGGAAAATTAGGAAAATCGCACATTTCCTCACCCATACCGCCCTAATTCAGGTGGTCATGGCCCTAGTCCTCTCCCACATCGACTTGTCAAACAGTGTCTATCTTGGCCTACCTGTAGGCCAACTCAGAAGACTGCAGTACTTGCAGAACCAGGCCGCCAGGCTGATCTGCAATGTACCCAAATGGGAATCGATCAAATCAGGCTTAGAGACCCTGCACTGGCTACCTGTGGCTCAAAGAGCCGAATTCAAAGCTGGGTGTATCATCTTCAAGGCATTGCAAGGAAAGGGACCTCTATTCATCAGGCAGCTGACTGGAAGATACGTTCCTTCACGCAGTCTGAGATCAGCCCACAAAGACCTACTTGAGGTACCACGTTTTAAGAAAAAGCGACAAGGAGGCAGCAGTTTCCATTTTTTAGCAGCCACCCTATGGAACTCTCTGCCGCTAGTCCTCAGACAGAGCAAGGACCTCCTTGCCTTTAGAAAGGCATTTAAGACTCACCTCTTCACACAGGCATACTTGAAATAAAGACTCTCGTAGACTCACCCTTTGTTATGTTTTTTATCTCTTTCCAGCGCCAAGAAGCTCTCGGGCGTATGTGCGCTTTATAAATTTTTAATAACATAACATAACATTCCTTACTTTGCGTACGTCATCTAGATTCTAACCCATATTTCACTACATTTCTAACCTTACTTTTCATCAGTTTCTTACACTGTTTTCCATACGCCACATGATCCCATTCATTGAACACCCATATTGTGTAGGACTAAGCCATGGCTTTGTCTAATACATAGCATTCCTCAAATACCCAATATTTCTCACATACCAATCAAAGGAAATTGCATGTGGTTATCATCAGCAGTTATTTTATTCCATTCTCTGAACCATAAACAAGTATGAAGCCCTAGGTTTATCAATATCACATAGGCAAGGGAACCTTCAGGTGAAATTATATCTCAATCATAAACAGGGGCTGAAGATTTTGTCAAACCAGAGCCAATTTTCACTCAGCCTAACTCTCAAACACTGACCAAATTAACCAATCACAACAGGATTTCAAGACAAGACACAAGTTAAAATACATACAAGTGGTTTGTCTATCTACCTGCTTGTGAGATAAGGAATCAGACTGCCACTAAACTAGGCAAACACTAAAAACACCTACAATCACACTGAGATAAATTTCTGACCAGCAGTATTCCACCTTTGAGTGAGTCAGTACACAAAGAAATGAATGAACCAACCCTAATTAGTTCAATCACACTATACCATTCTGGTGTTATAGGTTAACCCAAAAAACACATTAAGTCACATTATTTTCATCAAACACAATTTAAAAAAGAATTTAATCAATTTGGGTAATATTTTGCACAAAAAATTACAATGCAATACAAAATTTGTCTTTGACACTCCGTAGGAAAGTAGGATCTGCTTCTTATGGTTACCTTTTTGCTTGATATTACACTGTTTTTGAACAGTCTGACTGGGATCCTGCTAATCAGGAACCCAGTCTATCTACTTTCTCCCTAAAATGTAATGACATGTACTTAGGTACACTCCAGAGTGGATACTGGGGTACACATGTACCCAGGGCATACCTACCCGAGAGGCCTCCCATGGGCTGAAGCATGTATTATGCCATCCATGAGAGGCCATGCAAAATGGAACTAGAGGCCTGCCATTGCAGCCTGAGTAAGATGGTGCATGCACCACTTACTTTAGATATTGTTTTACTATATTTATAGGTCAAGACACTTAAACCTATAAGTCAACCTTATAGCAGGCCTTGACAATCCTGAAGGCAGAATGCTGGGTTTTATGTGAGAGGGTGCCCCTGCATGAGCAGAGCACCCCTGCAGCCTTTGGAGACCATACTATCCTATCTTGGTCCAAGGATGTGGAATGCTCTTCCGCCAGCTCTAAAGGCCGAGACTGATCTCCTCTCATTTCGGAAAAAATTAAAGACTCTTTTGTTTAATTGATACTTCTGCACTGTCTGTTCTGTTTGGGCTTTTTGCTTGCTTTCTTCTCTTGTCTGTCCCTGGCGCCGGGAAACCCATTGAGGGTAGCTGTGCGCAATACAAGTTTAGATAAATAAATAAATAAATAAAATTCTCCCGGGCTGTCTGTGATGCATCCAGACATACAGGCAGAGGTGCATTATATGCTCGCGTAAAATGGTATCTCGAATACAGCTGCAACAAACCATGTCGTGTTTGGTAACAAACACCTTGGAATCATACCCCCATACCGGTAACTGGTGTGGGGGTGTGATTTCACCCTTCTGAAGCAAGCTTCATGGGTCCCTGGTCTTCTCGGTACCAGCCTTCTCGACACGGACAGCACAAAATGGTTGCTGCCAACCAGAGACACATTTATGCCCTCCTGCTGCTGAGCCAAGCTTGAGCAGAGGAATGCAGCACAATAGGCATCCTGTCACAGGGAGGTGTGACCACCTCCCAGACAGGATTTTGGTGTTGGAGCTGGGTGGGTGCACTTCCAAAGTGCCTGAAAGTCTGCATTAGGGGCACATTTGGTGTCCCTGTGCACAGTTCAATTCAAACCAGTCCTGGGAGCCATGGGCTCCTGCTCTGGCATGAAACTGGACAAAGGACATGGGAGTAACCTCCCCACTGTCCTGACCCTTCCCTTGGATGGTCCCCTGAATCTGTCCTACCCCCTCCCATGGGTACAAAAGGGCTTACCTGTCTATAATACCCTAGATTTGATGTGGACAAGATTCTGAACAAGAAATCACTGACCTTTGACCGTCTGCACACTCTGGCCTTTGCTGGACTTCGACTGGGCCCAACTTCATCTCCCTCTCCGTCCAAAGCCTTGTATGTGCCCGTGCATCATACAGGCTCTGTGCAGGACCTGGGGAGCATCAATGACAACTGCATGTATCTCCCTTGGGGTGAAGGAGTCACTACCCTGGATTTGCAGGCACCGTAACACGACTGACCGGTCTGCTGATCCTGAGCTCCTGCAAACTCCGAAGGATCCAGCAACACAGGAGTATGTGTTCCTATGTTCCTTGAGGTCAAGCTGCCCTCTTACCAGGTTTGAGGACAGTATCCCTCGTGGGGACCGCATAACCCGACCCTGTGCACCGGGTACATTTGGAAGTGCATATGCTTGTTGGCATTCCACAACTAAGTGCATTGGGCTATCGATAGCTCAAACCTCTACACACATTTGGGCAAAGGACTCTGGCCTCCTTTCACTATGTGCCCTGCAAGCTGTTGATTTGTGAAACTGATTGAGATTCCCTCGCGACTCATGTGCCTTCGGTCTGTGGGTCCACTGGAGGGACAACACTGCTTTTCTTGGGTTCCCCTGATTGCTCCAGGCCTGCCCTGACTCCCTTTGCTGTGGTGAGTCCCTTGGTCTTTGTCAGGCCAGACCGTAACCTTTCTTGACCTTCTTTGTGGGTTGCCGCTGCCAAGGCTTGTTGGAGCTCCCGCTGGACACTGACCCCTCAACACTTGACACCCTTCATATCCAGCTCCTGCTTATCCTTGACATCTCCTGGTCCCTGCAGCTGTAGAGTCACTGTCTCCTTTGCACCTGAAGCACCCGACATCTGTGGGCATTCGTCTACCGAGCCCCTGGTCACTCCTGAGTACCCCAGACTCTGTCCCCTCTGCTGTTAGGTTCCTTCTATAAAGAATTCACCTGCAGATTCCACTGGACACTTTTCTTCTTTCCACCAGAGGCTTTTCTTTGAAGACTCATATTGAAAACGACAACAGTTTCCGACGCTACTTCCGCCCTATGCACCCGGCTTGTCTGGGATAGGTAACTCTGGTACTTTGGTATCCATGGGTGGGGTGGCTCTCCAACCTTCTATGTTCCAAAGGGTTTCCTCACAATCCACTGGAAAGGGTGCTTAAACTGTAATACTGCAACCGCGACTCTCCCATTGAATTGCAAGTAGCACACTGTCATGTTCTCACACTGCACCTGTCGTCCGTGGGGTCCCTACTTACTCACCTTGGGTGGTTCCTTGGGGTCCCAGTGATTCTACACTCTCTAGACCAGGGGTCTCCAACCGGTCGATCGCGAGCTACCGGTAGCTCGCCGAACCCCCATGAGTAGCTCGCACCTTCCGTCTAAATTTTGTAGCCTGTTATCGTCCTTTTTTATTCTTGGTCCTTTTTTCACAGCCGATGCCTGCCCTCACCAAACCCAACTGCTCAGATTGGCCTAATTGAGGTTACGTGGGGCGGGGCAGGCCAAAGAGGATGACGCTGTTCCTGAACTCTGCACACAGCCACCTGCCTTTCACAGCCTGGCACCGCGATCTTAATCCTGCAGGACGTGTGCCGGAGCGAAGCAGCAGTTATGCCTGAGCAGAGCAGCAGGTGGGCCGGAGTGGAGCAGCAGGTCCTTGGAAAGCCTGCTAGCATGCAGGCGGTGCAAGCAGTATTAACCTGCTGCAAACCCACGCCATCCGCTTTATTTTCTACCTGCCACATTACATTTAAGCAGCACATCTATCGGTAAGCACTGGCCTGGCCAGTAAACCTCTGAATGCTCTGTTCCCCAGACTATAGCTATGATGTGTGCTGTAAACGTGATGCAGCCGCTGGTATGCCACGGGCTCTTGAAGGACTGGGCCTTGTTTATAGCCAAGTCTGAGCCTGCCGTGTCCGATCTGAACCCGAACTATGAATGCTCTTATGCTAACTACATTTCGGCTGGTTTATGATTGAAAGCGGCCCAAATAAACAACATTGCCTAGCAGTTTGAAAACAGCCAAAATTATGACTAAACAGACAAAATCGAAAATGTATGTTTTTTCCCCGCTTTCCAGCTCTGGTTTGTACATCAGGAGAAGCAGGGTGTTGCCAAGTTTCAGTTTCCTTTACCGAAGGTACAAAATAAAGAAAACTCTCCCCATCTGCACTCCTGTAAAAAAATGTAAATTGTTCCACTCTTCGGAGAAGCTTTGAATTTCTGACCCAGTTTTAACTATTTCAAACCCTCTTTGGAGAATTCATTGACAGCTCGTCCAACTAACAAATGTGTTTATTTTTAATATTCAGGGATAGTTGTGTGTTTTCAATATTTAACGCAGCAGCAGCTGCAGCTCACTAACATTACTGCAAATATTCTCTGTACCACCATCCCATTTTTAATATGTGATGTCCTTTTTCGATCTATTCTAAAAAAACTTTTTTATTGATGTTGCATGAAACATAACATTTCTCTGCAAGTACTCTATATTAGACTCGCACATCTGCCACATTCAAAATAAATTAAAGGAAAATGGTATTTAAATCAATCAGTTTAAATAAAAAATCATTAAAGGTCATCTCTGTTGAACAGAGCTGGTTCTATCGGGCGCCTGCATGGGTGGGGCTCTGGGCCAGAGCCCACTTTGCCCATTCCTTACATCTCTGTTCCCAGTGCATGTGGCAATTCACACCAACACTACAGCAGTTTCTTTGGGTAGCAGAGTATTCTAGTAGTCAAATCCTCATTTTGGAGGTTGAGTTCCACTGCCTCTTGGGAAAAAAACGTATCTGTTAAGAGTGCTTCTCTGTATAAAACTGAAAATAGCAAGTCTTACTCTTCATTCGTTAAAAAACAACAGATGTTTCACATACTTACAAAAGTTGTTTTACTGATGCATTGTGAGCCTCTGCCCTGCCTAGCTCCATTGACAAGGCCGATTTTACTTGCACATTAAATGCTTTAAAAAAAAAAGTGTGAAACTCTGCTTAATTAATTATTAAATTTAATCATTGATAATAAAGCAGGGTTTCAGAGACTTTTCTTCTCCAAATAAATAGCAATTATCTACGAAGAACTGGAAACGTTCCAATTTGCCCAGGCCAAAAGCATCTGTGAGTGTTGAAATGGTATTTTTTTTCACTAACTCAGTTAAGCTTCCACTTGATTGGGCCATGTTGAAAAATATGTATTCTACATAAAGATAAATTCATTTTCACCCTCACAAAGAAAACAGTTATTAAAACCCTTCATGAATCAAACTAGTTAAAAATTATTTAAACCTGAACCAGGATGGGACATTTTAAAACTGTAATAAAAAAAATAGTAAATGGTGAAGGGGAACACTAGTGACTGCACATTGAAGCTAGACTCCAATAATTCACATTTAGTAAGGAATATATGTTGAGGTTTAACTTTTGCATTGTGTGAACGATTTAGTCATAATAGCAGTCATAGGCTTGTATCCTTCAGTATTTCTTTACACTTTCCAGGAATGGTTCCAAGCAAGACAAGCTTTTGCTTCAGGTACAACAACCTGCAGCTGTCTATAGCTTTAAAAGAGGGAGACTGGCCCCTTTTGTTCAAACCACAGTATGGGCTGGGAAGAAATTAGGCTGAAAGTCAATGAAACTGGGCGCTGGGGGGTCTCTCTAAAAAATGCGCAAGTTGCCTAACCTTCAGTAGCTCACATCGATTTTCACTGCTCCGAAGTAGCTCTCACTACAGAAAAGGTTGGAGACCCCTGCTCTAGACACTCTACACTTGACTAGAGTCATGGTTCTTATACCACTATTTTAGTACATGGTTTGGTCTCCCCCTGGAGCCCACTGTGTATTAGTGCTACTTACGATTGTTTCTGTGCTACAGTAATGTGTGCTTTGTCTTTATCTGCGTGTAGAATGAAATGAAAATGAAATGAAAGTCACTTTTTATAGCGCAACTAAGCCCGATGGGCGTCAAGGCGCATAACCAAAAAATACCAGCTATTAAAGTATACTCTTATTGTGGGTAGGCCTTGATGAAACACCAGGTTTTAAGCGCTTTTTTAAAAAAGGACAAAGAAGGTTGAATCTTAATCTCATGGGGAAGCGAGTTCCATAATTTGGGGGCAACAATGGAAAATGCTCTATTTCCCCAGCGTACCCTTTTGGCACGAGGAACAACCAACAAATTCATCTCTGAAGATCTAAGAGATCTACATGGCAAATAGCGAGCCAACAAAGCGCCTAGGGGATCAGAAGAACCGTCTGACAGAGCTCTGTAGGCTAGGCATAGGATCTTAACACCATGGCTGCTAAGGCTTTTCCCCCCCTGTGCTGATTTATTGAGTTTCCCATTGTTCATGACGAGCTCAGCTCGTCATGAGTGTACGAGAGGTGTACCTCATGACGAGCTGAGCTCGTCATGAGCGTCGAAGGTGTTAAACGAGATCCTCAGATGAATAGGGAGCCAATGAAGACTCTTTCTGGCCATAGTGGCAGAGGATGCATTGGGAAGTGCCAGAACAAAACGAGCAGCCGCATTTTGCACAACCTGGAGTCGATGAATGAGTCCCTTGTTGGAGTCTGCATAGAGTGCATTGCAGTAGTCCAACCTGGAACCCACCAATGCCACTACCACCTGCTTACGTGCTGAGGGAGAGAGATAATGAAGAATTCTCTTGAGAATTTTTATGACCCCCCAACAAGTGGCGACCGTGCAGTTGACCTGTAGAGTCATGGACAGAGAGGTGTCAAAAATTACGCCAAGATTTCTGGCTGACTGGGAAGGAGATGGACAAGTTCCCAGCGAGGACTGCCACCACTCGTTAGACCAGATATCCTGGTCATTGCCAAAGACCAGGATCTCAGTTTTGTCGCCATTCAACTTCAGGGAATTCTGAAGCATCCAGTCAGAGACTGTCTGCATACAGATCCTGAAGTTGGTGGCGGATGTAGAAACTGAGTGGGCCAGTGACACCATGTTTTGTGTGTCATCGGCGTATGACACCACTTCCATCCCCTGAGATTTTACTAACCTGGCAAGGGGGGTGACATAAATGTTAAATAGGGTCGGACTAAGGGCGACCCTTGTGGCACCCCACACTGCAAGGATTTGACAGGGGAAAGAAATTCGCCAAGCTTGACTCTCTGCTCTCTGTGCTGTATATAGGAGTGCAGAAGGTTCAGAGCCACACCGGAAATCCCTGCCTCCCTCAGCCGAGATGTAAGAATAGAGGGAGACAGGGTATCAAACGCTGCGGTGAGGTCCAGTAGGACCAACACCGTGGTTTGGCCAGAGTCCACCTTCATACGGATGTTATTTACCACCATAGTGTAGCAGATACTGTGAGGTATTTGAGGTGTTATAATAATAAATATATATTCTTATAACTGCTGTGTGGTTCTCCTTTTATGTAATCACTACAATAAGGTTGCATTCTGGTAAAACAAGCTGCTTAACATTCCTTCAGAGCCATACCCTCGTTACTCCCTTCCTGTGAATACATCAGCCTCAACATCAACAGTAAGGGCAAACCACATCATCTATCACCCACCTGGCGACAACCTCTTATTCACAGAAGACCTCATGGACCTGATCACATTACTCACCGGTCGACAAAACACACAAATTTTCCTGGGTGACTTTAACCTCCACTGGAATGACCCTAACGACACAGTGGTCAACAGCCTCAAAAACTTCCTCAACGCCTTAGACCTCAACCAACTGTGCAACAGCCCGACACACAATAAAGGAGCAATCTTAGACTTAATAATCTCTAAGACTGATTCCACACATCTGGAATCGATCCTCCCTTGTGATTGGTCTGACCATCACATCATCACCTTCTTCATCAAGGAAACAATCGAACTGAACTTGGCCCAAGCCACAAAACCTAAGATATGGAAAAGAGATTGGAAAAAAAGCTCAACACTAACACGTTACCCCCTCCAACCAGAATCTACTTCTACCCCCTGCTGGAACTTCCAATGTAATTGACCTCACCAACCACTACCTAAACTCCATGACCTCGGTAATTAACGACTTTGCTCCCCTGCAACTAAAGAGAGTCTCCACGAAAGACTCTAAACCCTGGTTCAACGGTCTCCTTAATGAGGACAGACGTTCTCTCAGAACTGCCGAACGCAACTGGAGAACAGTACCTTCCGCCAAGTTCCTCTTGACTCTAAAAAGAAAGAGAAATGCTTATTTTCGAAAGGTCAAACGCACCAAAGCAGACTTCTTCAGCGAACAACTTGACCAGGCAAGAAATCGACCCAAAACCTTTTGAATTAATCAAAACGCAATCTAAGGACCAACCTCAACAGCCACAAGAACTAACCCACCCACAACCAACATGTGAGGACTTTTCTAACTGCTTTACCCTAAGGACTGAGAACATCAAGAACCTAATCTCTTACTCTTGCCCGCTCACCAAAACCTTCCCCCTACCCCCAAACGCTTCTCAACAAATCCCATCAAAGTTTACCTTAAAAAACGACACAGCATGGTCATACTTTTACACCTATTCTGAAGAAGCTATAGGCAAATTTCTCAGTGCACTGAAGCCTTCCAATCACCTTACTGACCCCCTCCCCGCAAATGCGGTTAAAGATCTTACACCTATGCTACTACCCCTCTGAACCAAGATCATCAACAGCTCACTTCAAAAAGGCTGCATCCCTGACTCCCTAAAGGTGGGGCAGGTGTCTCCCATCCTTAAGAAACCCACAGCTGACCCCACGGACCTTAACAACTACCGCCCTATCTCCAATATTCCCACCCTGGCCAAACTTCTGGAAAAATATGTCCACCACCAACTGACAAAACATATTGATCACTTCAACCTCCTAAATAAACACCAATCCGGCTTCCTTGCAAATCACAGCACAGAATCAGCCATGACACACATCATTGATGATGCACTTCAATTACTTGATCAAAACGAAGCATGCCTCCTCATCCTACTAGACCTCTCCTTAGCGTTCGACAATGGTCAAACACGAACACTTGATAGATCGGTTGAAACACAGAATGGGTCTCTCAGGATCAGTGCTCAAATAGTTTACCTCTTTTCTGCATAACCAGATTCAAAAATTCAAGGTCAACAACACCCTTTCCAAACCAGTTCCTGTTACGCTAGGAGTCCCACAAGGTTCCTCGTTATCCCCTACACTCTTCAACCTATTCATGGAACCACTCACCGATCTGCTACAAACATCCAACGTGCAATTT
Source organism: Lissotriton vulgaris (assembly GCF_964263255.1). NCBI lineage: Eukaryota > Metazoa > Chordata > Amphibia > Caudata > Salamandridae > Lissotriton > Lissotriton vulgaris. The sequence goes on along the minus strand of NC_141696.1, from coordinate 1,192,414,119 downwards.
CACATGTATGCGGACAATACCCAACTTTACCTCAAGATCAACACCTTGGACGACATTAGTTTGCTTAACAATACTCTTAAGACCACCCAAACATAGCTGGCAGTGAATCACCTCAAATTGAATGCGTTATAATCTGAATTCCTCCTTATTGCCCCACCCGCCAAAGTCCCCACAGTGCACAATTTGATCAAACACCTCACAGCACTCGATGTTCAACCAACCATTGTGGATTTGGGCGAAATGTCTGGGTATAACTCTGGACTGTAACCTCAATATGCAGAAGCATATTAGTAATGCAACGAAGGGAGCAAACTTTCAGATCAATACACTAAGGAAGCTGAAGCCCTTCCTACCTCCCAATGACTTCAAGTTAGCGGTTCAGGCTCTAGTTCGAACTCGGCTGAACTAAGGAATTGTCTCGTTATGCGGTCTCCCCAAAGCCACTACAGCACCTCTAACAGCCTCCACCAATGCGGCAGCGAGACTCATCACTAGCTCGAAAAGAAGGGCCCACATCTCCCCGGATCTAAAAACTTTAAACTGGCTGCCATTTGAAGCCAGAATCCACCTGAAAATAGCTTGCACGACGCACAAGGCCTAACATCATAATGCACCCAGCTATCTGACACAAAAACTCACAATATCTGGAGGGTCAAGATCAACAAGAAGTGCAGAAAACCTCCTTCTGAAGCCACAAAAATTCAATAAGAAAAAAACGTATAATCGTTCATTTTCAGGAATGGCACCCAGGATATGGAATGCCCTTCCACCAGAAATAAGACTGAACTCCTCCACCTCTTCCTTCAAACTGGAATGAAAAGGCATCCTTATGGCAAAATGTACGTAAACATAGCCTCGCATGACTGTGAGACCCCCTACTCTATTCATCCTACCTATTAACCTATTCAATTTTTGCCACTACCATGATCCACATGTTTCGCCCTTGCTGTGCACCTCGCTGCTTTGCATCCTACCTATCAACCTACTCAATTTTTGCCACTACCGTGATCCTCATGTTTTGCCCTTGCTGTGCACTTCACTGCTTGGCTTTTTATATGTATAGTCTGTTCCATTTATCTGATGTCTTTATCATCAATGTATTACCATCACCCTTCAGACTGACAGGTCCGGATCTGCACCTTATCTGATTTGTCCTTCTATCTGTGATTGTCCTTGCTGCTATTCATTATGGTCTTGTTTATCCTTAATGTTTGATTTATCCTTTTGTTTTATTAAGCTTTCTGATGTTATTCTTATGGTCCTGCTTAATTTTATTGTTTGTTATGCCTATACACGTTTACTGTAAAGCGTTCTGATACCCGCAATGGTCTTGTTCGTGCTCTGTAAAACTTTCAAAATAAAGAAATAAATAAAATAAGCATGAAGGCCGCTCTCCACAACTACCACTAGGATAGCTTTCTAAAGGTTATCTTTGACCTCTCAATCACCATAAGGGTTGTTTGGACTGGTGCAAGGTACCCACTTTAATTAGTGGACAGCATATAACAGGCCAACTTCTCACACTTTCATTGAACAAGCACCATACGAACCACAAAACCATTGACATAAAATTATTGCAATGTATTCTGCACCACTGCCTGCCGCCACAAAACATAACACACCCTGCACATAACATCCTACACTATAAAATGTTCTGTGGATGACACACAACATGTCCTGTAGCGGGTATAAAATAAATGACTCACTTCAAATCACACGTCTCACACTACATAACAATGCTGGGTGAGAGGAAAGGAAAGGTGCAGGCTCCTGGCAGTACACAGTGTTATGTTGGCTGAGGAGCCAGCTGGGGCTGTGGAGGCCAAAGGGCTCCACCGGTGGCCCCCAACATAGTTTTTTGTGGGTGCCCCGGGTGGACATAGGGGCACCCACCAGAGGCCCCAGGGAATAGGGTCACCAGGGCCATAAATGCTTGGAGAGGGGGGTCTGCCCTCCTCTTAATTAAAGAAACAAGCATTTGCAATGCAATAGGTCTCGCTCTGACATGATTTCGAGCTATTGGCATTGTAAATGACAATGCCTTCTCTTTATGTTTTGGGTTTTAAAACATAAATACAAGGCATTGGTATTTACAATTCTAATAGCTTAAAATCGTACAGTTTGATAACTGGATTGAGGATCGAGGATTGATATGTTATAGTCAAGTTTTGCCACGTTAAAAGTGTGCAATCAATGTGTCAAGAAAGACACATGGAGGAGGTAGAAAACATCCAGAAATGGGACCGTCTCGCCAAAGCTAGGTCTTGTAATCCTAATCACTAGGCAAACAATTGCTCTATAACTCGAGTAACCGTCGCTATTCACCTGGAAGTCCGAATATCCTATGATAATGGGGCAGTCGGAGACAATCATAAAAAAAAAAAAAATAAAAATAAAAACCTGGTCACTAGGACTCCACTGTTAAATATAATGCCACGGTTGCACTTCTGCACATAGTTCGCAAACAAATATTTTCAGCTCGTGCTTTAGTAACTTCCTTGAATAAATGACACCCATAAATGCAAACGAAATATACTTTTAGAGCAGTTTAGATGTACGAGTCGGGAAACCTCCTTATATCTATGTTGGTGCCTTCGACGAACCTCGGGAGCAGAATGCGGTTCTGTGACCGAATCTCTGTCCCGTGGCCTGTTACTTGCCTAATTCAGTTCATACGTGCCCACTCAGCCCACTCACAAGGTACTCGATTCAGCTCCCTGCCCTTTCACATTGCTTATCGCACTGTGGCGGTTCTGTCACTTACCTGCAATGCATCCTCCTTAACCCTGCAATGCATCCTCCTTAACGTCCGATCCCTCCACAAACACGCCACAGAAATCTGGGACCTCCTCGACAGCACCACCTCAGATGTAGCATTCTTCACCGAAACCTGGACCAACACCACCTCGGGACCGGACATCGCCATCGCCATCCCCAAAGGATACAAGATCTCCAGGAAGGACCGCTCCACCCACCCAGGAGGAGGAATCGCCATCGTCCACAAATCCAGCCTCCGCCTGAGCACACTCCCTGACGAGTCCACAAAACTGATGGAACACCTTCACTTCAAGATACTGGCCAGCCCCACCGCCGCCCTCCGAGGATTGCTCATCTACCGACCCCCTGGACCCCGCGGACCCTTCGCCAACTCCATCACGGACATTATCTCCCCGCAGGCCATCGCGTCCACCAACTACACCCTGCTGTGAGACCTCAACTTCCACCTCGACAATCAACTGGACCCCAACACCACATGTCTCCTGGACAACCTCCACAACATTGGACTCCGCCAGATTGTGACCGAGCCCACGCACTCAGCAGGACACACCCTCGACCCCCTCTTCACTACAGGAAACTCCATCACCTTCAGCCACACCACCGAACTCCCATGGACCGACCATCGTTGCGTCCACTTCACCTTCAGAACACCCACCATCCACAGACACCAACACCTGCTTCCACAAAGAAACTGGACCAAAATCACTGATGACCAGCTCACCTCCTCACTCAACAACTCCACCCCAACCATCGCGGAAAACGACGACCCCAACACCGCAGCCCGAACCCTGCATAGATGGATCTCGGACAGCACCAATACCATAGCCCCCCTCAAGAAAAACAACAATACCCGTGCCAAGAAAGCCAGATGGTTTACCACCGAACTTCGAGAGTCCAGGAGCACATGCCGCCGCCTCGAAAAGACCTGGAGAAACACCAAATCCACAGAAGCCACAACAACTTCAGAGCTGCCACCAACGCCCAGCATCAACTCATCAGAGAAACAAGGAAAAAAGCGATTGAAGACAGAATCTCCACCCACGCACACAACAGCAAGGAACTTTTCAGCATCATCAAGGAGTTCGCCCAACCAACAAGCGAGTCTACCGACATCCCTCCCTCACAAACCTCTGCGACAAACTCAGCATCTTTTTCCACCACAAAATCAAGAGCATCTACGACAACTTCGACGAAGACAACCAACACACTGAACCCTCACCAACCACCCTAAACACCCGGAAACCAGCGATTGATGACTGGACAGCCCTCACCACTGAAGACACACTGAAGACAATGAAGTCAATCCACTCAGGGGCCCCCACGGACCCCTGCCCCCACCACATCTTCAACAGAGCCGCCAACACCATCGCACCCCTGCTCTGCCACACCATCAACCGCTCCCTGGCGACCGCCTCGTTCCCCGACGACTGGAAACACGCCGAGGTCAACCCCCTCCTGAAGAAACCCTCAGCGGACCCCACCGACCTCAAAAACAACAGACCCATCTCCCTGCTCCCGTTCCCAGCGAAAGTCATCGAGAAAGCCATCAACAGCCAACTCGCCACATTCATTGAAGAACACAACATCCTCGACTCCTCCCAATCCGGCTTCAGAAAAAACCACAGTACAGAAACCGCCCTCCTCGCCGCAACAGATGACATCCGCACCTTACTGGACAAAGGAGAAACAGTAGCCCTCATCCTCCTCGACCTATCAGCGGCATTCGACACAGTCTCCCACCGCACCCTAATACGCAGACTCTACGATGCAGGAATCCAGGACAAGGCCCTCGACTGGATCTGCTCCTTCCTCTCCGGCAGGACACAGCGGGTCAGACTCCCCCCTTTCCTCTCTAGCCCCACACCCACCACCTGCGGAGTCCCCCAGGGCTCCTCCCTCAGCCCGACGCTCTTCAACGTCTACATAGCTCCACTTGCCCCCATCGTCAGAACCTACGGACTCAACATCGTGTCATACGCAGACGACACCCAGCTCATCCTCTCCCTATCTAACAAGCCCAACACCGCCAGACGCAACTTTCAAGAAGGCATGGAAGCCGTCGCCAAATGGATGAAAAACAGCTGCCTACAACTAAACACCAACAAAACAGAAGTACTCATCATGGGTCGCCCAAACCCCGACGCCTGGAGCGACACCTGGTGGCCCACCGCCCTCGGAAACCCTCCAACCCCCACAGACCACGCACGCAACCTGGGAATCATCCTGGACTCCGAGCTCAAAATGGACCGCCAGATCAACTCTGTCTCATCTTCCTGCTTCCACACCCTCCGCCTCCTTCGTAAGACCTTCAAATGGATCCCCCTCGAACACCGAAAGACAGTCACTCACGCCCTGGTCACCAGCAGACTCGACTACGGCAACGCACTCTACGCCGGAATAAACAAAAACCTCATCCGCAAGCTTCAGAACATCCAGAACGCCGCCGCAAGACTGGTCATCAACCTGCCAAAACACTGCCACATCTCCCAGCACCTGCGCACACTCCACTGGCTCCCCGTCGAGGCGAGAATCACCTTTAAGATGCTCACCCACGCACACAAGGCCCTCCACGGCACCGGACCAGCATACCTGAACAGCCGACTCAAATTCCACGCACCACAAAGGACCCTACGATCAGCCCAGCTTTCCTACGCCGTGGTCCCTCGCACCAGAAAGACCAGATCGGGAGGCCGTTCCTTCTCCTCCTCGCGGCCAAAGCATGGAACGCCCTTCTGCTCCACCTCAGACAGACAACATCGCTCCCCATCTTCGCAAGAAACCTCAAAACCTGGCTCTTCGACAGACCCCCTCCTTGATGGAATGGAACCTGCACCCCCCTACCCCCCCACCCCTAGCGCCTTGAGACCCTCACGGGTGAGTAGTCGCGCTTCAACAAACTCCTGATTGATTGATTGATACCTGTCCAGCTCTTGGGGAAACTGGGTGGAGTTTGCAGAGGCGTTGGGCTCAAGACGACGAGCACGTCCCTTAGGCGCCTTCCTGACACAGTCGCTGACTTGCTTGGCCCGAACGGAGATCGGCCGAAGCCGCCCCTTCTCCACAGATGGCTGCACGACTTCCGCAACTTTGGCCCGGCTGACAACAGGTGAGCAGGCCGCTCTCCCAACCGTCCAGCAACAGCGAGTCAAGTCCCGTTTCCATGGCTTCCGTTTTGCTTTTACATTCTTTTTACAACATGTCGTAAAACACTTTGTTGCCATTGTCGAGCAGGGAACGCCAGTTTTGCCTGGCTTTAGGATGGGAGCGGTCGGATACTTAGCTCACTTTCATGCTTGACAACCTAGCCTTCTGTGTTGTGACACATCCACAGCGTGCTAAATGAGCAGGGATCTTAAAGATAAGGCTGAGCACGGTTAGCCGCATTAAGTTTATGTTGCACCCTCACGCAACATGGCTGCCGTTCGAAGTCTTTTTTTTCTTTTAGACATGCGTGGTATAGTGTCTTGGGATAGCCATGGGAGATACGTTGTTCGTCATCTGTTTCCTTCTGTCCTTGTCCACTGGAGAAAGCCATGGGGGGCGGTGTTACTCTGAGAAGAGTTCTGCGCTACTGGGTGCTTTTTGATGATCGAGTCGGTTCATGTCCTTCCACTAGGAAACATTCAAACAGCAGTGAGCTACAGACCCAAGCCTCCCAGATTAAGGCGACGACTTAACATGATCTAGTCTAAAGGCTACCGAAAAAGAACCCGGTGAGTGGGGTGTTAGGGGGGGGATGTGTGCACGCGTGTGTGTGCAAGTGTGTCTGTGTGTGCGCGTAGGTGTGTGTATGCGTGTGTGCGTGTATGCGTGTGTATGTTTGTGTGCGTGTGTAAAATGAGCCCGATGACTGGGGTGGGAGAGGGGGTGTGTGCGCGAGTGTCTGTGTGTGTATGCGTGCGCGCGCGTGCATGTGTCTCTGTGTGCTGTACGAGGTAGGGGAGACAGGAGATGGTGAACGCGCGCGCGACCTGATCCGATTACAGCAGGCGGCGCGTGCACATCTCTTGTCTCCCATAGCTCCTTGGAAGCAGAACTGATCACAATAGGCCTCGCAGCGACGATTGCTTCACGATCCGTTCGCAGGTGCGAGACCTAAAAAGGACTCCGGTTTTGGGGTCCCCAGGATCTTACTGGCTTAGGGAGGTGGGCTGCACAATCCCTCCCATTAATTAAAAAAAAGCCCAGGGTTAGGTTGGGGAGCAAATGATGACCGTTCTTTCCTGGACAAGGAAATCCACTTTGCTCCCACCCAGTGGTAGCAGTAGAAAAATGCTGCTCCCACCCAGGTGCTGGCCAGTAAGCAGTATGGTGCTGGCTGAGGAGCCAGCTGGAGCCACGGGGGTCTTGGAGCTCCACACATGTCCCCCAATGTAGTGTTTTGTGGATGCCCCAGGTGGGCACCAGTACATCCACCAGAGATCCCAGGGATGGGGGAAGCAGGGCCAGAATTGTTATGGAGGGGGGCCACGAGCCCCCACCTCTTAATTAAAAAAAAATTCTCCAGGTCCCTTAGTGGCTCAGGGAGGTGTGCTGCACACCCTCCTCCCTTTAATAAGTGGCATAGTTTGGTCGGTAAGATTGGGGGTGTGTGAACTTCAGTATTCCCAACAGTGACAATTGCGTATCTTGTGAAAATATATTTTGTGAGAAGCAGGGTATGATGGGGGCTTAAGGGGCAGTGCATTACGGGTACTCAAACACAATATTTTTCAAGCTAACCAGCATTTTGTAAGACCTTTAAAACAGAGAAAAGAGAGTGTGTGTGTGTGTTTTTGTCTGAAAATCCCAGGTGAAATCCAACAGACACCTAATCATGCCCAACTGAAAACACTTGTACCCAACTATCTACTACAGAATACACTTTTTTTAGGTGTAGTGGGTGTAACAGCCCAAACACCCCTATGAAGCTATGCTCCTGCCTTTAATTAAAATAAGGACACCGGGGATGGGGTCCCCACGGCCTTTAGTGGTTCAGGGAGGGGGGGGGGGCACTCCTTTATTATTCACTGCTCTTAGGATGGTGTGCTCCATAATACCAAAGAGCATTATAATAAACAATGTTTTTTATTTTTAGGATTCCCCAAGTAGCAGTAGGGGCACCAGCAGGCGTTTTTGTATGTTGGGGGGGGGGCTGCAAGTAGTGAAGCAGCACCACCAGTAACATTAGAAACAAATAGTAAGTCTCTTGGGTTATTAATACCTTGACCCCCAGGAGGAGTTTCCATAATTTAAAAAACATTCCTAGCTGGAACTGTATGCTTCTCGGGTGGAGTGCAAGGTCCTCTTGTGGCTGACAAATATGAAAAGAAAAACTCAGAGACATGTGGGTTTAATTAAAATAAAATATTTATTTCAGTCTTTCTTTTAACATTTTTCAGTCCACAAAATTCAATAATAAAAACCTAGGTAAAGGAAATGCTCACAAACATACTTTTTCTTAACATGTTATTAAACAATTTTATAATAATCACTGCTATTAAACATTGCATTGTGTTAATTACTGAAACATACATTAAATTATTCTTCCCTCCTCCATCTCTTCTAAATTCTTCCCTCACCTATCCATCCTTTGACTCATTCAAAACCTCATCTTACTACTACGATCTCCCATTAAACACTTTCTAGACTCTTCCCTCTTCTATCCCCTCATTATCCTTTTTAATCCAACAAACAGAACCACAGGTCCATCGTTCAAATGACTCAAATTTTACTATACTAATCCACCACAAATTTTTGGGTTTCGGTGTAGCATGCACCATATAAATGCAATTAGAATACAATACAATAGCTGTGTGCAGCCAGGCCTGCTGACCAGCAACATGCTGTGCATTCCAGAAGGCCAAGCGTGGCGTGGGGATGACTGTCAATGGGTGGTTGGACATAGGGCCTGGTCACTGGAGACACCACGCAGCCAACTCCACGCCACGAAAGGCCTAAGGCTGTGCAATGTGGTGGACGTTGGCTTTATTTATGGTAATAATATATTACTTTACGTTAAAAAACCGAGCAATTCATTGAAAAAACAAAGGTTAAAGTGACGTCATAGTTAGGTGAAACATACATTTCAATGACAATGTAATGTTTTAAACTAAAATAAAAATAAACAGAAAACTATAACTCGCATCCTCACCATGGCCTGCTACTTATTCCACATATTACATCACTCATGACCTGTTTCGTGACATCATTGATAACATCACTGTAACATTTGAAATGACTGTGCATGGCAAAGGGTGCAACTTATTGTTACCTTGGGACACATGTTATAGTTACTTGAGATAACTATCACTGGTACATTTCATTTTTTTTTGTTTAAAACATTACCTTGTCACTAAAATTTTTAACTATAGAATATGGATTGATGGAATTTTTCTGTGCTACAATGGCAGCCAATCCCTACACCCTGGTCATTACTTGGGACATACAATCATGCAGTGATATGCGACTTATTAAATGGTCTCAGGTAGTTGACTCCCCTGAAATTTTGTCAGCCAGAGATGGCTGCAAGGTTGCTCTGCGCCCGGGAAGAAGGAATAATCATTTATTGCAAAACAAGTTTTACAAGAATATATGATCATATTTTCTCATCCCAGTATCATCCAGTTAAGGCAATAAAAAACACTATTCAGGTCCATCCGGCAAGGATGCTTTATAACAGTTTTCAGTTTTTACTGATTTTTACAGATAAATACAGACAGTATGCGGTAAAATTCTGAAAATTGTGCTTCTTGTGAGAGACTCTCCATACTGCCTTTCATGAACTCCAGGCAAAAGCTGAGCAGATAGACAACATGGAAGTTACAAAACAGGATGAAGTTTCCTTAAATCAGGCAAAAGTTAATGTATATTTGCAGTATAACTCGAGTGTAGTCTTTCGTTATATGTGCCTGCCTAATTTGCTAAAATGCAACAAGCATCCACATATGAGTGCCATCTAAGAGTTAAATAAAAGTGGAATATACTATTTATAACTCGATTTATTTTCAAAATATATATGGATAAATACCAATAAGATGGCCAAAAAATAAATTTGGATAAATACAGACAGAAACGTTAAAAGAATAAATACCATAATATCGGAAGCCCTATATATACATCAACCCAGGCTCGGGCAAAAAGAGAATGGGAAGCTGAGATGTGGCAAGAACCTAAAATGACCTGTTGTTAGACCTGGCACCATTGGCGTGGGTCTCCCTTCCATTTTTTCACTGTTGCCTCCTATGTTTTGCTATGTTTTTGCTGGTCTAGATGCTTTGGGCACTTTGCCACTGCTATTCAGTGCCAAAGTGCAAGTGCTCCCTATTGTAAATTGTTGTAATGGATTAGTGACTCCATGATTGGCTATTTAATTTACTTGTCAGACCCTAGTACAGCGCACCATGTGTGCCCAGGGCCTGTAATTCAAAAGCTGCTGGTGGGATTGCAGCACTGGTTGTACCACTCACAGAAGCAGATGATACAATGTGACACAGGTCTGTCATTGCAGAGCCTGTGTGCAGCCTGGGGCTGCCATGTCGGCTTGGCAAGTGCACCCACTTTCCAGTCCCTAAACCTTCCCTTTTCTATATGTTAGTCAAACCTAAGGTAGGCCCAAGGTACCCTCATGGGCAGGGTGCATTGAATGTAAAAGGTAGGGCATGCCCTGATGTGTGTGGCATGTCCTGATAGTGAATTTCGTTTTACACTATTGCAAGGCTACATGTTCCCATAGTCCAGATTGGGCTGTTTGATTATAACATTTTATAATCCTAACTGACTCAGGGAACTAGGTAGAAATTTGAGTTTAGTATGCCTGAACTCAGAATGGTAAAATACATATTTTAGTGAAGGTGTTTTTTACATTCTGTGTTTGAAAATACCACTTTTAGAAAGTAGGTATATTTTCTTGCCTAACCATCCAGCATGCCTCTGCTAGGTTTGTGTAATCCATGTCTGGTTTGTGAGTGACAAGGGGGCTGCATAGGGCCTTGGCTCCAGCAGTCTGATGGGTCAGGGCTGGGCTGAATAGAACCTGCATTGAATAGAGAGGGGGGGAGATTTCCTTTCACTGACCTGAACCCTCATAGAATTAAGAGTAGGGGGAGGAGATTTCCTTTCAGCTACCTGGGCAAGGTCTGCCTTCAACAATGCTGTCTCCACCTCCTGCCAGGAAACTGTGCAGAACTGGTTTTTGCTGGGCACAGGCATCCTCTGCCTTCAGAGGACAAGGATTTACTGTATAAATATTGAGGTCCAGACCCCAGAACTTTAGATCACTTCTGGAAATCAAGACAAACCTTTGCCAAGGAGAAGAACCAAGAACGCTGAAGGAGGAGACTGCCCATGCGATGTTTTGCTGTTTGGGGTTCGCCTGCCGTGGTTACTTTATTGCCAAGGAAAGGAGAAAAGGAACTTTGTGTATACTTTTGCAATCTTAAAGAAGAATCTCCAAGGGCTTGAAGTGTGCTTGCCTCCTGCCTGAAGTCTCAGGGAAACAAGACTTCCCCACCAGCTCCCCTGAATTCCCTTTCTGGGAATTCTAACTGCACAGAGGTGTCTACTGTTGTTTGGGCTCTCTGAGAAGACTGTGCGTCGCAGGGAGCTGGAAGCGCAACGCATCGAGGAGAAGCATGTCGCCGCAGCAGCAGTTGCTGTCACAATGCCGAAGAAGCGTTCCACCACTGCAGCTGTTCGCAGTTGCATCCCCGATGAAGCGTATCGCATCACCGGAGAAGCATGTCGCCACCGCAGAGGTTACCGTCACATCACTGGAGAAGCGTGTCGCAGGACCTTTTGCGGCTAAGAAGTTATCGAGTTTGCGCACGCCCGTTCGGCGTGCACGCATTGCTTCCAACGATGTCGGATCGCATCAAGACGCCATTTTTGTTGCATCGCACCGGATTATTCCATCGCATCGAGGCACCATCTTCTTGCATCGTCACCGGGCCACAGTAAGAAACAAACCGCAAAGGAACAAAGGAACTCAACTCCTTGGGTTAAATTTTGTAAATACACCCCCTTGTGTCCCCGATATTTCAGAGGAATTGGTTTATCCTAAATATAAGGGTGCTAGTTGTCTAATTTACCATTTTTGTATGACAACTTTGTATTTCGAATTGTGTATATATTGATTGTTTTTTGTGTCATTTCATTTGTTTATATTGATGTTTGATTATTATGAGTTTATTTGTAATTGTAGGTCAAAACACATTTTCACGTTGTTCATTTTCACTGTGTAAGTACTAATGTGGTATTTCGTTTAGTTGACAATGTGTTCTTTTTGTGATCAAAGATATTAATTAAAAAAAAATTAAAAAAAATTAAAATAATGAAATAAAAGGCAGAAATTACTCCTAAGGTAAACGTATTAGTTTGCGTTCATCTTACTTCATATGAATAAGTGTTGTGAAGTCACTAGAGGCATAGGTAATTTTTTTCTTATACAGTAAGAAACAAGGCATCAACTCCCACACAGTAGGAAGCGAGCCTCAACTCCCCTGCGCAGCAGTAAGGAACCGACACATCCATCCCCCTGGTGAACAGCATTTACTTCTAATGCGATACTTCGCATGCCAATAAAACGCAGTCGTTAGAAAGACCGCGTTGTTAGTTCGCATACCTTTAATACACAAGTCGGAACAACGACTTGCGTTGGGGGGGAGAAGGTGTTTGATTTAAAAACCAACACCTTCCCTAGTATCCGCACAGACTGGCGTTGGAATAGTGAATTATACTATTCTAACATCCAGCGCTCCCAATGCAATTCGTTGTTCCGAATTGCGTAGTAAAGGCATGCAAACTAACAACGCAGTTGTACTAACGACCGCGTTGTAATGGCATGTGTACTAAACGCATGCTAAGCCAACACCTTCCCTAGTATCCGCACAGACTGGCGTTGGAATAGTGAATTATACTATTCTAACATCCAGCGCTCCCAATGCAATTCGTTGTTCCGAATTGCATAGTAAAGGCATGCAAACTAACAACGCAGTTGTACTAACGACCTCATTGTAATGGCATGTGTACTAAACGCATGCTAAGTAACAAGTGCTATTCACCCCCCTGAGTGTAAGGAACTGCGCATCAACTTCCCTGTGACCCCTTTGTTTGTTTGTGTGACGCATCTAAGGTACTTTGAGAGTAAAGTGTTGCATTTACCATCTACATTGAACTAAGCTATTTTCTACCATTTTAAAGTGTATTTTTGATGACAGTATTGTGTATTGCTGTCGTTTGGTCTTGTGTTAAGTCTAGTAAAGATTACTTATTTTTCTGAACTGGTGTGGTGTCCATTTGTAGTGTTTTCACTGTATTACTGTACGTGTTCACAAATGCTTTACACACTACCTCTGAGATAAGCCTGTCTGCTCGTGCCAAGCTACCAAGGTAACTCTCTCAATGTAGTGGACGATGAGTTTAGCGGCCAGATTGCATACTGTTCCCATGCTTTGATTGCGCTATTATTCGACCTAGCTAATGTTTTCTATGACTTAGATGCAGTTTTTTGTTTATTTTAGAGTTTCTAATAGCGCAAACTTGACCCGAAGGTATTGGGTATTAGAGTGCTTTACTTGAGCACCAGTTTTGTTAAAGGCGGACACATTCATTTTGGTTAGGCGTGGGGAGATCAACCGCCATATTCATGAACATCGGCATTAGCGATTCTGAAATAGCGAAAAATAGCGAGTCGCTATTCAGAAATCGCAAATCCGAGTTCATGAAGAATTGCGATAAAAAAAGCGATTCGCACGCGATCGCAAAATCCGATAGCGATCCGATAGAAATTGCGATTAATCGCAGATTAATCGCTATTTCGGCCTACCCGCGGCTGGACTGCGATCTCGCAAATAGCGATATCGCTATTAGCGATATCGCTATTTGCGAGATCGCAAACTCGCGAGATCGGGAAAACGGGAAGTCGCATTTCGAGCCCAGTGATGACATCACAACCAGGAAGCTGCCGGTTCCGAGCACCATTCTCCACAGTGAGGCAGAGAGACAGGGAGCAGATCGAAGAGCAGCTGCACAGTTTGGATTGTAGAGTGCACCACTGAGCCACAAACCACAACATGGCAGAGGAAGCTGCACCAGGGACCAGCAGCTCGGCTGGGAGGAAGCGAAAGCTGAAATTCAGCGAGCAGGAGCTGGAGCACCTCATCGAGGGAGTCGTGGCTAACCACGACCAGCTGTTCGGGGCAAATTCCAGGAGGGTCCCGGAGATGGAGAAGAGACGCATTTGGCAGGGGATAGCCTCTGCAGTTAACTCTGTGGGAGTGGCGTCAAGGTCCCTTGAAGAACTGAAGAAGAGGTGGTACGACCTCCGAGGCCGTGCCAAGGAGAAGGTGGCGGCGCGCCTCGGGGAGTCCTCGGGCACAGGCGGAGGAGGTCCGACGGTACCACCGAACACCCCCCTGGAGGACCAGGTGGAAAACACCCTCGAGATGGAGGCCGTTGTGGGATTCACAGCACTGGACTCATCCGCCCCCACACAAGACACCCAAGGTAAGTGGCATGCGACTGCGACCCTGCCCCCTATGGATGTCCATGACCAAATAGGCCCCCCCAATGTCCCATAGGCATGTAATTGTTGCACATCAAGTATTGCCCTGAAGCATTGTGGGAGATGTAGTCTGACCACAATGTAGTAGTACCACAATGCAGCCATTGTGGGAGATGTAGTCAGGTCCCAATGCACACAAAGCCACTGCCATTCAGGGAATGTCACCCAGCATGCATGTTGCAACTGCACGTCTGCCAGATGCATACAACTAATGGTCCTCCACTTACCCCCACAGGAGGAGATACCAGTGACAGCGACAGGCTGGTGATAGACGACAGCGTCCTGGAGGAGCCAACACATACCCAGGCAGCAGCCCCTAACGCTGCAACTGTACCACCATCAACTTTCACCGGCAGCGTCCCACCTGCAACTGCTGCAGCGCCCTCATCTGCTGCCATCGCAGCACCCATTGTGCTCCCTGCCACCGCTGCTCCTCCCAGAGCTAAAGCCAGGTCAGTCACACCTGTGGCCCCCGCAGCGACTGCCACAGCCACACCAGCAGGCACACCCCCAGCGACGAGCACACCTGCAACACCGGTGGCCTCATCCCCATCAGCTGGCGCCTCCACATCCGGGGCTGCGCCACTGTCCAGTCAGCCCCCAGCCTCACAATCCGGCCAGCAGGGCAGGCGTGGCAGGTCACGCCAGCGATCCGCAGCTGCCACCATGCGGGCCAATGGAGAAGGACAGGCGCGGCTCAGCATCGAGCGACGGATGCTGCACATACATCAGCGCCAGGCACGGCAGCAGGGGGCAATTCACCTGCAACTATGCAACATTGGCCGCAACGTGGCCTGTGTAGCTACACAGATTGAAGGAATGAGGGCCGACCTGGCCGGGGTGGGCAATGGAATGGCCCGCATAGCTGCAGCCGTGGAGGCTAACACCCGCGCCATGAATCGAATGTACGGTGGCCAACGCCGGCACCACCGCCAACTGCTGACACAGCTTGGCACCTACAGCAGGGCGAGCTACGTGTCAGCAAATGCCACTTCCCTACTGGCGAGGCGCTGTCTGACACAGCAGCACACTGTCATACAGTGCAGTGTTGACATGTCGAGGATGCTGGAGACCCTCACCACAGCTGTCGTGGCTCTGCACCCTCCACCCATTCCATCTGTGGTGGGGGGTGATGATGCGAGTGAGGTGGCGTCCAGCCTGAGCTCGCAATCAGCCTCACAGGCCCCACTACCCACCCGCAGCACCAGGACCCCCCCCATTGCCTGACGCCCCGGAGGAGGAAGGCCCTCAGAGGCGTTGTGGAGGGGCACGCTCTAGGCGCACCTAGAGGACTGGAATAACCATTGGCACAGGCTGAGGTGAAGCCTGGCAAGCACAGCAGTATGACGGAATACTGTGTGTGGGACTAATTTGGCACGGACCATTACTTTTACTTTAGTGAAGTGAACAGATACTTTTATTTTGACATTTGGCACGGACCATTACTTTTACTTTTGTGAAGTGAACAAATACTTTTATTTTGACATTTGGCACGGACCATTACTTTTACTTTTGTGAAGTGAACAAATACATTTCTTTTCCTACACACATTAGCGTTGTGTCTTCTTTACATTTTGCATGCATTGTCGATTCGTGGGGTGATGGCAGTGGTTGTACTAGAAACTGTTCACTGTGATGTGGTTGCGACGTCTGTGCCCTTCTGCTGGGGTCTCCCCTTGTGCATGGCGCGCATGTGCAGGTGGCTGGTTGTCCCCCTCAGATTCACTGCCAGAGATGTCAACAGGTATCCGGCGCTTGGTTGCCATGTTATGTAGTATTGCGCAGACAGCCACTATGCGGCAGCACTTTGCAGGACTGTAATACATGGCCCCACCTGTCTTGTGCAGTATGCGGAACCTGCTCTTGAGCAGGCCAAATGTCCTTTCTATGCAATTTCTTGTCCGTATGTGAGCAATATTGTAGCGCCGTTGCTGGGGTGTAGCAGGGTTGAGGTATGGGGTCAGGAGGTATTCACGGAGGGCGTAGCCACTGTCACCTGAATGGGAGGAGCAGATGGTGATTGCCTGTGCTGCGCTGTAACATCTTTGCAATGTGACTTTTCAATCAAAGTGTACTTACCAAGTAGGTGTCCTTCCCCAAACTCTCCCCTGACCAGCCGTGTGTGGAGTGCGCTGTGCCGGAAGATGAAGGAGTCATGGGTACTCCCTGGGTACCGTGAGACAATGTCAGTGATGTATGTCTTGGCATTGCAGACCATCTGGATGTTGAGGGAGTGGTAGCACTTTCTGTTGCGGAACATATACTCCATGCCAGCTGGTGGGCAGACGGCGACGTGGGTACAGTCTATGCATCCGAGCACATGTGGAAAATGGGCTACATTGTAGAATTGTAGCTTTGTCATGTCCAATTCCTGTTGGCTGGCGGGGAATTTGATGTGACGGTGTAGCTGGGTGAGCATGGCGTCTACAAAACTGTTGAGGCAGCGTGACATGGTGGGCTGGGATATTCCCCCAGCGGCCGCTACTACCCCCTGGAAGCTTCCAGAGGCCAGGAGGTGCAGGCTACTCAATACCTGCACATGTGTGGGCACAGAATTGTTTCGCCTTGTTGGGTGCTGCATGATGGGGTCGAGTTCTTGTATCAGCCAGGTGATCATTTCCCCATTCAGCCTGTATTTAGCATAAATCTGTTCTCTGGTTTGGCCCAGCAAGGTGACCCGCAGCCGGTAAATCCTCGCCTGCCTCATGCGTCTCCTCCGTGCTGCTCGCTGTAGCCTTCGCCGCCTCACGACCATGTACATCCCAGGCATTGTGGAAAGCCTAATGCTGCTACTGAATGTCCTTATGTGTGATTGGTCAGGCCTGGCCCTGTTGGTGATAGGACAACAGTTTTTTGAAATTTTTTTTATATGCCTTTCATGGTTACCACCTGCTTTGAGCTGTCCTTATTTTGCGCCGTGCAAATAGCGATTTTTGGGTTTTTCGCTAATTGCGATTTTTCTTGAATGCCGATTGCGATTTCCTATTGCGAATTCGCTATTATTTTCGCAGATTCCGTGGTGTGTCGCTATTACCGACTCGCTAATGCTCAGCGGCAGGGATTCTGCGATTATAATAGCGAATTCGCTAATATGTGTTAGCGAATTCGCTATTTTGTTGTTGAATGCCGAATACGGAAATTGCGCCCGCATTTGCGTTTTCGCAGCGATTGCGGGCGCAATTCAGCTACATGAATCAGGCTGTAAGTGATTTGCCCAGAATTGCAGGATGTTGAGCTTCCCTGCCGAGACTCGACCTGGTTCCCCAGCTTCAAGGTTGACCGCTCTAGCCGTAAGGCTACATCCTCCACCCAATTAATAAAGGCAAAGCACCAGGACCAGATGGCCTACCCTTTGACATATGTTTGGAGGATAGAGCCAACTGGTCCAGGTAAATGTTAATCTTGGCAAA
This sequence comes from Lissotriton vulgaris, assembly GCF_964263255.1. Taxonomy (NCBI): domain Eukaryota; kingdom Metazoa; phylum Chordata; class Amphibia; order Caudata; family Salamandridae; genus Lissotriton; species Lissotriton vulgaris. Next base: position 1,192,396,389 of record NC_141696.1, on the reverse strand, counting down.
TGCCATTGCCAGCGGTACCCCTATTATGGACTCCTGGAAGGGTGTTGAAGTTATCCCTAGTTATAAACATCTAGATAGAAGTTCACCTAGGAACTACAGGCTGATCAGCTTGATCGACTGTGCCCAAAAAATCTTTTCACGTCTCGTACTGGGCAAAACTCAGCAATTGATTACCACCAATGACATTCTTTCATCTTTCCAAGGGGGTTTCTACAGCACAATAAGCACTATTGATCAGGTCTTTCAATTTTTGCTTTCATATTGGAGGGTACTGGTAATCGGCAAGGGCAGCATGTATGCTGCCTTTGTCCATCCCAAATTGGCTTTTGATTTAGTCCCCCGCAAGAAGCTATGGCTGGTCCTTTGTGAGCTGGGTATGCCACCGGATCTGCAAACCTTTTTATTAATTTGCCTGCATGAAGGCAATTCACCAAAGCGGTGTTTTGGCCCCCACTCTGCTTTCCATATTTCTTAATGATATTATCCACTTTCATTCTTGCTTCCCTACCGAAGCCCCACCTTGGCTGGTATAACATCATTGTTGTTTGCGGGTGACACTCTGTTGATCTCGAAAACACCTGTTGACCTGCAACTTGTGCTGCTCTGCTTTGCGGAGTTTTGCAGAGTTCGAGAACTTGAGATGCAGATCCTCCAACATCGAAACGGAATCAACTGCAAGACACCAGAAGCACCTGTGTTGGAACACTTCAATGAACAAGGCCATTCGGTGGGATAAAATTTGATGCCAGGTTATTGAGGTCTTGAGACAAGATCCACAAGGTGGAATTCATATAAAAAAAACTGTTGGAACTGGAATGCTGGTGGATCGACAGGGTGTGTTTCATGGTGGATGGACTCAACCTTCATGATGAGTTGGTACACTTTGTCACACATGCAAGATAATTCATAACTGGCTTGTGAACTGGTGACCACAGGCTACACTCTATACATGTGTTTATGGGTGTAATTATGTAATAGTGTGCTGTGGCTCTTCTTTGCCATGACATGATTGATTAATATGATTTTCGACTGCAGGAACTGTCACCTTGTACCTACATGGTGCGTTGAGATTTGCCACAAGATGATTCACGCTGCAGATTGGGCATTGTTTTCTTTGTAGTTGTACAGTGTTTTGTGCATGGAAGGTTATGACATCTGGTTGATGGGTGATTTTGTGGTTGGCTATTCGATAGTTAGCATATGGTATACGCCTCCAGCACATTGCATGTTTGGTGAAACGTTCCAGGTTGGTGTGTTTTACTTAACAGCATGCAACTGAGGGTTTGTTCCGATGCGCTTATATGGGTATGGTATATTCAGCAGCATGCAGCTCTTTCCCACTTACCTTCCTTTGAGCCCATCACAAGTGTGTTTCGCATTAGCAGACTGTTTCGCTGGCTTCGTTTTTCATGTGGGGCTATTCATGATATTATTGCGTCAAAACTTCTTCGAGGCAACGCTACAGCAGCCCGCAGTCACGCGTGCGCTGTGTTCTACTTGCCTAATTACCCTGACTCAGGATTTTCCTACTTGATCCGGTGTGGATTACTATCTGTGCACCCCACACAGGGAGTCTTAACCATATACTGTTTGGGACACACTTCTCACTACATGTGGGGATCTCTTACCGTCCTCTGAATTTGAGATGGTACATTGATTTGTCTTACCCCACACTACATCAACCTGAGTGAGATTATTTGATCATATGGACTTTTTGATCGCTATTATGATTCCTGAGTCTCACTGTTTCTGTCGTATTTAATGACATGAGGTTACATGCCCGAGTTATCTTCTTTCTTATAGCCTTGAAAAAGTCATATTACTGATTGAGAGTACTGACAAAACACGTGTCGGCTGTTTCTTATCAACTCTAATTTTATGGATATTCAAATAAAGAAAATGAAAATATGAACTTTTGTGCTCCTTTGTCGTGTCCAAAAATTGAAATCATAGGATATATACAGCTTAAGTGTTGTTGAGACTTATTAATCTTTTTTGTACATGTGCTCCAGGATTGTGCTCTCTTTGACCTCTTCTCTTTGATTATACATTTGTCAATCTTGTGATTGTCATTGGTCCCTCTTGGTAGTGGGGGATAGTGTCCTACGTAGCACTCCGTCTTTAAAAACTAAAGATTTTTCACTTATCCAGTATTGTTGTTCATCCTACTATTATTTGTGTATGTGCGGTCTCTTCCAATTTGGATACACCACTACTGTTCTCCTTATGTATATATGGGTATGGTATATTCAGCAGCATGCAGCTCTTTCCCACTTACCTTCCTTTGAGCCCATCACAAGTGTGTAGCACTTTCCAGCATGCCTCGTTGTTGGACTTAGTTTATCCATTGTTGATTTACCTTTGATATTGAACTGCATGGGTCTTCAAATAGCAAATATGCATTCAATGTTTCATTCGGACTCAGATTGGTCTAGTTAGGAAAGATAGATTTTGTCTTCAGTGTTTCTCAATTTAGCACTTCTTAAAGTAGGCTAGGACTAATGGTCTATGTACTCTACCCTGTAGGTTGCTATGGGTCCTTTGCCCTGATGAAGACCCCAGGTGAGTCTTCATAAGGTTGTCAAAACGTTGACATTCTATGGGCCTACTCATATCTTTAATTTCAGAATTTCCAAACTCAAATGCCTATATCATTGGGTTTGTAGTTTATGTATTTGTGTATCCATGGACAGTAGCCCAGTGTACATATTGTAAATATTTATTCTTTACACGTTTGTTGTGTTCTATGGCTCATTGTACTGCACTTGCAGTGTGCCGTCACTTGGAGCACCTACTTTTGTTTACATTGGATGTACAGTTCATAACCTTGTGTTTGATTGTTTAAATATAAATCAACCATCATCATTTGTGTTGGTACCTGTCTTTCTTTGTTATGTATTGTGACTTACCTATTGCCAGAAATATTGTTTCAAGTATTTCCTGGTGGAACACTTTCGTATTTGTAACTTTCTAAAAGTGGCATTTTCAAAATTGTAATTTAAAATCCGACTTTACCATAAGTTAGGATTTCATATTTTGGTTCCAGATACACCAGACATAAACTGGTTACCTATTCACATTTGGAAATGACACCTATAAAATGTAATAAGGTAACACCAATGTTATCCTATTGGAGAAGTAGGCCTTGCAGTAGTGAAAAAAGAATATAAGACTTTTTTACTATCAGGACATATAAAACTCAAACATACATGTCCTACTTTTTATATTCATTGGATCCTGACCACTGGCTGTCCGTGGCCCCTTCTAGGGGTGACTTGTATGTATTGAACAGGAAGGTTTGGGCCTGGCAAAAGATTTACTTTGGTCTAAGTGGCAGTTAAAAACTGCAAGCACACAGGCTGAGATATTGTAAGTGCTACATAAGTGGGTGGCACAATCAGTGCTGCATGCCCTCTAGTAGCATTTAATTTATAGGCCCTGGACACAGGTAGTGCCACCTTACCAGAGCAATGTAAACTAAATATGCCAATAGTGTGTAAGCCATTTCTACCGTGTTTTGAGGAGAGAGCACAAGAATTTGAGCACTGGTTAGCAGTGTTAAAGTGTGCAGAGTTCTAAAATAGACAACAAAATCGGTTCAGAATATAGAAGGGTCAAGGCAAAAGGTTTTGGTAGGACCCTGCAGAAAGGATCAAGTCTAACACGCACTTACATATTACACTTTGAACCAGTTGACAATAGTTTTCGAAAAACACTTCCAGACAAATACAGATGGTAAAACATACTCAAAATAGAGGGAATGAAGGAACAGCAGAAAAACATAAATCTCAGAAAACACATAAATGCATTGAAATACAGTATATGCACTGTTTTCATTGATAAGAAATTGATTGCATACATATAAACAGGGACAGACTGGCAAAGACACCCAGGCACGGTTGATTGCAGCTCATACTTCACCTTCCAAGTATACCACAATGGACAGAAGACGGGTCAGTTACTAAATCATTCTGTACCAGATCCTAGTATGGGGATGGAAACCAGGCCATCCAGCCACAACATCAAAGGGTGCAGCAATGTAGTTTGAAGTACAGGATATGAAAGCAGGCTGAACCTCCATAACATGAACTAGTCAGAGCTCTTGGGGCCATGCATGCCTGATATGGACAACAAGCACAATGTATTGACTCATTAGGGGAATCCCTGGATGCCAACATCGGCTTCCACACAGCCATCTCTCCCTTCTGAAGATAGTAGCACATCTAGAAACTCATAAGCCACTGACTTCCCCAACACATGACCACATTTACAGTAACCGCAAAATGAAGCGCAACATCAGCATGCAAATGTGATGTAGTCCTGTGTATACTCATCTGCTGGACTAGGTGCTACGATACTGTGGCGGAGTATCACTGTTCGTACTATGGAGACACATTACACTTAACCTACAAGGTTGCTTGGTACGTAGATGTAAACTGGACCCAGCATCACCAACAAAACAAAACCTTATAGTTGTTATGATCCAAACTCCATACATGTCAGCAGTACAACTAATGACTTGTCGGCCCCTATATTAGCATAAATGGTAGAGTTTGAATGTGTAAAACGTTACTTGAGCTTTCTTCACATGGATAATATACACCTATATGCACTTATCCTCTTGCAGTACTCACGCCTTTCTGCAGATTGAACGGTGCAAGTTTCTAGAACATTTTTGCGAGATGCAGCTTTGCAGTTTGTACAGCAGTGTGGCAAGATTGCCATGAACCTCAGTGAAGGCGATCAGAATGGTCCAAGGCTGTATCAAAATGCAGCAGTAATTAAGGTTCAGGGGACCTCCAGGCCCCGGTGAGCTTCACCTACCGCAAAATTGATGGTTATAGCCCTGTTTACAGCACTATCAAATGATACAGTAACTCACACTGTAAATCAAATAAGTATTTAATATACTGAAAGTTTGTCAACCCTTCTGCTTCCTATTTTCAGGAATTCCGCAGTCATCCTTCTTGCCGCAGCCTCTTTTCACTCCTTTTCTAAGCCCTTCTCTAATTCTCCTTTCCTAATTCATCACCTGCCATTTCTGCTCCTGCCACCTTCTTCCACTCAGCCACACTCCCTCCATTTTTGTATTCACCTCTTCTCCTTTTTCCCTGAGACTTTTTCCCATTTCTCCTTTAATTTTCTCACCTCTTCAGCCATCTTTAGTCTTTCTTCCTTACTTTCCACCATTTAGCTTTAGCCATTGTTTCTCCCCTCTGCCCATGTTTTGCAGTCTTTGTCCATTTTTTTTCCATCAGCCATATTGCATCATTATCTCCCCTCAGCCACTAACCATCCGTTTCATCCTTTAATTGTTCTCAATCGTTTACTCCTGGGGTTCCTTTTCATCTTCAGCCTCTTGCTGTTGCAGAACCGGTTTCAGCTACCCACTGGGTTGAACACCACCAGTGACAGCTACAGAAGAGACGGTACGATTGTAGTTTCTGTATCTTTGTGCATAGTTCATTTGCAGGAACACACCGCAGGGCATACAGTTAAAAAAGAATTTAAAATAGCTGAAAAAAGGAATAATTGTCAGTTTAAGCGGTAGGTACACTACTTTTAATTTTGGCAGTTTGTAGTCCAACCCGATAAACCTGGGGATACAGTGTGACAGAGTTATACAGCAGAGGAGTGAGGTCTGTTCCCATGAAATACAGAAAAAAATGTGCACAAAAACACAGGCTCACTATAAGGAAATTCGTGTTTTCAGGCTATGACCTTCTACCGGTGTGACGCCCGCCACGCTGGTAAATGTAGTGTACTCTCCTACTTTCATGAACTTCGCTGACAGGCACAGTGGGAAATCAACTTGCTGCGCACCAATTGTACTGAGTGGTACTGAGCGGGGGCAGGGGTGTCACAACCCTTTTCATGTGGTCAGTTAAAGGGCTTCATCTCAACCAAAATCAGGTGCTTTGGGGGTCCTCCTACCGCTGGTGACACTGCGCCACCTGTATGCAGTGCATAATTTGTAACAAAATAAGTGGCAGGGTCCGAGCCGGGGGGCCACTGCCGCTTTCTCCTCCCATTGCCCCAGCCAGTGTTACCAATGACAAATACTAACCATCACACTGCTACCTACAAGTGTGACAACTCAGACTATCCCAAGCCTCCAGAGGTATGAATGAATGGCTAGGGTTGCAGGTATTTGTCAATTTTAATGTATCCTGAATTAAGAAACAACTGTTGTTGTGCTCAACTTAAAATTAGGAAGACAGCACCACCACGTGGCAGACTGTCATAAGCACAAGTGATGACAATTAAGGGCAGGTCCCCAGTACCGGAATCCACGGGCTCAAATTAAGCACTGGCTGCATCACTCTTAGCTACTAACGTTGCACAATATCAGGGCATTTTGACAAGCTCTATCGCCACCACAAAGTCACTTCCAGTGGTGTTGTGATGGCGATTGAGGCCTTGCCTTATTTATAAGGCAGCGTTAAGCCACTTAATAAGGCTTAATGCTGCCTTGTAAATAAGACATGCTGTGTTTAGTGTGAAAGGGGAGGGCAATGGGTGTTTCACACCCATTGATTTTGACGCTACCCCCAATTTACAAAGGAAGTGTAAATAGGCGGCAGCGCTACATTTAAGACTAGGGAAAACCTGGTCTTAAACAGACAAAATGAGAAGTAATTCTTTATTTTGTCCTAGTTTTTGCGTTTTTGTGTCCTACCTTGTGCAGCACACATAGAAACAGCAAATTGACTATGGTTGTTTATGTGCAGGAAGATCCTCCTTCTTGCACATAAACAATCATTTTTTTTTTAAATAAAGCTGTTTTGCAACTTGTGTGTTTGCTGCATTAAGCAGCACAAATAGAGGTTACAAAACAGTATTTAAAGATTGTTTGTGTGCAGGAAGGGGGAGCTTCCTGCACATTAACAATCTCCCCTGCCCACAGACACCCTTGAATTATGGTGCAAGGGTGCCAGCATTGGCACTGGGCTGCTAAATTTAGCGCCAGCATAGGGGGAAACACAGGGCTGTACCACATTCTTGTGAATATGGAGCAGCTCTGCATTTTGGAAGTGGCGGAGTGTGTCGTGAGCCATCTTGGCTTAATGACATTCTTTGCCACTTTCATTGTAAATATGCCCCATAGTATGTTACAGTGGTATGGCTTTCCCACCAAGGCACATGGCTGTTGACATTCTTTTTAATGGAGTTATCCTCAGATTTGAAGGTGTTAAACGCGATGCTATGCAGAGCATGGCTTTCACACAAAGGCATCTTGGCACGAAGACGACACAAATCTGAGAAGGCTACAATTTACATAGTCTTTATTAGTGAAAAAGATGGGGTTTTAAGGCTTTCTGAAATGTTGACAGATTAGATTTGGACCTAAGGGAAGTAGTAAAGAATACTATTTGGAGGCAGCAGCTACATGGAATGCACTATACTCAACTGATCATTTGGCTTTTGGAACCTGAAGAAGAAAATAATCCAATGCCCAATGGATAAGGCTGGTACCAGCTATGATGATATGACAAGGGAAAAGCTTCCAATAATTTACAGCTTTTGAATCAGGCAAAGGGATTTAAAAAAACACATGTTGCTTTACTGGTAGCCATTTTAAAAAGATGCAATATGGGGCGATATAATATCTTCTCGCCAAGACTAGAATCAGCCATGCTGCACAGTTCTGTCACTGGACCTATTGAAGTTAAAAGTTCAATTGATATATTGCTCCAATATTATTTTGGAGGTAAAAAAGATCCAACCTCCATTTGAACGGAATGTAGTAATGACCAGTTTAACTGGTATTGAGAATGGGGGCTGGATGAAAGCATACTGTCCTTTGGCAAGGGAAGCTCTAAACGAACTTCACAAAGCTAGCTCTGAGGGTTGCTAGAAGAGATTACTTTGTGAAGCGAATTAACTCTGCGGAAAACTCCTGCAAAGACATTTTTAAGATAGTCAGCTCTTTTACCAAGCCTGTAGCACTAGAAAGTAAGATATCACCATCACCTTCAATTTGTGCAAAACTGCTGGACTTCTTTGAGGCAAAAATCTGGAAGGTTTACGACGCCTACACGACTAGAAGGGACACCATCAAATCCGAAGCCAAGGATTCCCTCAATGGGGAGGTTTCCTTGTATGATTTCCTCTCCATCTCACTTAAGGAGTCCTTGGCAGAAATCCTTAAATGCAAATCAGGGTCCCCAAAAGACCCCTAAACTGTGGTGAGCACTCGCACACATTCTTAATCCCACCCTGAACCACCTATGGAACAGCTCATTTATTACCGCCATCTTCCCGGAGTCGTGGAAACAAGCTTTGCTTCTACCCCTCTTGCTGATCCGGGTGAACTTAACAACTACTGCCCGATCTCCCTTCTCCCTGCACCAGCTAAGATGTCGGAAAAGTTGGTCCAATGACAACTTACTAATTTTATTGACAGTCGCAACATTCTTCACGAAACACAGTCTGGATTTCAAGCAGGCTTCAGCACAGAGACAGCTTTGCTGGAGGTGGCTGAGTCTTTAAGAATGTCGGTAGACAGTAGTGCAAGTAACTTACTGGGCGATATTCATTGATCGGGAGAATTGCAGACATCAGGGAGCCAACTTATCAAGGTTGGGCTGCCCGGAGGAGTTTTACTCGAGCGTGACTATAGACTATTCATTTTCTTAAAGACACAACGCACGGTTTCCATGAGGACAGGGATACTTTGATGAGTCTGCAGGGCTGAGAAATGACCAGGTGCTTTTCAGCCATGTATATGTTCAGTTTGCAAGCTACTTTTTTTTTACGGTGCGCAACACAGTGGTCGTCATTCACTTGGCAGGGACAGTGTGACTGTGCTGATTTTGTTGGACCAAGATTGAGAATGTACCAGGCGCGTTTATTATATACGATTGGCTTGTACACCACTTCTTGACTTTGCATACTTTTTTGCTTTTTCATTCTTTTGGACACCTGAGGTTCAACTACTATACGGCCCCAGTGACTTCTGACTTGACTCGCGTGATTGCCTTGAAAAAGTCTGAATACATATTATTGTACAGACGAAACATGTGTTGGCTTGCATCTATTGCTGGGAACTTGTTATAGAGAAATAAAGAAGACAAATTGACGTCCAGTGTGGAGAATCTATTAGAACACAGTACCATAGTCATTTAAGAACTGTTCAATTGTCTCAGCAATATAATTGTATTTACTTATACCCTAGATTTTGGGCGAATAGCACGAAATGTGACTGGATTAGGGAGTCCTACTGTTATTTACTTTTCAGTTAAAAACCTTAAACGAACTACACATTCCACAAAATTAAGACGGGATCTAAAGTTTTGAACATAAGAGTTTCAACCATCCAGTGTTGGCCTGAATCCAAAGTTACACATTCTAGAGCATTTCTATTTATCAAAACAAGACCACTGTGTTCAGAAGTGGTGCAGGTAAAAACCGACAGATTGGTAGGAAATAATTCATTGAGAATAGGACTGCTGTCTTCCCTAATGCAGTTTTTGCAAGACATAAGAAATCGAGGTGATGTTTGAGCATAACGTCTTTGATGGAATTACAGGGTTTTTTTTTTACACAGAGCTAGCAATAATATCCATACCCAATAATGCATTGGGTGGAACTCTGTCAGAGGATGACACAATTTGCAGGGGTCGTTCTGCACGAAAAATATTTTAAGCCTTTAGTGTTACTGTACTCTGAGAGTTTTGTGGGTAATTTGGTGAATGCAAGCTAAGCAGTGTTTGAAAGAATAGACCTTCGTTACCTCTGGATGGAACGAGTAATGGACACCATGCCTGTGGTATGGACCGGCATGCAAAACACAGGGCACACAGTTAGAGTCCTTGTAGTGCACAGTCATACACAGAGTTGATTTAAGCACTCATCTTGAGGTCAGCACATGAGGATGGAAGAGAACAACTTAACTTTTCAACAAGATGGCAGATGCGCGTGGCACACAAGTACTCAGTCACAATATGACCCCTAACGTTGAGACGATGTAGAAAAAATATTGTGGGCTCCACTATTAATTTGGGGAGTTCAGAACATACTTAGAAAAAACCCCATAACAAGTAAATGCCTCAAAACATCTAATTAAGCAGCACGCTAACACCCCAAACTAGAAACCCAGCTGCCGAATGCATACTGTAAAAAAAAAGACATCTGAGGTAAGGCATTAGAATGATGGAGGATGACTTTCCTTGCCCAGAAATCGTAATTTCTAGTGGATGCTCTGCAATCTTTTCCCTTACTCACGTTTTTCAGGTCATGTTATATTATAGTTATGTTATTTGTATTTGTAAAGCACACTATCACCTGTGAGGGTAACCTGGCACTGAGCAGGAGTGTGTGACTACCCTTACCAAGGTCATGCCATCTCCTTTTAGTCAATAATGTTCATTGGTGTTAGTAAGTCACTATTGACTTGCTAACTAGAGCACATTATTTTGCTCTTGGTATGAGTTTAGCTACATGAACCTTAGTATACTCAGGAACTATGTACCAGATTTTCCTAGCTCCTGTGAAATGATTGTCATTGTGCTCATCAATAGATCTGCTTAGCAGAAGCTCCAGGGCCAAATATATGGAAGTGAAATTTCAGCTGGTTGAGTCTTCCAACCAGATTGCCTGCAGACTCACTATAGATAAGCCAAGATCTGGAACCTTTCTCAAAATGAGGCATCAGTAGGTATTATGAAAAACACACAGAGATGGTGTATCAATTTCGCAATATCAACGATACTATTTCATGTGAACTGCCACTAACCTGTACAAGATACGGGTTTCTTTTGTTGTGTAATTCTTCATAAATCAGAGAGAAATTTAGAGATTATGTATGCAAAAACAAACTCTAATAGGAAACCCACTGCCCTAACAAACACTCTACATCCAGGGTTCGTCCATCTGAAACAACACACTCATTGAGATAAGGCAAGACTCATCTTGCATACAAAACCTACCCGAAAACTCATCTACACCTGAAACAGTTTAAGAAATCATGAAGCTCGAACGCTTTGGATGCTGAGTGCGTGCTGGAGCCATCCTCGACAACGGCACTCAGAGGCGGTGGATGGTTCCAGGACGTCCTAGCACTCATCTCTGGGGAAAGCTCTGGTGCTCCACCGCTGGCTTTAGCTCCCCTGCCTGATGCCTTCACCAGAGAAGATAGTAGAAGCGATTCTGCTGCCACCATCTCCCACTCCTTTCTCCCGGCGTTTTGATTACCCTAGTGCACGCACAGCACACCAACATCATCAGGAGGTGCCAGGGACAGGCTAAAAGCCATTCGCTTCTAGCACGGTTCAGCAAGAGGACATCCCAGGAAGGTAAGTCCTCTGCTGGGGGAGATCGGGAGGGAAAGGAGATACTAGTGGAAAAGGAAGAGTTTTTCCTTTCCCTCCTTTCAGTGCATTCCTGCTACAGGATCAAAGGTGGGACCACAATCACGCAGCAGGAATGCACCCACTAAACACCAGGGATGTCTTTTTGCCATGAGGAGTTGCACCTTTGGGAAGGGTTGTGCCCCAATTTTGGGGAACATGTGTTGCCCATTTTACGCCCGCACCTGGGGGCGGCTCAGCTGTTTTTAAGACAATCTGCCCCAAGGTAGGGCGGAAAACCACTTGATATCAGGGAGTTTAAGTATGTTGGGAAGCGGTCCCTTGTGCAAGGCTCACCTCCCATTTGGAAATCGTAATCTCTTTGGTTTTCCATCCCCTTCCTCCCCCTGGGGACAGATCAGCCTTTTAAAACATGTCTCCGGACAGCCACTGCAGCCTGTAGTGCAGTTTTAAACTGCCATTTCCACCTGGTTAAATAAACTTTTTTGCCAGGCCTAAATCTTCTTATTTAATGAATTACCACCCCTAAAGTAGGTATAAAGGTTCATAGAGCAGGGTGCGTTGCTTCTAAGAAGCATGACACGTGTTCTTACGTTTTACATGATCTGGCAGTGAAAAACTCCAAGAGTCATTTTTCACTGTTGTAAGGCCTATCTCTCCCATTTACTTACACAGGGTTACCTTATTACATTTAAAAAGTGATACTTTTAGTTTGGGAGCTCTTCACTTAAATTAATTGTAATTTGGTATTCTCTTCAACGGTGAAGTTGAATTTAAATTCACAATTCTGAAAATGCAGCTTTTAGAAAGTTAAGGTAGGTAAAAGTGGCAACAATTTTTCATTACTTTGTGATGCCTGAGAATGACATCTCAAATAGGCTGAATTATACTTAATATACAGAAAATATTTAAAGACAAATAGAATCAATCATGTAGGCCAGTGTATATGCTTTTCAGAATTGATTTTGAATCAAACAAAGGAAACCCAATGACCATCTGCGAAGTTCTCCATGCTACTCCACCGCATACCTAACTCTTCCCACAGAACTATGAGAAGGTAACTTTCAGCTAGACTAAAATGGTCCCTTTATCTGACCCGTGCCCCATTGCAGTTAGCCTGAACGTGTGAATTTCTCCTGATCAAGCATGACCAGATGGTGGTGAGTGGTGCTTTGTGCTTTTAAGTAAGTAAACGTTTTCTAAAGCGCACAATTGCCAAAGGCATCTTAGCGCTAATCGTTCCTGCTACTGAAAACAGAGGAAGAAAGAAAAGCCCAGATTTAAGGGGCTGAAATATGAAAAAAAAAGTTTTTAAGAGTTTTCTCAAAGAAGGTAGATTAGACTAGAACCTCAACATAAAAAGGTAGAGAGTTCCACAGCTTGCAAGCCAGGAAGGAGAAGCTTCTCCCTCCCAATCTTGCTTTCCTTTTTCTGGGGACAGCCAAAAGTTTTGCAGTGCCTGACGTTAGATTCCGATTAGTCATATGCCAATGCAAGATTTACTAAAAACCTTCAAAATGTATATCTACGGTTCTACTAGTTGGATTTTTGTTCTAGTATCATTTTATTTATTGGCATTTACTCTATTTTTCTAAATTGGATTGGGACTTATCTTGGGTTGTTTTCACTTTACTCCTATTTGTGTGCTGCATAAATACTTTACACTTCTCTAAGTTTAGCCTTACTGCTTTGTGCCAAGGTATCAGAGGGTTAAGCACAGGTTAATTTAGAGACTTTTGTGTGTTCACCCTGACAATGATTGTGGTAATTGCCTGAGTGGGGCTTCGAACACCTCAAACAATAACCCCATTCTTACATTAGAGTACACATATTCTACAAACAGTACATCCATCAGCTCCACTATGACTGGGACTATACACTATTTCCTGCTAGGTATGTTGTATCTTTTTTGTTTTCCTTGTAGCACATTGACATTTTGTATTGATTTCAGAGTCTTTTATTTCAACATTTACTGATCATGTAAGGCTAGTTAATAATACAAACAGAATAATGTATCTCAAAATTCATACACTACATCTTTGGTGGATAACTATAGGGCTTGCATTAGATATAGGAAGTAACACTAAAACCTCTGATTTACAGACAATTTTGGAAATCTGAAAGATATTCGAATGCCCGCTATAATGGTGGTCCAGAACACGGCAGCAAGACTGGTTATGGGGGCACCAGCTAGGACCCCCTCCAAACCCCTGCTCAGGGAGCTGCACTGGCTCCCAATAAGACAGCGCGTCGATTTTAAGATCTGCTGCACGGTCCATAGATGCATCTATGGCACAGGTCCTAAATACCTGTCTCAATCTTTGGTGCCATATCAGCCCAGTAGGTCCCTTCGCTCAAGCAGTCAAGCCTTGCTAAAACCCCCGCCCACAAAGAAGTCCAGACAAGGAGACCGGGCCTTCTCCTCAGTCGGACCTGCCCTATGGAACAGACTGCCCCTTGAAGTCAGAACAACTACTAATCACCTATCCTTTAGGAAAATACTAAAAACTATCCTTTATCAAGAGGCATTTCTGTCCATCTAATTAATGTTCCTTATTCACCGACTGAGTTTCCTACTGCTGGCACAGCGCGGAGATACCCTTACGGGATTGATTCTTGCGCTTTAGAAGAATTTAAATAAAATTTAAATAAATGAATTCTGCTCTACATTGCGCACTTCATTCGGATATCAAAGGATCTTCTACTACAACCCAGCTCTAAAACAGTCAATAATATTTAATTAGGAATGATATTTGTTATGCATTCAGCAGCGTTCTTTTAATCCAAGTGCATTACCACATTTTAAAATCCGTAGTTTTTATTTCTAGCAGCATTTTATATATAAAACATTCATATTAATAAATGTCTTTCCACTTTTCAATCACTTTTCCATATTCATTGAGAACAAATTGGACAGCTTGTGGTTATACTAAAAACGGTGACAAAAAAAATATAAAAGTTTCTGGCATCTGAAAAGAATGCAGTGAACTTCATTTTTTGGTCCATTTTGCTTTAAGTAAAATAATTAATTCACCATAATTTATTCCAGAACATAATGCCATTCTGCACAAATAACATTACATCTTCAGCCACACATCCATAACCATCCCAAGTCGGAAGTACTGAATAAGATATAAAATTGATATTTATATTGTGAATTTACATGTCAAATATATAATATATATGCATACATTCATATATATATAGTATACATGCAGATAGGCAGAGTGTGATGTTCTATTTATTTTCCACTGTTGAGTTTGGGTGGGGCCATGAGGTGAAGCCTATAGAGGGTCATGATCCCGTTCCCTCTACTGAGCATAGGTAAATATACCTTCAGTGCATCTACAAACGTTCTATGCCAATACATTGTTTCATGTGTATGTGTAATAAAAAAAGATATTTAACAAAAATCATTATGCAAATGTTTAAATGTGTGTAGTGCGGTAACATTACATTGGCCTTGTGACCATTAGGAGAATTGTTTGTGTGTGCAAAGTAACTGCAACATTCAATCTGTAATCAGGACACCATGTTTATCTCATGTCAAGCGTGCTCTATTGGGTTTAAAAGGAGTTTGATCTTTGCGCTGTCATAAATTCTGTGACACTGTTTCGTACTACAGTTGCTCTAACTACACGTGTTATTGGACCACATTTATTTTCACTGCCATGGCATACATACAAATCTTTATGGAGAGAAACTGTACTACAAAATCAATTTTTGGAACAGATAGGTGTTGCAACTCTGAATGAAATTGGAGACGATTTTGCATAATTGGGCTCCTTCGACCTCTTATGAGAAATTATATGATGAGATACTAAGACACCCATATTGGACAAAAAAATAATTTAAATCTCTTGTTCACAGTACTTGCAAAAGAAAGGTCCTTCAACACTGCTTCTTAAACATCTCCCGGAGTATTCAATCCCTCCATACGAACGTCCGGCCACTCAAGTATATTTCCTTTACCTTTCTCACAGCATCAGTGCCAAAACACAAGCAGCATCTACAAAAGGTTAGGCAAAATCAAGGCCTCTGGTTGCTTCTCCTGTGACTATGCCTGCTTCCTCGCGTGAGCAAAGCCCTGCAGCATATCGATAGGAAGCGGGAAAATGATGGTGGAATTATTCTCTGTGGCTACTGTCGCCAGGGTTTGCAGGTAGCGTAGCTGCAGCGCCGCCGGGGACTCGCTGATCACGAGGGACGCCTCCTTGAGCGCGCGGGAGGCGTTCATCTCTCCCTCAGCTGAAATGACCTGAAACAGAGACGTCACAATCAGCCAAGAGATTGCCCAACTTCACCGCTTGCAAATGAAGCACAAAGCATATACAGTAGGCACAGAGCAGAATTGGGACGTTTAATTTCAGTATTTTTCAAAGAACTACATTTTGTGTCTTCAATAGATGTTTTCAATAGTACAGTGTAATAAATCCAGTTTTTTTCTTGAATTCTTAAATACTCGAACTTCAATCGAGCAGAAATAACAATCAGAACGAAGATACGTTGCAAGCAATTGCTGAAACAGACAGCAAAGATACATTTCCAATATTTACTCAGGCACAGAATAGGCTAACAACTACCAAAAGTAAATAACATGATGCAAGTTCACGGGGTTGTATCCAGTGGTAGAAGTAGGCGGGAACGGAAGGGCACGGCGTGCCCCTACTTCTAAAAATTATTTCACTCCGTTTCCCTACTTCTTACTTTCAAAAAAGCATCACGGGACGGCAAGAATAGTCCGACTTAAAAAGAACGATAACTTTTTTCATTAGATTCCAGGAGCTTCTCGCACTTCTCTGTGAACTCCAGAGGCTGCAGCAGTGGTGAACGGGGCAGGAGCGGTGAACGGGGCAGGAGCGGTGAACGGGTGAACGGGGCGGGAGCGGTGAACGGGGCGGGAGCGGTGAACAGGGCGGGGGCGGTGAACGGGGCGGGAGCGGTGAACGGGGCGGGAGCGGTGAACGGGGCAGGAGCGGTGAACGGGGCAGGAGCGGTGAACGGGCAGGAGCGGTGAACAGGGCAGGGGCGGTGAACAGGGCAGGAGCGGTGACGGGCCAGGAGAAGGGAGGGGGCAGGGGAATTGATAAAGTAGGAGTGTTAATCAAGCATGAGCAGGAGTACTGACTAGACAGGAGCAGTGAAAGGGTAGGAGCAGGCGTTTCCCAGGGCGACTTGAAGGGTAGGGGGCCAGTTTAGTTTGGGAGGTCCGGTTTTGTACAAGTGCAGGAGATTTAAAAACACTGCAAAGTTCTTTGTATATTCAGCAGATTTCGGTCAACAATACAAGTGCCAAGATAAGTTTAGTGATCAATGTACCTGCTGGAGAGAGATGGGAGCATGTTTTATCTAGTGGCTGTTTTACTCATCCAAGGTAGTGCAGAGGGGTAATATGCCTGCTGCAAAGAACATATACCATGCATATCAAAGAGCAATATGTTAAGTGCATAGTTCAGTGGGTACTGCTATGTGTTCACTTCCCGAATGAAAGGACACTTGAATACATATGGCCTGGCAGTTCGGGCTGGACTGTTCCCATTGGGTGGAGGATCAAGACTGATTTGCAAATGGCTGGGTCCAAACTGGAATGGCATGGTGAGCAAAGAAACAATGGATTTAGGCCCAGATCTCTGTACTGGGGTGAATGTATGACATTGTTCTGCATTCTGTCCACCAGTTGTTCTTTTTTGCTATATTATGATTGAGTAGCTAGCTGGCTGACATGAATATAAAGGAGCCTTTGTGGGTTTCCGTGAGTCTAGATTCTCCTGAAGAGTCCCTTTCTCTTCTGAGCCCTGCTTAACACAAGTGTACAGGAGGAGCCCTGTATTCCTGACCTCAATGTTTGAGACAAAAAATAATCATGGATTTCTGAACAATGAGAGTAAAAGTATTAAGGTAACATGTTGTTCCTGCTTATATTTCACACGCTTTACATAAACCTGTATTCCCTATGAGTGTTTGCTTTTTCCTGAATTAAACCTCAAATAAACACGTTTATCCATAGTTTTAATTAAATAACGTTATAAGCTGTAACTGGTCAGCGAAATGCTAAATGTACAAAAAATTGGTATTTCTAGCCACACCCCTGACTCCTCCCACTGATTCAATCTTCGGTTATTCCCGCCCCCTTATTCTCCACCTACAGTTCCCCTACTTTTTAGGTCGAGGACCGTCGCACTGCATAATCTTTCTTAGAGGGGGTTGGAACCCGCCCCTCTTCTCCATTGGCTGGCTTCCTAAACAGAGGCCAGCCATTGGAGGAGAGGGGCGTCACTCGATTCAAGCCCCGTCTTTTCGGATTCGGGGCGTTTTTTTTGCGTCCTTTCTATCTGTGACTTCATCTGTCACTCAGCAAAAAACACGCCCCCGATTCCGAAAATTTCAGACCTTTGCGGCAGCCATTTTTTGTTGTTGTTGTTGTTGTTGTCAGGAACAGCCCCGCTGCCATTCCAGGTAAGTTTTTATTTTTTTCTTGTTTTCCTTTTGCGGTGCTTTCGAAAAGCAGTGTAGTAAGTACATTTATCTGAGGTTTCTGTGACATGGGCACTCAGGGATGCTTTATGAAGTGACCGGCCTCTGTGGCGGCGGCAGCAGCTTGGCCCTCTGTCCTCAATCACTAGAGGGCAGAGAGGACGCCCAGAGCAGGACGGGCTCACAGCGATCCGAGGCGGGCAGGGGCCGGGAGCGAAAGCTCTGCTGCAAGACTCAGCGCTGGCACCAGCCGCTGTAACCCTCAGAGGCACCCCCATGAAGGGTCAGTCCGCCAGGAGAGGGCAAGGCGCGTGCCGGGCCCCCGGCAGCCCTGCCACAGCCTGAGCGATGCGGTGCCCGCCAAGCCGCCCTTGATCATGGAGATTGAAAACATTGTGGCCAACACGGTGCTGCTGAAAGCCCGAGAAGGTGAGCGGGGCAGGAAGCGGTTCCACCTCGGGTACGTGGAGGACTCTCCAGATCCGCGCTCCCGGAGCGAAAGCGGGGTGCCAGGGAGGGACACAGGGGTTCGAGTCCTGCTTTCCTCCTGCAGCCAGAGCCCAATCTCCTGGCTGCAATATGCAAACTAGTGTCACTGGACTGGAGTACTGGAGTGGGGGGACAGTACCAGCCCGGCATCTGGGACCTCACATCTCGGGGGGTTCGTAGCCCTCTCTGGAAGGTCTGCAGGCTGCATCCCCGAGCAGGGACCCGGTGGCGTGTCCGTGTGTGATGCGCATACATAATGTACACAGTCCGAGGGGACTCCGCTGCCACAGTGTCTGAATTCTCATCTGGGTTCTTGGAGGGCTGCTAAGATTGTGCTTACTCCGGGATGGGTCCGCACTGGCAGCAGTTTTCCCAGGACCTTAGGCACACCTTTCACTTCTCTATCCACCCTTCTCTCGCCTTTACTTGTTGACTTCGCTTTCCTTGGGTTTTTTCCGATCCAGTCTAGTTGTATCAACCTCACAGTTGCTTAATTCCACCAGGGTGCCACAAAAAAAACGTCCCTGGCTGAAATATCATATAAAGGGTCGGCCTTACTGCCGGGACTCGGGAGAGGTTATAGACACTCATATAATGATTAAAAGTGAAATCCAGGGAAAAGTATTTGTTTGGAAAAAGTCCACCGTACCCATTTGTAAAGCCTGATTTTGTCTGCGACTGGCGTTGAATTTATGGAACATTAATTAATGTGTGTATAAATAGTGTCATTATAGCGCTATTAACTTATCAAACACGGGATTTAAACTACAGAATGTTTTCACACTATTTTCATTGTTAGATGGGGGTTCGAAAACAGCTTATTTTTGGCATCCTCTGGCATACAAGGCACTTAGAGATGCTTATTTCATTTATGATGAGGGCCTGCGGGTTATGTTCGCTGAGCCAGCTTGTGTGCATGCTGGCGGTACTCCGTGCATAACACCTCCAGCCATGCACATGTATCATTGGAGGAAAATAAAACTGCTCACATGGGCAACTCTTGAAGACAGGAATCCCCTCGCTGAGCATGTGACGTGAGACTGTCTATCGTGCTTGGTAACTTTACACGTATCCCTATAAGTGAGAGCCCAGCGCGTGGCATTGGAACGACACCCGTGAGCAACCCCCGGCGTGGGCTTTCTTCTACTGTCCTAATTTTTGACACTTTCAAATTGCAAGGACTGTCTGCACCGCATAGAGTATGTTCAAGAGGCCTGGAGAGTGAGGCGTGCAGAAGCGCCGGGTGGCACGGTTCTCTTATAGGTAAAGCGTGGACCTGCCTGCAGCGGCGAAGGTGATGCCTGCCCTGCAGGTGGTCAGCATGATAGCAGACCTGCAGCTCAGGCTGGACCATGTGTCTGTGTGAGGTTTGTAAACTTCATCCCATGTGCATTCCTTTCTGTACGGCACCATTTCAACACAAAAGAGACTGTGCAGAGGGAGACACAAGGACAAAAGTCCAAGGTTTTGCAAAGTAGCCATCTTCACCCTTAGTCTGGCAACCCAACTTCACTTACCAGGCCAGCAGCTGTATCATAACATTTTTTCTCTTTCTTAACTGTATCCCTCACCACAACATTTTCTAGATGGGTGTAGCTTTGATTTTTAACTCCTGAGGTCCAGGTACCTCTTGTCGAGGCTCGAAGGCGCGTTGCTGTGTGGCGGAGCAGGGATTACTATTGCACCAAGGAGCTGTATGCAGATTGGGAATCCTGGAGGTGTGGGTCATACCAGCAGGCTCTGAGTGGTGGTAGCGATTGTCATGGAATTTGTAGTGTGGGGGGTCTTTGTGTGTGTGGGGGGGCTCTGTGTGTGTGTGGGGGGGGGGCTCTGTGTGTGTGTGGGGGGGGGGCTCTGTGTGTGGGGGGCTCTGTGTGTGGGGGGCTCTGTGTGTGTGTGGGGGGCTCTGTGTTTGTGGGGTGGGCTCTGTGTGTGTGGCTCCGTGTGTGTGGCTGTGTGTGTGTGTGGCTGTGTGTGTGTGTGGCTGTGTGTGTGTGGCTCTGTGTGGATAGCTATTTAGTACGTGGCTCTATGTGTGGGTGGCTCTGTCTGTGTGAGGATGGCTTTGTGTAGGTGGCTCTATGTGAATGACTGTGTGGGTGGCTCTGTGTGGGTGGCTTTGTATCTGTGTGTGGGTGGCTTTGTGTGTGTGGCTCTGTGTGGGTGTAAATGCAATAGGTCATGCATTTGCGAGCGATTAAGATATTGGCATTGTAAACGACAATGCCATTTATTTATGATTAAAAAAAAATGTCACGAGCAATGCCAATAGCTCTCCCTTTAATAATGCAGAGACCATTGCATTGTAAATGCTTGTTTTTCCCCACTTCGACCACTGCCTGAGACCCTCACCCCTCCACTGTCAACTGCTTTCAAAACCCTGTCACCTGCCGGTCTGCACTCGCGTAAAAGGCATTTCTGAACAGACAGGGCCAAGTACACAGGCCATTTAAAACAGGATAACCTTAGTTCAGATATTTTACGAGCCCACGCATTGGTACATGAGTTGAAGGCGCCACAGCGGAATAACAAAGGTCTCGGATGTAAAACGAGCAAAGGCTTGGAAAGGAGAGTGCATTTAGTCCTTGATTCTACTGAATGACTTCCTGAAGTCTTCACGGCACCGATGAGGCAATTATGAGACTTCAAAGCACAAACTGCACATGTTTGGCTCATCTTAAACGATGGCTTGGGGGTTGGTATGAGGTGGCTTTTCCCTTACCACATTTCAATAAACCGTAACAACTCAGCTGCAGAGTCCTTTTGCTGTAAGCCCCCCCCCCCTCTTTCAGCTGTGCATCTAGCCCATTTCCTGTGTGACCTAACATCATTAATAATAAAGGTGTACAATTGACATCGTTATAGAAGTGCATTCACTGTAGAATTAGAGAGTATACACTGTGTGCCTTAATTCATCAAACAAGATTTACTGTTTAATATAGAAGCCATTCACAAAATATAAGAATATGTTTACTCTAGAAGCAACAATGAATTTATATGATGTGTGCACTAATATATTTCATTCAAAATGTAGTTCTTAGCCATACTTACACATGCTTATTAAAGTTTTTTCTGTATGACACATGTAATATGAATCTAAGCACTGACTTTTATATTCATTTGTGTTTAAACGTGCACACGTATATTAAATGTGCACCATTGATTTAATGCTCTAAAATTGCCCCTACTAGGCCTGTTTTCCATAATGCATAAAATACTGTTTTCCATTTCTGCTTGCACGACTTTTTCCTTGCAGATGCGTTCACATACATAGTTTGTTTGAGAATAGATACAACACTTAGCGTTAATGAGAGCCTGAAACTCAACACGGACAAAATTGAAGTACTGAACTTCGGCAGCTACACCTCCCTCTAGAACGACTCCAGGTGGCCATCGGAACTCGGACCCACCCCCATTCCGAAAGATCAAACCTGCAACCTTGGCATCATCCTTGACAGCAAACTCTCCATGAAACGACAGGTCACTGCTTCCACACACTCCATAGAATTTTTAAATGGCTACCCACTGGTACTGAAAAAACAGTGACGCAGGCCCTAATCACCAGCGCTATGGCCTACAGCAACGCACTCTATGCAGGCACCACCGGCGAACTCATGAGAAGACGCCAGATGATCCAGAATGCAGCAGCCAGGCTAATCCTCAACTTACCCAAAAGGACCCACATCTCCCAGTAACTGAGAGACCTCTACTGTCTCCCCATCCAGAAGAGATGCCATTTCAAGCTTATGACCCACGCCTACAAAGCCCTTCACAACCAAGGACCAGCATCAGCATACATGAACCACTGCTCAAACTTTCACCACCCGCTGCGTGGCCAACAGCATGGCCAGCTAGGACGTGTTCCCTCGTAGCTCCGGACGAGCTTCTATGAATCCGACGTAAAACTGGTGCCACAAAGCCCAAAACAGACTTTAAAAGGAGCATTAAGTCACTGTGCCTCCCTGTGAGCTACAACCTGCCAGCTGCACGAAGAAACCAGCCGAAAACAGCGAACCGGAGGCAGAAACAAACCCGGCTGCGGGAATCAAGATGGCGGCGGCGTGCTGAGTGCCTGGATTCTGCCTGGAGAAGGAGAGCGGATCGGGCCGATACGTAGGCGAGGGAACAACAGCTGAGCGCCTTCGGCCGGCTACAAGTCCCTCGCGGATGTGGGGAAGTGGCCTGCGCCTCTAAACGGGACGCTCCTTGGACCAGCAGTATTTGGCGGCGGACCCCGACCGGGACCTCTACACCCCCTCCTGGAGGGCTACGTGGACGCCAACGCCGGACTGTGCCCGGCCGTGGCGTGGGAGGAGTGGAAATGGCACCCGCTGAGAGGGGAAGACCGCACCCGCGATGTACAGTGCGGCGCTCACAGGACCCTAAGGTATCGCCGGCAGCCGGGAGGTGGGGGGAGTATCTGAGCCTCAACAACAACGCGGGCATCAGGATTGCAAACGTTCGCCCAGTATTGTGAGACCCCGCAGGCCTGGTAAGTCTTGGCGAATTGAACAGGCCTACTACACGCCCCCTGCACCGCGGTACTGGCTCTCCCCACCCCCCCACCCCTTGGCCATTGGAACTGGAGCCTGGAGGTGGAACGGAGAGGGATACGGGACCTGGGCCTCGCTGTGGCCAAGGACTGGAGTCTGGATGTGGGCCGAGCTCTATGGACCGGAGGTGGAGGCCTGGCCTGTGAGAACCTGGAGGTGGCGGAGCCTGAGAGGCGCTCGATCAACAAGCTGCATCCGCCGCTTGGCGCTGCGGGACCGGTAAGAAAGAACAAGACAAGGCGAGGAAGAGGCACGATCTAACGAGACACTACGCGTTCCCATGGCGCTCCGTCCGAATATACCGAGGGGAGGGTATATGCCATATGGCCCAGACTCTGTAGGAGACGGCAAGGAGACCGTAGACTGCGAGCAGAGGCCGGGATCCAGGGCGAGGCGCAGACCGAGACCGAGGGTGCGAGCTACGAGGTTCAAGACTCAAGACCGCGGACCTGCAGCGCAGGTGGAGGGAGACATCGGCTCCACGCGGAAGTCACTGCTTGGCGTCACCAACCATGGGGAAGAAAGATACGCTCCCCAAAACTGCCAAACAGGGCCCTATGGATAACTTTGCTGCGCCACGGTCAACCACCGAGGCCGCGCCCACGACAAACGGTGTGCGCTCAGACACAGACCTGTTGATGGCCGCCATCCAAGCGTCCAGGGCCGACATCCAGGAATCCAGGGCAGCGTTGGAGGTTAAAATTGGCGAAGTTGGGTCGGAAGTGACACTGCTGCGGCAAGACTTCCGGAAGTTGACGGACCGGGTGACTACGGTGGAGACACGAATAGGGGAGGCGGAAGACTCGATCTCCACGCTGAGGAAGGATATGGCGGAGCTCCAGGCCTCGCATCGTCAGCTACTGTGGAAGGTTGACGATACAGAAAACAGGGCGCGACGCAACAACCTGCGCTTTGTTGGATTTAGAGAAGGAATGAAGGGACGGACATGGTGGTCTTTCTTCACTCGTTGTTGATGACAACCTTCCCGGTGGCGCAGTTCTCGACCTGCTTCATCATCGAAAGGGCCCATAGAGCCCTATTGGCACGACCACCTGAGGGGGCGAGACCCAGACCCGTCATTGCACGCTTCCTCAACTTCGCAGACCGGGACCTGATACTGCAAGAGTCCAGAAAGCTGGAGGAAATTCGCATGGAGAACGCAACTATTATGATCTTTCCTGACTATAGCCGGGAAGTACAAAAGCAATGCCGTTCATTCGACGCATTCAAAGCAAAGCTGAGAGACATGAACATTACATATATGCTACTTTTCCCAGCGAAACTGAAGGTGATCTACAAAGACAAAGCGCGCTTCTTTAACCATCCGGAAGATGCCTGGCAATGGCTGGAGGAACGACCCATATTCCACAGACAGGAAAACAATAGAGGGGGCGGATCAGATAGGCCGACTCCTCACAGGCCGCAGTGGGAATGGCCGAAGGCCCTGCGACAAAAGGCACAAAGAAATAGGAGACAGACACAGACTACGCCCTACCCGGGACGCACCCAGGTGAACAGACAAAAAGGACAATCGGCATCACCCAGAAGGAGAGGCGCAACGGGATCTAGATTCAGTTGTTTAAGCAGAACCTCCCGCTCGGAAGGAGAAGAGAGAGAAGACTCCAAAGCCCGCTCATCGTAAGAGGAGGAGGGAGAAGCGCACTCCGTCCATCCACTGGAAAAGGCGATCCGAGAGCTAGAACGAGACGTTTCAGGGCATACGAGGGACCCCGTCCGGACACGCAGGACTCGCATTCTTGAACAAGGGCAGCTTGGGCAGCCGAGATTGCAGCTCATCGCTAAGAGGACACGCAAGTTGTTACACCCTCCTTATACCTATTGGTTTCTATTAGTTACAGACTATTTTTGTACGCATTTTTTGCCTTTGACTCTTAAGACTATTTACTGGGGAATGCACTACATGTTTTGCATTGAGTTTGATATAGTAGGTTGAAAGGGAGGGGGACCTCTGGGAGGGCGATAGACCTTCTCCTACTGACAGTTCTGCCTTGCAGAGGGATGGGACTGAAAGGGGAGGGAGGTGGGGTGGGGGGAAAGTGGGGGAGTTCAGCTATGTTGAATCAACAGGTTGGGGACAGCGCAAGGGGGGAGGGCGAGGGAGTTGGGGGGAGTTGGGGGGGAGTTGGGGGGGAGGGGGGAGAGAGGCACTCAACCTGAGTGTCACAATCATCTGTCGGGCAGACACTCGTGAAAGGCAACACATCCCGTCACAAAAAGTCAGAGGCTACCAAACATTACTTAGCACATCACGTCGACCGTTGACTTCTGTCCCACACCGGACACCTTCACAGGAGATACAGGGTCTACCACTTACGCACCACCAGTATGACTATGGGGGATCATGAGAGAGAAGCTGACCACGAGGGGGGCATTAAGGTGATGGCCTGGGCTGCAAGATAAAACGAGGTTTGGTAAACAATTACATCCGGAGGTCTGGGGCAGATGTTGTACTCCTCCAGGAAACACACCTACAAGGCAATAGATGCGCCTTCTTGGCAAGGGGACAATACAAAGTTTTGGTGCACGCAGGGTTTTCCTCGGGGTCTAGAGGGACTGCAATACTCATTAAAAAGAACCCACCAATGAGAGTGACACAAATCTGGACTGATAGACAGGGCAAGGGTCATGGAGAAGAAGGGAATACACACTCATATCAGCCTATGCCCCACCCAAACTACAGGCAGACACTATGAAGGGGGTATCAGACATAATTCTCAATACATCGGACACAATCCAAATCCTTGGGGGAGACTTTAATGATGTGATGAGTTCTACCGCAGACCGGACAGGTGAGAGAGATAGATCCCAAAATATGACCACCCTAGCTAAATCTATGGAGATACTGGGCCTCCTAGATGTGTGGCGTTGGCTACATCCGGACACCAGGCGTTCTCCTTCTTCTCTGGGGCACACAAAGTCTATTCCCGCCTGGACTATATCTTCATGGCGCGACAGGCACTACAAGTATCGGATTCGGCGGAATACTATGCTAGAGGGATATCTGACCACTCCCCCCCTAGCGATTCAGATTGGTAGACGGAGGAGGAGGGGTCCCGCGACCCTTCGACTCTCGGCCTGGGATTTACAAAACCCTGACATTATGAAGGGGCTCAGGGCTGACATGAAGGTGTTCTTCAGGGAAAACGTGGGATCTGTAGACTCACAAGTAGTCCTGTGGGAGGCACTCAAAGTAGTGCTTTGTGATAAGGCCCACTGTAGACTGGCAGAGGTTAGAAGGAAGAACCAGACAGAGATACAGACCCTAGAAGCAAAAATACTACAACTAGAGCAAGAACATCTACTCACGAGAGACATAGGGACACAACGACGCCTTGCGGATACTCAGGCACAATATAGACAGCTAGTGACAGGAGAGGCCAGGACGCAAGCGCTGGCTACCTTACACCGCATATATGATGTGGGCGATAAATCGGGGAGACTACTGGCCTGGCTCAGTAGGAAGGAGAGAGACGAACGCTGGGTTGAGAAAATAAGGGTAGGCCCTGACTCTTAGGTCTGCACTGACGATAAGATAGCTGACGCGTTTGCCCACTGTTATAAAAATTTATACAAGGCCCGCGATCTAGGCTCTAAAATAGAGACATTGCAATATATGGCACCCATTACCCTCCAGTACTTGAGGAGACCGATTGCGCAGATCTGGAGTCCGACGTCACGGAAGAGGAAGTCTGAGCGGCTCTGGCCAAACTCCACACAGGGAAGGCCGCGGGTCCTAACGGCTTTCCTGCGGAATTCTTCAAGAACATGGCCGACCTCATGACTCGACATTTACTGGGCATGTTCCAGGATGCCGAAAAGGAGGCACAGTTCCCTCTGGATATTAGACAGGCCACGATTGACCCGATCCACAAACCTGGGAAACCACCAGAGGACTGCACCTCATACCGTCCCATTTCCCTACTAAATGTGGAGGCCAAGATCTATGCCACCATACTAGCTCTGCGCATGAGAAGGGTCATCCCAGGCCTGATACATATGGACCAGACAGGGTTCATTCCCGAAAGGGCTACCAGATATAATTTAAGGAAGACATATAACTGGCTGCATGTGATAAAAGATAGAGCAGAGCCACATTGGTTCATGTCCCTGACGCAGAAAAGGCGTTCGATGCTGTTCATTGGCCCTTCTTAGAGGGAGTACTAGAACAAATGGGTTTTGGACCCAAATACAGAATAAAAATTAGTCTACTATATGCAGGCCCTAGAGCCCGGGTAAGGGTCAATGGGGTGACGTCGAGGACTTTTCCCATACAACGGGGAACCCGACAGGGATGCCCCCTGTCACCCCTGCTATTCGCCTTGACAATCGAGGTGATGGCCTCCGTGGTCAGACAAAACGAGAGGATCCCGGGGTTCCGTATAAGCCAAGCAGACACGCGAGATGAAAAATTATCCCTCTACGCCGATGACGTCCTCCTCTATGTCACGCGGTTGGAAAACACAATACCGGCGCTGTTTGATGAACTGGCAAGGTATGGCACGAGCTCAGGATATCAGATTAACTGGCACAAATCGACACTCTATGACCACCAAGGGCGTAAGGAATGGCTTCAACTGCCGCAAAATCTACAGACGAAAAAAGAAGGCTTTCAGTACTTGGGGATATTTATCACTGCTGACAGAGACGCCTCATATGATCGTAATATTGCTCGGATCATACATGACTTCAAAGCCGACGCTAGTAGGTGGCAGTCTCTCCCTTTGACAATACTTGGTAGGGCAGCGATGTTCAAAATTATATCTCTCCCAAAATTCCTTTATGCCTTTCAAAAAGAATATTTCCCGATACTGTTCAAGACTTTTCGGGACATACATTCGGACCTCCGGTCATTCCTATGATTGGGGAAACACCCCAGAGTCGCACTGGCAACGCTGCATAGACACCAATATGACGGGGGGATCTCACTCCCTGACCTAGAGACGTACTATTGGGCAGAACATCTAGCCCCCATTAATGACTGGCTCCACGCACCTGCCACTCACCCCACGTATGCCCTGGAAAGATACCAAATAGGCACGCACTCAAGCCTACACTACATATATGGTGGGAAGGGGCAGGCTAGATTACTGACGGCCACAAAGATTACACTGGGGGCATGGAACAGAGCCACAAATGTCACCGGGTGGGCTCACAGGGCTACGAAGCAAACACCACTATGGGAGTGCTCCTGGCTCAAAGAGCTGGGCAAATTGAGAGGGTTCCAGGGATGGGACGACATCGGCATCTCTACACTAGGGGACGTCATCAAAAATGGAGCACTAAAACCCTTTGCCTCGCTACAGACCGAATTTGGGCAACAGCGCTCTCAATTCTTTAAATACATACAACTGAGACATGCTTACCTGGCGGAAGGGGCCCTACGAGCGCTGCTACCTGAATACGCACCACTAGAGAGCCGTCTATTGCAAGAAAAGATCCCAGGGAAAGCGGTCTCCCTGACCTACAAAACAATTATGAATAATAGACCGAACACACTAGCCTTCGAGACAAATGGGAGCAGGAAGTGGGTGAGATGGATGAGGTAGATTGGGGGGGTGGGGTACTGATGCATCCCAGAGAAGTAGCAATCAAGTCACGTCTACGCCTAATCCAGTTTAAGATCTTACACAGAGTATATTATGACAGAGTAAGGCTATGTAAAATGGGGAGGGTGTCGGACCCCAGCTGCCTACGCTGCAGACACGAGAACGGGACTTTCCTACACATAATATGGTCATGCCCAAACATACAGGCCTATTGGAGTGCGATCACCACAGAACTGAGTAAAATATTGGAGATAGACATACCACTTGATCCGAAGCTGGTCCTGTTGGGAATGACCAATGATATAGATCTGGCCTGCCCACTGCTAATCTTTCTGGTGCTAGACTTGGTGATGGCTAAGAGAGACATAGCTAGAAAGTGGGGAGCGTCTGACACGCCTCAGCTAGGGGAATGGAGGAGGGGACTGGACATCTACATGGCAGCGGAAAGGGTCACATATAAAGCGAGAGGCTGTTCGAGGAAATTCCGTAAAGTATGGGGTAAATGGAGACGTTATCATGGCCTGGACGGGGGTCTCTGAAGGGACCCAAAACAATCACGAGTTGGCCAGCAGAGGTGGGTAAAGCTATGAGAATCAAGAAGATGGGTGGGAAATACAGGGAGAACTGTGATGGATGAACATTCGCACTGTGATGATGGGATTTGCACTTTGACGGAAGAGGGCGGGATGTGGGGTTAGGGACGCGGGGTCGCTGCCTGATGATGACATGCATGTTCTATGTACGGCCTTGTGATAAAACAATAAAAATGTTTTAAAAAAAAAAAACTTTCACCACCCACCCAGAAACCTGCGCTCCGCTCACATTACCCTTGCACAGACACAGCGCATCTGCCACTGCCGCACCGGAGGACAATCCTTCTCCCACCACTCCGCCAAATCCTGGAACACCCTTACCCTCCTCCTTTGAACATCACCCTCATTGGCGGACTTCAGGAAGGGACTCAGGACCTTGCTCTTCGACTGAGACCATCAGCTCAGCGCCTGTATACCGTCACGAGTGATAAGTTGCGCTATCAGCAAGGTTTGATTGGTTGATTCATTGAGAAGAAGACCTTGACAAAGTAACATGAGGAGCCAGAGTGTTAACTGAAGAGTCTTATTCAGCAATGTTACAGTATGGCTTGGTTGAGCAAGGACGATCCCATGTTCAGTGTGGGGATTTTCGTAAATGTTGCACCTTCATAGCAAGGTGCTGATATTAGTATATCATATCTCGATTGCTAGCTTCTAATAAACAACCTTAATTATAGTCACTGATTCCTAGCCCCTATTGTGTAGCCAAATGGGTTACACTGTTAATTGAAATGGATTGATGTAATGTTAACTCTCATCACCTCTCAGTCAGGAAAGAAAAGGTCCATCGGAGGATGAATGGTAAGAGGGTTGGCCCAGAGCGCTGGAACACTGCCCAGCCTTGTTTAGAAAACTTTCATCATATTTTTAAACAAATATCCTTTTCACACCGGAAAAGGTTGGCCCCTATATGCAGCCAGAGGGTGCCCGCAAAAAATGTTGTCTAATGTGGGGAAAATGGGTGGGGGTGGTGGAGGACTACAGAGAAGGGGCTTCTGTCATGCGAATGTAGACTGGAGCTGGACCGTCATTATCTTCTTAATGCTTGTCAACTGTACGTGTAGATGTGATGTGTTTTCGTCTATATGCCATCTTACATATTGTACCCTTGATCGGTGGTGTTGTTTTTGCTGCAATTTTACAAAATCAATACAATTGGTTATCAAAAAAAAAATATTGGCATGCATCTTTCTAACGATGCCTCAGAGTAAGACTATTTAATGTTATCCTTTAAAAACCTACACACGAATTTTGCAGCACTTTCTGTAACCTTCATCTACTTTTTGTCAAGTTGAAACATTTTTTTGATATCTTTTATTTTGAAAGCAAACGAACTGCTTGATAGTTTAGCAAAACCATCTGCAACATTTTCCCTTTTTTTTGGTATTTGCCCTTTTTTTATTGCAAACATTTTTTAGCACACTACTTTCAACAAAAAAATCACGAATCTTGTTTACATTCTGGTAGCATTATAACTAGCCACATAATTGTTATATTTTATAAACTTGCAATTTTTTTATATTGTAACAACTGCCAGCAGAGCAAGGTCAGTTTACAGCTCACAGCATTTCTTAAATAGCTTGTCCTAACAGTAAAGGATTTCCAGGAATGTACTCAATATACCATTTTGAATGCCACATGCAGCATACCCACACGCACATTCATTTCGATATCCACACTGTGGCACTTTAAACTAGAGGTGAAGGGGGGCATGGGTAAAATGCCTGTTGTTGCATTTTAGTGAGCACTGCGTGGTCTGCCCAGTTTAACATCCTGTAGCTGTAGCTCCTCCCTCCCCTCTAGCGCCTGTGAGGGTGTGCAAGTGCCAACCTGGATGGGAGGGAGGCATGAGCGGGCCCGAAATGGTGGGAGAGCAGCAGGCGCAACTAGGCAAGTCTGGGACCTCCAGTCTGTATTATCCCTGCCCAGTTGGTGGCGTGCAATTCCCCTGTGCTTCAAGGCAGGATGGGGGCCAGGGGCAGGAATGAGCGGTGCAGAGATGGCAACACCCCGCAGGAAGACTAGTGGTGAATTGTCTGAGTTGAAGCATATCCCAGGGCACATCTGGACAGATCAATGGTGGATGCTCCTCCTCCCCCCCACCACCATCTTCAGACAATGCATAATGGAGGTGAGGAGTTCTGGCAGCTGCTCCCTCCTCAGGCAGCGGAAAGGAGTGCGTACTGACATCCGTGTGAGTGGGTGCCTCCACATCCTGGGAAAAAAGCCTAGAGGGCCCTGCATCAGCCTAACTGTGGCTACTTGCAGAAGAATCCAGAGAGGAAGGCCCCTGCTATACCATGAAGTACATGAAGTGTTGGGGCCCCGGTGATCCTATGAGACCAACAGAGAAAATATGCGCAGTGAAATGAGTAGTTACTAGTGTCCCCACTTTTTTTTTTAACTTCTTTTTTTATTGAAGAAATGTCAGCATTAGTGCACAACATTACTTAATTCTCTGGTTTGTAGTACATATATGCCATGATATTTTACACTTCTGTGGTATATTGTCATTTGCGAGTTAACAAACAGTTCTAAGAGGACCCCCACCCGATATATCCCTAGTCTCCTACCTACTCCTGTCTAAGTACTCTAACTTCCCTTTTGCGTTCCTATATACATCTCACTGGTTCCACACTATTTCCCATTTCTTGGGACAGCCTCTACTCTCATAAATTGTTTTCTCAGCTGCACAGCACCAATCCATGTCTATTTTCCAGCATGCCACCTTCAGTGGATTAGTGGCTCCCCATGGCCCCCGCGATATTCCACTTGGTGACCATCTTAGCCACTAGCAGCCACATTTCATTTTATATTGAGGCAACATCTGCTCCCCAGATATGCACAGTACATGCCACCTAGCCTCCGTAGGCATTGTTTGTCCAATAACCTCCGACAATACCAGCATCACCTTCCTCCATAACGCGGTATAATTGGGCAGTCCCAAGTTATATGGAAGAAGGTTCCCCTCTGTTTAAAGCCCCTTTGACAGTCCTCCGTAAGGGTGCGACCCAGCTTAAACATGAGTGTGCTAGTGGAGTTGGACCTAGGTAAAATTCTCAACTGAACTAGCCAGAATCTTGAATCGCTACCTCTCTGGGACTTTGCACAGCTTCCGTCCAGTCATCATCTTCTAGCAAGCCTACGTCCGATTCCCATGCCTCCCGTAGCTTTATGAGGAGAGCCGGGAAATTGTTAATAATCTTCCTATACGTGCAGGGCAGTGCATTTTCCGGGATTGGATCTAGTACTAGTCTGTCTTCCAATGGGTTATATTCAGGGAGATGCACCCCCTCTTTTATATGCCTGTGCATTGCGTGTCTCAATTGTAGATATCTATATTGTTCTGTATATGCTAGTTGATACTCTTTTTGCAGTTCAGAGAATGGAAGTAGGGCCTGGCCCCGCCATACATCTCCCAGATGTGTTATATCTATCAGTTTCCATTTACAGAAACGCTGTAGGTTGCCTACCTCTCCTAGCATATCACCATCCCACAGAGGGGTCTGTTCCGTCAGTCTGTTAGCGCATCCTAGATGGTGTCCCACTTTTTTGAGGGAATCAATGATCGGATTCTGCACTGGTCCACCCGAATATAAACAAAGGATACTGATCAGTTGAGGTGTGATGATCAAATCTGGAGCCTATTGAGTCCTGAACTGGTTCGTGGGAGCCCATAGGATGTCATTATCCTCCTGATTGAGGCTTAGTAATACCAGTCCTGAATGGTGCGTCATGCTTGGTACTGACACGCTGGGGCTTAAATGATTACACAGGATTCGAATGGTAGTACTCGGGCATCGTATGCGTACAAGTGTGAGTGCTGGGTCTCTATAATTGTAATTGATATTGGGCTCTTTCCACTTTGTGTGGCTGTGACTGGACATTCTGGGTAGTACAGACTTGGCCCTCATAAAAGATGAAGCCGAAAACCACTAGAACACTCGGGTGACCTGGGGTTCCAGAATAACTATGACCTGGAGAGGGAGACTGTTACCATGGAGGATCCTTAATAGGCATTAAAATTGCACTGAAGCCAAAAATTAACGGGTTGGAGAAGACGTTGACTTACTGAGAGCCAACCATAAGAAGCTGAAGGAAAGAGTTGAGAATAACGAGTCCACTCTGGCGATGGTGCACCCCACAATATCAGAGACATAAGCACAGCTTAAAGTGATTCCTTAGAATGAAGGTACATGACACAGAAGGAAGATCCCACCACAACAAAGTTCAAAAAGTAGGGTTGCCAGAGCGCACTGAGTATGGAACACTTTTTTGGAAGGATGGATCTTTGCTACAGTAGTGAGGAGAAAACATTCCACCTTCTTTTCATTGGAGTGTGCACTTAAGGTTCCCAATAGACACCCTTCACCATGCGCCCCTCCCAGGTCACGGGTGGTGAGACTGTTTATCATGAAAGGGATCACATATTACAAGTGGCACGCAAAAGGGTCCCTGGATGCTGAAAAAAAGTAAAGTAAATATGTACCCTGA
The DNA here is from genome assembly GCF_964263255.1 of Lissotriton vulgaris. Taxonomy (NCBI): domain Eukaryota; kingdom Metazoa; phylum Chordata; class Amphibia; order Caudata; family Salamandridae; genus Lissotriton; species Lissotriton vulgaris. Next base: position 1,192,362,907 of record NC_141696.1, on the reverse strand, counting down.
CTATGCTAATGAGACACAAAGAAGGAGGGAATCATTTTTCACATTAAAAAACAACTCCCTCAACTAAATATTTGCTACGCCCTGATGTTTTCAGCTAAGCCTGTTTTTGTAAATGATGACAGTGCCTTTTTTCTGTGCACACCATAGGAGGTATGTCAGGGCTGAAGGACTGTGGGGAAGCCAGACTTGTAAACCCATAAGCATCTAAAGACGGTTGGAAAACCCACAGGAGGCGGAATAACAGCAGAATGCACATCACACTATCTACAGAATGTTTGGCACAAGAAAGGGCACTTCTGGTGGAGGTGAAACAGCACAGAAGCCACAAACCAAGATCCCCCAGAACTGAACCAGAGACTATGGAAGAATCAGAGACTGATATACCTGAGGAGATGGAAATAGAATTTAGGTGGAGTCCCGAACTCACCCTGATGACTTCTGATCTGGCACTAGAATGGTGATACCATACATCTTTTTTTTTATTTGGGACCTCTAATGGAACTAGGGGGTGCCTGGGAAAATATTGGGGTGGAGGTAGGACCGGGGATGGGCAGTGGCAGAGGGCTGCATGGTTAGAAGTGTTTATTATAAATTTATGGATTCCCTGCATCATATACTCCACACTCCAGTTGGAATGTTTTTGCAAGTTTTGTTGTGTTGTTGTTTAGCACATGTTGCTGCCTCTGTCAGGGAAGTGGAGCTGGGAAGTTATTTAAAGGTCATTCGGACAGTTGGTGCATATACTGCAACCAGCCAATGGTGAATAGTTGATTTGAGGGAGTTTGGGGAAATTATTTGGCTACTGTTTTGTAATGGCAAGGGATTTGGGTTGAAAACTGAATAGGTACATGTTGAACTGGTACACCTGAAGTATGGCCACTTATGTTAAAAGGTATTGTCACTATGGCTACATCAAGCATCAGCAGGTTAACTTTGCTTGCGTACAAGAAATACACTTCACACAAGGGAAGCTCCATAAACTCCAAACAGCTGTGGGAACAACATATGCAGGATTTGCTAGAAGTTTGCAGATTTGTGTGGCTCTGGGGACTCGTTTGTTTTCAAACAGTTCACCATAGAGATATATGTGGTGGTTGAGTGGGAACTGGATGGAGGACCACTGTCACTAGTTACATCTTACGCTCTCACGCTAATCAGGCCACATTCCTGGCAGTTCTCACACCGGCTCTAATCAGAAATAGTCAAGCTCCCAGCATATGGGGTAGGGATTTTAATGTTGTACTCGAGTGTGACATAGATAGATCCACAGTAAAACTGAGATGGGCAAAATCGATCACAATTTCCAAACAGTTACATCACTGAGCGACTAATCATCAGGCAACGGACATATGGAGAGTTACGCACCGGGTTCCATGAGTTACATACCAAGACTGATATGTTCTTTTACACTGCTGAGGTGGCCACTGCAGTGTATGTCACTCAACATTTAGGTTCCACGCTATCTAATCACAACCCACTGTCACCATTAATTTAAAGAGGCTTTGGCAACATGTGGAACAGTTCAGTGAAATGCATTCAAGGTGGTGAAATGAGGCCACCACATCAAAATGGTGTATGGGGTTAAATAGACCTATAGAAAGGAGGAAGTTATCTGACAGCTATAAATTAGAATGAAATTTGAACAGTGGTTGACACTGGCTTGAAGCGCTGTGTAGCATATTTAAGGCTTGAATATACAGTGACTGTGACCGGGTAGGTTTGACTATAGAACCTATGTGTCTCTGCAGCATGCCGAGGGGACTAGAGCCGGAACGATGCTGGCATGACTGTATTTGGATGTCTGAATATACTGAACAATTGATGTATACTGTTGGTGCCCTATGGGCACAATCATGACTGTGACTGTAACAATGTTAAGGCCAAATATATAAAACTGTCTAACAAAATAAATTGGAAACAAAAACTGGAAGTTAAAGGGTGTGTGCAACATTGATTTTGACCTACTTGTTCAATGGACAAATGAACACGAATACTTGACATTGAATGCAAACAATATGTCCTGGGCATTGGACAATAGAAATTCCACACATCTGGTCACCAAAATATTTAAACTGGCTTCAGCATACAGTACCTTAACCACTAAATGATACATTAGCCTCATGCTATGATGCTATAACTTTTACCTTGGCTCGCGCCTCACGAGTAGCTTCTGCTTCCGCAGCCATAGCCCTCTGCATCTGCATGGGGAGGCGAACATCTCGGATTTCCACACGATCCACCTTGACTCCCCAACTATGTGTGGCCTGGGCAAGTATAGACTAGAAACGAAAATCAGACTGTGTAAGGAATTAAACACACTACAGAAATGATAATTAAGACTCGTGCACACTTTTTATTTGAGCTTGGTTTATTTATACACGTTTCCAGCACTTCTGTTGAATGATTAAATCCATTATGAAGCTCACATTTATTCTTCAATTAATAACTTTCTCTCTCTTCCTCAACTTCCATTTCACCCTAGATTTCTGTTCCATTAACCGCCCTCTAGATTAATTCTGCTCCCTTGCTGGACACACTAATGTATCTCTGAAGCCTGTATACATCTTAGTTTACCAAAATCTCCATCTACTCTTGTCTCCTAGCACCTGTTCACTCATTCCTCCCTCTCTTTCCACCCTAATCTTGCCTATTCTATTCAACTGACTTCTTACTTTGGTTTTCCCTGGTCATACTATGACCCTCACTTCTTCCTCCTGCTTCAAAGTTCCTTCTGTTCCATGATGCTGTATAACCTAGATATCCGTCTGTTGGTCACACGTATTTATAACCTATGTTTTTGTTACTTGTAATGATGCCAATCATGTCTGCTGTTCATAAGTACAACACATTGATTTCTTGTGCTGGAGTGCACTTTACAAGAGTGCAAAAATAAATGCCTTCCTAAATGTACAATGTTATGTTAGTTTCGCTAAAATGATGTCATTTGAGTTGAACTGCTGAGTTTCCGTTGCTCAGACCACCAACTTTTTTGTATTACAACAGATAATGATTCTGTTTTTCATGTCCCTGGAAATATAATCTATTATTTTCTTGTGAGATCCCCCACAGTCACAGTACGTTTCTACACTACTTGTCTTTGAGAGCATTTTGAAATGACCGATCAACCAATGTCTCATTTAAGGTAAAAAGCTAATTTGGGCTTTAAATCAGTAAAGAACAGTTTTCAGGTTCACGTTCCTTATTTAGGGTCTACATTTACTGAATGTGGGCCAGAGTAGTTTCCAATATATAAAACCAAATCCTGTTCCACGGAGTTCAGACTAGTCAAATTTTACTTTGGAAAAGTTACTTGTGAGTCTTGTAATTCTGCCAGCAATGGCAGATGTGCCACATTCGCAAGTTTAGGGGTATGTGGAAGTTTGTGGCCATTCGTGGGATAGTCAAAATGCAAAAGTAAGTTTGTGGGTAATATATATATATCCTTCTTGGTAGTTTACCCCACATTTTATTTCAAGTATTAAACACAAAAATACTGATTGGCAGCAATAAAGACTGCAAGATACTGACCCACGCACTAGCGTCAAGGTAAGAGGATCTATTAGAACAATGGAATGTTGGGAGCTCCATTGAAAACAATGGAGTGCTCTGGGCCTTTAATGGCTGGTATAAGCCTGGAGCTCCAACATTCCAATGTTTCTTTGTTCACAGCTCTGGCTGTGAACAAAGGCTTCAGGGAGCCTGAGGGGATTCCATTCCCTCACGCTCCCAAAAGGCTTTGTTTTTTTTGTTAGAACATTCTGTCCTCTAGTGACAGAATGTTCAAATAGCCTTATAGCCCTTCGTAGATGGGCTATACCGCTATTAAAGTCCCTCTCCCTTGTTAAAGGCCCTCGCCTTCGGCTCGGGGCCTTTAACGCTGGAGAGGGCCTTTAATGGCCGGTATAGCCCTCTACGGCGGGCTATAAGGCTATAGTAAAGTGTAGAATTACTACTTTAACTCCAAGTCTACTTACCTTGACAATATTGTGCAATTGATATATTTGAGTCAATATTGTTGCACAGCCATACTGAGGTACCTCACTTTTATGCCGGCAGAAATCCCACCATATATATTCTTGCGATTCTCTGTGAATGGCTAGGAAGTCAGCTGCAAATGTAGTCTTCAGTCTTCAGCGGTTGAACAAAGGGAAACAGTGAATGTTGGCTTACTACCAGCAAGCTGCTGTCAGTGATGGGTCATTTCATGACATTTTACTCTGTCAGTCATGCATTAAAACGGAACACAACCTTCAGGTTTCCAGAAAAAGTGTCAAAGTGTGCAACAGCTAAAATGAGTGGGGATCGAGTTTGCATTCATTTTCTATTGTTTGCATCCTGGTTTAAATGCACCCTCTAGCATGGATATTATGGATAAAAACATAAATTGGCTCAGCGGAAATATAGGATTGTAATCCACCCACCACATATCTTTATCCTCTTCTCTTTTCCAAAACTATGGGACAACTGAAGGTAAAAATCTACAACTTAAACACGACATATATCTCAGAATACCAAAAAATATTGAATGAGCGAAATAAATTCTGGGCAAATAGTGCCAAAACCTGGACTTTATCTCTGTGGTTACAGTAGCGTATACTGTACCAATTGTATTTGCCCTCAGAAAGAATTATTTGATAATACCTAGGCATGAAAAATCATCAGAAAACCAAGGACAATAACACACAAGAAAGTCTCTTCTTTCTGAAAAATCCTAAAAATGAAAAGTAGTGGGAAGAAGAATGTTTGATTATTTTATATTACACTACTGTAGCAAGGTTTAGGGTCCTCTTTAGACTTTGGACAACAATAAAAATATGTGCCTAAATTTATAGAATGGTACTTAATTACCGTGAGAAAAAGAGTCCATCTGACTGGGTACAAGAGCGTCAGGGAAAGAAACAGAATTTAGAGAAACTGGAAGGATCAACAGATTGTTAGGGAAGTCCTTAGGGAAAGGAGTGAGTGTTAAAACTGGACTATTGTGAGGATGCGGTTGTGGAATGTTTGCCTACTGTTTTTGACATGGTTAATATCATGATATATTATTCATTGTTTCCTTTTGAATTAGGTGTTACACTGTAGATTGTTTTGTGTGCTTCTGACTTTCCACAATTGTGTGTTTCCACAATTAATTTGTGTAATGTCGGTATTATTTTAGAAACAAGTAAAAAACTTTTAAAATATTGGAGATATTTTGTTGAAAATATTCCAATGCATCGATAACTGACAGCAGTTAGCTGATCCCACGGGAGGAGAAGGGATACACTGTAACTCGGTTCAGGGAGTATCGCAGGTAAAGAGGTACCCTTCCTCTGGGAGTACTTCATTTCAACCAGGAGGGCCTCTCCAAAGAGATGGACAGACAAAAGAGGGCATATGAAAGGATTTTGATGACAATTAAATACAGACTTGAAATCCGACCTAATTTGTGGCATCCTTGCAAGCAAACATCAATCTATAAGCAAATAAATATCTTCTTGTTAATCACATCCCTTAAGTTATGTCACATTGTATGGCATTTTTATATTGAACCAAGGGAATAATTATGGTCTATTGTACAGGTGTTTTCCCCTCCACTTCTAGGCTTCTGCACTATAATGGGTCCCTAGAGCAAGTCTTATTCCCTGCCAGTTCTCTTTATTATTGTTATGGAACCATGATGCAATATTTATATTCGCACACAGCAATTTTGTGTTTCCACTTTCCTCCTGTCCTTTTATTCTACTTATTCTACTATGTTTAACGCATAAGTAAACAGTATTTTCTAATGACAAAATTGTTTATTCTATTGCAAATTACAGAGCATTTATATTGAGCACTTAGTAAGACCTACAGTCATAAATCTGTAGCATCTCTAAATTTACATTATATTGACTGGCAATTCGCTTCAGTGATATAAACACTTTGGTTACTCTCATGCTGCATTATTATGGCTTGATTTTGGGGCGTTTAGGTGGAAAAGGGATTTTGGGCTTTATGGGGCTGGGCGAGAGTAGATACTTTTAAAACATTAGGCCCAGATTTATTATGATTTTGGGTCAGGGTTGCATAGTTTTTGTAGCGCAACCCTGACGTAAAATAATTTTTGGCATTTTCAAAGGCATGCAAAGCCACTTTATGTGGTTTAATAAATACAAAGTAACACAAGGCCGCACAAAGAGCCGTTTGCATTATTTTGCGTTGGGTAGGCCTTACATGGGTGGAGCATGGGCATTCCCATGCATTCACCCATGTATTTTGAGACTATCCCAGATTTACAGAGACCTGTATAATTGCATCTGCGCCACAATGGTGCACGTACCCAAGAGAGGCGTAACTAGGAGGAATATCTTTATTTTTCCTTGTTACTTTCTCTTTCCATGTTGCTGCATTATGCAACACAGAATTAAAGAAGTATATGCCTCTAAGGATTATTTTTGTGCAGGAAGGTGTCCCATCATGTAAGAAAAACAATCCTGCTGAATGGATCATGTAAAGGATTTCCCTAGGAACAACAGCCACATTATATAACGACAAAAAATAAACAAAAATTATTAACCTTCTGGTTCCTACTGAATTCAGATAGATAACCGTACAGAACACCACATCTATTGATTTCGGAAATCGGATCTTCCTCCAGCCGTGGTCTTGCGGATGCATGGGATGGTGGCCAGGGTCAGCTGGTCAGAGCGAAGATCTCTGGTGAGTGCATGGAATGTAAGGCGGTAGTTGTGGTACGCGGGTCCCGCGTCCGTGGAGGTCTCTCAGGTGGCCCGTGGGAGATTTTGAGGATGAGTCTGGTGGAGGCGTTCTGAATGCTCTATAGTTTCTTGAGGAGCTTCTAGGTGATGGCGGCGCAGGGTGGGTTGCAGTAGTCGTCTGCTGCTGATGAGTGCGTGGGTGACCATCTTTTTGGACTCAGTGGGGCTCCACTTGAAGATCTTTAGGAGCAGGCACAGCATGTAGAAGCAGGCTGATGAGATGGCGTTGATCTGGCGCATCATAGTGAGCGAGGAGTCCAGGATGATGCCAAAGTTTTGTGTGTGGTCTGTGGGTGAGGAGAATTCCAAGTGCTGCGGGCCACCAGGAATGTCCCAGGCAGGGGGGTGGAGCCCAGTACGAGTACTTCGGTCTTCTCCGAGTTGAGCTTAAGGTAGCTAACCTCCCTCCAGGTAGGGACAGCCTGCAACCCATGGTGGAAGCTGTTCTTGGTGACTGTGGATTCGTTGATGATGACAAGAATCAGCTGGGTGTCATCGGCATAGGAGACGATGTTGAGTCCGTGGTTCCGGACGATGGCTGCAGGCGGGGCAATGTAGATATTGAAGAGAGCGGGGCTCAGGGAGGCACTACGCGGTTGATCTCCATGGGTTGAGAATGGAGCTGTGGTTGTCTGACTCTGTATTCGTCCAGTGAAGAAGCAGCGGATCCATTTCAATCTGTTGATTGCTGCATTCTTGTAAGCCGGGTGGGCCACACTGGAGTAAGGGAGAGCCAGGCTCTTCAGTACATTTCAAAGGGTGCTCTTTGGTTAGAGGGAGGTCACTGAGAAGGGGCCTGGGCACATCTCAAGAAGGAGATCAGGCTGATAAGAGAATAATAAAGAGTAGGGCTGAGGCCATGGGGTAACCTTTCTGTGACTAACTTCCAGGTGTGAACCTGTAGTCATGCCCATGGCCTGTATTGTGGGGCTTTTTAGATGTGGAGTCACTCCTGCTGTGACAGTCTGCTTTCTGGAGGAAGGCAAGGGGAGAGGAGAGTGAACTTCAAAAGGATGCAGACACCTACCATAAACTTTATAGACTCAGACTCAAATTCTCATTTGGTGTCTGAAAATGGACTACAAGAAGAGGAGCTCAAGGCCCCCAAAATTATCAACTGTTAAGCAGCCAATCACGCTGTGTGAGGAGGAGAAGATCTACAAGACTTCTGCCTGTGACCAGGACTGGGGGTGAAGGGGCATCGCCCAGGGATTTCAAGACCATCTGCCTCTGCAGCCTGGAGCACCAGTGCCTGCCTATTTGCCAAAACCAGTGGACCCTTTGAGGAAGAGGAGAGAACTGAAGGGAGCGTCGTTCAGTGGGGGATTCTGTTGATTGGATTTTTGTAGCAAAGTGTGAGAGGCAGTTGCTGCACTGATTGGGTCATTGCCCTTGTGCAGGGAAAAGTCGGCAGCCTTCGTATGTCAGAGGAAGGCTGCTGTGAAATGAAACGTGAACATTGCTACACCGATCAGTCAATGCCCATGTGCAGGTTGTAAGTTTGCGAGCCATTTGCCCTGTGGGGCTGCAGTGAAGATTGCTGCTGTGCCCATCAGGCCCTAGCCCATGTAGAGAGTGAGGATGATGACCCCGTATGCCAAGGGGCCCACTGGGACCAGGCAAGGAGAGTGGTTTGGTCAAGCCAGTTATTGGAAGGCGGAGGCAGCCGTAGTGACCCAAGCGGACCCAAGAACTGCACTAAGAGCGTTGCACCCCCTTCCACTTGTGGGGAGGATCCCAAGAAACCTACCAGCATTGAATGAGCATCAACGACTCCTGGCCACTGTTGGTTGGCCGAATGTGAGGGGCTCAATGACACCCCACCACTGCCCCGCCCCAGCTGCATGCGAGGAACTTACCCGAGATAGCTGCTGCAGCTTCAATGCCCGTGAAGTTGTACGCTTGGAGACTATGGTCACTTGAATCCTGTAAGACAGAGTCTTGGCAGTTCGGCCTGAACTGTTCACATGGGGAGCAGGGTCAAGATTGATTTGCATATGGCTGGGTCCAAACTGGAATGGCATGGTGAGCAAAAAAACAATGGATTTAGGCCCAGATCTCTGTACTGGGGGTGAATGTTTTGACATTGTTCTGCATTCCGTCCATCAATTGTTCTTTTTGCATTTGTCACTCCGGGTGGGACGGGTTTGTCCAGATGTGGGTCCCGTGCTCATCCTGCCACTGGAGTCAAGCTAGCCTGGCTGATGAGGGGTCATACCCCAAAGCTGGTCCCAGGATGCTTGTTACATGTCCAGGGAGGTTCTGGCTTGGCAGTTTGGGCTGGACGGTTCCCATGGGGTGCAGGGTCAAGACTGATTTGCATATGGCTGGGTCCAAACTGGAATGGCATGGGGAGTTGAGAAATGATGGCTTTAGGCCCAGATCTCTGAACTAGGGTTGAATGCTGGACATTGTTCGGCATCAATTGTTCTATTTAATTTTTGTCACCCGTGTGGGACGGGCATGCCAAGACATGGGTTCCGTGCTCACCATGACACAAAAGTAAAGCTATCCTGGCTGATGAGGAATGAGACCCTGAAACCTGGTCCAGGGATGCTAGTCTCTGGTCCAGTAAGGACCTGGCCAGGCAGTTCGGGCTTGACTGTTCCCATGAGGAGCAGGGTCAAGACTAATTTGCATATGGCTGGGTCAAAACTGCAATGGCATGGTGAACAACAAAAACTATGAATTTAGGCCCAGATCTCTGTAGTAAGGGTTAGTGTATCATATTGTTCAGCATTCCGTCCATCAATAGTTCTTTTTGCATTTGTCTTCACAGCAGTGGCTGGTGGTGAGTTTTTCAGCAGCCCAGTTCAAGGTGGCAACAGAGGACTTCAAGAAGTGCATGCTAAAGCCCCAGCTATATGCAGAATACAGCTTGCACTGAATAATGCAGTCGGATGTATTTAGAGGCAGCAAAAATCAATAACTGGAGATGGGGAGGGGGAGTTGGATTGCCAGAGGTTGATTCTCAAGGCTCAGAAATCTCTACAACGGAAACTCGGGAAATCTCATTGTATCTGCTGTTATCAAGTTTGAAAAGCCAATATTTTCCACAAGGTTCTTTTTTAAATAAAATTATGTTCCTAGGTCATTTCATGTTTTTTTTTTAGCTATGACTGTTGTTTAGATATTTGGCAACTGATTACTAATCACAACCCAGCCTCAAACAGAACATGAGCACTATACATCGCAACACCATACATAGTCAACATGTGAGGACAGTATAGGAAGCATTCAGGATGGGGAACCTACCTGCAAATATTTTGTGAGATACTCACTGACTTCCAGGTTTTTGGATGTTTAACAGTTTTTGCAGGGAAACCCAACTTCAAATGCCCAAAAATACACCTTTAAAAATCAGCTAACTCGAGAAGGAAGCTCTGCCAGTTATTGTGTAAGAAAACATACATTTACCAAGGGGAAATCCTACCATTCTTGACTGTGTTCCACTTAACTGCCCACACAGCTTTGGGAATCGGGCGTGCTGTTTAAGAAAAGGTATGTTTGTTCAGTAGTTCAGGTTGCTGCCCTTTTTTGTGGAAAAAGACAGCAGAAATAAAGAGTATATGGAATAGTTTGCATTGTAGTGCAGAGGAGCAAAATGCAAAGTTAGACTCAGTGTTATGGAGGCCTGATAGTATTATCCAGATTGTTTGTCAATATTTGTCAACTGGAAGGGCTTTAAAAAATGTTGGGAATATACTAACTTATAATGTCAATAGATGAGCCACAAACATTTGTCTAAAACATTTCACATGCATTCCATCTATACCGAGAGCCCTAATCATTATCCTATGAGAGGCCAACAAATCATTTGTTTGAAATGCCTGTAGGCGGCATTTTTTGGTTTTACATCAATAGAGATAGCCATGGTTGCTGCTGAAGCTACAGCATCATGATCAAAAGAGGTTGGTTAATTGCTGATTACGTTTTTTTTAAGACAGACTGTATTGGCCAGCTTTGAAAAACCAGAAACACAGTAGTCAAGAGTGAAAAATTATTTCATTTAATACGATAATGATTTGGTTGTGATTTGAGCGGTTTTATTGATTGGTTTACCTGGATGCTATGAGCAATCTCCTCTCGATTGGATAGGATGTTGGACAGGTTCTGTGTACCAAGCACATTTCTCAAAGTGGTCTGGGCCAGTTGATGTGTGGCCATGTATACATTTGAAATATTGGCCACTGCACTTATTGCACTAAAGATATTATAAAATACAACTCCATCCACGTGAACGGTGACTGAATCTTTGGTGAGGATCTAGAGGAAAAAACAATAAATATAAATATTCAGATGGTAAAATGCTTCATTAAGCACATGCTGAGAATGGAGAGCTAGGTAAGGTTAATTAGAACACTCAATTCAGTAAAAGAGAACAACAATATCCAATCTTCCTTCAATAAACTACATTTAGTAGAAAGCACTTTTCAATCCCACTACACGTTTTAATTGTGAAAATGTTTTGCAATTTCCTCCATCTTACAACGCTTTCACAGATTGTGTTTTTTGCCATGACCAACCGCATCCCACCTTAGCCATCCACTGCTCCTCCTACCCATATTTATCCCCTTTTATACTCTATGATCACTACTGGGTGCAAAAAGCACAAGTGACTTACCTTTGGTAAGTCTCTTTCCGGTGGATATTGTATCTAGGCACAAATTACTCACTTGGTAGCCGGTGCACCAGGGGAGGAGGATTTAGAGGACTGTTGACCCTCTTAGATTAAACCGCTTTCGCTAATGCCACATTTTTGACCTTGGAAGGGCTGATTGTTGTTTTAGAGGTTAGTAGAGCTGGTGCTGTCAGTAACCTAGCCCCTTTGAATGGCCTTAGAACTTTCTCTATTGGTGAGGAAACTGCTTAGCTGGTGTCAGTAGTTCTAACGATCATGCTGTGGCGTGACTATCTTTGAATCGTTCCAGTGCCAAAACAGCATTTTCCCAAAATACCCTGGAGCCCTTCGAAAGTCATGTTTATTAAGGACACTTAGACTTCTTCAGAAAAGTTAGTTGATCGACTCCAGGCATGTCCGCGAAGCATAACACATTATATCTGGCCAAGGCCTGCTTGAACAAGCCAAAGGCTACCCCAACCTCCTCATTTAAGTCTCATGAAAGGAAATAAACTCTACCCACAAAAAATACAAAAAGCAACATACGATGGATAAATGCTCTTCCTTTTTGAAACAAAAATCCTGTTCCTGTGATTTTTCAGAGCTATAGTACCATTTTCTAATACTGGGCTCTTTCTCGTACACACAAACTGATTCTGAAACAGTAAAAGATCTGGCTTTATATATGTGCACCATCCACTGACCTCGCACAAATCGATGCCTTCTGTCCGGCCATGTTTGAAATCTTTAGGATGGTTCCAGTACCCTCTGAACCATTTCCCAAGGGCAGACCCCCTCCTTCAGGCTTCACAACTCTAGCCACTTCAACACCTCCCAACTGCGTGTCTACACACACTCCGCCCTTAGTGTCTACAAAGAAATGAAAGACCATGACACCATCCCTATCTGTCCCCCACCGTCCATGACACCGTTCTGAGAGCCAATCATGGCAGCACACTCGGAGGCAGCTACAAAAATCCATGTTGGAAAAGAGAAAGTCATAGCTAGCCTTGATGAACAGACTCTCCTAGGACCAAGAAACGTTAAGAAGGATTAATTTGAATCAGACTCCAGGCCATAACCATTTCTGATAGATTATGGTCATACAGAAGATGATGATGATTCTGAGCCCGACCATCGGTTTCCTCTTTCTTACTCCAATGAAGGCCTTTATCTTTCAAAGCTTCGGCGGTCACAAGAAAGAGACTTTACCTATTCCTCTGGCTCTTCTACAGAGAAAGTGTCTGCATTTACTACCGTGGTGCAAAAGGCATGTAGACATTCTAGAGCGGATACTGCCCTCTGAATAGCCAAGCCCAACACTCCTCAAGTCAAACATTTTGACAGACATTTGCAGCCTGTTGCTTTGACTGCCAAGCCCTTGCTCCCTTTTTACAAGACACTATAAAAACAGTCTTAGATACCTGGAAGAATCCCTTCTCAGGACCAGTAGTCTACACCATACACCTGGTAATGCAAAGTTTTTCCTTTTCTCTGGAGGTTCAAGATTCATCCTCTAAGCTGAACACCAATGCCTTCCCTCGGGTTTCTCCAGACACAGTCTCAACAGTAGCATGCAATGGGCCAGATGGTATTCACCTCAGGCAGTCTCACACTTTATAGCAAACTAGCAGCCCATCCCGACGTTGTCCGGGTATGAATTGCTGCCGGCCAGTAGTATATTGTTTTGTAGGATTTCGTTTTGATAGCATTTCTTATCTGTGACAGGCCTGAGAAACGCTCCGATTCACAGTGCACTGCTGATGCACTTAAGAGTGCGCGTTAAGTAGTGTGTGAACTCGAGTTTCCCTACTTTATTTTTCCTTGCAATATTATATAGCGAGAACTCGACAACATGGCATGAGCACAATTTACATTACAGAAGAACACATTCATTTGTGGTAGGCACGGGGAGACAAAGCGATTTGCCTGGAATCACAGGATGTTGAGCCGATGCTGAGATTCGAACGTAGCTCCCCAGCTCTAAAGTTCGCAATTCTAGAACTTGTGGCGGGAGGTCTGTCTAAAAGTGTATGTCGTGCTGGCCATCAATGAGAGAGACCTGTGCATTTTTCAAATGGGTGGTGAAAAAATAGGAGTATGTTGCTGGAGATGTGGGCCCCTGTGCCACCAAGGTACTTACCGGGGGAAGGTAAACACCCATTATTCCGCAACTTTCCTTCTGCATACCATCACTCCGCATACTTTCATTACGAAAGTACCATGACTCCGCAATGCCATTATAACGCATGGCATTATATGTTATATGCTTTTACCATGCATACATTTACAACGAAATTCGTTGTAAATGCATGAATGGTAAACGCTTTTTTTTTTAATGTTTGGATAAGGTAAGTATGGGTATAGGGGTATATGTTTTGGGGTACTGAGGTATATGTTTTGGGGTGTTTAGGTATTTTAAGGGTTCAGATATAGTTTTGGGTTATGGGGTACGCCAGAGTCCAGCCCGTCTGCGCCCGTCCGCGCTGAGGACGGGCTGGACGGCTGGACCTCTGGTCAGAATAAGGTAGGCGCCTATGCTCTGAAATATGCTTTGCAGGATGTACTGCGGTTTAAGCCCATACCTGCCCCATGCTTTCATCGGTACAGACCTGAAGACTTTTCTACACGTCTTGGCTGTGCTTGCTTTCAGAGAGATGCGGATGAGCCTAAACTCTCTCTCTCTCCTGCTCCTCCGGAGCCCTGCCCTTCCTCTGCACTTAAAAGGCCGAGCAAAACCTGTCTTCTCCTTAATGCTCGCTCGCTTATTAAGAATAACATTGTTTTTAAGGAGCTTGTTTTAGACCAGAAACCATCCTGGGTTTTTATCACGGAGACCTGGGCGAAAGACTCTTCAGGCCCTGATCTTGTCGATGCGGTCCCTGAGGGTTACTGCTTAACTCGACATGACAGAATAGACCGTGTTGGCGGTGGCCTGGCTATTTTGTATCAGGACAGATTCCACTGCCATACTATACCTCTCTCTGACCCTAAGGATGTGTTTCAAGTTTTATATTTTTCCCTATTTGACTCTGCCAACCCTGCATTTAATGGGATCTTGGTCTATCGCCCCCCCCGGCCCAAGAGCAGGCTTTGGGCTGAAACTAATGCAGGTTTTGGAACCCTACTTTGGCCGACAAAATCTCACTATTCTAGGTGACTTTAATTTTCACCTAGAGCTATTGGAGGCCCATGACACTATTTCCTTGGTGGAAATAATGTCAGCCTGTGGACTCACCCAACTGGTGAATGGTCACCAACCCTTTCCATCTTTCTTGGTCGGACCATCTGGCCGTTCCCTTCAATATGACCTATCTGACGCAGGACTCTGCTAGAAGGGTCTCGAGCACTATGGAAGTGCGAAGGAACTTTAAAAAGATCAGGGAAGATTCTTTCCATCCGTGGACATCTAGTATGTCCATTACTTGGGAGATGGACGCTTCCACAGCGGTCTCTAAATACGAAAACACCATCTCGGAGGCCCTAGAGGAGCTGGCTCCAGCTAGGTCGTGTTACTCTGCTAGGAAAAGACCTTCAGCTCCCTGGTTCTCAGAACAACTAAGGCTTCGTAGACAGGAAGTAAGGAGGCAGGAACGCCTATGGCACTCTAGCTGGGCCCCTAAGGATAGAGAAGCTCATAAGGTCCTGCTTAAAAACTACAAATTGGAAGTGATTAAGACCAAGCAAGAATATTTTACGGCCCTCACTTCCTCACTTTCATCTCCTAGAGAACTTTTTAGGATCGTTGACTCCCTTACCTCTCTTCAGACCCCTGATCCTGTGGTTGCCTCACAGGAATTGTGCAACAAGATAGCTGCCTTCTTTCAGTCTAAGATCGCGGACATCTACACTGCCCTGGAGGTTCAAAGACCCTTGACCGCCGTGCCCTTGGTGCCTGCTCTTTTTGAGCCTGATGATGTTGAACCATCTCGACATCAGGATCTGGAATCCTTTCCTCCTCTCTCTTGTCAGGATCTTGAGATCCTGCTCAACAAAACCAAATCTGGCTCTCCGCTAGATGTCTGTCCACTAAAGATCCTCAAGCAGTGCAGAGAATCCCTCCTTCCCCCACTGGTTGACATCATGAACAGGGTGATGAAGGAAGGCATTTTTCCCCAGCAGTGGAAGAATGCTGTAGTAAAACCTCTGCTTAAGAAGCCCTCTCTGGACCCTGGGGTGTTAAAAAACTTTCGCCCCATTTCACTGCTCCCGGCTCCCGCGAAGATGTTAGAAGCCCATTTGAACAAACATCTGGCTGCATTCGTGGAGAGCTCGGGTTGTTTGGATCTTTCCCAGCATGGATTCAGGAGGGAACATAGCACCGAGTCTGCCCTCACCATAGTGCTGGATAATATCCGCACCAGGGTTGATGGGGGACAGACCTCCCTCCTGATCCTTTTAGATCTCACAGCTGCCTTCGACACCCTATCCCCCTCGGTGTTAACATCTCGCCTGAGGGAGATTGGGGTCCCTGGGACTCCTTTCCTCTTTTCTCGATCATAGAGAGCAAAGGGTCATGCTGGGATCGTTTCTATCTCCATCCCTGTCTGTGCAATGTGGGGTCCCTCAAGGGTCAGCGCTTAGTCCTACCCTTTTTAATATCTATGTGACCCCCCTTGCCAGACTTATTAGATCGTTTGGGATGGAGGTAGTTTCCTATGCGGACGACACCCAGATCCTAGTCTCTCTCTCCCAGTCAGTTACGTCGACTGCCGCCAATTTTAGATCTTGTATGGAGGCAGTCGGCCAGTGGATGATTCACAATTCACTAAAACTGAATGGGGAGAAGACGGAGGTGATGGTATTCGGAGGAAAGGAAAAGATCTGGTCTGCCGAGTGGTGGCCGAACTCGCTGGGCGTATGTCCCGATCCCACCTCCTCAGCAAAAAACCTGGGGGTTATGATCGACCCCACCCTTAGTATGTGCCAACAGGTCAACAGGACTGTATCGACCTGTTGGGGGATTATCCACATTCTAAGGAAAATCAGGCACTATTTGTCACTCCAGGCAAGAAAGCAACTTGCCGTCGCACTTTTGGGCTCCCGGCTGGACTATTGCAATGCGCTGTATGCAGGACTGAATAAGAGTCAGCTACAGCGCTTGCAGGTGGTCCAGAATGCGGCAGCGAGATTTGTTCTTCACCTACCTAAACGTGCCTCTGCCACCGAGGCCCGGAAGCAGCTCCACTGGCTTCCCGTTGGGGACCGTATCCTCTTTAAATCCATGTGTATGGTGTACAAAGCCTTAGCTAAAACTAGCCATTCAGGCATTGGATCGATCCTGTCCCAGTATAACCCTGGCAGGAATCTTCGTTCCACTCATAAACTTCTTCTTTCTGTACCTCGTGTTAGGAAAACAAGATGGGGAGGCAAGGCCTTTTCTAACCTGGCCCCTAAATGGTGGAATGCTCTCCCTTTGGAAGTAAGGTCCCGCCCCACTCTACAAGCTTTTAGATCTGCTCTAAAGACCCACCTTTTTACACCTGCATACCTTTAGTGGTGCTCTGCAAACTTTTTGATCTGTTTTGATAGGCGCCTTGACACCTTCGGGTTTAGTTTGCGCGATACAAGATGCCTAATAAATAAATAAATAAATAAATGGGGTACAGGGGTGGGTTTAGGGATAGGTATGAGTTTTGGGGTACAGGGTTTTTTTTAGGGTTCAGGGCTAGGTTTGGGTTTTGGGGTATAGGGGTATTTTTAGGGTTCAGGGGTAGGTTTGGGTTTTGGGGTACAGGGGTATTTTAAGGGTTCAGGGCTAGGTTTGGATTTTGGGGTACAGGGGTATTTTAGGGTTCAGGGGTAGGTTTGGGTTTTGGGGTACAGGGTTATTTTTAGGGTTCAGGGCTAGGTTTTGGGGTACAGGGGTATTTTTAGGGTTCAGGGGTAAGTTTGGGTTTTGGGGTACAGGGGTATTTTAAGGGTTCAGGGCTAGGTTTGGGTTTTGGGGTACAGGTGTATTTTAGGGTTCAGGGGTAGGTTTGGGTTTTGGGGTACAGTGGTATTTTAGGGTTCAGGGCTAGGTTTAGGTTTTGGGGTACTGGGGTATTTTTAGGGTTCAGGGGTAGGTTTGGGTTTTGATGTACAGGGGTATTTATAGGGTTAAGGGCTAGGTTTGGGTTTTGGGGTACAGGGGTATTTTTAGGGTTTAGGGATAGGTTTGGGTTTTGGGGTACAGGGTATATTTATAGGGTTAAGATGGGTTAGTGTTTAAGGTTTTGGGGTATTTTAAGGAGTAAGGGTGGGTTATGATTATGGGGTGCAGGGGTATTTAAAGGGAGCAGGGTGGGATTAGCACGCAATATGAGACGGCATGAAGGGCGGAACGTACCACACGCCCCCAGAGTTTGTCACGCCTCCAGCACACGCTCACAGCACAGCGCAGACACGCCCACAAGGGACTACTTTGTTGGCACAGTTCTTTTACCTTTTAAATGTATATGGTAGGCGCCTGCATAGCCTATGTCCTTCTGCTGCAACTGCCCTTTCCAACGCTGTATTGGGTGTTGTGTTGGTGCTGTGGTTCCTGAGATTACCCGCCTCAAAGGTTTGGGCTCTCTCTTTATTATATTAGTATGGATGCTCTATGTCTACTGGGATGTTTTGCAATGTTTTGTGGGATTTGGAAAAGCTGACAATGTTAAGACTAGTGGAACACAGGAAAAAGTCCTTTTCTGACTTGGTCAATGAATGCTTGGATGCTTCAGAGCAGATCCTGGAGAGCAACCTGGGGTTGACAGATATGGTGGCCTGATCCATGGGCACGGATGTCACACTACAATGCCATGCTGAGTGTTCTGTCCTTTTGGGAGATGTCCACACCACTCGCTTGGAAATGCCTTTGGATGGCATGCAGCTTTTCAGTGGAAAGGGTGCCTCCTCCCTGGAATGCTTCAGGAAAATCAGAACTATAGATCACTCGCAGATTCTGGCCTTATCAGTGAGGCTGTTGTATCACCATTACAAGGAATTCTGTGGCTATTCAAGTGCTCAACTGTTGCAATGAAAGCTAGTTTAGCTGCTCCACAAAATGTACTGCTCTTTTTTGGGCAGATGTTGATCTAGGCGTCATCATCAGTGGCAGTAGTAGCAGCAGCAGGTCCAGTCTCAGCCATCTTTCATCATTGTTACTGCCTCAAAATCTCTCTATCTTTCTCTCCCCCTTCCGCCACTATTTCTGGAGGGGAATGGGGTGGTAAGCCCCCATTTTTCCACAATTGGGAGATCATCATGAAAGATTAGTGGATCATTCAGCTAATCTGCAAGAGCTATGCTGTACTCGTACTGTTTCTCCGTCTAGAGAGTCTTTCTTACACCAAAAAATCACCACTGGGTCTGGGCTCCCAGCGGCACAGCTTACCCACAAGCTAATGATAAAAAAAAGAGGGGTGCCAGTGCCGCTACTTAGTTAACCTAAATCATTTTGGCAAAACATATGAATAAAACACTATGGGGCACATTATGATGGCGGACGGACCTGAGTCCGTCCGCCACCATAGAGTAGGAGGGAACCTCCACATGGGCTGCGGAGTTCCCTCCTGTGCAATTAGGATGTGACCGCCACCCTGGATGGTGGATAAGGAACCTTCAGTGGAGCCTAGGGCACAGTGATTTCAGCAGCAGGAGAGACGTGTGGCTCAGGTGCAGATGACTCATTCTGTTTATCAGGATCTTTAAACCAGTATAAATGTCTAGCAACCATCAGAAGATATTAACCTTTTGTAAATGAAAGATGGCTATTTTATTTATATAGAAGACAGACATAACTGCAAATCTTTACCTCTTGAGCAGGAATGGCAAAGGAAATTGTTCTGAGGTCGACTTTGACAAATGTATCCGTACAAGGCAGGATCAAGATCAGTCCTGCAAAAAAACAAAACACAGAAATGTGCTTAAATATTTACCACAAAAATAAATCTGATCTTTTAAATTCTGTACATTCGCTGGACTTCAAGGTGGACACTAAGGCAAACAGATTCCTAGCTGGGAGGACCAGTTTACATCCAATGTAAGGAGGAACGGACTATGTTGGGTACAGATTAAACAATACTTTTTTTTCTAAAAGTAAACATTGCTTTTATTATGCTTTACATTAGAAGGCTAATTATAAATCAATGTAACCCTATTCTATAGCCCAAAATTTCTGCCAGGCCAAAGTAATTTGAATTTGTAAAAATTAATGTCAGACCACCACATTCTCTATGTAATTTCCTAGTTTTGTCAAAGTGATTGTAATTTATGTTTTTTGATAGAAGGGCTCACATTGTCTCCGGTAATGTGTAATTAACTTAAATTGCTTACCTGGGCCCCTGGCTTTTCCAGAAACTATACGGCCAAGTCGAAACACGACAGCTCGCTCATACTCTTTCACAACCTAAAAATTTAAGTAAAAAAAGAAAACATGATTCACAGAACATTTAAGACTTAAAAAGATGAACGCGAATAATGTTATATTACCTTTATGCAAAACCAGACTGAGACTGGAAAGGTAATAAATACAAGCAGGCCAGACAGGATCAGCAGAATCCAACCGCAAACTCCAATCCCTTCCTTAACAGCTTCTGAAGAATAAAATGGAAAGGATATACGATTCATATTTTAAGCATTCAGTTCAGATCAAGTCTTTTGGAAATTGAAACCACTTCGCAGATCAGGGCTAAATTATACAGCTGTGAACCCTGTACTCTAATAACATATTGCTGAACTACGCAAAGGGCATCTGCCCCTCAGCAAGGGCACTAAATGGGCTACATTTAGCATATACAAATTGTCAGGACTACAACTGCTCAAAATATTAGTAGATGTTCACTTACATATTGTTACATACATTTTGAAGCATAGCTAATGCTGGAAGAACATGTTTTGGAGTGGGTATGCTACACAATGTTTTCATCAGATGAACACCATTAATATGGTACCAAAACATATCTTCAGAAAATTGTGCTCTGGAGATTTTTGCATATTATGTAAAATGTAAATGTAAATGCCAGCATTTGTAAAGCGCACAGATCCTCCGTAGAGGTGCCCTGGCGCTGCGGGCCGTTGCGAAGATTAAGCAAGCCATTGCCCAGAGTCACATGGGGCTGGGCTAACCTGCCGCCGGAGCCGGGGATCGAACCATGAGCCCTGTAGTCCGGAGTCAGACACCATGGCCAGTGCACCACACCTCTTCCCCTCTGAATACTGACCAAATTCTGCAACCCAGAGAGAACTGTGTCATAAAAGGTGCTCCTTTGACTATTATGCATCAGGAAAATGTCCCATCTACACCCAGCTTCTACTTACTAATTTGGTACTATCCTGTCCCTTCTAAGTAGAAGATATCATTTGTTTTGAGGTGCGTTAATAGCATAATAATAGAACTAGGCAAAGAAAAATAAATCAGTTCGATGTGCTAGGAACAATAAGTAGTGGAGAGGTGATTACAAGAAGATGTGCAATCGGATTCTAGAGAAGGTTAGCTGTAAACAAGAGCGAGACTGCATAGTATAGGAACGTTTGTTACCTAGCACAATGTTGTGCACAGCAATGTGGGGCCACCTCAGGCCTAGAGGGGCTATTGCTTTTGCGCAGGGGCAGGTCACGCAGGGGCAGGTCGCGCAGCGGCTACAGCAATCAGGCAGACACCAGTGTCACTGTCGGAAGTGATGTGCTCGAGCGCCCGTCCTCCTTTTATTTAACCCCGCAGGCCACGCCTGGCCTGCGGATGTGGGAGTGCGTGTGTGCGTGTGGCAACTAGACCGTTGCCAGCATTACATCTCTATCCAACTATATAAAATTTTCGCAACAGATGAAAATCAGTCCTATATTAAGAACAGTTCACATAATGATGCCCGGGTACTTGCGTGTCCCTTGATGACAACTTCAGGGTCTCAGCAAGCAGGCATAATCTTTCAACTTCTGACTCGGTGGAGGGTTGGGCCGCAAGTTGTATCTCCGGGCGTTTGCCCTGCCACCATCTGCACCTCGATGCGCCTCTCTGCTGGCAGTCGGTGATGTTTGAGACACCGACGTAAGTTCAGGTCCCTCTGCCTGGCCCTCTGGGGGTGTATCATCGTCTTCCGTGGGAGTCGGTGTCACAAGTGGCTCGTTTTTCGCTTCCACTGCCTCCGAACGTTGTCTGGATTCCGGTGGTAGGGCCTTGAACCACGAGGCATTTCGTGACACTTCCTCTTCCCCCTTTTGGGCAGTGACCATGGTGCCTTTTGTAGATGTTACTGTCCAGGTTCCCGGCTCATATCGAGTTTGGAACTTCCCCCCGGGGCGTCTGTTCCGTATGATCACTCGGTTCCCCTGGCTCAGGTTCCTTGGAGTTGCTCTCCTGAACCGGCTGGCTCGCTGATTTCCTTGTCGCCTCCGTTCCTGTGCTTCTTCAGTGTCAACCGGGGATGGTGTCCAGCCCGGGGCAGTAGGGAGGAGGTCCCTCCGTGGTCCTTGGAACATGAGGGTCCATGGGCTTCTTTGCGTGGTGCAGTGAGGAGTGCCCCGATACTCCCGCAAGAACTCATGTAGTCGTTGTTCGGGGTCGGCTTGTTCCACCATTGCTATCCGGAATACCTTGTTGAGAGTCCGCATGAATCTCTCAACGTCCCCATTTGCCTGGGGCCACTGAGGTGTGATGCGACGGTGGTGAATCCCTCCTGTCCTGAGGAACGTGGCGAATTCAGTCCCTTGGAAGGGTGGTCCATTGTCACTCCGTATCTCAAATGGGTATCCGAACATGGAGAATATCTTTTCCAACGCCGGTCCTACGTGTGTGAATGCGGTGGAGACAACAATCTCCACTAGCGGGTACTTAGAGTAGGAATCGATGGCCACTGATGTAAGTCCTTCGCCCGGGAAGCTTCCAAAATCTATGCTGATCTTGGTCCAGGGAGACGTGCAGGCTTCTTCCGTGATCACCGGTGCGGGCCTTTCAGGGTCACTTGTCAGCTGGCAGGCCATACAATTCCTCACGTACTCCTCCACCATGTTCTCCAGCTCCGGGAACCATACCTTTTCTCTCATTCGCGCCTTCATCTTTGTCGTGCCTCGATGACCCACATGGGCGAGTTGTACTGCTCGGTGTCTCAGGCTTTGGAGGATTACCAGCCGTGACCCTCTCAGCAATACTCAGTCTTCCGTGGCACTTAGTTCATGCCGGACTCGCCAGATCTTTGTGAGTGACTCCTTATCATTCCGCGGACCAGGAATTTGGTGGGCATAAGTACTCGGCCCACGAGCCTTCTTGGACTGCCTGAAGAGACCTCAGGTAGATGTTGGCGGTAGCGGCTTCCTTGATGTCCTCTATTGTCATGCTTTGCGGGCATGAGGTGAGTGCCACCCACTGGGCGTACTCCTCGCAGTCGTCGTCTACTGATTCTGGCTCCTGTTGAGAGGGATGACGCGACAGGTAATCTGCGGGGTTCTTGGCCCCCGGGCGATATATTACTTCCATCTCGTATGATTGTAGTTGGATCACCCATCGTTCAATGCGAGGTGGTTTGGGATTCCACAATTTGCACATGTTTGCCCTTGGGCTGGGCAGTCCTTGGCTGTGTGGGGCTCGTGCCCACAATACCCACACCGCGCTCGGGGCGGGTCTCTCCGATAATCTGGGTCTCTCCAATATCCTTTCTGTGGTGGTCCACGCGGTTGGGCCCGCACCGCGTCCGCCCTTTCAACCTTGATGGTTTCTGTCTTAATCTGGGGTTTGTGCAATGCTTGTTCCATGGCGGTGGCTCTGACGTTTGCGAGTTCGTGAGATCTGGCCAGAATTAAGATATCTTCCAAGGAGATCCCTGACTTACGTAGAATCGACCCTCTCAGTGCCTTGTCTCGACACCCTTGGATAATCTACCTCCTTATGGCCTTTGGTTGATCTTCGTCGGTGGAACTGGCTAGCTCCCTGACGCGGGTATGGAACTGGTCCATCGTCTCACCTTCCCTCTGGCTTGCCTGTCCCAGTTTAAATACTTCGAAGTCTACATTCAGTTGGGGGTCAAAATGGCCGTTGAGGGAAGCAGCCGCCACGTCGTAATCATCTGCCGCCCCGTGTAAGCCAGGTGTTTGAACTGTCTAAATATTTCATCCCTTGTGTAGTGTAGCGAATGCAACCTTTTTACTGCTTTGTCTGTCTCTCTCGTGACTATGAAGTAGTTTTCTAGTTTTTCGAGCCATACCTTCCACCTTGGTGAGGCTGTGGACGGGTCTTCCGCTTCACTGAATGGTGGCAGCACCCCCGATGCAGCGTGTTGAAACGGGATGTGGATAGTGGCGGCTGGTGCATCTTCATCCCCCATAGTGACGGTGTACCTGGATGCAGTTGTCTGTGTGTTCCTCGCAGAGTGTTATCCCCTGTTGCGCCGGTTCTGTGACGTCGCGTTGTAGCTGCGCGGCTCACCTCAGCTCCGTCGCGAGTTCAGCAGGCCTCCAGTGGTGTGGGAGTGTTGAGGTCCTACTCAACCCTGGAATGCTGTTTGTTTTCCATCCAGGGCTCAGTATGGCACACTCCCGGCTGCTTCCACGAGTCACGCGCAAAGCGTGAGCATCTGCAGGGCGTTTTCCGCGTCTCACTCGCAATGCGTGAGGATTGGTAGGGCGACGTGCCGGTCCGCGACGCACGCGAGATGCATGAGGAACAGCATCGAATCGCGTGTGCGGTCCGGCTCCGCCAGCTTCAGTGCCGCGTCTCCCGTGAGGTAGAAGGGGAGACTTCAGGGCCCAGGTGTGGAGGCAGTGACAGCCGTGTGGGCTCAGGGGCAGGCAATCGCCACAGCAGGCAAGCACGCGGTTGGCACCGCGGAAGGGAGCGGGTCGCTCCGATCAGGCCACCGGTGTACAGGCGAGGGTTGGCCCCCCTCCGCTCGTCGCCAATGTTGTGCACAGCAATGTGGGGCCACCTCAGGCCTGGAGGGGCTATTGCTGTTGCGCAGGGACAGGTCGCGTAGCGGCTACAGCAATCAGGCAGACACCAGTGTCACTGTCGGAAGTGACGTGCTCGAGCGCCCGTCCTCCTTTTATTTAACCCCACAGGCCATGCCTGGCCTGCGGATGTGGGAGTGCGTGTGTGCGTGCGGCAACAAGACCGTTGCCAGCATTACACACAGGGCACTGATCAGAAAATCTTATTTCATCACAGGTCTGTACAACAAGAATAAACCTGTATCAAACTTTGCCGTCCAAGGAAGCAGAAAGGCATGACAGGACTATGCAACCTTGTTGGTCAGATAGATTGGCTCAAGGTCATTAAGGGCCAGATGTAGGTAGCCTAATACCGGTCGGTAACGGCCGAAATTGCCGAATTTCGGCCGTTACCGACCGGTATTAGTCTTTTTAGATGTAGGTGGGCAATTTACAGATTCGGTAATTTACCGAATCGGTATTTTAAGGAATTGGTAAAATATCGATTCCTTAAAATACAGAATCGGTAAATTACCGAATCTGCGATGTAGGGACACCCTGCCACCCTTGAATTCGTTCCCCCATTACCGAATCGGTATTTACTGATTCGGTAATGAATGGTAATTACCAAATCTGTAAATACCGATTCGGTAAATACCGAATCATACCGATTCGGTAATACTTACTGAATGTTTTCCTACGTAGCATTTACCGATTCTAAAATACCGAATCGGTAAAATTCGGTATTTTAGAAACAGTAAATTAGGATTACCTACATCTGGCCCTTAGACTTTTATAGTTTAAGTAGATATTCTTGAATACTATTCTTCTTTGCTGCACAGACAGCAAATTGCGAGATTGTCATAAACTTAGAACTACAATCACGCTTTGAAAGTTCGAAAAACAAATTAGGTGGATGCGTTCTAAACAATCTTCAGGCAGATCAATTGGTGTTTTGGCGCACGCTAATAATGTGCATTCCCATTATATAATTTGTGGTTGATCAGTCTCGATGACCACATCACATTTGTAAGAAGAAACTCACTTCAAGACCTGCCATAAAAGGTGGGTTGTGGAATTTTCTAGAAAAGGTGCAGTCTATGATGAACGGTCTTAGTGAGACTGTTGGAGCTTAGTAAGGCATTACCACAATGGAACTTATGTAAGCATGGGCGGAAAATCCGTTACGCTCGCGGATTTTGCGGATTTTCGGTGAATTCGCAATCCGCGAGATTCGCGAATTTCCCGCAAAATCCGCAAATCCGCGAGCAGCAGATTTTATGGCTTGCTCGCACTGTTCGCGTGAGTTCGCGGCTTCCCAGTTCAACTTCGCGCCCCGCGAATAAGCGCTAAATTGCAGAAATACGATTTTAGCAAAACTGAAACTACTTACCAGGTTCAAAAGTTCAAGCTCATCATTAGTAGCCATTTCCTGTAGTGCTTCCTGAGGGGCCCCTCCAGAGTTCAGTTGCCTACTTGCAACTATTATGTGACCCTGCTCTGACCCTCAGAATAGTTACACAAAGGTCCTGAATTACAGCTAAGGCAGACAAGCAGGAGCCAGGCTGGAAGTTCAAATCCAGTGACACATTAATCAGCCCCTAATTCATTATTGTCAGTTGGGGCAGGGCAGGTGTTGTAACTAATTTTGCAACAATGAAAGCACTTAGCAAGTGCAAAAGATCACTAATCAGGAAGCACTAAGGAAGCAGGTGCCAGCTAAAAAAATATTCTGTGACACATTAATCAGCCCCAAATTAATTCAGGTCACTTGAGGCAGGGAAGGTGTGCTTTGCTTTCCGACAATAATGTACACTGGACAACCAGAGGGTGCTGTGATGAAACAGAGGGTGGCATGGGTGGGCCAGAGGGTGGCATGAGTAGTCAGAGAGTGGCAGTGGTGACAGAGAGTGGCAGTGATGAAGAAGAGTGTCCCAAACAGGCTGGACACGTAGAAACAACAAGTTCGCAAAACTTGCGACCCGACAGGTAAGTTCGCGTTTGCGAAATTGTACAAAACCCTCGCGAACTGGCAGAAACCTGCGCGAACACAAAAAAAAATTCGCGAGAATTCGCGGATTTTGCGGATTGCGAGTTCGCAAATCCGCAAAATTCGCGAACGCGAGATTCGCAAAATTCGCCCATGCTTAAACTTATGTTTATTTATTTATTTATTTATAACGTTTTATATAGCAAGAATTTGCTCATTAAGTATCTTTTGGCTTCAACTTTGAAGGCTGTCGTCGAGGAGAGTATATATTCAAAATTGGTGGATACAAAATGGCTTCTTAGGTAGAGAAGAATGATTTAAGCTTCACAACATTTGTAGGATATCAGGAGCGAAATTTGTCACAGGTGGGGAAATGACTTTCAAGCCCTGACAGTAGGTCAGATACAGGATCTTTAGACAAGACATAATTGAAATGCCGCTCGCTAACTGACTGCTTAGAAACAAAACACTATGTAAGAATGCTCTACCTCAGTTAAGGTCGTTAAAAGATGATGGTGATTGTTCTAATTTCCTATAGAATATTGGTTTACAATGCCTTAAGGTATGCACAATAGCCATTGAGTGCGTTACAGCTATCCGGTTAGGGTTTAACTCAAGGTTCCCAGACGGATGATTTTAAGAAACTATTGTATAATATCTAGGCTGGCTATATTGCTACGCTCATTGATTTTTTGTCTGCTTTGTCTATTAAGAAAGTCAGTTTCTAGAAGTGATGTTTGCAGCTAGATTGGTGAAAGGGAGTAATTATTTTTTACATTGTTATAACTTCTGAATACCAGTGCACAGAGGCTGTAAATATTTTAAAACTAGTACTATAATATTGGAAATGCAATATGTCCAAAAACCTACGTAGAAGGGGCAAGTTATCAATGCCACAATTTCAAGCCTTAGACAGCAGAATAATCACCCAGGTTAGAGAGCTCTTCTATGCTCAGCCAGCATAGCAAAATTACAGTGACACTACAGGTTGATGACTGATCTGCCAATGTAGCTCATAAAATAATTTTAAATGAGTCATGATATAACTACTACTGCTGTAAGAAGTGACCTCTGGAACCCTGGAAACTAGGATATAACATGAGTAAAAAATATCTCCAAACATTTATGAAATTGTACTCAATTATGCAATAACTGTGCCCCCAAAATAGCATCATACCTTTGTCAGTAAATAGGCAAATATTTAAATCAGCTTACACATGAGATAATGATTTTATGGAAACCAGGTCATTGTCCACCAAATACCAGCTCACATTTTTAGAAAATGAACTCATTTTGCAGCCAAACATCAACTTCCATTGACAACTATAACTGTGTTCCAAAGAACAAGCATATAATATTTAGGGAATAGCTAATTTTGGACCCACATATTCACTTCCGATCTTCATAAAAAGCACTTATTGTGTTCATAAATGCCACCCTTCCGTTGCTAGTAAAATCATATTTGCGTGCTATTATCTTCTCAGATTGCCATCATGTGTCTATCAATGCCCTGATGAGCCTTACCTATCTCATTTATGACAGTAAATGCTAAAATGTGCTTACTGTCAGCTTTCCCTTTAGAGCTAGGTAGACAATTTCAAACCAGGTGACACACCTATATGCTTTAATTCCTAAAAAAAGAAACTTACTACAAACCTCATGAAGGGCAGCTGGGTAGATGGGTGTTGTTCATAATCTAGTATCTGCTTATTTGTGTAGTGTGAGGAGAACACCATCTGACTCATGCAAAAGCTTGTATTGGTTGCAATACAACCCTGGAACCATCTCTGCTTTTGATATCTTTCCAAAAAGGTTATTTGAGTTCGAAATTGCACCGTCTGATGCAATCCTCATTACCACACTACCAAAACAACTTTAGCTAAGGACAACAGGAGTGCACAATTTGAGAGGATGACGTGCACAATAAGCCATACACCATCACAGTAAAAGGCTTGCCTTATCACCAATAGAGTACATATGTTTTATTCTATTTTATAAGCAACAGGACTGTATATCAACAATATATTTCTATTTATAATGTGCACCAAGTTCCAGTTGAAACAATGTCTCCCCTTCTGGTACTTTGCAAAAAACACATTCATGGATAAATTAAATTTAGCCTCAGTGATACCTCCATGCACAGGTAAGGCTACTCACCATCTTTGCCATTCACCATAGTGACATAAAATTTCTCTTTCACCAATGTGTGGGAAGGATCGATTAACTATGTCACCTAACTCTCTCAAAGTGGAAGACTAGTAAGGGGCTGAGATATAAAGCAATACTCTGCAATTGCACATAGAATCTTCACCTCTCACACACAACTCTCAAATATAAAAGTAAGCAATGGATACAGGGAGAAGCATGGTCAGGGATGTAGACTGCACAATGTACACACCTATACATAGAAGTGGCAAGCATGAGGAGATGAAAGATGCACAGTGTCAGAATGGTAACCTGCAAGGTCAGTATACATGTGATCAATTGAATTTTAAGAGGTAACTATCTCCTCTTGCAAACATCAAAAGACTAGTACAAAGGTTCAAAGAACAGCAGATGTGGAGGAGGGGCAGATTGCCTAGTAAAAGATGTCCTCATTACAGAAGGGTAAGTATTAACGTGAGGTACTTAAGTCCATGATGTAGCTGATCTGGATATAACAATTTTATATCAATGGTTGATTGTTCATGAGGGTAGATCAACTTTAGGAGGAATCTGCAAACATCTGAAACCGATTGTACACATAGGGGCCGATTCCGATTCGTGAAAATAATCCGTAGTACAGAATGCAAACCGTAGTCCTTTCCGTACGACTCATCCAATACCGTCCGAATCCCGTAGTACGATTTGTATGAAAAATATACGATCGAATTATTGCGAACCGTACGAATAGCAAGTGAAAATCCGTACGACATGGACCCTCAAAGTGAACCGTATGGATCGTAAACATGCTGTACGACCCGACAAGTACGACCCAGACCGGGGAATCAGATTGCGATTCGAACGGAAAACGTTGTGTGTGAGCGAGACCGGGGAATCAGAATGCCATACGCACCGTACCCCTGCATTCATGGTGTGTGTGCACCCGGTATTACTATTGTAATGGTGCCATAGCGAGCGTGTGAAACGCACCGTACACCCCATTCATGCCGTGTGTGCGCCCTTTATCACTATTGTAATGGTGCCATACGCGAGCGTGTGAAACGCAGCGTACCTCGCATTCATGGCATGCGTGCGCCCCGTATCACTATTGTAATGGTGCCATACGCGAGCGTGTGAAGCGCACCGTACAAGTAAACTTCTGTTGTTGCAGTATGCAGCGGTTGCTGGACACGCCCCCCAAGTAACCGGACACGGGCGATGGTGTTCATGGCGTGTACAGGGATGCTGTTCGGGTCGGACTCTGCTTTTCCAGACGTTTTGAACTCCAGTAGAAAAAGAGTCGTACGGAGTGTCGCAGAGACGAATCGTAATTGCTGGGCCGGAAACTGCTGCTTAATTACGTACGGACGTCGCGTACTGCGTGTTCCGGATACAAATTCCACGTCTTTTTTAGTCGTACGGTTTTTGTACTGTTCGTACAAGGATCTGCTTTGGATCTGAATCGTACTTCATCGTACGTACGGGGACGTTTATGGGTACGATTCGCACGGGAAATATGCTCCGTACAGCTATTTGTAAGGGGATTTTACTGAATCGGAATCGGCCCCATAGAGTAACTACTAGTCCTACTCCTGTCAGTGTTAATTAACAATTAAGGTTCTGTGCGTCCTTCGGAATGATAACTTAACAGTTCATGTCAGACAATTTGTTAGGTTCAAAGAAAGCTGCTAGCTTATGCTGACAGATCTCCCCTACATGGTCTCCTCACACTGCCTCTACTTCTTAAGACCTCTATCACACTCACTACTCCTGCTAGCAACATGCCTCCAACTGTCATCCCAATCCAGTCCAAACTGGATTTATAATTACTCGCTCACAAAAAGGCAGGCTCTTTCCCATTCCAAAATGGAGGCTCTAATCATCCAATGTCGAACACAGCAACTTTACATCAACATTAGATTTGGTTAGATATGTTAGCTGTCTGTAGCAATAAACCGATTTACTGCATATGGCATAATATTTTGATCCTCCAAAAAATTAGGACCCATGAAAGATATTTACCAAGTTTCAAAGAAGTACCAGCAAACACATTGTTTCATAACGGTCTTTGCTATTATCTGTGCATGATATACCTGGTCAACATAATAGGCAACATGAATATGTTTATATGATTGTGAATTCACATGCACCATGCATATCTCAATGTACAGTGCAGCAGGTTTTTAATGGCCATTGAGCGGACCACAGGGGAGTTGCATGGCGTGAAGTATGCCAATCACTTGTCGCCATTTCGGGTATCATTAGATCAGGGCTCCTAAACATTGAATGAGGGCAAAAATACGGCTCTGGTGACTTTTATTAAACAATAACATCCCTAATCTAATCACAAAATTTCAACCTGTGGTCAAACCTTGGCTCTTAACTGATGCCCATCGGAGCAGAGGCCCCTAACCCAATTGCACAACCCAGCTTCATCTGGTCATACGCGTTAATATCTGGTTAGCTATTGCTTTGAAGAACAGAAAAGACACTGCAAAGTGCAGACGATTACATTTCTCCGTTATCTGTGCAGTGAGTCAACGACAAAGGTTAAACCTCGAGATTATATGCAGTGCTGACCAAGCAGCATGACAGCCAGTCACGTCTGCCTAAGTAACTGCATGCAGGGTTGTAATAGCAGTCTTAGGAAACAACTGGATAACGGATGAGCTGTGACAAGTATGAGGTGTGATTTCGGCCAAAAAAGATAATTACAGGAAGGGGTGTTTTAATGTAAGCTGACAACAAGCAA
Source organism: Lissotriton vulgaris (assembly GCF_964263255.1). Taxonomy (NCBI): domain Eukaryota; kingdom Metazoa; phylum Chordata; class Amphibia; order Caudata; family Salamandridae; genus Lissotriton; species Lissotriton vulgaris. The sequence goes on along the minus strand of NC_141696.1, from coordinate 1,192,331,780 downwards.
AACTGTTTAGCATCGGCGTGCAAAACAAACACGAACCACACATTTATTTAATAATAAAAATAAAGATAAGGTAGGTCACGTGCTGATATTTTTTTAATGTGTATTACATTAGGACTGTAGAACATTTTGAGTTGCTACAGATCACGCATGTAAAGCAACAGCATATTCTTCAGTGTCCCACGTGAAGGAAATCTCCGCCTGCACAGCTCTCAGCTGACAAATAACCTGCCTACTCGTATTCTGTATTGCCTGTACTTTTCCTTAGATGGGAGTAAGCAGACCAAGCGTAATAGACCACAGGGAAATGGATCAATGTATGTCCGGGAATTAGACAGCTGGGAGGGCTTCTGTCCAGTTTTACACAATGGTTAAAAGGTTTGTCCAACAGGTTCTGTATGCCTTATGAAAGGAGGATGTGATATGAGGAAGATGTGTGTGGGGAGGATGTGATGTCATGTCATATGAGGAGGGTGTGATGTGGGTATGGTGTTAGGAAGTTTGGTGTGGACGTGATGTGAGGAGGATGGGTTGTGGGTGGATGAGAGGAGGATAGGAAATGGAGGGTATGTGAGGTGAATGTGGGGAGAATGGGGATGTGAATTTTTATACAGCACTATCCCCCTTGAGGGTATCCCGTCTGCGCTTTGGCAGGTGTGTGTGAGGTTAGCCCGGGGGGATTTATTCAAATAACCTGGTCTTTCACTTCTTGCGAACATCAGGCCTCTTCAGTGGACATACACTGTGGGCAATGGGAGGTCACAGCCAAAATGTAAAGTACATTTCCCTATGTTCTAGAAGTGAGATAAGATGGGAAGGGCAGTGAAATGAGCAGATCTCATATTCGGATGTCTCATTTGCAGGACGGGGATTGAGATTTGATGATCTTCCCTAAAATGTCCAGTACATCTGTATCTATGAATCATGCTCTCCCTTCTTTTACCCGATTCACAAGTGGTTGTGCCAATCAAAGCCAACTTTATTTTTATTTCCTGTTTTTCAATTCCCAGACCCAATTCACAGAATCAGGAATTAAGGAAATTTCAATGAGCAAACTGCATTTGCAAACGTGAAAACTGTTCCAGTATGGAGGAATTTCTACATTCACAAATGTAGCTACAGAAGCAGCTTTTACGTATTCCCACATGAGTCTCAGTGGGTAAAATTGTAAAAAAAATTACAAATTTATAATTTTGTGGGTACGGACCAATATTTTGCAAGTAGTTACTTGCTTTAAACGACCACAAATCAACTCATGTTAAGGGCAGAAGGTTGTATCTACAGTTGGAAATGGGAGAGCAACACCCCAATATTTCAAGAGGATGTAGGAAATAATAAAATATATATATTGCTAATTATACCGCACTTCAACTCTTTCTAGGCGCCACAAATAAGTGGTGTCATATTACACAAATAAGAGGACTGAGACTGTCCTCAGAAAATGCAAATCTCACTGTATCTGCACTAGGTCAGCACAACCACCAGAAAACCCACAAGCCTAAACCAACATTTTAGTATAAATGCATTTTAATTAACACAGTTTAACCTTTCCCTATGTAACACTGCTTAGATTAATCCATGTAGCACTGACAGTGTAGCAATTTGAGACTTAATAGTACAACTATTCACATAATCAGTTTTTATTTTAAAAATGCATGGAGAGCCATCTTCTGGGGCACACAATCCCTATCCTAGGCAAATGTTTGCCTGCCTAATTGTCATTTCCAGAGTCAAGAGATTCCAGAGGCAATTAATTGGGAGCAGTGAAATACTTCTGCCTTGCTTCTGGATTTGCTGGCCTGATTTAAGCACTTAAAACTAAGCACCTAAAAGTTATTGTTGACCCTAAACCTTTCTGCAGGGTCAGCCCAAATATTGCCTTCACGTGCTGAACCCGTTTCCGTTGGCTTTTAGGACTCTCCGCACTTTTATCCTGCTAACCAGTGGTAAAGGGCTTGTGCTCTTTCTCTAATACATGGTAAAATGGTCCTACACCTGAATGGTACATCTAATGTACTTGTAAGTTCCTAGGATATGGTACTACATGTAGCCAGGGCCTATAAACTCAATGCTGCTTGCTGCTGCACTCCTTATGCCACACACTAAAGTAGCCTTTTAAAACATCTCAAAACCACCACTGCAGCCTGTAGTGCAGTTTTGATCTGCCATTTGAACCTGGCAAAACAAAACTTTTACCAGGCCTAAACCTTCCTTTTTAATACTTATACGTCAGCCTTAAGCTAAGCCCTAGTCACTCACAGAGCAGGGTGCATGCTATTTAAAAAGTATGATGTGTGCTTACGTTTTACATGCCCTGGCAGGGAAACCCGCTTAAAATATTTTTTCACTGCTGTAAGGCTATCTTTCCCATCGACTAACGGTGGGCTATCTTATTACACTTTGGGACTGGATATAGAAAGGCTGCTTACACTCAAATGAATTGTAATTTTACATCCTCTTTAATGGTAAAGTCGGATTGCAAGTTACTATTATAAAAATGCCACTCTTGGTTTAGGCAGAAAATGTATGCTTTTCTGCCTAAACCAACTCTGCTTTCTGCCTGTGTCCAGGGTCAGATGACTGTAAATGACTCTCCTGTGGTGTTTTGTGTATTGCCTCCATACGTTGAGACAAAAGAGGGTGTGAGGGAAGAGGATCTTCCTGACAGGATGGCTGGGGAGGAGTTTTCCCTGCCCTGATTACACCTCCAAGGGCCCTTTCTGGGGCATCCACAAAGGAACCGGACACCAGATCTGCTCTTGCCTTCGTCACCCTAGACAGTTTGAAGCCAAACCCAGGAAAAGGGGAAGAACTGATAAGAACCAGTTTTTGGGGGGGTAGGCCAAGGAATTCACCCACACTAAGGCTGGCGCCAGGTCTAAATGTGGCATCTTCAGAATCTCTCATGAGAACACTTCTGGACCGGAGGAAGATGCAGACAAAGGACTGCCCTACTGTCTAAAAAAGGAAGACTGGACCTACTTGCTTTGAACCCAAGCTCCCCAGAATGGACTCCAAAGGTCAGTTTGCTGACCTCCTATTTGTACAAAAGGGCCCCAACAAGCTTCCAGAGGCTTTCCTGCAGCATTACAGCAGACCAGCACCAAGTTACCTGCCTGAGCCCTGCTGCTGGACTCTGCTGGACTGAGTTCTTACACCCAAAAGGCCCCCCCCCAGGTCCGTGATATTTGGCTTGCATCAGTGTGTGCTCCACCTGAAGAAAAGGTGAAGATACAGATTTTTTGGGTTCCTACCAATCGCAAAGTGGCCTCTTTGCGGCGAGAGTCAACTGCCTATGAATACCGCCAATGCAAAGCTTGAGCGGGACCAGCTCTTCATGCCAACAGGTCACAACTGCGACAATAGCCAATGCGAGACCTGCATTTCACGCCGTTAAAGACAGTCAATGAGGATTGTGCATGTGAAGTTCTAGCAATGACTGGCTCCTCATACTCCAGCAAAGACTGTCTATGCTGCCTGACCTGCTCCTCATGCAGACAACGACCTCTTTGCGGCCCCTGCCAATGCAAACAGCAGCTCTTTGCTCAGACTTGAGAAGGTAACTCTTCAACAGGACAATCCTGGTTCCTGTATCTGTTCCATGCTCTCCTGCAGTTGGCCTATATGTGTGACTTTTCTCCGGTTGTGCATTAGCAGAGAACTGCACGTGTTCCTTTGCCCTTTTTGGCACTATTTTCAGGTAAAGTTTTGTAAACCAATATCTCTGGTTTTACTGGTGTGATTTTCGTTGTTTTGGTGTCCTTTTATTGAGTAAATGTTACTGTATTTTTTCTAAATTGGTTTGGGGTTTTCCTTGTGTTGAGTTTTCAATTGACTACTGTTTGAGTGCTGCATAACTACTTTACACATTGCCTTTAAGTTAAGCCTGCCTGCTTTTGTGCCATGCTACCAGAGGGTTAAGCACAAGTTTGATTAGTGCCTTTTGTGATTCATCCTGACAAGGACTGTGTTTTTTATTTTGAGTGGGACGTCCACCCCTTTCAACTAATAACCCAATTTGTTACATATAAGAGAAGCAGTGTCTTGCAGTACACACTCTAGCCATAAAACTCTGTATGCACTGTCAACCCAAAGCTCGGCTAACTGCCTCAATCTGATTCCCTGTAAACAGCCATTTAAGATCTCTAAATCATCTCATCCAAGGATCTCCATTTCCTCCTACAATCTGGTTCAGCTTCTAACTTGTGTTCACATCATATATGGTATGAAGTCTAAGATTTCTTAGGACGTTCACCTCTGTCCTACTTCAGTCCCTCTGACCAATGATAAACATGGACCAGATCCCCATGAAGCTCCAGATCCCCCAGTCGCCATTGTTCCATCGGCTCAGCCTTGTCCATTGTCCACTCTTGCATGCTTGCACTAAAGCCCCGCTGTCCCTGGCACAATATACTCTTTTTGAATCCTTGCATTCCACACTTTTGTCGACACCAGCCAGCCATTATTATTTCACAGTAAGTGCCTGTTAGTTTCCATACCTGCACTGTGGAGACCCCAGCAAGCCCTTCCAGTCCTCCTTTGTCACCACTGATAAACCTGCTCTACTCGCCTGTTTACTGGTTCTCTCTCTGGTCACTTCGCTGTTACTTACCACAGTCAAGGCTCTGCCAAGCCTTACTTAGCACAGTGTTGCAATAGCTCTCTATCTATCTATCTATCTATCTATCTATCTATCTATCTATCTATCTATCTATCTATCTATCTATCTATCTATCTATCTATCTCTCTCTAAATTATATATATATATATATATATATATATATATATACACATGCATACTTAGGCTTTTAATAAATCAATGTAGATAAACTAGTTCCGAATGTGTGACCTTATATATGAACACATTTACCCAAAGACACAAAATGTGTAAAACCCTTTCACATATCATTCCTGTGGAACTTAGTGCAGGAAACTATGCAGCATATCTTTTCTAATGCGCAGTCAGTGGTCACACAGTCGCGGTACTTATTTAAAACTTATAGTAAGGATGCTGAGCAAACACGAGTATATGTGAACCCTTTTATTGTATCAAATGTAAATGTAATCCTGTTTATGAATGTATAGGTCATTTGTATGAATGAGCTGGAATGATTAAATACTCAGGTCAGGCATATATGCCAGTCTTATAGAAAAAGTGTTGAAAGTGTGTGAGTGTGCGCTAAGCACTATTCTGACCAGCACTGACACCTGAACAGAGAGGGTAGTTAGTGTTCAGAGGGGCAGGGAGCAGATGGGGAAGATTGTGAGCAGAGAGGGCATTGATTTTCAAAGGGACAGGGTTCAGATTGTGAGCTGAAGGAGCAGTGAGCAGAGGGGGCAGTGAGCATTCAGAGGGGCAAGGAGCAGTTGGGACGGACTGTGAGCTGAATGAGGAGTGAGCAGAAAGTGAGCAGTGATCACAGAGGGCAATGAGTGTTCAGCGGCTGCAGGTAGAGGAAGGGGTAGTGATAGAGCACGGGGAGAGCAGTGCACTAAGTGAATGTGCAGAGGAGGCAGGAATAGAGATTTGGAAGTTACATTACAGACAAGTTCAGACTTAAAAATAGATCACATTCCATACATATCGCAACAGAAAGATGAGCCTGCCACAGCACATTCCATCTGCAAATCTTCCAAATTTCTACTCAAATTTGGATCAGGTGAATCGGGCCCCACCAATAATTTTATCAACTCGACTTCCATGCTGCCTATCCCATTTAGAGTTATCACGACAGTCATAACGTTTTATTAGCAAGAAGGTCTAACGTGACACCCACTCTCTCTCTCTGTGCTCCAGAGTAATCATTATAATAAGACTGACATGCATTGACAGACCAGTAGTGTAGAGGTTAGAAGCTTCTCATAGCTGCAACCTACTAAGGAAGCACAGCTCCAGCAAAGAAGTTTTGCATGGTTTTTGGCTCTCCACCCGCCCAGCAATGCTCAGTGGACCTGGTTCCTGTAGACAGCTCGAGTATTATTGAGAAGCTGAGGAGTTAAGGGGTTGGGTATGGTGTTTGTTTTGCACGTTTGTTGTTTCTTAATGGCACAGTAATGGTCTTCGAAGAATAGCCTCTACAAGGCAACATTAGACATTACACGTATGGCAGTGATGACTGACCAACAACCACATGGGTTGATCCTTCCGGTCAGGGAGTGTTTCTCTTCTCCTTTCTTTTTTTAGGGGTCACCCAACACTAGCCAATTGAACTTAATCAAGCACGCAGAGGTGAGGTCTGCGAACACAAGTTACCCTTTGATACTAATGGTGGGAGATCACTTATAACTATATAATCTAGAAAACACTGTTGCAGCTTCTTACATATCAAACCCAACAGAGCAAATTACTGAATGTTACCCATATGTCACCTGAAGACTCTGACTTATGTAATCTTTACATCTATAATGAACTCCATCGTAGTGTGAAGTATCCCTAAAACTCAATGATCATGTTATAACCTTCATATCAATGGAATTGCATAATAAACCTGATTCATAACTAAATCAATAATTGAATATCATGCAGAGGTGTGCTACGACTCTGATAGACACTTCAGGGTAGACCATGTTTATCGATAGATGGAGACTGGAGGGATGTTTGATGTAAGTGGATCTCTATCTGGCAAATAGGAGCTGTCATTAGTTGGGGTACAGAAGACGCGTTTCGGTGCACATGCACCTTGGTCATGATGTAGATCTACATCGTGACGATGGTGTAAGTGAACTGAAATGAGTAGATGCTTCATCCGAGAATAATTTTGACTACACCAGCACTATATATATATATATATATATATGTGTGTGTGTGTGTGTGTGTGTGTGTGTGTATATATATATATATAGATAGATACATATATATATATATATATATATATATATATATATATATATATATATATATATATATATATATACACACACACATATATCAGTCAATCATACTTTATTTGGCTAAATCGCATAAAAGTAGTAAATCACGTAATAAAATAATATATTGCATTAAAAATAATAATTCACAAATTACGATTAAACTTATTTCCTACTTTCAAAATTCGAGTCTATGTACTCAGTAAATAAAAGAAACAAGATCTTAACTGCACTTTATACCCGTTATGCAAATAGAGGCTAGAAACTAACAGACACTGATAAATCAACATGGTATTTCACAAAACCCTTAAAAAAATTAAATACATTACAAGATAAAAACATGAAGTTTGGCTCCACAAAATATAAAGTGGAGCAAATGAATACAAATTAAAGCATCTTTTAAATTGGGTCATCATATCTTTTCCTCACTTTTAAAGAGCAACTTATAAAACTGATCACTGCACTGCATACATCTGGAGAGCCTAGCTGCTGTAAACAGAGAATATTAATCTTATAAATTCTGATTTTGGCGGATCGAAAAATAGGAGCTAAAAAGAGTAGAAACCATGTCCTGACCTTTGTGCAGAATAGCATAAAAGGAGTGGTACTCTGGTGGAGCAGTTATTACATGGGATTTTGGGAGAGATGAAAACCATGCAAGAAAATGTAGTGTGCAGGTTAGGTCTATGCTGCTGCGTCTCGTGCTCATTAGATGTTCCCGTCCAAATCATCAAGATGTTGTCGATGTATCTTTTCCATAGATTAAGCTGTTATCGGTATGGATTTTGATCAATGAGCATGAAGGTCTGTTCAAAGTGGTCCATGAATAAAATGGCCAGGTTTGGGGCAAAGCTGGCCCCCATGGCGACGTCTTGATGATTTGGACGGGAACATCTAATGAGTTTGATACATTCTTCAAGAGGCTAAATGAAAAGTCCGGGGACATTACATTTACAATGCACTCAGATATTTCCAGAATAGATTTTTGGACCTTTCAATCAAAGTGGACAACAACATGTTATACACCACCCTCTATAGAAAACCGGTGGAGCATAACTCGTTACTCAGGTACAGCAGCCACCATCCCAGGGGTCTGAGCGACAACTTATCATTCGAGCAATTCTTGCGGATACGCAGGAACTGTTCCCACAAACAAGACTATATGTTTGAATGAGAGGACCTCATTGACCGTCTCATAGAAAGAGGACATCCACGGAGGCTATTCAAAAAAGCAAGAAAAAGGACTTAGTTCAACCAAAGGGAACATCTACTGACTGCCAAAGCAAGCCAGGACAAACTTGAGAATCAACTGATATGTGTCACCACGTTCAATACCTGCAGGAATGCTGCCAAACGGGTCATCAACCATTAGAGGGAACTTACAGGGGAAGACCTGGACATGAGTGAGCCTCCCATGCATTCGTTCAAGAGAGGGAAGAGCTTTCGCACATGTGTAGTACACTCCCCACTAACCACCGCACCAACACCCACCACCCAAACACTTTGCGTTCTCCAAGAGGTTACTGGACACTATAAAGGCGGGAACAGCAAGGCATGTAGCTTGACCATCCAGACTAAGCAACTACCGTACAAACAACACACAATTGATTTAAAAACTCATATCAACTGTAACACGGCTGATGTCATCTACGCTATCCTATGCCCATGCGAACTGATGTATGTTGGACAGACACGCCAAAAGATTAAGGCACGCGTGCTGCAACACTGCACTAGAATGAGGTGTGGTGTGGTGGGGGCACCCCTAGTTGAACATTTCCAGACAGCAAACCATCACGTTGAGAGCATTAGATGGGTTGTCTTAGAAAAGATTACCTTTGGAATCAGGGGTGGCGATATACAGCAGGTACTCAACACACAAGAGTGTAAATGGATGCATACATTTGACAATTCATAGCGGACTGAACAAAATGGACACTAGTAATGCCCGCTTAGCTTTTCTAATGAGGGAGTAAACTGTATCCGCCGTATCAACAGCCATATCACATTATATATTACTTGGTGATCCCATTACTGCTGTGTACTATGTTCTAATATGCAAATGTGGGGTGGGCTCGTACGACTGTATCCCCTAATTATCAATTCATGATACTAATACTTCTGTGTATGCTGTTTCAATATGCAACTGTTTTCTGGACTTTTAGGACTGCTTTCATTTCAGCATCCACTGTCTAAATTAACAGCACAGCAACATGTATATGATGCTTGTGATAACAGCTTTATCATGTGCCCTCTAACATATCTGTAACAAAGCATGACTATGTCCAACACTAGGGACACAGACAGATGTTGTTTTTCATTGATCACGGACGTATCCCAAATGGGTTTTACAATGGTCCGTTTTTAGTGATTGCATATTTGAGGATTTTTTGTTTTCGCAAACGGACCGTTCTACAAAATTAGTGACCCATTGCAACATTTTTTGCCTTAGCATTCCATGCACCCACAATAACCCGTTTACAATCATATGGGTTCTTCCTCTAGTACAATTAGGAGTACCAGTAGGTGAGACTACGTCACCTCTCAATCTCCCTCTGACAGGTGACGGCTCAGTTAACAGCGAGGGCTGCGTATAGCAGCACTCATCTGCTGCCATCCGGAAAGTAACGTGTGCACGTTACCATTGTCCTTTTATAGGCGGCTGCCTCATTGCTTCGTCTTGCATTGCTGTGAATGGACGCAAGCGGTTTCCTCCAGTGAAGGTAAACGCATATTCTGAGACTGTTTTGTGAATCGTTCCCTTTTCGGTTTTTCCTAGCCAGTTGAGGAGCTGACTTTAAAACTATTTTTTGTCTCTGCTCCTTTTTAGGTCTCGGCAAGCGTAGGCTGCGCACATAAGCAGTCTCATTGGCGAGAATTAATGATTCTGAGTAGCGAGGGTTAACCCCGCCCCTCTTCTCCATTGGCTGGCCTCCTGAACGGCGGCCAGCCAGTGGTCTCAGTGACGTCATTCTCTCGCTGTAAGCCCCGTCCATTTCGGATTGGGGGGGCGTGTTTTTTCAGTTTGTTCTACCCTCTTCTCCATTGGCTGGAATACTAAACAAGTCAAAAACACGCCCTATGTTTACATTCCATCCAATGGAGAAGAGGGGAGAAAGAAAAACACGCCCCCCCAGTCTGAAAAGGATGGTGCTTAGTTCCTTCATGTTTATGATCCCGAGCAGTCGAGCGCTGCAGTCACGGAGTGAATGGACCGCACCGTGTAGCTCAGCTGGGTGCCCCCTCCTCATCGACCAAGCTCATCAGCAGCAGGGCGCCCCACTATGCCTCGCGCAGTCAAGCAGTCACGGATGCGCAGTCCGCGCCATCCGACCGCGCTGAGGACCTACTGTAGTGAGATAGGCACGGCCACATGCCAGCGTACTTTGCGTGGATCTGTTCCCGGCCATACAGCAATCAGGGCTACAGCTGGTGCGGTTCTCCGGGCGAATGCTGGGGCCAGGCATCTGCGGGTCAGCTGCACTGAGATGGTATATCACGCGGGCGGCGGGCCTCCCACCAGTTCTTCACACTCTCTAAGTCGCACCCTTGCATGCCCGGGTGGGCGCCGCTGATGTTGGCAGACAGGCCCTGTCCCCACCCGTGTTCTGGAAGGTGAGGGGTGTGAGTAGCCGGCTCCGGAGCTACAAAGCGAGGCCGCTCGCTTCAAAAGTAAGGTGGGGGCAGGGAGCATTGGGGAAAATTGAGGTGCCACCGCACCGCTATTACCAGCACTCACCGCCATCACGGGCCCGGCATTTCGTGTGCTGATGTGCCGAATCTCCGCGCCCCCGGCCAAGAATCTAGAAAATGGCACCAGGTCGCTCCGCCGCAGGCTCCTCCTTGTGTCTGCTCCCGGAGCCATAACTCAATCATTAGGTCCCCTAATTGCCTCCCGTTTATGTCATCCTGTGCAGAATGTGCTCCGCATGTCGGCGCTGTAGTTTGCTGGGCACTGTCGCGGCTGGGAACGGGGGAAAATGCTAGTCAGTTAGGATTCCAGGGATTGGACTCAGGATCTTGCCCCGACTAAGCTAGAGTGCTAGCCTTACGAAGACTTTGAATATTAGTTGTATGAGTTGGTGAGCGTATTTTGAATCTTGAGTCTGTGTAAACCTTGTTGGGTTTTTTTTGCAGTTCCATCTAAGCCCCGTCCTTTTCGGATTGGGGGCGTATTTTTTCGTTTCTTTCTACCTAGTGACGTGCTCAATCAAAAGCACGCTCCCCAGTCTGAAAAGGACGGGACATTTCTCAGTCTCTTTCATGCTTGAACTCGGAGAACCATGCTGGTGTTCATGGCGTGGTCCGACGAGTGTCCGTGTCCGTGTAGGTGCATGTGGCGAGGTGAGCTAAATATGATCCGCTTCTTGAGCGCTAGGTTAAGAGCTTAATATTACTGCTGCTTTCAACCTGTTTTCCAGCGTGCCTTGAAAGCGTGGAGCAGCAGCTATGGAGCCTGGCCCCACCTCTGTTTTCTTGTACACACTTCTCGTCGGTCGGCTGCTTGGCTGGTTTACAGCAGTAGGTCTGTCGCTGCTTATGATTCAACCCCCCCCCCCCCCCGCCTCCACCCTTCGAGTAGTGGTGCAGCCCCCCTCCGACTTTATATAGGTTCGCTCCCAAGGTTTATCCTTTTGCGAAAAGCTGGTATTCAAGAAGGCAGCGCAATGGGTTCAATGCAGTTGGAAATGCGCAAGGTGAGGTTATTCAGTGGCCATTTTGGGACCCCTTTTTTTTGCAGATGTTGCACTAGCCACAGCTGAGACAGGCGCGGTTCAGACGTTCAATGATTTATTTTAGTCCTTCATCCATGTCGACACCTGTAAGGGAGCCTGTTGTGTTGTGGGCGCTTAGTCGTCTTTAAGTTTTATGCTGAGTGTTAAGTAGTGGCCTTTGAGGACCACTAGGTCTCTCTTTATATTCTCTCACTGCAGCTATGCTGGTTTGCCGCCCCCCACCCCCCATCCTGCTAGATACAGGTCTTGCTAGTGTCTCATTTTCATGGTTTTATCCCAATGTCGCAATGCATACGACAGTTTGAATAGTTTTAAATTTTTGTATCCGGTGTTACTGCACTTCTATCTAGAGGCCAACATGTCGAGCTGCCAGGAAGGGGTTTGGTCATCCGAAAAGGGTATTTGATCTTAGAATACTTTGGAGCTCCGGCAATGAGGAACACGTTTTTGGTGCGCGCTTCTTTTAGGCAGCAGCGGTACGGAATGGCACGAAGCTCTGCAGCGGTCACTTGACTCGCAAGGAGCTGATGACCTACTGTTAATATTCAAGACGTGTGTAGCGCACACTGTACGATGTGCTGTCTCTTGGCGCTTAAATACAAGGAGTTGTTAATTTTTGTATGATGATGGGCGCGTCCTAGCAACCTCTGAATGATGAAAAGCCGAGCAGCCCTACGTGTTGCACACGAAGTTCTGCAGCGGTCACTTGACCCGCTGGTCTATCTCACGAGCTGATGAGATGTAGCAGCGGCCTGCAATGTCCGGTCCGATTAAAACCCTGGCAGCTGATTGGTGGGAGCTCGCTCCTTAGTCAGTGCTGGTGCCAAGCATGAAGAGGGCCTTCTTCAGTGTCACTTAATGCAATTGGAACCTCTGAATGATGAAAAGCTGAGCAGCCCTACGTTTTGCACACAAAGCTCTGCAGCGCTCACTTGACCCGCTAGTCTATTTTAGGAGATGATGACCTACTGTTGATATTCAAGACATGTGTAGTGCACACTGTACGATGTGCTGTCTCTTGTTTTAACTACATTGGCTCTTGGAATTATGCTCGGTGTGTGTGTGTGGCTCTGTGTCTCTGTGTGTGTGGCTCTGTGTGGCTCTCTGTGTGTGGTTCTGTTATGTGTGGCTATGTGTGTGGCTCTGTGTGTGTGGCTGCATAACAATTACACTTGCTACATTTCTTACTAAGCCTCTCTCATCTTCTTTCTTTCTATCTCACTTTCTCTTTCTCTGTTATTTTTTCCTCTTTTCCAACTCTACTTTATACAATTATACTCTCAATTAATCAACTAGTCACTCTCTACTAACTATTAATCACTGCTAATACTCTCTACTACTCTCTAATGCTTACCTAATTCCATTGTAAATGACAATACCATATATTTATCGGTTTAAAAAAACAAACAATAAATGAAAAAAATGACATTTGCAATGCCAATAGCTCTAACTTTAACAAAGACGAGACCATTGCATTGTAAATGCTTGTTTAGAATTCTGGGAATCTTCAAGTTCCGATTCCAATTACAAAAAGATTGGAATAATAGCCAGTAAGTGTGTTGTATCGGTTTCTTGTGGCTATGCGCGCAGATTCGTCAGCCAAATATTCAGAGCACGCTACATTTGAATTAATTGCCACTTTTAATGAATTTTTCCCTTATGCTGGGTAGTGGATATTAATCTACTGGTTGTATCTTTTTGGTTATTTTTAGCTTATTGGGAATTTCGACGGTTCAGATCCCTTATTTTGAGGCCTTGAGCATTGACAAGTAAGTGAATTACCACTGTGTCTGGAGCTCGTTTTCACAGCCGCAGATATAACCAGTGTGCCAGATTATTAACAAATAACCCCTTCGCACATGTCCTTTTTACATGTAATTTCAGACACCAACAAAGGTCCTCTTTTGCAATTGGAACCTCCGGGCCCATCCTACTTTATCACTGTTTACCCCTGGTGGTGTGTGGTAAATTTTGCATTTATAATTTGATGCATTATTCAATTGATTTACATCACCTGTTTAGCTAATAGTGGTCCATTTATCTTGGGTGTCCCTTTCCTTCCCCTGATGAAGACCCTAATGTAAGAATCGCAAGTATCTACATTACCCCCCTTGGATCGAAACGTCGTCGATTACTTATTTTCTTCACCATCCTGGACAACAGTATTAAGATTTCTATGTGCCCCTGCAATATGTTTTTTTAAACAGTTTGGCCATGTTATAGGCCGGATTAGCATTCATGAAATTGAGATTGATGTTTATAATGCTCACTGCCCTCTACCTTTCACCACTTACCTTCACCTAATCACAAATTTACACTTACCTACCCTCCCTCCTAGGGGCACCTTCTTGAAATCCAATGTGTGAATTGATGAGAAATTGGATTCATGGTATCATCTGATGAGATAAGAGATATACATTTTTCCTTGTGTAAATAAATGTGTTCATATCTTTTTGCCCTTAAATATTTTGATCCATTTTGACATGTGTATCTTAATTCATGTTTCTCAGTGTGTCCACTAGGGCCTTTTTGTCATATGTACCGCAATTCTACCCAAGTCCTAGTGATTTAGTTGGGTCAACCCCTTCTTTTGTAATGAAATGTCTTAGACAGCTAAGTGCAGAGCAAATATAGGCCTCCAAGACCTGAAGAGAACCCGCTCCATCCAATCCTGCTGCTTCTCTCATGCTGGTTAAAAGCATGAGAGCAGTGTCTAGATTGGTTAGGGGAGCTCTTCGTGCCACATACTGCAGAAGACACTGAGAAGGACGCGCATCTCGTGAGTACTATTTTATTTTATTAATTACAAATGTTAGCGTAATGCATGTCAGTGTAGTGATTTAGTTTATGTTTATGTTGTGTGATGCTTGTTGTTATATTTTAGGTTTTTTGGGAAGCAGTGGGCACTTTGCTCGCATCACCACTTTCAAAGTTTACCAGCCGCACCTGGCTGCAATCTCAAGGTCAGGAGGGAACCCCAATTTTGGTCTGAATCAAAGGAAATTCCGAAATAATTAGAATTTACCTCTTTAGCAACTAGTACTCCTTAAATAAAACTTGAGTTTTAACGCACTTGTGTCCTCTAATCATAGTGAAGGACTTAGTGTGGTGTACCATCAGATCTAGATACCTCATGATAGCAGACAAAGCATCCATCAACGTTTGCATGCATCATCCACATATAATGATGAATGGATAGGGCGATTATCTACTTTCGGCACGTCCTTACCATTTCACCATAAATCTCAGACTCATTAATATAAATTAAAAACAAAAACCAGGCAAAAATACAACCCTGGTGTACATCCCGATAAAAGCTTATCAACTAAAAAACTTTCTATTAGGACCATATTGAATCCTCACAGAAGTGGCCCAATGCAGGTGCCTCGAGAAAGTGACTAGTGCCTTTTCTAGTGCCATAATTTCCAACATGGACCATGGTTTTGATCAATTTACAGTACTCAATGCTCTTGAAAAGCTCTATGAACCCTAGATGTGAGGCACCTTTCTTTGCATACTTCCTTATCAAGAGGCACAAGTTTAAAAATTGCTTCACTGTACCAACACCTGGCCTGACACCAAATTATGCATCTAACAAAATACTGTTACCCTGTGCCCATGCTTTCAATCAGAAAGGACCCAGCATTTCTTTTTATAGTACAATCCAATAAAGATATTGGACAGTAGCAACTTGGCTGATTCGTATCTCCTTCTTAAAAATAGGTACAATGGTTGCCCTTTGCCACAATGAAATTAGTGGGCCCGCAATCCTGTATCACGTTTGTAAGTAAAGGGGTCCTAAACTTGGTGCTCTCTTTAAATATGTCCAAGGGACCACATCTGGCCCAGGGACTTTCCCCATTCAAATTCTATTGTTGACTATTACAATTTCCTTTACACCAATTGAATCAGAGGCAGCCTCAAGATCAACAATTGTGTTCCTGACTTCTCTTAGTGATGGGTGAGAAAGGGAAAACTAATAGAATTCCTTAGACAAGTGTGAGATCCATGTGTCTACTGGAATTAGAATTCGACCTTTGGGGAGGAATTTTGGGTAGAAAAAGGGGCAATGTACAGTCTCCCAAAACAGTTTCCAGCACTTCCTTCGGCTTCTAAATCATTGCATGCTGATCTTCTGATTTCCTCTATTCGAGGCCTTCAAGACTGCCTCATAAGTTTTATGGGCTAGTTTAACACTCACTATTTGACGGGGAACAGTTGAGAGCTATCTTAAGATATATGTGGGCGGCAGAGCAGGCGAAATTAAACCTTTGATAAAATTAAGTCTTGATTGGCCCGAGTTAGTCACTATGGTGTATATTCACAAGAATGTGTGATAACTACCGCAAGAGTAGCCTAACGCAACTTTCACCATTGCAGCCTATTGCGGGAAATTACCTCTGTGTCAACGTGGAATTCACAACACGGAGGTAGCATGTGATAGACATCAGATAACACTGAATAAATCAGCGTGAAAACCTACCCTGGGCCGCTAAAATGCAAAACGCAAACGCAAAAAAGCATGCAATGAGGCCAATCGCGGACCAAAAATCTGAGTAAACCAGCCACAGGCCTGCTAATCCCACACCTTAGGCAGGAAAATGCAATATAAAAGAGAGAAAAGAAAAGCATTTTAAACTGCGTAGGGGAAGGGCAAGGACAAGAGGAAGAGGAAGATGGGGTTCAGTCGGCAGGAAGACCGGACCATCATCACGGAGGTCACGGAACACTACCAACAACTTTTCGGCACCTCCACTGGGGCACTGGAAACCCAAACGGAAAGGCAGGCCATCATCAACAACGTCAATGCAGCTGGAGTGTCGAGGAGGACACCGGAGGAGGTCAAGAGGCACTGGCATGAAGTGCACAGCCAAACCAGGGAGAAGCTCGCCGCCAACAGGAAGGCAGCAAGGGCGACTGGAGGTGGGAGTCCTGCAACACAGGAGGGGACTGATGAGCTGGAGGAAATGGTGGCCACGGTCAGCAGTGTGGAGACGGTGGCAGGAATTAAGGGCCTGCACACCGCACGATACGACCTGACCCAACAGCAACAGGGTAACGACCAGGGACAGGGGCGGGGGGAGATGGGCACAATGGCACACATGCACGAATATGTGTAGCACACCGCAACCCCACAATGATCGTGGAACATGTCACTGAGAGCCTTGACACACTGCAGCACACATAGAAACGCCAAGTAGGCCCCCGTCCACAATGTGCACAGAGGGCCCCCCTCCAGATCCCCAACATCACAATGTAGGGACGATGCTCATTGTGGCGCATGAGTGGACAATCAAATGAAGACACCACGCACTTAGACACCAGACACTTAGACACCAGTGGGGTGAAATGGACTTTATTGGGATGTGCGTGGCAGTACGAACGAGGCAACTGCCACAACAGGCAGGGACATGCTTACGATACTTGCACGCAGCAAGGGGACATGTTGAGGTTCAGACATTGTTTTTCTTGAAATGTATGAAGATCATCACGGATGGCAACGCTCCCAGCCCACCTTGCCATGCTGGATGAGTCATGTGTTGTTTGGTGTCTGCCCATTGTCCCGTGTGAGGTGGCACGACTCACTGCCCATGGGATCTGCATGGTATTCTGTCACCGGGGTGCGCATTTTGTCTGCTCTGCTGACAGTGCTCAGGTGAAAGGGTCCGACATGTTCACATGTCGTGCCACAGTGCTGTATATGTGCTGTCCCCAGCAGTGGGTCCACATTGGCAACGTTGCCAAAAACTGTGTTGCTACAACCATGGACCTACCTCACCTTGCACATGTGTGTGTACACACACTTATTACATACACATGCATCCAGGTATCGGACAAAGGCAGATGTGTTCTCTGTTGTGGTGGCACATATGAGCAATCTCCACGTAGCAACATGTTGTTGGGACCTGTGTAGTGGGTGACAGTCAGATGTGGCTGCAGGGACGTAGTTACTCGTCCATGAATGCCCGCGCAGCTTCATAAGCAATGTGTTCCAATAGTACGTTGTTGTTGTATTGAAAGAACACCAGGGTGAGCCAATCCATTAACTGATCCGGGCAGGTGTGCACACCCCGGTTCACCAATCCGCAATACAGTCCAATAGGGTAGCGCCTCGATGTGGTCACTGCACACAAGGAATTGCGCAATCTCCCATGCACAGCTACCAATGCATACGCAGGATGTCAAGGCATCCCATGTTCGGCTGTCTCTGTTACACTCCTGTTCGTGTTCCAACAGGGGGCTCAAACTCAAGTCATAGTCCAATTCATCTACGGTTGTGTTGGATAGGCAGACTTCCATGGGACACTCGAATGTGCATGTTCGTCAGTGGAACCAGCAGCATGCATGCACGGTAGGGTCCCACATGACGAGGTTGTGCATGTGCCTGGTATGGCCTGCCATTGCCTTGGTGCATCTCGTAGAACCCGCAATCTTCTGTGCTGCGGCAGTTGTGTGGAGGATATGCCACGGCCCTTAGCAATGGTTCGCATGTGTGGGCAACGTTGGGCAGCATGGGGTGCTGTTCCCGTGTGAGTCAAGGCCAAACCATGCGGGGGTACCTCAGACAGGGGCTTCGGTGTGTGGGGTGTGGATGAGTCGGGGAGTTCTTTTGCGCAATGCGTGGTGTGGGAGTTGTCCGCCTCTGCCATGGCATCTCTCTCAGGGTGTTCCAGGCGCGTTCTGGACCAAGGTCAGAGGTGCAGGTGTCGTCCCCGCATCCTGCATTCGGACAATGGAGTTTTCATCCTGGAGGTTTGTCTGACTACTTCTTGCGTTTACGGAATGTGATGTGGCTGTGTGGCTGCGATTGGGACACGGCCTTGGGCTCATGGTATATGGATGGCCATACACACACACGTTGCATGTGGTGCCAGATGCCCTGCAAGGCCTTGCACTGCTTGTGCAGTCTCACTCCGTCTCTCTCCCTCGCTCTCTGGCTCTCTTTCCTTTGCTGGGCACATGGCACACCTTCTTCTGTTGTATTTCGTCTTCCAGGCTGTGTCCTACGGATTGTCCAGTGTGTACCCGCTAGGACTCATCCGAATGGTTGTGTATTATTTTTGTTTGTATGATGTTTTGTGTTGGTGATTGCATTAATGTTTGACTGGTTCTCCATTTTCTTGCCAGGCATGTATGTGGACTTTCCTGCTTGTGCGACCTGAGGCAACATATTTGTTTTGTGATTCATGTTGCTGGTGTGCAATGTCTTGGTCCGTGGTCTGGGTTTGGGGGTGGGCCCGGGGGGGGGGGGGGGGACTGTTGCGGGCATGGTTGTGGTGTTGGTGGGTGTTGTGCCCCCCCCCCTGGGTGTCCGTGCTGCATGTTCAGTTGCTCCATGGCATCTCTTTGTCTTTAGGTGTGGCTGTGGACTGTGTTCCCTTTTGTGGTGCAGACTGCGGTCCGACTTTGCACCAGGTCAGAGCAGGTGTAGAATTCCTGCTGCTAACACGCCTTATTGCGTGTTGTGTGTTCGTATCGCCGATCTGTCTGGTCGTTGCGAATGTTGAGGAGTGGCGTTGTCGCGGCTTTTGTCATGCGAGGGCCTACTCTGCTTTTCATTAGCGGTAGTTGCTGAGGTCTTCTGTAGCGTTTTTTTTGCGGCTTCTATCACTGGTAAACTGGTGCTGTGGGCTGTTAGAATCCAGCTTGTGAATGGTGGGGTAAATTTATCATTACTTTGGCTGAGATAAAGTGCAGTTAATTCTGTGATGGCTCCTTGTGAATATGCCCCAAAGTCTTTGAGAGAAAGACTGACATAACACTCCAAAACTATGTATTATGGTGCTTTCAGGGGAACCTATCGACAAATAGTCAGCTAGCGCTTCCTTATTTTTTAAGGTGAAGTTTTCAACAAATATTTCCAGATCAACAGTATCCCATTTAATTCTAATGCCCTTATTAGAGAAATAATCAATTTCTACCATCTCATTTATTCTGCTCCCATTCTCCCAATTTTAATGTATACACAGGGCAAAGGGAAGTTGATCACTGGGACAATTAACAATTTCTTTAAAAATAGAGGTGAGTGGGCAAAACTCTTTTCTTAACAACACAACATCAATAGCACTAAAGTTGCCCATGCTGGTGTCAGTTGGCATCTCAGGGTCGGGTACTGGGACAATATCACTTGCAAAAATCATATCATTTTTGCCAATCATCCTAATTAGTACATCCCCATATGAAGGTGGGGGTGGGGGGGGGGGGGGGGGGGGGGGGGGGGGTGTGTGTGTGTGTGTGTGTGTGTGTGTGTGTGTGTGTGTGTGTGTGTGGTGTGTGTGTTGTGGTGTGTGTGTGTGTGTGTGTGTGTGTGTGTGTGTGTGTGTGTGTGTGTGTGTGTGTGTGTGTGTGTGTGTGTGTGTGTGTGGTGTGTGTGTGTGTGTGTGTGTGTGTGTGTGTGTGTGTGTGTGTGTGTGTGTGTGTGTGTGTGTGTGTGTTGTGTGTGTGTGTGTGTGTGTGTGTGTGTGTGTGTGTGGTGTGTGTGTGTGTGTGTGTGTGTGTGTGTGTGTGTGTGTTGTGTGTGTGTGTGTGGTGTGTGTGTGTGTGTGTGTGTGTGTGTGTGTGTGTGTGTGTGTGTGTGTGTGTATATATATATATATATATATATATATATATATATATATATATATATATATATTACCTACTGGCGTTCGCCAGTAGGTATATATAGTTAGGATAAATTCCCTATGGGACTTTGAAAATTCTATGTCTAATAATTTTGGCGTTTGTGGATGGAATCGGCTGAAATTTTCAGAAAATGGCACATTTGTTTCTGAGCAGCTCCTGAAAATTTGGTGGGTTTCGTCAAGGGGGGGCTGAGAAAAAGGGGGTCCCAAAACGCGTTTTTTAGCATTGAGTTTTCCATAGGGCGGTTGGACTCACTTTTAGCTCGAACGGCTGAATGGATTTGCACGAAACTTGGCAAAATTGTAGGACTGTTAGCCCGATGTGCCTTTGCTAGGTCTCAAATATGTGCTCCAGTAGTTTTTGAGAAAATTAACGTTTAAATCAAGATATATATCTGTAACAGCGCTCTGGGCAGCGATCCGGTCCGCTTACTTTTCGCTTATCGGAACTTTGCGCGCAGAAAGCTGATTGGCTCTCCGGTGTCTGTCAACATTCTAAACAGTCGGAGCGGCCGCCATCTTGTCTCTCGGTAGGATCGAGAGAGAAGAAGAGGTGAAAAACGAAGGGTGAATTTAATGAAAGGGGGCAAGGTATCCCCTCTTGACCCCCTAGGAATGTTGTTTGGGGTTATTAAAGGGACCCGTGGGGAAAAAGAAAAAAAAAATAATGATTTTTTCACTGGTAGAAAGCGCCTTCACGGGCCCGCGAAACTATGGGCCGCAAAACTGCGCAAACTGGTAGCGAAACGGGAATTCGCCATTTTGTGCTTCGTAAATTAAATTACTAGTTATAAGTGGGTACGGGAGACGTATCCTAATCCCCTATGTTTCCTGAGGGTGGGTGAGGAGGCTGATATATGTTGATACATCTCTTCCAGCGGCTGTGCGTGAGCTTTTTTTTTTTTTTTGCTGCGTGACAGTCCGGAGCGGCCGCCATCTTGTCTCTCGGTAGGATCGAGAGAGAAGAAAAGGTGAAAAACTAAGGGGGAATTTAATGAAAGGGGGCAAGGTATCCCCCTCTTGACCCCCTAGGAATGTTGTTGGGGTTATTAAAGGGTCCCGTGGGGAAAATAAAAAAAAAATGATTTTTCACGGTAGAAGCGCTTCACGGGCCGCGAACTGGGCCGCAAACTGGTAGCGAAACGGGAATTCGCCATTTTGTGCTTCGTTAATTAAAGTACTAGGTATAAGGGGGTGCGGGAGACATATCCTAATCCCCTATGTTTCCTGAGGGTGGCTGAGGAGGCTGATATATGTTGATATATCTCTTCCAGCGGCTGCGCCATCTTGCCTTTTTTCGAATGCCACAATTTTGTCGTGCACGGCAGCCATTTTAGATGCCAGGCTGGTCCCAGGCTATCACCTACCCCTGCGGATGTAGTTTATGGCCCCAGCTGTAGAGAATTCAGACATGCCAATCCTCCTGATTCAGGCGTGTGAGTACTGATTTCAGTGCTAGTCTCCCGCCTCCCGATTTCTGCAAGCAAAAACCCGGGGGCATATTACTAACAACTAGCGATAATTTTTGTCTATAACTTGTTTAGAGACAAAAATTATCGCCGCACATCGGCGATTTTTATCGCAGATAAACCTTGCTATTATCGCAGAAAAGTCAGCGATATTCATGTATTATCGACCTAATGCTCTTAGCCATGTTATCCACCTCCCATTGGATAACATGGCTAAAACCTGCTCAGGGCAGGTGTTAGCTTTTGGAGATATTCGCGCTTAGTGCGAATATCTCCAAAAGTTGGTAATAGAAGGTAGCGATGTTAGGGACTGTTTCCAGTCGCTAACATCTTGGCACGCCACTTTGCATGTCATTAGTGATAAGTATCACTGACATGCAAAGCCGGGCCCAAGATGGTCGCTATCTCCTTTTAGGTGTCACTAACTGGTGTTAGCGACAGCTTGATAATAGGGAAATAATTTTATCTCCGCTTTCATGGTTTTTAAAGCCAAAAAAGCGGAGATAAACCCCCTTGCTAATATGCCCCACGATTCCTTGGGGGTTTCAGCTGATAGGGCTTGGTATTGTGTTACATGGTAATTTTTCCATGAAACGTCAGAGGGTCGATGTAGGGGTTCTAGAAGAGGTGATAAACCATTTAAGCCTCATGAACAAGCGCATGGTCTTTTAAAGATTTCTGAAGTACTCGGGGCGGCGGTGTGTGTGTGCCCTCTTTCAGGAGCGGGCGGGGGGGCACTGCCAGCAACTTGCCAGGTCAGGTAGTGTTCAACACGTGCATCACCCTTTCTCTGCTTGCTATTGCGCTCCATGCTTCGGAAAGGTAAGAAAAAGAACGTGCATTTGAGTTTGAAATGTCCGATCCTGCAGCAGCACACTTCCAAAGCCCACACATGACAATAACCCGATTCAAGGCCCCATTCACCCGTTTTTCAAAAAATAGATAACACTCCAACAAAGTAAGGTTATAAAACTTTATTAACTTTTAACGATAATGAACAGAACAAAAACTAAAAACATTTAAACATTTATTAACACAAAAAGCAACAATGGTTAGAAGCTGTCTTTTGTGCGAATAGTCCCAAGGCAGCACAACGTGCAGAGTTCTGGACGGCACCCAGGTGATGTCGCCTGGGTGCCGCACTGGTTTAGGGATCCTACAATGCTGCTCCGAAAATTGGCGTGGGGCGTCCCGGGTGGGGCGGGGGGAGGCCTCGTCAGTAGCGGTCTGTTGTGCGAATAGTCCCAAGGCAGCACAACGTGCAGAGTTCTGGACGGCACCCAGGTGATGTCGCCTGGGTGCCGCACTGGTTTAGGGATCCTACAATGCAGCACAGAAAAACAGCGTGGGGCGTCCCGGGTGGTGCGGGGGGAGGCCTCGTCAGTAGCGGTCTGTGTCCAGTGTCACATGGCTGACACAACATGTACGACAGGCACCCAGGTGATGTCCAGTAAACTGCCGCACTGGTTTTGGTATCCTACAATGCTGCTCCAAAAATTGGCGTGCGGCGGCCCGGGGGGGGGGGGGGGAGGCGGCGTGAACGGGCCTCCCCAGGTGGCGGCCATTCAGCTGTTTACCGCCCGCTCTTGCGACTACAGCGTCTCGCTCACCATGTAGTTGAGTTGTTCCCACTCTTGCGGTGCAGCGATAGGCGGCTGCCACATGACTCTTAAAATGGCGGACGGCTCTTCGGTTTTGGGCCTGGTCCACTGAAATGGCCCTGGGACACCTTGGAAGTCGGATGCTTGCCTGCTAGGGCTTGGGCTCCATTCTCGAAAAGCGTCCCCTCAGCCGTGAAGATTGTATAAAAGTCTTGGGGGCTCCCAACTCCCGCAGGCTTTCGGTGGGGAGCGGCTGCCATGATTGCTCGCGGAATGACCACGACGGAGCCACGAGATGGTGGTGCTCTCATGCTGACGCCAGCTTCAGTCTGAATGATCCAGAAACAAGGTGGGGCTTTCATCGTTTGGGAAAAAAAAATGTTCTAAACCAATGAAAAGTGTTATTTTTAGGTCATATGACCAAGCCTTCCATCTTTAGGAAACCAAAAGTAAAATGAACCAATGAAAAGTTTTATAAACAAGTCACATGACCTGTTATGCGACATAGGGCTACAAAAAGCGTAGAAAATCCGTTGGCACGTGAGGCGGCGTCAGTAGCGGACCGATGTGCGAATAGGCCGAAGGCAGCACAACGCGCCGAGATCCGGATGGCACCGAGGTGGTGTCCAGCAAATTGCCGCACTGGTGTGGCCATCCTACAATGCTGCGCCGAAAGACGGCGTGTCCAGCTGAATTGCGGTCACTGTTGCGGTACAGTGACTCGAACGCGCCGAGATCCGGATGGCGCCGAGGTGGTGTCCAGCAAATTGCCGTACTGGTGTGGCCATCCTACAATGCTGCGCCGAAAGACGGCGTGTTCAGCTGAGTTCCGGTCACTCTTCCGGCACAGTGACTCGAACGCGCTGAGATCCGGATGGCACCGAGGTGGTGTCCAGCAAGTGGCTGCACTGGTGTGGCCATCCTACAATGCTGCGCCGGAAGTCGGCGTGGGGTGCCCCGTTGGCTTATGAGGTGATGTCAGTAGTGGACTGATGTGTGAATAGGTCGGAACCAGCACAAGGCGCCAAGATCCGAATGGCAAGTCCTGGATGTTGAGTGCCTCAGTTGAGATTTCTGAGCAGTGCTTGTAGAACTGTCTGAAGCTTATTTGCACCTGCTGCAGCTTCACTAGGTCCGGCGGAACTTGTTGCCTTTTCCTTTCTGCTTCTTTTCCTACAATGCGTTTCTTCTGAAGACACGACCAGGTCCCTGAATGTGTGCAGGGGGACGCTATTGAATGAATGAACGCGCCGAGATCTGGATGGCACCGAGGTGGTGTCCATCAAATTGCCGCACTGGTGTGTCCATCCTACAATGCTGCGCCGAAAGTCGGCGTGGGGTGCCCCGTTGGTTTATGAGGTGATGTCAGTAGCGGACCGATGTGTGAATAGGTCGGAACCAGCACAAGGCGCCCTGCACTGTTGAGCCTTTTTCAATGTCTGTTTTTTGTTCTTTCCCTTCCATCAAAAACAAAACAAAAATACAAGGCGCCAAGATCCGAATGGCAAGTCCTGGATGTTGAGTGCCTCAGTTGAGAGTTCTGAGCAGTGCTTGTAAGACTGTCTGAAGCTTATTTGCACCTGCTGCAGCTTCACTAGGTCCGGCGGAACTTTTTTCCTTTTCCTTTCTGCTTCTTTTCCTACAATGCGTTTCATCTGAAGACACGACCAGGTCCCTGAATGTGTGCAGGGGGACGCTATTGATTGAATGAAAATGGCGGCTTGACACAAAGCTGACTCAAGCGTTACTGTTGGTGCTATACAGACAAAAATTGGTTTTCAGTTTGTACATTCTTCAGGTTTTTTTTTCCATCCAAGTCTGATTGAGAGTTTGTAGAAAAATGGCTTCAGATTTTCCACATACTACTCTTCAACATTCTTCCTAAATGTAACAATGTGAAACTCACTAGGAGAACGGCTGTTTCTGTTTCCTTTCAAAATGCTGCCACCAATATTTTCTGAATGGAAGACATCATCTTGTAACATAAAGGGCCGAAAGGGGTTCTGGTCTGGCCGATGGTTGGTGGAGACATTTTGACTATATCTTGGACCTGCCCGGCCTCGCCCAAAATGGCGCCGGTATAAATGGGACTCGTAACTCTTTGCCCGCAAATGTATATCTAGAAAATGTTATTGTAAGTGGCCCTGTCGTATTTTAATTACAAAATGTACGTCCACCGACTGTTAGACACCTTTGTTCTTGTCACCTAATGGCCCGCTCGTTACGTTCTTCTACAGTGTAAATGTCTCCTCATCATATACGATTTGAGTTTGCTCCGTGGCCGGCCCACGTGGTTATAGGCCCGTATTTGTATACTGACATTTTCACAATAAAGGTTTTTAAAACAAAACACGGTAGTAGTATTTTCATTTGTAAAGTTTTTACTTTTAGTGACTGTTTTCGAATCAGTAAAAGGCAAGTGAAATAAAGCAGTCCAATTACATGACGGATAAAAGGTATAATATGTAGGAACGCAGTAAAGATAAATGGTCAAGGGCAGTTGTGTTTTTCATGTCTGCAACATAAAGTGATCGATAAGAATCTGATAATCAGGCGCATCGGCGACTAAGACAGCAGGCCGAATCTCTTTTACTCAACGGCTCCGTCATGGAAGGAAGAAACGCCCTTTTTCTCGAAAAAGGAATATATTTTACTTGCCAGACAGTTGTAAATTTTCCGGGAAAGTACATTAGCCTGGAATATTATAACATATGTTTGAAAAAAAAATATTGTTCGAAAATAATAAAAAGCGTAATTTTTAGGTCATATGACCAAGCTTTTCATCATTAAATTAACAAAAGTAAAATGAACCAATGAAAAGTTTTATTAACAAGTCACATGACCTGTTATGCTTACGTTACGCGCTGCGCGCCGCGCCTCGGATCACTTCCGGGTGCGCTAACGCGGCGTGTCATAAAACGCATTACGCGACAACGTAGGTCAAGAATATAGTCTAAATGTCTCCACCAACCAGCGTTCAGAACACAACCCCTTTCAGCAGTCCAAAAAGTTCTGTTAAATGACAACAGAGGGGACAGGCAACAAGAACCATCAGTCAAAGAGGGGAGGGCAAGTTCTTCTCTTCCGGGTCATGTTGGGGCGCTACCGGAACTGATCGAATTGGTAGTCTACAGTGTTTCTGGATGTTTCAGACTAAAGCTGGCGTCAGCATGAGACCACTACCATCTCGTAGCTCCGTCGTGGCCATTCCACGAGCAATCATGGCAGCCGCTCCCCACCAGAAGCCTGCGGGAGTCGGAGGCCCCCATGACTTTTGTAGAATCTTCACGGCTGAGGGGACGCTTTTCGAGAATGGGATCCAAGCCCTAGCAGACAAGCGTCCGAGTTCCAAGGTGTCCCAGGGCCATTTTAGTGGACCAGGCCCAAAACCGAAGAGCCGGCCGCCATTTTGAGAGTCCTGTGGCAGCCGCCTATCGCTGCACCGCTAGAGCGGGCGCATCTCAACTACATGGTGAGCGAGACGCTGTAGTCGCAAGAGCGGGCGGAAAACAGCTGAATGGCGGAAGAGGCACAGTGTAGCAAAAGCGGGCGGAATGGCAACTAAAACGATAAAGGGGCGCCTCACTACAGCTTGTCTTCAGGTCAAACGGATTGTGGGACAAGGTCCAGAATTGAAGAGTCATCAAAAGGCAAAAAGTACCGCCGGACCCCGGGAGCCGGCCGCCTATGTCGGGGGCGATCTCAGGCTACACCAGTGCTATAAGACTTGGGGAGGGTGTCGGAGCCAAGCGTCTTCTCCGAGTCCATGGCCATCACAGCGCCCCTCAGGGGCCTCCGTCAAGCTGTTTAGGAAGGTAACATATCATATTGTTTTCTAATGCAGTCAGGTCCACAAACGACACTCACTTACTTTGAGAATAGTGAAGCTGCAGTAGGAGGAAATAAGCTTCAGACAGTGTTACAAGCGCTGCTCAGAACTCTTAACTATGGCACCCAACATCCAGAACTTATGCTATTTGAGAATGGTAGTGACATCGAAGCATCTCGGGGACCAAAACCATTAACGTACTTTCACGTATGAAAATCTTACTTGGGGAGGGGGCAGGAGCGAAGCGCCCCCTCCCAGTCAGCGCCACCACACCTTATGTTGAAAATCTGAAGCCATCGTTCTACAAAGTCAACCAAACTTGGATTGAAAAATCTAGAAAAATGTACAAACTGAAAACCAGTTTTGGTCTGCATAGCATCAGTAACAACGCTTGAGTCAGCTTTGTGTCAAGCCGCCATTTTGATTCAACAAAGCACAGGCATTGAAAAAGGCTGAAATTCAGAACTCTAAACTATGGCACCCAACATCCAGGAGCTTGCTATCCGGATCTTGGAGCCTTGTGCTGTTTTCGATCTATTCACACATCGGTCCACTACTGACATCATCTTATAAACCAACGTTATGTAAATAGTTTTTTAATAAAATGTTTTACCCTATTTCTTTGCTGGTGTGTTGTCTATATTTTTAATATTTGCATAGGGTTTGTCATTATTTTGTGCGGGATGGGTGATGGAGCCGAGCTGTCTTGCAGCCCTCATGGTGTGGAGCTCAGTTCATCTCACTATTTTCGTATTTCTCAAGAAGGGTTGTTCCTAATATTTCTATTTTAGCGAGGTCAAAAAGAGATCCAATTAGTGGCCTACTGATTTTGCTCGATTACTTTTATTTTTTTACACGATTTTTCACTATCTGCAAAGACTAAACAGAGTATTGCGACTTTGTGCTTGTTTGTAAATAGAGAATGATCCAAAGAGAACCAATTCTAAAACAGTAAATGCTTGGACAACAATCAATCAAATGGAGAGACAAGGAGGTACGACGGATTACAACGGGGGTAAAGGCCTGCGTTAACTACCCTTCTGTATCTGCAAAGAGAGAGTACTAACAAAGGCAAAAGAGGGGAGGGGGGGGGCAGCGTTCAAAGCACATCAGCGTGCATAAATACGAAAATGTTTTTATCTATCACGTACTTGACATTTTAAAGCTTTTCATATTTGCTATTAAAAAACCAATGAAATTCACAGAAAAAACCATAGGTTATAGTGGATATATAGTTAGGAATTTGCATTTACAAAACCTTGAAAATTCAATGAAAAAACCATAGGTTATAGGCCATATATAGTTAGGAATTAGCATTTACAAAACCTTATTTTACTCGCATAAAACCATTGAAATTCCATATATAGTTAGCTAACTATAAGCGCTAACTATATATCGCGCACCCGCAATCCACTGCTGATGATGTCACATATTACATCATTCATGACATGGTCAGTGACATCACTGATGACATCACTGATGACATCTCAAATGACATCACTGATGACAACTCAAATGATATCAATGATGACATCTCAAATGACATCACTGATGACAACTCAAATGACATCACTGATGACATCTCATTTGTCATCACTGATCACATCACTCATGTGATAATACAATGAACCTCTTCAGACTCTAATATAACCTTACATACACTCAGTATAAACAGACACTCACAGACTGTCACTCATCCATGGACTTACTCACACACCTAGTCAGTCATGCAAAGAATCAATCACACCTCCATTTCCTCAACTATACAGTTATACACATCTTACTTATTCAAACATATAATAACACATATTTACTCTCTTATATAATCCCTGATACAAGCTCACAGTGATCGATACAGCCACTCACACATTCACTGGCTCTTATGTTCAGTTATTTATATATCTCAACTCTCACATGTATTGTGTTTTACATACGTACTTACTTGCACATGTAGCAATGAGAAATCCATTCACTCACCAACACACCCATGCACAGTCAACCGCTCATATAGCTGTTTCCACATGCACTCTTGAACTCATACTCCTAGTGAATCAACTGCTTACACATCTATGCACAGAGTCACGCACCTCCCAGCCACCCACACACACACTCAGCCTCCCATTCAAATATTTGGGCAACCAATCAATAACCCATATGGCTACTCTTATAGCTACTGATCAACACAAGCAGCAGTTTACACAACAACAAACATACTGATGCACGAATTAAGACAGTTTAGTCACTAACCCATGCACTCAGTGAGACACATTTAATCACTCACTCATACAGTCAGTCATGCACCTACTAAATTCTTCATCCAGACACTTATACATCCACTCATTCTTCAATATGTGAAACATATTTTAACTTTACAGAAACATACAGTCACTGGATGTTGTAATCAGTGATGTCATCAGTGATGTCACTGACCATGTCATGAATGATGTAATATGTGACATCATCAGCAGTGGATTGCGGGTGCGCGATATATAGTTAGCGCTTATAGTTAGCTAACTATATATGGAATTTCAATGGTTTTATGCGAGTAAAATAAGGTTTTGTAAATGCTAATTCCTAACTATATATGGCCTATAACCTATGGTTTTTTCATTGAATATATATATATATATATACATATTCTGTGGGCATAAATAACTACTTTTATGCTGTCTGGAGGTGTGCCGCTGTGTTCATTCTTGGAGTTCCCGGAAGTGCCAAAAGGATATCATATATACATACATATGCACAAGAGGTATCTCCCCAGTTCACGGAAAGAAAGTTCAGCCACTGGTACTGCAGTTAGTAATCCAAATTTTATTGGCAAACGAAGATAACGCGTTTCGACTACAAGGAGTCTTGGTCACATATATATGCAGTTGTTACCTCAGGTCCTTATCAGCGTAGTGACTTACAGCTAAATACTGCTGTTGTAGACGTTGCCACTCCTTGAGAGCAGAAACGTTGGTTGGCAAACAGGAAACTGCTTTCATATCGTATCCATGCTAAATACACTCTTTGAATGGGCTGTGTTAAAGGTTTGTCAACAGACATTTCAAGGGTATTAACATAGCAATGAATGCTCCATTTCAGGGCGTCAAGCATTGATGTTTATGTAAGATATTTATCTAATCACCTTTCTATAACCTCAAATAGAAATTTCTGTGTCTCATCAGGTCTGAACATGTATTGTTTATCTCTTTTACGAATGTGGTATAGTCAAGAAAAGCCTGCTGTGACCATGAACACTGCACTACGCGCTACTGCCACTGAGAGTTGGGTAAGAAGGGAGGTGTTGTGTAACAAAGTCATGTGGGACTTCATGTTGTCTTGGGAATCTCCTGAGTTACACAATACACAGTGAAGTCATTCGGCCACCCACGCCATCGTGCTGTAAAGCATAAATTCACAAAGTATTTTGATATGTCGGCTTCCGACTTTGGGAGAAAAGGTATATACAGACAATCAAGACATCGATACTGCTTCACAAAGATAAACTTACACTTTGGTGAAAGTTTACTATTTTTTGGGTATTCACAAACTATTAAAGTTTAATTTTATTAAGAGTAATTTTACGACTTCGGAGACTCCAAAGTTGTGGCAGAGAACTCGACACATAAAAAGATAAGACAGGTGTAGCTTTTTGAATGTAGTGTCTCCGCAAGGAGAGTGGAGTCTCTGCAGTGAGAAATTTACTATTACCAAAATTAACCTACTTTGTAAATAAAATACCACCAAAAAAAGTAAACTTACTCAAAAGTGAAAGATTTTCCGTTGTGAATCAGGCCATGTAAATTCACCAGTATTACTGTAATATTTTAAAATATTGGAAAACAAAACCTCCGATGTTTTCAATTGATTTGGCAATACTTTTTTCGCATGCTTCTGAGAAAGTCAATCTTACTGTTTAGGTGTAAAAGGACATTAAATCACAACCTTCAGCCAGAACCAAAGAGCAATTGTCTAACTTTGGCCTCGATTATAAGTGGGTCGGCTATGGTAAATACCTCCTATTCCATCTCTTTCAATTGGAAATGAGGCATAACAAGCAAAATCAGTTTTCTGAGGCACGCCAATCCCCAGATCTTTTCTCCGGGTATTTTCCCTTGATGAATTTCAGAAAATTTCACATGACGCAATCAGTCAAAGGAAAAGAGCGGGAATGTATTCGCACAGCTCGGCATTGCGATGTCTGTGCAAATGCTTGTTTGCACAAGGACAGAATTTAAATGCCAGCTTGTAATTATTGCCTTGGCCTGTAATAGATGATGAGTTGGTGCTTGTGTATGGTATTTACTGTAAGCCTAATTAACCATTCTCAGGGCGGGGAGGTACGAATCTCTCAACCGGAATGGGACAACAGTGAGATAATATCAGAAAACAATAGGGTGGTGACAAATTATCTGCTAAGTACCAACACTGCACATAAGTGGATACATAATATGTACACATATGTTAAAAATAAAATATAGCATAAAAATGAGTTTGGTGACTAGTCACAGCATTTGAAATTGTTACTGCCAAATCATTGTATCAGTTCATTATTTAGAGGGTAATTTTATCTTTTAGGCGTTAGTGCAGCATTCCAAACTCCACAACCACAAATCTAGAACACAATTTCAATGTACAAAAGCAATTCCGGGCTTACAATAAATAAAACCCATCTACAGTATAAAATACTGGAAAGAAAGAAACAATGGTGAGCACTTAATTACTTTAACCTTTTTATGAAGCATGCCGGGCTTCCAATTGCTACTGTTAGTATATGTCAATTGAAGCACTGTTGTCTTCTTCTAAACATGCAGTGGAGAACTTGATGGTGATCTTGCTCTTGCTTAGCGTGGTTATCTCAGATCATAAAGTTTAATTGCTTTATATCGTATGTATCTGAAAGTTCACCTAGTTCTTTTATGGAATGTAGAATGAAAAAGGTGGTGTGCTCCATTTGACCGGTGGGAGTTACCTGCTGTCGGGATCTTGTGCATCGGACGTTCTTCCCTCTTAACTATAATGAATATTATCCACCCTTTCTGGAGCAAGTGCCTTCTTCTCACATTTCACTGTCGAACTGAGCCACACTGGTTGCAGACAGAGGGGCAGCGACGGACAGAACTAGGAGGGATGAACTGACCATGCCCAAAGGTCTGCAAAGCATTTTTCTTGCTGACCCAACGACTATCTTATTTAGGGCCATATGTATCAAGGCCAAATGGGTTCGCAAACGCCGAAATTCGCAAAATTTCAGCGTTTGCGAACCCATTTTCGCAAAATGGTATGTATGAAAGAATTTGGGTGCAAAATAAGGAATCGCAAAATTTGCCATTCCTTATTTTGCGATTGCATTTAAGGAATCGCAAATTTTGAGGTTCCTTAAATGCAAAAAAAAAATCCTAAATGCCCTTAAGGAATCGCAAATTACCACCAACTTGTAGTTGGTGGTAATTTGCGATTTCTTTTACAAATGCACTTTATGCAATTTGTAAAGGTGCCATGTGACGCTCATACATGCCCTTAGGGCATGTATGTGCGGCATATGCGCACACATGTCATTTTCAAGGGTGCAGCAGGGTGTTCTTGAGACACCCCTGCACCCTTGTAATTATTCTCAATTTGCGATTAGCAAATTGCGCATCGCAAATTGAGAATCATTTCACATTCATTCCTATGGGCCTCCTGGCCCAATGAAATGAATGGGAAATTATTCCTTAATTGCGATAGCAATTTGCTAACCGCAATTTAGGAATTTTAAGAAATCGCTAAAAAAAGCGAATTTCTACATACATACCATTTTGCGATTTCTAAATAGCGATTCCTTAAAAATCGCTATTTAGGAATCACAAAAGGGAATTTTGATACATATGGCCCTTAATTCTAAACCAAAAATGTACTCAACCTCCCTACTTTCATGTGCCTCCTCTAGATCAAAATTGCTTTGCAGCCTGTTACATCTCCTTGGTCACATGACTGGTACCACACAAAATACCTAAAAACAAAACACCTTTAGTCACCGCCTCTGAACTTGATGAAACCTTTCTCTTAACATCATTCTTCTCCCGGCTCCCAAGTCCAATACAGAGTCTATCGTGAACACGCCTATGGTCCTTCTGACCTGTAATGTCTGACGTAACTGCTGTAATAAATTTACAATGGCGCAATATGCACCCCCTCTCACAAATACTTCTTTTCATACACAACCCAGAACCAAGATGATAGGCTCCGGTGTACTAAGTGTTCTGCACAGCATTTCTGCTAAATATAGATAGCAGATAAAATACTAAGACTAGAATCTAGTTCTACAGATCTTTGATGTGTCCCAAATGGATGGTGCATGTGCTGTAGATATTTGCAATTTTTGTTTTTGTTCCATAGGCGTGAAGGATCGTTGGATTGCCTGGCAAGATCGGTTTACTGCCAAGGCGCTAATGTATATTAGCCATAAGGCAAATCTGAAACGGATTCTTAACCGGTATATTCTTTTGGTACTCAGCAGTGTTGCTGCAGAGTCATGTGCCTGCTCAGTGGCTAAGTGGTGTGCTGCATATGAAGGTTTTGGATGGTCTGGGTGATATGCGGCTATGCGGCTATGCGGGAGGTAGGTTTTTATGGAGTAATGGTTTGCAGACTACAAATCTTAAATTGGGCCAGTGGTTGCCAGTGTTGGGCACTGGCAAATGTTTTGGAGGCCACAATGTATTTTTAATCAACAGACACTGTCACAAAAGAAGGCAAAAAAAGGAGAATGGCAATGGAGGAGAAAGATAGGGAAAAAATAAGACAGGGCAAAGGAGGGAAGAAAAAGATCCTGCAATATTGAGATAAGGAGAGGGAGGAAGTGTTTTGTGGTAGAAACATGTGCCTTAAGGTGGAATCAAGGTTGAGCAGACTTGGTATGCGCCTATGCGGCAACCCCAAAATACAGGTGTAAGCAGGAGGCTCCTGAGAAACGCTGGCACCCTGTACTTTGTTTAGTATTTTCAACAAATTAATCAAAGCACTGGCTTTAGTGCTGTATTGTACTAGTGAGCATGCTGGATGCTCGGTCTTACGTGCGGATTTGTCCCTGTCAAAGATGAATGTTAAATCAACAGAATGTTCCCCTTTTTTTTGTACAGCACAATAGGTAGCCTGAGTAACTATCATCAGGACTTAGCGTATACCAGTTAGTTCGACAATTCTACAAATGCACGAGAAATCTAGATGTAATGCCTTTTCAACAGCCTTTCAGAGTGCTGCATGCGGTTTCTGAATTTAAAAGACTTGCATGTATTTCTAGCAGTTTTAAATGCATTTGCTTTGGAGAGTTCTACCTTGGGAAAGGATTATATTGGGGAGTCTTTACTAAGGGAGATACCTCTTTATTTTAATTTGTAAATGGAGTGTAATTTTGCAACAGTTCGCCTCTGTGATTCCATTTCATGTGTGTTTTTCAGCAGGGGGAGAATGGCCAGCTTGTGCTCGCTCGTTCGTAGGAGGGATGAATGGGCCCTTTCAAAAGTCTTACACGAGGTTTCTGGTACTGTTTCGTAACTCAAGATGGGTTTCAGTGGTAGCTGCAAGGTTCACGTGGAAGGGACTCCTCTAGGGAGACAAACAAAGCTCCCACAAAGTGATGGCTAGAAACTGGGACTTAAGGAAGTGACAATCACGTAAGTGTAGCAGCGACTATTCAAAGCGATACGATATTTGATGGTGAATAAATATAATGTGTGTTGGGGCGTGGCCTGGAGCCGTCGATGGTGGACGTGTAGTTTGCCAGCTCCGTCCTATGCCCTGAACACCAGCTAATTATCCTGTGCTCCCCTGCCTACAGCCCACCTGCTCCATACCCAGGTTGTCTCCGGGGGCAAGCGGCGTGTAACGGTGCCACATAGCCCCTCTGGGACCGCTTCTGTGGAGAGTTCCGGCGGCGGAGCCTGTTGCGGCCTGCGGATCGAGGCGAAACCCCGGCCTCAAGTGATT
Source organism: Lissotriton vulgaris (assembly GCF_964263255.1). Classification (NCBI taxonomy): domain Eukaryota; kingdom Metazoa; phylum Chordata; class Amphibia; order Caudata; family Salamandridae; genus Lissotriton; species Lissotriton vulgaris. The sequence goes on along the minus strand of NC_141696.1, from coordinate 1,192,296,704 downwards.
GGCCTGGCCGGCCTGCCCCCAGCCTCCTTCGCCGTCCAGTCGGGACCCGGGATCGGACTTCTGCCGCTCTACTGGCCAATGCCGCTGGGTGCGATACGGAGCCCTCACCCCCACTGAGGCTCCACTGCCCCCCCGCTCGGCTGCTTCACCACAGGCCGTCCACACTGTAACGCGGCCTCTCCGAGACGCGGGAGCACCTCCGTGCCGTCACCCCGCCTGCCCACGAAGATAGCGGGACTCCGGCATTCCGCCGCAGGGCCAAAGACCATAGAGCAGGCGGCGCGCACAACTCACTGCCGACGCCGCGAACCCAGCTTCGTCCTTCACAGGCTGCCTGCGTTGCAAAGCGGATCGGCCAGACATAATCAAAACCCCTGGCGCCATCTTGACACCACGTCAGGGCTTGGTGATGACCCTCGGGCCCTGGCAGTCTCGCCTCTGCGACACGAAGCCACCAGTCAGAGGCTCGGAGACGGTCACGCGACACAGAGCGGCACGCATTGGAGACCCACGGACCTCAGGTACAGGGACCTGAAGAGGGGTAGTGCGCCTCGCGCTTTGGCGCCTTCTTACAGCGCTGCAGCCCAGACCTTTCCGCGCTCTCAACAGCCACGACAAGATCGCTCTGCAGTGGCCTGGTCCCCACCACCCCTTCCCCCCCACCACCTCCACGGACCTGGGGGTTCTACCTGCATATGGAGACGCCGGTGGCGCACCGACCCACCCCACGTTGACGCCTCGTCAAGATAACCTACGCTACCCCTACCTGCCCTGGGGTCTTCGCCACACCCACCTCTGCCCAGTACATTGTGGTCAATCCAACACCACTGCCGAACACTCAGAGAGACAGCGGCGGGCTGCTGCATCCACTACAGCGCCACCCTGCTAACAAGATCCATGGGCAGAAACAGGGGCAAGCCTCAGGACCAGGGCGCCCGAACGGATGTGCAGTCCACGGGCTCTGAAGACCCACTGGCCTCCTCCAATATGGACATCATCCCGCCGACCGGTAAGGGATCGCAAGACGCCAAGCTAGATCTGATCCTGAATGAAATACGCGTGACGCGCTAGAATCGCGCATAGACAATATGGCGACCGGCCTGTCCCTACTTAAGGCTGACCATAACAAGTTGGCGGATCGAGTGGCAGAGCAGAAAATAGCGCTGGATGACCTTATACCGCAGCAGACGGAACACTCCACGAAATTAGAAAACGTAGAGAAGCAACTGAAGCAACTGTGGGGTAGAGTGGAAGATGCAGAAGGACGTGCCCGCCGCAACAACGTCCGCATCCTGGGCATTCCGGAGAGAAGCGAGGGGAGAGACCCCACGCAGTTTGTGGAGGATTGGCTAAGGAAGCTGGTGGGCCAGAGAGACCTCACACCCTCTACAGTGTGGAAAGGGCCCACAGGATGCCATCGCGGCCCCCACAACCGGGGGCACCCCCTCGCCCCCTGATCGCTCATCTCCTTCATTTCAGGGACTGTGACACTGTCCTGCGGGCGGCCAGGGAGGAAGCGCCAATACGCTTCGAGGACAAGAATATCTCGGTCTACCCTGATTTCACGCCCACGTTGCAGCGGGCCAGGTCCAACTTCATGGGTGTGAAACCCAAATTGCGGGACAGGAACATGAAATATGCACTATTGTTCCCTGCTCGGCTCAAAATCCTGCATAACAACAGGTCCCATTTTTTCGACTCGCCTGAGGAAGCGGCAGAATGGATGGAAGTCACCCTGACCCCGCCAGCATCACAGGACCCATTCACAGACTGCCACGGTGACGTCTGCAGGGACTCGCCAGGCCGACGAAACGACACTCACGGCTCCGGACATCATTCACCTCACGGAGCATCGGCGACGACGCATTCGCCCGGACGCCAGGAGGCAGGCCAATCGTCATCACCCCCACATCAACGTCTTACAGAGGAGGCACTGGCCACCCACGACGCGGGAGCAACCGGAGATAGACTCACCGTCACCACTGACACCCACACTGAGGTGACTGGTTCAGTTGACAGCTTGCAGCTCTTCCCGAAGATCACGGCCCAAATGGCAGAAGAGTTCTGAACCACGACACAATTACTCCTCTCCAGGTGGTAACGTATGAGTACTCCCCTCCTTCACATTTGGTGGGTTGTGTGTGCAGGGGCCCATTGTATTGTGGGCTATCATGCCCACGCAGACAGTTCAGTGCCAATCGACGGAGGCCTACCACCCCCGGTATGCACACGTACTTGACTGTCTTGTGCCCACGTTGGGCGCCATGGCTTGGCTCCTGGGTACGTTGGCTCAGGGACCTTTTTGTTCAGGGGTTACTTGTTTGCGAGACACTCTCATTTTTTAGCACAGCAGGACTTGTGGGGTCACCCAGTTGTTTCACATTGCCACACCACACAGATGGGAATGGGACCTCTTAACATTTACCAATTGTGCACCTGGAATGTGCGTGGCATGGGATCAGTGCATAAACGGCATAGAATCCTTGCACAACTCAACCGAAGGGGGACACAGATCGCTTGCTTGCAAGAGACACATTTGAACGCTGCTGAAGCGGTGACATTGCGGAAGAAATGGAGAGGGCAGCTCTATGCTACCTCATATTCTGCATTTTCAAGGGGGGCGGCAATCTGGATCCGTGGCTCTCTTCCCTTCCAGCTGCTGGAGCAACGGATTGATCAAGAGGGCCGCTATGTTTTTGTACGGGGACTGTTAGATGGGGAGGCGGTTGTCATTGGATGTGTGTACTCACCTAACACAAATCAGTCGGAATTTCTGTTCACTATCAACGGGGTGCTTGCAGATTGGGCTGAACATCGCTGGTTTATCGGGGGTGATTTCAACGCTGTACTTGATGTTCTGCTAGATAGATCACATCCCCCCTTACAGGCTACCGAGAGCAGGAAACAGGCTGATGCACTTACGAGTTGGGCTGAGGACTGGGATTTGGCAGATGTGTGGCGTAGCATACACCCTAGGGAAAGGGAATACACCTTTTTCTCCCCTCCCCACCAACTTCACACCAGAATCGATCATGTTTTCTGCTCCCGCTCCCTTACAGCACTGATTGTCCAGACCCAACACATGGGGAAAACGCTATCGGACCATAACCGGAACTTACATGGCAGTGGGGTAGGAGGCTGGCTCCCATTCCGACTTGGCGACTAATCCCTGATCTCCTCGAGGACTCGGTCTTCGGGTCCTCCCTGTCCCACACTATAGATACCTACTTCTCCACGAATGCGGGCACGGCCAGCTCCCGGCAGATAGAATGAGACACTTTCAAAGTCTGTCTTAGGGGGGGCTGCTATGACTATTAGGGTGGGAAGGAAGCGGGAGGTGATCAGCCAACTGAAGGAGGTGGAGGGTTCACTTGCATCCCTAGAGAATGAGGCAGCAGGCACCAATGCTCCCTTTACACCACTGCAAGAGGCACACATTAGGCACGCGGAGCTACTGGAAGAACTGCGGGTTATAGACTATAGGGAATACACAAACAGACAGCATACGCAGGCTGACCGAGCCGGTCCCCTACTCGCCCGCATCCTACGGGACTCCCCGAATAGCCAACCCATTCTGAGGGTTTTGGACCAATCTGGCCGACCGGCTACCACCCAAATAGGGATCAATACGGCGTTTAAGAACTATTACACCATGCTGTATGGCCCCCCACAGCCCCTGTCAGAGCCCGCACTCGTGGCCTTCTTGGAGGGTCTGGATCTCCCGCAACTTACTGCCGATCAGCACAAAGACTTGAAGCGTGCTATTTCAGTGGCGGAAATCAGACGGGCGATCAGAGCCCTTCCGAAGGGTAAGGCCCCTGGAACGGATGGCCTGCCGGCGGAATTCTACGCCACATACATAGACCTCCTGGCCCCACGGCTACACACTGTTTACCTGGAAGCCCTACGTACAACCTCTCTACCGCAATCATCCATGCAAACACTGATCACGTCCCTCTTGAAACCGGCCAAAGATGGTCTGCAGATGGCCGATTACAGACCCCTGTCCCTTCTCAATACTGACTCTAAAATATTGAGCAAGGTGCTGGCGTCGAGGCTCGTGCAATACGTACCTCAGCTGGTCCACCCGGATCAATGCGGTTTTGTAACGGGCCGTAATACGGCCATGAACCTTAGGCGCTTGGCCCAGCTCATGCTCGGAGACAATATGGACACGGGCTCCGAAGGGTGCATTTCTCTGGACTTAAAACAGGCTTTTGATTCCTTAAGGTGGGACTATATGTTTGCCACCCTGTCGAAATTCGGGATACCACCCGAATTCCTCGCTTGGGTCAGATTGCTGTACACCATCCCCACGGCCAGGGTGCGCACCTCCAATCAAATCTCAGATCCCATGGCCATTGCCAGAGGCACCAGGCAGTGCTGCCCGCTCTCCCCTCTCCTCTTCGTCCTTGCCCTCGAGCCCTTGCTCTGTAGACTTAGGCTGATGGCCCCCCGTTATGGCATACAACGGCATAATACGGACCACATTGTATCTGCGTACGCGGATGATATCATATTATATCTCCGCGACCTGAGGGGTGATCTGAGCCCAGTTTCTCAGGTTTTTGAGGATTTTAGAGAGATCTCTGGCCTCACCATCAGCGAGTCTAAGTCCTACGGGTTCACCTTTGCAGCTGTAGGCGAATCGGCCCCCCTGCCTTTTGCCCCTCATGAATTCCAGATGGCGGACACCACCTTCCGATACCTTGGGATACAGATATACAGAGAGGCTAGCATGATGATAGACGGCAACCTGGGGAGGGCCATTATTACGCTGAAGTCCCAAATTCAGTTTTGGCTAACATTGCCGCTCTCCATACCCGGCAGAGTGGCAATATCCAAGATGGTGATGCTCCCCCGTCTTATCTACTACTTCACCAATCTACCGTTCCAGATCCCTGCGGCGACATTTAAGACCCTCGACTCCCTACTCACCGAACTTGTGTGGGGACATGGCCGCAGGCGCATAGGTCTGCCTAAGTTGCAGCTCCCCTCCAACTCCGGAGGCATGGGCTTACCGGACTTCAGGGCTTATAATTATGCATGTCAGCTACAATGGCTCGCTTACTGGGTGGCAGGCCGCAATCTTCATGAGATCAATATATCACAGGACGACCATGCCAAGGGGAGAGTGCACATCTTGCTCCTACCTGGCTCGGATCTACCTAGAAACGCCCCGCCACTTCTCAAGCTGGCGATCACAAACTGGCGGAGGGCATTGAAATACACGTCCCCCGGGACACCTTATGCCCCCACGATTCCACTCTTGGGCATACCACTAGGCTCGGGCACACTCACGGCGACCCTATTAGAGCCCTGGCATGACGCAGGTGTGACACACGTGGGTGACCTGTTTGCGGAGGGCCACTTATTGACTTTCGAAGACTTCAGAACCACGCAGGGCATCCCCAGCGGCTCCTTTCTCCTACATGCCGGACTCCGACACTATATCTCACGCAAATGGTCGCCAGACGGGCGGGAACCTGTTACGAACCCACTCATCACAATGCTCTACCTCATGGGAACGGGCGGCCATCTGACCAAGTGGCTCACGACTAGCATTGAAGCGGGGAGGGCACTTACACTGTCACCACTACGGGCGACATGGGAAGTAGATATTGGAAGGCCACTGCGAGACAAGGAGTGGGAGCGCATACTTCAGTTCCCCAGGAAGGTAGCCAGAAACCCCAAATACAAGTTCATCCAACTGATGTTACTACATAGAGCTTACCTGACACCGCACCGCCTACATGAGATGTTCCCTGCATCCAAGAGCAACTGCCCCCGGTGCGATGCAGACGACGCATCACTGGTACATATGCTGTGGCAATGCCCCAAATTAGGGTATTTCTGGAACACTGTCCATGACTCACTCGAGAAGGCTGGTACACAGCCCCGATCACCTACACTGGAACATACACTTCTAGGCCTGGGCCATCGACCCACACCAGAACCGTGGCGGCGCGCTTCTCAGACCTGGCCCTGTTGCTGGCGAAGCGTGCCATCACGATGCGATGGAAATCATCTAAACCGCCCAACCCTGACCTGTGGCGGGCGGAAGTAGTGCGCTGGGGTAAGGCTGAGGGCGAGGCACTACAAAGGGAGGAGAGTAGGGGCCTCCGCAAAACACCAATCTCACTGGAATGGTTTGACACTTTGGGGGTCTTTGAGGCTGGCGATGACGAAGGTGAAGAGGATATTAGTGAATAGCCACTCGGGGTGCTGCTATGCCCCGACTCACTCTGCCATACATTGCCACGGCCACTACCTCTGGTGCACTGCGATGGGGTACGGGTAGCCCCGACCCATCGATCACACTACCCACCCTACCTGTGTGTTACCCCTTACTATGTATCAATGCATTGAGTGTGACCCACATGTCGATATTTCAATCATATGCCTGCTTAGAGAGTGACGGGTGGGATTTCATAGGGGTGGAGGGTGGGATCGGATGTGAACGGGGTTTGTTTGTTTGTTTTGGTTCATCGACAAAATGAAAAAATCGAATTCACTATATTTCTATATATGCTCTGAGCGGACACATACATGTAACACCGAGATTAACGCTGAACTTGTATTTACGAAATTGTATGTTGTTACTGCTCTCAAACTATGCTAATAAACAGATTTAAATATATATATATATATATATATATATATATATATATATATATATATATATATATATATATATATATATATATATATAATGTGTTTAAGCCTGTGAACCCAATACTGCTGCAATTATATGGTCAGATACTGGGCTGTACCATGTTAAGTAAAAGCAGCCATTTTATCATCCCTATTCTCGAATGACTCATCTAATGTTTACAATTGCTGTTTCCTTGCATTACCCAATTTACTTAGCTTCTACAGACTTCATTCTTAGTTCAAATCCATCATGGGGATAGAATTTGCTTAGCTTCACAGTGGTGCTGGGTGCATCTTTTTTTTTAGGGCTTTGGAGCCTCTCTTGAGAAGTATAGAGTATAAAAGCTCAGCTCAAACTTTAAAGGACTGACAAATGTAGAAGTGACCTGGAATAGGGTTTCCCCCCTGCCTTCTTCCAGGGTCTAAAAAAAAGATACATAAACAAAGTGAATCCAACAGGGGAGAGGGACAAGAGTGATCAAAAGTGATTGGAACACTCAGAGTGTTGAAAAATACCCCTCACACACCAAAAGGCCCCTTGGTGTCATGCTTCATCATCGGGGTCTTCGCACCCCTCTATCGGGATGCGGCGTGCTGCGACCTACGACTACGCGGGAGCACTTGCAATGTTGGCTATGTGTGGTGTTCAGTGTGTGGGGTATATACAGAGTGAGTGGGGGGTGTGTAGTGAAAAAAATATTATATTAAAAAGTACCTGGCACTAGAGTGTGAAAGAAAAATGTATTCTGGGCTCTGGCTGGTACTGTTAAAAAGAAGTGCAGGTTGAGGTCTAAGTTGTATAATGAACAAGACCTCTGGTGTGCATTGTTGTCGACATGTTTCGGAGACAAGCTCCTTCCTCAGGACGGGGGCACAACCTCCCCTCCCTACTCACGTCTATTTTTAAAAATTGTGTATTTACAAAAAAGTGAAAAATTAATTTAAGGCTAAGTGTGCCTACAGCGGTCTGCTACAAGCACAATGACCTGTAGAAAGACAAAAGAAAAATATTTACAACTAATGGTTACCCATGTAGCGGGTAGTTCAAACTGGTGCAGTCACCAGGAACCGTACCATATGCTTATTTTATAAGCTCTGAAAAAACGGACTCACAACACATACAACATATAACACACATAGTACTAGGATGTACTGTAAGAGGTTGTCCTACTTGTGAAGCTTTCTTGTGGGCTTCATGAGCATAGTCAGGACGCCGGGGTGTTGCTTCAATGGCTATCTGTGGTAGGTAATAATGTAGCTGTAATCGTTCAGTCTAACACACTTACGTTCGTGGACGATTTTCTATAGGTCGTATGTTCCGTATCATACTCACAAGCACAGGACTCCTTCGTCACCGTCTTACCCCGCACGCTGCTCCGCTGTTGTGGAGTTTAGGTGCGGTTCAGAGTATTTATACCTTCCCATCCTGATTGGTGCTCGTAAGGGTGTGTTGAATGAGGGTGTTACCTACCACTGAAAGTATGCCCATGTATGGAGCATCCGCTTTCTAACCAAACAGGGCTCATGTGTCTATTATGGCCGGTGACGGCCTGAAGTTGGCGTTACATCATCCAGTGTCGACGGCGCATGTGCAGTTGGGTTAACACATGTGTACATGCCTGACGGTAGTGAGTGTTTTCGGCGCATGCGTCTTGTCCAAAAAATCACACATTGTTGTTACTCAGAACTGTTGGTTCCTTATGATGATAATTGACTCCAGGGTACATCATCATTAAGTCAACGTTGGGTGTTCAGATTGGGGACCCATTTGAACGGACTTAATGATGATGTACCCTGGAGTCAATTATCATCATAAGGAACCAACAGTTCTGAGTAACAACAATGTGTGATTTTTTGGACAAGACGCATGCGCCGAAAACACTCACTACCGTCAGGCATGTACACATGTGTTAACCCAACTGCACATGCGCCGTCGACACTGGATGATGTAACGCCAACTTCAGGCCGTCACCGGCCATAATAGACACATGAGCCCTGTTTGGTTAGAAAGCGGATGCTCCATACATGGGCATACTTTCAGTGGTAGGTAACACCCTCATTCAACACACCCTTACGAGCACCAATCAGGATGGGAAGGTATAAATACTCTGAACCGCACCTAAACTCCACAACAGCGGAGCAGCGTGCGGGGTAAGACGGTGACGAAGGAGTCCTGTGCTTGTGAGTATGATACGGAACATACGACCTATAGAAAATCGTCCACGAACGTAAGTGTGTTAGACTGAACGATTACAGCTACATTATTACCTACCACAGATAGCCATTGAAGCAACACCCCGGCGTCCTGACTATGCTCATGAAGCCCACAAGAAAGCTTCACAAGTAGGACAACCTCTTACAGTACATCCTAGTACTATGTGTGTTATATGTTGTATGTGTTGTGAGTCCGTTTTTTCAGAGCTTATAAAATAAGCATATGGTACGGTTCCTGGTGACTGCACCAGTTTGAACTACCCGCTACATGGGTAACCATTAGTTGTAAATATTTTTCTTTTGTCTTTCTACAGGTCATTGTGCTTGTAGCAGACCGCTGTAGGCACACTTAGCCTTAAATTAATTTTTCACTTTTTTGTAAATACACAATTTTTAAAAATAGACGTGAGTAGGGAGGGGAGGTTGTGCCCCCGTCCTGAGGAAGGAGCTTGTCTCCGAAACATGTCGACAACAATGCACACCAGAGGTCTTGTTCATTATACAACTTAGACCTCAACCTGCACTTCTTTTTAACAGTACCAGCCAGAGCCCAGAATAAATTTTTCTTTCACACTCTAGTGCCAGGTACTTTTTAATATAATATTTTTTTCACTACACACCCCCCACTCACTCTGTATATACCCCACACACTGAACACCACACATAGCCAACATTGCAAGTGCTCCCGCGTAGTCGTAGGTCGCAGCACGCCGCATCCCGATAGAGGGGTGCGAAGACCCCGATGATGAAGCATGACACCAAGGGGCCTTTTGGTGTGTGAGGGGTATTTTTCAACACTCTGAGTGTTCCAATCACTTTTGATCACTCTTGTCCCTCTCCCCTGTTGGATTCACTTTGTTTATGTAACTATCCTCGTGGAGCATGAATCCAACGATCAGCTCTACCTCCCTCTTTTGATTTTTCTAAAAAAAAGATGGCATCAGGCCTAAACTAGTAAACCATTTATCTAACTTAGATTACCAAATTTGAAATGGAGGGGAGGTACATGAACAGGTAGAGTAGTGAGCTAATGTGAAAGGTGGGGTGATTCAACCAGGTCTTGCAGTTATGCTCAAGGTACTGGTTGCAAGCCGCAGCAAGGAGGCTTTGAGGAGTAACAGCGACAAAAGAGTTGGGAATCCAACAGATGTCCATGGAGTATGGGAGATATTAGGCAGATTAGTGAGATGATTTGATACGGAACATGGGCATCAAATAGATGAGTCTTGTAACAAAAAAGATCTATAAGCCTCTTGCTTGAGCAGGAGGCTAAAAGAATAATCTCTATTACACTGGAGTTGTGAAGGGGAAAGAAGATCAATGTAGGAGTAAAACATTGCTAAGTTTGAAAAATAAAAGTCTGTGGTTAAAGAATGACTGCACTTTGAGCTTGAGAATCTCTGTGATCACGAGCTGTGACTCCACATTTCAAAATTCTGGTAGATTTGAAGATGAAACATAAATATTTTTCATTAATGCATATAACCAACTTGAGGAATAACTATCAGGTGAATACCGTAAGCAGTAAAGTTAGTCTAGTAATCCCGGGAGTCAGGAGGACGTATATGGCTTTGGACCAGTGGAAATATCTATGGAGGCCTAAAATGCAGACTGATCTCACCGGGCATGGGGCTACTATGGTGATATATTATAGGTTGGACGAAGACAAGCAAATACCATGATAGGTTTGAATTTATTTATGTCTTAGATACAATGATGACTTCAGAGATGGGCTGCCCTCCAAAGTGCACGAGTCATAGCCTAATAGCTATCAATCGGACTGAGTTCTACTCTTAGTTTTTCCAGTTTAACAGACGTCTGCTGCTGGGAAAATGGCGTCTTTGCTCTTATTCGCCTTGTGTGTCAAAATTAGGAGTACTTAGCCAAGGTTAGCAACAGTATGTCATGTCATGTTTTTATTAACCATTCGATTAGTTCAAATCATTACAGTAAAATGTGATATGCTGTACTGTAGCAGCAGTAGTATGAACCACTATATAAACAACTGGACTGTACCTTAACATTTTCTAAGAATATCAATATGATGTTGTTAGAAATCATTATTTGCACTTACCAATTAAGTGTTCTTCACTCTGTTTGACTTTTTTAGCATGCCCAGCTTCCATTGGATCAGTTTAAGGCACGATACGAGAAGAAAGTCCTCCTGAAAAGCAAATACAGAATAAAAACTGATTACCAACCTCAACAATCACTAGGCTTTCAAGAGAATGTTATTGTTCTGGGAAATGGAAACAGGCCACAACAAACATTTAACAGAGCACATTAGACAACATATCTCTACATATAGATTCAATAGAGCACAGATGTGCAGTATAGTCATCTACTAAAGGGCACCCAACAGAACTTGCCAACACAAACTGTCACAAACATTGCCTACAGTACAGTTGGCTCAAAATCTCGCATACACCCAATACAGCACAAATATGCAATATAGTTAATTTATAATCAGTCTCCAACAGCAATAAAACAGGCCCCAGAGAATCACAACATAGCAAGGTGTTTGTGTATATACATATAGGTACTGGTACAAGCTCTATATGGCAGAATAAGATATGATGTTCTGTATTTTAGTGTAGATGGTAGTGTAGGGTGCATGGTGTTGAAAATACAGGAGGTGCTGTGAGGAACAGGTGGAGCTATACCTGGTTGTATAGTGATTCTGCATGCAGGTGTAGGGAACAGTTGTATATATGGAAATGTGTGGTATATGAGGGCTGTATGATTGACTGGAGGCGATAGTGTAAGTTGTAGTGTAGTTTTAACTTTTTTGTTATTGCATTATATTTCAAATGATTGTGTAGGATGTAGACAGATTAAGTTTAAGTTGCCAGTGTGGGCTGTGTATAGTGTGTAGGTGGTGACATAGGTGGTACAGATGGCACAGGGAGGAGACGTTTTGGTAGGATTATTGAGTACAGTGTAGGAAGCTCTACGGTATATGTTGCGGTATAGGTGATGATGCACTGAGTAGTGGGTTTATGATGAAAGTTGTCAAAGTGTAGGTTCTGGTACAGGCTGAATAGCTTATGAGGTGATGCAGCAGGTAGTGTATGATATAGTGGGTTCACATTACAAAGAGTGTAGGTGAAGTATTACACAGGTAATTCTATATGATGTAGGCAGCTATGTAGGGTGTAAATGGGGTGTGGGTGATGTATGGTTTGTGGTGCATGATGTAGTTGTGGGGAGGGTTGGTTGTTTTAAGTGTGTAGGTTGTGGTGTAGTGCATAAAAGTTGGTATTTACATGTGATGTATTGATTTGGGTGTAGGTAGTGTGTGGGTATTAAACTTGTGTGTAGAAGGTTGTGTAGGGTATAGGCGGGTGAAGCGGGATACGTGATGGTGTAGGTATGGGTTGTAGTGCAAACATACAGTGTTATGTTATGTCCATTTGTAGAGCAAAATATCAACAGTTAGGGTATCCCTGTGCCTAGCCGTGCATATGGTAGGTTGGTTAATTGAAAGCCAGGGCTTCAGCTTCTTGTAGAATTCAAGAAGAGAGGAGGAGGCTCTGATGTGGAGTGGGTGAGCATTCCACGCTTTAGGAGAATGTAAGAGCACACCTGTCCTGATGATCAGGTTCTGTGTATGTGAGTAGGAGCCCTGCAGAGCAGATGTGTCTGGGTGGTTGATTGAAGGAGATATGACTGACTGTTCAGGTAGCAGGGCTTAAGTTGTGTAGTGCCTTGATTGTGCGAGGAGCCTGAAAAGAGTATGCTTGTGTATCGGGAGACAGTGGAGCTCCATGAGGTGTGGTGTGATGTGAGGATGAGGATGAGTCTGGCTGCTGAGTTCTGAATGGTTTGTAGTCTTCTAGTGAGTTGCTTGGTAATTCCGGTGTAGAGGGTGTTCCTGTAGTCCAACTTGATGGTGACTGGTGCATCAGGAACAGTTTTTCTAGAGTTGCTCAGAAGCTATTTTAAGATCTCCCTCAGAATCTCCAGGGAGTAAATGCAGGATGCAGTGACAGCATCGAGTTGTTCGATCATGTCCAATTAGCTGTTGACGATTATTCCGAGGTTCCTGGCAGGAGTGCTGGGTGTGGGTCTTGTAAGAGTTGAGTTTGAAACAGTTGACTTTCATCCAGTTAACGGCATCGGTCAAGTAGGTTGTGAACTTGTTTCTTTTGTTGGGGTCTTATCTGAGAAGAAGAGTGTGAGTTAAGTGTCTTCTGCACGAATGAATGAATATTAATTTTATAAAGCGCAAACTTTGCCCAGACGTGTCAAGGGTGAGGATGTTGTTGCTGTGTGTGCTGATAACGTTAGCCAGAGGGATCATGTGTCAGTTGAAGTGGGAGGGCAGAGTGATGGACCTTGAGGCACTCCACAGAGGAGTGTGGGCTTTCAAGGAGTAAGGTGCCAGGCAGACAGCTTGTGTTCTATCTTTTAAGAAGGAGCAGATGCAGCGGAGCGTGGGTCCTTGGATGCCTATCTTGTGCAGGTGCCTGATGAGGGTGGGTTGTGAGACCATTTTAAATGCTGCAGAGAGGCCCAGGAGAATGAGGGCTACCCTGTTTCCTCTGACAAGGATCATGCGGTATCGTGTGTGGCACATTGTAGTGTTGTTTCTGACTGTGGTTGAGCGTGAATTCAGATTGCTTGCGTTCAAGGAGGTGTTGGTTTCTGAGGTGGTTGGTGAGTCATCAGTTAATTAGTTTCTCCAAGACCTTTGCCGAGTATGGCAGGAGGGAGATGACCTGTAGTTGGAAAGCATAGCTGGGTCAGCAGATGGTTTCTTGAGCAGGGGCATGACGGTGCCATGTTTCCAGGTATCCAGGAGTCTGGCTCAGTCGATAAAGGGTTTGAGGATGGGTGTTAGTGCTTTGCTGATCGGTAAGTCCTTTGGTGAAGGCATGGTGGGAACAAGGGTCAGATGGAACTCTGGAGTGGGTGGACTTCATGGTAGCATTGATTTTATGGTGGTGACGACAGGCCACGGGTCAGGGTTCATTCTTCAGCCATGATGGAAAGTTGATCTGCATTAGTGACAGGGTCCGGTTGAGGATTCAAGAGGTTGTACACAGAAGGTTATTATGTTACAGAAGAATTCCGAGAGTCTATTGCAAAGGTCTTGTGAGGAGGTGTTGTTGTTAGAGGTGGCAGGAGGCGCAGCATAATCTCAGATGGGGGCAAAGATTTCCTTGCTGCTGTTAGTGCTGGCTTTGATGTGATCTGCAAGGACTGTGCGCTTGGTTGTCTGTATCTGCTTGTGGTAGCAACAGAGAACATGCCTGCTGGGGGCATGAAGTGTGAAAGTAGCGTTCACTATTAACAACTGGGTAGATAGCAGGAAAGTGATTTTGCATCCTCTGGATTCTATCGACCAGAGGATGCAGGTAATTTTGCATGTAGGTGGTTGTGTATATGGGGTGTAGATGGAGGATGGGGTGTAGGGGTGCTGGCCTTGTAGGTGTTATATCGTGCTTATAGCAGCATAGGTGATGATGTGTTGCGAAGTGTGTGTATAGCATGGTGTGCCTACACTACATGCTATACACACCACATGCTATATGTAAAGTGTAGGTGATGGTATTTTGTGTAGGTTGGAGTGGTTTGTGAACAGGCACTCTTTAAAGGGGGTAGGTGGCATATGTGGTTTTGTGAAAAGTAGGTTTTCTTTTAGAAGTGTAGAGTGCAGGTGGTTAAATAGTGTTAGGGTGCAGTTGTGGGCAGTAGTGTATTGCGCTGTAGTATGTAGATCATGGTCTAGTGGTGCAGGGTGTAAAGGGCAGTGTAGTATGTAGGCTGTGATATAGATTGCAGGCTAGGTGTAGAGTGAAATTCAAGGTGTAAAGTGTACTTGTTGGCTGGTGTAGGATATTGGAGTAGGAGTTTAAATACAATAGTGTGTTGATGGTGGGGCATGGTAAAAGTGGTATAAGGTAGAGTGGGCGGTAGATACTAATATGGGTGCAAGTCAGAAGAGTACAGACTATGTCCAAGAATACCGTCTCACAAACAGAGTATCTTGACTTTTAATTAGGGTACATTTACATATAAGAGATCTAAGTGAAATTATTTCCTTAGTCAGTGCTTGTCCTGAAAATCTTGCATGGGTTTTGATTTCCTGTGCTTATGATGGTTGTCCTGGTGTAGGTGGTGGTGAAAGTGCAATGTGGAGAAGGAGGCCGGGAGGAGTGACGGTGGAAAGGTAATATGCACTACGGTAACTGGGTAAATGGTAGGAAGGTGAAGCTGCCTACTCCTGGCTCCACCAGGGATTCTCGCGATTTAAAGATTGGAGGAGCAGGCAGTTTAGGGTTTAGGTGGAGTTGTAGGTGGTGGTGTAGAGTGTTGATGGTATTTTTATATATATTTTTTTATAAAGGATGTAGTGTTGGGATTAGAATGCAATACAGAGGCAGCTGTACTAGTTTTTGATAAAAGTGTAAGGTATTGGTGGTTTACAGGTTGTATACGGTTGCAAATGGTGTAGATGGTGACGTAGGGTCACTGAGCAGGTAGTGGTGTAAATGGATTAAGGCGTAGGCAGTATGGTGTTACAGCAAACAAATGATGGACGGAATGCTGACAATGCAAACATTCTCCCCAGTCAAAAGATCTGGGTTAAATCCATTGTTGTTTTGCCCACTACGCCACCCCAGTTTGGACCCAGACATATGCATATCAGTCTTGACCCTGTTCCCCATGCGAACAGTCCAGACCGAACTGCCAGGCCAGGTCCTCCGTGGACCGGAAACAAGCATCCTGAGACCGGTTTCAGGGTAGGTCACCCTTCTTCAGCCAGGTTAGCTTGAATCTAGTGGCACAGTGAGCAAGGGACACACGTCTGGGCATACCCATCCCACTTAGGGCGAAAAGTGTTACAGCAAACAAATGATGGACGGAATGCTGACAATGCAAACATTCTCCCCCAGTCAAAAGATCTGGGCTAAATCCGTTGATCTTTTGCCCACTACGCCACCCCAGTTTGGACCCAGCCATATGCAAATCAGTCTTGACTCTGTGCCCCATGGGAACAGTCCAGACCAAACTGTCAGGCCAGGTCCTCCCGGGACCGGAAACAAGCATCCTGGGACCGGTTTCATGGTATGTCACCCTTCTTCAGCCAGGCTAGCTTGAATCCAGTAGCACAGTGAGCAAGTAGGCAGTATGGTGTGACATGAAATGTCATGTAGGGTGGAGGTGTATTTTGTAGATGGTGCTGTAATGCATATGTTTTCTTATCTAGAAGGTAGAGTAGGGTGTTGAAGATGTGGTCTAAAGGAGTAAGCTGTTGCTATGGGGTGTGTGTAGAGATGCATAGTGTAGGATGCAAATGATTGTATAGCTGGTTGTATAGGTGCGTACGATATACGTGGTGGAAGTTTATAGAGCAGAAAGTACATTGCTGGTTGCTGTTATGTACATGGGCTCTGGATAGAGTGTGCCTGTTCAACACAAAGGTTGAAAGAGAAATGTAACTATTGCACCGGCTTGACAAGGCCATATAGCTATTGTCTTTGCCAAAGCTTGTTGTAACTGGTGTGTGGCCAGAACAACAGTCACTGCCATCTGTGTCACGTGTCTGGCCATGCTGGTTCCTTCGAGATTGTATGGATGCAATTTACACTGATGTAATCACTGTGAGCAGGTTTTCTGGTGATGTCATCATTAATCTAACTCAAACCCATATGAACAATTGTTGTTACTTGCTAAAAGACATCAGCCATTTTGCTGTATCTATTTAAACCTTTGAGTGCCGACAATTTTTTGGGGGCGTTTTATATAGCGCGAACTAGACCCGGGGCAATGGGTATCGGAGCGCTTTACATGAGCACCAGTTTCGTTAGAGATGAACAGATTCATTTTTGTTAGGCATAGGGAGATGAAGTGAATTGCCCAGAATCACAGGATGATAGCATCGTTGCCGAGACTCGAACCCGGTTCCCGAGGGAGGTCAACTGCTCTAGCCCTCTAGCTGTAAGGCTACATCCTTTCCCCTGGATATGAAAACAGTTGAATATTACTTGCAAATCTCTACAATCAAATTAATTGAACCATTTCTGGGGGGGTTGAGAAAGCAAATCACTGGCTCCTTTTTAACATACTTTAGATTCAATTTAATTCACTTCAAAGTGGCTTTTCCATTACAATGCACGTGACAGCAGGAATTACCCCCATGTCATTTTGATAACGCCACCACACCAAGCACATGCCACTTTATCTTATTTTGTCCACCTTAGGCAGGTCCAAGAAGTCCCTTTCTGATTCCTTAATTGCGCCAGGTAGAGATCAAACAATACCGGCCTGCAAGGGAGGTTTTGCATAAAGGAACAATGATAGACGTGCTATGCAGAGCTAAATTTTATAGGCGTGCGATCCGGATTAGAAACCGTTATGAGCTTGTACAATTTAACGAACGCCTTGTTTTAAGCCAAAAATAACCTTTTCTGAATTTTAGAGAGATCATTTATTGTAACATTGTATTTGTTTTATTGATCCTGTTCTTATATTGAAAGTTATTCATGTTATGTGTTGCATGCTTTAATGGCATTATGCCGAATTAAAGATGCACCGATTGTGTTTGTATCCTAATAGTGGGTCAAGGGGTCAAGTTCAGCCAACCCCTAGTACAGCAGTTTATTGCAAGGTTTATAATAAATGCTGAACATGCCCCAGGCATCTGATAAGACTTGTGTGAAATGAGTGTCTTTCAGTGGTCAACAGCACCAGTCTTCCAAAATGTCATTGAAGCTTAAGCATGTGATAAGACATGCAACAGAAAACTAAACCGTGTACCCTAGTTAAAGTGCTACACAGTTACTGGGGCGGCGCTCTGTTCACTGCATCAGCGGACACAGATAAATACAACAGTATAATGACTCAGACGGGTCCAGACAAGTCCCTTGCGAGATAAATGAGAGGTATGCACCATTCTCGAGGCCCGACAGAGAGCCTTATTGGTGAACAGGATCAGAGACTGGTGCCAGTATTTTAGACTAGAGGCGGGCAAGCTAGCTAATTAATAGGGAAAGCCAGAGCCGACCCAAAGAACTGGCTTGATTCTAAGACAGAGCTTAATTTGAAATAGGATGAATGCCGGTGCCCTGAAGCTCTGCTCAGAAGTCTGCGGCCTGCTCTATTAAATGTCAGCGGGCCGAATGCCAATCCATCTCATGCCACTAAATCCACTACCAGACAACCCCTTACCCATTATCGCACTATTGCGGGTTGCTGCTTTCCCCCCTTGTGACCTAACTTTCCTTTTTCTTACGCTCTCCTTTGTCTGTTTTTATCTCTCTTATACTCGGACAAAGTCTGATGAGGAAAAATAAGTGCCATTCACAAAAAATAAGTGCCGGTGGCCCCCAATGGCCCAAATTAAGCACCAAACTGACAGCCACAGCACAACCCAGGCAATCAACATATTTGGCATGCAAACAGACCACGAAAATCATATAAAATTTGACAAACATTTCCAAATTGAAAAGTGGGTTTCTTCAACATGTTGAAGTGTTTCAACTGAGTACATTACATTGTATCAAGGCACAGAGTGGCAATTATTAGAATCAATAATATGTTAACAAAAACTTGGGAACATTCATGCGCCCGATCCACCCTGATGACGATGCCAATAGTGAACCAACAGGGGTATCGGCAGCCATGTGCCCCTTATATGTGGCTTAGAATGTTATTATTGATGGAGAAAAATACAGTTATCAAACAACATACAAAAGAGGTCTTTGCAAAGTGTATTTCAAGTGTATTTCATAAATATAAAAAAACGTGATGCAAAGCCAATATGTTTCGCCTATAAAAAAAAACTAAAAAGCAGTGCGAGGGTTCTTCATTAAAATTTTTCGTTTTTGTGTGGCTGGGTGACAGGATGGATTGTTCAGTCACTCATGCCCCCATAGGCCCATTCTTTCGTCCATGTATCTCAATTCATGTACTTATCTTGTCCATGATTGGACTAATTCATGCAAACAAAATGTTATAAAGTATTGGCAATGAGAAACGTGGACAAAGTAGAGATTGCTCTAATTTTTCGGACGGGCAGATACCTTGATCAGAGTTCCTCTGTAGTGTTTCAGCCAAGTACATAGTTAAAGTGAACACTGAAAAAGATCACTGTTTTGGATTTTATTAAGTAATATGAAATTTCCAAAGTTCATTCAAACATCACGAGTACTGCATAGCAGAGGAGGGCAAGGCCAATAACAACAATTAACAAGCACAGGTTTGTTGCAGGAGCAGCGATGCAAAGTTCCCTCACACACAATCAGAACAGGTACAACACCAGTAGCAATAGCGCACGCTTCCATGCTTCCACGGAACATGTATACTAGCTGTGCAAACAGGCCCCGACTGGCCATAGGGGGCACCGGGCAATCCACCGGTGGGCCGCACGGGCGGGGGCCGGTTTTGGGCCCCTGGGGGCCGTTTTTGGTATAGGGCCGTTTTTTGCAGAATAGCTGCAAAATCGGCCTTGTACCAAAATCGGCAAAGAGCTCGGCGGCACCTCCAACCCAGCCCCGAGTGGGGAGGGGGGCCGGCCGAGCACTTGCCAGGGCCGGTTGTGGTTCCCAGTCCAGCCCTGGGTGCAAACTGACTTCGCATTCATAGATTGGTTACAGCAGTAGCACATGTGTATGTGTGTGGTTGTGTGCGCTTGACTTCACACGCACAAGAGAGATTGTGTGTATGCCATGTTGTACAAATGTATTTGTAACAGTGAGAGCGCATATAAAATGGGTATGTGGGGTCTCATATTGATAAGATAAAACCGTGCTCATTGTCTCTTATTGTTTATGTTACACTAATTGAAAGGAGAACAAGGTTTAAAATGGACCAACTAAAAGCCTTCAAAACCTGAGGTACAATAATACTCACAAAAGTTAGAGAAATGCTTGCATGTTCAAACAGTTGAGAACCCCTCTGTGGTAACACATAAAAAATGCAATAAACATCTTCGCGAAAGTCGAAATAGATCCTGGTTGCCACACTCTGCATGGGCCAAAGATGGGCTCAGCACAGACCACAATCACGCTCTTTATGTGTGAAAAAGGCTGCTTTATTGAAGACAGGTGTCCTTCACAATGTTAACCTTGGCCTTTACCGTACAAAAATACACCTCACTAAACATTTATTTACCTACCTTGCGTCCTCCTCCCACCCTTAAGATTTTCACCTTTATCCTTTCCTTGCAACTATTTAAAACTCCTACTTGGTCATTAACTGTTGAACTTTAACCCGTGCAACCTTTTACCGACTTCTCTAAACATCAACCCATCTAAGTATTTCCTATCTTAACTTCTCCATATTGCTTGCTCCCGGAGTAACTTGTTCACAACCTCTAAAAATGTAAAAACTAGCTGCTAACCGCCACTCAGAAAAGTCCCTCCTTCTCCTTGACTTTTCTGACCACCCCCTCCCCGGGAAGATTTCGGGTACCTCCTTATGTCCAGTGCCCTGTCCAGCTCTTCTTTTATCTGAATGAGATATAGTTCCTTCTCAAAGCGAGACAAATGTACTCCATCTCTCCTGAAGAAATCAACCGCTGCATACTTCAGCTCGGGGTGCTCTACTGTACCGAAACCTTCCCCCCTACAAAATAGTCCTATCCCTGTTGATTTTCCTCCTTGCTTTGTCAATTGCGGTGAGTCGCTCCGGTTTACTAATTTAACTTTACTCTCTCCAGGCCAGCTGCCTTGTCACCTTACACAAAATCGTGACACAGAGCTTGAAATGGCCTGCTAAATACCCCTGCTCTCACTAGCCCAAAATAGCTCAATTAGGTCCGAGCCTCACTAGTGGCCCGAAACACCCTGGGATGCAAGCCTCCCTAGTGGTCATTTGAATCAGCCCCCCAGCCCTAGCCCTAGCCTCATAGTAGAAGGTGAGACAGAAAATCTTGTCTTAACCCGACCAGAAAAAGCAGTATATGTCCCATTGAGCAAACTTTGCATCTGTCTCTTAAACACTCCTGCTTCCCTGATTCATGGCATTGGTATCATACACCAGGGTCAGAGACAGCTATCATTGGAGCTTCTCCAGATGTTGTAACAAACATTCAGCACTCTAATTGAGGGCAGGCAGTGGCTAAAATGGGCTGACCCACTACCCCTTGTTGTATGTTATGGGCTGACTGAAAATGTGGATGGCAGTTGAACAGATCAATGGATTAAGGCCACTGACCAAAAGCCCCTATAGGTATGGATAATATATATGAATAGATTTTTAAAACAATGGTGAGACAGCTAAAGCGGTCTAAATAGACAAACCTGATAATGCTTCCATGCTAAATTAGAGAAATGCCTGATTAGTGTGACTGGTATGGAGTCGATGATTTCCATCTTATGTTCTCTTAGCACTGTCATGTAGACTCCAGAAACTGGGTTGTCATCATGAATTCTTGATGTAGAGGGGCTTTTGTGTGACTAGACTGGGTTTCTTCACAGCCCCCTTTTCTGGAATACTATTCTGAGTCATGGTATAATCCCTGAACTGGAATGTTTAACCGCATGCGCGCTAGCGGGTTTTCCCGCTGCGCGCTGAAATGTGAAAATCGCGGCTTTCGTGACAAAGCCAGCTCGTCATGCGCGCAGCGCAGGTAACGCCCATGATGAGCTGGCTTTGTCATCCGCATCGAAGGGGTTAAGAACTGTACAATGACTCCTATCTTCTTCAGCTGAACCTCTGTATCCCACATGAACCCGTGTGTCCTGTGACACTCTCGTGCATTGAGGATATTATTTTGTTTGTGGGTGGTATTGAAAATATGAAATAATATATTTCAAACAGGTGATGAGAACAGCATACTTGAGAACCACTGGTCTAGTACCATTCCTTTTCTTTTTACTGAATTAGAATGGACAACCAATTTACAGCCAAACCTTTTTAATTCTAAGACTTCATACCGTTTTGAAAACAAACAAAAAATCAAGAATAGCAAAGGGAAATATTTTTGCATGTCAATCAAAAAATAGGAATAAATAAAAGTATGATCCATTTGAAGAGTACCAGTTTTTAATCTCATATAATTGGCACTGTGAGATCGCTTTGACACATGATTTAGACCAGAGGGCTGAGCAGTTGTATTGTAACAAACAACAGGATGAGTGACACACACGTACAGGTAGGTGCCCATCAACAGATCTTTTAAACCACTGCCTCTGGATCATCGGAGAAGATCCCAATAGGATACACTGAGCTAACAAAAACAAGCGAATGATAATAGGCGAAACCTAACAAGTTACATTTGATATCATATAGTAGAGTAATACTGAAAGTATGACCTGGGGGCTACTTGCACCACTCTTGACCCTTTACATATGGACCCCTGGTGTGCAGCATCAGCTGCTGAGCACTAATATTCAGAATTATTTTTTTTAAATAAACGGACAAGCATTTAATAACTTGCTAAGAATTTCTTGCATGTTTATTTACTATATTTTAGACCTCCTTACACAATCTCAGACCCACTCAGTCCCCCTACCGCCACCCTGCTGGCATCAGTGCGGTCCTCGGTCGCACCACAGACCGTACTTTGTGGCCCCTGGGCAAACGTTTGTGAGTGCCCATGATATATTACCTACTTGTTTGGCCCAACTCTCGAGCACTCTGAAGTGGCATGCACTGATGTTACACACACCTACAACATAAAAAAACTGTGTAGTTGAAGAGCAGCATCATAGGTGTAGTGGATAAGTTCTTCATGTCGGGATACAGAATAAATTACTCATGGATTCCATCAGCGTAGGTGTTAGGACTGGTAGAACAGAGTTTTATTCATATTTTTGTAATGTTCAAAAGATTGCTTAGAGTTCAAAAGGAAGTTTCTAAAGAATAGAAGAGTTTTCCGGTGCTTTTGTAGTTTACTGTGAGATAAACATGACAGTGCAAAAGCAAATACTTTTTCTGCAAATAACAGGAATGCCGGGACGTATGGATCATCTTCGTGATGCAGCAGAAGTCGAAGAAAGAAAGAAAAAGAAAAGCGGGTTCTGAACTTGATATGGGTTCTTTGAATACTGCTTAAGGACCTTGTGTAAAGTATACAGGAATTCATTGATTTTGAGGACTATATATGTATGATATGTCAATATTGTTGCCCATCATTGTGATAATCTTGTTTACACCACTTTGGTATGAATCTTGGGTTGGCCATGTAACAAAAGTGCTGCAAATGCATGAGCTGAGGAATGTTTGTTTTAAATCATCATCACCCAATTAGCTGGTCACCTCTTACCTTCTTATAGCTCTGACGTAGATGCTTGAATTAGTGAAGCAGTCATTGTATTGCCCACTCCTATCACTATAAAATACCTACATCGACTCAACATACCCTTGTTTTATTTCTCGTTCTTTGAATACCTGCACTGTCAAGTAGCATATCAGGGTTTAGTGTTAGCCAATCCTGAGCCTGCACTGTTGATTCGAACTGGTACATGAATTCAAGGGAAATAGAACCATGATCACACATCACATGTTGAAGTGGAAGCAGATACGAAATCTAGTGCATGGCATGAGAAAAAGAGGTACTCTCTTTCATTCACGAAGTGGAGCTCTCTCATGGAGGAGACCCAGATGGAACTTTTATAAAAGTTAGATTTGTGTCCTATGTCTCATTTGCTGCCACGCAATACAAGCTACAGCAGATGAGTGTGACACCACAGCACAGTGAAAGCTGGCAGCGCAGAGGCCACAGGAACACTCGTTGCCCTGGCTTTGAAAGGAAACGCCATTAAAGTGGCTGTGCACATTGGACAGGGCCAAAGTGCTGTCACTCAAAGTGAGGCAACCACCAGCTGAATTAGGCTGACCCACTGCCTAATGCTGGTGCCTATGGGACACCGGGCCGGCTGTGAGAGTCGGTCACAGCTCCCTGCCTTTGTAGCCACTGAAACAGCGTTTGCAGCAGCAATCCACAAAGGCTGGTGAAGTCTACTGGTCCTGAGACTTCGGTAAAGGGGCAAGCCCTCTTCTGAGCCCTTGAAGATCTTTCACAAGTTTGAAAATAAAGTATGCAAAGTCCTTTCTCCTTTCTTTGGCAGTCACTTCAGCTTAGGGATAGTCTCTCATCAGTTTCTTCAGGTTTGTCTCCTCAGCAAAGGTTTCGTCTTGTAGTCCAAAAGTGATCTAATTTCTTGGGATCAGGGTCTAAATATTTATGCCTCCAATCCTTTGTCCTCTGAGGGCAGAGGAACCTTTGCCCAGTCCAAACCAGTTCTGGAGCACTCTATTGACAAGCCTCCTTCTTTCCTTTCACAGTGCAGGGCAGAGACATCAGACGCCCCACCGGAGGTGGAGCCAGCATTGTGGAAGGCAGGCACAGCCCTATTCAGGTCCCAGGTGCAACTCCTCCCGCCCATCTAGTTGCAGATCTCTCTATTCACCACTGGGCTGACTCATTCTGTCTCCTAGAGTTTCCCAGCCCTGTCACTCAAAACTCCAGACAAGGAATACACAACCTAGCAGAGGGAGGCCTAAATAGCTAGACAAAAAAATACCTACTTTCTAAAAGTGGTATTTTCAAACACAGAATGTTAAAATTAACTTCACTAAAAGATGCATTTTATCATTCGGAGTTCAGGCACACTAAACTCAAATTTCTCCAGTGTTCCCTGAGTCAGTTTGGATTCTAAGATGTAATAATCTAACTGCCCATTCTGGCCCATGGAGAACAGGTAGCCTTACAATAGTTAAAAACGAAAATGGCTGTAATTCACTATTAGAACATGCCACCCTCAGTAGGGCATGTCCTACCTTATACTTACAATGCACAATGCCCTTGGGCCTACCATTGGGGTGTCTGATATGAAGAAAAGGGAAGGTTTTCTGGCAAGAGGGTGCACTTGCCCAGTCAGCGTGACAGTACCAGACTGCACACAGGCTCTGCAATGGCAGGCCGTAGGCCCATTTTACCAGGCTGCTTCTGTGGGTGGTACAACCACTGCTGCAAGCCCACCAGCAGCATTTGGATTTACAAGCCCCGGGCCCACTCAGTGCACTGTACTAGGGTCTGACAAGTAAACCAAACAAGCCAATCATGGAGTCACTAATCCATACATCAATTTACAATAGGGAGAGCATATGCACTTTAGCACTGATCAGCAGTGGTAAAGTGCCCAGAGTCATAAAATAGCCAATAACAGGTCATAAAAAATAAACGAGGAAGGCAAAAAGTTCAGGGATGACCCTGCAAAAAGGGCCAAGTCCAACAATGACAAATTAAAACACCAATGGAAGAAGGCTGCTGGATAAAAGCTCTCTAGGCAGTGGTTTAAATGACACTGTACTGTACTGAGTACCTACACTTCTTTCATTTGGAAGGGGGAGTACATGAATTTCTCAGCACTGCTGCAATACATTCAATGGGAGAGTGCCAGCACTTCTAAGGAGCCAAGAGGTGCTCAAACTGTGAGTACTTGCACCTGTAAATTTCCATTTAAAGGACTGCCGATAGGTATGTGTGCTATACATCTATATATTTTTTAAACAATGGGCTGGAGAGTCAAATAAAGCCGTCTCAAATGTCACACCTAAAAAAATATACAGTGGGGCTTAGGGTCAGCCCGTTGGGATGCTTTTGATCAGCCCACTTAAAAAACTTCTTAGAGAAAGCATTACTCCATTTTGCATCATCTCAGAGGAGTATTTCTTACCCACAATCAAACTATTGGCAATTAAGTGTATTAGCCCCCTTAAGGAGTACCTCCATTGCATTGCAGTGCTTGAACAGTTGAGAGCCATGTAATAATAATAATAATAATCTTTATTCGGTTTTTTAGCAGTGCAAAACCATAAAAGTTATCATAACATACAAAATACACGAAAGGATTTGTTAAAAATATACAGTTATTATAAAAGTGTTTTTTTTGTTTTTGATTTAGAAGTGTGCGGGCAAAATACTGTGCAAAATTAGTCCTCTATTTCACAGGTTATTTCTATGCCTCATGATACACTTTAAAAAATTGAGTACGTGGTAACAAGTGCGTTCGGAGTCCAAAGTCTGAAGTGCTAGCATGGCTGGACGACATTGTCTGTGGCCCCATCTTTTTAATAAAGGGATTAGCCAAATTTTTCGGTGGGTGTGGAAAAACTTGCAGAACAATATTGTGTGCATGGTAGACTGTTGGGAGAGATCATCACATGGGCACGGGTCCATGTGTGTGTTCCAATTATTTTTTTCAGGAAATGTCACTAGTCTATAGAAAAGATTCATTCTGAACCTTGTTAGGAGCATCTTGTCATATGCTGTAAGCTCCAAAGTCAAATATAACTGGATTTTCAGGGACTGCTGTGTCATAATCGCATGAATAACAGATTTTTTTGATGTCAGCAAAGTCAATCTCAGGGACTCTAAGTGGCTCAGCGCGATTTGTTTCAGTTCTTTCTTGGATATTTCTTTCAGTTTTTCTGGCGTGTGGTAATACTTTTATAAACCTAAGTCGGAAAAGAAGTGTCTTACATAAGAAAGCCAGACTATTTTCTGTGCATGGTCCAAATCCATGGTGTCCCGTAAAATATTTTTAGTCAGGCTATTATTTTCCGACAACCAGACGCGCCTCCAAAGTAAAAGAGGTTGGATCTTTATTAAATCTTCGATGTATGGGATTCCCAGTTCCATGTGTGAGGCATAGGTGGAGGTGCCTCTTGGGGTTGACAAAAGGAATCTCATGAAGATATTTTCCTCTTTTTGGAGTGAACCAATCGCTGTATGTCCCCAAATCCCTGCACTATATAGTGCAATGGCTTGGCATTTTGCGGCGTAAATCTGTAGCAGTTCTACTGGTGGTCTTTTTCCAAGTTTATTGGAGAACTTCATCAGCGCCATGATGGCTCGTTTGAAGAGATGTCTCCTGGCCTCAACCGCTGCTTTCCAGTTTAGACTGTCATCGATCATGATGCCTAAATATGGGTATTGTGAGGTCTTTTCAATTTTTTGATTTTTCAGGAAGATGGACTTGGTGGCTTTTCGTTGTCCACCCGCTACCATGACAAAAGTTTTTTTAACGTTGATGTGCAAGTCCAAAGCACCCATAAAGTCCGCATATTTAGATAGGGATTTCTGGAGTTCGATGGGGGTACGTGCTAAAATGACTGCGTCATCCGCATAAAGCAGAGCGGGGATCGGGCGATGTTTCACTCTAGGCAAGTCCCTCCCCCCTCTCAACATGGTCTCTTCTGGGCCGTTGGTGTACAGAGAGAAGAGGAAGGGGGCCAGGACGCAGCCTTGCCTTACTCCCCGCTCTACCCTAAACGGTGCAGTCAGTTCTCCTTTTGTCCCATATCTCACTCTTGCCGAGGCTTCACCGTATAACTCCCTCAGAAAATCCAGGAGGGGAGGGTCTACCCCTATTGAGCTCAGCAGTGACCAGAGCTTCGCGTGTGATACACAGTCAAACGCGGAGGACAAATCCACGTATACCATGTAGATGGATCCTGGTTTAGCGTGGATGTATTTTGATGCTAGCAAACTTAAGTTTAGGGCCTGTTCAACTGTTCCAAAGCCCTCCCTAAATCCAAACTGTAAATCCGAGAGGATATTTTTGTCTTCTGCCCATTGCTGTAATTTTTCTAGAAGAACTCTGCCCACTACTTTGCCCAGGGAGTCAAGCAGCGATATTGGTCGATAGCACTTCGTGTCTTGACGGTCCCCCTTCTTGAAGATAGGGACCATGATAGAGGATGACCACGACTCCAGTAGGCCGAGTTTCGCTGCTGCCGTGCATACTCTTGTGAGTATTGGTGCCCAGAGATCAGGAAGGTGTTTAAATAGATCAACTGGGACCCCATCGGGCCGGGTGCTTTGCCACTCTTACTCAATGATAACGCCATTTCAACATCCTGTAGTTCAAAATCTATTGGTATTGGGTATACTACTGGTTGGAGGTTAGAATTGTGTGCCTCTCTTGTTGATGTTAATTCAAAGATTTTTGAAAAGTGGTTCACCCAAGATTCCTCATCAATGGCCACGTCTATCTTTGGGCTGTTAGAGTCCGTTAATAGGGGCGACTTAACAATTTTCCAGAATGCCTGGCTATCTTTCAAGAGTGCACTTTTGTGCAGGGCGTTCCACAAGGACTGTTTCAATTCCTTTTTCCTTGCTTTTCTGGCATTATTATACTCCCGCCGAAGATCTTGGATGTTTGTTTTATCTCTATTTGGATTTCCAAGTGCTTTTCTCAGGTTGGTCTGTGCCTTGGTACAGTCGCGGTTAAACCAACCTGTAGTGCTTGATTTGTTTTGATTGGGTGTTTTGGTTAACAGTTTTTTGACTTGTCCTAGTATCGTCGTGAAATTTTCCAAGATTTGCTTTGGCTCTGCATGTGGATCAAGACAAATCAAAATGTTGCTATGGACGGATTTTACTAACAAATTAGTGAGATTATTGGGATCCACTTTTCCCCATTTTATGGTATATCCGTTGTTTTTGCCCAGTTCGAGCCTGTTTTGTGATAGGGTATTTGCTATGGTTGCCAACAGTGTTCTTGGTTGATTCATTTGAAGATTTAGGCTTAAAGCAGAATGGTCGCTGAGGGTGTTTTCCAGAATTTTAAAGTTATTGATTTGTTCTTTAAGGCCTTCTGTAACAATTACATAATCAACAGTGGTCTCATGACCCCTTCCTCGATAGGTGGGTTCTAGTTTGTTGTCTGGGTATAGAATGGGGTTTATTATTTGAAGGTCCAGATCTGAGAGTATCTTATTCATAGCTAACCCCGCTCTTGAATGGGTAAAGTGGACGAGTGGGTTCTCGTGTTCGTCCACCAATCCACAGGTATCATTGTTCGGGCAGGGGTGTAGGTTGAAGTCTCCTCCCCAGATTATATGGGCAATTTCAGTTTTCTCGACGGGGTGCCAATGGTCAATTATTTTTTCTTGAATTAGGGAAAGGACGTTAAAGAAGTTATCGTCATCTAAGTTGTTGTATAAATTGATTATTGTGATAAAGAGTTTTTTCCCAGTTATGAAGGTGAGCAACTGAAAGTTTGGTAATAGGTCTACCTTTAAGACCTTCATATCAGAGATTGTGTTTGCTAAGTAGGTTACCAGTCCCCCTTTAGGTCTACCTGAAGTACTTGGAAGGGCGGGGGATGTATATGTCCTATATCCTACAAGATGTAGGGGCATCGTGGCCCAGGTTTCTTGTAAGCATATGATTTTAGCATCTTCCAGGAAACCGGCGGCCGAACCGTCCTCTATTTTATTTCGGAGACCCGCCACATTCCAAAAGATCACCGGGAGCTGTGGAGTTGCTTTTTCTAAGACTGCCTTTTTCGTTTGTAATGGGACTGGGATAAGATTGGATGTGGCCGGGGTTGTATGTAGGGGCTCCGGGGATTTAACTATTGGTCAATCGACCATTTCCAGGCAACTAAACCGATTCATGGTCGGTATGCCTGGCCAGTTTTGCCCATACGTGGTATCTCTATAGATGGGTCTATATGATTGATAGGGCGGTCTCTCCCACTGGTCCCAGTTTCTAGGTCTATTTTGTGGGCCCATAGTCTGCCACGGGGCTTCTTTTTGTTGGTAGTTCTGATTTACTGACCACCAAGAGTTGTCAAGGTCACTGTGTCGCTGAAATAATTTTGGACCGGCGACATCTAGCTCCCATGGCTGTGGAATTGGTTTTCGCCAGATATTATCAATCTCATGTGTATAGTTATTATTGTATCTTTTTGGATAGAAATATGACAGGGATCTTGTAGCAATCCCCCCGGCGGTGTTATTATATTCCCAGGAGCAGATATACTCAGCTATACTGGGGTCCTCAAAAGTGATCACTATACAGTCTCCCCGGATAGTTTTTTTCCTATGGCCCACCCACGAGGTCCTGCAGACTGATGTTATTCTGCTTTTCCAGGTTGGCGGAACGGGTCGATTTGTGTTCAGCCAATACTGGACTTTATTCTTCAATGACCAGTTGGGTTCCGTCCCCTCTCCTGTAAGTTCGGGGACCCCCGTCATTACTACCACATATGGGCATGCCTCAGGTGGCATGTTTAAGGGGGGCCTGTGATCAGTAGTCCCTCTCGGGGCTCCTTTGTTTTTTGATGGATTTGTGTTTTTAGTGGCAGGGGTTTTGGGGGCCGGTGTGTTTATAGTTGGCGTATTTACTACAGGTGTGTTAGGTAGGGAATTAATTTGTGGGGGGATGGCCAGGGCCTTAGAGGTGGGTTTCTGTAAAGTAGAAGCCTTTGATACTGTAGGGACTTTTACTATGGGTTGCTGTTTGGGCTGCGGAGGAGGTAAAGTTACAGGTTTCTTATGTATAGGCAGAGTGGTCGTGGTGTTTGAGCCTAGTTTTGGGAGTCCCTGTGAAGGTATTGGCTTAGGGGAGCCAGAGATTTTTGTCAATTGGGCCTCAATGTTGCTGAGTTTGGTCTCTAAAGGGCGAATGTAAGAATTTAGGAGAGAGGCTATCTCCTTGATTAATCTTGCTGAATCTCTTTCCTTGCCCATTTGTTGTGGGCCTGAGGAGTCTGAGATGGAGAGATCTTGGAGATTCTGTGGTGGCTGATGTATAGTTATTACATTGTTACTTGGGGCGGCACTATGGTGGAGTGATGCTGCTGGATTTGTAGCGCCAATCAAGTCTATGTGATCGGTCACTTTGGTATTTTCAGTGTTGTCCGGTTTTTTCCTATCCTTCCTTTTCTTTATGGCTCCCTCCCGCCTCCCTCTCGCTTGCCTTACTTCTTCCGGGGTAGGGTCAGGGAAAATTTCGGGAGTTTTTTCAAGGTCGCTTTCTGAAAAAGTTACAGAGAGTTGCGAGGCTGAAAGATCTACATATTATTGAGACTAAGTCTGTTTGCGGCCACAGTTGTTTGTATTGGAGCTGACTGTGTGTCTGGGGTTCTTGCAGTTGCTAGTGGTCCCATTGAGGATCGCCGTGCAATTGCAAGTTCAGTTGAAACTCTCCCCTCAATCAAACTTATGCTTTGATCAATGAATGAGTTTGCTTTAGTAAGAAAATCATCCATTGGATCTAGCAGTTTTTCTCCTATCCCGTTTTTTTTGAGTTTTCTTTGCTTACTTGATCTCGTGTTCATTTTCAATTGATGGTTTATTGGGAGAACTTTAGTTGGCAATAGTAGTCTATAGAAAGCTTCGGAGAAATGGTAGATACCTGTATATGAATAATATCCAGGATGTAGAGCTTAGGGGAGTGGGCCGGACCGGACTCTCACGTTCTCGAACGGCCTCAAACGGCCCGCTCTTTGCCCGGTCTTCGCCCCGATCTCCGCCCCGCGCGCGTCCCGCGTCGCGGTTGAAATGATGTTGTTTATGTACTTGTCGGCGGTGGGCGTGTCCGTGGGCGTGGCCGCCGGGGGAAGAGGAACCAGCTGAGCAAGGTGGAGATTGCTGGTCCTCGCAGTCCCCCGGCTAGCTGCTGGTGATTCGCCCAAGCCTCTACCCTTGGGTCTCTAGCCGGGAGCGCTAGACTAGCTCTACCGATTGCAGAGCTCGCTCCCACCAGCGAGTCCTCGGCAGGGGAGGCAACAATCCGTGATGCAAAGGACTTTGTGGAACAGACCTTCAGAGCCTCCTGACCACAACAGGCAACAGCGTTCAATTAGGCAAGTGAGAGCCATGTACCGCAAAGGAGTCATATCTTTAGAAACAGCAGCTGCCCGCAAGCCCGGAAAGTGGGCAAGATAGAGGACTCTGCTCTTTCCCGTAGCTGCAGCAGCTCCAGGTCTTGGGGAAGACCAAGAGAGAGAACAGTAGAGGCTGGAGATAAG
Source organism: Lissotriton vulgaris (assembly GCF_964263255.1). Lineage (NCBI taxonomy): Eukaryota > Metazoa > Chordata > Amphibia > Caudata > Salamandridae > Lissotriton > Lissotriton vulgaris. Next base: position 1,192,265,112 of record NC_141696.1, on the reverse strand, counting down.
ACAGCTGCGGGACGGCCAGTAGACGTTGTTTGGGAGCAAGGGTGGGCAGGGGCAAAGGCATATAAGGAGCCGTCATGGATGCCAGCTTGTAGCATTCACACTTAGGATCTGCCCATGGCCATAAAACAGGATCCAAGGAGCTGTGACTACAGAGTGCTGCTTGCCACGGTTTCTCCTCGGCAGGGAAGGCAGAAGATCCAAGATTGCTTGAAGCAATGAGCAGCAGGTAAGTGAAGCAAGTCAGGCTGATGTTAAACAGCGAACCTTTCACAAAACCCTGTCATCAAAACACACATTTACAGATCCCATAACTTCACCTTCCAGTGTTTATTATATTAATGGGTTTCCTACAAGAATAAACCAGAAGTAGGTGGGACTGCAGATGACTGTGGATGTCTAGATTAGCAGAACCATCCTTTTTTGTAGGGCTCTGAATGAGAAGAGACTGCTCTTCCTGTAACACTACTGGTACATCACTCCTTTGCTCTGTACCTGGACCATTACTGCTTTGAGATAGGCACAGACCCTACAGGTTCCCACCAGGGGCCCTGATAGCAATTCACTCTCGTTCGCTATTTATCTACACCGTTTTGGAGGACAATTTCAAACACTTTACCTTTTACTCCGAGAGCAGCTACTGTATTTCAGGCCCTAATTAATTCCACAATAGAACAGGTCCCTCATTATTCGATAGCCATAAATCAAGTGCTGCATTTTTCTCCTTTTCAGATCCATTCCCCTTTTTAAAGGTTTCAAAGAGAAAAGAGCTGTGGTCCTATGGACCATAGTCAACTCTCAGAAAATCTTTAAAACAATTTTTAAAAAAAGTGTTAATGTTTTTTTAACACAGCAACGCTTCCTCGAGGGGAAATGGGGCTGCTTTTAAAAAAAAACGTTTCTTTTTTTGCAATCAGTCACCAAAATGCAGATCCTTGTAGGCCACCGCCCCTGTGATCCTGTCTAATGAGAGTGAGTTGCAATTTACAACCTACATCATGTATATTAACAAGGTATGCCAGGCTGTCATTCACTCCAATTCAGAATTTTACAAGCAGTCCTATAACTACATAAGTATATTAGTAACATTCAATAATGGTCGCAAAAAGACTGGTTGCAAATTGAGATTGCTTTTTGTGACCAGTACAATCGTACACCAGGCCCTTATTCATGATAATCTTTCTTGTGATCGCCAATATTTGATCCCATTTCCAATGATACCTGAGAAGAAGACAGAATAAATGATTATGAACCTCATCCAATCTAGTTCTAAATGGGGAAATCAATAATTTTCTGTGAATATGTCAACAATCATCTCCTAATGCATTATGTGCAAAATATTGTTGTCACATCGTATTACTGGAAAAGGTTTTGAACCTCCAAATAAAGTATATGTATGTATTGAATTTATAAAAGCACACCTCGAGATACAAATGAATTTTTAATTAATTAATTTAATTTTTGAGCTTGTAAAGCGCACTTCTACCCGTAGGTTTCTTGGTGCTGTATAACGCTGGGGAACCCGTCCTGGCTTTCCCTGTGAGATGGTCCCTATTGGGCACCCCCAGGGTGAAACCAGGCATCCCCGGCGTTGATGGGGCCGTTTGTGGAGATTAAGCAAGCTATTGCCCAGAGTTGCTGAGTGGAACTCATGGTTAGAGTGGCACCGAAGGCGAGATTTATCGAGCCCGTTGACATTGGCCCAACACCCTGCCGCGTCGGGAATTGAACCCTGGTCCTGGGCCGATGTCTGCTTATGGGTCTGCCACCTCTAACCAGTGAGCCACACTACTCCTACAAAGCAAGAGAATGCTCTACATTGGAACAGTCATTATACCGTGGGTGCAAGAAGGTTAGCTAGGGGTGAGAGGGCAGGGTTCCTAAAAAAGTTGACTGCATTTGTAAACACCACATCTTTAGGGTAGCATTCCATACCGATACCATGCTCACTGCACAGAAGTTAACCCTACGTAGCGATTTAACCTATCCTTGGTGTGGTGTATTGTACCCATGAGCGTACAGTATTTTTCTGTATTCAAGCAGAATCCATGCCAAATCTGAAAAGTCCAATTTCCGTACAATTTAAATTATTTTCTGGATTGGAAATTACGAATTAAAAACAATAAGTAGACATTTTAGCTCAAAAACTCCGCATTTTGAATCCTTTACAGTTTTGACCAGTGCAAATTTCTAGTGTGCTCTAAAACGTTCAACTTGCAACTAAAGGAAACCAGCGTTACTTCTGTCAGTCATACTGGGAAAGCAGGTGACTCCAACCAGTCGATCGCGAGCTACCACTAGCACATAAACACATTAGGAATCGCTCACAGCCTTGAGTTCATTTATAAATAAATTCAGGGTCAAATTTTCCTTTTAAACTTAAGGGAAGGTTGTGTTTATTTTACATTACTACCTTCAGGCTGCAGACAGAAAGGCCTGAAGATGATCAGTGCTAGAGTCATATTTATGACCCAGGGCACAGAGGTGACGAACTGAAGCACTGAGGTATTTAAATCTTAAATAAAAGACCTTGTCAACTCAGGAGAAAAAATTATTAAATTAACTCTTAATTTTAATGTTATTCCATTTCAAAGTGTTGCAAATAGGAGAAATTAAAAGTGGATACAAATATTTCTATGAAACATTGAGACAATGTTTTTCTCCCCTTTCAATTTAGCCAATTCCATCTTAATATTTCACGAAGCATGTTTCTTCACTTTAAATACCTTCTATTTAAACAAATGCCTGTATTTATCTGTTATAAAAGCGGCACCATGTCTACAGGCTGCTGTGTGCAAGATGTCTGTTGTTTATAAATGCGACACTTTGAAATGGAAGAAAATGTAAATGATGAGTTTATAGAACCAATGTAAACAAAGTTAACTCTTCAGTTTAATTTTTTCCCCATTTTAAAGTGTCACATTTAAACACAGCAAGCATCTTACTCCAAGTGGCTGGTAGACACAGTGTCATATTTATAACCATATTTGTAAGTGATAGGAAATTAAAGTGTAGAAAAAAGTTCCATATTATGTTGCAGAACACTTTTCTGCATTGTAAATGTCTCCCATTCAAAACATTGGTTGTATGATTGTGTTATACATGTAACAGTGTCACATTTGGCGAACAGTATGTCCTGGGCCACCAATGCATAGAACACAGACTCTCAGTCACCCATACACATATATTTGATTCATGTGTCCGCATGTTCATGCATCCCCCAAAGACAACGCACTCACTGACAAATATGGCAGCCCTGTCATAATACCCCTAGTCAAAGTATGTCCCTCAAACCCTGGTCTTTGGCTACATGGACATTAGGCATAGATTCAATGAAATCGGAAGTGTCTGGTAACACTATGGAGCGGCTTGGCCTTCAGTAGCCCACAATGATTTTCCCAGATCAGAAGTAGCTCTCACTACACAAAAGGTTGGAGAACCCTGGTATAGCTAACCATGTTTTGCATACTGGGAATTATTAGCACCTACTCGGAAAGGAAAAAAAACACTCAACTAACACAAAAAATGCAACATTCTGTTGGCTAAAAAAGTTAGCATTGGCTTGGAGAGAATTTGTAATCCTTTAACCCACCGCCCCCTGGAGTGTTCCTTTAAAACTATGTGTAGTTATTGGCAGGGTTAATGTCATAATGTGATTTAAAATGCATCATTTACCATAATGGTTCCCAGAAATTTCCTACTGTAGATTCCCAAATCCCACTGTAAAATGTGCATTTAAAATGTCTTATGCTTTGACTCATACTATTGGCAAAAGTGTGCATTAAAAAGTTCAGATTACCACTTATATTCACAAATAAATTCCTTTAGGGGGGACCCCTAAACCCTCTGCAAAGCGGTCTCAAAAACTTATTGAGTTTTGATCTATTGTGTTGGTTCAAATAATTTTAAAATGCCCATTTGTAAACACTGTCCCAAAAGTCTTGCAGAAGCCTGAAATTACCCTGTAAAGTAACGTTTTGATTACCTACGTTTTGTCTCATCTTAATACGAGCCCGGGGTGCTTAAAATAAGCTCCTTGCAGCAATTTTCCCCAAAAGCTCCTAAAAAGCTCTTGGAGGAAAATATTACATTTCCCTGTTCCCATAAGTAGCTTTACAACTTGTCCACTTTTAGCGTGGCCCTGTCCTAGAGCACCTCTCATGCAGCAGTCAATACAAGTTTCACTGAAGCAATCCTTCGGCCAAAGTCCCTTATTGCGGTGTGAAAAAAGTTTATTTTATGTTCTGTGCAGCCAAAAAAACTATTTGCATGCATCAGGAGAGGATGAAAGAGAGCTTCTCTTGCGCGATTTATTTTATCTAAAAACTGACAGATTATAGGCCTATACACGGATATCAAAATCACCTTAGGCTTTCAATAAGTTAACAAGATCGCTACTGAGAGCTGGGTAAATAAAATAAAAATAAAAAAACAGTACGCCCAAGATCTTGCTTACTAGTCACCCCTTACCCATAGAATTCTGCACAACTTCATTTGGTAAGAATCGAAACACGTGACTAAATTGGTATGCCTTTCATAGGGTTGAGTGTATCAACGGAGGACTAGCTTTGTTGATCTAATTTAATGAGGCACTAAATAGAAGGGCACATTTCCAATTTGTGCGCGTGGTGTAAGGTAAGGCAGGATTTTGTAGATAGCTGTTCAGTGAGCCATCTAGGTAACAGAGTCTCTCCATGGCTGCCTATGAAGCAGACACCATTTCGAAAACAATGGTCTTTGTAGAACATGCAAAGGTACCAAGTGGGGTTCTATACTGCCTGACATAAAAAGAGCAAACAGCTGGGTAAAAGTAAGGCTCAACAAACTTGACTGTACTGCAAGGACATTCACGGATTGGCACGAATCATCTTTGGTCTTAGAGTGACAGGGTAACTTAAGGAGACATTAAACACGTGAAAAACATCCACTTTTTGGCAGTGGACTGAATCAAACTGGTAATTGGGAGAATAATATGTGAACCAATGTGGTAAGTCAAGGTCATCTGAATACTAAGGTCACTGGCGAACAAGTAGAAGTGTGTAACTACCAAAGGAGAGTGAGAGGATGAAAAATATAGGCACAGCCTCTTTATCCGGAAAACTCAAAACACAAAACATGCTTAGGATGACATGGGAGGAAAATTGATAGTTCTTCCAAACTAGTCTGCAGATGTCTTTTTAAGATATGGATAGGTCACCTCACCCACTTATTGCGGCATGCTTCTTCATGGGTGATCTATTCACACCAAGGTAGGTGAATACCACCTTGGTGGACTCAACCACTACTTGGGAGTACATCGAAAGTGCACTGGATAAATGCAAGAATCTAAATCTTATTATAAAAATACCCCAGGATATACCACATGAAGACAATTTCACTTTATTAGTGGGGTACAGAAAATATGATTAAAATCATGCCTTGTGGATCTAAAATGCAGTATGATGATTCATTCATCCACTATAGCCTAGACAACATGTTTCCATTCCCATACAGGTCATAGACCTTTGTCAGGGTTCAAATGAATTCGGTATCTCTGTCCGTCTTGCACACATACCATGCATCATACTAAGGAATGACAACATGTAAATACAACCTGATCGGTTATGCTTAAAAAGTATCAGTCTCAAGCAGGACTGATGAAAGGGCAGTAGGTTGCCAGTACCTCTAATATCCTTGGCGAGTGCGTGACTACAGGGCGGAGCCCCCTCTTCTTGTCCCTGATACAATAAAAACCCACAGTACGGGTTTTCAAGTTTAAACTGAGAAGGTTGTACATACATGTTTACATTAGCAGACCCAATTCCTTGAGTTGTCAGCTAAGGGTGATTTTTTTAAAATTTTTACTGGGCAGGAAGTTTGTCTTTGAAGTTCAAAATGATCTTCTAATTCTTATCCTCAAGGGCGCCTTGGGGAGCACAGACATGCCTTAAATTAATAAGTAGCACATACGGTGGGCATGTGAGATGCAATTCCTTGGAATTGGTGGAGTTACAGGTCAATCTGAAAGCTTTATGGCAAGGGCCACCAGTCAGCGTATCTTAAAGGGACAACGTAACACCTTAGGTCAGCGGGAATCACTGTGGCAGGGCCCAGAGATGCACAGACGGCACCCAGGGCCCAGAGATGCAGAGACGGCACCCAGGGCCCAGAGATGCACAGACGGCACCCAGGGCCCGGTGATGCACAGACGGCACCCAGGGCCCGGTGATGCACAGACGGCACCCAGGGCCCAGAGATGCACAGACGGCACCCTTCTACTCTCAACAGAAAGTTGGAATCCTAAGCTTCTTCTTATGCAGAATCATTATCGACTATAATGTTGGGATGATATAAACCTTTACATTTTGAAGGAAAGTAAGAGAAGTAGTGAATACTGGTTTCCATAGACTTCTGCTTTCTCAGGATAGGTGTCAGCTGCAGTGGCGTAACCTAAAATGAAGGTCCCCCTTGCAGAATGTGAAGTGGGTCCTCTGAGCCTCCCATATCTCACAATTATTCATTGGCATTGGGCGGAATGAGACCCCTCTGAAAGTGAGTGGCAACTCCGCGCCGCAGGGGCTGCAGCTTTACATCCCTTGTCAGCTATAGACTCTAACTCGCCACTGCCATACAGATCACCCTTATACTGAACAAGGCTGTGACAACCAGGGTCGGGCTGGCCTGTAGGGCAACCAGGCAGTGCCTGATGGGCTGGTCTGACAGATCCTTATGCGGGCCGCTTTTTGGGGGGGCGGGGCAGATTTTGTTCCATTTTTACTGTCGATTTCCCTTATATTAGAAAAAACATTGCCTGCAGCAAGCACAAACACGTGCAGTCTCCCATACCTTGCAAAAAACACATATACAACTTATTTTTACAAGTTCAAAAGAGGCCTGATTTGGAAAAGTGTGCCACTGTTTAGCCATCTGATTCGCTAACAGACGGCACTATTTTTTGTGTCAGTCCGACGCTGGCGACAGCCACTTTCCGTAACAAAACAAACATTGCAACCCTATGCGGCTAGGGGTTGCATGTTATGTATGCAAAGTGCATGTGACTCCGGAATCTGATAAAACCAGTGTAGCAGAAGGTGACGCGCATGATCTGCCTTTTGCAGAAGCAGAAAAATCTGTTCAGTCTTGCAGTATAAAATAAAAGCATAGGTTCGCTTTTAGAGTTATATAGTTGTGTTTGTTCAGCAGTTAACCAGGAGAAGCGCGCGGTCTATCACATGGACGTAAACAGAGAGGAGCGCTCAACACCTGAACCCCTCAAGCCTTCTTTGCCAGGCGACTGACATCCACCATAACCTGCTGCTGTTGATATTTTTGCAGCGTTCCCTAAACCGTGGTCAGTTTGCTTGGCACAGACTTGCTGCTGCTGGTCAGAAGCTGTTCTCATCACTGCACTGCGACCTGTGGGCGCTCATTAAGAGTCTATGTAGTCGATGAATACTCACTCAGCCCACGAGAATAAGCACTTCCCATTAATCGTGGCAGTCACAGATGTTGTTACCATTCGACTTAAAGAAAACCGAACACCAGCGGCTGAAATAATACCGTGAACCCTGCTGGTCACCATAAAGCGCTCTGACGTCGTCCTTAGATTCACAAAATCAGAAATCGATAAACTGTAGAATGAAGGGGCCGGATGTGTTAAACCTCAGTGGCTTCACTTATAGATTTATATTAAAAACAACAACCAACATCGAAGCCCTACAGTTACACTGTAAACAACGCGAGGTTATCGGGTACACTTGTATCGCATGTGCTGCCTGAGCAACAGGTGGCCTCTGCAAATTTAAAGGGGTCCTGAATGAACACAACGCGCCGCCCTGGCGAGATATAATCACCATGTGAAACCACCAGCAAGGATTTACATGAAATTCCCTCTGTTCACTGAGGCAATAAATCAGATCTTTGGTTGCAGCGCTGTCAGACTGTCCGTGTTCTGGTCGGTTCATCAGATTTCCCCTACCCTCCTCTGTTAGAACATTTCGGACCCCTTTCTTTCAGGATAGGGTAGAAATAAAGCACACTCACCGGAGTCGGCAGTCCCCACTTCCTCCTCCTCCCCGAGAGAGTGCCCGGTGTAAGGTGCAGTTGCCCTGCGGTAGGGCTGTGGCCACGCCCCTGCTGCAGCCGTCATCGAACACAGAGGGGGGCGGGTGTTTCACAGTGACACACCCAGAGGACGCCGAGCGAAAGCACTTCATTCCTATAGAAACAGCATAGCAGGACAGACAGTGCCTTCTGCTAAACAAAGCACACCGGGGAAAGGACAACAATTGGTCCTCACGTCCCTCCTTGAAGAAGAAAAACGCAAAGAAAACAAAGAGGCTGTGATTCTTAAAATTAATTAGAAGTGTGGCTCAAATGGTTAGAGCGGCAGACCCTGATGCAGAGGTTTGGTCCGGGACAAGGGTTCAATTCTTGTCTTGGGCACAATTTCCCGGACCTGATAATTCTCGCCTCGGTGCCTATTCTAATCATGGGTCCCACTCTGCAACTCTGGGCAATAGCTTGCTTAATCTCCACAACGGCCCCAACAGCGCTGGGATGCCTGGCTTCACCTTGGGGGTGCCCAGGAGTGGGCATTTCACAGGGAAAAGCCGGGAAGGGTTCCATAGCATTATGCGTACAGTGCCAAGACGCCTCAGGGATAAGTGCGCTTTACAAGTACGAATTCATTTCAATTAGATGAGTCAGTCAAAAGTCTTTATTTCGATTAATTAAAATCACAAAAGCAGCATCAACAACAAATTACATACAAGTTAAAAAATTTCGACTTTTTAAAAAAAAAAATTTAAAAACTATATACAAAGGGGATGGGAGTGCTAATTTTTGCAATTATCGAATACATATGCATTAGTATATACAGTTCATGGTTTATGCATTATATGTACAAATTAAGAGTTTTGAAGTGCAAAATGGCAAATTCTGTATAAATGCATATACTGCTGACTCACGCAAGACAGATACAGTTCATTCCTAAACATACTATGTACAAACGTGTGCAAATAGCAATTTTGAAAGTGCAAAAAGTGCCATAAGTGCAAAAGTGCAAATTTATACGGTCCCCCGAAATATTTGATACAAGTATGATGATATATAAAATTCAACTATACAAACTAAGGTGGACAGATGTTCCCACAGCTTTTATTGATCCTGACTGCTGCCACCAGGAAACTAGCTACACTAAAAATAATGTGTACGCTATCCAGTAACTGCAAATACAAGAGAGTAGGTCTCACTTGCAAGAAGCCGGCTTTCCTCAATATGGGCAATAGAAATTTTTTACGGGGCACAGAGTACTTTTCACAAAACATTATTAGATGGAGTGTGTCTTGGGGTGAAAAATGATCACAAGAGCATGGGGCATAATCTTCCGGTTTGGCCCAATGCTCAAAGGAACCCAAAGAAAAATGTATTAAATTAAACCTAAGTCTTGTCAGCAAGAAACGATGGAAAGGTTTTGTAACAATCCTTAGGTAGGGTTGCAGTGAGGGAGATGACTGTAGAAGATAAATACTTCTTACACCCTTTTTTTTGAGTTCTTCTTCCTCTCTGTCACACTCCAACAGTGATCTAAAGTTGTATTTGACCAAGCCAAATCCTCCTTCTTAATGCTCTCAGGAGCCGTGTAGAGTTCGGGTCTACCCAGTCTGGCACACGCCGCTCTAACGTATGCCAGCCATGGGATGCCCTCTGCGTTTTCCAGATTCAAGCAATCCCTTAGGATTAAATAGTTTAATGTGATTTCCTCATTAAGCCACGTTGAAGCCCAACATATTAGGGGTGCAGTCTTTAAGTGATCAGTAATATAACCTAAGCCTAGTTCTGAATGTATGGAGAAGGTTGGGGTAGATTGTGGGACAGATAGCAGGGATCTAAGGAGTCTATTTTCCACGAGCTGGATTTTGTTGACAGAGGCATAGCCCCAAATAGATGCCCCATAGGTTGCAATAGCACAGCATTTGGATTTATATATTTTTAGCATTGCTTCCATGGGCCTCGCTCCCAATTTTTTAGCAAAATTAAGAAGGGCTGATGTAGATCTTAAGACAGCGTTGCTTTTCATTTTTTCTTGGGGAAGCCAGTTTCCTCGTTCATCAAAAAGGACCCCTAAATAATTAAAAGCAGGTACCCTTGTTAAATGACTGCCAAGGCATCTGAAAGTGGGTACTTTACTAGTCTTCCTTTTGCGTCCCGCAATCATTACATGTGATTTACTGCTATTAACTTTTAGGTCTAGTGACTCCATAAAGTTGCCGAAATTATCCAGTAACCTCTGGAGACCCACCCCTGTCCGAGCAATTAAAACGGCATCGTCCGCGTACAGGAGGACCGGTATGTGTACTCCCCCTGCGCGCGGGATGTCTGCCCCAGCCCCATTCAAAGATTTTTCCAGGCCATTGATATATATAGTGAATAACAAGGGTGCCAGGATACAGCCTTGTCTGACGCCCCGCTTAGAGTTAAAAGGACTGGTGCACCTTCCCCCCCTGAGTGACCCTCACGGCTGCTGTAAGGTTCTGGTGAAGATCACTTAAAAAATAAACTAAAGGTGCTTCAATACCCAATTCCAACAGTATGTTCCACAATTTAGAGCGATTCACCAAATCAAAAGCTGACGAAAGGTCCATGAACCCAAGATATAAAAAACCCTCCTTTGCAACAGTGTATTTATTAATCAAAAGGTGTAGGTTCAAGCATTGGTCCATGGTGCTTCTGTGTTGTCTGAATCCATACTGTTGATTCGAGAGCACCCCCCTATCAGTCAACCAATCTCCCAATCTCTGTAGGATGACTCTGCCCATGATCTTGACCGCTGAGTCCAGAAGGGAGATTGGTCTATAACAGGCAGGGTCCTCTCTCCTCCCTTTTTTAAATATGGGAACTATTACTGAAGAAGTCCAAGAAGGGGGAAACCCGTAGTAGATGCTGCATTAAAAACATTGGTTAAGATCTTTGCCCAGAAAGTGGGATATAAAATATAAAGATCAGCAGACACCCCGTCTGGGCCTGGGGCCTTATGTTTCAGGGTATCACGTATTGCCTTTTCTACCTCCACCGTTGTAAACTTCAAAAGCTGTGTATGTGGCCTCGGGATAGAATCGCTAGGTTGTGATTCCCGGTGATCCCTGTCACTATAGATGTTCTTAAAGTGATTTAACCAGGCTTCATCCGGAATCACACAATCTGTGTCTGGGTTAGCCATATCCGAGAAGTAAGATTGATTTATGGTGGCCCAAAACTTCCTACTGTCTTTCAATACGTCTATTGATTGCAAATTGTCCCATGCCTCTTCTTTAATTTTACATTTCCATATATGTATTGCCTGTTTATAGACCTTACGGAGGGATGAAACAAGATTCCTATCCCTTGGGGTACATTTAAGGGCTTTAAGAAGAGCCCCATGAGCTTTAGAACAGGATGAATCAAACCATCTATATGCCTTGCTGTTATAGGACCTACTCTCCTTCCGTAAGTTTTCAGATATTTGATTGCAGATTACTGCAAAAGAGGATAAGATATCTGCCCCCTCAACATTCTCGTCCAGACAAATCCCCAAGGTCGGGCTCCACTTGGGTCGAAAGGTTCTCAAAAAAGGCTTCTGTTACTACCGCCTCCCACTTAATACGTCTCCCTTGATCTTTTATAGACAGGGAGGTAAAAACAGCCCTGCCTAAGTCTATGGTGGCGCCCTTACATCTAAGTTTAACATCTAGTGCAAGCGGGTTATGGTTGCTAAAAATAGAAACAACAACCTTGTACGACCAAGTTTTTGCCTTAATGCCCGGGGAAACGAAAATGTAGTCGATCACGGACTCCAAACCTCGACCCGTAAAGGTAGGAACCTGATCTCCTCCCTCTTCCTTATCGGGTTCGATTAAATTTAACTTGGATAGTAGGTCCTCTAAGATGCCCCCCATTTTGGTGTGTTCGAAATGGGGGAGTCTCCCGTTTGTTAGGCCCATTATGTCCTCCCCATAACAGTCCCATTGACAGGGGTGTAAATTAAAATCTCCCATTAAGATTATCTCGAAATCAAAAGGATTTTTAGACTTGTATGCTGACAAAAAGCTATCTAAGACATTAAAATGATCCCCTTGCGGAGAGTTTCCTATGGCATTATATAAGTTTATCAAAAGGTAATGTTGATCATCTTTCAACCAATCAATTATAAGAAGGTTTTCAGATTCCCCATTAAGGTTATTAAATGTACCTGTCAAATCTAGGGAGATCAGGAACAGTAAGCCCCCCTTGGGTCTCCCTGCTGAGCCCTGTACAGCCGGGATTGCAAAACTATGGTAGCCATCTAATATGAAACCTGAATCCACATCCCAAGTTTCTTGAAGTGCCAAGATATCATACTGTTTCAAAAATGTTAGCCATATTGGATCTGTGCATTTTGCTTTTATACCTGTGACATTCCAGCTAATCATTTTGCATGTATCAACCTGGTTATATGACATTTTGGTTACATCAGCGGCCACAGTAGTCCCATTTTCAAGGTGTTCAAGATTCCCTATTTCTCCTCCCAGTCAATCGTTTTGGTCCATTTGCGATAGGGGAGCAAAAGGATTATATAGCTCAATCTCCTCCCTATGAGGCAGAAGTGGGTGGGGATCTAGTTGTAGAGATGAGGGTAGTAATCCTAGTGGGGTGGTCGATAATGTTGGATTAGGTACTGCTATTTGTGTGAATGTTGCTGTTGGTCTTTCAGGAGCAGTGATGATCCCGCCACCCCTTGAGTGTACATTTGTTAAGCTTCCTTGATTACGCATCCTTGTCTGATAGGATGTTGTAGGAATGTGAATGGGACGTGGGGTGTGTCGTATATATGGTTTGTTCATTTGTTGGCTGCTATTATAAATCCCGGCTGGGGGATAGAAGAACCCTAATGGGAGAGGTCGGATTCCCTTGTTGCTTATACTAGAACCATCCCAAAATAGCTTGTGTGCGGTGTGTATATTACTGAAATTAACCACTACGCAGACTCCAGGTATGCTTTTTGGACGATGTCCCACCCACTGCACCCTCCTTGCCGTAGTGAGTGCACGGGCAACTTCCTCACCACCCGAGCTATACTGATGACACCATAGCCTAGCTTTAGTCATCAGTTCGGCAGTGGTTTCAGTGTTGCCACCTCTGATGGGAGGAACCCCTGTAAAAACAGCTACCAGTGGTGCGGCCTCCGGGGGTAATTCCAGATTGCGCCCCCGCCAGATTTGTTGACCCTTGCTCGTGGCTTGTGACTAAAATAGAAAAGGAGAGTACCCTGCCTCAAGATATATAGGCCCTAACTAGGGGGTCCTGACTGATATGTATGGAGGGGTGGTTAACCTAGGGGTTGACAAGACATAAAACAATCACATGGTCGAATCAAAAGGACTAAACAGTTCAATTTTAAGAAAATATATTTTTTATTTTTATTTTTATTTTCTGATACTAGGAATTAAAAAACTTTTTTTTGGGAACAATATATTTTTTTGGGATATATCATAGGTACATATAAGTCATAAATAAGACAGACAGATATGGAAACAATAATGTCACAACAATTCGTCCTACCCAGTAGCAGCCTATATTTACACGCACATAATCATTCACTTCATCCCTACTCACACTCTCTCTCCTAATTTCATACACCAATCGCTCTATCATTCATTCTACTTTTCCTTGCAATTATAGCACATAGATGGTCAAGTCGGGATGTTCATCCGGGTAGTTGGTTTTAGCTACGGGTCCTGGTGTAATGAGGACAATAACTGTGTTCCAGGAGACATACGCCGACGCGCGTTTCGGTGACCGGCCAATGAGGCCGCACCTTCGTCAGGGCAAGGGGCAGTATACTGGGGCGGGCACAAAGGTAAAAACTCTTTCAGGATTCAAAGCGGTGTTAACACTCTGGTATGCCACTCGTATTCAAGTATATGTGTTCTGTCTCTAAGTGGGTTCCGGGGGCATAGAGATGCAATATTCCGGTAGGTACCTATAAGCCTCTTTGCAGGCGGGATGGTCGTTACTAGATAGCGGTTTCACTATTAGTCTGTTTCCCTGCTATTTGATAGAAGTGAACGCGTCTTGTAGTTCCGGGCCACTTTCGTGTGGAGCTGACTGCTACATCGCCTTTATTCCGGACGCCAATGTCCTCAAGTTGGGGTTCCGCCGACTCAGTCTGTCGGCCAGTTGATCGATCAACTGGCCGACAGACTGAGTCGGCGGAACCCCAACTTGAGGACATTGGCGTCCGGGATAAAGGCGATGTAGCAGTCAGCTCCACACGAAAGTGGCCCGGAACTACAAGACGCGTTCACTTCTATCAAATAGCAGGGAAACAGACTAATAGTGAAACCGCTATCTAGTAACGACCATCCCGCCTGCAAAGAGGCTTATAGGTACCTACCGGAATATTGCATCTCTATGCCCCCGGAACCCACTTAGAGACAGAACACATATACTTGAATACGAGTGGCATACCAGAGTGTTAACACCGCTTTGAATCCTGAAAGAGTTTTTACCTTTGTGCCCGCCCCAGTATACTGCCCCTTGCCCTGACGAAGGTGCGGCCTCATTGGCCGGTCACCGAAACGCGCGTCGGCGTATGTCTCCTGGAACACAGTTATTGTCCTCATTACACCAGGACCCGTAGCTAAAACCAACTACCCGGATGAACATCCCGACTTGACCATCTATGTGCTATAATTGCAAGGAAAAGTAGAATGAATGATAGAGCGATTGGTGTATGAAATTAGGAGAGAGAGTGTGAGTAGGGATGAAGTGAATGATTATGTGCGTGTAAATATAGGCTGCTACTGGGTAGGACGAATTGTTGTGACATTATTGTTTCCATATCTGTCTGTCTTATTTATGACTTATATGTACCTATGATATATCCCCAAAAAAATATATTGTTCCCAAAAAAAGTTTTTTAATTCCTAGTATCAGAAAATAAAAATAAAAATAAAAAATATATTTTCTTAAAATTGAACTGTTTAGTACTTTTGATTCGACCATGTGATTGTTTTATGTCTTGTCAACCCCTAGGTTAACCACCCCTCCATACATATCAGTCAGGACCCCCTAGTTAGGGCCTATATATCTTGAGGCAGGGTACTCTCCTTTTCTATTTTGGCTTCTTCCCCCATACTACCTGCCCATATCCCTAAGATACCCACGGGGAACCCCCTTCTCTGTTCTCGTGGCTTGTGACTGCCTAGTTCCCGTGATCGGACCGTGTAGAGGGTCCCCCACCACATCTTTCACTTGAGACACCCCTAACTGCGTTTGCATTTCCTTATCACCATCACTTGTTCTCTGGGTATCAGCAATTGTCTGGCTATCACAGGATGCTGTAGGCTCAATAGCCCCCCCCCCATTTTGCCTATATTTTTAAGCATTGCATACATTTTTTCACATTTTTTAAGAAGCCCAGACACGCATAAATTCAAAGTATCAACAATATCCTTTGCTACAGACTCCAGGGCTGGTTTCAAATGTGAGATGAATAAGTCTTCCACCATGTGTGCAATTAAGTCCTTAAGGGCAGGTTCTATTCCCACTGACTTAGTCTTAGTTGGCTTTCTTCTGCCCGCCATGACAGTACTTTTCCGTCTAGATTTTGGTGGAGGCTTGTGTGTAGCCACCTCCAGTGTTGGTGCAGAGTCTGAGGAAGCATCCTGAGTAATG
This sequence comes from Lissotriton vulgaris, assembly GCF_964263255.1. Lineage (NCBI taxonomy): Eukaryota > Metazoa > Chordata > Amphibia > Caudata > Salamandridae > Lissotriton > Lissotriton vulgaris. The sequence continues at coordinate 1,192,249,440 of NC_141696.1, read as the reverse complement.
GGTGGGATTATCTGTGCAGGAAGTGAGGCCCGGTTCACAATGACCACATTTGGCTCTAGGGGGATTGGTCGGTCATTACCTATTGGTAAACTTTGTGTGGGATCAGTTTGTTCAGTGGGATTAATACCCAGTTCTTTTTCGGCATTAGCAATTTCTTTTGAAAGGACCCCCACAGCAGATGTTAGATAGGAAATTATGGACTCTGATTTCCTAGGGTGTTTAGCTTTTGTCCCAATGTCATCAGAAGCACATACCCTTTTTCTTTTGCCCCATAGCGCTGATAGATGTCAGGGGGGTGGCCCGTCCCGTCCCCTGCCGACCCCGGACGGCCACAGACGGCCCGCCCTTTGTCCGGGCTTCGTCCGGCGTGTCCCGCTCGCATCCCGGGAGGCGTTCCCTCGTTTTCAAGCGCCTCCGGGCGCTCTGTTGGTGGCGTCAGGTGTGCGCCGCCGGGGCACCTGGGGGCTGTAGTCCTGTCTGCCGTTCCCCTCACGGCGTTGTGGACTCCCCCGGGTGCGGCCGTTCCCCTCACGGCTAGTGTGGTCGGCTTGGTCTCCTTGTTGGCAAAAAAACGCTCCCCTGAGCGCTCGGCGCTCCCTCGTTTTCAAGCGCCTCCGGGCGCGCTGTTGGTGGCGTCAGGTGTGCGCCGCCGGGGCACCTGGGGGCTGTAGTCCTGTCTGCCGTTCCCCTCACGGCGTTGTGGACTCCCCCGGGTGCGGCCGTTCCCCTCACGGCTAGTGTGGTCGGCTTGGTCTCCTTGTTGGCAAAAAAACGCTCCCCTGAGCGCTCGGCGCTCCCTCGTTTTCAAGCGCCTCCGGGCGCGCTGTTGATGGCGTCAGGTGTGCGCCGCCGGGGCACCTGGAGGCTGTAGTCCTGTCTGCCGTTCCCCTCACGGCGTTGTGGACTCCCCCGGGTGCGGCCGTTCCCCTTACGGCTAGTCTGGTCGGCTTGGTCTCCTTGTTGGCAAAAAAACGCTCCCCTGAGCGCTCGGCGCTCCCTCGTTTTCAAGCGCCTCCGGGCGCGCTGTTGGTGGCGTCAGGTATGCGCCGCCGGGGCACCTGGGGGCTGTAGTCCTGTCTGCCGTTCCCCTCACGGCGTTGTGGACTCCCCCGGGTGCGGCCGTTCCCCTCACGGCTAGTGTGGTCGGCTTGGTCTCCTTGTTGGCAAATAAACGCTCCCCTGAGCTCTCGGCGCTCCCTCGTTTTCAAGCGCCTCCGGGCGCGCTGTTGGTGGCGTCAGGTGTGCGCCGCCGGGGCACCTGGGGGCTGTAGTCCTGTCTGCCGTTCCCCTCACGGCGTTGTGGACTCCCCCGGGTGCGGCTGTTCCCCTCACGGCTAGTGTGGTCGGCTTGGTCTCCTTGTTGGCAAAAAAACGCTCCCCTGAGCGCTCGGAGCTCCCTCGTTTTCAAGCGCTCCTGGCGCGCTGTTGGTGGCATCAGGTGTGCGCCGCCGGGGCACCTGGGGGCTGTAGTCCTGTCTGCCGTTCCCCTCACGGCGTTGTGGACTCCCCCGGGTGCGGCCGTTCCCCTCACGGCTAGTGTGGTCGGCTTGGTCTCCTTGTTGGCAAAAAAACACTCCCGTCACTCAGAAGGTTTTCACATGATCGTTACACAAGAGAGGAAATAGATCTCTTCAAAATACACCAGAAAGACAAAATAACTGAATTATAGAGACAAAGTCTTCTTTAGATTCTTTGTTATGAAAAACATATCAAGGTATATCAATCGACAGTCACTCTAGAAAGGAGTGCAGGAAAAAGTACTCATGTGCAAGGTGAGGGAAAATCAAAAAAGAGACAGTTGAAGAATATAACATAATTTTTCACAGAAGGCACTGGTTTCAATGATGCTAGGAAAAGTAAACCAGTAAGGTCGGGCCAGTCTACAAAACAATTGTATTGTATTCTTTCACATCCGCTTTACAGAATGATGCTACTATACTTAGAATGCATCATTTAATTTCAGGGCGGACAAGTGTAGCATAATCCAGGCCATTGGCTGAGGGGTGTCGACGTTTCGACCTGATTTAAACGTTGAGGGTAAATTAAGACCTCCGCGTGCAGGTCTTCAACAGGACAATGAGAATGAAAGAGACAACATATGCAGGCGCTGCGAGGCAGACCAGGTCAGTCCACAGCTCCCGGTAATTGGGTGGTCACCGCACTGATGCAGAGTAGTATGGACCATTTGGATCTTCCAAAGGTTAGGGTGATGAGTTAACATACAATGTGCATCCAGCGAAGTCTGATGTCAATACGTAATGTTTTTTATAAGAGAGATTGGTCCCTGGGACAGTGAAGAATGTATATACAATGAATATAGCCCCAGTCAGGACTATATTTAAGCCAGTATCCAGCCGGATAAAGGCAATTTTAATATGCAAAATAGTTGGAAAAAGAACAAAATTGCGAGTCAAATAAGAGTGGGATACAAGCCTGTACCCATGGACCCACATATACAACAAACAAACGAAGTAAAAGGCTCAGGCCATTTGTGGTTGTTTCTATAAAGTAATACATAAATTGTGAAACAACAAATATAAAGAGGTCACCTTTACACAATATTAAATGTGAGAATCACTGTGTATAAGGTTGAGAACTATGTTGATGGCGTTTCGAGCCTTATCAGTAGGATATTGGATCATCATCAGGACTGTCAGATAAAGCGCCTGAAAACATTTGCCTGTAATTACTGTACATTTAGCATGGAAATAAGTAGGAAATAAGAGGGGGAGAAAAACGTAAATGGTGGTGAGACAGGGATTAAAAATTGAGAAAATGCACACCACACTCTGATTGCCACAGCAACAGGGCAGTTAAGCTAACGTGTGAAAAATGGCAGTATGTCTATAGTTCAGACAGTTGGGGTGTTTGTGAGGGTAGATTTCTCATCCATGCATTAGGTAAGCTCATACATTAAACAATGAGCCGGTAACGCGGAGGCACGTAGTGCCAAAATGGTGGTGTACTATATGAGCCGGTGCTTAACTTAGTGATAGACTAAGTGGTATAGACCCGTGTCTGCGCACTCTAGAGACAACGTAAGCATCAAGATCAATACCTGCAGTGTAGCCCTATGGGTGAAGGCAGTAGTAAGCGGCTCAGGATTGCAGCCGAGGCCCATTGACCTGGAGATAGAAAGGCGGGGTGTTAAAGGGGTGTAATCGGGTAGCAGGATGTAGCAATGGAATCGGGGTGAAGATTTGCCTTACCCTGGGAGTCCGAATATCATAACGCGAGATCAGCATCTTAATGATAGGCAAAGCCACGTAATGTGACAAATAATACGCCAAGATTATCTCACTAGCCGGCGTGCAGCAGAATGCAGAAGCTCCTATCCGGACGATCCTTACCACATTGTACCCAGGTCCTTTGACATATTTTGTGTTACCCCATAAGTTTGTAATGGAAATAAAGCAAAACGAAATTGGCTTTTTGAAAACAAAATGATCAAAGCGTGTTTCTGGCTTACAAAGGGTCTCCCATGCTTTCCTCTGTGTAATTGTATTGTATTGTAATTGCATTTATATAGCTCTTACTACCCCGGACAAGTCGTCGAAGCGCTTGTTCGGCGAGTAGCGCGCTACTCCGGAACCCATAAAGGACTTACTGGTAAATTAGTATAGTGAAATATGTAATTTGAGTGGTGGATATGTTAGTCAGATATTTGGATTGAGGAGGATAGTGGAGGGATAGATGGAAAAAAGTTTGTATTTATAAAGCACTAGCTACCCCTGATGAGGTGTTGAAGTGCCTTTTCAGCGAGTAGCACTCTACTCAGGAATCCATAAAGGATTAGTGGTGAATTAGCATAGTGAAATATGAAAGTAATTTGAGTGGTGGACATTAGTCTGTTATTTGGATTGAAAAAGATAGTGGAGAGATAGAAAAGGGAAGGATTTAGAATTCTTTTTTTTTTTTGGGAGCTCATAGCAGTAGGAGGAGGCTTGGGATGAGTAAAAGGGAGGTGGAGAGGGAAGAGTCAGAGGGAAGGGTTTAGAAAGGCTTGTTTGGGAGATCTGAATAGTAAAATAGGTATGAGATGATGCAAGGAGGAGGTAGATTAGAGCAGAGTCTAGAAAAGGTGATTTTGGGGCTCATAGTGGTGTAAGGTTTGCGATGAATGAGAGAGTGCCGGTATGGGATGTATTGAGAGAGGTATAGGATGAGAAATAGGGTAGTCCTTTGGAAAGAGTAGTAGAATGAGGTTTGAGATGAGTCAGAGATATATGGAAGGTATATATATTCATACGAAAGGTAGTATATGCAGATTAAAGATGCATTAATAAACTCTGGCTTTTAAGTGTTGTACTTTAAATTACATTTTGTTTTATTCAGTAGTGAAGCAATTGTAGATAAATATTTATGATAAAAGATTTACTTATTTATGCAGTCTCTTATATATATGTTAACCCTTTCAATGCTCATGACGAGCTCAGCTCATCATGAGGTACACCTCTCGTACACTCATGACGAGCTGAGATCGTCATGAACAATGGGAATAAATAAGGGCCAGCACAGGAGGGGAATACCATCAGCATTGATGGTGTTAAAAACGTTGAATAATTTAACTATGAGTAATATCTACATTTGTTAAGCAGAACTAACGAATATCTATATTTTTTAAAAACGTAACTAATATACACATTTATACAAAGCAACACACATGGAATAGCTAATTCTTGAGTAGTATTCTGAAGATAAGATGGCCGACTAGTGAGGAGCCCCAGTCGGGAGCTCACGGCTAGGGATTGCCTTTTTGGCTTTATCCCCAGGAATCTACCTCATTCCCGTCCTCTTTACTCTCCTGGGCTCTCTGTGGATTGCGGGCTTTCCGATTCTCCAATTTCTTGTGATAGTTCTTTGAGACCTTCTGTGCAATTTTAGAAGAATTGTGAGGATGTCTGCCGACTAATGAGACCTAGCGTCGTGGCCGATGACCGGTGGAGCTACAGTTGTAGCTCTAGGGGAGACTGGCTGTGGATCACCCCATGCGGCTGTCACCTACCCAGCTGGTCACTGGGCACAATTTCCTTTGCCTCTCCTTTTTAGTTCTCAAACCTCCACGGCCTTTTTCTACAACTCACCGAGGTTTTTCTCTGATAGCGGACTTCAATTCTGCGCTCCATGCTGCCCGGTGGAGTGGACTGGTGGCTTCTGAGGTGTTGGGTTGGTGATCTACCCTTCGGCTGTTCTCCTGTCTTTCCGAGTTTGTCCGCAACTGCTTGTCCCCTGGTTTATCCTCCCCGTATTGTCGACGGGGCGCATTCATTTTGTTTACCCCTAATAGAGGTGCTGCGGAGGGATTCCCACAGCACTGATGTACCGTTCTCCCGAGCTCGGCTCCACTCTCCGAGCCGGTAAGAGAAGCGCCCTCTTAGTTCCCATGGCTGCCCCCCCCCCCCTTTTCTGGGGTGCCCAAGCTGACTTTGCAGCTCATTGAACAATGAACATGCAACCCTGAGTTCTGTACTTGGTAATGACCTGTTTTTAACGGCGATCTCCACCCCCCCTCCCAGCCAGCTCCTTTGTTATTTTGTTGTTTTTGAACTTTTTCACATGCTTCCGCCATCTTGTGTTTATGCTACCCTGTGCCTGAGTCATGGGTCCTCCATCGTGACGGTCCTGTCTGATTCTCTGGTCGCCCTTGATTCGCCTGTTTGACCTTTTCCCCCTATTTCCTCCCCCTAGGTCCCCTTCGCCTCCGCTACCTGGGGAGTTATGATTGTTGATTTCCATCCGGTCAGTTGTTACCCTGAACTTTTACCTTCCGTTGCTGATTTATCTGACCTAATCGCTTTTCTTCTCCAGCCACTGACTCTTTCCCTTTTCCCTCTTTTTTCTCCTTGGACTTGTTCTTTGTGTTTTGTTACTATGCCCATTCTAGGTCTCGCCTATGCAGCGCGTATGCACTGCATAGGAGAACTTGAGCCGCCGTTCAGCACTTTTTCGAAGCACATACTCATGCTTATGGCGGCATACACCTTGCGGGAGCGCACAGGGGCGTGCCAAAAGCACAAGTATGTGCTTCGAAAAACAGTAGACTGCGAGCACACACGCATGCACCTTCTCACTCCCTCTTTCTCCCGTGCCGGCTCCCTCTCTGTGTGAGTCTCCCACTCTCAGATGGCGCCTTCACAACACCTCCCGTTGGCTGCCACCTGGTGTGGACTGCACTACAAGTCCCATGATGCCCCTCTCCGCCTCGTCCCCTGTAATCTGTGCCCGGGCTTTGATCGATGGAAGCCTGCTAGGCTTTGCTGCTTGCTCTGTTCCTCCTGCTCCTCCTCGCGGCGACCTACATCAAGTCAGTGCTGCTGCTTTTAAGCTCACTTTGTTTCTTAGCCTGCCCAGTGACACACATTGTACACAGTGCAGAGCTTCCTTGTCACTCATTTTCTTGTTTCTTATTTGATTGCATACCTTCAGCTGGTGCTTGAACTCTTTACCTTCCTTTTGATCTGGTGACTTGTATCCAAACACTGCTCACCTTTTTTCTTTTTCTATAAGCACTCCATTAGAGATATCTTGCAGTTTCTTTTGTGCTCCTTCTCCACCCGCGTGACCGTACCCCCTTGATGTGTTGCTCATCCTTCCCATACCCTCGACCCTTGCATCCCCAAATCCAGGCCACGTTGCTCCTCCCCCACTTGGGAGCCATTAAAAATGCTAGCAGCTCGCATTTAATGCCACGCTACTGGGCTATCCAAATTTTATAAAATTACCATTCCAAGTGGTACCTGTATTTTAAATCAGTAAATAACATTTTTTTTAAACGGCATATTTAGCATTCTGTAAGCGAGTGTATGCAAAATGATGCAGCCACCAACAGCATAATTTTCTTGCACTGGATCCGCAAATAGCATTGCTAAAGACACTTGGCTAAAGAGGTGAGATCTGTTGTCTTTGCCCCTGCTTGCTATTATAGGCAGCCGGAACCAAGGAGTAAAATTCATAGCTTAAGAACTCTCTGTAACTTTTGTGAAATGTTGTACACTATTTTTGTTGGTGTCTCTGTCCTAGGCACAGCTGAATCCCAAGTTTCTTGAACACCAAGGTGGCTTAGTCTTTATTCCACCTCCTTCGTCTACCACGCTACCCCTCCTGCTTCTTTGTCAGTCTTAGGGGTTCTTTATCACCCCAGAGTTCTCCCTTTGTCACAGATTTACAAACTTGCTTTCCCACCTTTCAATCTCTCACTCTGGGATGAAGTTTGAGTGTTGGTCCCAAAATTAGGGTTGGGAGGAAGAAGGAGGAGGAAGAAAGAAGAAGAAAGAAGAAAGAAGAAGAAGGAAGAAGGAAGAGGGAAGGAGAAAGGAGAAAGAGAAGAAGAAGAAGGAGAAGGAGAAGGAGGAGGAGGAAGAGGAAGACGGAGAAGGAGAAGAAGGAGGAGAAGGAGAAGAAGGAGGAGAAGGAGGAGGAGGAGGAGGAGGAGGAGGAGGAGGAGGAGGAGGAGGAGGAGGAGGAGTAGGAGGAGGAGGATGAGGAGGAGGAGGAGGAGGAGGTGGTAGGAGGTGGGTGGTGGGTGGTGGTGGGTGGTGGTTGTGTAGACAAGTTACAGTAGCGGAAACTAAATTCTGAATGATTAATGCATTGCGATTTAGTATTGTTTTAAGAGGTGAGTCTTCAACTCTTTCTTAAATTGGAGCAGCATTGGGGTGCTATTTAAAACTCAATAAATAAATAAAATAAATAAAAAATAAACAAGTAAGGTGGTTATCTGTGGATCTTATATGGGGGGTAAAGAGTTCCAGAGAAGGATGTGAGCCCATGTTTTTTTTCTTGTATGTTGGGGTTTTGAGGCGAGGTGCCACTCTAGAGCAGAGGTTCCTTAGTTCGGTGATTTTCTTCCTGAATATGAGCGGTCCTGTTGCATGTATCGCTTTGTGGGTGATACAAAGCAGCTTGAACATGGATCTTCTGGCAACCGGTAACCAATGTAGGGCTTGCGGTCTTGGTCTTGCGGCTTTATATGTAAGAGTAGTCTGGCAGCAGAGTTCTGAATCCGTTGAAGTCTTTTCATAGTCGTTAAAGGTGATCCATGGTAGAGGCTATTGGCGTAATCGAGTTTGGACAGAACAAGAGAGATGGTAGCCTAGACCATGTGTGGAAATCCTAGATGGGGAAGATTTGTTGCAGAGCTTTTATAGTAACAAAGCTTGATCTTGCTAGTTTGCCCATTTGGGCATTTATTGATAGCTTGGAGTCCCTGGTCATTCCGAGGTTTCGCCTTCCTTCGATACTTTGGGCGGCATTCCCAGATCATCAGGCTAGTTGGTGAATGGGTCGCAATTTTTCCAATTGCCAAACATGAGTAGTTCTGTTTTAGAAGCATTCAATTGGAGATGGCTCCACGTCATCCATTGATCCACGGCTCTGAGACAACTGAAAATTGGTGAGTTTCCTTTACAAAAAAATAATCGTTATTGGATATTTTTCCATACACTCCAAACAACCCCGCCCCCCTTCTCACCTCTTACAGCTGGTAAAATTCTTTAAATAAATAGAAATTTCAAACACAATGACCAAATTCATAACAATATAAGTATGCATTTCAAATACTTTATATCTATAAAAAGAAAAAAAAGGTCCAGGGCCAGCCCCTCCTCCACCGCCTAAAGTGTCAAGTGCAAAATATATCAAATATGGGACTAATAACCTATCCAAATTATTGTCCCTCACGTGGCCCGTGATCTCTCCCCCATTCAGATATAGGGGCCCAGATTCTCAAGCCATTTTGTTGTTCACGACTCTCCTTCTGCATATATACATAGCTTTTTTCAGGCTATAAACCGCAAAAAAACTGGCCAGCCATTGTTAAAAACTGGGAAACCAGTCAGACTGGAGACCAGCCAAATTGTGGAAAAGCAGAACCTCAACGTTGCCATAGCTATAAAAATCAGTTCAAGCCAGTTTCCCAACTGGTTCCTCGCGGATTCTCCTAATAAAATTAACTCTGGTGCTAAAATGACCTCTACTTTTAGCACCTCTGACAGAAATCCGGATATCGAGCTCAGTACAGGTAGCAAAAATGTGTACAATATCAGCCATATGTAGAGCACATTGAGGACAAAATGTCCCTTTGCCCACCCGCGATTTAGCAATCATATCCGGTGTGTAATAAAAAAAAGAATACAGGTCTTATAGACTGTGCCTGCAATCGTGATTACATTAAAATGGATTGTGCAAGGTCAAACACCTGAAAGAATGTGTTGTCAGATATCCCCACCTTCTCTTGCCGTTTTAGAGAGTATTTATCCATATCATCGGACATGGCAGAGTTGAGGTTTCCCCAATTGATATTGCTCTTACTTTTAAAATCTTTTCAATAACTTCTATTCTATTAAATCCAGCTGATCCACCCTCTTTCCGCAAAAGAAAAACCCCTACTTGAAGGAATTTAAAAAAGTCTCTCCGTCCAAGGTTAAATTCATTTTTCATCTCGTCAAAAGATCAAAGCCCAGAGGAAGAAAAAAATACAACCCACCGACCAACCAACCCCACCAAAGGCTCCAAGCTATAGAGAGTCTTAAAGCAAGCTTTTTTGTAATATCTATCATTCAAATGTCGCCAGAAACATCCCCAAGCCTCTTTCCCCATCAAGAGCTTGTATGGCGAGGGAACTGGCCTAGTCCCCACACAATCAACGTTTCACACAACAATACTCGGCTGTATATCAGAGTAGTGGCCCAATAATATAGCTTTGAATTAGGTAGAGCCCACCCACCTCAGTCCCTTGGTAGGAAACAAAATCTGAAGGCTTGTTTAGGTCTGGAGTACGCCCAAATAAACCTGAAGAATAGATTTTCCATTGTTTTAAACTATTGTGGTGAGAAGCCCGAAAGAGAGATAACATTCTAGGGTGAAAAAGCCTTTGGATCTCATTACTTATGCCACCTATAGATAGTTGTAAATTGTTTAATCTAGCAAGAGCTTGCTTGGTTTTACCCAAAAGAGGTTCTAAATTTTCCCTAACCACATTATCTAATCAAGCCGACAGGTTGGCGCCCAGATAAGTTACCTTCTCCACTACCCGGCTATCTATCATCTTCATTCTTTCATTAATAATAACCTGATACCCGGCTATCTATCATCTCCATTCTTTCATTAATAATAACCTGAGTCTTATCTTTATTCGGAGTCTAGACAGAAACACACCCAATGCGCCCAGCTTCCTCCTTTATTACCTTAACTAGCAGCCCGTCCCGACGTTGTCCGGGTATGAATTGCTGCCGGCCAGTAGTATATTGTTTTGTAGGATTTCGTTTAGATAGCATTTCTTATCTGTGACAGGCTTGTGAAACGCTCCGATTCACAGTGCACTGCTGATGCACTTAAGAGTGCGTGTACAGTAGTGTGTGAACTCGAGTTTCCCTACTTTATTTTTCCTTGCAATATTACATAGCGCAAACTCGACGTTGTGGTAGGCACGGGGAGACAAAGCGATTTGCCTGGAATCATAGGATGTTGAGCTGATGCCGAGATTCGAATGTAGCTCCCCAGCTCTAAAGTTCGCAATTCTAGAACTTGTGGTGGGAGGTGTGTCTAAAAGTGTATGTCAGTGCTGGCCATCAATGAGAGAGACCTGTGCATTTTTCAAATGGGTGGTGAAAAAATATGAGTATGTTGCTGGAGATGTGGGCCGCCGTGCCACCAATGTACTTAACGGGGGAGGGTAAACACCCATTATTCCGCAACTTTCTTTCCGCACACCATTACTCTTCATACTTTCATTACAAAAGTACCATGACTCCACAATGCCATTATAACGCATGGCATTACATTTGATATGCTTTTACCACGCATACATTTACAACGAAATTAGTTGTAAATGCATGAATGGTAAAAACATGTTTTTTTTAATGTTTGGATAAGGTAAGTATGGGTATAGGGGTATATGTTTTGGGGTACTGAGGTATATGTTTTGGGGTGTTTGGGTATTTTAAGGGTTCAGATATAGTTTTGGGTTATGGGGTACAGAGGTAGATTTAGGGTTTAGGGATAGGTATGGGTTTTGGGGTACAGAGGTATTTTTAGGGTTCAGGGCTAGGTTTGGGTTTTGGGGTATAGGGATATTTTTAGGGTTTAGGGGTAGGTTTGGGTTTTGGGGTACAGGGTTATTTTTAGGGTTCAGGGCTAGGTTTTGGGGTACAGGGGTATTTTTAGGGTTCAGGGGTAGGTTTGGGTTTTGGGGTACAGGGGTAGGTTTGGGTTTTGGGGTACAGTGGTATTTTTAGGATTCAGGGCTAGGTTTGGGTTTTGGGGTACAGTGGTATTTTTAGGGTTCAGGGCTAGGTTTGGGTTTTGGGGTACAGCTGTATTTTTAGGGTTCAGGGGTAGGTTTGGGTTTTGAGATATAGGGGTATTTATAGGGTTCAGGGCTAGGTTTGGGTTTTGAGGTACAGGGGTATTTTCAGGGTTTAGGGATAGGTTTGGGTTTTGGGGTACAGGGTATATTTATAGGGTTAAGATGGGTTAGTAATTAAGGGCGTTGGGGTATTTTAAGGAGTAAGGGTGGGTTATGATTATGGGGTGCAGGGGTGGGATTAGCACACAATATGAGACATGGCATGAAGGGATGAATGTACCACACACCCCCAGCGTTTGTCACGCCCCAGCACACGCCCACAGCACAACGCAGATGTTCTTTCACCTTTTAAATGTATATGATGGGCGCCTGCATAGCCTATGTCCTTCTGCTGCAACTGCCCTTTCCAACGCTGTATTGGGTGTTGTGATTGGTGCTGTGGTTCCTGAGATTACCCGCCTCAAAGGTTTGGGCTCTCTCTTTATTATATTAGTATGGATAGCAGAGATTGGGTCGGGTGTTGCAAGAGCAATGTCATCGGCATAAGCAAGGGTCTTAATTGCCAAATTTTGAGTCTACATTGCCGGGATTTGATCATTGCCTTCCAATCTACAGATAAAGGGTCAATAAAAATCACAGATATCAGACGGGAGCAGGGACAGCCTTGCCTAGTCTCTCATGATATTAAAAAAGTCTCAGATAACACACCACTCACCACTACCCTCGCTGTTGGATCTACAGATAGCATTTTCACCGCCTGAATAAAGTCTTGGTCAAGCCCGATTCTGGACATTGGCCTCCAGAGATTCTGCCAGGAGACCTGGTCCAAGGCTTTATCTGCATCGAGCAGAATAAGAGCCATCGGGTCCCATGCTACATTGGTAGAATCGAGCAGTGATATAACACTCTGGAAATAATCGATCGTTGATCTGCCGGGAATAAACCCATGTTGTCGGTCCAAAATAATTTAAAGAATATTAGGTGCAAGCCTCATAGCCAAGACTTTAGAATAAATCTCTGAGTCACCATTTATCTTGGTTATTGGGCAATAGGATCCCAAATAAAAAGAAGACCTATTTTTTCAAAGAAGACTGCTATTTTAGCAGAAGACCACCCTTACCGAAGTCGAATACTACATTTAGTGGTTAACCTGTCTTTTTATAGCATTCGAAGACTACTTTATGCCATTTTTAGTATTCAGTAGTATTCTTTTTGGGAAGGCTAGTGCATGAAGACTACTGATATGTTAGTGGTACTTCTTGAATACTAACAGAATACTAAGCACATACTTATTTGTAATCGCATAGTCTTCATTTACAATGCAGAACATTTAGTGAATACAAACAATTTGAATACTACTGGACTTTACCCAGACTACTATTAACATTCTATTCAAGCTGCATGCTGAATGGTAGATCTGTGCCTTATTTATTGTACAATTGTTATGCCTTATTTATTATACTATTGTGGTGTTTGTGTAGTGTAGGGGAGTATTTTAGGGTTTAGGGTAGTTTTGGTGGACCGTGCAGGGTAGTGATTGATTGTAGGGACCGGACTGGGAGTTGGAGGAGGGTTGTGCTGGGGATAGCGTTTTAGGCTTTAGTGTTGTGGTGTTCGTGTAGTGTAAAGTAGTGTTTTAGGTTTTAGGGTAGTGCTGGGGGGTCGTGCAGAGTAGTGTTTAAGTGTACGAACAGGACTGGGGGTCGGAGGAGGGTCGTGCTGGGGGTAGTGCTTTAGGGTTCAGGGTAGTGTTGTGGTGTTTGTGTACTGTAGTGTATTGTAGTGTTTTAGGGTTTAGGGTAGTGCTGGGGGGTCATGCAGGGTAGTGTTTGAGTGTAGAGACCGGACTAGGGGTCGGGGAAGGGTTGTGCTGGTACTAGTACTACTCTCTACTTCTCACTGTACTACTCTCTAATAATCAATTTCTACTACCCTCTACTACTCACTCTCTACTACTCACTCTCTATCACTCTCTACTACACTCTAGTTATCACTCTAATACTCTCTACTACTCACTCAACTACTTTCTACTCACTCTCTATTACTCACTCTCTACTACTCACTCTACTACTCTCTATTACTCACTCTCTATTACTCACTCTCTATTACTCACTCTCTATTACTCACTCTCTTCTACTCTCTACTACTCACTCTCTACTACTCTACTACTCACTACTACTCACTCTCTACTACTCACTCTCTACTACTCTCTACTCACCCTCTACTACTCACTCTCTACTACTCACTCTCTACTATTCTACTACTCACTACTACTCACTCTCTACTACTCTCTACTTCTCACTCTACTACTCACTCTCTACTCACCCTCTACTACTCACTGTCTAATACTCACTCTCTACTACTCACTACTACTCACTCTCTACTACTCTCTCTACTACTCACACTCTACTCTCCCCTACTCACTCTACTACTCTCTATTACTCACTCTCTGTAACTCACTCTCTACTACTCACTTACTACTACTCTACTCACTCTCTACCACTCACTCTCTACTACTCACTCTCTACAATTCTACTACTCACTACTACTCACTCTCTACTACTCTCTACTACTCTCTACTGCTCACTCTCTACTACTCTCTACTCACCCTCTACTACTCACTCTCTACTACTCACTCTCTACTAATCACTCTCTACTCTCTCCTACTCACTCTACTACTCTCTATTACTCACTCTCTGTTACTCACTCTCTATTACTCACTCTCTACTACTCACTCTCTACTACTCTCTACTTCTCACTCTACTACTCTTTACTACTCAATCTCTACTACTCTACTACTTACTCTCTACTACTCACTCTCTACTACTCACTCTCTACTACTCACTCTCTACTACTCTACTACTCACTCTCTACTCTCTACTCCTCTCTACTCTCTACCTCTGTACTTTCGTCCTCTCTACCCGCACACATATGCGCACACACACACACACACACATATATATATATATATATATATATATATATATATATATATATATATATATATATATATTCACACTCTCTCCTCCTGCTAGTAAACATGCTAGTAACATTAGGAAGGCGGAGCGCCGAAACGCGTCTGTTGCGAACTGAATAAAATCTAATTTGGAGAATTATCCCCGGAGTGCGTGGTTTCTATTGGAGTGGAGATGGAAACCTTGAGCGAGATATATATATATATATATATATATATATATATATATATATATATATATGACCAGGTCTCTGCTTGAATCGGTTCTGACCACAGGAATCACGGACCACCACGCAGCATTACCATATATATATATATATATATATATATATATATATATATATATATATATATATATATATATATATATATATATATATATATATACATATATATATATATAACGGCTCCAATCGTCCCTCTCTTCAGAAACGATAACGCACTCGCAGGGGTTATGTTTTACAACAGTTCTTTATTCGGCTTTCAGACAAGTCTGGAAAGCCGAATAAAGAACTGTTGTAAAACATAACCCCCACGAGTGCGTTATCGTTTCTGAAGAGAGGGACGATTGGAGCCGCTATACTTAACGCGTTGGTACCGACGCGCAACAACACCCGCCCGCGAGTGCCTCAGGAGTCTTTGGTACACTCAGGAGCTGGATGATATATATATATATATATATATATATATATATATATATATATATATGTTTCCAAAGGACCGCTTAATTCGTAAGAGATCAGAGGCCACTGCGGGGAACTGTTGGAGGAACCTTTATTGACAGGATGCAGAGCGTAATGCATTTCGGCATATCAAGCCTTCTTCGGACGCTGTAGCAAGCAGGAAACGCTGACCAACTCCTCCTTTTGTTCTCCTTCGGTCCTCCCCCTATCCAGGGAAAGTCAGCTGACCACGCCGATTCATTGGCAGCTGCAGTCCGGTGTCTGTGGACCACAGATCCCATCATGCACCTGGGTGGTAAGTGCATTGGCGAGGTTGTTGCTTGGTGCACGCTGTAATACCTGGCAAAAGCGAAGCGATAATGTGACTGTTGGTTGCGCTGTGTTCAATGTCCAGTACCTCCTCAGGTCCCCAACACTCTGCCTGAGTACATCGATGTCGGGTAGGGCTGAAGGCGGCAATTTTAGTGATCCCACCTTCTCCCAATAGTGAGCTGCTCCTGGCAGTCGCCTCTTGCCCACGCTGATGCAAACGGCTGTCCTGCGGTAATCCGATACCTCTGAAGTTATTGTCCAGAGCGTTGCCACTCGTGTCAGCAAATACCGCAGCACACTTAGAGAGTGGGGCCCCTTTGCGCTGCCGACAAGCGCAAATATTTGTTTCCAAAGGACCGCTTAATTCGTAAGAGATCAGAGGCCACTGCGGGGAACTGTTGGAGGAACCTTTATTGACAGGATGCAGAGCGTAATGCATTTCGGCATATCAAGCCTTCTTCGGACGCTGTAGCAAGCAGGAAACGCTGACCAACTCCTCCTTTTGTTCTCCTTCGGTCCTCCCCCTATCCAGGGAAAGTCAGCTGACCACGCCGATTCATTGGCAGCTGCAGTCCGGTGTCTGTGGACCACAGATCCCATCATGCACCTGGGTGGTAAGTGCATTGGCGAGGTTGTTGCTTGGTGCACGCTGTAATACCTGGCAAAAGCGAAGCGATAATGTGACTGTTGGTTGCGCTGTGTTCAATGTCCAGTACCTCCTCAGGTCCCCAACACTCTGCCTGAGTACATCGATGTCGGGTAGGGCTGAAGGCGGCAATTTTAGTGATCCCACCTTCTCCCAATAGTGAGCTGCTCCTGGCAGTCGCCTCTTGCCCACGCTGATGCAAACGGCTGTCCTGCGGTAATCCGATACCTCGGAAGTTATATATTGCCTCCTCTCCCATGCATCCAAGTACAACGAGTTGATGACACCATGTGTTGACCAAAATAATTTATTTCATAGTCAGCCCTTCGGACGCATTTCGCCTGACCAGCAGGCTTGTTCACCGAGTTTTTTAAATATTAGCAGTTGCTATTTACCCCCTTCTATGCTCATGAAGAGCTCATGAGGCACAGTTGAGCTGTGCTGAGGACGAGCTGAGCTCGTCATGAATATAGGAGAATAGCTATTTCCAGCACAGGGGAAAAATAACCACAGCAGCGATGTGGTTAACTACCGTGCACCACCCAAACAGTCATGTGACAGAACTACAGAAAGAGTGTATACGAAGACAGACTCGTAGTTGCACAATGTAGACCATAATAAATAAGTTCTTAAAGGCAAGTTATTCTTAAAATGCGCGCAAACAGAGCCATTTGTGAAATATTATTACATGCCATGGCGGAGGTTTTGTGCTTACTGGCAAACAGCGTTTTTCATGCTTCTGTGTGCCGAAAACCGTTCTGCCTAGGTGCGTGCTCACTCTCCTCCACTCGTTGTCAGCATCATTTGACGCCGCCGCGGACCTCCCCTGGCTCTTCCGAATTTTGGGAACTGCATATTTTTGGATATGCTAACGGCCTGCCCAGGTCGTTGGAAAGAGCCGACTGCTGGGTGAGCGGGTCCGCGGGGGCGTCAGATGATGCTGCCAACGAGCGGAGGAGAGTGAGCACGCACCTAAGCAGTACGGTGTCTTCTCACAGCAGGAATGTCAGCAACAAAGCGGGGCTGAGACCTTATGATGTGGTACATGTTATTTATGGATATTGTGACTGGGGGACAACATACCCACTGTGGTGAAATAAAGCGCGAACTACGTCTCCCAGGATGCTGTGAGGCCACGCCCCCTGGGGCGGGAAGATGTTTAAAATCAAGAGGTGCTGCAAAACACGCTTTCCCCTCGCACTCCGAACTATCCACTGACGAAGAGACTTATTCGAAACGCGTTTGGCTATACCATGGTGTGATTTTACCTGTCTTAAGAGACTCGGCTGGCAGGCTGTGATTCAAGAATAAAAGTCTGTTGCAATTATCTTGGTCTCCCCTGGCTCTTCCGAATTTTGGGAACTGCATATTTTTGGATATAAATATATCTATATATATATTTATATGTATGGGTATATATACATACATACATATATGAACATATGTATAATCTGCATATCAATATAAATACAAATGTAAATGCATGCAGACATATATATATTCATATACATATATGCTAACATATGCTTGATATGTACATGAAAGTTTGAAAGACACTAACAACAGCAAAGCTAAAAAGCCACCTAATTACAAACAGAATTGCCTTAACTTAAAGGAGGGCGAGACCTTATGCATTTTCAATGCTTGTTTACTTGGATTATTTCTTATTTTTTTCACATTCACCTTTTTTTTAAATGTGATTTCTTTACTTTTCATATTTCATTCTTTCCCCAGTCATTGCCACTTTTTGCACGTTTGGATACTTTGCTGGATTGCTTGTGGCCTCCCGTTTTGTGGGTAGTATTTTTTCCCTGTCTACTTGCGGAGCGCTGACGCGATGACGTACACTGGTTGCGTACTGGCTCCTAATACGACCGCAGTTCAAAGTTTGAGACGTTGGCAGCCTGGGCTAAGTGATAGCACCGTCCGGCCGTGGCGGTAAATTTAAATCAATGATCCCGCTCTGCCGTAGCGTGGGGAGTTTGTATTAAGAGCTAAAGGGTGGCTGGCTAGTTTGCATGCCAGGGGCGTAACAAAAGCCCCCGCGGTGCGGGAGGCCACAAGGACCACGGGGCCCCCTGAGCACATTGAAGACTGGCTCGAAATATGAGCTTCAACTACGGACCCATCCACGTCCCTGACGTGACAAAATATCTTACAATTCCGCGCCGATGTCTCTGGGTTTTTCACTCTTAGGGTCACGGTGGCGCGCAATTGAAAGTGTGCGTCTCGTGAGCGAGGCGAGGCCTCACTGATGCCAGAGATGACCGCAGGCCATCATTTAATTTTTTATAGCCTCTGGCATTCTTTCCTGCCCTGTTCTGACGCCCGCAGGGATGCATCGTGGGGCGGGCGGCCGGCCAGGAATAAAAATCAAAGTTCAAATTGGCCCCGGTTCCGACCGTTCTGATGAGAGGAGATTGGGACCGTGATGATTGCTCCAGAGTTCAGTGCGAGGATGTGGCACCTATCCTGACTGCACCGGCGGTTTCTTTCAGCTGCCTGCCGGTAAAGCTTTGTTTTCAAATGCAAGCTTTTTCCTCGGGCACTGTTTCCCTTTAGGTGTGTTAGACTGAGGAAGATTCCCTATGGTCGTCTTCACAGCCATATCTAAATATTTATTCCCCAGACTCTTACTCTGATTGTTTACACAGCTCGAGTCAAGCCCTAGAAGTTCACTGTGGATGGCAGCCCTTTGTCAATGTAAACTGATTACAATCAATTAGGAGCAAATACGTTATTAATGACTGCAAGTAGTGTTCCCGTTGTGTGCAGGTATTTTAGTTTTACAAGCATCTGTTTCTGTCTTCCTTTCCTCCATAAATGTTCGTACAATTAAGAAAATGTCATGATATTGAATATTAAGTAGAGCAAAGAGTTAATATGCCAGCTGCAAAGATCAGGGAGATGCAGATCAGGAATGCAGATAAGGGAGAGCATATCATGTAAATAAGTTAGTGGTTTGTTCGAGACCTCATTTTGTTTACTTTCAGTGAGTGTTTAAGTTAAAATCCCAGTGAGCTATTAACTGTCATAAAAGAGCTGCATACAAACTGCAAGATATAGAGTGCTATGACCCCCCCCCCCAGTCTTTCATTATTAGAATGTTGCATAAGGGGTTCATTTTGGTAAAGAAAATAATCAGTTCTTATTATTAAAGAGAAACCCCTAAACACGATGTTACGTTTTAAATTCTGTGTTTGTGCCTCTCTAGACCAAGCACTCTTAAACTATAGTGTCTATCAGTATGGATGATGCGTGACTCTTACCCCTTGTAGTCCTCTATCCTCTAGCCTATGTGACATTCCTATACACTAATTTTCACATTTTGATTGATTGTCTCTGTGTAATGTGTGTGATGTAGAATGCTCTGTCACCCTGCACGTGCGTGAGTGACGCTATAAACCTAATTAAATGCATTTCAGCAAAAGAGTGGCTATAGAGACATGTGGGGCACAGTTAAAGCGTGTTAGTCCGTAGCTGAGGTTGTCATTGGGGGCATCAACCAACAAACAAATCAGCCCAGGATATAATTATATACGTACAGCTGACAGCAAGTGAAGTGCTCTTCTGCAATGGCCTAAGTCATACAACTAAATTGAATGATCTCCTCTCTTGGTAACTCCGCTGTTGATTAAGCGTTCGTCCAATATTAGCAGGCTTGAGAGCAGTAATGAGCGCCGTGGCTGGCTGCAACCTATGTGCTTCTCAGCCTCACTCTCCTGAGCCTTGCCCGATGCCTAGTGTCCTTGCCCACTGACCAATCCGATTACAAGGGCACAAGGTTAGTTCCAATCCATTTCTGGTGCTTTTTGTTGCAGGTATGTTTTAAGATCTTCTTAAGAGTTTCTCGTTGCTCTAATGGGTGTCATTTCTGATAATTGTATGTTTCCCTCGTCTTCATTGCTTGATATTTCTCGAGAGGAAGTGTCACTCATAGTTGTTGAATGTCTCTCATAATTTCACTGAAATTATGAAAATGTCACACCTAGCAATCTGAAACCTTGACAGCTATGGGTGTTTGCGTCTTGCGCACCGTCACGTGGCTGCAATAAATCAAGATTAAAACATTGTGATTTATTGCAGTTACGTGACGGTGCGCAAGCCGCAACCATTATCAAAGTTGAGAGTATAATATAGGCCTCCAGTCTAGAAATAATGGGCGGCCGCCTAGTCACCATAGAAACATACCTTACAGCATACATAGATCAAGGCCTGTGCATTGTGAACATTTCTGATATTTTACCAGATTCCCTGAAGCGATAGACTTACAAGAGGTAGCTCTACATCTTCCCTTACTTTTCTGAAAAATGCCTTGCTCAATGATTTTTGCTTTTTCGAGCTCTGAAAAAATAAGGCTGGGATATGTTTAAAGCCTCGTACAACCTTGAAAGTTGGGAATGTTATGTGCACTTTCTTACACTTCCGAGACCCCTTGTGCCTAATACATGCCTTTGGTGCCTCGGTGTGCTCTACGATTGTAATCGCAATTGAAATGTCGCACATCAGTAATCTTAAAAACTTGACAGCAATACCGCAGGTACGTGCACACATTATTTCAAGCACTTGTTGGCAAATGCAACCGGCTTTATGGCGGCTGTGCTTCTTTGTATCTTTGGGGTAATTTAAAACAGGTGGGTCTCTTCTGACAGTCATACTAGCTGTTGGTTTTGCTGGTGCTCTCTTGATTGATTACTGGCCCAGTGTTGGCAAAGGCTGGCAATTTTAGGGGCGCCTCTAAAGCAGGCAGCAATCTTGTATTACATAAAAGCACATGGGAATGTGCAGATTAAGTATCAGAAGGTGTTTAACCCCTTGCATGCTCATGACGAGCTGAGCTCGTCATGAGCTACAGTGCTCCGGTGCTCATGACGAGCTGAGCTCGTTATGGCCATTAGAACGCTCGCACGCTGGGATAATTCCCCTGCTGTGCTGAATGTTCTATGGGAAACCACCACTTTACTATGGGACACCCACTTTACTATGGGACACCACCACTTTACTATGGGACACCACCACTTTACTATGGGACACCACCACTTTACTATGGGACACCACCACTTTACTCTGGGACGCCACCACTTTACTCTGGGACGCCACCACTTTACTCTGGGACGCCACCACTTTACTCTGGGACGCCACCACTTTACTCTGGGACGCAACCACTTTACTCTGGGACGCCACCACTTTACTCTGGGACGCAACCACTTTACTCTGGGACGCCACCACATCACTCTGGGGCGCCACCACATCACTCTGGGGCGCCACCACATCACTCTGGGGCGCCACCACATCACTCTGGGACACCACCACTTTACTCTGGGACACCACCACTTTACTCTGGGACACCCCCGCATCACTCTGGGGCACCACCGCATCACTCTGGGGCACCACCACATCACTCTGGGACACCACCACTTTACTCTGGGACACCCCCGCATCACTCTGGGACACCCCCGCATCACTCTGGGACACCCCCGCATCACTCTGGGGCACCACCGCATCACTCTGGGGCACCACCGCATCACTCTGGGACACCACTGCTATTAATTTATATATTTTCAAAGCCAACACATATTAAAGAAAATTGTCATTTACAATACCAATAGCTCACACTTTCCTAATACGAGACCTATTGCATTGCAAATGCTTGTTTTCTGCCTGCCCATTGTACAGTGGCACAGAGTGGGTCACTGATAAAGTGTGCTTGGATGGCCACTGTTGTCTAACATTAAAAGCCCAAATTTAACACATTTCATGTGGAGCACTCATGCCAATATAAACCTATGGAGTAACTCCCGATCTTTGAAATCTTATGAACTTTTGTGAACTGCAAGAAATTTGGGAAATTTTGAAAAAAACTTCACAATATTTCAGAGGAAAACTCTGTAATGCTGAACACCCCTAAAAATAATTGATTTGGTTATGACATGATGTTTGCTGGATTATATTTTCATTTGATGCAGAGCAAAACCTAACCCCCAGTTATAACCAATTTGTAAAACTAGCAGATTGAGAAAATCATGGGCTGCATTTTTTTTATTTAAATGATGAAAATGCTCTGTTAATCTAAATCCTATAAGTCTGCATTTTGCTTAAGTCTATACTGTTGGTTTTAGGAAAAGGGTAGCTCTAAACGGCACTACATGGCTTTAGAGCAGAGGTCTTCAAACTTTTGGATGCCGAGACCCCCCTGTCAACATTTTCAAGCGTAAGGACCCCCTCCTGACACAAATTTCTAAACGTCTAGGTTATGAGGATGGTGAGGACCAAATTATGCGACAGGCTTGACTAAATTGTGTGAGTAGAAAATGTAAATAATGTTCTGTGATGCTGCATATTTTGGGGTAGCATTGCTTTATTTAGAATTTTTGTAAACACAGTATTACTGAGGAAAGATTTCACCCCACCAGTACCAGTTTATAACCAAAATACAGCAATTAACATCAGAAAGATGTCTAGTCAACCTCTGTGAAGAGCCTCCCAATCCGCAGGAATACGCGCTGCCACATTAGAAGCTCACCTGGCCATGGCCGGGAGCAGCAAGGGTGCATTCAAACCGTGGCGGTCTTGTGCAGAGTTAAGCAGTTTACCCATGCCCCTTTCCTCTCACTCCCTTCCTTCCATCCCTCTCTTCTCTCCCGGCCCCGGATCCCTCTCTCACATTGCAGGCAGATGGTTATTAGCCCCAGGACACCTTTTGGTAACAGTAGCGCACTACAATGTAAATAATAAGCAGAAGCAGGGTATCCACTAGACCCGAAATTCGGGGGGGTGGGGGCTTAACACTCCCAGCCAGGGCTTGTCCAAGCACTGTTAGCATACGGTGCAACAGTCTTTCCACCTTCTCCATGAATTCCCTCACTACCACTCACCAACAATACACCTCATCTCTCTATAGCACCTGTCTGACAAACATTTCATTTTTTTATAGCGCTACTCATAGTTTACTCGCACTCAGTTCTGTGATGTGCATGGTACATCTTCTTTGTACCAGGCACTTTAACCTTCTACACTGTGTGGGTGACAAGAGTGCCCATGTGACTGCACGGTGAGCAATGCAACAGTGTGAGAGTAGGGTAAAAGGAGTGACTGCAGGGTGAGTGAGGTGACCATATGAATTTGGGTTCAGCGGTAAGTGCAGAGTGGGACAAATTAGTGCATGGTTAGTGATGGCCTTGTTTGAGTTAGCTACAGATTGAGCAGTAAGGGGGGACAGGTGAGTGAAGTGTCACATGAGTGCAGGGTAAGAAGTGTGCTCGTGTGACTGCAGGGTGAGGTACAGAGTGAACAATGCAAGCGAATTTTTAGTGCAGTGATCACTGTGAGAGCAGGGTGAGCGGGTGGTTGGTGTGAGTGCATGGTGATTGGTGTGAGTGCAGGGTGAGCGAGTGAATGATGTGAGTGCATGGCGATCAGTGTGAGTGCATTGTGATCAGTGTGAGTGTATTGTGATCGCTGGGAGTGCTGGGTGAACGTGAAAGGGAAGGCGAGTATGGAAGTGAGTAGTCTAAAAGCAGGGTGCATTCCCAGAAACTTGAAGCGTAGGGTTTCAGATATAAGTTAAACTATTGCTATAATGGCATTAATCAGGGTTCGAGGGTGGAGGAAATAAAGAATGTGCTGATCCTGCAACAAACTTCCAGTCTAATGATTAGGGTTACCAGCTCATTATTTTGATGGCCCAGAAGTAAACAGTCACCTACAGCTGTATTTTTTTCACTTATCTGTGAATACTTAGAACAGCAAATATAAATAGAAAGCACTTTTAATTGTGTTCTAGGGATGCCTCAATGATCCATGACTAATAATTAAAGAGAATAAAGACAGAAAAGTCACATAACTAATTAATACATACTTTTTTATTTATAACTCAATTTAGTGTCAAGAGCAGGTCTCTGCAGGATCTTTAAACGACACATAGCAGGGATGTTTCTTTTGGCAACCCAACTTTATATTTCTTTTCATTAAATGCATTCTCACACTACAGCAGTAAGTGTAAAAATACAAATGAAAGGAATAGGCAGAGTGGGGGACCAGGGGGATCACATTTAATGAGTGTCTGCCGTCTTAAAAGCGATCATGATATAACTTAATTCCCAATGCAGGTGAGGCACTTTTCAGCTCTCAGATAACAGCGGTCGCCGCACAGCTGGAGTCAATGTGTGCCACTCATTTATTAACACTTCGCCCCCTCGCATGCAGGCTGTGGATGGCTCCAATGCAGGATTCAATCAACAAGCATTAGTGGTACTTAAACAGACTGTGATATCACTTCCTGAGTTTCCACTCCTAGATCATGTGCACTTTTGTTTCACCCCAAACTCGATCTTCATTTAGAATGCAGAAATACATGCAGTCATTTCTTCTTTAAAAAACTATCCCCTGAAATCGCATTTCTTTGTCTGCTCCTAGCCATCCCCTCACCACCACTTCCTGCTGGTCAATTTAACTCCATCTCCCCTAAAGCATAGTTTAATGTGAGCGTGTTTAGCTTCGGCGCCTCGCTATGCCTTCCCCACCCATCACTGCTTGTAAGGTGGCTGTTCTGTGTTTAAAAAAAAGAAAGGCGCTGCTCTTCAAACACTTCAGCAGGTCTTTAAAGACCATTAGCATATTTACATGCCTTTGTTAACTGATTACCAAAGCTTAGTTTTTTTATGGTTCCAGTACCCCCTGGGCCCTGGAACCATAAAAAAACTAACCTTTGGTAATCAGTTAACAAAGGCATGTAAATATGCTAATGGTCTTTAAAGACCTGTGAAAAACTCGGGATGGAGATAAGACTCCAGACACTGCCCAGCCGAGGCCCCAGGAGCGCGAGCTGCACTGCAGCAGCCCGGGCTGAGACACAGGATTGGGGAGGAGGGGGGCTGAAGCCCTGGAGGCCAGGGCAGAAGTGTCACTGTGAAGGCGCGACCCCTTTTGCATCGCTCCACGGCCTCCCTGGGGGTCGCGCCCCACAGTTTGAAGACCCCTGCTTTAGAGGATAGTAGAAGGCTCCAAATATCGTAAAATAGCTCCTCACTGACAATAATTCTATTTGGAAGTCAGTGATACTTGCTAATTACAACAAATACTGTGGCTGCGCTACATAAAAGTATATATTCAGTGACAAGTTTGCTTGGTGAATGTAATCATTTTTTTATTTTTTAAACTTTTCATTTGCCTCTTTTGGCACACACCGTACTCGGAGGTGCAGCGCCGTCGTCCACATCCTGAGCTAGTGTCATCGAAGGCGGGGCTGACAGGGTCCAGGGCTGCAGCAGTCACCGTAACCCAACTGCTCTTGTGTCTGGACTGTCTGCAGCCCGGAGTACAGCGCGGGACAGGCAGGCCACACCCGGGAGAGACGCAGCCAGCACCAACGACACAGGTGAGGAGGAGTGCCGGCTGCCGCGTGAAACCCCCTCCTCCCCGCGCTTCCCTCACAATCATTGCCGTTAGTATTCAGATACTGCTCACAAAGAATACCACTAGTCTTCAATTAGCGGTCACAAAGAATACCACTAGTCTTCAAACAGTGGTCACAAAGAATACCACTAGTCTTCAAATAGTGGTCACAAAGAATACCACTAGTCTTCAAATAGTGGTCACAAAGAATACCACTAGTCTTCAAATAGTGGTCACAATCAATGAGACTACCCTTCATTTTGCTCTTGAAATAGCACAAGAGCTGCAAATAAACCCTAACAGAATACTACTAAGCTTCAAATACTATTCTTATAGAATACTACTAGTCTTCTTTTAGCAATCAATTGAAGTATTCGCTATGAATTTGAAGGGTAGTTGAGTAGAACTAGTATTCCCTCATTAGCATATTTCGGCTTGTGGGCATACTACTTAGCCTTCATGCTTACTAAATGAATACTACATTTTAACAGTAAATGAATAGTAAATGAATACCGCTGTAACCACTGGAATCACACTATTTGAAGATCTTCCATTTTGGTGAGGGCATGAGCGTGGATGCCTCCCCCCATTACAATCATGTACAAATAGACTGCTCGTAATCTCCATAATTTGGGTGGCAAATACCTGATAAACTTCCGTCTGGATACAATTTGTCCTGGCAGCTTTTCCCTTTGCTAGGTCATTTATAGATGGCAGAATCTCGGTCCCTTGAGGGGGCATATCTAATTTCTCCTGATCCTCGCTGGCAAACTGTACATATGGGGCTGAATCAAGATACTCCTCAATAGATCTCTGTTCCCTCCCATTGTTTTCCAAATATAGACTTTGATAGTATTGCTTAAACGCTTTCCTGATCATATCTGGGTCTGTAACTCGTTCCTAAGACTGGGTCATTAATTTCCCGTATTAGGCTTAACATGATTTGTTGCCTAGTCCAAATTGCTAAAATTTGTCCAATTTGTTCATAGGCAATTTCCCTCTGGGCCACTAGTTTATCCATAGCTTTGTATACTAGGACTTCTAGAATAGCGGCTTTGGCACCAGCAACCCGAAGCTGGCCTGCTTCCAGATCTCCCATTCCTGGGCGACCGCTCAGACCCCCTTCCGCTGCTGCTAGAGCATCCTGTGGGTTTTTCATAGTTTGCCTAGTGTGCTTATTATAATTCAAGGAGAACCTCGGTGTGTGTGTCCCTGAATTCTGGCCTTTATAGCGTCCCATACTATCTCAATAGAGGCACTTCCGAAATTTCCCCCCCAGAAATGCAGGAATCCATTGTCTCATGTATTCGCAATAATCCTCATTTGATAATAACATTCTTTCAAAAATGATCTTACTTGTGGCTTGAAGTCATCCCCTCCATTTCTAAAACAAGTGGGTTATGATCTGCTAAAGTATGTGGTAGTAATTCTATACAACACCCACGGATTCATGTATTGAAGACAAACACATAGTCTAATGGAGAATGAGACGTATGGGGGGCTGAAAAAAAGTAAACTCAGGTTCCAAAGTTTTTAAAGAGCGCCAACAATCAACCAAGCCATGAGCTTGGCACATGCCCCACAAGGCCTGGAACAATTTTAGTTTCCTTCCAGAATAACACCATCCTTCTTCCATAGACCAATCTCTTGGCAAATTAATATTACAATCTCCACAAACAATAATAGGGAGAGGCCAGAATGTTAACTGCTTAGAAACAACGTCAAACACACCAGGAGGATCATCAACATTGCTCCTATATTGGGGGGTGGCCAAGCCGAACAACAAGATGGCCGCCTATCAGAGCCGACCGAGCACAAAATCTGCCAATTATCCATTTCAAACTGCCTAACCTGGGGCTCCAATAACGTAATCTAAAAATCGGAAGGGTTCCAGCACAGTTTGATACCACCCATGGCCAGAAAAGTGGTACTGAACAATACCGGTGAGATCTGTGCCATCGGGCCGGATCGAGACGGAGGCGCGGCCTCTCAGCCGAGAGTATTATCGGCGGCGCAACCACCTCCGGCGACGGGATTGGGAAGCGCTTGTGCACACCCCCTCACCGAGTCCAGCGGTAAGAACCAGACAGAGGCTGACATCATCTGATTACTACCGGCACTCCGGGCAATAGATGAGCAGGGAGCGGAGTGAGAAATGGGCACATCGGCATCAATACCAGCATTAGCTTTCAAAGGAGCGGACTGAATGCCTGGAGTGCCTGAGGGGAGGAGGAGGCTCTGCACCGGCTGGGAGGGAAGAGCAGTGCGGGGCTGACAAACGGCTTGCTGGAAGGATTTCACGCTACCCCACGCCCTAAAGGAAACGTAGAGGGGCCGGAACCGATGTGCCGCTGTACCACAACAACCGTTACACGGGCGCACGTTTTGCTGCAAATGCCATTAATCACGGACAGGTGAGATTTGAGGCTGTTCTTTGACCGGTGGCGCTCCAGACAAGGGGCTCTCTAACCGGGTTGCTGCTGTGACCCCCCGTGGCTGCCTGGA
The DNA here is from genome assembly GCF_964263255.1 of Lissotriton vulgaris. Taxonomy (NCBI): domain Eukaryota; kingdom Metazoa; phylum Chordata; class Amphibia; order Caudata; family Salamandridae; genus Lissotriton; species Lissotriton vulgaris. Next base: position 1,192,221,622 of record NC_141696.1, on the reverse strand, counting down.
AACACCACACTGCTGTCCCGCCCTACTTCCCGCAACTAGCTGCCGCGCAGGAGAGTACCGACTACCGCAGAAAAGCGCCTGCGGTGTAGACCTCCTCCTCCCTCCCAACATTGATTCTAAGGCAAAGCAGAGGCACGCTCTTGGTGCAGGTGTGATACGCACTTGCTAACACCCTGGAGTCAGGGGATCCCAGATACGTGACATCAGAGGCCTGCACTCCTGCGTTTAACGGGCTGCATTGCACAGAGAGGTGGACTTTGGCATTCTACTGCTGACTGCCGCACGTTGTGCCTGGCACCAACCACAAGTAAGCCCTTTGGAGGGATCTGCATGCACCATGGTGGGGGGCCGCAACTCGAAGGCAGCCCTCCGGGCCAAATTGACGAAGTACGCATGGGAGGGAGGTCCCGGCTTGAGCCCCAAAGGAGTGTCATCCACAACCGATAAATCTGAGCCCGGTGGGAAGCAGAAAGAACCAATGTTTCAGGATATTCTTGAAGCCATCGCCAATGTCCACACGCCATTGGAGTCGCGTATTACACAGTGTCCACCGAAGTGTCCCCTATTAGAGAGGACATGCGGTCAATGAATTCGAGACTGAAAGACGCTGAAATGAAGGCGACCTTCCTGGTAGAAGACACGTCAGAGAAGCAGAGAAAGATGGAGGAACTACAAACACATGCCGTGAAACTGGAAGCGCAGTTGGATGACTATGAAGGACGCTCCAGACGCAACAACGTCCACATCATTGGGGTACCTGAACGAGCGGAGAGGCCATCGGGGGATCTATTCGTGGAAGAGCTGCTCACTACTTATCTCAATTATTTTATCAACAACAATGCCTCTGACACCATGGATAACACTCTTTCTTTTTGCCACAAAAGTCCCTTTTATTGACTTTGGGCTTTTAAACATATAATTTCTCCATTACTTTTAACTTTTGTATGTATTGGTATTCACCTTAATTTCAAAAACTTTTTTGTTCAACTCTCCTTATTTCAAATCATACATTACATTTAAGAAAAATATACATACAACATCTATATACACAATACATTGACTATACACCATATATACATATCCAGTAGTTTCGTGATTTCAGTCCTAAAAATTCTTCATATTAAATCATCATACACATTATTAATCCTGGATTTAATCAAAAAGCATAATTTTCTCCACTCTGTCCTACTTATACTATCAAAATTGTCTGGCTGGGGTCCAAACCTTCTTTATCCCTCAGTCGCATCTATTTGTAAAGTCCTATATAGGGTCGGGGATTTTTACTTTGTACAATTATGCTCTGCTGGGAAATTAATCCTTTCCGCTGTTAGTTCCCATAAAGGGGAATCTAAGTGCATAAAGTCCTCCAAGCCGCTATTTGTTGCCAATGCGTTTCGACCTTCTAATGTTAGGACCAAAAATTATTTTCATGTGCGGTCTTCCTCAGGGCTGTGTGCTTTAGTTGTAGTACATCATAGTACACCCTTTCTGCTCTCCGTCCGTTGTGAGCAGTTCAATCCTCTCAATACTGGATCTTTATGCCGTTTTTTTCATTTTCCTATTTTCTTATTTTCGAAAAGACAGTGCCTTTTCCTGTTGAATATTCGCTTTTTTTTCTGTCCACAATCTCTTCCGGGTGTTGAGACGTCTGCTTATCTCAAGTCATAGGGACTCTCCAATTTCTTTTCAGTGGATCGGGCGCACCGGGTGCCAGGAGGCCGGCCATGGCCCAGAGCCCCCCGCGACCATTTCTTCCCAGGATCTTCAATTTCCGGGACAGGGATCTCATCCTTCAGTGTGCCCGCTCTACCCCGCCAGTGGAATTACAAAATAGTAGCATTACTTTCTTCCCGGACTTCACCCTCAAGGTGCAGAGACAGCGACAAAGCTTTCTGGAAGTGAAAAAAGTGTTCCGGTACAAGGAATTGAAATATGCTATGATGTTTCCATCATGTTGAGGGTGGAATCGGAGGGGAAATCTTGGTACTTCACCAACCCAGAAGAGACCTGGGACTGGCTGAATGGCTGGCGTATAGCGGGCAGCCGCATCAACCAGGCTCTGGGCGTGAGGGTGGATGGAGATGTCCAGGCCTTAGGTGGTGGCTCTCCATTACATAACTTGGCTGAGGCGGTGGGTGGTGCCGAATAACTGGTCTGTATGTTTTCTCTTTGGGAGGTTGAGTGATTCTATATAGACGGAGGGCTGTGGAAATAGAGTAGTCTCAGCCAACTGTGCCAGACTTTTGTTGTATTGAGCTAGACTGCTAAGGATGACTTTGTGGAATTGATCTCCTCAAAATTTGCCAGTTCCCTTGCTAAACACATGGGCGTCATTGGGTGTATATTGCGACTTTGCCTATGCTCCTAGCATAAGCCTGTTAGGCTATTAATGTTAATGTCAGTAGAACAACATTTCTCGTGATAGATGCTCGGTTGGGCTACACAAACCCGTACGCTTTTGGAAGGGTGGGCGATAGGCACTCTGCTAGGTTGGGGGGCGGGAGGTTTTGTTACTGCCGAGCAGGGAGGGGGGTTTGGGTAATGCATATTATGTGTGTGAGGTGGATGGGAGGGGATTGCTTTTGTGTTTTGGTTTGGGTATTGTTATTGTTCAGGCATGTTCTATATGATCGGACTCAGATTCAAATTGCAGCAGACACGGTGTTAGTAACGCTCTCATTGTTCACACTGCTTAGAAGTGTAACAAAATCCTTCCTTATCTTCCCCTTGACGTGCTCCTCTCTGGGCTAACTTACATTTTGAAATCTGAGTGATGGAAACTATGAGTAGACAGAAACTCACTTTGCTCTCATGGAATGTGATTGGGCTGGGGGACAGAATAATGAGAGGGGTGGTTCTTCAATTCCCGAAAAGACACTTACCAGATGTCGTGTTCCTACAGGAGACCCACTTGCTGGGCAACGGTTGTAGGGCCCTGTCACGCTGGGGTTTTCAGCTGTCTGCTTACTCTGCTTTTGGCTCCGGTTCCTGGGGAGTGGGCATCCTGGTTTATAAATCCTTCCCCTTAACCAATAATACGATCGCACGGACCCACTGGGTAGATTCATAGCTTTGTCTGGGACATGGGAGGAAGCCACCCTTAACTTGGTTTTCCGTATACATTCCACCGGGCCTACATATGCAGGCCTTTATTGATCTCGGCGACCTTCTCCTGGGTCTGCCGGACGGGCGTTTATTGATTGGCGGGACTTTAACTCCATTGTCTCAGATTCCCTGGACTGTCGGCCACAGAAAGACCTGCCACTATCCCGTAAACGGATCCATAGTTTTTTGGGCGCAATGGGACTAGTGGATGTCTGGAGGTGTCTGCACCACGCTGAGCTCCCATACACACATCTTTCGGGTCCCCATGGCACCATGTCACGCATCGACTATGTGCTCACTCTCATACACCATCTCCATACTGTCAAAGATATACGACACTTGGCCAGGGGAATTTTGGACCACTCTCCCGTTCTGTGTAGGCTGGAGGTAGGTGAGCCCTCGGTCGGCCTTGTGGAGCTGATCAACTCGTGGTATCTCATGACCCCTTCCATCAGGCACAAGGTTCTGACTGACTCTGCCCTGTACTTCCAAGAAAACCTGGGATCAGTCAGCTCATCGGTCTCACTCTGGGAAGCCTATAAGACTGTTGTTCAGGGGGTAGTTTTGGGACAAATCGCTGGGGAACGCAAAGAATGGGCTGCAGCTATGACGCGTATAGAGGATGAGATCCTAGAACAGGAATGCGCAGTCAGATCGCAAGATTCGGAGAAAGTGCGCCAACAGCTCCGCATTAAAACCAAGGAGCTCTCGCACATAGCCACAGACGCGGCTAAAGTACAATATCGGGCTACTCTTAGCAGGATTTATGATGAAGGCAATAAAGCTGGCAAATTGTTGGCCTGGCCAGATCGCAGAGACTGGACACGGTGCATCGCGGTTAAAATTGCCCCTGATTCCCACTCCCAAATAACTGCCCCACATGACATCGCGGGTGCCTTTGGTAGATATTACCACTCCCTGTACACCTCCAGCATGACCTACTCAGAATAGGAGGCTTCTTCCCTCCTACGCGATATTAAGATGCCAGTTGTAAACGAGGAGGAGAGTCTCGACCTGGACCGAGATATTAAAGTAACCGAATTGGGGAGGGCCATCCATGATCTGCGTGGGGGGAAAGCATTGGGCCCTCTCGGGATTCCCGTAAAATTATTTAAGGTAACGGCAGGCTTGACCACCCCTTTTATTACTGAAATGTATCGGGAAAGTAAAGAGCTAGGAATTCTTCCCGAAGATCATAGACTGGCCACCATCATTGTCATCCACAAAGCATGTAAACCCACAGACTTGTGTTCTTCATACAGGCCAATCTCGCTCCTTACCTGCAAGGCCAAGATCCTTGCAAAAGTCCTCGCCACTCGTCTGTTACAAGTTCTTCCAAATCTGATAAACCCGGCTCAGTCCGGGTTCATGCCGGCAAGAAACACGTCTCTTAACCTCCACCGGCTATATGCAGTGCTCCCCTTCTTCTGCACGTGTTACAAAATACACCCCTTCCGGTCACGGCGTCATACTTTAAAGAACTGGAGGGCACAGTGCGGGATCTGCTATGGGAGGGTAAACCCCGCCCGTATTGCCACACATAATCTCACGATGGGGTGGTTCGATGGGGGCATCGGACTCCCAGACATGAAAAGATAATACTGGGCCTCACAGCTCGCTGTCATTAACCAATGCGCATATAGACGGCGCAATGACCCGGCATATCGGATGCTCCTCCCCGGGGGTTGGTGTGAGGGCGCACTGTATACAAAGTCACAGAAAATCGTCTTGTCCGGCCCAACTAAGCACGCCATGCAAATATGGAAAGACGCCACTAAAAGCCTGGGATTGGAGGGCAAGCTGACTCAAGCTACGCCGCTCTGGCATTGTGACCAACTGGGCCGACTGTCGCGCTCCTTGAGTTTCGACAAATGGAATATCATCAGTATTTCTAGAATTCAGGACCTTTGGAAACTGGGGCATGTCATACCTTTCTCCCAATTAAGTCAAGAGTTTGAAATGGCCAGCTCTGAACAGTTCTGTTACTTCCAAATTAGGCACGCACTACTTTCAGTTCTTCCTAAAGGTACGGCCCTCCCAGATTCCTCCCCTCTGGGGACAGGATTCTAGACGGTGATTTACCAGAGAAAGCCATATCCCTCATATATAAGAAGTTTATCAATAACATGACTGCTCCCTAACACGCCTAAGAGGTAAATGGGACCCCAACACTGCAGGCTTGGAGGATGAAGAGTGGCGAGCCGCAGTGGCTTCTCCCCACAAAGTTGCCATCTCCTCCAGACTTAGACTGGTTCAGCTAAAAATCCTTCATAGGACGTATTTGTCCGGACCCTCATTTGTTCATATGGGATACGCCAAAGATAGTTGCTGCACACGACAATGCGGGCAGGAGGGCACCTTCATCCGTGCACTTTGGGAATGCGTGACAATTCAGAAATTTTGGGAGGGGGTAGTATTGGGGAGGCAGATACAATGCAACATCAAATTGATTTTGTTGAACCTATGGGCCGCCGCTGACCTTACGGCCAAGGAGAGGATCTGGGTCACTTTGGGTTTCATGGTGGTCAAACAAAATATCGCACGATTGTGGAGGGCTCCGACCTCACTGTGTGTTGCGGACTGGGCCAGAGACATGGGTTGGTGTATGGTGACAGAGATACCTATCTATGTTTCCAGGGGATGCCCAAAGTAGTGGTAGCAAATATGGGGGCCTTGGAATACTTTCCGGAGGTAGATGTGATTGGAAGCAAAAAGATTCCTCATGAAGTAGTTCTTACCTTAACAGGAGAGGCAATTTTTAGCTCTAAGTGCATCGGGCATACTATAGTATCGGTCATTATTCCAGTATATGATTATTATTATGTTTTTGGCTAGTATTCCTGTACAGGATTATTGTATTTACTCCCCTTAAGTCATTATGATACTTCGTCTTGCCCATTCTTCGTTCACCCAGGTGTATAAATGATCTATTAGATGTTCACCACTTGATTCAATGCCTATTAGATGCCCCATTTGACTCATGTTTAGATTTTACTTTGGTATTGGTTATTAGGTTTTATAAATGAGCTGTTATGTGTGCACTATTTGATTCAATGCCCATTATACTTCCCATGTTAGACTGATGTTTTGATTTGTTACCTTTCCCTATAATTGTAAAGCGCTCTGATATCCTTCTGGGTCAAGTTCACGCTATATAAAACTTTATAAATAAATAAATAAATAAATGTCTTGACGGCATCAGGGGGAGCTGGTGCACTCGCTGAACCTCCCTACCCAGTCCCATGCATTCAGGGGCCCATTAGGATGATGGGCCTTGGCACCACCGCAGTGGTGGCGGGGCGGAAAAACAGCCTTTTCCGCCCGCAATAAGCGGTACACACGTCCGCCACATTAGGATAGCAAAACATAGGTCATTTCCCGTCCGCTGAGGAACGCAGCGCACCGCCATCAAAGTGCGCCCGCAACCGCGGCGGTGTGAGCCAATCGAGACTCACCGCCGCGCGGAATGACGTCCGCCTGCTACACAAATTAGGATGGCCCTAACAAGCAGACGCACCGCAGCTGAGACACCGCCCAACCTGAGCAGGCAGAAACTCAACAGCCGAGCAAGATAGCCGAGACCCGGTCATGAACGTCATGGACCTAGCTCTCCATATGCCTCCGGTGATGTACCTCCTACAACACTACCGTCAGATGGGCCGCCGCAGACGCTGCCGTAGGTACGCAACTACACAAATACAACACACAACACACAGGCCGGAACATGGTCCAATCACCACATAGACACCCTGCTGGGGGTCACAACACATCACCAAGGGCACCCACACATGACCCACCAGACAAAAAGGCACCCCTCAGCATCCGGGACACACATCAACCGCCAACCAGCGCAACGTCCCGGTCCCGGTCACGTCACGGCCGTGGTCAACACATGTGCACAATGCAGAAGGCAGGGCCACTCCAAGGCATGGGCAGAGCATAAAGACCACACCACCCCCAACCACACATCAACACACCCCATCAAGTCACAGGCCAGGTGCCCATCCGGTTCTCCCCCATGTGCACCAACAATCAACAAGCACTGCAGCAAGCAAGCAAGCACAACACACACCCTGCACCACACAACACACAAACAGGGAGACAACCACTGCAGGAGTGGCTGACAAGGAACACACAACACTAGTGCCACATACACTGAAGGCTCACAATCCTTGCCAGCACATACATACACAAACAAACACACACCCTGAGTGTAGCCACACACACAACACACACACAGGGATGCCTCGACAGATGCGTGCACAAGAACAACACACAAACACTACAGGAACACATAGTGAACCCCAACAGAAACAGACATACCCTGTCAGCCAAGCTGGGGAAAGGCAATGGGAGCACAGACACAATAGGAGTTCACAACATCATCACTCAGGAACAAAACACACACACACCATAACACATATCACACAAGAAGTGCATCAGGACAAACCCACACCTCCACATCAAACCAACCACAGATGCACATGAAACACTAATCAACAAACATCACAGGACATCAGGGCATGCACATCAGGCAATGCCAAGGCCACATACACACAGCACTGCATGCACAACAAGCAGTATGTGCATAACAAGCACAACAGCCACACACAGACATGATTGACACAACCTCATCACACACACCACAAACCAGCACAGCACAACACAAATACAATAACACACCCAGGAAGTGAAGCAATACCACATCCAACACACACACACATCCAACACAACAACTACACATGCACCACTCTGGGATACAAGAGCCAAGCCATCTCCACCGCACTGGGCAGCACCACAGCTGAAGTGCACATGACCACTACAGAATGACTAATAGCACAAGGACAGCACACATACACCATTGTGGCAATGTCCAGAGTGGAACAACACACATGGCCCAAGAACTGCATCACAAAGCACAAGCTCACAAATGAAGTAATGGGGAGGCACACACACATGGAAACCAAGGGGACAGCTGACATCAAAGTGAAATACCCTGCATGTCAGTTGAAGACATGTAAGGGGTGTTCCACACACAAATAGAGGGAGGGAAGACCCACAATGGCCAGGCAAAAGTGGCACACATAGGGGGTGGCTTTACACCACACATACCATGCCATACAGGAGGAGAAAAGCCACCATGTGCCTGCAATTCATGACAAACACAAACAGTGCCAGTGTGGAACAGCAGGGTCACACAGTCTACACAAACACACCCAAGACACATTGAGGATCAAACAAACACAACACTGATGTGCAACTCACACACTTTGTACACTTCTAACTTACCAACACAACAAGGAGGAATCACACACAACAGCATGGAGACACCAACACACAGCACAGAGCACAACAAACAGCTCACACAAGTGCATACAATCTTATACACAGGGAAAGACAAAACAAACAACAGGCACACAACTCCTGGGTGACACATGTGTGTCTCCCACAATCCAGGGGCACACACACATTCACTACAAACGTACACCCTTCACACTGCTCACCTCTGCTACACCCAAGCCCACACATTTCAAGTAGGAAATGGTACCAGGACTAAGGGCCAACACAAGATGACCATACACATACACGGCTGGGCACACATAAAGGAATCCACACACATACATCATTACATATCCCAGCCTGCTTCCAAACCTTTGCACAGCATCACACCCTGTGCTGGCAGTGTCCCCCAACCTTCCATGTGAACAGTGTAGCCAACAATAGCAAACCACCAAGAAGAAAAATGCATGGCAGGTAAAATAGCCATCACAGATTACACTATTATCAGGTTCAGAATGGACAGAAGACCCTGTCACCCCTGTCTAAAAATCTGATGCGTGCAAAAAGCTTTGCAATGTTGAAGTGATACATAGAACATGGGGCAAAGCCAATCAAATGCAAACACCAAAGGTACTTTAATCAGCAAGGACACTGACAAAACACACAACAGGAGTAACTGTATTTATTCACATATTGCACAGGGAAGTCCAGTGTCCATAGCACAGGGGAGAGCCAAACACTGCAGATCAACAGGGCCAGTGTCCATAGCACAGGGGAGAGCCCAGCACAGCAGAGCAACAGGGCCAGTGTCCATGGTACAGGTGAGTCAGCAAGTACACGGGAGGCTGCACAGGGGAGAGTACAGCACAGCAGAGCAACAGGGCCAGTGTCCATGGCACAGGGGAAAGCCCAACACAGCAGAGCAACAGGGCCAGTGTCCACAGCACAGGGGAGAGCCCAACACAGCAGAACAACAGGGCCAGTGTCCATGGCACAGGTGAGACAGCAAGTACATGAGAGGCTGCACAGGGGAGTGTACAGCACAGCAGAACAACAGGGCCAGTGTCCATGGCACAGGTGAGACAGCAAGTACACGAGAGGCTGCACAGGGGAGAGTACAGCACAGCAGAGCAACAGGGCCAGTGTCCATGACACAGGGGAGAGCCCAACACAGCAGAGCAACAGGGCCAGTGTCAATAGCACAGGGGAGAGCCCAACACAGCAGAGCAACAGGGCCAGTGGTCATGGCACAGGTGAGAAAACCAGTACATGAGAGGCTGCACAGGGGAGAGTACAGCACAGCAGAGCAACAGGGCCAGCAACACACCCAGGTTGTAAACAATGGTCAGGACTAGCACACCTGTATGAGGCACAGGCGTTTGAGGGGGATGTCAACTCACTCCTGGCTATCATGCGGACTTGGACCTGTCTGTGTGTCGGGGACAGCAGGCCCACTTGACTGGGGTGATAGAGCCCCAGGTGATGTGGGGCTAACAGTGGCTTGGCAAGCTGGAGGGCTGTGTGGACCAGGTGGCATAGTGGCACGTGGAGGTGGAGTCATGCAGACCTCTGACACAGTGTGGGTGGGAGAGGTTTGAGGGGTGCCCTTCCACTTTTTGGGAATATTAAATGGCTTCCCTGTCTTGGGGTTGATGGGAAGTGGTGATGACACAACAGGCAGACACACCAACTGCCCCACATCAAGTACAGACATTGGCACTACCTCTGGTGATGTACTGGATCCTGTGGAATGCTTGGTCTGGCTACGCCTCTGGACCACCTTCCCCTCTTTGTAAGGTGTACCCCCTACACTGCCCTCCTTTGCATTTTTCCCAGGTGTACCCCCTACAGTGCCCTCCTTTGCCTTTTTGCCAGGGGTGGTCCCTACAGTGCCCTCCTTTGCCTTTTTACCAGGGGTGGTCTCTACAGTGCTCTCCTTTGCCTTTGTGCCAGGGGTGGTCTCTACAGTGCCCTCCTTTGCCTTTTGCCAGGGGTGGTCTCTACAATGCCCTCCTCCACCTGCTTCAATGGTCTTGGAATTGGGGTTGATGTGGTGGATGGATGTGTCCCTGTGCTCTTCCTAGGTGTACCCCTGATATGCCACACCTCCTCAGTGGACACAGACACTGCATGGGTAGGTCTGTGTGTTTTTTAGTGACATGAGAGTCTTTTGCTGGTGATGCCTCTGTGGCATATGAGCCTGATGTCTGCCTCATTGCTCTTCTGGCCTTGCTCTTCCCTGGCTGGCTCTTGTCTGTGCATTCTGGGGTGGCCCTGCACTTCAGTGGGGCTGGTGTCTGTGGGCGGGAGTGCTTGGGTTGTGTCTGTTGTGTGGTCCTTGTGCTGTATCGTTTTGGTGACGCAGGTGAACCGTGGTCACTGTCATCTGATGTGGCCACTGACTTGGGGGTGGACAAAGGCACCTGAGCTGGAATGGGAGCATGTGCCTGTTGGGCAGACGTCACTGTGGATGACAACGCCTGGACTGTACGGTGTAGCCCACCCATGTCAGAGTGTATGCCCTCCATGTATGCAACCACCTGGCCTAATTTCTTGTCATGGTCACTGAAGGCATTAAGCAGGGCGGTGTGGCCCACACAAAGCTGGCGCAGGAGCTCTACACACTCTGCACTGAGGGCAGCAGGGGGGGACAGTTGCAGGGGAAGCGGTGCCAGGTATGAATGTAACTCGTCCCCTCTTAGTGACACGGATACGGGCAGCACCAGAGGAAGTGGATGAGAGGCTGGGCACTGGCCGCTGGGTGGTAGATGATGATGCAGACTCCCCATCCCCTGTGCCTGCCAACATGGATGCATCCCCGCTGGCATCAGATGATGTGGTACTCTGTGTCTCAGCCACGGATTCCTCCTGCATACTTCGGTCTCCCTCGGATGTGCTGGTAGGCTCTGTGTCACTGGCCTCCACTGCAGCTGTTGTGCTACTCTCGCCACCACCTGTTCTGGCTCATGTTCCTCTGTGGTCTCTTGCCAATCTGCATGAGAGAGAGATACAGGGTTGTGTAAGTGTCATCATCTGGTCACACAAATTCAAATCAATGCAGTACAGGAGAGGCCCAAATCTACATGGTAACCACCACACCCTGCAATCACTGTGCAGCAACACACAACATAGACCACAACAGTGCCTGTAACACAGAATATCTGCCATGAGTGAGCCATGTTGATGCCACACAACACTGCACCATGCCAGTAGATGGAGTGCACCACACACACAACTTTCCCTGCCCTCACCTAGGGAATTGAGGTGGGTACAACACTTATTACCACTGACAGACCTTTAGGGAACAGGAGGGGACAACAGACACACCTAACATTACAGTCCACAATGCCAAGTAGGCCATAGCAAGCACCATGAGGTAATCTGGGGCACATTGTTTTCAGATGTGTGTACCTCAACGATGATGGTGCATGCAAAGTAGGCATTAATGAAGTCACACTCAGAAAGTGGACAATGCTGTTCACCCCATAATAGATTCCCCACACTATCCCAATGATGAATGACCATGTGGAGCCTAACACATTTGGCAATGCGAAAGTACAGCAGGGAGGATCAGCTTAGTAAGGCCAGGGTGGCCCAATGCCTGATACAAGCACACATCACAGCAGGCACTCACATTACACAGCACAGCACAGCAACACACGCACATCAAATGGGTCAGCGCTGCCACAGGCCCTGTACATATGCATCCACTCCCAGCAAAAGGCACCCTCCCAAGATACTCACCACCCCTGCCTTGCTGGCGATGCTCCTTCAGACCTTGCATCCAGGTCTGGATGAGTCACTGCCAAGATGCGGCCCATCAGTGGAGTCATGCTGCGTCGTGCCAAACGCCCGTGCGAGGTACCATCCCCAAGGTCATCTCTGCCACTTGCTTTGCTAGCCGGCTGATGTCATCCCACCTCTTGTGACAGTGGGTGTGTCGTCTGTTCGATACCCCCAGGGCTCGCACCTTTGCTGCAATGGCCCTCCACACGGCCTTACGCTGGTGTACCTTGAGCAGCAGGTATGAGATAAAAGAAGGGTAAATGACCAGTTACACAGTGTCAGGTACCAACATCTATCAGTACGGTAGCAAGACACAGACTCAGGACCAATTGTAACGTCCCCCCTCCAAAACTGGGGCACCCCTCACAAGGGCACTCTGCATGGCCCAAACAGATGTGATTGCATGCACACATTAGGGCGTTGAGGGTCCATGACAATCTCACAAATGCAGGATGCATCAACACAATATGCATCAACAGAAGTGTGTAAGTGTGCAATTATACACTGCACAGATGGGCCATATCTACTATTCACTGTGAAGGAACTGGAGCAAGGAGCATGTAAGTCTGGTGATGTTTTCTCATTTGTCTGGGCAGGCACTGGACCTACTCTCTGGGTCACACTAAGTCAGACAACAGGGGCACACTGAAATATTCACACAATCAATTACTGCCCTTGCACCTACATGGCTAACATCTGGTGGCTCTGTATGGCTGACAATGTAACACACCCCACTCACACATACAAGTACAGTCATGGAAAAGAGTGACTTTGGAACACACACACACTCCCTCGCCATGGAGACAGCTTGTCTGTCAGTGTTTGACACAACCCCACACCCCCAGGCATATACTGCAGCAGCACAACTACACGTCTGACACCCCCTGCGCTACAGCTACCTTCATGGAGACTTACCACTACATGGGGATCACCAAACAGCCTTGGGTACTGTGCCAGCACCTCGTCCACAAGGACCTCCAGCTCCTCACTTGTGAATGGACTGGCACGGATCTTCTCTGTCCTTGCCATCCCTGTGGACATTGAACTCCTGAGGTGGAAGTGAGTGGTGAGTGGTCCCAGGCAGCAGGCTCTTGAGCCAGCAGCAGGATAGGGTCCCAGGCAGCAGGCTCCTGAGGCAGCAGCAGGAGAGGGTCCCAGGCAGCAGGCTCTTGAGGCAGCAGCAGGAGAGGGTCCCAGGCAGCAGGCTCTTGAGGCAGCAGCAGGAGAGGGTCCCAGGCAGCAGACTCTTGAGGCAGAAGCAGGAGAGGGTACCAGGCAGCAGGCTCTTGAGGCATCAGCAGGAGAGGGTCCCAGGCAGCAGGCTTTGTGAGCAGTGGAAGTGAGTGGTGAGTGGTCCCAGGCACCAGGCTCTTGGGCCAGCAGCAGGATAGGGTCCCAGGCAGCAGGCTCTTGAGGCAGCAGCAGGAGATGGTCCCAGGCAGCAGGCTCTTGAGACAGCAGCAGGAGAGGGTCTCAGGCAGCAGACTCTTGAGGCAGAAGCAGGAGAGTGTCCCAGGCAGCAGGCTCTTGAGGCAGCAGCAGGAGAGGGTCCCAGGCAGCAGGCTTTGTGAGCAGTGGAAATGTGAGGCTCACTTCCACAGATTTATAGCCCCCTGGGCTAGTTTGTAGGCTGAAAAGCTGCAACAATTGGTTGTCCAGGTCGGCCTCTTTCAAAAACATACAATCACCACCTCCGCGGTGGCGGTGCACACTTTCGGCGATTTTCAAATCTGCATCATGCCACCGCGATCATCGCTGCCATTGGATGTGGGCAATGCTCCATGGAGGTGATGCACCGTGGGGGCCCGGGGTGCGCTACCGCGAGGGTGCATCTTTCAAAAGCATCCAATGACCGCCTCTGCGGTGGCGGTGCACACCTTCCGCGATTTTCAAATCTGCATCATGCGGCCGCGATCATCACTGCCATTGGCTGTGGGCAATGCTCCATGGAGGTGATGCACCGTGGGGGCCCCGGGTGCGCTACCGCAAGGGTGCATCTTTAAAAAGCATCCAATGACCACCTCCACGGTGGCGGTGCACACCTTTCGCGATTTTCTAATCTGCATCATGCCATCGCCATCATCACTGCCATTGGCTCTAGGCAATGCTCCATGGCGGTGATGCACGCGGGGGCGACGCGGTAGCTACCGCCATTTGGGTGGCGGAGCATCCCCACAGCCATCTACACATGTCTCCATGCCAATGGCTACTGCACTTGTGAAAGGGGTGGTGCTGGTGTCACACCGCCGGGGCCAGGCGGTAGCTACCGCCATTTGGGTGGCGGAGCATGCCCACAGTCATCTACACATGTCTCCATGCCAATGGCTACCGCCCTTGTGAAGGGGGTGCTCCTGGTGTCACACCGCCGGGGTCAGGCAGTAGCTAACGCCATTTTAGTAACATTTACTGACTATGTCCATCGTGAACACTGCATCAGTACACAGCAGCAACATGGTGAAGGGCACATCATTGTACACACAATGCCATTCTTCCACATCATCCACAGGTGGACGCACGTTCTGTGTGACGCACTTTGGTCTGTGATCCCTGCCATGTCACTTATGCATTTGATGGTTGATGAAGCTTGACACTCTTAAGCTGGTGTCAGTGATGTTGAATAAATCAATGTGTTGTGGGTCAGTGCTGAGCTTGTCAAGGCTTGTCTCACTGTATGGTATCGTACCAGTCTGGTGCTTTCACATCAGCTCATGCACACAACTGAAATGTTTCCTTCTACTGTGATCATTGTGTTGTGGATGTGTGCAGAGTTTACATGATGCATTGAGGTGTGACTGGTACAGCAGATGGGCATGATACAGTCATGGTCATTTTAGACACATTGGCGGATGGTACAGCACCAGGCGTTCACGTGTGAAATGGTTGGTTCAGTAGGTGTGCATTCACATTGACCTGTGTCTTGTTTGCGGCACTTGTGTATTGTTAGTGGAGAGGTGTGCCCTCTGTGTGTCTCAACTGGCCACCCATGTAACCTGGTGTGCCATGCATCTCTCAGGGCAGTATTTGTTTTGCCATGACATCGTTGATGGTGAGTACGGTGGCCATCTCATGATGGTTGTTACCCACATTTGCACATTTACATCTCAACTAGGAGGAGGTCAAATCTCCTACGTCACCTGACAGTGCTGGAGGACATGGAGAATGTTGCAATCATTCGGAAATTCCACCTCAACAGACCAACACTGAAGACCCTGTGTGATCTTTTGAAGCCCCACCTACAGCCTTGCCACCACTATCCAACAGCATTCCCACCCACATACAAGGTGATGGCAGCCCTCCTCTTTTTTGCAACTGGTTCCTTCCAGGAGACCGTGGCCAGCTCTGTAGGGATGTTGCAGCCCATGTTCAGCCACGTGCTGAGGGATGTTCTTGCAGCCATGATGCTATATAAGAATCGCTAAATTTATTTCACTAGGGGAGCAGAATTGGCAGGTGCGAAGGGTGATTTCTAATCCCTTGGGCGCATCCCCCATGTTGTTGGTGCCATTGATTGCACCCATGTAGGTCTGTTGCTACCACAGGCAACTGAGCACATTTTTAGAAATCGTAAACATTATCATTCTATCAATGTGCAGGTGGTGTGCCTTGCGGACATGACCATTTCCTATGTTTCTGTAAGATTTCCTAGCTCTGCACATGATTCGTACATCATGAGGAACAGCATGGTGCTACGGATGATGGAAAATCTGCATCCCGAGCGTGCTTGGATTGTGGGTGAGTATGCCTACTGATATGATGTGCTGTGTTTTACCTGCTGCACTCTGGCTGTGCAACATTGCAATGGGTGCTTGTCATTCACAGGTGACTCGGCATATCCCAGTCGGCCATGGCTGTTGAGCCCGCTAAGGAATCCCAGGACCCCGGGTGACGTCCGGTACAATATGGCCCATGGCAGGACCCGACGTGTAATCGAGCGGACTTTTGGCATGCTGAAGTCAAGATTCCGCTGCCTTGACAGGACAGGAGGTGCACTGGCATACTCGCCTGGGAAGGTCTGCAAGATCATTGTGGCATGCTGTATGCTGCACAACCTGGCCATCCACAAGGGGATCCCCCTGCTCATGGACGATGGTAAGGAACCAAGGCCACCGCCTGCTCAAAGACCTGAGTCTAGTGATGAGGACAGTGGAGAAGAGGAAGGAGTTGACCTACGCCAACAGCTCATCGACTGCTACTTCACATGAAGGTGGGTGACGAGGTACAATTTGTACATTGTCTGGTGTGGTTGCTCTTGTTGTGAAGGGCTATGCGCGGATGTAACAGACAGGCACATGTAGAGTGGCCTGTATGCAAAAATGTGTCAGTGGCATTTCACATGTGACCATATGCAGGACTCTGTTTGTTGACACTTGCTGCACATCGTGTTGTTTGCCTGTACAGTTATGTTGATGTTTGGTGTTATGTTATGTCTGTGATAGCACACTGACGCCAGTGACTGTTGTTCTGTTGTGTCTTCCTAGGTGCAACGGAGTCATCCTGGCCTACATAATGTACATCTTTTGTATACATCATGGACATTTTGGACACAGTCAAAATAGCACTAAAGACAAGACTGCACAAATTATAGTGTGTAAGGTGCTTTATTTACAAAGTTGACATGTGAGGGGTGTAGGCATTTTCACATGTAGGTGGTGATGGAGCAGTAAGTTGACAGAAGGAATGGACACTTGTACCTACTTAACCGTTGGTTAAGATGGAACACTCTCATAAACGCAGTGTTTAGCGTGCGGTATATATCTTTCTTCCGCCCCACACTCGCGTTAAGGCATTTATCATTGAGTGTTCCAAAGACGTGCTATATGCCAGCCTCACCCAGAGGCAACCTCTGGCTATAGTAGTAGTGTCCAGAGATAAAAAATTAACTACAGTAATGCACTCCAGAAAAAGTATAAAAAACAATAACTGCACCAGTGTGAGTGTTTAATGAAGAAGGTGAAGTTATGTTATTAAAAAAAGTTCGGTATCACTAGGGGTCGAGTTAATGGATCTCGCTATACCTTAGTATCTTCATAGTCAACATGTTTCTGCTCCATATTGCCCAGCCGGGTCTACGGAGCATTCGTCAGGGCAGAACAACACATATAACAATACTTTTACTTACACGATTTGTGTAGTAATATTTTTATTTGTTGATTTTATCGAAATTCTATAGGAAAAAGCAGAAAGAGATATAATTTTTTCTCATATATTGTCTAGCAAGGGTGCGTGTATAGCATTGTCAAAATTTCTCATATTGGGAGAATTCACACTAACACAAATTGTGCATATACGAAAAACAGTGATTAAATATAGAGGACAACTGAGTATAAAGCTCCACATTAAATGACAAATGAAAACCTTGTATGTCTATCTTAGTATGTGTGGTATTCATAGACTGTAATTAGGCCACTCAAAATATCTTATTACGAAACTGACATGTAGGAGTTACAAAAAACGCGGTCTCTCTAAATAGTAAAACGAGGGTATTCAATCGTATTGTGCAACTAAACTTTCTTCTCGGTATTTTATGGGCATAATAGAGTATTTTGTAAAGGAGGCATGCTTTTTCAATTGAGATTTACTCCGTGACGGTAGCCGGGAAGCGTATTAGCACAAATGGGCTACACAAAAAATGCCAGGTCGGCATGAAAATAGCATTGTTATGTATGTTATGGTTCTTACCTCTAATTGCAAAAGCTTGGGCTTCAACAGGTGGCAATTGGACTCTCTGGTCCCAGGCTGAGGTAAGAATAAAACACACTGCTATGAAATCCTGGTCTTACCTTTTTAGTAGAACGCTATGTAAAGTGCTTGTACGCCCTTCTTACCAGCACGTGGGGAATTCCCGCAACTTGTGCTGTCTCTGCCCCTGGATGCCAGGAGATCGCTTCCTGTTGCTATTTCTTGGTAAAAAAAAGCGGGAAGTAAGTTAGAAAGGGGACTGTGCACAGTTGAGTATTGGGGAGTTCTGCTTACAGTAGACACGGGAAAAAGACTTACTAATGGGACATCCTAATGAGGCATTCTTAAGGCGCAACTTACGGAGACACAATGTGTTTAAGGAATTAGAAAAAGAAGTGTGAATTTCCCACAGAATGTCTTCTACAAACTAACAGAAAAGAACCTAATTCAGATCTTGTCACGTGTGTCACCACTTTTAGCCCAGCGACATATGAAATTCAAAAATTGATTAACAAGAACTGGCGCATTTTAGGCACTGGAAAACACGATTGGCCAAAACCGAGATTTGCGAACAAACGTACAAAAAATCTCAAAGATTTATTAGTACACAAACGTCCGGTACAACCAAGACATAGGTCTACGAACATGAGAAACATTGACATGAGACCCGTCACTGGTCATCACCCTTGCGGCACCTGCCTAGTATGCAAATTGACAACCACAACAAAAACTCTTCAACTCATGGACTCCCTCAACTGGACCCAAAAACAACATACGAACTGTAACTCTACTCACGTAGTATACATGATCTGGTGCCCATGCGAGAAAAAATACATCGGAATGACGTGTAGAAAAGTCAAAACCCACATTGGGGAACACAAAAGTAATATTAGACTAAAAAAAAACAATACCAAGTTGTGTTCTCACTTTGTCGAATTTGGCCATGACTGTGAAGAATTAGGGTGGACAGTCCTTGAAACATTCACAGACAAGACCCGGAACGCGGAAAAAATCCTGTTTGAAAAGGAGCAGAGATGGGTGGACCGCTTAAAGACCCATATCATGGGGTTAAATGACAATATCCCGTGGCATCAATTCACATGAGTTACATACATAACATGATACTCCACCAATTTCTGTATTCTGGTCCTATGTATATACATAGAGAGATACGGGGACTTATATCTGAATATCTAAATCATCCCCTAATATAATCTGTAGAATATTTCCTATTGTACAATAAGATCCTAAAGAATGAAGGCGACTTTGCCAGCACTCCGACATTCAGACACACTATCTGACTTAGTCAGGGATTAACATGAAATCTCTCTCTATCTCCTTTTTGTATATCCATTATTGGATATGCATTGTGAAATTCACACTTCTTTTTCTAATTCCTTAAACACATTGTGTCTCCGTAAGTGGCGCCTTAAGAATGCCTCATTAGGATGTCCCATTAGTAAGTCTTTTTCCCGTGTATACTGTAAGCAGAACTCTCCAATACTCAACTGTGCACAGTCCCCTTTCTAGCTTCATTCCCGCTTTGCTTTACCAAGAAATAGCAACAGGAAGCGAGCTCCCGGCATCCAGGGGCAGAGACAGCACAAGTTGCGGGAATTTCCCACGTGCTGGTAAGAAGGGCGTACAAGCACTTTACATAGCGTTCTACTAAAAAGGTAAGATCAGGATTTCATAGCAGTGTGTTTTATTCTTACCTCAGCCTGGGACCAGAGAGTCCAATTGCCACCTGTTGAAGCCCAAGCTTTTGCAATTAGAGGTAAGAACCATAACATACATAACAATGCTATTTTCATGCCGACCTGGCATTTTATGTGTAACCCATTTGTTCTAATACGCTTCCCGGCTACCGTCACGGAGTAAATCTCAATTGAAAAGCATGCCTCCTTTACAAAATACTCTATTATGCCCATAAAATACCGAGAAGAAAGTTTAGTTGCACAATACGATTGAATACCCTTGTTTTACTATTTAGAGAGACCGCGCTTTTTGCAACTCCTACATGTCAGTTTCGTAATAAGATATTTTGAGTGGCCTAATTACAGTCTATGAATACCACACATACTAAGATAGACATACAAGATTTTCATTTGTCATTTAATATGGAGCTTTATACTCAGTTGGCCTCTAGATTTAATCACTGTTTTTCGTAAATGCACAATTTGTGTTAGTGTGAATTCTCCCAATATGAGAAATTTTGACAGTGCTATACACGCACCCTTGCTATACAATATATGAGAAAAAATGATATCTCTTTCTGCTTTTCCTATAGAATTTCGATAAAAGCAACAAATAGAAATAATATTACTACACAAATCGTGTAAGTAAAAGTATTGTTATATGTGTTGTTCTGTCCTGACGAATGCTCCGTAGACCCGGCTGGGCAATATGGAGCAGAAACATGTTGACTATGAAGATACTAAGGTATAGCGAGATCCATTAACTCGACCTCTAGTGATACCGAAAATTTTTTAATAACATAACTTCACCTTCTTCATTAAACACTCACACTGGTGCAGTTATTGTTTTTTATACGTTTTTTATACTTTTTCTGGGGTGCCTTACTGTAGTTAATTTTTTATCTCTGGACACTACTACTATAGCCAGAGGTTGCCTCTGGGTGAGGCTGGCATATAGCACGTCTTTGGAACACTCAATGATAAATGCCTTAACGCGAGTGTGGGGCGGAAGAAAGATATATACCGCACGCTAAACACTGCGTTTATGAGAGTGTTCCATCTTAACCAACGGTTAAGTAGTTACAAGAGTCCATTCCTTTTGATGATTGTCAGACTGTAACTGGGGTAATGAATGGACCCTCAATAATCCTCCCTACCTTTTGATTATCTGCAGTAAGTTGACAGTCATAGTAGATGAGATGCAAGAGTAGAGACCACATGGATGTGGTGACCCAGTACAACCGACATGTGCCACTCAAAAGGCAGTGCGGGGAAGGACAGTTCAAAGAGTCAATGCAGTGGGGAAGAGGGTTGCCATCAGGGCTGGCTCCGTGACTGGCGAGTGGCTGGTGCTTTGCCTCCAGAGACTCCCAAGCTCTTCTTTAGACGCTCCCTTGATCTCGGGGGGTGGGGCTGCTGCATGGCCAGCGGCGTCTGAGGACGCACCCCTCTCTGTGGCCGCAGGGGAGGATGGTGTACTGTCATCCTGTGGCACAACAGAGGGGGGCGGATGTGTTGTTTGGGATGCTGGCCTGTCCCTCAGTAACTCCACTTGCTGGCCCATCAGGTCCACCATCTGTCCAAGGCGGTTGTCGATGGACCTCATCAGCAGGATGAGCTCCCGTAATAGTTCATCAGACCGGCCACTTTGTCCCTGGACCTGTTGGTATGCCTCCACAACACTGGTGAAGTGATCCAGGGATGGTGTCCACTCCTCCTGAGGTCTGGTGGTGACCCTGGCCCTCCCACTTGCCCTGCTGCCACGGACCTGTTGCCACGCCACTCTGGTTCCACGCACACTCTCCCTGCCCTCCACAGTTGTTGGTGTGGCCTGGTCATCCCCTGGGACAGGGAGGGTGCTACAGGTGGTACTGCTGGTGGTGGCAGCGGTGGAGGCAGAGGCCGTGACTGCAGGGGTCTGATGTGCTTTTGTTATTGCAGCAGACATGGTGGTGGGGAGGATGGGGTCTTGGGACCTGTTGGTCTGTGGCACACCAGATGGGTCGGCCTGGAGCTCATCGTTCAAACTGTCCTGGGAGTCAACATCCGAGAGTCCATATACCGGGGGTGGAGACTGGCTCTGCTGTTCGTTGTTGTGGTCCTCAGCAGTGAGTTCTTCATCACCTGTGGATTAGATGGGTAATGGTCAGTGTTGGGCATTGTGCAAGTATTGTGTCATCTGCGTGGCATCGACTGTCTGAACACTACACAATTGTGAAGTCTCCACTAGTATTATTCATTGCAACACTGTGTGTAATTTCATGGTGCAGAGGAACATCATTTACTCATACATGTCAGGTGTCAATGCATTGCATGCAATTGTTGCTGTGTGTAGGGATGCAGGTCTCTCACACACACATCAAAAAGAAGGAAGATGGCTACCTGCCTGTTAGGTGAGGGAGAACATTGCAATGTCTGACGCTTGTCCCTTCGTGGGAGAGAGTTCTCCATGCGGCTGGGGTGTGGGCCAGGGGGCATGGTGGGAGTAGTAGTACAGGCCTCCCAAGCAAGTTTGACAAATATCACAAGCAAGATGGCTACCTACCTGTTAGGTAAGGGAGAACATTTCAATGGCTGACACATGCTCCTGGGTGGGAGGGAGTGCTCAATGCGACTGGGGTGTGGGCCAGGGGGCATGGTGGGAGTTATGGAACAAACCTCCCTCCCCCAAACAGACCTCCCTGTGAAGATGGCTACCTACCTGTTAGGTGAGGAGAACAGTGCAATGGCTGACACATGCTCCTGGGTGGGAGGGAGAGATCCATGCTGCTGGGGTGTGGGCCAGGGGGCATGGTAGGAGTAGTAGTACAGGCCTCCCACCCCCAAACAGGCCTCCCAAGCAAGTTGGACAAACATCACAAGCAAGATGGCTACCTACCTGTTAGGTGAGGGAGAACAGTGCAATGGCTGACACATGCTCCTGGGTGGGAGGGAGTGCTCCATGCGGCTGGGGTGTGGGCCATGGGGCATGGTGGGAGTAGTAGTACAGGCCTCCCAAGCAAGTTGGACAAACATCACAAGCAAGATGGCTACCGGTTAGGTGAGGGAGAACAGTGCCATGGCTGACATGCTCCTGGGTGGGTGAGGCCTCCATGCTGCTGGAGTGTGGGACAGGGGGCATGCTGGGAGTAGTGATACAGGCCGCCCACCCCAAACAGTCCTCCAATACAAGACGGCTACCTACCTGGTAGGCGAGGAAGAGCAGTGCAATGGCTGACACATGCTCCTGGGTGGGTGAGGCCTCCATGCTACTGGAGTGTGGGACAGGGGGCATGCTGGGAGTAGTGATACAGGCCTCCCACCCCCAAACAGTCCTCCAATACAAGATGGCTACCTACCTGTTAGGTGAGGAAGAACAGTGCAATGGCTGACACATGCTCCAGGGTGGGTGAGGCCTCCATGCTGCTGGGGTGTGAATTAGGGGCATAATGGGAGTGGTAGTGCAGGCCTACCTCCCCTAAACAGGCCTCACAGTGAAGATGGCTGGCTACCTATTATCTGAGCGTGAACAGTGCAATGGTGTTTGGGTTGTGAAAGGAAGTACTTCTCAGTGTGTTGTTTAGAATTTGTTTGTACTTACCTGCCTCCGTTCCCCCGGGTACTCCTGTGAGACTCTTAGGATGCAGTATGGCAAGCACCTTCTCCTCCCATGGTGTGAATGTTTTCGGTGGGATGGGAGGGCCACTGCCAGTCACGTTCGCCAGCTCCCAGTTCTTGTTCCTCTTCTCCTTGACAACCCTCTTGAGATCATGCCACTGCTTCATGATCTCCTTCTTGGATCTTGGGGTGGCCCCTACTGCATTGACCCTTTGTACTATCCTTTCCCACATTTGTGTCTTTGTGGCTAATGGTGTCTGTTGGACCAGGCTACCAAACAGTTCTGGCTCTACTCTGACAATCTCATTGACCATGACTGTCAACTCACCCTCTGTGAATTTTGGCATTTTCTGTGAGGTCATAGTGTGTGGTGGTTGAAGTGTTTGTGGGTGCAGGTGTGTGGGTGGCAGGTGTGGTGTTGATGTGTGAGGTGTGTTGTGTGCTGGGGGATTGTTGGTGCAGGTGTGATGGTGGTAGTGATGGTGGTGGTGGTGGTGGTGGTTGTGTGTGTGTGCTGTGCTCTTTTGGCTCTCCTGTCAGATGTGGTGTATGGCCTTCTCTTCTGAAGTGTTGCAAAGGATTGTGGTCAGTGAAGGGATTGGTTCTATATTCAGCTATGTAGGTGTGGCTGAGTGGAATTTGGCTGTCAGGTGTGTTGTGGGAGTTGTCCTGTGCTTTTATTTTTGTTTTTGCATTTATTTATTTCATTTGTATATTTTTTATGTATTTGGGGTGCATGGCTACTTTGATTTGTGCAATGTTTGGCATCACTGAGGTGTTTTTGCATCGTCCGCCATTTTTTTTCATGTACCTTCCGCTACGGTGGCTATGCTGCAGCTCTTCCGCTATCCCTCCCATTCACTCCTGTGTGCGACCGTGGCGGTCAGAATCAGCGGTTCCGACCGCGGGACCCTCGGGGATGTCCTAATTTCCCGTGCGGTGTCTCTGCTTTCCTTGCGGCTGGTTGTTGCTTTTCCGCTGCTTTCCCGACCGCCGCGGTCGGTTCTTTGCCGTCACCGCCCGCGTCAGGCAGTTTTGGTTGGCCCACTACCGCCGCTGTCGGTCTTTTGTGGCGGTTGATCCTAATTTGGCCGCCGGTTTATCCGCGGTCCTGGCGTGCGGTTGTTTCCCGTCTCCATGGCGGTCGGGGTGATTTTCCGCCCGCTATCCTAATGGGGGCCTTAGTTTGGGGAGGGAACCTTTCAACAAGGTTATAACATATTTCCTGATGTCACTTCCTTCTATGTTTTTGGGATCCCTAATAACTTGTTTTTACAACGTTGTTGGTTTTCATAATCTTCTAGTTTTCACATGAAGTCAATCAGGACTCCCTCCTGGGCTGTAGCCTGGGTCTTCAGCTTTGCAACATCTTTTCCAGTGCTCCTGTCCAAGTCTCGACCATGCATTGTCATTCAGAGATGTCGGAGCAGATTTTACCAATTTTCCTCATGAACTCCTGAAGTTTTTTCGCGGCTAACCATGCCTGTCCGTTGTCCTGCTTCACGTCTTCCTGAAACAGGCTGATTGATTGCAGAATTAATGAAGGTGAGGGTTGGTCTGATTTCCCTTTGCTTAACAACCCCTGTTCACCTTCTGTTCCTCCTGCACCAGATTCAGGTGCATTTTTCTTTTACGCCTCTTGCTTTGTGTCCTAGGGGTAACAACTGCGTAGGTGAGTAATCCCAGCCAAGTTCCTCTGAGGTTTCCTTCTCATATACTTCCAAGGGGGATCACTCTTCCCCCAAGTTCTTCTTCCTCCCCTTTTTCCCAGGCAGCGGCTTCTGTTTCAGAGAGCCAGATATACTGCTTGACTGTGAGGCCCCCCTTCACTTGATGCTGATATACCAGCATCTGCCATTTCTGACTTCAGTCAAGGAGAAGAATTTCTCTATTGAATTAGGGGTCAAGCACATTCGCCTCTGAGTTTTCTCTTGCACTCTTCCTTCATCCCCTTGAAGGATTCTGTCACCAACGGTTCTTCCTCTTCAAGACTGTTTTCCCTCTTAGTAGCCATAATTAAGGAGGGGCTCTCATCTACAACCTCCACTGTTGGATTAGTACTTGTTGTGGCAGAGGTGCTTCAAGAATGGTTATCTTATTTTGCGGTGACCAAGGGCTGCTGTTAATTGCTGCTGTATTATCAAGCTCCGGCTTGGATTGTGTTATCAGCCCTAGACTCATAGCCCATTTTACTTGTGTTTTCACAAACGTCTGACGCTCCACCCTGACCTTGGCTATCATTCTTAGACAAACCCCAGCTCCCAGAGGGGAAAATACACTTATAATGGTAGGTTGCGACCCCCCCAGGTTCTCGAGTGTTCTGGGCTGACAGTTTCTTCCCCTGCTCCATTTTTTCCCTCTTACCAGATAGTGGCTCTCCTTTCTTGCCGCCAGGTTTACCATCTGCCTGCCATTGCGGGTGGGATATTGTCGCAGCAGGGGGGGCACGAGTGTGGCTTTCTCCCTTTACCAAGGGTAGCCATAGCCTTGTTAACCGAGTGGGGCAGCGCTTCCTGGCGGAGACCTGAGGCCGAGAGGTAACACAGGTGTCGTGCGGCTGTGACTGCCACATCCGCCATCAGTAACAGCTGACCAAGAGCCTCCCAGCGTGCAAAGCAGTTTCCAGTTTTCTGGTAGTGGAAGCAGCCCCACGTTTTACTTCCAGCACCCTTGCGTCTAGATGATCAGAGTGCCTCATATTCCTCGCCACATCCTTTGGGTTCGGAGGAGTGAGTCATAAGGAGAGAGAGGTGAGCAGCAGCTTCACACAGGCGCCATCTTGCCGATCGCCCATTATCCCTAAATCCTGGAAATCTGAATAGCTATAGCATGTGAGGGGAAATTGATTGATCAGTGCTAGTAATGACTTCACATAGATGTTGAAAAGCATGGTGAGATGATAGAGCCTTGAAGGACCCCTGTTTTGGTGAAGTACAACTTGGACGAGAAAGGGGAGGCATCAATGACATTAGTTCAGTTGCGAAGGTAGGATGTGATCCAGTCTAGAGCAGTCCCATCTATGCCGGCTTCATAGAGTCTTTGTATCAGAATGTCAAGTCAACCATGTCAAAGGCAGCCAAGAGGTCCAAGAGAAGTAGTGCAGCAAACCTGTTGTGGTCAACTGTGTTGTTCAGGCCATCCCAAATGGCAACAAGGGCAGATTCTGTGCCTCTTCGGACGGAATACGGTTTGGAAGTCTGAAAGTATGGTGTTATCTTTAATGAATTGTGACATCTGGGTGAATGCTGCTCTTTCTATCAGTTTGCCAAGAAAGGTTCCTTTGTAATCAGTCTGTAGTTGTCAGGGTTCAGCAGGTCCAAGTTTGTTTTCTTACCTAATGGTCGTATGTATGACTTTTTGAGTTCTTCTGGAAATATTCTGGTGTTTAAGGAATTGTTGATGATTCTTCTTGCTGGTGTTGCAGCAGAGGCTGTTAGAAGAATTGCCTTGAAGGTTTGCGGTGGACATGGGTCAGAAGGTCTTCCAGCTGGCATGCACACTTTTACCAGGTCCATAAACTCTTAGTGTGAAATGTGTTGGAAGGAACAGAGAGGCTGGGTTAGAGTATTCTTGGATTGTTGTTTTGGAAAAGGGTTGGTGCAGGTGCTTTGTCTTTGTTTTAAATAAGAGTCCAACGTGTCTGCTTTGGCCGTGTAATGATTTGCCAGTTTGTCTGTGAAATCTTGATTAATGGGATGAGCTCCTTCTAGGCAATTTGTGTTGTGTAGTTCCTATAAGAAGTATACAGGATTTGCACGTTTAGACAACATACACTGTAGGATTGGTGTCAGACGAACTCGGATTACCCCCACTGGTTATGTATCCCTTTTGTACTAACTAGGTCACAGTGCCACTAGAATCTCCTCTTACCATGGATAGACTAGTTTCTGGCAACCATAGAACATGACAACCCTGATCCCTTTGGACAGTGGAAACAATATACTACCTTTTGTGCATTCACTCATACTTACTTAGTCTGTCTCTGAGAGGTACACCGAATAAACAGGCTGGGAGTTGTCAATAAACATGTATTGATCAGTTGTTATTCTGGTGTAGAATAGATGTGCTCCAACAACCGTTAGACAGTATAAGATGTAAATGATTAACAGTACTATAAAGGTAAATGAATGGAATAGTTCTACCACCTTACTATAATCATGAATACCTTCAATTATAAAAAAAAACAAGCTAAAAGATGCGTACCCCTATGATGCCTCCCTAACTAGATATACCCAAGTGTACCTAGCATGGGTGTAGGTGTTAAGCCAAGAATTCCTCTAGAATTTATTCAACCCCATTACCTGAAGTGAGAGACTATGGGACCCCGTTCTAGTCTCGAGTTGGACACCCCATGAGGGATGTAAGACCACTGCGAGCTTGAGCATCTGCATGCAGGAACCTCAGCATCTCTGGTCAGTGTGTCGGCCAGGAAGTCTCGCTCTCCTCTGTATTATCTTAGCAAAATATAATGTATATATAGTCATAGGTCTCCCGAGGGATCCTGTCTTGCTGTGTTACTGTGCCGGCCTAAGGATGATGCTGAGCATGAACTTTGTACATAGATAATATACAGGATATGGTAGTCCTTCTGTGCTTCCAAGAATCCTCATACACAATGCATGAGATTTTAAACTAGGGAAAATCCGTGTTCTGAATGCAGTGTCGCATCTGGGTTAAAGTTCAGTCCCTGTAAACCGTAACAAGTGTAATGTAGGGAGAGAATATACATGAAGAGTAATGAGATTACCGAGGCCTATATTATGGTATCTATATGGAATATATGAAACACCCACTCCTCTTCCGAATAGACGACATAGCTAAATTCTAAACGCACTACTAGGTTGACTAGATACTTGTACGCAAATAGATAAAACATTAGTTTATTTTTGTGTTAAAAACATTGTTTTAAAACATTAAAAAAGGTCTAAAAATGTTAAAAGAGAGAAAATATTAGAGATTGACATGCAAGCTACAGCTCTAATATGTTAGTAAGGTATAGTCCAAAGTACATTTTGAAAGCCATACAACGCTCAAAAGAAATGTCAATTTTGAAATAGAGTTCTAATTTTTCTGATTGTTTTTCAAAAGCCGATTTTTTCCCAGCACACAACCGGCCAAATGAGTCAAATGTTTATGTGTCCTGGCTGGTAGACGCAACATTCTCGTTGCTTGCCTCCGCCGTCGACGGTCCCTATAACACCTCGCAGTTTATGTCACTTGAGCACAGATGATATTCCGTATTGTCCAAAGCTGGTGCTGGGGCAACCTGTGCGCCATCCAAGGCCTGGGTGTCAGAGCTGGTGTCTTTACCAACAGGAGCTGATACCACCTGTGGTGGCTCTAGGAACGCCACCATCAACATGGGAATACGCTGGGGACACTGCAGAACATGGGCCATTATCGGGTCCAGTAAATTATCTACGTCCGGTTGCGCACATGATGTGAGTGTAAGACAGAGATACAACACGCATTCTTCTCCGCAAAACAGGCATCGGAGGACCGGTAAGATGCAGTCCATCCGGACTGGTCTAAATGACAAGAACCAAGTAGCACTTAGTTCCCTTAGGCAAGGTGTGCCTAGAAGTTGTACCATGCGATCACAGTATTTTCGTTCCAGGAGTACTGTTTTCATCTCCATGGTGACTGGGACATCCATTGCGTAGCAGAAAAAAACAATCAGGATACCTGCTATTAGAAACCGGATCAGTGGCAGCCCTCCAAATATGCTTCCAAATATAGGGTGTATAAAGTTTGGTATAACTCCGAGGACCATCTGAAAGGTGCTTAATAGTCCATAACCTATGGTCTTAAATAGGTGGACAATGCCTGTCGTATCAGACATGTTAAAGATACCATTGACCATTTCTGCGAAATGGAAAGGGCAGTTTGTACGTATAAGTGCCTGTATCTCTGCTGAAGACCTTGCTACTTAAAGATCAAAAGTCTCCGGAGCGGAGGCTAAGGGCTGTATAAGCAGGGCTTTTATTCTGCTCAAAGTATCAAACCATATTAATGAAATATTTAATTACGGCCATAGCAGCGCCTGCCTGACTGTATGTTTTGGGGGAATCAATACTTACATACAGTAAGTAACCCTGAAACTCATGTTACCAGATGTGCGATGCTCTGAAGCATCCCACAGCAACCTTGATCGTTCAGCATCAAGTAGCTCTCATTTGAGACTAGTCTGAATACTGGAATTGATCACAGCAGCTGGGGCACCTTTTAAGTGACAGGACAAGTTTGCTACCGAACCGTTACAGGCCCCATGAAGCATTATATCCTGGCATATATGTGATCCACTTAAAGTATTCTCGCAGTTAGTACAGCTTAGAAACACTTCTTTTTCCCCACTCCGGCATCAAAATCTGGATGGTAATTCCCAAGATTCCTTGATCAATTCCCTACACATTTCTTCATATCTGCATACCTGCATTTGTTCCAGGCAATCTTGGAATTGAAAGGTTGTGACCGGATGAGTTATATGGCCATGGATTAACCATTCTGTGGACGGTAACGCTGCCACTGTGAAAGCTAATCTGTCCAGTTTTTTAATGAGCAGCATTGTGTACTTTGCTCCCCTCTGTGCCATTTCTATCTGTTTTACTGTCAGATTGTACGAAGAAAACAGAGATGTGCTGTTTATGAAACGCCAATGCACATAACCTGCACGCAAAGATTGCAGCGTCCAGCTTAATAACATAATAGAAAGCAAATGCGATTGCCTGTGTAGCGATATAGAAAAACCCTGTTCTAGTACATCGATAGCAGAAGACACAATATTGCCCAGTAAATATATCTTGGAAGTCAGTGTTGTTAACAAATTATCGACCACTGCTAGAGGTTTCTCTAGATTAATACCATCTATTTCTTGTAATCTTTCCGCGGCCTCCTGTTGTGATATTTTCCAAATCTCATTATAGACAGCATAATAGAAACATTTGTGACGTGGTTTCCTAGGACCTAATAAAAAATCCTGTAGGTCCACATCCTCTGTAAGTAAGGATAAGTGTTGTTTCACCTGTGTGAGTGTTGAGGTCTTTAGCCAATCGAGGCATAACTTCCCAACAGTGTATAATGTCACTACCCCATGGTGTTGTCTCTGTACATAGCGTGGATCTGGTCTATTGATACTAAATCCTTTAGTTTTACCCAAGAATCTTTCTTGACAGTTATGGGTGTCTACGGACCCTATCAAACATCCTTTCCAATCAGGGTCTGATCTGTTGTATTGCATGATGTCATCTAGTGTAACCTCTTCTTGTGATGTTATGTTACCCTCAGTATGTGGTGGTGTGGGCAACTGAGGTATATCCAAATCTTTATTCCTGGCTAATCTAAGACAGGTCGTTTGTTTGCACTGTTTCATTCAAAAACATTATTTGTTGAGGATTAAGACATGCTCTAAATAGTGCCTCTGTTCCCTGGACCTGTCAGTCTCTAGTACCCCAGACAGATTTTAAGTCTATGTTGTCTTTCCATGAGTCGAAACCATGTTCAGACAAATGTGCAATAAAGGAAGCAGAAATCTGTTTGGTGATTGCCATCATATTTTTCTGTGCTGGTGTTGGTGTAACCTTATAATAATGGATCACTGACGTAATATTGAATACAAAAATATAGAATTACCAAAATATCGATGAAAAGATATAGAATACAAAAATATCAAATTCCTATCTACAAACGGGTAAGTACAAAAATATCAAATTAAAAATATTGTTGTAAAAAATATAGTTAGTCAAAATATCGAATTTTTTTAAATGTCTTAAAAGTAATTCAAAATTAATGAAATAATAAATATAATTAACTAAAACATACTTAAAAATACTTATATAACCTTAAAATTATTAAATAATTAATTTAAGTTATAAAAAAAGATACAATTTAATTTTTTAGTACATATATCTATATTAACGTAATAATAAAAAAAATATACAATATTTTTACCGTAGGATAGCGGGAGGGTAAAATTTACTATTCCCACTCCAGTGAGTGCAACAGGAGGGAAAGCGTTGGATAGCGTAGGGGTAAAAATTACTATTCCCACTCCAGTGAGTGCAACAGGAGGGAAAGCATTGGATAGCATAGGGGTAACATTTACTATTACCACTCCAGTGAGTGCAACAGTAGGGAAAGCGTTGGATAGAGTGGGGGTAAAAATTACTATTCCCACTCCAGAGAGTGCAACTGTAGGGAAAGCATTGGATAGCGTAGGGGTAAAAATTACTATTCCCACTCCAGAGAGTGCAACAGTAGATTCCCTATGGATAGCCTAGAGGTAAAAATTACTATTCCCACTCTAGTGAGTTTAACAGTAGGGAAAGTAATGATTTATTATATTAATACAAATAAATTAAATATCAATAAAAAATGTATTAAAATGAATGACCAATTTATTATTATGTAATAAATAATCAATTAGAAATACAAATAAATATTAGGTATTAGAATTAATTACTTATTCATAATTAATTAAAAAACGAATTAATTTTTAACAAAAACTAATTAGTAATACAAATTAATACCAATTAATAATTAATTAATAGTAAATTAATTATCAATACGAAAAAAGTATTTAATATGTAATTAATTACAATTAAATTACCTCCCACCCTATTCCCCTATAAACCCACAATCCGCTACAGAAAATAAATGAATACAATTATCGTAATTATCAATTAATGAATTATTACAAATTAATTACCAATTAATAAAAATTAATTACCAATTAACAATTAATTAACAATAAATAAAAAATCAATACCAATAAATAAATAAAAATTATTTACTTACTTACAATTAAATTACTTGCCACCCTTTTCCCCTATAAACCCACAAACCACTACGGAAAATAAATTAATAAAATTGACATAATTATCAATTAATCAATTAATAAAAATTAATTACCCATTAAAAATTAATTAACTATTAATTGAAAATGAATTCCAATAAAGAAATACAAATATTTAATTAATTACAAATAAATTACTTCCCACCCTATTCCCCTATGAACTCACAACCCGCTACAGAACTAAAACGCAAAATTAAATTAAAAATAATTAGTAATTTCTAAAAATAATATTTAATTTAATATAATTAAATTACTTCCCACCCTATTCCCCTATAAACCCACAACCTGCTACAGAATTAAATTACGCAAAAATTAAATACCATAAAATGTGTTACTTAATATAAAATACAAAAATAATATACACTTTTCACACACATACTAACATACAAAACACTTAAAAAAATTCGATATTATTAAAAATTCAATATATTTTAATACCTATTTTATATACTTCAATATTTTGACTTTCTATATTTTGAAATTCGATATTATATAACTTACCTTCAATAAGATATTTTTCACCACTATATTCTGTCCATTCGATATTTTGTCCATTCTATATTTTGACTTCGATATTATGGCTATTCTATATTTTGGATTCGATATTATGTCAAGTTACCATAAAAACATGAGGCTGGGTCTGACGAGTTAAACCCTGAAAAATATTTATATTTTTGTGCAAATGTCTTTGAACTGCTTTTCGGTGGTGTCGGGCAATGCTCCCATCGGTGGAATGTGAAAACATTTCCAGGATTATCAGATTTATGCAGAAAGTGATGACCATATTGTTGATAGCAATAAATTGTTTCAAAGTCTGATGTGTCTTCTAACATTTCATTATTAGAAAAGGCAGCATATTTTTCTAAATCAGACAGCATATTATTTACAGTTTCATAACCCCAATCATTGAAAAATGTACTGGAGGTAATGATATCACACAATGATATTTTAAATAAATGTGGTGTTTTTAAAAGTTTGGTCGGGCCAAATATATCATAATCAACCTTGTCCCATACTATACCATCAGGTATAGGAGCTTCTGTAAAGTTCACTGATGATAGGTCTCTCCTTTCATGATGTGATGATAGATGTGGTTTCAGAATCACATTCATTTTTTGTGACGCAGAGCTTTCGCGAAGATAAGTTCCATTAATAAGCATAGTACAAACAGTTACTAGGCCTGTCCAGAAAAGAAAGAACAGTATTCCGGTAGATATCCAGAGTTCCACCCAAGGTGATACCAGGTAAAAAGTTCAGAAAATGTTTAAATTGCTGTAGACGAGTTTTTGGGCTGGTTCGCCGTTTCAGGTTCACTTGGATCTAATGAACAATTGTCAAAGTCAATGAAATAGCCAGATGCAGGTCAATCACTTTTCGGTAGCTCCGCAGGTTTTCTGGAAACTGTAGCTTGCCCTTCTTGGGGCATGTTGATGTAGATATCCGTGTTTGGTTGAATTGAAATTTGTCTTTCAGTGGTGTTCTCATTTTGAACTTCAGTGTCAAAAGGAACGAGTTCCATTGCATTGTTGCTTAGTCCTTCATTTCGTGCAGGTGCCCCTTAAAACGTAGTGAGTCTTTTTGCTTGAACTTCTTGTATGGTTGTGAGAGGAGGGTGTCTGTTACTCCAGAGTCCACATGGCCTACTGCTCAGTATCGGCCACATAATGTGGTTTTATTAGGTCAATTGAGACAATTATTTTCTCCTTTTTACTGGCAAGAGGAGGCAGTAGTACTGTTCTTGTTCCTTCAACTGTGAAAAGAATGAAAGAAGGCACCCTGCCTGGGATTATAAAGGCCCTAACTAGAGGATCCAAACATTATGCAAAAGGGGGTGATTAGCCTAGAAGCTGAAACTGCACAGAACAAACACAAAGTCAATCCAAATAGACTCAACAGGATATATTAGAAAAATATATATTTTTTATTTCTTTCTTTTAGATATATTTTTTGATTTTGAAGTGACAAACATGTAAAGATTAAATAGTGCTTTTGGTTTCAAGTGGTACTTTTGGAACAGAAGGAAACATATACAATAGGGAAAAATTATACTACAGGGGCACCAATTTTTTTATACTGAATTAAGACCTACCCAGTAACGACCACACTTCAAACATACTTACACACTCACTCATAAGAAAGTTTACTCTATCTATTATTCTAACATTCAACTTTCATTCATCCATTCATTCTTCTAGTCCTGGCGTGAGCAACAATAGATGGTCAATATGTTGCCTAGATCGGGAAGTTATTCCAGGCAGATGAAGCCGTATTTCTGACGATTTAGGACGGCTGGTGACTATCCGTCGTGATTTCAAAGCGATCGTACGTAAAGCGATGTATCGCTGTTGTAATTTCTGCCGCCAGTTAATAGGAGTCCTATTGGCAATTAATCAAGAAGGAAGCCCATTGCGTTACTGTGTTTTATGGCGCCAATTGATGGGAGTCCTTCGAACGCTAATCAGGTGCCTTTGATGTCGCAAATGGAGACGGAACGGTCGGGTCGAGTAGTTCTGAATGGAGTCCTTCAAGGGAGAGTGCGGGCGACTTTAGATGGGATTCCGCCGACTTCAATTGTCAGCCTAATGTAGCGAGGGGAAACGGGTCACACGGGTTCCATCGTGAGATCATTCGTCGTTTTCAAATGGGGTTCCGCCGACTGCACCGGTCGACCAACTGCGGGATACAGGACACTCCAAACCCCCTTCTTTCGCCTTGTTCCTTCAACTGCCAGGACAGGTAAAGTCTTTCTGTATGATGGCCCAAATACTTCTTTGTCCGCTATTTTCTCTCTGATCAGATCCCCAACTTTAGGGATCCAGACAGGTCTTGCCGTGACACTTTTTACTTCCCCAGTGGCGGTCCTTTTCACCTGGACATTACTCTGTAGTGCCCTGGATTCATTCAGGTCCTGTAAAAGAGCCAAACGTTTATGGATGTCAAAAGGTTTTTCATCGGCCACTGGGCCTTCACAATCAAGATCAGGTACCCAGATTCTCATCCCAAATAGGACCTCATAAGGAGTGACTCCCCCTAGAGAGCTTCTTGGCGTATTGTTTAATGCCCTTTGGACTCCATACAGATGTTTTACCCAATTTCCAACCGAGCCTATTACTCTAGCTGTTAAAGACTGCTTTAAGTCCCAGTTTTTCATCTCCACAACCATATTTCCATCGGGATGGTATGGAGAGGAGTACGGCAATGCTACACCCAGACTTTCTTGTAAGCCCTAGAGCTAAACGCGGGGCCACGGTCAGTATGTAGTGTGCTGATTGCCTATGTCCCTATAAAGACTCACAAATCTTTTATAACAGTTTGAGTGTCAGCCGAGCGCTGGGGCCACACCCAGAGGAACCTAGAGCAGGAATCCACTGCAACCATGATATACTTGTAAGCCCCATCAGATTGTACGGGGCCTCAGTGGTCCAAATAAACACACACAAGTGGTTCGTCTGGTATCAGTAGTAGTGTTTGCACTGGACGTGTTACTGTTGAGCAGATGTCTGTAGTGCTAGAAGCCCTCTTGTGGTCTGACACCCTGTGATGACCTTTGACTACCATTATTTTAAATGACACTGGTGTGTTATTTTATCCTAGCCTGGATGTACGATGGTCCTGCATAGGCCCGTTTCTCTTAAAAGTTTATTTCTTGTAATCTTGCAGTCTTTCAGTGGGAGCTGTCACGGAGTAGGACAGCCTTGCCAAGAACAGAAGGTGTGGGATGTACATTTGAAAGCATGAGAGTCTCCCTCTCTTTTTGGTCTCGAAGTGCAGTGTTGTGGGTAGTGATGCACACATATGCTCAGTGTTGGCCATTGAGAGATGGAGTATGTGAATCTATGAGCAGTTGTGCATTATTGTACATTGTGTTGTACATTGACGAGAATTATGAAGTTCTTCTATTGGCTTTGACATGGCCTCTTGTCGTCCTTTTTCCTGACTCTGCCTTGCTCCAACTTTTCTGCATGCACAGCAGTGCTTGCAAGTTGTTTCGTTATTCACGTTCAAGGATTGTTTTTTGTTTAATGTACTTTCGTGAGTTTCGTCAAGATAAAGGCTGGAACATTTGAGATTTGGAGAAGGGGACGTGAGAACTCCTGCCTGCCATGGGAATGCTTGCTTGGAACCTGGCCAGTTCTGGTAAGATTCCTCTGGCGTGGGGGGAGGTATTTCCCGAACCTTCTAGTGAGTTTTGAGATCATAAAGCTGAGGGTTGTTGACTCCGAAACCGGGAGTCTGGAAGCCGAGTGGGGACACATGCGTCTACCTCGGTGGAACTGTGGTTGCTGAGGCTCTCAATCACGGCGGTTTAACTTTCCCAGTCAGGAGTGGGTTGAGATGCAATATTTGCACCAGGTGAAGTATTGAGTTTTGGTTATTGCCATTGTAATGTTTGGCCAGTGGGTTTGATCATTTGATGAGTTTTCGTTGCGATGTGTGAGTGAGTCAAGGTGCACCTTCAAAGTACTTATTTGAAGTATATATAGCTTTCGGATCCCTTGCAGGACGTCCCAGTATATTTGCTTGAATCTTATTTCATATTATTTGCTGCTTGTTTATTCATCAGTATTATTCATGCATTATATTATACCAAGTGTGTTATTATTGCTTGCATATAAACAAATATATCTCTTTGTGTATTTGAATCTTGTGCATTTGGCATCTGGGAAAGCCTTTCTGTTAAAGAGCATAATGTAAAAAAAAAAACACAAGCCTTATTCTAAAAGAAAGTCCTTGCATTCTGTAAAATAAAACCCTTTTCTAAAGATGCTGTGTTTATGTCTCCTGCTTTCCCTTGTGGGTTTGGGCTACCGTGTGGAAGATACTGTATTATCTGATAGGCGCAAGCAAGACAATGTCGCATTTCAAGACATAGTCCTTAGTAGGCTTTCTAAGTCCTGGCCACAAGTAGCGCTGTTTCAATAGTGAAACAGTTGCTGAAACTTGTGCATGTGCAGAACCTATACCCTTGTGTGCTGCTAGGATTAATCCTAACCTACGTTCCATATTTGGTATTACTCAATCCCCCACTCCAAGAATTTGAGCCAATGGAACGTTGTTTGCATCTAACTTGTAGGAGCATTTGAGTGGAAATCTTTTTAGTACTGCGGAGATATTGCGTGTGGCAATAATTGCAACCATTATCTCACTGTCTAATCTTGGTTTTTAATGAGTGATAGCAGCTATGGAAGCCGTGCGTATAGCCCCTTTTGCGGCCTCGTCGGCTAATGAATTGCCTTCAACGTGAACGCCATCCCGTTGATGACTCAGTGCAGGCGCGCAACACCCATTGAACTCACCGGGCTTCAGCCCCCCCCGTCGCGTGTGGCAGCCCGGGATGAGACAGATCCCGGGCACACACAGAGCCGCACCCGAACGTTAAACAGGTCTTTAAAAGACCATTTCAATGTTAATTAGGCCTTGATGTTGTTTCACCCCTTGTTGGAGGCCCTGCAGCTCCACTCTGCCTACTGATCAAAGGTTCAGCCCCCCCGAAATTTTTTCTTAGCCCCCCCCCCCCCCCCCCCCGAAATTTGGCTCTAGTTGCGCCTCTGACTCAGTGTGTGTGTCACGTGAGCCCTGGGTAGTTCGTTTTTTAACTCCACTACCTGTTCCCATAGAGTTTTATGCTTAATTGTGCCACCTTTTCTATCTTTAATCGCATTCTATCCCCAGTGATGTAAATATTCATTGTATGACTGTACAGAGTAAAATGAATTACACACAATTAGGGGTCGATTAGGATGGCGGACGGAAGAGCCACCGCGGCCCGTGAGTAGGTGGAAAAAGCCTTTTCCGTGTCCGCCTGCCGCGGATACTCCGTCCGCCATATCAGGATAGGAAAACTTGTCAAATTTCCGTCCGCGACGGAAAAGCACGCTCCGCCGGCCAACTACACACGACCACGCGGCGGACGTAACACATCCGGACGCACCGCCGTACGTACTGACGACTAAGACCGTCCCCCCAATCAAGATGGCGGAAAACACACATAAAACCGCAGCGGAAAAACAACCTGTCTGAACACGTCGGAATCCCCACAGCGAACACAGGTGACATAGCCGAGATACCCACCGCAAGCTGACCACCACCATGGACCCTGCGCTACACGCTTTCCCGATGCTCTTCGCGATCCACCACGTCCTAGTCATGGCCTACTATGGACGACGACGCAGGTAAGGCACAAACCATTGGCTGTCTGGAGGTGAATACCAGCAAGGGACGTGACGTAGGGAGGGGGAGTGTCATGTCACCGTAACCACTGATGAGAAGCAAATACGAATACACATTTGTAGTACGCAAGCAGGAATGACAACGAAAAACCACGAGATTTGATAGACCACCTTTATTTCACAAAATAGGGGTTTAATCACAGTGTATGCGTGAGCATGGGCAAAGTGGGCACCAGAGCAGGCACATCATAGCAGGTAACGAGAGGGCAGTATGCAGTATCAGAGCATCAACAGGGCATTGTGCATAACAGAGCAGGTACAATAGAGGCAGGTAACGAGAGGGCAGTATGCAGTATCAGAGCATCAACAGGGCATAGTGCAGTACACAGCAGGTACATCATAGCAGGTAACGAGAGGGCAGTATGCAGTATCAGAGCATCAACAGGGCATCGTGCATAACAGAGCAGGTACAATAGAGGCAGGTAACGAGAGGGCAGTATGCAGTATCAGAGCATCAACAGGGCATCGTGCATAACAGAGCAGGTACAATAGAGGCAGGTAACGAGAGGGCAGTATGCAGTATCAGAGCATCAACAGGGCATAGTGCAGTACAGAGCAGGTACATCATAGCAGGTAACGAGAGGGCAGTATGCAGTATCAGAGCATCAACAGGGCATAGTGCAGTACAGAGCAGGTACATCATAGCAGGTAACGAGAGGGCAGTATGCAGTATCAGAGCATCAACAGGGCATCGTGCATAACAGAGCAGGTACAATAGAGGCAGGTAACGAGAGGGCAGTATGCAGTATCAGAGCATCAACAGTCCATTGCAAAGAACAGAGCAGGTCCATCAGAGGCAGCACGTGAGAGGGGCCAAGTGCATGAACAGTCCATTGCACAGAACAGGTCCATCAGAGGCAGCACGTGAGAGGGGCACAGAGAATCAACAGTCCATTGCACAGAACAGGTCCATCAGAGGCAGCACATGAGAGGGGCACAGAGAATCAACAGTCCATTGCACAGAACAGGTCCATCAGAGGCAGCACGTGAGAGGGGCACAGAGAATCAACAGTCCATTGCACAGAACAGGTCCATCAGAGGCAGCACGTGAGAGGGGCACAGAGAATCAACAGTCCATTGCACAGAACAGGTCCATCAGAGGCAGCACATGAGAGGGGCACAGAGAATCAACAGTCCATTGCACAGAACAGGTCCATCAGAGGCAGCACGTGAGAGGGGCACAGAGAATCAACAGTCCATTGCACAGAACAGGTCCATCAGAGGCAGCACGTGAGAGGGGCACAGAGAATCAACAGTCCATTGCACAGAACAGGTCCATCAGAGGCAGCACATGAGAGGGGCACAGAGAATCAACAGTCCATTGCACAGAACAGGTCCATCAGAGGCAGCACGTGAGAGGGGCACAGAGAATCAACAGTCCATTGCACAGAACAGGTCCATCAGAGGCAGCACATGAGAGGGGCACAGAGAATCAACAGTCCATTGCACAGAACAGGTCCATCAGAGGCAGCACGTGAGAGGGGCAGTATGCAGTATCAGAGCATCAACAGGGCATTGTGCAGTACAGAGCAGGTACATCAGAGGCAGGTAACGAGAGGGCAGTATGCAGTATCAGAGCATCAACAGGGCATAGTGCAGTACAAAGCAGGTACATCATAGCAGGTAACGAGAGGGCAGTATGCAGTATCAGAGCATCAACAGGGCATAGTGCAGTACAGAGCAGGTACATCAGAGGCAGGTAACGAGAGGGCAGTATGCAGTATCAGAGCATCAACAGGGCATAGTGCAGTACACAGCAGGTACATCATAGCAGGTAACGAGAGGGCAGTATGCAGTATCAGAGCATCAACAGGGCATAGTGCAGTACAGAGCAGGTACATCATAGCAGGTAACGAGAGGGCAGTATGCAGTATCAGAGCATCAACAGGGCATAGTGCAGTACAGAGCAGGTACATCATAGCAGGTAACGAGAGGGCAGTATGCAGTATCAGAGCATCAACAGGGCATAGTGCAGTACAGAGCAGGTACATCATAGCAGGTAACGAGAGGGCAGTATGCAGTATCAGAGCATCAACAGGGCATAGTGCAGTACACAGCAGGTACATCAGAGGCTGCACAACTACGTGTCCCTACCAACCCGTCACAGGAACCACAAGAGTGCCACGCAGTTCCCAATGGACACACCATGTGAAGTAACATTTCAGTGAAGTGTACAGCACCTCACATCACAGACTCAGGGGGACTGCGTGAACTACCTGCCTCGGACACACTGGCAGCACCAGCAACAGGAGTGTGAGACACAGTCACAGCCCGAGTCACACACACATGGGCCACGGACCCAGACACACTGGCAGCACCAGCAACAGGAGTGTGAGACACAGTCACAGCCCGAGTCACACACACATGGGCCACGGACCCAGACACACTGGCAGCACCAGCAACAGGAGTGTGAGACACAGCCACAGATGTAGTCACTGACACGTGAGCCACTGACCCAGACAGACTGGCAGCACCAGAAACAGGAGTGTGCAACACAGCCACAGATCTCCTAACTGACACGTGAGCCATAGACCCAGATACACTGCCAGGACGTGCAACAGGAGAGGGCACAACTGACACTGTGCCACCATCTGATACATGAGAGTCAACTGCACCAGCGCCACTGGGACAACTGAAATGATGAGCCACAGGGCTGTATGGGCCAGGAGGCAGGGTGGGCCTGGGAGCTGGTGATAGGTCATCTAGAGCCAAATCGGGGTTGGCAGGTGTCAATGGTGTGTGTCTGCGTTTCTTATGGAGGTGTGAGTGCACCCTGGACAGGACTGGACTGCCAAGTGGCGGGGACTCCAAAGAATCACCACCCAGCATAGGTGGAGCAACTGCTGCCGGGGATCTGGTTTCTGGGGACGTGCTGGAGCCTGCTTGTCGTTTGCTCTGTGCCTGCCGCCTGGACTCGGAATGATGTGTAATGGGGGATGCAACAACAGGGGACACCCACCTCTGCTTCTGACTGGCCTGGATGGGAGTGGAGGTATGGGGGGACTCCGCCGCGGAGACATTAGTTTGGCGTTCAGTAGTAAACATCAGCCTCAGTGCAGCCAGGGGTGAAGTATGCCTGTCCTTGATTGCTATAACAACAAGAAGGGGATGCCAGTACTGATACAAGTAACCATTTAGCAATTTAAGACACTCAACCTGAAGTAAAATTCAAGGCTTGGAGCTGATCAGTAGCTTTTATTATTTTGCTTAATGTTATCAAAGAACAATTGGTTCAAAATTAAACAGTATTACATGCTAGGTACAAAAAATGTGGGAAGGAAAAATCTATCATTCTATCAGGCATGTCACAAGCTTACAACAATCAATCATACAGGGACAGTGGGGGACATGGAAACTCATATTACAGTGGACAGTATTTACAGTGAACAGACAAGCACAAGAATAGTGCAATAGGCCACAGTCTGCTAAATTTCTAAAAAGTTTAGTTATAGAATTATTTACATAAACTGTACATTCCTAACGCAAGTTTTAAATAATCACAATTTTTGATGCAGTCAACCAAAAAGATGAATAAGGTAATGTACAACTAAGGGTGAAAAAGTGGCAAAACAATTCAGGTCAACTTGTCACCCAGGCAGACTTAAAGGTGGTGGAAGGCCTACGCGTTTCGAATCCTACAGGTGTACGAGGATTCTCATCAGGGCCTTTGGTTCTGGGGAAAGAAAAGAAAAGGAGTGATAGTAAGATCAAAGGGTTTGACCTCAAGTGTATTTAAAACGGATCATCATTAGAATCTACACTCAGTCCACACCCTCTCCTATACAGCTTACCAAAACACGGTGTTATAACATCCGAATGTAGTTTTTCACAGCATATATACTGAAGGGGGTATTTTGTACCTGAAAAGTCCGAAGCAGACTTGAATTACATAACGGACTTGGATGCGGTGGCAAAAAAAGGGATTAAGGGCTTTTAATATTACCTGCTACCGTGTTTACAGATGATGCTTTACCAGGTGCGGGGTCACTTTGGAAAGGCTGAAGGGTTCCTAAAAGATGGTGAACATGCGAGATTTTAGGGAGGGTTTGCTACAATTGTCACACCAACAGGTTATCTACAGGTGGCACTTCGCCTTACCTAATATTTTAAAATCTCTATTCTTATTTATAACCGATGTCCCTGTCCTTAGGGTAGCTGTCGCTTTATTTGAGACACTGTCGCCGTGGGAGTAGAAGTGAAGTTGAATCAGAGGCCTGCGAAACAGGAGAGGCAATGTTTCATTATTATAAGCAATTGCTTCAGGGATTAAACAGGGTCGACAGCGGCGCTGAAGCCTAATTCGGCAATTTGGGTTTGTCAACTCAGAAGTTTAATGGACCTGTAAGAAAGCACACGCGGCGCTTAACATTGCGGTTATGAAGTAGAGACAGCCACTAGTTGCGTGCAGGAGGAAAAAAGGAGGACTCAGCGGCTTACCGTGTTTTAAATTACGGCGGGCGTGGTCCGCTAACCGTGGTTGCAAACGTTCAAACCATTCTACGATCCTGCAAAGATATAATAATATCTCACTTAATTCATTTAAACCAGACACCGCAGTGTCGAATTTCAGTATCAAAAGGGCTTCCCGTTTTGACAAGGCAAGGTTCTGGTCACCACCTCGCGGATTTTTTTCCACTTTGGAAATTACAGTCCACTTCAAGTCACTAACAGTATGTTGCATACGTGTCCAGTGGAGCACCAGGGGTGCATTCTCAACCCGCTTTTTGACTCTTGATTTGTGCTGCGAGATCCTTTGCCGGATCTCTTGGTTGGTTTTGCCTATATAAAGTAGGCGGCATGGGCATATGATACCGTAGACAACAAACTTGCTCTTGCAGTTACTGTCTACGGTATCATATGCCCATGCCGCCTACTGCGGTGTCTGGTTTAAATGAATTAAGTGAGATATTCAAGCTTTAACTCTCTCCTCCTGCCTCTTTCTATACTGCAGATTCTATGCATATTACTAAGGTCTGAAAGTGACTAAGGATTGGCCACTCCGGTCCGGGTTTTCATTCTTGCCCCCACTCTTTTTTCTAAACCGGCCAGCACACCTGGTGGGTGTGGCCTTGATAATCACCTGCATTTAAGGGTGTTCCCCAGCAGCTCAGTCTGCTTAGGCGCCCTTGCCTGAAGGTTACCACTTTGTTCGCGTTCGCCGTCGCTAAGGTCGCCAGCCTGAACCTTTGAAAGTGAGTATTTGAAGTAACTCTCTTCACGTTAGGAGCCAGTTAAAGCCCTATGTTGCTTAACTAATCTAGAAACTTCTGCTTTCTTGGCAGGAATAAATCACCTTTCTGCAGCGTGCTGTGTAATGTTGACGGTAAATTCTTTTTTCCGCTTTCCCCATATAAACCGCGTGTTGTAATCCGGGCGAAATAGCCCGCTGATACGCTGTTATATTATATCTTTGCAG
This sequence comes from Lissotriton vulgaris, assembly GCF_964263255.1. NCBI lineage: Eukaryota > Metazoa > Chordata > Amphibia > Caudata > Salamandridae > Lissotriton > Lissotriton vulgaris. Next base: position 1,192,177,981 of record NC_141696.1, on the reverse strand, counting down.
GATCGTAGAATGGTTTGAACGTTTGCAACCACGGTTAGCGGACCACGCCCGCCGTAATTTAAAACACGGTAAGCCGCTGAGTCCTCCTTTTTTCCTCCTGCACGCAACTAGTGGCTGTCTCTACTTCATAACCGCAATGTTAAGCGCCGCGTGTGCTTTCTTACAGGTCCATTAAACTTCTGAGTTGACAAACCCAAATTGCCGAATTAGGCTTCAGCGCCGCTGTCGACCCTGTTTAATCCCTGAAGCAATTGCTTATAATAATGAAACATTGCCTCTCCTGTTTCGCAGGCCTCTGATTCAACTTCACTTCTACTCCCACGGCGACAGTGTCTCAAATAAAGCGACAGCTACCCTAAGGACAGGGACATCGGTTATAAATAAGAATAGAGATTTTAAAATATTAGGTAAGGCGAAGTGCCACCTGTAGATAACCTGTTGGTGTGACAATTGTAGCAAACCCTCCCTAAAATCTCGCATGTTCACCATCTTTTAGGAACCCTTCAGCCTTTCCAAAGTGACCCCGCACCTGGTAAAGCATCATCTGTAAACACGGTAGCAGGTAATATTAAAAGCCCTTAATCCCTTTTTTTGCCACCGCATCCAAGTCCGTTATGTAATTCAAGTCTGCTTCGGACTTTTCAGGTACAAAATACCCCCTTCAGTATATATGCTGTGAAAAACTACATTCGGATGTTATAACACCGTGTTTTGGTAAGCTGTATAGGAGAGGGTGTGGACTGAGTGTAGATTCTAATGATGATCCGTTTTAAATACACTTGAGGTCAAACCCTTTGATCTTACTATCACTCCTTTTCTTTTCTTTCCCCAGAACCAAAGGCCCTGATGAGAATCCTCGTACACCTGTAGGATTCGAAACGAGTAGGCCTTCCACCACCTTTAAGTCTGCCTGGGTGACAAGTTGACCTGAATTGTTTTGCCACTTTTTCACCCTTAGTTGTACATTACCTTATTCATCTTTTTGGTTGACTGCATCAAAAATTGTGATTATTTAAAACTTGCGTTAGGAATGTACAGTTTATGTAAATAATTCTATAACTAAACTTTTTAGAAATTTAGCAGACTGTGGCCTATTGCACTATTCTTGTGCTTGTCTGTTCACTGTAAATACTGTCCACTGTAATATGAGTTTCCATGTCCCCCACTGTCCCTGTATGATTGATTGTTGTAAGCTTGTGACATGCCTGATAGAATGATAGATTTTTCCTTCCCACATTTTTTGTACCTAGCATGTAATACTGTTTAATTTTGAACCAATTGTTCTTTGATAACATTAAGCAAAATAATAAAAGCTACTGATCAGCTCCAAGCCTTGAATTTTACTTCAGGTTGAGTGTCTTAAATTGCTAAATGGTTACTTGTATCAGTACTGGCATCCCCTTCTTGTTGTTATAGATACTGGCTCAGCCATACTGATTAGAGCCACCCCTTTGTAGTTTTCTGGTGTCCTTGATTACGGCATTGTCCATGCTAGATGCCTTGTCCGTAGGATGTGCCTTATCCTTAGGTGGAGTGTTGTCTCTGGATGTAGCCTGTGCCCTGCTCGCCGCCCTGTTCCTGCCAGCAGACTTGTCGTCTGTGGTGCACCTGTCTCCAGTAGACACCTGCTCTCTGTGTGTGTCCATGCCCTTGGGAGTGTCCCTTACCTCTGCTGTGGGCCTGCTCTTGGGAGTCTCCCTGCTCTTAGTAGGTGCCTTAGTCTTCTCACTGTCCTTGGGAGTGTTCCTATCGACCGCTGTGGGCCTGCTCTTGGGAGTCTCCCTGCTCTTAGTAGGTGCCTTAGTCTTCTCACTGTCCTTGGGAGTGTCCCTTACCTCTGCTGTGGGCCTGCTCTTGGGAGTCTCCCTGCTCTTAGTAGGTGCCTTAGTCTTCTCACTGTCCTTGGGAGTGTTCCTATCGACCGCTGTGGGCCTGCTCTTGGGAGTCTCCCTGCTCTTAGTAGGTGCCTTAGTCTTCTCACTGTCCTTGGGAGTGTCCCTTACCTCTGCTGTGGGCCTGCTCTTGGGAGTCTCCCTGCTCTTAGTAGGTGCCTTAGTCTTCTCACTGTCCTTGGGAGTGTTCCTATCGACTGCTGTGGGCCTGCTCTTGGGAGTCTCCCTGCTCTTAGTAGGTGCCTTAGTCTTCTCACTGTCCTTGGGAGTGTCCCTTACCTCTGCTGTGGGCCTGCTCTTGGGAGTCTCCCTGCTCTTAGTAGGTGCCTTAGTCTTCTGACTGGCCTTGTCCAAGGAACAGTCCATGGACATGTGAGTATCCCATGCCTTGGGAGTACCTTTTGTGTTGAATGCCTGTGTAGCTCCTGAAGGCATGTCCTCCAACAACACTTGTGGATCCTGTGTGTGTACTCCAGTGCATCTGACGTCGTCTACGTGAACAGATGTAGGTGATCTAGGGGATGTGGTCTGTGCCCTGCGTGCCCTGACGTGCTGTCTGACGCTGCTTCTAGTGCAATAACCTTTATTTGAGTCTTGCTCACAATAATCACTACCCCCTGAGACATCCAGCGGTGTAGATGGGGAAACAGAAGTAGCACCCTGTTCATTCGACTGAACTATTGCAGACGACACACTGCTTGCCAATGACTGCACTGTCCTGTGTAGACCTGAAAGATCGCCATGCATCCCTTCCATGAATGCCACCACCTGCCCCAACTTCCTATCATGGTCCTGGAAAGCATTCGTCATATTGGTCTGCCCCACACACAGCTGTCGCAGCAGATCAACTGCCTCAGCACACAGTGCATTTTGGCTCACCGTGGCAGGGGCAGCGGTGCCTGCACCGAACGCCACTCTGCTCCCCCTACTCCTCCGGCCACGAACAGTACATGGTGCAGTTGGTGGAAGTGTGGGCCCTGTGTGCTGTCTTCCGACAGAAGGTGATGAGTGCCCACTCCCAGTCTGTGACAACAGTGCAGGCTCACCAAGAGTGTCCGACGAGGAGGACGATGGTGTCTCCACATGCGAGTCCTCAGGGACGGTCCTGTCCCCCTCTCCGGCGCTGGCCTCCTCCGTGTCAGTCTGCGTGTGTGGGGAGTCTGAGCCGGACTCATTTCCTCGGCTACTCTCCACCGTCTGTGGCAGAGTGTCCTCTGTCAAAGCTGAAATGCACAGAAAAGATGTGTGAGTCATGGGCAGACTGACGTACAGAAGGAACAGGATAGCCAAATTACATAGCAGACAAAGGTTTAGGAGCCCACATCCTGCACATGGCCCACCCCTACCAGTCATCCTCACATTTCCTGCCATGGGGCCATGGACCACTAGGGGATGTGCATTAACACTCAAGTACTAAGCAAGTGGCGTGTCAACATGGCGGACCTGGCTGTCAAATGAGTACCACCCAATGGGACCAAAATGGCAGCACAGGCATACGTACGCAACACGGAACTCAATAGTGTGTCTGGGCACCAATACATGCATAGCACTCACAAGTTTCCTACACAGACAGTATGCTCACCGCTAGTTTGCTGTTGATCGGCACTCAGACGTTCGGCCAGTTCAGGATGCGTCACTGCAATGATACGGTGCATGAGAGGGGTCATGGAGCGTCGGGCCAGACGGGGCGTCCTTGGAATCAGGCCCAGTGTTACTTCAGTGACATTCTTGCTCAGCCTGGAAATGTCGTCCCAGCGTTTGTGGCAGTGTGTATGTCGTCTGTTGCACACCCCCAATGCCCGTACTTCCCGTGCTATGCTCCTCCACAGGTCCTTGCGAAGGTGCAGCTTGACCTACCATGATGAAAGACAAAAGGGTTAAAGTCAGTGGACAGGTGGCCTGTGACACACATAGGGGCAAGACGTAACTGTCAGCAGCCATGCACAATCGGGAACATATGTGTAGCCCACACTACACAGCTAAGATAGAAATTGGCAAGATCATTTTGCCCCCTCATGCACACCAACATGTCCCACACTGCACTTACCACCCGTCCTGGTGCGCCGTAGAGGCGTCCATAGTTGCGGAGTACACCGTCCACGAGGACATCAAGCTCCGCGGCGGTGAAGGGTCGAGACCGGATCTCTTTGCCTCTCGACATGGCAAGATCACGGAGTATGGCACTAGAGCAGCAGTCGGTGGTCAGCTCAGCAGCAGCAGCAGGTCGAGGTGATGGTCACAGGCAGCAGTCGGTGGTCAGCTCAGCAGCAGCAGCAGGTCGAGGTGATGGTCACAGGCAGCAGTCGGTGGTCAGCTCAGCAGCAGCAGCAGGTCGAGGTGATGGTCACAGGCAGCACTGGTCCCCAGGGTAGGAAGCGTCGTTTTGGCCAACACACATATATAGGGCCCTCAGCACGTGTCAGTGGCATACGTCGCCAGCAATTGGTCAGCCCTGGAAGCGTGATCGTGAAATGGGCCAATGACTGGCCCATAGTTGCGGTGCACAGCTTCCGCTACTTGCGATTGGCCATATGCGGCCAGCGTCCCTCTCCCCATTGGCTGCATGTGCATGGACCGTCACGGGCAGACATCGGCGACCGCACGTGCAAGCCTCAGGCACGGATGCTTCAGTTGCAACAATGTACTATCACTGGCGCCTCCATGGCGGTGCACGTACTCAGCGGGGGAGGTGCAGGCCTATACACCCTGTAGATGTAGTCAATGGACATGCCATTTCATGACCCCCCTTACAGTCACCTTGCATCATCCACCGTACACCGGCCGGAGCGGCCGGGCCTAGGACGACCGCCGTGCACGGCCATGAACACAACCGCCGTGTTTTGTACGTTGTGTCACCATGCATGTCATTTCCGTATGCACATCATTATTGGTGGTGGCATTTGTGCTTGATGACATGGCGTGTGTACACTTATCGTTTGTGTGCATGCAGTAGCATGAGTGTCTGTGATGTGTCTACGAAACATTAGGGTGAAGACTGAAGTTTTGTCAGTAAGGTACACATGTGATGGAGTTCTACACGTATGCGTCGTTTGTAAGTTGACCAAAGTTACATCTCTGTCCCACACAGGAGGGCTCCAAATGTGCATCGGCCATACACTGTGCTGGAGGATATGGTAGACGAGGAGGTGATTCGGAAATTCCGGCTGGATCGACGTCGGTTGCTGGAGCTTGTGGCACAATTGTCTCCTCATCTGCAGCCACGTAGAACGTATCCTGGGTCGATTACACCCACTGCAAAGGTCATGGCGGTACTACATTTCTTCGCTACTGGCACTTTTCAGTTCACAGTTGGAGTTGCCGGGGGGATGTCACAGGCCATGTTCAGCACGGTTCTTCGGGATGTGTTAACAGCTATGATGCTGTACAAGGATGAGTACATACATTTTCCACGGCCGGAAGAGTTGCCAGCTGTCAAAGCTGCTTTCTATGCCCTGGGCCACATACCTCACGTTGTGGGCTCAATTGATGGCACACACATCGCTCTCATTCCACCACGGGCACGCGAACAAGTGTTCAGGAATCGCAAACACTTTCATTCGCTGAACGTGCAGGTGGTGTGCCTGGTGAACAACATCATCTCCCATGTGTGTGCCAGATTTCCTGGATCCGCACATGACGCCCACATCATGCGGAGCAGCAATGTCCCACGACTCATGGCAAATCTGCGACCCGGTCAAGCGTGGCTTGTTGGTGAGTGTGCAGTGGGTACTCTTGTGATCTCTGTGTTGCATGGGGTACCCACCATATCTTTTTCTGATGTTTGTCTCTGTCATCCCCCTACATAGGCGACTCGGCTTACCCAAACCGGCCCTGGCTCCTCAGTCCCCTACGTAATCCGAGGACGGCGGGTGACATGCGGTACAATGAGGCACATGGAAGGACACGGAGAGTCATCGAACGTACCTTTGGACTGCTAAAGTCTAGGTTTCGGTGCCTCGATAAGACCGGAGGGGCCCTGCCTTACTCACCAGGAAAAGTATGCAAGATCGTGATTGCCTGCTGCATGCTCCACAACCTGGCAGTACGCAATGGCATTGGACTGCTGTTGGACCCTGAAGACGAAGGAGTGCCTCGGCCTCCCATCCCACCCATGTCGACTGATGAGGATAGTGGTGAGGAGGAAGGTGTGGACCAGAGGCGCCAGCTCATAGATCGCTACTTCCCTTGAATGTGAGTATCTACCTCTAGTGGCGGTTGACAATGCCTCATGTATGTTTGCTGGTGTTGTGTGGATATGGGGTTAATCAGCTGGGTGTTGTTTGTGATGGTTGCACATGTGTGTCTTCATGTCTTTGGACATGGAAGTGTCCATGATGTGTGTGCTCTCAACCCATGCTTGTGTGATGGTTGTCGTTTGTGTAATGTAGCTGTGCATTGTGTTGTGATGTGTGTGAATCTCTTTACTGACGTGTGTTTGCTGTCTCTGGTTTTCTCTAGGTCACTCCCGCAGCGCCATGATCATGTACGACTATGATCCCTGTACCTGTTTACGTCTGTATCTGATGGCAATCATGTGAATAAACATGGAGGCAAAACATCATTGTATGAGTTAATGCTATTTATTTACAGGTTGCGCTTCTGTGCTGGTGAATATTTACAAGTCAGTGGGGTGGAGGGAGTTGGAGTTGAAGGTATTGGCAGATGAAATGTCCGTGCTGACACCACATTGGGGGGTGTCAGGGTAGTCCAGCAGACCAGTGGGAATGATTGTCTGTGGGACAGGCTACTTAGCTGGGTGAATGTCTGGCACAGGCAGTGACATTGTCATGGTCGTCCCCTCTTGGAGCGTGTGCCTGGCGCTCCAACACTGCTCTCAGCCTCTTTCTGCCTCGGACGGCCCCTCCGTCTCTGACCTGGAACAGAGTCAGCTGGGAGGGCAGGTTGTTGATGGGCCACATCCGTCGCCAGGGGCTCAGGTGGTGGTGGCGGCGGTGGAGGCGGAGGCGGAGGTGGCGGCGGAGGCGGAGGTGGCGGGGGAGGCGGAGGTGACGGGGGAGGCGGAGGTGACGGTGGCGCTACCACACTTGGTGGAGGGGGGGGGTTGTTCCGGCCAACCCATTCACTCCACATCGTTGCCTGCTGCCCCATGATCAGCAACATCTGGCCAAGGATGCCAGCGATTTGGCGCTGGGTGTTGGTGTTGTCCACTGAGTCCTGGTGTGCACGATCAGCGTTTGCCTGGGACCGGTCGTATGACGCCTGGCACCTGGCAAGAGCTTGTAGGGACTGTGCCACTGGCTGGGGTAGCTGTTCCTCCTCTGCACGGCGGTGTGTGGCTCGCCTGATTGGATGTTGTCCCGTTGCCTGTGTTTGTGGCCCACTCACCCTGCTTGTGTGTGGGGCCGTTGGACCAGCGTTGCGCGGTGGGTTATGCTGGGTGGCAGCGGCAGGAGTCGTGGTGCTGGTGGTAGTGGTGGTACTGGTGGTACTGGTGGTGGTGGGGACTGTGCAGATCACAGAGACAGGTGCCGCTGGAGTCACACATGCGACGTTGGTCGGTCCCGGGAGTCCCTGCAGTTTCTGACATTTGTTCGGCGCTAGGGATGTTGTGCGTGTTGGCCTTCCGCGGTGATGCTGTGGTTCTCGTAGCATTGTTTCCGCCGCGGACGTGGATGGCTGTGCGTTCCGTGGTATGGGCGGATTTATCCTAATTGCGGCCACGGAGTATTCTCAGGTATGGCGGTACATGTTTTATTTTCCGCGGTCATTTCCGTCCGCGGCAGTGGTTGTTCATTGAACTCCGTCCGCCGCGGACGGACTTGGTTGTGTTCCGTCCACCGCGGACGGTGTTGGTTGTGAACCGTCCGCCGCGGTCGGAGTTTCGTCACATGAATATCCTAATCCCAAACGCGGTATCTCCGCGGCGCAGCCGGGAGTAAAATTTCCCCCACCATGGCGGACAGTACCCATTTCCGTCCGCCATCCTAATCGGCCCCTATGTGTGGGGAATTCTCAAACCATATTTACCAGTGCCAGTATTAGTGCCTTTAATTCTGCCAGCTTAGCTGTGCAGTCTCCAAGAGACTGTGTTTTTGTGCAATTCAGATGAAACTTTCCATCCTGCATACGTCCTTTGACGAAAGCACACGCGGCACTGTATTGCTGTTTACTCCCTATGGCAGGTTGAGCTGATCCATTAGTGTAAATAATGTATTCATACTGATCCAGAGGTATTATTCATTTGGTAGAGGATATTCTGGTCCGTATCGAAGGAATGCTTGTGTTTTTAGATTCGCGTCGTACCTGTATTCTACATCTGTTGCCGTGAGATAATTAGCCCATTGTATCCATCTTGGATGTAAGGCTTTATTATTGGGAACGCCTGCCTTTGTCGCAGTCTCGAAGGATGGAACTGGGGTAAAGACTATTATACGTTTCCCTTGAGCCAGGGCTCTTTCTCAAACTACAGCAGTCTGTACTGTTAGAATTTTTTCAGTTGATGCAAAACGCATCTCAGCATTTGTGTACAAATGTGATTTATATGCTATTGGTACTGTTTTACCTTCATTATATGTTAGATAGGTGTACCGAGATTGACCCACAACTATGTGGATCACCAGGTTGCATACATTCACGCGTGTCTGTAAGTATTTTGAAGCTATCTTGTCAGCTTGTAAGAAACTAAGAGTATCTGTGTGTTCCTGTGTCCATTGTCTAACTATAAAGTCAGGTTTTATTAAATCGTATAAAGATTTTACTCTTTCTGCATAATCCAAAATGTAGGTTCTGTCAAAGTTCAGGAATCCCTGGATTAACTGTAAGTTTTTTAATGATTTTGGAGGTTGGAGCAGCACACATTTTTCCAAAAAAACAGATACGCTTTTTCCTTAACTTGAAAGCTCACATCCTAGAAAAAGGACATTAAGGTGTGCTATTTTCGATTTTTTTAAGTTGAATTTGTAAATCCCCAAATGATGGTATTCCCTCTGTTCAAGTGTTCCTCCAGGTCATCACCCGTTAGATAAATATCATCCACATAGGACAATGCCTCTTCATCCAACTTTTGAAGTAAATCAGTTACTGTGGCTGAAAATCACCCCGGGCTGTTCTTATACCCCTGGGGGAGTTGGCAAAATTGCCCATGTGACCCTAGAACTGAGAATGCTGTCAAATATCTGCTCTCAGGCACTATATTTTAGCAAAAAAATCCATATTTGAGATATCTATTGTTTTTTATTTTTTCCGCAAAATGTTATTCAGTAATGCGGCACTGTGTGTATTTTGAACCACAAACGTCTTAGTGCAACTGTTTAAATGTCTATAATCTAAAACTAAACGATATGAATTGTCTGGTTTTGATACTGGAAACAAAGGGTTATTCATTTTAGAGGTGCAAGTTTCAATCACCCCTTGATATTCAAGTTGATCTAAGATCTCCCGGACTAGTTTTTAAGCTTCTTGCTTTAATGGATCCTGTCTATGCAGTTGGAGTATTTTTTAATGGAATTATGTGGTGGGTTGAATCCTTATCCCATCCAACATGATTTTTTTATAATGCTGGGACTTGGGCTACCGCCCACTTCCACGTGTATGTATATTTTAAATATTTGGGAACATGGTCGGAGAATGTTGGTAAAATTACTGCTTCTCCCCTTGGCAATCCATGACGAATGCTGGCGGCCAATCTTGCTCTGCTAACAAAATGTCATAACCAAACGTTAGGTTCTCCCAAAAGGGAGCTCTAACTGTCCTGCTTTCATCCCCCTCCATTTAGAGTGTTATTTAACATAATTGATGAGGGACACTTACCCTAGTATCAGGTGTTTCTACCAAGATATAATCATTCAAGTCCGCTGTCACCGAAAATTCCCATCAATATCTGGCGAGCTATTGTTACTTCTGCCGGACTGTCTAGCATCGGCAGAGCCCATTCCCCGTTCAGTAGTCGAGTCCTCAGAATTCTGGGCATGTCTGATCTTTAGACCTGCAACCTTCTTCTTTTTGAACTGTGTGTTTGGTTTTGCTTTATCTTCTTTTTTGGAAGTATAGTCTTGAGCGTTCTGCTTGTCTCTGGACTTTGTACGCTCTTCTTGTCTGTCTGACTGTCCTTCTCTCTTGGAGTTTTTCGATGAACCCTGAAAGGAACATGTATCAGTATCCTGATACCGGTCAGGTTTCCTAATATTATCCCTATTCCTAAGGTTATACCTCCTATCGGAGGGTAGATCTCCTCCTGTGGAGGAGATCTACCTCTGGATTGAGATCTGTTTCCTTTAACTTTTTGTTTTTTGTTATTATCCCACTTCTTTTTAGAAGAAGAAGTGGGTGTCTGCTTGAAAGTCTCCTTCTTGGGACTACCCATAAGTTGTAGATTTAACGCGTTTCCACCCAAACTGTCCCTTCCTAATTCTGCATACGCATTTTCAATTATTTTGGGTAGTTCGGCTTCTGTTGTAAAGGACTGCACTCCCTTAGGCGTTGACGGATAGCCACTGATGCTGCCTCCCCTTTAATATTTGCCAATAATATTGCTGATACCTGGGCATAGTTACCTAGTAATTTCATCCCTAAGTTCAGAGCAGGTTCTGCTCCGTACTCGTTCTGTACTTTTCTTAATACGTCTGGCATTACTGCTAACGCCGGGATACCAAGTGTTCTGGTATATATGGCAGCGAAAACTGTACCCCACAAGGTACAAGCCTCTATTTGTGGTGTTATCCCCATGGCAAGCAGATGATCAGCATTCTGTGTTTTTCATAAGGGCTAGTATTTGGGAATACTGATTCTAGCTGTGTTATTTCCAGAGCTACCCAGAATGGCATTTTTTCATGTTTTGCGGGTATCTTACCCATTACTGCATGTAATGTTTGTGGTGTAATTTCAGTTGCTGTGTTTTGAACATGAGTTGCAGAACGAGTTACTAACCTTCGGTAACAATGTATCTGGTAGAGACACAGTCTAGCCATAGATTCCTTAACTTAAAATATTCACCAGGCGTTAGACTGGATCCAGAAAAAACGTTTTCCCCAGCAGTTCCTCTGCACACCGGGGGCGGCACCGTCCGGCTCCATCCTGAAATTGTCCATGGAAGTGACGTCAATGGAGCCGCATAGGCCCCCTCCCGGCGTGCTGACGTCAGTTTTCTTGCAGGAAACCTTTCCGTGCCACTACACGGAGCCACTACAAGAACAGTGAGAGTATAGGAACAGTGTGCGAATAAAAAGAACATAAATCTGTAAAACAAGAAGATCAAGAGACCATAAAGTGAGGAGAACCCGCACTACGTAAAAAGGGTACTAAACACTTGAAGGAAACAATGTGAAAAGAGCACTTAAGACCTGAAGGCAGGAAAGGGGAAAAAAAAACCCTTACCAGAAACAGCCCTACCCGGACAAAGAGCCGCGCACCTCTGAAGAGGCAATGGCATTAGAAATGAAGGGTAAGACAAATGAAGAACTGTGCGCAACCACAGAAGGGCTGTGCATGAAAGACAATCAGTAACCACATGGCAGAACTCAAAGCACAAGAAGAGCAGAACAACATGTGTCATGGTGAGAACACCAAAAGTGGGTAACAACAGAGCACGTGCATCAAGCTCCCCACAGTGACCTATGAAGAGGATTATAGACAAATAAACCCTCAACCCAGGAGTATTAGCATAACCAAAATGAGGAGGCCCAAGGCAATGGAGGGGGGACAAGAGGTGGAGAGAGAGTGGAAGGAACATAGGAACTCCATGACAAAAAAACCCTGGCAGAGATTAGCAAAAGCATGCAATCTATCCACCCAAATAGAGAAAGGGTGTTGAGCCATTGCGCTAGAACAAAGCGACAAACCCTGCCCAGAGGCAGGCGATCCAGAGCACCCCTCAAAAAGGCCAAGGCCAACTGTGAGGAGGTCAGTGGGAGAACTCCCTCTGAAAGGCCGTCGCAGAACGGGGAGGATGGGTGGGCATTAGGGAATCTGCGGATATACTGTGTCTCTCCCAGATACATCACTGCCGAAGGTAAGTAACTCGTTCATCTGATAGAGACATCTAGCGGCAGATTCCTTAACTTACCAAAGCCATAATACCCCACTGGAGGGGGGTCTGCAACTGAAAACTCACCAAGTTCCAAGAGAAGGAATCCATCAATAACATTGACCAAAACACGGTGGGGACAGCAAATACCCGCACGGCCGACACCAGGCTCTTGAAGCTCCGCAGGGAAGCTATGAGAAGGGGAGGCAAAGGCCCCACAATCCTGCAGAGGACCTACTATGAGTCAAAATGGCTCATTTGGGATGTGACTATATGCACTTAATGCCCTGGTAGGCCTTTATTATTTTTTCTAAAATAGTACATGCACTTTCTGCCTTGAATAATATTGCTGCTTGGTCATACTTACTAAGCCTAGCGTTCCAGTGTACCTATATACGTTCATTATTAGCCACAAGAGCCTCAATATATCATTATGCTATAACATATGCAACATGTGATGTTCTTTATTTTGTAGACTTGACAAGAAAATCTCCTGAAGAAGGCGGACCTCCGCCGAAACGCGCGGAGACTGACGATAAAAAACTGTATAGAATTAAGAATAAATGTTTTTCTTTGATTTTTATAGTGACTTACTGATGAACTGTTTGAAATTTCTATATGTCCAAAAAGTATGATGGTATTAGATAGATAAGGATCAATAACTGTATGCTATATATGTTATAGGATTTTTATGTTGTTACAAATTTTCTCACATTGACAAAACTTTTAACTGTGAATGGTACCTACTTGATCTGCATGGTTTTACATGCATTTTAATACTTGTTATTTTTATTTCCAATTTTATCTATTGTGAATTATATTGTTCTCTTTTTTCTATGTGGGAAATAAATAAATTTATGAATAAAAATAACTTTTATCAAAGTAAGAATCTTGTATTTAGTAAATATATTGAGGCTCTTGGTTATCCTTCAGTAATATCTCAATCTTAACGATAGTTGGGATTTGGTGGCCTAGGAAGTTACAAATATTTGATTAATTACCCTGTCCTAGGAACTATATACGGAATCAGGGGGTCCTTGTTTTACAAAGAAACTTTACCCACAACAAGTTGTGCGGGGCCTGTTCTCTACGACATATTCTATATCCTCTTACCTCTGATCAGGTACACTGTTTCTGTGATAGAACTGTTATATTTCCTTTCAGATTGACTTAATCATTGTTCTTTCTCTATTTTTTATAAATTCTTTTTCAATCTCCACTATCTCCTCCTTAACCCTATCTAGATGGAATCCTTAAAAACATTCGGATTTACTGATGTGGTTTTTGCAGCATTAGTAGGTGCTAATACTAATTCTAGTAATAGCACGCCCTCAAATTTACGTAGCAATGAAGAGGTAACAGAACTTATCTTCCTTAAAAAGAAATTAGCTCGCATAGAAGCGCATGGAGACTTCATGCTCTCATATTTGAAAGCTGGAGTCATCCCTCAAGGACTAAGGATACGCAACATACCTGGGCTGTTCGTGCATGTCAAGGCATTTTTAGAAAAATGGAGCCTCATAGCGAACAGATGTTCGCGAGACTTCATGATACTAATAATAGAGACAGCGAAAGAACTCATGCAGTCCTTAGCTAAAGAATTATTAGAACTTGAAGATAAAATTAATAAGAATAATGTGTTAGAGGAAGCTAAGAACAAGTTGGAGCAAGCAGAGAAGGAATTTTTATCATTTAAAGATTATCTACAAAAAAGGAAAAATGATAAACTACAAAAAGATATACGTTACAATACTAAAGAGAAAACTTATCCTTATTTAGCTGATGGTTTTTATCAACAAAACCATTACATAAGTGAAGACACAAACAAGCATAACAGAGTGAATACCTTCTCAGAAACTTCAGATTCGGAGGGTGAACACTCGGCAAACCAATATGAACAATCAGGCCCAGAGAGAAACTTTAATCCAAATAACCAACAGCCTTTTTTAGGGCAGCGGGGAGCCCGCAGAGGGAGGCAGAGAGTCAGATTCCAACAGCAAGGAAGGGGGAATTTTCAGAACACCCACTACCAACAGAATGCCAACCATATGTTGGAAACGCGCAATGCGCAATACTGGAGGAGAGGCACATAATCCCCATTTTCAATCTCTCTAAAAAAGATTTAGATGAAGCTAGTACCAACCTCCTATCCAAAGGACTTTCCTTTGTTCCTCGTACTACTACTAATCTTTTTGAACTTTATCAAGATATCATCACATTTTTCCGTAAAGTTAGATTAAAAAAGTTTTTCATGAATAAAGATCCATCAGATGACAGGAGAACCAACCTGTCTGGCATGTGCAATCCATCTACCTTCACCCCCAATTTAGACATGTTAGGTCCAGAGGTACAAGTATTTGAACATACTATATTAAACTGTCTCAAAAGAGCAACAAAATATATAGCTAAGCCTCTATACAATATAACTAAGGACGAATTTCATTGCCTACACAAGCTATCAAAAGACGATACCCTTACAATTAAGGCCTGTGATAAGGGAGGTGGGATTGTTTTAATTGATACTCAAGCCTATGAACAGAAAATGAAACTTATGTTGAGTGACAAAAACTTCTATACATTGTTGCAGAAAGATCCTACAGCCAGAGTAAAACAACGCATCCTGGCATTGACCACAACTGCACAAGAGAATGAGGATATTTGTGAAAAAGAATTTGACTATCTAAATAGATTGTCCTTTACGATGCCTTGCATCTATGGAATCCCTAAGATTCACAAGGACGCCTCAGACCCACCTTACCGTCCGATTGTTTCAACTATTGGCTCTATCACAGAGCCACTTTCAAAATATGCTAATGCGATATTGAGACCACATATATCGAAGACACCTTCATATATCATGGATACAACCTCAATCATTAATAAAGTAGAAGGGATTCCTTTTAACCAGTCCCGTAACATACTAGTAACACTAGATATAGAAGCGCTATATAGCAACATTCCTCAAGATAGTGCTCTTACTGCTATTGACTGGTTTGTAGATGAATATCAAGTACCTTGCCCTAAGCCCTTCTTGCTTGAATGCATCCATATAGTGTTAACAGAAAATACATTCCAATTTGGAAACAGCCTTTATAAGCAAGTTAAAGGCGTTAGCATGGGGGCGTCGGTAGCTCCATCTGTAGCCAATATATTCATGGCCAGATTTGAACACATTAATATTTACAACCAAATGGCCCCTTTTTTTGAGTCTGTCTACATGTGGTCTAGATATATAGACGACATCTTTTTTATTTGGACAGACACTGAGGACATGTTGAAAGAATTCATATTATGGCCTAATGCCTGTGATTCTAACTTATGGTTCACTTTTCATATCAGCAGAAACCAAGTGGAATTCCTTGACATTCTGATCAGGCATAATATGGGAGCTTTGGAAGTGGATTTATTCACTAAACCGACGGCTCGCAATACATTATTGCATTTTAATAGTTATCATCCTAGGTCACAGAAAGAAGGAATACCCTTCAGCCAATTCCTCAGATTGCGCAGAAACTGTTCTAATATTCACGATTTTGATAAGCAGGCAGGTATCCTCAAAACCACATTTTTGGCGAGAGGTTATCCTCATAGGCTAGTACGCATGTCATTAAAACGGGCTCGTTTTTATGACCGCGATTCCCTGTTGCAATCAAAAAGTAAGGAAACCATGGAACGTCTAGTGTGTGTCACTAGACACTCCACCATGAATAATCAGATACGCCAGATAATTAACTCTCATTGGCATATCTTAAACAGTAACTTGGAAGAACAGGATAGAATACCAAAGCCCATCTACGCACACAGAAGGAACAAAAATATTAAAGACCATGTAACCAATTCAAGATTTAAAGAAGGTATCTCTTTTGTGCAGAAAACAATTGATGGAGATAGGCCTATAACAGGAACATATAAATGCAATACCTGCAAAGCCTGTGACATGGCTATCGTGGGCAAAAGCTTCATGTACCAAGGTTTCAACATTTGCCCCCGTAAATTCTCAAATTACAAATCAAAGAATGTAATTTATCTGCTGGTATGTCCCTGCAACTTAGGGTATGTGGGTGAAACGGCAGGAGCATTTTGCACTCGCTTCACTGAACACCGATCAGCCATTCATACGTCCAAAATTAATGCACCTGTAGTCAAACACTGTATAGAACACAAACACAGCTCAAATGACCTGAGATGGTATATAATTGAAAATCTAGAGAGCCAACTACAATCTAATACAGAACAGTATAGAAAGAAACGAGAAGTTTTCTGGATTTTTACCTTGTCGACTCACAGTCAAGGTTTAAATAGCGAGATACCGTGGGAAAATGCAATTAAATATAATTTTAAGTAATTTTGATTCATTTTTCCAAAGCATCCTGAGCTGACCCTAATTCCTCTTGCATTATTCTGACACTAAAACTATATTGCTCATACATTATGAAAGCCCTCTGACGCTCAGATTCCCAAATAACACCTATTCTATTTAGAATGTGGACTACATGAAATTGTACAACAGCACTGCATATGTACATTCTAAAATAATAACACATTTTGGGTTGTTTGAAAAAAAGGAAAATAATGAGAACACATCATTTATTTAATTTCAGTGTAGTTAGTAAAACATATTATATTATGATTTTTGGAATTGATAATATCATATCCATTCTCCGCTTTAAAAAGATAAGAATAATATATCATATCCATTCTCCGCTTTAAAAAGATAAGAATAATATAATCAGGAAAAACGGTGTAATACGTGTATTCACTACGGAGTAATACGTGTATTCACAACGGAGTAAATAAAAGTCCCTTTTTTATTTTATTTTCTTTCCCATGGCCAAACAGTCCCCGTTTCACGCTCTAGTCGTCAGAAATACGCCGCTGATTTCAGGCTGGGACATTCGTTGCATGGAGTCCGGTCAGTGAAAGCCAGGCGCCTGAGGTCGTAAAGTCCGCAGGAGGGCGATGAATCCTCCCCCTCCCCCACAGCCGTTCACACTGGTGCAGCTAGTGCCACGAAGACCCCGGGTTACGGTGCATGCGCTCGGGGCGCTAAAACCGAGATCTGACGGCTAGAGAAGCGCTGTGAAACGGAACCCTGAGCACCGCAAGGCACTCGAAGCAGATGCACGCTCGGTCTGTGGAGGAGCAGTCACTCAGAGACATCTAGGCTGGAGTGCATGAGCAGTGAATCAGAGACATACAGTCATTCAGAGACAGCCTAACTGCGGTGCCTGACCTTGTGAGCAGTGAAAAGGAGACCCCTAAGAGACAGGGAAGTCAATAAGAGACATCCTGACTGCTATGCCTGAAATGGTGCGAAGTAAAACCGGGCCTGCTGTGGAGCAGTCATTCAGAGACCTCTTTCTTGGAGTGAGTGAGCCGTGAATCCGAGACACCACGGGTCTGTTTAGGACTCGTCAGTCCGAGACAACCTGGCTGTAGTTCAAGACTGCCCTTCCTGCTCTCAAATCTGTCAGAAATCGATGCACACATTCTGACAAAAGCCTCGAGGTTTGCATCTCTCTCAACTTCAAAATCTGCATATCCACTGAGCTGAAATCACAGCTAAGTTTTTGACTGAGCTGACAAGACTTTTCAGAAATGTCGGACCTCAGGTAGCGTTTACATCACCCTTAAGAAATATGATGGACTGTGTTAAATGCATCACTTTGCTGGCAACATCAAAGCACTGGATGAGCAGAACTACAAGAAGGTATTTATCCACCCTGATCAGCTTGTCCACATTCCTTTTTCCTTTGTTCAAAATGGCTGGGGCCATAAAACTGTAGCAATAAATCCCCTCCTGTATCCACGAGGCCCACGAGGCTCCCCGGCCTGACTCCTCCACACAAGACCACCATAATAGAGATAAGACTCCCTCCCAGCAAGATAGGAACTGGGATTGCTCAAATAGAAACTGACTCTGCCCTTTCCTGTTCCTAAAGCAACAGCAACTAACAGAGGACTAACGTTTCTATCTCCCCTATTCTGGCGGCCATTTTAGAGTGGTCTCGCTCTCTCTGTGGCGGCCATCATGAACTAGTCCTGCTCAATATATGACCATACCTATGAACTGGCCTCTTTAGACTAATCTCAACTACCGAGTGTCTGCCACTTATTGCAGTATTATACTTATACTTGTATTCAATGCACCGATTGCTACCTCATGTATTTCTCGCTGCTCACTTTTGTCATTTTTTGACTAATGCTGCCTTTTGTTTGCACCAGTATTTTGGTCCGTTATATCTTTAATATTATACTTTTATGTGTATACTGTACAGTATTATAAGCTGCACCCATCGCACTTTCTTATTCATGTATTGCATTGACCGCTACCTCACATATTTATAGACATTAGTATAAGCTACACCCATCTCAATTTTTATTCCTGTACTGCACTGATCACTACCTCACATATCTATATACACTTTGTGTAAGCTGCGCCCATCTCTTTCTATCCTGTAAGCCGCACCCATTTCACTTTTTATTCATGAATTACACCAACAGCTACCTCTTATGTTTTTGGTTATGCTGGTTGAACACTAGTGCCACTTTGTACTTTGTAACCTCATATATTTTGATTGCTCACTAATGTCACTAATGTCACTTGTGATTCCCAGCTGCACCGTTTAGGACTTTTACAGATGCGCAGCAAGTAGTGCCAGCTGCACCGTTTAGGCCTTTTGACAGCTGCGCAGCAAGTAGTGCCAGCTGCACCGTTTAGGCCTTTTGACAGCTGCGCAGCAAGTAGTGCCAGCTGCATCGTTTAGGCCTTTTTACAGCCTGACAGCACATTAACCCAGTTTTTCCACCATAACCGTTTGGATTATGCGCCCCCTTTTTGCCCTCTTTTTTCTCCTCACTACCGCTCTCCCAGCAACACCCCTCTCATCTCTCCCCCACCCTCCTTCGCCTCAGCTTCCCAACATGGCCACCTCTCGAGTTAAGACTGGAGCCAATTGCTACAAAATCATTTATCCTCCCGACCAGACTAAAGCTACAATAAAACGACTTAAGCATAACACTATTGAACGTTTCCCGGACTCCCTTTTTGTGGATCAATTTTACAATGGTCGTCTTGGGAGGCTCAAAAACGATTTCATCTTCTTCACTCGCGACATCCCCTCTTGGTCCAACAGTTTTTACAATTCCCTTAACGTCGTCTCCTCCTCCTCTATCCCTTATGGGAAACAACTAAAAATTTCCCCCTCTGGGTGCTTCAATGGCTACCTCACTATCTCACTCTATAACAACGGTACTGTCATGATCCAAGGCAAAGACTCTTGCCTCTCGCTCTTTGACCACCTCTTCCCCACCTTACTCCCCGTCTCTGCAACCGGGTTTCCCCTTGACTCTCCTTCCAGCTCCACCCATTACTCCCTTTCTCCTCCGCCGACCCCACCCCACTCCAATTGGCTGCACTCTCGAGAAGCGCAGGTCGGCCCTTTTCCCTTCCCCCCCCAACTTACCTCATCGCCTATTCCTCCCCCCCCACAGTATGTCCCCTCCCGCATTACTTCAGCCTTACCACTAGCTAACACGCTCCTCGTCCCATCTGCACTATCACGATACTCCAATCTATTCTCCTCCCCCATACTTCTTCCCATCACCCACTCTTCCCCAATTAACTGTCTCTATGCTCCCCTTAGCCCTCCTTCCGTCCCTCCTCTCCACCCCTTCATTCCCTCGTCATTCACCCCGTGTTTGCCACATTCCCACTGCATCTCGCTCCTCCCTCCTACTCCTCCAGTACTGCCGCACTACCCCCTTTCCCCTCCTAGGAACACCTTCCTTCTCCCTCCCTCGGGCCCAGCAGAACCACTTCCCCTCCTCAACTTCCCTTTCTCTCAACCCCCCTCACTCTGCCAGATGACCGTTCCATCGCTGCTACCTCTCCTAACTGACAGGACCTCCGCAACCAATGCACCTCTTTTCCGCCCAAACCTCCTACACTCCCATGACGCCACACAGGCCTCCCACCTCCTACTTCCCTGCCGACGTGTTCCGCACATTTCTCCCTCTAAATTTGTCCCTAATTCCTCTCCCTCTTGCAACACCAACAATGACAACTCTCCCTTAACCCCCAATTCATTTACTCCCGCTCCCAACCTCCACCTTTCCCCACCTGTGAACCCCACCCCCCAACACACCCCCTGTCCTCCCACCTCTCCCTGCCGTCCACCACCAATTCCACCCCCCCTTATTTCAATTGAGCCACCTAACCTTCCGTGCTCTGCCTCTTTCTCACTGGAAAATACGCTAGGCTCTCTGATCACCTCCATCTCTCAGCTGACAGCTGCCATTTCACTTTTATGCTCTAAGATCCCCACCCCTCCATGCACCTCTACCCCCTCGCAACTTCCCCAGAGATGCACCTCGCCCCCTCACCCCAATACAGCCAAGCTCAACCCTTCGTCTGCAAGCGTCGTTAACTCACACAAGCCCTTGAACGCCACCCTTCTTCAACAGGCATACCCTAGCAACCCCACTGTCTACACTATTCCGACAATCACCTCTGTCAGAACAAAGCGTCCACCTAAACCCTCCCGAGCACCTCCGCAAATGTACAATATCCCGATCACCCTTCAGAGCCCAAGTGCCCCCGTCACCAAAACAGTCTTGACAGAGCTGCGCTGTATGCTTCACAACTGCAGATCTGCAGTAAAACACAAACTTGAAATCTCCGACACCATCACCCTTCACAAACTTGACATGCTCTTCCTCACAGAGACCTGGTTCAAAGATACCTCTCATTCTATATTTGATCTCCTATTACCCACAGGTTATTCCATATTTAGGAATGACAGAACTGAAAACACGGGGGGAGGTGTTGCAGTCATCTTCAGAAACGCCCTCCAACTTAAGGCGTCTCCTAGCAGCTCCTCCCACACCTTTGAATGCCTTTCTCTTGAGCTTCAATTGCAACACCGTTCACCGCTCAGATTCCATATCATTTACCGCCCGCCTTGTAGCAGTAGCTCTTCGTTTATAGAAGATCTCAAAGACTACATCAGCGACCAATACTCTCAAAGTGACAATCAGACCATCGTGGGTGACTTCAATCTCCACTGGGGCGCACCACAAGACTCCTCTGCGAATTCACTGGCCACCTTCCTCTCGGCAAATGATCTTATCCAACACTGCACTGAACCAACCCACTCTAAGGGCGCAATCCTGGACCTTGTTATTTCTAAAGCAGGCATGCTCTCTACTACTACCCCTATTCATGTAGATTGGTCTGACCACCACCTCATCCCATTCTCTCTTCAACTTTCACACTCTATAACTCTTGGCCAACCCAAGAGGGCCATCTCCTGGTTCCGTGATGCCAAAAACATTGATGTCGGTCCCCTCTGTGAATCAGCTTTGCTTTCACTTCCAAGGCTAGACCCGAACATAGCTGTTGACGATCTCACCTCCCAATGCCTCACAGTTCTTGAAGCTGAAATTAATAACGTCGCTCCACTCAAAAGCAAAAGGATAAGGCCCACTCCCTCAGCACCTTGGTTCAACAAATCCCTTTATGAGGAAAGGAAGCAGCTAAGATTCCTGGAGAAGCAATGGAGGCAATTGCCTTCCACTGACAATTTAGCCTTGCTTCGGACAGCAAGATCCAAATACCACAAGCACATCTTCCTTGAGAAAGCGACGCACTTCAAAACCCTCCTTGATTCCGCCAAAAATAGACCCAAAAAACTATTCGATCTCATCAAGACTCCGAGCTGCTCTCCCCCAACCTCCAAGGTGGAGGATTCTACAAAGAGAGCAGCGGATTTCGCTACTTTCTTCGATGGAAAGGTGAAATCACTTGTGGATCAGGTTGCTCATCCTACACCTCCAGAGGAGCGCAAATCCTTAGCCATTTGGCAGAGCTTTGATCCCATATCTGAAGATGCCCTTCTCAAATGCATACGGGAAACAAAGCCCTCCAACCATTCGCTTGACCCTATCCCCAGTGCCATTGCCTTTGACTTCTATACCCATTCCCTCTCCTATTGGACCACTCTGATCAACCTCTCCCTCTGGCAAGGCTCCCTTCCTGTCCCCTTCAAAACTGGGCAGGTCACCCCTCTGCTGAAAAAGCCCACTGCTGATGCGAATGACCTCAATAACTACCGCCCCATCACTAACCTTCCCTTTCTTGCAAAGATAACGGAAAGATGTGTAGCCAAACAACTCTCTCGTCATATCAAGGACAATGATCTTCTTGACAATTGTCAGTCCGGCTTCATCCAAAACTGCAGCACTGAAACAGCCCTACTGCAAGTGGTTGATGATGCGCTGAGGATACTCGACTCAGGGGGGTCCTGTCTGCTAATTCTCCTTGACCTCTCCGCAGCCTTCGACACTGTTAATCACAACACCCTCCTCAATATTCTTCAACAGAGAATGGGCATGGAGGGCACTGTGCTTAAATGGTTTGCATCCTTCCTCTCTGACAGATCTCAAATGATCAAAATAGCGAACAGTCTTTCGTCTCCTGTGGCGGTGGGTCAAGGTGTTCCCCAAGGCTCTATACTTGCACCCACACTGTTCAATCTCTACTTAGAACCACTGGGAAACCTCCTAAGCAAATCCGGGATTCACTATCATCTCTATGCAGATGACACTCAACTCTACCTCAAGGTTGCCTCCACTCATGATCTCTCCATCCTAAAATCTACTCTTGACTCCATTCAAAACTGGATGTCATCTCATCAATTAATTCTGAATCCCTCCAAAACTGAATTCCTCCTCTTCTCCTCCTCACTCTCTCCTCCCCCGGTTCAATCATGGATGGATCAGATGAATCTACTAAACAACAAACCCATCATTGTCGGCAGCGCAAAATCTCTTGGTGTCATTCTAGACAAAAAACTCAATCTAACTCCCCACATCAATTCTATTGCAAAATCTGCTCGCTACCAACTGCGCCTTCTTTGGGGAATCCGTCGCTTCTTCCCGGAGCAGGACCTTATAACCCTGGTGCAATCGCTGGTCCTCTCCAGACTAGACTACTGCAATTCTCTTCTTACTGGCCTCCCCAAATCTCACCTGTCCCCACTTAAGTCTGTCTTCCATTCAGCAGCTCGTTTCATCTATGGGGCCAAAAGAAGCGATCACATCACACCGTTGTTATCCACCCTCCGCTGGCTTCCCTTCGAGGCTAGAGCTATCTACAAGACCGCTTGTATCACCCACAAAGCCTTGCACTCCTCCTCTCCCCGCTACCTGGTGAATAAACTGAAACTCTCTGGAGGCTCTAGACCTTCACGCAATGCCGAGAATCTACTGCTTGAACCTCCCACTTTCAAGAAGGAAAGAACAATGGCCCAATCCTTTTCAGGCAACGCAGTGAGAATCTGGAACTCGTTTCCGCCTGAGCTCCGGACCACCGCCTCCTCCCAGGCCTTCAAAAGGGACCGCAAAGTTCTCCTCCTCCAGAGACACCTCCAAAAGTAATTCACGTCCTCTTGCTATTCGGAGGAAGACTTCCCACTACTGATATTTTCTACTTTCCATGACCATGGGAGTGCCTTCCCAGTGTTTTCCTGTGGTGAGAGTGTCTGCCTTTTTGCAGTATTCTCCATGTACTTGTGTTCGGTGCCCTTTTGTAACATGCACACAACACTTTGCCCTTGTAACACACGGTTGCTACCGCTCACATGTTTTTACCTTTGATACTTGCACAAGTGCCACCTTGCCTACGTAACGCCTGTTCTTGTGCCTAGCACTTATTGCAGTATTATACCTCAAATTATACTCTGTTTTCTCTTATAACTGCCCACTTGTCACTTTTCCTCTTGTGCACTTTTGACTACCTCATGTATTTTTGGTTGTTCACAATTTTTACTACCTCAAGTATTTTGTTTGCTCACAATTGTCACTATTACCTTTACTACCTCATGTATTTTTGGTTGCTCACAATTTTTACTACCTCAAGTATTTTGTTTGCTCACAATTGTCATTATTACCTTTACTACCTCATGTATTTTTGGTTGCTCACAATTTTTACTACCTCATGTTTTTTGTTTGCTCACAATTGTCACTATTACCTTATGTAAGTAACGTATGTTTTAGTAATCTGCTCTTCTGTAATGTTTCTCATTATGTTTCATTTCTGTTCCTAATGTGAAGCGCTCTGACGCCTTCGGGTAAAGTCCGCGCTATATAAAAATGCATAAATAAATAAATAAATAAAAATAAATAAACCACGGCAGGAGACGTGTTTAACGTAGTTATTTAAACGCCATCGATAATCGCTCCGCGTTTTATCCCTGAAGACAAACAATCAACGCGGTACAACAGAACATTCATCAAAGTAAGTGCATATATTAGGTTGTAATATGCACTACCATTAGCAAAGAGGGATGTTCTTTTAAAAGCGCGGCCGTAGTACGTTCCCCTATCTGACTTAGTGATGGTTTGGTTTACAGTATATCTACACGGGCAAGTTCACCCGATAGGATTGCAACATATTTTCAACGAAGACAGATGCGACATATATCCTTGTCACACCACAGGCACTTCGAAAGGTAATATCGGCATGAGTAACAAGGGGTGAGGCTCTGGGACATAAATACACCATAATTATTCTGATCACAGTGGATGCCGTTTTTATTTTTACAGATCTGAAACACAATTGTCATTTAGAGGTCATAGGAAAAGCCGACCCTGGGTTCATTTACCTCCTAGAACCCGTTAAGGTATTTACCACGTTAATCACTGCATATAGGAGTGGCTCCAAATGTAAAACGCTAAAAAAGGAAATGTACATGCAAAGTTAGTTTATCACATGTGTGTGTTCACTCTTTAGAAAGAAAGAAAGAGTATTCAACCTACAGTTAATTTGACCACATCAACTAACTAGCAGCAATAAGATCACAGGTAATTCCTAATTTTTGCCTCTATCATGAGAGAAGGACTCTTACTGTTTCAAATTAAGTGAAAATTAGAGACAATTACAATCCTGACCCTAATATATGTGAAAACAGGAAACTGAAATAATAAAATCTATAAATGTAAAAGACCAAAACCCAAATAGATACTTCATAAGAAAATAGGGAGAGAGAAGGCAGATGTAAAAAAATATATAAAGATATCCTCTTAAGAAAGTGGTTATTTTGTATGCTGAAATTCAGTGCTTAGACAAACATGTTTTAAAGGATTTGACGAGTTTGTACCAATGATCTCCATTTGCTTTCTGTTGTCTTTATACCAATTATAGCTATCCCTTTCTGCTCTTTCTCTCTTCCCCTAGCAATAAAAGTGATTCCTATTCTTGTAAAGATACCTCTACTTTGATCGAAGTATTAATAATAAGACCCTGGATAGGTAAGAATGCTATATTTATAAATCCAGTGCAGTACGAGCGTGCTTTGAAATAGTATCATGAATTGAAATAATATCAAACACTATAAATGATATTAAAGATATGAGAGTAATTAGTATCCGTCTAGATATAGGCACTCTTTCTACCTACTATGAGTCAAAATGGCTCATTTGGGATGTGACTATATGCACGTAATGCCCTGGTAGGCCTTTATTATTTTTTCTAAAATAGTACATGCACTTTCTGCCTTGAATAATAAAGCTGCTTGGTCATACTTACTAAGCCTAGCGTTCCAGTGTACCTGTATACGTTCATTATTAGCCACAAGAGCCTCAATATATCATTATGCTATAACATATGCAACATGTGATGTTCTTTATTTTGTAGACTTGACAAGAAAATCTCCTGAAGAAGGCGGACCTCCGCCGAAATGCGCGTAGAGACTGACGATAAAAAACTGTATAGAATTAGGAATAAATGTTTTTCTTTGATTTTTATAGTGACTTACTGATGAACTGTTTGAAATTTCTATATGTCCAAAAATTATGATGGTATTAGATATATAAGGATCAATAACTGTATGCTATATATGTTATAGGATTTTTATGTTGTTGCAAATTTTCTCACATTGACAAAACTTTTAACTGTGAATGGTACCTACTTGATCTGCATGGTTTTACAGGCATTTTAATACTTGTTATTTTCATTTCCAATTTTATCTATTGTGAATTATATTGTTCTCTTTTTTCTATGTGGGAAATAAATAAATTTATGAATAAAAATAACTTTTATCAAAGTAAGAATCTTGTATTTAGTAAATATATTGAGGCTCTTGGTTATCCTTCAGTAATATCTCAATCTTAACGATAGTTGGGATTTGGTGGCCTAGGAAGTTACAAATATTTGAGGACAGATGAGAAGACAGCTGTCCAGGCAGAATAAAAGAAGGAAAAACACGGAACCAATTAGGGCAATGTATGATGAAAGAACGTTAAAAAAACCTCTGGAAAATAAGTTCAAGGTAACACCAGAGCCCACAGATGGGCAATAAACACCGCCCCAAGGAGGGACAAGACAGTGGGCAGCGTTATAGCAGACAAAAGAAGCACACATGAAGGGGGATGCCAAGAAAGTAAGCTGAGGGAACATCACCATTCCTAGAAATACAGCACCGTGGCCACCAGAACAAACATGTATGCGGATGACATGATATACACAAGGAGACAGTGAGTACCATGAACCCCACAAAACGCCTAAGTAAAAACCCTAACACTGAGGTATCAGGAAGTCAAGCCATCCACCGTACCAAAGGAGCCCATGGCGAAGGAGAACGAGGAGTAAATCCCGGTGAGTGACAC
Organism: Lissotriton vulgaris; assembly: GCF_964263255.1. Lineage (NCBI taxonomy): Eukaryota > Metazoa > Chordata > Amphibia > Caudata > Salamandridae > Lissotriton > Lissotriton vulgaris. Next base: position 1,192,151,440 of record NC_141696.1, on the reverse strand, counting down.
ATAGGTCTTGTGCTCACAAGAGAGAGAAAGAGACATGGGGTAAGGACCCCCAACACCAGACACATGAAGCTCAGTAAACATGCATGCAGTAAGCGTCACCCCTTAAAGCAACCGGGAAGCATGCCCCAGGGAAAGAGACTTCACTGCAGATACCAAGAGCACCAGTGCGAAGTGGGACACAGCAATGGCAAGATACCCAAAAGCGACTGCATCCCTCCAACTAGGAAGGAACCCTGGCCTCATGTGAGACAAATGGGGATAACGACTACACACTTCACGAGAAAGAGTGAAAAATACATAGACAGAAGGACGACATAAAATAACCCATAACACGGGTAGTGTCAACAGAGAGCCACAACCGGCGAAAGATCTGGAGTGGAACATAGACCACTAGACCACAGCGAGTCATAAACAGCAGCAGCAGCCCAGCGGCTAAAGATGCTAACCCTCAGCGGGGCAAGCAAGGGACTGGAGTCCCTGCCAGGGGAGAGCAAATATAAAGAGAAAACTAGGCAACGCACAACAGTGACGTAACTAGCAGACATTCCACTGCCTATAGACAAAAAACTCTACTGGGTGCGAGCCAAGAGAGAAGACGCAAACATATCCCCACACCAGAGATGGACCCAAACAGAACGTAGCCAAGACAGAGGTGCAAGGAACACCGTTGACACTCTGTGACAGTGAACACATAGGGCGTGTGTACAGAACACTGAGAAACTGTTCCAGAACGGAACAGAGCAGAGCAACACAACCCAGAGGGGCACGTGCAGACATGCAGAAAAGCACAGCAAAGCCAAAAGTTCAAACTGTGCCGAAACTAGTGATTGAGCCAGGGACCTTTAGATCTTCAGTCTAACGCTCTCCCAACTGAGCTATTTCGGCCTACTGACAACACTCCATGGATAGCCAAGCAAAGAAGAAGGCAGAAGCGGGCTAAGGTCCAACCCATAGAGGACAACACCAAACCTGTAAGGTTTTGCAGCGGAGGAGTCCCACCAGTAAAAAGAGAGGGGCGAACCAGGAACCCTGCAGCAGAGACAGAAAAGAAACAGGCTGCAGAGGACCCCAAGGAAGCCTTTGAAACTTCCAGTGGCGGTACAATAGCCTACAAGTACCCCACATAGGGTAAGGCATATCCCTACAAGCAAGAGACACCTCTTGAGACAAGCTCTGAAGCAGAGGATTCACAAAGTAAATACAAAACCAGCTGGCCAGCTGCAGCATAAGAAAAGAAAGACGACGAACAGCCGCACAGTCTGGGTAATGATGACTTGAACCCAAAGAACGGCATGTACCAAACAAAGCAGCAACAAGACTGCAACTAAATACAAAGTCCACACCAGGACTAGAAACCATGGAACCCATGGAAACTAAGCAGTGACAAGACTTTAACCAGAGCAAGTCCACACAAGGCCTAGAAAACATAGAACTCATGGAAACTCAGACAGGCGATGTTAAACTGCCGAGTCTGCATGTTCATTGAACAAGTAGGCCCCATCAAAGGGCAAATCCCTAAGACGCTCCTGGACATTGGCAGGAAAACATCCATAGCGAAGCCAGGCATGGCGACGCAGAGCAACAGACCGGGCCATAGCACGACCCACCGAATCCATGGTGTTCATGGCTGATCGGACAGTAAAATACGCCATTTCCCGGCCGTCACAAATCAACCAATCCAGGTCAGACCGAGGACCCTCCAGAAGAGAGGGGAGGAGGCGCTCGACCAAGTCCCAAAGAGCAGCAGCGGCCCGTGCAAACATGCAAGACTTGTTTAGAGATCGAAGGCCTGCACTGGTGGAAGCAAACACACGGCGGCCATATGACTCCAACCAGCGAGATTCCTAAGTGGGAGGGAGCAACGGAGTAGTAGCAGAGGGCAACAAGACCGAAGCTGCCTAAATCACCAGGCCCTGAGCCCTAGGATGGAGGAACAAACAGACAGGATAATCTGGAGCTAGGCGATAAGCAATAGCACGATCCACCAGGTCCCCCGAAGAGGGCCTCGCCCAAGCCTCCAGAAGAGTGTTGTATAACGACTCACCAAAAGGCAACAAGGGCTCCATGTCCACGCTGCCCTGGTGGTGGGACTCCAGCAAAGAGATCGAGGAGGTTGCAGTTGTAAGATGATCATCCACAGGGGATGGTATGATGCTAAACCTGACACCAAAATGCGTTGGCTGTACAGCCCTAGGGCATCCAAGGCCCTGGCAGTACAGGGGGCCTGGTTCGGAGGAGAGCAAAACATTCCAGGGGATGGCAAACCCGCAGGAGCCTCCTCTGTATTGCCCTCCGCACCCTCCACCAACCGAGGAACGGTCTGGGAGGGCACCAGCATTGACAGGCCCCTGAAGAAGACTCACTTGACCGGCGTCGAAACGACCACCGGCGTCGAGACGGCATCAACTTGACGCTGAGAGCCCCCGAAGGAGCTCCGCTCACTCGGCGCCGGACCGGCACCGACACGACCACCAAGGTGGAAACCTGCTGCGAGGAACGGAGTCGACTGAGGGGCGAGAGCTGCACTGCAACCGGCATCGACGCAGGGAGCTGCACAGGGCTGTGCGAAGACGACCTGGAAGGCTTGGACATGCGAGGAAGAAGTCCTGATGATGTAGCAACTCTGGAATCGGAGTCAGGGTGCTCAACCGGCACAGAGGGCGAACACACCGGCAATGTCCCGATCTGAGCCCCTACCCCCTTTATGGGGCCTGAAGGCTCTCCAGGGAGAGGGGGTGAGCCAAAGATGGATAGTAAGGCCAGAGAATAGGCCTCCATCTGGGCCCAAGTTGTCCCTGCACCAGGAAACGGGGGGTAGGTGGGGGTCGACTACACAGGATCCGTGTCCGGTAGAGACTGGGAGCAACGGGCCCCGCTGTCGCGTGAGGCTGGTGACCTCTGCGACAACTTTTTCTTATGCTTGCCTGAGGCAGGAGAATGACATCCGGGGGAATGACTCCGTGACCTGTCCGGGTCGCTGTCGCGGTTTGCAATAAAGAACTACAAACGCCATTACGATGATGCGTGTTTGTAGTTCTACGGGATAACGCGGTAGTCCATTCCCTGTCCCTGAACGATTGTACACAACCGGCACTCGAACATAAGTATTATTGGGCTCCATAGGGTCCGGTCGAGACAATTATGACCAAGAAATCCTGTGAAAGTGAGCCTTGTTGGAATAAAAGTGCGCCTTATGCATGTGTCCAGTAACCTTTTGAGGGGCGTGGCCACGAGGGACTCTAACTGGTCTCAGCAGCACAATCTATTTAAACACGGCGTTCTATCCTGTCGATACCTCCCCCTACACTCGGGATTCACCAGCGGTACCGACGGATAGGTAAGAGACTGGGTGTATGGGCCTTTGACTATTTTGCTATCCGAGGATGTTTTGGGCAGGCGAAGTATAAGGCTTAGGTGCCATCGCACAATCACAACAGTGTTACAATAGAAATTAAGGCGCCCTTACAAACAATTAAGGGAGCAGAAGTGAGCACTTTGAAAATTGTTTAGTAAGTTGCTACTGGCCACACAACATCTTCTCATTGGGCCGAAGGAGTTCTTGATTATTCCCCTAAGTAATACCACCATGGGATATTACTAATGCTTTACTTGTGGGTTTTTGTTATTTTGAGGGGTCTTGGCCAGTGGGCTGTTTTTGATTGACTCTTTTCTGAGCAGGCCACAATTTGAATATAGGAGGGGCAGGTTGGAATAAGGATAACAGGGACCGAATGCTGTATGGTTCTTCATTCCTTTATTCTATAGTCTCCACTTATGTTTTCTTCTCAGAGCGGGCCTCAATTTCCTGAGCCTGTTCCAGGTGAGGTAAGGTCCAGTCCCCGGTCAAGCTGGGTGAGTGAATTGACTGTTTAATATGATATAAATAGCTATATGAACTTGATAAAAAAGTGAACAGTGGTTAATTTTCTTTTTTGAAAATATTTTATAGATGTCAGCTAAGTCCCTTGATGCGGAGGAGTAGTATACATCAGGTTATATTACTAGACCTGTATTACGGTTTCTTATGACTTATTGCTTGGAAGCCCTATTTACGTTATTTAGAGTCACACCTTTGAGTTTCACTGGGTGCTGTTCACATTGAGTTTATGCAGTAGCAAAGTTCAAGAGCAGAGGCCCTGAAGAAAGCCTAGGGATTGGTTTCCCACCTGGCTGAAACATGTTGGCCTTATTTCTTCAGTTATTTGTTTGAACTGCCCCTTGCACTGTTCTAGTTTTAATTAGGAGTTGAATCCTTGTTCTAATAAATTGTTGACCATTGTGGGTTTCATCATCCTATTTTAATTCACCACCTTCACTGGTTTTTGCACTGGACTTGATTGCTGTTTCGATCAGTTATCATGTCACTCATATTCTGTTCTCAGTGAATGTCGGTTTGATCCATTTTATCTTTGTGGCGAGGGTAACATATCTCTATGATCAAAAGACATACCATACCACCATTTGGATGACCAAATGATAAGATTGATCATTAAGATACATTGATGGCAATCCAACTATATGATATTGGATCATACCACGTATCGCTCTGTTCACACACTTTTTCAAGTTCTGCCGCTTGGGCTTCTTTGTGACTTTTGCACTACTTGATCTCTAATGATTTAAGGTTAAGTCTGCCATAATATTGGCTTCTAGACCCCTGGTTCTTTTTGTGGTTCATTATCTACAACTGCAAGCACTTTTTCTAAATTAGCTTGATCAATAGCACATTACCTAGAAGCAGCTTCAATTTGGGACAGCTTCCAAACTTCGTTATGAACTGCATAAATCCATCTTTTGGACCTGCCTTTTGCAGGACCTTTCACAAAGTCATTCAAATCAACTGCGTTAGTCAATTTTGACAATGGAGTTTAACCAACGTCAGGGTGGAATGTTTGAGCTAGGACTGACATAGCTTGCCTACAGAGTAGGTAGTGACAGAATGGTCATTAACAAAACGGAGGTTAACCCGAACTTGTGTGTAGCCAGGGGTCAAACCCAGAAAACGATGCTAGCATGAATCTGCACTTTTTTGCCATAGTAGCCAGCATTTGGGATCCAAACTGGAAATGTTAAAGGATGAATTATGTAACAGATTCTGTAAATCACTAAGGGACCTACTGGTCTGATTATTCCAATTGGAGTATTCTCCCAAATCAGGAATAGAGGGAGTATTTAATCTTTTAGACATAGCCAATCCAAAGCAGGTGGTTTGTGAAATAGCCGAATTCAGAAATAACATATGGTTCGGGATGAGACATGCACGATGCAAAGCCTCAGTGCCTTGCACTTGCCAACTTTTAGAACCCCAAACAGATTTAACATCAATAGTATTTTGCCACAGCTCCTAGTCCCCTACAGCCAATTGCTCAATAAAGGACTTTGAATACAATAGCTTTGTGTGGGTAAGTCTAACTTTGGAAGAGAACTTCTCAGTCATATTAAAATAAAATGCTTCAGGATTTGATTGATTAAAATCAGTAAAGTAAGAAAACTTTTTCAAAAGAGTTTTTGAACTGCCTTTAATAGGAACGGGGCAATGTTCCTATTGTGTGTAATTAACCACATTTCTAAATGTGTTTGCTTTGTGCAGAAAGTGATTGCCATAGTGTTGGTAACAGTACAAATCAGCATAATTAGCAGAATCTAAGTACAAATCCTCAGCATCAAAGGCAGCATAATATTTCAAATCAGAAAACAGAGGTACTACGGCTTGGACGTCCCCATCATCAGATCGAATATTTTGCTTAACCACATCCCCCATTGAAACACGAAGTACATTAGGGACATTAATAACTTCTGTGGGACCGTGGATTTGAAATTTTACAGCATCCCATACTACCCCATCTAAGACAAGCCAAGCAGTGATATTCACAAAAGTCTGGTCCCTCTTTATTCTGCGTAATGAGGAGTGGGGTGCTAAAGTTCCAGCAATTAGTCTAATTATAGTTCTTTCTTTAACATAGTGTCCATTCACAAAACGGAAACAATACACCACAAATCCAATGGACATGAATAAAAAAAATTGAAAAAAGCACCAGCCAAATGTAATTCCAGGGGGATTAAAGAATGTCTTGTAAACCAAACAGCAAAAATCTAAACTTTTGAAGGAGACTTTGATGTGGTAGAGTTAGTGTCAAATGAGAAACGTGATTGATTAGCCACACAAGTCTCTAAATCGGGCATAGATAAGTCTGTGGGATAAGCGTACTCAGTAACATGAAGAGGATCATCAGCAGGAGGATTCAATAAAGGATTTGTAACTGTAGTTATCTCGATGGCAAAATCAGGTCCGGCAACAGGTGTCGGAGCCAAAACAGAGTTTCGCACCATAGCTGGACAAGAGACCGCAGGTGTCATACTTAGAAGAATCGGCCACTCTGTGTAGTTTGACATTGACAATAGAGAGGTACCTGTTTTCCTTTCGAGCACAAAGTGGAGGTAAAATGACTGTTCTTGTACCCTTCACGCCAAGCTCAGGAACTGGAGCATGATTTGAGGGGCCGAATTCCTTCTTGTTCTCAATCTTCTCACGGACCAGTACACCAACTTGGGGTAGCCAGCCAACTACCGGAATCTGCAACATAGCATCAGATGTGGAGGGCAAATGTTCCTTTGCAAGACTGTCTCTGGTCATTTGTAGGTTCTGTAAAACATTAGAATGTTCATCTACGTCGAAGGATGCGGCCGACGCCGCCATGTCTAGAATCTCAAGGTCCGGAACAAACATTTTGATGCCAAAGAGCATTTTGTATGGGGTCCGCCCACACAGAGAACTTCTAGGGAGTGCACGCTGAACGCTATTGAGGTGTGTGAGCCAGTTCAGGCCTGTACCTAATACCCTAGCTGTCAAGGATTGCTTTAAGTCACAGTTCATCCGCTCCACAACACTATTGCCCTCAGGCCGATATGGAGACGAAAATTTGACTTTTACCCCCAATGAACGCATAGCATCCTAGTATGCCTTCGAGGCAAACGCTGGATCCTGGTCCGAATGGACGGTACCACAGGCAAAAATTCCCACAAAGACACGCAAATCCCTTACTACAGTTCAAGAATCAGCACTCCGTTGCAGCCACAACCACACAAAGCGTGTGCACAAATCAACTGCAACTAAGATGTACTTATACGCAATATCAGAGGAGAAAGGACCACAGTGATCTAAATAAACACAAGCAAGTAGTTTATTCGATATGTACAACTGTGTCTTGGGCGAGCAGCAGTAGAAAGGTAATCTGTTGGCAAATGTCACACTGAAGGACATAATCACGTGTGTGGTTGTACAATCCGCACCACCAGTAACGCTGCTGTAGGAGAGATACAGTAGCCGAAACGCTGGCATGTGCTAACGCCATGCCCTCGTGGGCCGCTGTAATCAAAGCTTACCTGAGGTCCGCATTGGGAATGAACCTGTCACCAACGTCGTTAATTCTCAATTAAGGAACTTTATCAGGACTTAAATAAGAGTTTTTAGAAGGGAAACCTTTCGGGTAAATACCTCCCTTCTCTGTTGCAGCAATAGCTGCCAAGACGTCATCATCAATGTTACTTTTGGAACGTGTAACTGCTGCTACTGAGTATGCTGCAACTGCTGTCTTGGCGGCTTCATCGGCAAGACTATTGCCAACAACGTGAACTCAAACACGCTAGTGACCCAGAGTATGAATTACAAAGACGAGTGGGAGCCTCTCTTTAAGCTCAGCCACTCGAACCCAGATCATTTTATGTTTTATTGTGTGACTTTTGGAGTCACGATAGTAATTTTGAGTCCAAAAGGACAAATTGTCATTGTATGATTGAACACAGTAGTAAGAGTCACTCACTATAAGAGTAGTCACACTGGGATCTGCGTACTCCAATGCAAGCATCAGAGCATGAAGCTCTGCCAATTGGGCCTTACAGTCTGGTAATGTCTGTGTATGCACGACATCAGACTTGAATTCACCATCCACCATAGTACCAACCACTATTGAGCAGGCCAAAGAATATGCGTGCTTTGAACCGGAAGCCACTTGCGCGGAACCGTCAGTGTAAATGATACAATGGAAATCCTCGAATTGTCAGGGGCTGAACTTATGAGCCTATTTGAACAATAGAGAGATGGACTACATCTCCCAGAAACCCTGCTTATAGAAGGGGCGTGGTCTTTTGTTTATCTCCCAGCACAGCGAGGTAGCACTGCGCGTAATTCTGGCCGTTAGAGGAAGCTGAGTGGAGATGAAGCTGTTTGTTTTCCTTCCTCATCGTTCTATGTATCCTCACACCGCCTGTGGATCAGACGGCAGTTTCTTGTTATTGTCCGCTCCGTCCGGGGTGGCACTGACTAAGCTCCGCTGAGCTTGGTTGCCTGGTGACGCCCCGATGTTGGATTTCAGTGGGAGTACTTCGCTGAGAAGTGGGGAGAGTTTCCTGCGCTCGGAGCAGTTCTGAAGTTCATGGTCCCGCTTGGAATGAATCTCGAACTTTGGAGTTCATATTCGGGATGCTGAATTCCCTGTTACTCGGGCACATGTAGATATTCAGGTTGGGGAAATACTTCTGCTCTCTTGCCGCATTTCAGGTATCTTGTTTCTAACTCCTGCTGGGAACCATAACTTTCAAAGACATTCCATTGGTATTGGGAATTTTTTGCTTTGGATTTACAGCCTATACTCCTTGTTTTCAAGACTGACTATGGAATCCTGATGTGCTGGAACACTGGATTTTCTTGATCTTTATTTTCCTTTTACTTTGGCTTTCTGTTGTATGAAAGGAATATTAGGTTACGTATGAGCTGGTGTATCTTCCATTTGGCTATAAGTTGGAATGCATGAAGGTTAATGTGTTTTCGCTTTATTGTTGTAGGTACACAGCATTTTCAATTGGAGAGAAGCATCTCTGATGTTGATAGGAAGGAATACTACAGGTACAGGCAACACTAGTGAGAACATATGAGTGTAGTATTCAAAAGATACGTGTGTTAACTGTATGTTCTTTTGTTACAGGTATCCCTATCCCCGCTGTTCCTTCCCTAATTCCTTTTCCCTCACTTGATTGCCTTACTACTCTGAGTTTACTAGTCCAGAGTTGGGGATATCAAGAGGTGGACCCTTTTGTGCATCGTTCGGATCCCAAGGAGTCGCAGTGGAACGTTACACTAATGGCCGCATAGTCAGAGGAGCAGGATGAGCAAATTCATACTGCAAAAACTCCTGAGTCTGCAGAGAGGAATCAAAAATGAACGTGACATCCGGAGAAGTCAAGGAGTCGTCAAGGACGTGGCACATTGTATTCACCTCGGGTGCAAAGCCTTTGAATTTGGTACACTGGCTTTCATCACTGCCTCCAAGGTAGGATACGGCGTAACAACCAAAATGCGTTTTCCCTGCGACAGTGCACGTTCTTTAAGAATCGCCATTTGCACTGCTGTCAAAACTTTACCACAGTGGAAAACCGCAACTCAGCCGAAGTGTACAAGTGTGATTAGTAAGTGATAGGGACTGTGTCACCATCATTAAACGTGAGATACGTGAAACCCACCACCCTGGTACGATTCTTATCACCAGGTTGGTGCGGTTATCACGAGTCAACAAGAATTTAGATTCTAGAAGATCAGCCTGTAAAGATTGCAAGATGGCTGAATGTTCGGGCAGCCAGCACGATTTGGATAAAGTTGGTTGTATCAATACGTAAAGAGGCTTGATACGCTGGGCATAATCGGGAATATAAGTACGCACGAAATTCAAAAAGCCGAGTAAAGATTGTAGTTTTTTCAGTCTTGTGGGAGCGCGCAGCTGTGCGCATTTGTCCAGGAAGTGAGGAGCCAAACGTCAACCTTCATTGTTGAGCTCATAGCCCTGGAACAACACTGTGTACTCTGCAATGTGAGATTTCGCAAAGTTGAATTTATAGCCAAAGTCTGCAAAACAGCATATAATGCTGTCTATACGACACAGATGCGGCCATAATTCGTTGTGTGTGAGATAAATGTCATCAACATACGAACATGCATCTGGGTCGAGCCCTCTAAAAAAGAGACTATGCAGGCAGCAAATACGCCTGGACTGTTTTTATAGCCCATAGCCAAACGCAGGAAGTGGCGTTTGCCACCACTGGTAAAAGCTGTCCATTGACTACTAATAGGAGACAGATTGTGGGCAAAAAAGCCATTGGTTTTATCAAGTGTGGTTTTGAACCTTTTGCACACGAGACTGCCCACAAGAGCAGAACTGTGAGTGTTTTGTACCGCACACGTACGACAGTGTGAGTTTAAGTGGCGGTAATCCAGTACCAAACGGTACTAGCCATCAGGCTTAGCCACAGTAAAAAGAGGGTTATTCATTGGAGACACACACGTTTCAATCACACCTTGATATTCCAATTGTTCAAGGATCTCTGCAACAGGAGTTTTAGCTTCACGCCGCATGGGGTATTGGGGTTGAGGCTGTGGCATAGACCGCAAGGGAATCTCATGTCGGGGGAACATTTTTCCCAACCACAGTGAGTACGGTACAAAGCCGGCGCAAGCGCCTTAGCCCAATCTTCTGCAAAATGCATGGCCTGCTCTTTCGGCACTGTGTTGCCGAAACTAGGGAGGATCACCTCCTCCCCTTGCGGAGCTGCTAAAACAAACTGTGGGGGCCAATTGACCTCTGCCAACAAAATGTCATATTTAGTAGTTAGATTTTTCCCAAAATACCCCTTTTACGGTAACGTTGTATATTAAGGACAATTTCAAAAAGTCTTTCAGGGGGAGCCACTCTAGTGTCAGCTGTCTCAACTACAACAAATTTGTCAGTTGCAGTCACCTTCAGTAATGGACGCAGGGCCTCTCGCACTATGGTAATCTCCGCCGCGCTGTCCAACAGCGTCAGCGCCCATGTCAGATTCCGAAGCTGCGTTCTCACTATCTGTGGCATATCTCGCTGTTACAGCAGCAACTTTCTTCTTTTGAAACTGGGGTCTCTGACATGAAGAGTCGTCCTGCTTGCCTTTACCGTCAGTCTTGCTGGCAGGTCTTGCTTCGCACCCCTCTGCCAGCCGCCTTCTCCTCCACCGGTGGGTGAGACCGATGAATCCTGCAAAAAGCGAGGAGAATGTTGTTCAGGAACTTGAAAACGATCAGGTGCCTTAATCGTAGCGCTGTTGCGCAATTCATAAGTGCACACTGTAGACACAGGTATTGGCGAGGCTGAACGGGATACCCGTTTGCGTTGCTTTTCCCCCTGTTTTTTATTTGTATTCCAAATCTGTTTTGGACCTGAGTAGCGATCATCTTTGTCAGACTTCGCGCCTATGTTTGCTTTTGCGCTGCCTTGGCAAAAGGCTTAACACCTAGATTATTACGCCCAACGGTCTTATAAGTCGCCGTGATAATTCTCGGTAACTGACGGGGTTTCTCTGCATTGAGGATATCGTGCAGTGCATTCGACACCTGGAAGCTTACCGCATCTCCCTTAATGTTAGCAAGGACAAGATCAGAAACTACGTCAAACACTCCAACGAGTCTCATTCCCAATTCACAGCTGCCTCTGGTTGGTGCTCATCCTGAACACGCTTAATGACCGAGGGTAGGACAGACATTGACAGGGTGCAGATGCATTTTGTTCATACTGCCGCAAAAATCATACCCCATGTGGTACAGTCTCTCACTTCAGGTACTAAGTCTTTCTGCAAACTAATTGTAAGAATCCTCTGTTTCTCCACAGGAGTCATATTAGGAAATACTGCCTCCAGTTGGTCAGATTTCTTGGCAAGCCAAAAAGGCATTTCATCCTTATCTTGGGGACGCTTGCCCATAACCCGTTCGGTCCAACTCGATGGACCACAACACCAGGGCCCCCACCTGGTATGTTGCGGGAAATGTAATGAACCAAAGACCTAATAACCACTACTGCAGAGGTATAAAGGGGCATCAATTCAAGTAAGGGACATTCCCCTGCATGCGGGTGCGGGGTTAATCCAGCAAAAACAGGCCAAGAAGCGCCTTGAACGGACAAAGGACCTAATCTAATTGCTGTTAGAGGGTGGGGAAGGGCGCCATCAAACCAAAAGCGGTGCTGCCAAGCAGAAATTGGAACCTCCTGTGTCCTGTAAGGAGTGTACTCCGCAGGCAGGGCAGTGGGAGTGTAAGTATGAAACATATTGGTATCTGCATTAACCGCAGGAAACGTAACCCATGAGTAGAAAAGCTCAAACGGGTAAGCTGCGTCTGCACTTACAACAAAAACGACTGCCATGCCTTCCAAGGTGACATTATAGCCTAGTAAATGATTACGGACCGCCGTCCTACTATGCTGCGGGATGTCAATGGCCATAATGACACAGAAAGAAAAAAGTACAATGCAAAGAATATAGCACAACTGGGTAGTAATCTAATAGAAACCGTTTGTAAATTATCAAGCTTGAAAAGACCTATGTACCTATAGGTAGGTTTATCCGTCACCACTGTCAACCAGAAACAATAATAAGGGGGTCTGATATAAGCACTACTCCAGAGTCTCACAATAAGACCCCAACCTTAGGTGCGCCATGTCGCAGGGATTCTGCTCCTACATAGAACTGTGCCCAGAGACCCAGGACCTCAGTGAATTGTGGTGCACCAAAAAACTGACCTTAGTGCTGAGAAACCCTAACCATCTAGCATCAGTGTCACATTAGCTCTTCATCCTATAGCAAAGGAACCAATGAGTAGACAACCCAGAACATGCAACGTAGGTTATACTCAAATGGTGGGAATCAAGACCACTCTATCGTTATCCTATCATACCAGTCCACAACAGGAGTAATAAAGAGACACTTCCCAGTCTGCTAACCTCATTCATACTTCCATCTGGTTCCTCTAGCGCTTGGACGCCTCAGGGCAGCAATTCGCGCTCTAAAAATCCATTTTCATTCATTCATTCATTCACACGGAAAGGTTAAAATAATTATTTTAATGACGTGCTCTAAGATGCAGTATCTTTGCTAACATAAGCAGACATATGATTAGAAATAATATGATCAGCATTGTCACAATTCCATAAAAAACAAAAGGAGAAATCATATTACATTGATGGTGAAAATAGCTAGGAACTATGTTTTATAAAAAATAGAAAGTCTCTTAGGCTTGTTTGGGGGACCCCATACCTCTAAGATCAACAGGGAAGAATCACATCAGGATCTGAAAAAGCTCTTTCTCTCTGGAAACGGAAATTCTTCCAAGTGCCTGAAATCATGCCTACAGTGTGACATTAAAGGCGCACCAGAATCACGTTGGCTTGCAGCTGCATATATGTTATGGCTAGAACGTGAGCCGATCAGCCTGGACAACAGCTACCTTATTATGATAACCTTGGAGGCTTTAGCATTCAGTGTGCAGACTAGAGTCACAATGTAAGTTTAGGGATGCTGAAAACAAGTCAGTCTCATGTGACACATTTCATGCAGCCTAACTTACAACAAAAGTTATATGCAGTGTTGTGTGCAAAAGCAGCAAAAAGGAAAAATGGCATTTAAACCTCTAATAAGCCTATGCTAACTTAACAGTGTGAATAACAAGGCCCAGCCCACACTACAATATTATATAAGAGTTAAATTGTTTCAGAAACGCATGTGTTCTGCCTTGCAATATTATATAAAGTGAAAACTCTTACTTGGCTTGGACTATTTCAGTTAAGTACGTTTGTAAAAAAAAAAAAAATCCTGATCATTCAAATGTTAACATGTTTGCAATGCACTCTGTGAATCTATAAACTTAGTTTTATGCTGTGACCGATAATATTTTTTACATTGCCTATTGTGTCTATTGTACATATAGATTTCTTCATTTGGATTAAAAAAAGACATCCAATATAACACTACAATAAGAATATTGCAGAAACAGTTAACGTTTGCACAAATTCTTGTTGAAACTTTCTTGAAGAATTTGCAAAGAATAAAAACATGCAGTCACTTCAATTAAACTACAGAACGATAAGTGAGCGAATGAAAGAACTCGAGGCAAAGACACTGGCAAATATTTATTAAATATCAAAAGTTAATTACCTGAATTAGGTAATAAAAGGAAGCACAAATATAATGTGTTGAAAAGAAAACACAGGCACACGGTATTTCAACAGATATACTTTATATTGTGAGAGGTAAATAACAGTGCAAAACCAAGATAAGATAGCCTTTACCTTTGGTTCATAGGTCAATTTATTGATTGTGCTGCACTCTCTGCAAGGGTGGAGGTTGAAACACATGACGTATGGGAACTGGGATTCTAGAAGGAGGCCGATAGGAGAAAGGAGTGAGATGTGGTGGTTTTGTAGATTAAAAAGCATTTTCACAACTGGTGTTTTCCATGGTGACATAACATAAACAGTGGTTATGAGTGTTGGCTAACTCCCTCGCAGTACTAAGAAAATAAACACTACCATTGAAATGTAGTTCACATAGATTGTGATTTATTGAGCCTTTAAAATGGTTCACAAATGCTATTTTTCTAATTTTATAAGAAAGATTTAAAAAGTCTGTGTAATATTTTTGATTTCTTCAGCAGAATACATGTTTTAGAACCCAGATAAGCGTGTTCACACCTTATTGATAGTAGGGATTGAAACATGAAGTCGGCTTGCTCCTTGAAGAGTTGGACAGGGAAGTCTATTAAAGAGCTCAGATAGACCAGGGTGAAATTTTAATTCTGCTAACAAAATGTAAGAAAATCCCGAACTTTACATTACATGGAATTCGGGAAATTTCTTTAAATTATGCATTATACAACTTCGCATAACTTTTTTAAATTGAACTCACACGTGTTAAAAATAAGTCTTGTGAGATACTGAAAACATTTTCAGAACAAGCTAGTCTCTGCCTATCTCTTTTGAAGCTAGGTTTCTGCTATCTTAAAAAATAAAGTCACACCTGACACCAGCAAACCATATTCCCCCATGATAGTTTACCTTACAAAAGGTTTACGGCATCTGAAGAGTAAACACATCTTAACCCGATGGCTTTCCTTAATGGAATCAAGGACAAAAAGAAAGAGTTTAGAGTATTTTCTTTTTCTTCATGGGTAGAGCTGCTCTGTTTAAGATGATTTGTATCCTTACATTTCTGTATGTCTACAGAACAAGCAACACCACTTTTGAGACATATTTCCATAGTATAGTATAGCTGCAGCATTTTGTATTCCGATGTGTGCTAAACTTGGCTCTCAACTCTCCAGTGCAACATGCCCACACACATTGGCCCACTTATTGCTTTAAGTAAATAGAGTACGACTGGCAGTCACAGGCGTTTTGGGGGCATTCACAGTGGCATGGATTGGAGGTATTGTGTGCATTAATTCAGCGCCACATCAAGAAGTTGAACATTATAGTGATTTCACTCCACACTTTGAGTAAAATCAAAACCCCTGCCCCACATCATAATGTAGAAAAAATGATTAAACCGTCAGTTAATTTCTGAAGGCTAGGAAGGTTGTGACTTGTTCGCTCTGGAACAATTGCACAGCTTTTTTTCTTTCTACAAATAATCATAAGACAGATTGTTCTTTGTACGAATCACTAACTCTTCCTTCGTTCATGCAACTTCCTCATTTGCCTTCACTTCAAACCACATATTGCCTGAGAAAGACAAATCCCAAATCTTCTGTCGCACCTCAAGCCAGTCAGTTATAAACAATGGCATACAGATCTCAAAACACCATGCCCCTTGATGTCAAACCTGCTAGATCAACTAATGCTTAAGGACACCTGATCTGCTCAAAACACCTTTAAATACATTTTGCAACATTTCATAGAGAAGATGCTGCAAAAACCTTCCATTTCATCAACAGAAACTGGTCATTTTGCCATAGGTGGTGTTTGAGTTAGCAACAATCAAAAGCAAGGCACATACTTTTTACCCAGTTACGCCATCCTGTTACTTTCCTTTGTCAGAGGTCATGATGAAAATAAACATTTCCTATTAGAAACATGGTACAATCAATTAATACACTTGCACATGAATCCTTAAGCAATATAGGATTTCAGTTGGGAGCCTTGCATTTACATTCCAGTCTCTTAGGATAAGTATGTTGGAGCCACAATCAAGAACACCAACTTCGACGCCAAGATCCCTAGTACTGATTGAACATTGTAATTTTCGAGCTCTGTGGCTTACATCTGCTCCAAAGAAAAGAAGTCAGAGATTTATTAGAGAACTCCCAAATGTTAAGCATTTTTCTGCTTTTCTGGAAAACTCTGCAAAAGAAATTAATTAGTCTGAGGAAGTGGCTTTGTAGCCCTTTCTGTGAAGTCATGGAATAAGAGGGTGAACAAAACTCCCCATTCGTATCACGAAAAAGTGTCCATTGAAGGGAGATGGAGATGCCAGAACGAGTAAGCATCATTCATGGAACCATAAGATTGTGCTGTCTCCGAGGCCGTGTACTTCCTTTCCTAATTAATTGAGCATCTGACTTACTCTGATGATTCTTTAGAGATTACTTGACCTATGATTGCTGACGAAAGAATAATACATTCTAGCTCTATTGATGTCTGCAAGATATCTTGTAATTGTGGAGCTGAAAATCTTATAGTACGATGCAAGAATGGTAATCCCAGCACAGTGTTCTATTGCTACCCATCAAGAGCTCTGTAAACAAGAATGCCTCATAACATAAAACATCTAGCAGCAGAATGCTATCTTGAAAGGAGACACACTTTTGGTCAGAGACCCACTTGATGCATCAAATATAATCTGTGGTTGAAGCTAGGGTTGTTACAGAAACCGAGCTGCAAAAACACAGCCAATTTCGATCCAGCTGAAGGGGGGGGGGGGGGAGGATGCAGGTTTTCTCTGTACAAAGGGGGTTCAAGCAAAAACAATTCTAGGGATAAGCCATTCCATTTTTTCCATAGGAGGGTGCTAGTCTCCAAGCTGATTTGCACTTCTTTTCTGTGCAGACTTTGTAAATTGTGACAGAGAATGGGATCTGGTGAGATTTCAGCCTCTTTATTTATTTATAAAGTTTTATATAGCATGAAAGCTTGTTTCTAGAAGGGCTCAATCAAAGTGCCCTGGTATTTTGGCAAGAAATACTGCACCCAGTAAATACTGATACTGTTGGAAGCGATATTTACTGGGTGAGTAATAACCTTCCTATTCAGGGTTTAGACAGCAATATTTTATTTTTCCCCTCCAAGATGCAAAACTGAAATATATGTGGTATTTTCACAGCACCAATTGCACTAGACTTTATCTGACCAAAAAGGAGCATGGCAATAAAGTGATATTAATGTACATATTGTTCTCCTGAATCAGCTGCAAAGCACTAGTTTGTGGCTGAATTACATTTTTTCTAGCTATCTCATCAAGAATTTTCAATTCTATTAAGGACAAGGAGATGATTAAGCTTTTCTTTCTTTTCCCGAATTATGGCAACCAATCAGAAAACAGTAAACACAAAAACTACATTTCACACATGTTACCCCCCCCCACATAGTCCACCAATCACTGCCTTCACTGCTCCTCAAATATGACCAGCACCATCTTGACTGCCACTCTCCTTCTGTATGCTCAGTCACAACAAATCAACCATGAGCAACAAGATCCTCAACTGAATTTAGGGATCGCCAACTCCAACACACCACGGTAGCACTGTTCTGATCCTCGTATACAAAGATCATTGAACCTCAGAATGAGTAAAGCCCCCAGGCATGAGTACATTCAATCATGAATCTGGCCATTACCAATGCAGCTAACGTATAGCGTAAACGTTGCCACATATACAGTAATAATGCATAATACCACCTACAACCCATTCCACCTAGAGCACCACCAATCATCAAAGCAATATATGGTGTTTGCTTTATTGGGTGCAATATGTCGCATCTATGTGTACTCAATGGAATTGAAAATTCTTGACACAATAGCTGGAACTTTTTTTATTCTGTCAGGACTAGACGTGTGGTACTGCAAATCCGGACCCGGCTGTTTCACAGATATCGAGGTCCAACACTCGTGTCACAAAATATCGTCGTACCATGACAAATTTGGTATCTACGGACCGGTAATGATTAGGACATTATCCCTATGCATTTGCGTCACTATTGAGTGATGCTAACACCCTTAAATCGTAGTTTCCGTCCCGAACCCTCAGATCCATTTTGTAAACGGCATCCATCTTATGACTTGCCCTCATATAGTCAATTGATTAAGACCGAGTTTGATCTAAAAGGACACGTCCGCCGTAGCTGACTTCCCCATGACCTGGCCGAAGCTGTCTCCACTGCCTCCAGCCAAGCCTGTTTGGGCGGCTCCTCGCCCAGTGGCCGAGCAAGATATCATCAAGGCACAACATGTCATAAACCATCCACTACATACAGACCCTGCTTTCCATACACATACACCTGTCCATGACTCTTGTTTATGACCCGTTTTATGATGGGAGGGTGCCCGACCTTATTGGTGTTTCATCGATATCTGATGGGAGTTCTGGATCTGGCGGGGTAATCCATCACTAACTGGACATCTAAAATATGTGCTGACCAGCATGACTTCGCTCTTTGTATTATTGTAAAAATATGTGTATAGCCATATCATAAACTCAAGAATTCTTGCCTACAGCTGTTATTTATGTATATAAGGAGAAGGCTGGTTCTGTAAAAACGAACAGTCTCCTGAGAACTTACGGCCCGTGTTGTCGTACTTCTAGGACGCATGTTACTTGGTTGCAGCCAATAAAACTCGATCACTGACTTCAACTAGAAGACTCTGTGTTTCTGTAAGTCCAGAACAGGGAGAACTCAGAGGTCTTCGGGTGTGGTCCCCTGGCACCACCGGGTCTCTAAAAACCCGGCACCTCAGTTGGCGCCCAACTCGAGGCGATATCAAGCGGTGACGGTCCAAGCCAGATGTTCGTGAGGAGCTTCGTGTGAAAATTCCGGAGGACGGCCAGCCACTTTAGCGACCCCTGCATGTCGACTGGTTCCGAAGGTCTTTGCTGCGAGGTTCCCCGCGTCCCGACGGCTACGAAGGACTGCTGCCCTGACTATCGCCCTGTTTTGGACCTAGTGATCCTTGGTAGAGCGAAACGATAGACGAGTCTTCTAGTGACGTCAACGATCTTCAATATTCAGTTAAGTATAAGTGGAGCGTCTCCCAGTTCTTAGTTTGGTTCTTAGTTTTGGTATCCCAGAGATACGGTTTGTATTGGTTCTTGCAAGCACCAAAACCGAGGGATTCGTGTATTCACGACAATATCATAATTAGATAATCCCTTGAAGTTTGAAGCTAGACTAGTGAGCGAAGATGCCTGGTCTCAGCAGACTTGGAAACTTGTTTTGTCTTGGTTGTAGTAAGGACTCCCGATTAGAGGATTCGTGTCCGGTTCCTCCGATTGGAACTCCAACATATGAGTTATATATAAAGCACGGATTAGGTCCTATCACATATAATGAGGTATGGATAAAATACACCCGCAAGGATGGTGTTTTAAAATGGCCCCAATATGGTAGTTTTGACTCAGAAATATTAGATAACCTCGAGGTCAAATTGTTCAAGAAGAAAGCCCGGCCGGCGATGTTTGACTCTTTTCGCTTATGGCGCAAAGAAGCCAAACAGAAAGAAATAAAATTCGCAAAGAAAAATAAAAGAGGCATGTCGATGGTACAAGCTGCCATCGCATACAGGGATAATGAGGAAAAGCAGGAAAGTGAACAAATGCTCAGAAGCAAGAAACTAGCAATAGATAAATGCTACCCGATGTTACCACATGAGGGACAAGACTCAAAGGGAACATCCGAGAAAGATCCATTAATGTCCCATTTATTGAACTCACCACCCCCATATACATCGAGTATTGTTGGACCCCCGAGGCGTATTGTTATACCGCGCCCTGGCACACGAAAAGCAGCTCTTGCACAAGCACCAGCTCCTCTTCAGCTGGTTCCTACTTCTCCGGCGCAGCCTTCTCAAGGGCCGCCGCCTTTGCTACATACTCCATCTGCTTCTACAACTTTGCCTACTGCTCCAACTATTCACTACGATACTACGTCTGCTACTGCCTCGACTTCCTCTGCTGTTGCTTCGACTTCCTCTTTACATCAGCCTGTCTTTTCTGGCACATCTGCCTCGCCGCAAGCTTCTCCTTCTGTCAGACAGAGAGTGGCAAGTACTGTCACTGGTCTATTCTCGCCCTTGTTTGGGTCGCCTAAAACGACCCCTAAACCAGAACGTAGACAGTTGCGTAGTCAACTACCCGACTACGAGGAAAGAGAAGTACTGAATGAGTTAGCACGCAAATGGGTTACTGATACTGTAAGATATGATGTTCAGTCTGTTATGGAAGTCTTCCGTCAGTGGGATTCATCCACTCAAAGATATGTATTTGAAGAAATGTGTGTGTACCTCTGGGAAGATTTACAAGACAATGACCCAAAACGCAGAATGCAGGAACTAGCCCGCATGCGATTCAAATTTTACGAAGGCATGATTATAGGTGCAGATGTTGAAAAAGCAATGGATCTGTTGTTATCTTATAGGAGTAAGGGAAACAGCTCTAGATCGTTTAATGAGGATGATATGTCGGGTAGGAAAAAGGCGCGACAGTACCCCATGAGAGAGGTTCCTCCGGTATGGAGGAAAGGTGATGCGAATGCACAACCACCTGTTCCACCGCATTTCCAGCGTGTATGGGTACATGTCCCCTGGAAAAGATCCGAAGTTTTAGCACTCAAACAGACACTACCCGATCCCCGTAAAAACCCAGCAGGATATTACAAGGAATTATCACAGACCGCCAGCTCATGTATAATGACTTTAGCAGATATAGACATGTTGTTTGGGAATGTTGTTCCGCATCCTTTATGGAGCAAAATTCGTCATGTAGATCATGATCAAGAACTAGGTGACTCATGGGCTAATATTACTGCTACAGATGCTAGACAAGTAGGTGGTTCTAAACCCGAGCCTTTAATAACAGATCTTCCCGGTAGGATTATCGCGTACATGAAAACGTTGATGCCTGAATTACGTGTAAATTGGGACAAGCTATCTGCGTGCAAGCAAAAGAAAGATGAGAATGTGTCTGACTTTTTCACGAGATTTGAGGAGACTTTCACTGATCATAGTGGTCAGGACATGGCTACCGAGGGTGGCCAAAGATTGTTTGTAGACAAATTTGTACATAATCTGCTTCCTGAATAGTGCAATAAATTGAAAGATTCAGAGAGTGCTTGGGCTGTTTCCACGTCAGCGCAGATTTTAGCCACAGCCCAGTACTATGAAAATAGACGCAAAGACGAGCTAGATAAGTCAGACAAGAAGACTAAAGAACTAAAAACTAAAGTCCTTCTCCAACAAGCCTATCCGCCTCGCACTCCTAGTCAGCCCAATTATCAGCAACCACAGCAGTATTCGAGAAACGCGCAAGGAAACGAGTTTTCCCACCAGCGTTCTCCGTATGGCCCGAATCAATGTGCATATTGCAAAGAAGAGGGAAGTAATTGCCAAGCTCTTGAGCGACGTTTAAACGGTGTCTCCGGCGCAAGAGGTAGAGGTGTTCAACAGGCTCCTAGAGGTAGGGGCCATGGAAATTTCTCCCAGAATACCATTTCTTTTCCGCCTCAGAATTCTATGAATAGCTTTGACCAACAGAATAATGCATCTTCCAGGTCAGCTCAGTACAATGCAGATGACTATTACGCAGAAAACGAGAATGAGGGTAATAATTGCTAGGACAGCCATGGACAAAGAGAGGGAGTTGTTTCAGTTCCAGTAGATCAGAATGGACCTTATGTCCAGGTAATTACATCCGGAGTGTCGGAGCCATTTCTGCTGGATATTGGTGCTACAAAAAGTTCTATTATGCACTCAAAACTTCCTGGCGCACCTTTGTCCGGCGAAATGAATGTTTCAGTAGGTTTTTCTGGCGCCCCTGTTAGAAACCCGATCTCCAGTCCCATGCCCCTTTCTGTTGGCCCATGCGAATTAGAAGCACCCCTCATCCTTACAACAGGTTGTGGCGAAAATTTGTTAGGTTTGGATTTGCTGAAGAGATTATATGCGACTTTGTATTGTTCTCCTTCGGGAGTACAACTCATCCTTGGTAAGAAAGTGATTTCCCCGATGTATTTGTCAAAGGAAAGAATTCCAACAGAGTTGTCATCTCTTCCAGATGTACTTTGGGCGAATGGTTCAAATGATGTAGGTCGTTTGGAGATAGCACCGTATGTATGACACCATTGCACCGGACGTCGCCTTCCTAACAGAAACATGGATGAATGCTTCCTCAGCCCCAGACATCACCATTGCCATTCCGGAAGGATACAAGATCATCCGAAAAGACCGCATCAAGCATACAGGAGGAGGCATCGCTATCGTCCATAAAAACTCCATCCGCATCTCAACCATCTCAGACGTCAACCTCGCTAGCGCCGAACACATTCACTTCCAGATCCACACCGACCCCAAGACCACACTCAGAGGCACCCTCCTCTACCTGCCTCCAGGACCCCGTGCACAATTCTGTGACATCACCGACTTTATCACCCCACACGCCCTCCCCTCCGAGGACTACATTCTATTGGGAGACCTCAATTTTCACCTGGAAAAGATCAACGACGGCAGCACCACTACCCTTCTGGACAATCTCGCCGACCTCGGACTCAAACAACTTGTCTCGACGCCCACCCACATCGCAGGTCACACGCTCGACCCTATCTTCACCTCCAGCAAACATATCTCATTCAGTCACACCACTGCTCTTCACTGGACGGACCACAGCTGCGTTCACTTTACCTACAATAAGACCACAATCCACAACCATCCTCAACCCACCCTGCGAAGAAACTGGAACAAAATCACCAGCGACCAGATCTCCTCATCGCTTCTACTTAACCCCCCCGCCCTCACCTCAAACCCCGACCAAGCAGCCATCAACCTCACCCAATGGCTTTCCAACAGCGCCGACATCCTAGCACCATTGAAAAAACGCCAAATCAAGCTAAGCAGCAAGAACGCATCCTGGTTCAACGATGATCTTAAGAAATCGAAGAAACACTGTCGCTCCCTCGAAAAGGCCTGGAAAAAAGATCCTAACACCAGCACCAGGGACGCCTTCAAAAGCGCCACCCGCATACACCACCAACTAATCCGATCTGTCAAGAAAGCCGCATTCAAAGACCGTCTAGATAACAACGCCCACAACAGCAAGGAATTATTCAATATCGTCAAAGAATTTACCAACCCATCAGCCAACTCCAACGACATCACCCCCTCCCAAGCCCTCTGCGACGCCCTAGCTTCCTTCTTCCACAACAAAATCGCAGACATCCACAACAGCTTCGACAACCGACCCGAAGACCAACCTACCCAATCTTCTGCAGGACCTTCACCCCCCTTGAACATCCTTAACGACTGGAACCCAATCTCCACTGAGGAAACCATCCGCCTAATGAACTCCATCCACTCAGGATCCCCAACTGACCCATGCCCTCACCACATCTTCAACAAAGCAGACTCCATCATAGCACCACACCTCCGAGATGTCATCAACTGCTCGCTCAACTCCGCCACCTTCCCGGAAAGCTGGAAACACGCAGAACTCAGCGCCCTTCTGAAAAAACCCACAGCTGACCCCACCGAACTCAAAAACTACCGCCCCATCTCGCTTCTTCCATTCCCGGCCAAAGTCATTGAGAAAGCTGTCAATAACCAACTCGCCGCCTTCCTCGAAACCAACAAATCCCTCGACTCCTCACAATCCGGCTTCCGAGCCAAACACAGCACTGAAACCGCCCTCATCGCAGCAACAGACGACATCCGAACTCTACTGGACAATGGAGACACAGTCGCCCTCATCCTCCTCGACCTCTTCGCTGCCTTCGACACAGTCTGTCACAGCACCCTTCTACAGCGCCTTAGAGACGTAGGAATCCAAGGCAAAGCACTGGAATGGATCACCTCGTTCCTCACCGGAAGAACCCAGAGAGTCCGCCTCCCACCATTCAAGTCAAAGGCCTCTGAAGTCATCTGCGGCGTGCCACAAGGATCGTCACTCAGCCCCACCCTCTTCAACGTGTACATGAGCCCCCTTGCAGCCATCGCTCGCCAACACAATCTCAACATCATCTCCTACGCGGATGACACTCAACTGATCCTATCACTCACCAAAGACCCTAACACCGCCAAAACCAACTTACACGAAGGAATGAAAGAAGTAGCCGAGTGGATGAAGCACAGCCGTCTAAAACTGAACTCAGACAAAACAGAAGTCCTCATCTTAGGCACCTCCCCCTCCGCCTGGGATGACTCTTGGTGACCAGTAGCCCTTGGAAAAGCCCCCATCCCGACGGACCACGCACGGAACCTAGGCGTCATCCTGGACTCCTCACTCTCGATGACCAGACAAGTCAACGCCGTTTCATCATCCTGCTTCAACATTCTTCGAATGCTCAAAAAAACATTTCGCTGGATCCCTACCGAAACTAGAAAAACGGTTACCCACGCACTGGTCACGAGCCGCCTGGACTACGGAAACACACTATACGCCGGTACCACCGCAAAACTCCAGAAAAAACTACAACGCATCCAGAACGCTTCAGCCAGACTCATACTAGACATCCCGCGTAAAGAACACATCTCTGGTCACCTGAAAAACCTCCACTGGCTCCCCGTAAATAAGAGGATTACTTTCCGCCTCCTAACCCACGCACACAAAGCACTTTACGAACTTGGGCCCGAATGCCTCAACACACGACTGTCCTTCTACACCCCCTCCCGCCAGCTGCGATCCTCCAACCAAGCCCTGGCCACGGTTCCTCGCATCAACAAAACCACCATGAGAGGTAGATCCTTCTCCTACCTCGCAGCTAAAACCTGGAACTCACTTCCCACTCACCTTCGCCTTACCCAGAACCACCTAGCATTCAGAAAGCAACTTAAAACTTGGATATTCGACAAGTAACACCCCCCCCTCCCTCCAGCGCCTTAAGACCCTATGGGTATGTAGTGCGCTATATAAATTTATTGACTTGACTTGACTTGACTATGTCATAACATTGAAAGCTAATGTCAGGTTGCCACGTATTCCCCAATATAGAATGTCAAAAGAATAATAAAAACACTTATAAAGCGCCTGGCTGCACAAACTGTGTGTCCCCGCGCTAACTGCTTATAAATCATCCAAAAGGTGGACCCAGAGATACTAGAAAAAGGGAGTCATATCAGCTAGCTATTTAGGGAAGAGGAATGTTTTGAGTTTTGCTCTGAAAATTCTTTCGGACGGTTCCATCCGCAATTGAAGGGGGAGATCGTTCCAGTGCTTAGCAGCTAAAAATCGGAAGGATTTACCACCCATTTTAGCTTTTTTAATGCGGGGGATTTTAAATTGCATTGCACCAGATGACCTTAGAGCTCTCATCGGTCGGTGTATAGTCAGAAGACTACCTAGGTACAGGGGGCCTTTGTTATGGGCTATCCTGTGGGCATAGCAGAGATTTTTAAAAATAATTCTTTCCTTGATAGGAAGCCAGTGCAGTTTGGTTAGGGCAGATTTAATAGAAGCTTTTCTCGGGAGACCTAACACCAGACGAGCCGCCGTATTTTGAATGCATTGGAGCTGGTGAAGGCCTTTGAGATTGAGACCTATTAAAAGGGCATTACCATAGTCCAAATGTGGCGTTATTAAGGCGTGAACTATGGTTTTTCTTGCTCCTATAGGAATCAAGTCAATGATTTTTCGGAGGATTTTAAGTATGCCAGTGCACTTTCCTATGGTTTTATTCACATGGGTTTTGCCCGACAGGTCAGAGTCTATCATGACCCCCAAATTCTTTACCACTTTGGCAGGGGTGGGGAGATTTCCCAGTTCACAGGGCCACCACGCATCAGACCACAACGATGTTTCCTTCCCCACCACCAATACCTCTGTCTTCTCTCCATTAAGGCGCAGACAGTTATCGTCCATCCACGTGGCTACTGCCGACATGCAATTTGAAAAATTTGCGGCATTTTCCTTACAGTCCGGTGTAATTTTAAACATGAGTTGAGTATCATCAGCATAACTAACAATGCCCACCCCAAAATTCCTTACTATGTCAGCCAGGGGTTCCATATAGATGTTAAACAAAGTAGGGCTCAAACTAGAGCCCTGTGGAACCCCATGGCTGACACTGCGGGAAGATGACCTGAAGGGTGGGCAGTGTAGTTGGAATGATCTCATGGTAAGGAAAGATCTAAGCCAATCGAGTGCTGGACCATTCACTCCTAATTTTGATAGGCGAGATAGCAGCTTAGAGTGCAGCACAGTATCGAATGCTGCACTGAGGTCCAGCATGACCAATGCTGCAGTCTCGCCCTCATCCACCATCATTCGGATACATTCCGTGGAATACAGAACTGCCGATTCAGTGGAATATCCTGGCCTGAATCCTGATTGAGAGGGATGGAGTAAGTTCTCCTTTTCTACAAAATCCATGAGTTGTTTATTAACAACTTTTTCTATAATTTTGGCGCAGTATGGAAGAAGTGATATGGGTCTTAGGTTGTTAAACTGTGTAATGGGAATGTTTGGTTTTTTTTTTAACGGTATCACTTGCGCTAATTTCCAGGCTTCCGGGACAAAACATTCCTGGAAGGATAGAGAGATCATATGGCTGATGTGGTCAATCAGAGTGTTTTCCATGATGTCCTTACATTTATCGTATGGACATACATCCCTGGGGGATCCAGAATGTATACTTTTAATAATATTAAGTAGATCCTTTTTATCTGGAATGGTAAACATAGACAATGTCGGATTTTGAGTGGCGGGAGTTATTATGTCTACGTTATCCCTTACATCAGGGGTTTTGGAGAAGGTAGCATGGATCTTCTCCACCTTTTCCACAAAAAAATCAGCGATTTGTTCGCATATTTCCGTGGAATAGGTATCCAGAGTCTCTAGACGGGACGAGCAGGTCAGTTCTTTATAAATACGGAATAATTCCTTTGTAGGGTGGGCAGCTTCCTCAATTCTATTGTTAAAAAAAATACTTTTTTCTTCTCTAACCATTTTTTGGTATATTTTTAGTTCGGTTCTATACTTCACTTTGAGGTCTGGTGCATAGCTCTTTCTCCAACTGCGCTCAATTGATTTACAGTGGGCTTTTGCAAGTCGGAGTTTTTCCGAGAACCAGGGTTCAGATTTAGCACGCCTAGTAGGGGGTTTAGTAGTCCAGGGGGCTATTTTATCTAGAGCATTCTCTAACCATTGCTCGTAGTTGTTCCATACCTCTTGAAGTGAGGTCCCTCTGGTAAGGGGATGCTCATCTAGGAAGCTTTTAAACTGAGCCGGAGTGAACTTTTTCCAGTTGCGGCGCTTCAGCGAGTGGACTCTGATAGGCGGGCTTTTATTTTGACTGTTTAAAATCTCACAAGTTACCAGGAAGTGGTCAGACCACAATAACGGGGTCGGGGGAAAAGGGGCAGCAATTCCCTCCCAATTTACAAAAATCGGGTCAAGTAGGTGCCCATGTAGGTGGGTAGGGTAAGGTGCCATGAGTCTTAAGCCTAATGAGCTAAGTGCAGTTTTTAATGAGCACGCTTCTTTAGCGTTGTGGTCTTCAAAATGAAGATTTAAATCTCCCAAAATCATGAGATTTTTATGTCTTATTGCAAGCTGGGTGGCAACTTCTATGAGATGATTACAGAAAAGTCCTGTGGGGCCAGGTGGTCGGTAAATAAGTAAGCCAGTGATAGTGGTGGTGGAATCCAATTTAATAGAAAAGAATCCACATTCACTATTGGGGATGGCCAGATTAGTAAGCGTACATTCCAAATTTTTTTGAAAAATGAGTGCCAGTCCCCCCCCACGTTGGAGTTTCTGCCTATCTAGTCTGAGGAGAGTATAGTTATTGGGTATGGCTTCTAAGATGTCTGGGAGCGAGGCTTCTTCCAACCATGTTTCTGTAAGAAACATAGTGTCAAAAGCGTTGTTTTCCAACAAATCATGGATTTCCATTTTATGCTTTACCATAGAATGTAAAACAGCTTTGCTAGAGATAGTCCACGATCTAATTGCGAAAGATGTCATCGAAGAGACTACAGGCAACATTTGTAACAGTCCTGTTTTGCCTGTCTTAAAGCGTACCGATCCTTCACAGCCCCCTGTGTACCGATTTGTGATCGATCTAAGGGAAGTGAATAAGATCGTTGTACCGCAGTTTCCAGTCGTCCCCGACATTACTGCCTTATTGACAATGGTCCCAGCCTCAGCCAATTGGTTTTCAGTGATCAACCTGAAGAATGCCTTCTTCAGCATCCCGATTGCCGAGGAGAGCAGAGATATCTTTGGCTTCAATTTAGGAGGACGAAGCTTCCGCTTCAGACGCGCTCCTCAGGGCTACTGTGAGAGTCCATCAATATTCAGTCAGGCTCTGAAAACACAACTAGATACGATTGTTCTACCTGGTGGCGCGACTCTGATTCAGTATGTAGACGATTTGCTGATCGCTGCAGATACTGAAGAGGTTTGCAAGCAAGCTACATTGTCATTGTTGCGTCATTTATGTGACATGAAGCACAAGGTCTCGCTTTCCAAATTACAATTTTGCCGACAAGAAGTAACCTACTTAGGTCACATCTTATCGAAGGAGGGAAGGAGACTGACCCCAGAAAGAATATAGGCAATTGCAGAACTGAGTGTCCCAAGGACACAAAGAGAAGTGCGTGCCTTCTTGGGCATTACATCATACTGTAGACAATGGATACCGAATTTCTCACTGTTGGCCAAGCCCTTGCTGGCATTAATGCGTAAAGACACACCCAATCCTTTGCCTTGGTCTGAAGATTGTCAGGCGAGTTTCCATGAGTTTCGTGAGGCATCATGTTCGGCTCCTGTGTTGGGCAACCCCGACTACAGCAAGCCTTTTACATTATACGTCCATGAGAAGGAAGGTTGCGCATTATCAGTCTTGACGCAGCACTTTGGGGACAAACAACGCCCATGTGCATATTTCTCCGCGACTCTAGATCCTGTAGCTAAGGCATTACCAAGTTGCTTGAGGGCCACTGCCGCAGCGGCTGTCTGTATTCAACAGTCGGCTGGGTTAGTCATGAATAATACTCTGACCGTTATGGTCCCACATGCAGTAGATATCCTACTAAACATGACGAAAACGCAACACCTAACTAGTGCCCGACTATCCAGCTATGAATTGACCCTGTTAGCAAGTCACATTCACATAAAGAGGTGTGATACACTCAACCTTGCTACGTTACTACCCATTCCACCAGCAGAGACAGATGAGGTCGACAAACATGATTGCTGCTTTAGGACAGAGGAAGAGACAAAAGGGAGAGTAGACTTACAGGACACTCCCTTCCCTGAATGTAATGATAATTTATGGGTTGATGGTTCATGTTTCAAGTTGCCAAATGGTGATACGACTGCAGCATATGCCGTGACAACATTACACACGATTGTAGAGACAGCTCGCATCCCCCAGAATTCTGCACAAGCAGCAGAGTTAGTCGCACTCACAAGAGCGTGTGTGTTGGCGAAAGAAAAACGAGTGAATGTGTACACTGATAGTCAGTACGCCTTTGGCGTAGCCCACAGTTTTGGAAGATTGTGGCGTGAACGTGGGTTCATGACGTCACATGGTGCGAAGATTCAACACGGCCAGCTAGTACACGACCTTCTCGAGTCACTTACCTTGCCCCTACAGGTTGCGATTGTGAAGTGCAGCGCGCATAGGACAATCCGAGATGATGTTGGCCGAGGGAATACATTTGCCGATGAGGTCGCGAAAGAGACTGCAAAGAACACAATGAGTCGAATGTATGTTGTAGGTCCTGCTAGATGGACCCCTGATGTGGGTATGTGTGAGGACACCATCGAAAGCGTGAAGTCTATACAAGCTGATGCTACCGAGAAAGAGGTGAATGAATGGAGAGAAAGCAAGGGTAGGTTAGACGCGAATGGTTGCTGGGTCGAACTGTCAGAACATCAGCGATGGTTGTTACCTGATGCCTATGTGCTCGCAGTGGTAACGATGGCCCATGGAATGGCACACATCAGTGTGAAAGGAATATGTAAGCTGCTGGCCCCAGTATGGCAGAATAGTGGTATCCCAAAATGTGCGGAGAATCTGGTCAGAAATTGTATGGTGTGTTTGAAGCACAATCCCGGTAGGGGAACCCCAACCCCAGCTGGTCATTTTGCACCTCCAACGTACCCGTTCGAGGTCTTGCAACTCGATTTCATTCACATGGAGAGGTGCAAACCCCTGAAATATGTCCTTGTTGTCGTTTGCGTCTTCTCCAGGTGGGTAGAAGCGTACCCCCTTAAGAACAACACTGCATTGTCAACTGCCAAAGCCCTTGTCAAGGAATTCTTCCCTAGATTTGGCATGCCTAGAATTGTCTGGAGTGATAACGGAAGTGAATTCGTGGGACGAGTGATGAAGAGAGTGTGTGAGTATCTAGACATCCACCAGAAGTTCCATGCTGCAAATCATCCCCAATCGGCAGGATTGGTAGAGTGCTATAATGGCACGTTAAAATTGAAACTGGCCAAGATCCAAGCCAGCACAGGTCTCAAGTGGCCAGACGCCCTGCCTTTAGCACTCCTGTCTACCAGGATGATTGTCCATTCCAGATTAGGACTTAGCCCACACGAGATCGTGTTCGGGCGCCTAGCAAATATATGGGGAGTACCGAGACCCAGGAGGCTCAGTGAAATAGAGTACCCTGCACTGTTTGACTATTTGCACGAACTGACAACTAAACTGCATGCTTTACATCAACAGGTCCACAGCTCCTCTCCACCGGCGTCTGACGATCCACGCCACGCCATCGAACCCGGCTCCTGGATCCTGATTCGGAATTTCAGACTAACCAAGAACGAGGAGCCTCGCTGGACCGGACCTTTCCAGGTTTTGCTGTCCACCCGCTCTGCAGTACGTGTCCTCGGGAAGAAACACTGGGTGCACGGCACCCATTGCAAAAGGGTCCCGCTCCCCCTTCCATATGACCGATGGGTCCGGCAAGGAGTCGCTGACTCCGAAACTGAGTTTACACCTCGTTTTGTCCCCTTCAGCGATGCACGATTAAAAGGAACTGGTACCGACAAAGAGAGCGATTGTATTTTGCAAGGATCTGTGCCTCCGTCGATGCAGTTGGACACTACAGAACCTGAAACAGTGTTTGAAGATCACACCGTGCCTGGAAAGGAACGATATAATCTGAGGTCAAGACCAAGGAACTGACATAATCAAATTGGTGCGATTTTCCCCCTTTTTCCCATGAACTATTTTTGATTTCACAGCTCTCTCGCCCAGGGAACTAGCTCATTTTTGATTTTCGAACCGCCATCCGGTTCAGCTGCTAGGGCCGCGGTTGAAGTCTGAGGAGTGCAGCCGGGGACGCCTAGGTCAACGTTTCTAATCAGTCTGAGGGAATTACCCCGGACTGGACAGAGCGCACATCTTGGCAGAAGCAACCTCCCACCGCGGGCAGCAACCAGAGGATGGAGTTTCCAGGGGTTGAGAGACCTGCTAGACACATGACCTTTGAAAAGAAAATATGTACTGTAATGGCAAAAAGACGAACTCTAGTGTTAAGCATCTTAATGTTGTGTAGTATAATAATGTTTTTAACTGGCTATGCTCTGTCCATTTTTCGAGTCCCATTCATACACAACACACAGCTCGCACCTCCTCCTACTGTTCCCACACACTCCTTCCACCCTCTACCTGAACACGAGTCTGCCAGAAGACTAGAATTCGTAAATAACTCCTTTATCCAGCTCCTACACCAGCACCAGTCTATAATGAACACATCGAATTGTTGGATATGCGGACTCATGCCACACACTACAGATAAGGGCATCCCTTACTTTGTCCTGCCATTTAGTTATTTCGGTTCTCTGTGGGCTTTCCAGACTATGTTCC
This sequence comes from Lissotriton vulgaris, assembly GCF_964263255.1. NCBI lineage: Eukaryota > Metazoa > Chordata > Amphibia > Caudata > Salamandridae > Lissotriton > Lissotriton vulgaris. The sequence continues at coordinate 1,192,119,578 of NC_141696.1, read as the reverse complement.
TGTTTTCCCTTGAACCATATGTTCGAGGGGAGAACTCAAACAATAAGGCACTAGTGGCAGGGATCCGAAATATGAGTAGAGATATTGACACGGTTAGAGCAACTCCCAAAGATGAGTTTACCCCATACAGCAGGTGGAACATCACCAAGTATGGGATTTCCTTAAGTGAGAGCCAGAAATCAAAGAAATCCTCCCCAGTCTGGATAGTGCCCCACCGAGGTCACTTATGTCTGCAAGGTATTGGCAGGGATCCCAAAGCGCAGTTGGGGAAGAGCATATGCACGGAGACGTATGTGTTTGCCTCCCGAACTTCCCCTCCATTCTTGGCGGCTAAAGGCACCTATTTCGTCTGCCATGACAAAGCCTACACATGGTTGCCCCCTGACTTCTCGGGCACATGTTTTATCTCGTTTCTGCTGCCACCCACCTACACGGCCGGGGCAAATTACCATCGGACAAGGACAGTTAGGGGTGTCGTGAGTCAAGACGACACTGCGGGTCAGGAGTTTGGAGACTTCGCAAAGGGTTTTCTGCCATTTTGGGGGCCCATGGTGAACAGCAGGAACATTCGACAATTGACGAGAATAGTTGAATCCGCTGTGACTGAAACGGCCGGTGCCCTTAGCAACTTGACAGCTGAGCTTCAGTCGGATCGACTTATGACCCTTCAGAACCGGGTTGCCCTAGATGTCATACTTGCAGACTGTGGTCGTGTATGTAGAGTGATCCAATCTAGTTGCTGCATTTTCATCCCCGATAATGCTCCGACGGTATACCAGGCCATCTCCAAATTACACAAAATCTCTGACTCCCTTCACATGGAGAAAGGAGACTGGTCTCTGCTAGGGTGGTTCTGGTAACTGATCTCTGCCTGGGGATGGAAAACTCTGATCTTCATCGGGATGATCTTAGCTGTTCTGTTTATGTTCTGCCTGTTTGTGCAGTGCGCTCCTGCAATATGTGGCCTCTGCGCCACTTCATGTGTAAGGAAGCCTGTGTCAAGGGACGAATTGAGCAACAGAATGATGCTACAGCAGCATCTCCGTGAATTCGTCAATACAGATTTGGACTCAGATTAGCGTGAGTTATTGCCTAATATGAGGGCAAAAGGAGGGTCTGTGGTACTGCAAATCCGGACCCTGCTGTTTCACAGATATCGAGGTCCAACACTCGTGTCACAAAATATCGTCGTACCATGACGAATTTGGTATCTACGGACCGGTAATGATTAGGACATTATCCCTATGCATTTGCGTCACTATTGAGTGATGCTAACACCCTTAAATCGTAGTTTCCGTCCCGAACCCTCAGACTCCATTTTGTAAATGGCATCCATCTTATGACTTGCCCTCATATAGTCAATTGATTAAGACCGAGTTTGATCTAAAAGGACACGTCCGCCGTAGCTGACTTCCCCATGACCTGGCCGAAGCTGTCTCCACTGCCTCCAGCCAAGCCTGTTTGGGCGGCTCCTCGCCCAGTGGCCGAGCAAGATATCATCAAGGCACAACATGTCATAAACCATCCACTACATACAGACCCTGTTTTCCATACACATACACCTGTCCATGACTCTTGTTTATGACCCGTTTTATGATGGGAGGGTGCCCGACCTTATTGGTGTTTCATCGATATCTGATGGGAGTTCTGGATCTGGCGGGGTAATCCATCACAAACTGGACATCTAAAATATGTGCTGACCAGCATGACTTCGCTCTTTGTATTATTGTAAAAATATGTGTATAGCCATATCATAAACTCAAGAATTCTTGCCTACAGCTGTTATTTATGTATATAAGGAGAAGGCTGGTTCTGTAAAAACGAACAGTCTCCTGAGAACTTACGGCCCGTGTTGTCGTACTTCTAGGACGCATGTTACTTGGTTGCAGCCAATAAAAATCGATCACTGACTTCAACTAGAAGACTCTGTGTTTCTGTAAGTCCAGAACAGGGAGAACTCAGAGGTCTTCGGGTGTGGTCCCCTGGCACCACCGGGTCTCTAAAAACCCGGCACCTCAGACGGCCAGATTAAGATCTCTCAAGGATGTCCCACCATCACCAAAACTACATCCACAATAGGTTTATGATAAAAAAGTACAGAAAGTAGATACATTTGACAAATTGGCGGCATTCATGATAACTTCCAAGCACGAACCCAAAGCAGAACTTTTTAAGGTCATGGTTCATCTTATAGAGTGTGCACCAAAAATAAACACCAATCCCAGCCTCCCCCAATTACCATTGTAACCACCTAGCTAACATGACCAATGATACACGTTTAAATGACTTTTGTAAGCCAATCAACAACTGACCTGAAGTGTCCTGCCTATACACCCTTGTAACATCTTTGTAGTCTTTGAGGCAGCAAACAACACATTGCTTATAATGCGAAAGAAAAGCTGGACAGTGAATATTTGTAAGATTCGTTTTAATACATTTAGTAATGTACAACGTCACACCATGAGGGGAAAATACTCTACCTGTTATGCCCAGTGCAGGAACATCAGACACCCTTTAACACAAAGTCAGACATAGAAGCATGGTTGGCTTATTTGATAGGTGTTTACGAGAATTAACCAAATTATCTGGCCGCTGCTCCAAGAATCTCTAGTCACATTAATGTCCCACAAGCTATTGTAAAAGGTCTAGGGGGATTAGAGAATCCAATACCTCGTAACAGTTTAATTACAATAGGGGCTCTCCAACATATGACCATCGCCCTGAACATGTCCAGCTGAAATCACAGACATGAAATTGTTCACAGTTCTATAAGCTAGCCACTTGCCACTAACTCAGACAAGTACTTTACCACCATGGTAACAGGGGCTGCCATAGGATCCAAACTTTGTTCACCACACAAATGACTCCACCAAGCCCAGGCTGAAGAATATCTTTTATGTGTACTTTTCGACCATGCCTTTTGAATGAAGAAAGAAGCCTCTTTCAAAAGCCGTGGCATCTGCCAACGACTCCAATAGTCTCCATGCCACGAGTCGCAGTAGATTGGATTGAATTAGAGGTTGAGGGAGCCCTGCTGGATCCATGAGGATCGTTGGGAAATTTTGCAAAAGAATCAGAGGTTTGCAAGCCATCTTGAGGAGGACTGGAAACCAGACCAGAGTCCTCCACATAAGAGTTATAAGAAGGCCAGAAAAATACACAGCTATCACCAAAATGCATTGTAGGAGGCAAAAATGTCATGAGTAATTGGAAATTTCCACCAACATTCACAACCTCATTCCACCAAACTCGTTGATAGCGGAGACATTCTCCAACCTCAACAAATTCATCGCTTGCCCTGAGTGGCGACAACGTGCTAATCGCAAACGTGCCTGTAATGAGCTCAAGACAACTGATATGTATCTTAAGTTCGTCTTGTGACTATCTGCCCTACAAGGAGAATGTTCCGCACATAAAAGATGGATCTCTTCCATCTTGAAATGCCTATATAATATAAAGTGGTTGAACTCCCTCAGGTTTAATACCAAATGATAACCTCTCCCTTTCGCAGGAAGCAAAGGGTACTGTGGAATCCTCTTGGGTGAGGGGAGGACAACGAAATTGCCCCTTTGGTGTGAAGATATTGAATTTCTGCATCTAGAAAATTCTGCTGTGTCTGAGGAAAAAAGGAGAGGGTGAGATCTGGTCTCTTGGACCGGATTACCCTAAAACTCAGAATTGTTACTTTGCACTGTGTCGAACACCCATGCATCTTGTGATAAAGCCCAACTGCGAAGGAATAGTTGAACAATGCCCCCAGCATTATAATAAGAAGATGGAATTATGCGTACCTGTAATTCCTAATGTTTGCTTCACAGTATTGATTACCTCTGTATTCAACATGGTATCTATCTCTGCCCCCACGACAGCAGGATGGAAAATAGGTTCCTCCTCGGCATGGTCTGCCCAGGTTCAGCAACTTCTGGGGTGGAATTCTCTGTGGGGATCGGAGTAAGAGGATCGGCCTAGAGATTGTACTCGATAGTTCCAGTGGCAGCCAAAAAGACCAGGTTCAAAAACGTTTTTAGGTGACATTTGGCCTTGTCTAAGTCTGTAAAGGTCTTCATAAAGTGTCTTAACTCCCAGACAAAGTGATCATGAAAAAGGAGGCCGTCAGCCACTGGACTCGCTTCCGCGATTACCAATTTAAATACTTTAGGGTCTATTCTCAGTAACATGGACTTAATTCTGGCGCACTGTAGATATAGCACAGTTGGGGGTACACAACTGTCAAATGGCCTGTTTGGGCCCAGCCCACCAAAACACCTGGGTCAATAGGAACCTTTGTTTCTTTCATCTGATAGCCCATCTTTAGGATTTTCATCAAGGGGCCAGACATTTGCCTCAGCTTGTCTTGGCATACTTTCCAAGATCTGTCCAGACTTTCTTAGGATCTCATGAACATTTTCTCGTAAAAGTGGCCACATTGGGATCCACCTCAGAGGATTAAGCCACCTTACACTTCTTTCTTGAGGGACTTCCGCAGCCGAGTCGGCATACCTTCCACAGACTCCTCAAATCAAGTACATTCAGATGACCTCAGAAGATATTGTCTGGGTTGAAGGTAGTAGTGGGTGTCTTAGGATGTTTAGCTTCAGACTCCAGCTTCACCTTACTAGGCCCAGAGGGGTTTTGTGAGGAATCTGAGCAAGTGGAATCAGCGTCGGAGTCAGTAGAGCTAGGTTTAGTTTGAGAAGGAGTATTATAGAAATTGCTTGCCACCACATATTTAATGTGGACTCTAAGATAGGATTTGGCCTGCCTGTCCTTAGCCTCCGTGTGCGCCCACGTGTACCCAGCTGGGAAAGGCCTGCATCCTCCTTGTCACTGGCAACTATGTGTGTTTCTCCGGAGGACCCTGACATTTTATGTATGCTGGAGCACATGGCTGTCTAATTCACTTGAAATAGGCTGAAGTGCTTTAGCTAGCGCTTTATTCACGGATTGCTATAATACATTGTCCAGAGTCTCAACCAGTGCTTCAGCAAAGTAAGCATCAGAGCCCTGCTCGTAAAATTCTAGGTAGCATACCATATCAAAATATGACTGATCTATAATAATAGTAACAGGTTACAAATCCCAAGGATTAAAATGGGAGGGCAAATCCCCAGGGGGCCAAAGGCGCTAATAAGCAGAATAATTATGATACAAGATGTGAAGTGAGTGGTCAGCTTGAATCCATTGGCATAGCGAACACATTTTGTGTTGCTAAAAATGCAGTATTGCCATGTTCTCAATGTGCAGCCAGACTCCAGCAGGAGAGCAAAGTCTGAGGCCTATAAACACTCCTTGCATGCAGTGGAACCGATTGATTATTGCACCCCGACCACGGTATGTCTTCTGAATGATTTGGAACTGGTAAATTGAGCCACGCCTTCAACTGATGGTGAGAGAAAGAGAACTGAGCTCCTCCCAGTTAGAGGGAGCGCAGTCCGCCCATATCTTCTGCTCCACTAAGCAATGGAAGACGGTTGTCTGAACCTGTGGGGAAGGAAATCACCAACAGTGCACAAAGCGTGGGGTTTGGAAGAGGGTTCCTTGCCCTAATGGGCAACCATGAGCGGAACTGCCAGGGGCAACGGGTTCCTGCAGTTGAGTGACTCGATTTTCGAACCAGTGGGGTAAATGACACAAATCAATATATGTACAGAGGATATAAGACCCATCCAGAATAGTGATCAAAAATCAAGGTAAATAGCAAAACTTTCAAGTACATGTAAATAAATACAAGAGACAACAGCACTGATCTTGACTGCTGAGCAGCAAAGAAAGAAGTAGTGAAGATGGTGATGGCTGTATCTGAGGAGCAGTGAAGGCTTGGATTGGTGGACTATGGTGGGGTAAAATGTGGGAAATGTAGCTTTTGTGTTTACTGTTTTCTGATTGGTTGCTGTTTAATTCAGTAAAAGAAAGAGAAGCATAATTTGAGCCTCAGGTCTTGACAAAATCTAGATTAGTGCAGGATGTGGAATGAGCAGTAAGAACTTCGCACTAAACTGCCTCATTGTACTAGCACATGTCAATATCATAGTGGTCGGGAATACAAAAAAGATACTGAGAATATTTCATGATCATGTTCCTCCTACATTTAATGCTGTTTTTAAGCAAAGTAGGGATGATGTAAATAAAATAAACTGTAGCAGAAAAATAAATAGGTACTGTAAGTGCAGAAATCTTAAAGGGGCAGCGCCCTATTACCTGGCTAGTCTGCCATTGCTTTTTTTAAATTATTTTACAGGACTGCATGAGTTTTACATTACAATTTCTGAAATAAGTAAGGGTACAGTATCCTAATGGACTTACTGGATTTTTTCTATAGATCAGCAGATAGAGAAATCCCATGACTGAGAAATAGATTCAGACAACAATTGACCATTTACACAGTTTATTGAACTACAAAACTGCGTGCATTAATCATGTCCATTTCCAATGACGTATACCTTTCACAGTGCCTAAGTCTTTTTGGAGACTTCAAAATTTGTTAAAAACCTAAGTGTGAACCAGTGCAAAAAAACAGGATACAACCATTCAGTATATCAATAAATAACCGTTGTACACCAGATTTTAAATAGATTTACCCAACTTAAAAATGTCAGTACAATGATGACCTACAACCAAAGTGGATCAAAAAGTTGGGCTCCGCATGTGGTTTCACCGGATATCGTATGGGTAAACGTCAGACATACAAGAGGCAAAGTGCATGCTCCACAGTCTAATGGTCTACTAAATGTTAGATGGGAGTTCAAAAGTTAGTGACGTTTGTATTCTAAATATTAACAGATATTTTTCAAATCTTTATGTTTAGCTTTTTGCATCATTTAAATACAAAAGAATATTTCTTTATGTTATTTTTGTGGTGTGCTTATGCAACAACATGAATAAAGCACTAAAGTTCTGTTCACATTTTCAAGAGCCTACATGTAGCAAAATGCACACTTGGTGTACCTTAGAGCACCAAAGTTAGGCAGTGTGTATAAGCACACATTATAAAACATGGTTTTCATTACGTGTGCGCAAAAGCCACATTACCCAACACGTTATTATTCCACTGTTCTATCTACTGCTAAAGGCTATATTTTATCTATTTAATCCCTTCAAACAGTGTATGGAGCTCAAAGGAGAAAAGACTAGAATCAAAGTCTCAAGCAATAAACATTAAAGTATGCATAATTAGTCAACACCTGCTTGGAGGGTATACAATGAACCCCCCATCACAAGATTTTGATGGTCACAATTAGAATACATTTCCAATGGAATTGAGATGTACCATTTTGTCTCAACATATTTTCCTTTAAATGGAACAAAATCAAGTTATCAAAAATTGCATTAATGCAGTTATCCATCTTTCACCATCCTTTAGAAATAACATGTTAGATTAAGATGGCACAGGTGCATCTGATATTTCTACAGCGGTACTGTAAATTACACACATGCATTATGTTTTATTCTTCTCACATCCCGAGGGGAAGGGCAACATAAAAACAAAGTTCTGCACTGCAAGTTAAATATATAAAAATCCTTTTTAAAAATAGTCCATACCTTCTGTTTATGCTGGTTTCAAATGTTTGCATCTGCCTATATTAAAATATATTTCGGTCAACATTCTGCTAATATATGTCAGCATTTCTTGTTGAGGGTTTTTCTTCCTACGTAAAACCAATTTAAAAATACCTACAGCAAAAATGTAGACACACTTCTAACAAAAGAATGATATCTTACTACCTTGTACATATCCCACCTCAGACATGAGGACCCACTCAGCACCAAATACTTGTGTTACCAGGGCTTCACTTTACTGCACTGGAGGAGTGAAAACATATGTGCTTGCACTGGTTGCCAAAACTTGCAAATAATAGTGCACTGTCCACATTATAACATTTAAATCCGGTACCTACCTACCAAATTCATTTATGTAGGTTATTTAACTTAGGACCAAAAACGATTAATAAGAATCACAGCGTGCATCAATATGATACTGAACTGTAGTTTTATAACTCGCCTGCTCAGTAGAATTGACTGAACAGTTTGATATATTCTGATCTGCACATTGAGCCACTGGCGCGGCAAAAAACAGTATTCATTGGCATGGTGCATTGCCCATGAAGTCTCCAATTACTCCCCAAACGTTGATTTCTGTTACTACGCAGACATCTGTCTCCTTGTTCAGTGGGTAGCGAAACACAATGTGTGTTTTATTATTGCCATCCACGCTGTGGCATCCCCGCTTGTAACGAAAACGGTGCTCCTGGTGAAGCAGCGTAGTTAACAAGTCCATCTGCCTGGACCTGGAAGTTCTCCAAAGCAGCTGCAGCTGACTGGGCCTTAAAAAAGCAAAAGAATAAACAAGGTGAACGTGAGCAGGCAACCATTACATAAGCAAGTTAACCTTCAAGGTGAAGAAGAAGCAGCATATGAAAAAATACTTACATCGACCAAACAAACATTGCAAAGAAAGCAGACCAGTAACAAGGGGAGTAGTACAAACCCTCTAAGAAGCTTTGGAAATTGCAAAAAGTTCCCTAATAGCTTGGCCCGTAGAAAAGCCCTCAATGTCCCTGAAGTGACCGTAACCACGTCTAAAGCCAAACTCAACCCACGGTGTTGTTAAATAAGGTGAGGGCTGCCAAAAGCACCATACGAAAACTTTCACCCAAACAGTTCTTCCTGGTGCTACAGATGAATGAAAGATGTTTTTGTAAACCACCTCAACATTACACATATTTTCAGTTTTGGGAGCATGAAGGCTGAGCGGACACTCTGGGATTCGAACATGTAACCATGATCTCAAACACAGTTCCCGATAGTAGACACATTAGTCCTCTGGACTACCAGATCATTTTGCGTTCCTCACATCAGCTATTTAATTGGAACACCCACAGGCATAACCCTAGGATCTCCTACCTTTAAATATTTGACTTAATAACAGCCTTGTGAACAAGTTACGTACATTCGGTAATGCTATTTCTGGTGGAGCTATCTAACTGCAGATTCCTCACCTTAGAATATTCCTCACGCGCCACACTGGATCCGAAAACTTTGAAGGAGGACCCCTGTGTGCCGTTAGGTGGCATCCACGCCGGATGTGACGTACACAGGCCTATATAGGCACCATCCATGCATGCTGACTTCAGTTGCTTTTGTGCCTCTTCCAAGTCCGCAGACTCAGAGGCAAAGCCAAAGTGGTCATTTCCAGTGTGTCGATATCATAAGTGGGATCTTTTTGAGTGAAAGAGTCCACTTGCGGTTAGATAAAGTCTAATAACAGAAAAGGCTTAACTGGTAGTAACTTGTTACCTGATAGAGACTTCTAACCATAGATTACATACCTTAGAACAGATACCAGAGCAATACATCCCAGGAGGTAGGTTCGTGAACTGGCTCAAAAGAAAAAGTAACGGAGGACCGACAGGCATAATTGCCCATTGTGATGGACCTGGCTGCTCAGAGTACTGCTTCATGAATATATGAAGTGCATCCACATCGCAGCAAGGCAAATGTTAGTACAGGCACTATGTGTGCTAACGCAGTAGAAGCAGCCTTGCCTCTGGTTGAATGGGCCCACAAGCCATCAGGAGGGTGCTTATTTACTGAAGCGTACAGAGGGAAACACATTCTTAGATGTGTGGGTATCAATCAAGCAAAAATATATAAAGGTAGGAAAAAATGATATTAGTTCCTCCACTTGAGAGCCTAGTCCCCACGTAGTTACTTTAAATAATTAACCACTCACCGAACTTTCCACAATTCTTTCAAACCTATATTTGTCTTTAAAAAAAAAATAGTTATTTTTACACAGCACGAAACATTACACATAAAACATCAGAATTCGATGTTCAAAAAACAAAAAGCGTTCCCAGTCCCTTCCTACCCATCCATTATATTTCCAGTTGCAAAACAATACAAATATCCAGGCAATCCGAGGGGAGATAGTCTTTTACACACAAAAATAAGGGGTGCTTCGACCTCCACTTGGTCCATGCGTTGTGTGTATTTGTACAGTACTATATATAATTTTCATAAAATGTAAAATTAAGACATACAAAAATGGTTGACCAGAAGAAGAGGAGGAGTCCAACAAATTGAAAATTATATGTAGTACTGTACAAATACACACGGCACATGGACTAAGTGGAGGTGGGAGTATCCCTCATTTTTGTGTGCAAGGAACTGATATAATTTTTTTCCTACCGTATATATTTTTTCTTGATTGATCCCCACACAACTTCTTGGGTGTTTGTCTCCGTTTGCTTTTTGCCTAGATGTGCTGGGGGATTAGTGCGAAACCCCTTGGTCTTATATATATTTACTAAAGCGTAGTAGATCTTTAATGAAGAGCAGGATCCAGTGGGATATAGCCTGTTTCTTCAAACCTAAGAATCCGATAAAAGACTGATCGTCCACTCGGTGGGGGTGTCTAGTTATATCAGTACAGAAGCTCAGAGCCCTCTTCGGGTCTAGGCAATGGAGACGTTCCTCTTCATTAGAGGGGTGAGGTGGAGCAAAGAATGTTGGAAGGGTAATAGTTTGGCCAACATGAAAAGGCATGACCACCTTTGATAAGAAGGATGTACACATCCGGAGAACCAACTTGTATGAGTAGTAGGAAGTATAAGGAGGGTTAACAGAAAGTGACCGAAGCTCACTCACCCTCTGGGCGATGTTATAGCCACTAAGAAGACTCTCTTCAGGGCAAGCAATCGGATGGAACATCTATGGATGGGTTCAAACAGGGAACACATAAGAATGGTCAAAAAACAAATTCAAGTCTGTTGGAAATTGGGCCACTGATTGAGAGGGGTTAAACCCTAATCAAGCAGCAACCACATTTTCTGTCAAATTAACTTGTACTTAACCCTCTGGTAACATGGCACAAAAGCAGCTAGGTTTAACGTAAGTAACAAAGTGTAAAGCATTTATGCATCACTTCAAACAGAAATAACGTAAAAACACAACACAAGAAAAATCCCACACCAATTTAGAAAACAAAATGTAATGAATAATTTGAGACCAAAACGACAAACATATAATCAGTAGAAACTGAGATTTGCAATTTTAAAGAACTAAGCAAAAATAGTGCCAAGTAGCTGAAAGCACCAACTGTGGCTATCTGGTCACACCGTACCGGGGCAAAGTCACACATTCAGGCCAACCGGGATGAAGTGCAGGCTACATACAGGGACCAAGTTAGGCCTGCTGAACAAGAGTACCTTAAATCTTGGATCAATCAGTCAATCAAGTATTTGTACAGGGTGGTTTCTCACCACGGGGGGTATCCAGGTGCTGGGAGACTGATGCCCTGTACTCCAACAGCCAGGTCTCGAGTTGTTTCCTGAAGTCAGAGAGGGTGGGCGCGGTTCGCAGGTGGAAGCGGAGTCCATTCCAGATTTGGCGGTGAGGAAGGAAAAGGAATGACCTCCACAGCGGTTTTGACAAATGCATTGGAGGTCTGCGAGGAATGTGGAGTGGAGTTCTCTGGTGGGTTGGTGAAAAATCTGGCAGTGGTTGATGTGATTGGGTCCGATGTTGTGTGGGGATTTTTATACGAGGGTCATTCCATTGAATTGGCATCTGGAGCTGACGGGGATCCATCGGAAAATAGAACATTGCGTTGATTTGTAGCTTGAGGGCGAGTTGGCTATCGATGATGCTGAAGTTGCGGGTTGTGGTCTGTTGGGATAGGGGTTGACCCGAGTGAGGTGGGACACCAGGTGTCGTCCCATGGTGAGGTGTTTTTTCCAAAGATGAGCACTTCCGTCTTGTCTGTGTTAAACTTCAGACAGTTGAACCTCATCCAAACAGCGAAGCTGGTCATGGCGTTCCTGAAATTGGAGCTGGTGGTGTTGTGGTCATCGGTGAGGGAGAGGATGAGTTGAGTGTCGTCAGCGTAGGAGATGATGTCGAGGCCGTGGGTGTTTACGATGTCGACCTGCTGCATCATTAAGGCGCTGAAGAGGATGAGGCTTTAGGAGAACCACTGAGGGACGCCGCAGATGCTGTCTTGGGTTCAGAGGTAAAAGGTGGTAGGCAGATTCTCTGGGTGCGTCCTTTGAGGAAGGAGTTGATCCACTTGAGGGCGTTGTCACGGATGCTGATGTGGTGGAGTCTGGCGATGAGGGTGTGATGGGAAATGGTGTTGAACGCTGCTGAGAGGTCGAGCAAAATTAGGGCTACCTACTCTCCTTGGTCAAGGAGGGCTCTGATGTCATCCACTGCAGCGATCAGTGCTGTGGTTGGCGTGGAAACTGAATTAAGAGGCGGCGAGCAGTTGTGTTCTTCCAGGTGTTCAGAGTGTTAGGTTCATGGCTTTTTCCAGAACTCTGGCAGGGAATGATAGCAGTGAGATGGGCCGGTAGTTTTAGAGTTTGCTGGTGTTGGTGGATGGTTTCTTCAGGAGTGGCTTGACCTTGGCGTGCTTTCATGAGTCAGGAACGGTGGCTGTGGTGATGGAAGCAGTGAGGATGGGAGTGAAGGTGCTGATGATTTCCTCTGTCCCGAGTTGAAGGCATGGTGGGACAGGCGTTGGTAGGTGCCCAAGAGTGAATCGTGTTCATGATGGCTGTGGTGTCATGTGCTAGTCCAGTCGGTGAGCTGGTGTCAGGAGTTGCTTGAAGATGGTCGGTTAAAGCTCAAATTTTCTGTAGATATCGGATATTTTGTCGAAGTAGTCTGCGAAAGTGTCACATAGGTCCTTAGAGGGTTGGATCATGTACTCGGTGGCTGAGGGGCAGGAGAACTTTTCTGATGATGCAGAATAGCCCCTTTGTGCGGTTAGCACTAGTCTCGATGCGGTTAAACAGGGTGTCCTTCTTCGCCGCCCTGAGGTGGTGGTATTTGCCGAGGGCTGCTTTGAAGGTGCTGAGGTCTGTGGGGCTTTTCTGCCATTTTCTTTTTAGTTGCTTACATTCTCTCTTTAATGGTCAGAGTTTGGCTGGGAACCAGCTGGGGTGCTTGCTGGATCTGCTGGTTTTAGATTTCCTTATACGGGCGACAGCATTAGCGCAATTAGGGATCCAGTCAGAGAAGATGCGAACATCTTGCTCGAGGTTTTCGGAGGGGTTGGGTCTGTTGATGTTGAGGGTGGTGGTCCATTTGGTCTCAGTGATTCCTCCCCACTTGTGGTGTGGGGGGATGCGAATGAGGGTACTGGTGAACTTGTGATGGTTAACTTACGATGCTGTGGTGCGTACAGGTCACAGAGCATTGAGAGGTCCCACAGTGAGGATGTGCTGCTCAGCCCAGGCAATGAGAGGTCCTGGTGTAGAGATGCGTTGTGCAGTGGCAGTTCAGAGGAGCTACGAGGCTGTGACGCAAAGTCCTGCATCGTTGTCCAGGATGCCATCGTAGAGGGGTTTATGAAGTAAAGTCCTGCGTCAAACATGTGTTGCGCACCGTCCCGTTGAAGTTGTGGAGTTTGTGATGTGCAGTCCTGCGTAGTCGTTGAGGATGTCATCGATAAAAAGCTTGCAATGCGAAAAAAAAGCTTGCAATGCGAAGGCCTGCGTCGAGGATGTGTAGTGCAGTTGCGGTTCTGAAGGGACTGAGGGCTGTTGGGTGAAGTCCTGCGCATGGGATGCATTGTGCAGCGTCTTGTGAAGAGTTTTGGGAGTGACTGCATTGGTTCTGCTGGGACCACAGCTGGGCTGGCAGAGCACCTTCAAGTCCACTTTCAAGGGTCTGGAACTAGGGTAGCACAATTTGGGGAACAAGGTGCACAACAGACTGAGTTCAGGTGCTGGGTTCAAGATGGGAGACGCCTGTTACATCCCAGAGGCCTCTGAACAGGAGGGAGGCCAACTCGACCTTGGAGCCAGTCTGGTGGTCCTGGGTTCAAGAAACAGGTCCAATCCTTTAATCATGCAGCAGGCAAGAGATGTTTCTAGAGGCTTCCACCCCTCTGTGGTGTCAGGCATTCACTTCCTCCTAGACCTGGCCTCAGATTGTCTAGGGTCACAATAGGCTACTGTCAAACACTTTGTGATGTGCGAGTGTGGTAGGTGACAGCTCTGCCCCCTCATCAAGTCAGAAACGGCTCATCCGGACAACACCTTTTGTTTTCCTGTGAGCAAGCAATACTCCAATACCAACTTTCAGCTGCACCTAGTCATGTGACCCACGGGACAGGCAGAAGACACCAAATGCTTAGGTAAAAAAAATGGCAACAAGATATCAGGACCATTCCTGCATGTGCAGAGCTCTTGTGTACACCCAGAGTTGAGGCCAAAGAAATAAGCAGTCCTCACCCGTGTCCACTCTAAACCAGTTCTGAAGGTAGCTTCCCTCCCACTCTGTTTGGAGCCAGCCTAGCAGCTAGTGTGGGCCATGGTGACAAAGCCTTTCCCTTCATCAGATCTCTCCTTACACTAAACTATGATTGAGCAGGCCTTACGCCTGTCCTTTTCAAGTTAACAAATTTCCTGGGCCCACCCCCACTGTCACAACTTTAAGGTCAAGCATTTGGCTAGACAGATGCTGGAGAGTCAATGTAAATGTTGCTGCACAATATACAAGGAACAGGTAGGCAAGTTAAATAAATATGTAAGGGGTAAGCCAATTTAACCAAATTGAAGTGGAGAGCACAGATACTTTGCACCTTTTTAGCAGTGGTAAAGCTCAGGGTTAGAACATCAAATAAAAACAGTATACAGAAAAAGTCGAACAATCTATGGTGGCTATGCAGAAAAGGCAGATTCACTACATATATGAATTGTGCTGAAAAATCTGTTAGATTTCATTTCTGAGGGCCTGATCAATAACCTTGTGTTAGTTTAAGGGCTACACTCGTAGTACCTTTCATTGTCACTGATGATATAGTAGAACCAATGCTAAGCCTATGACTTAACAGTTCTTTAATCATTATAATTAGTATGGAAAGATTGAGTAGTGTAATTTTCACAATAGAACATACTGAAATAAGCATTTAGAATCAACCCAATAGTCTTCAACTTGGAACGGCGACACTGGTCACGGACACATCAGAGACTTGATGTGTGAGGACAACATTGCAAAAACGTTGCACAATGCAAATAATTTATACCTGCACTCCTGAAAAAATGATCTTGGGATATTCCATGAGGAGCTATCGGAAAGAAATTCTGAATTTAGTACGAACTATATCTTGACAATGTTTATGTGACCTACCAGTGCCCCTGGTTATGCAACATCTTTTGCAGGCTTTCCACTAAAGCAATCTGTAAAATGACCCTAAATTCAATCGCAACGCTGGTTTTGATCTGATGTCCTGCATATCCAAATTGTGATTTAAGAGGTTGTGAAGTGGTGATATTTTAAACCATGTTTTCAGTCTTATACAGTTTGCTTTCTACCCAGACCAACTCCCACATTCTGATGGTAAATAGTTTAATATAGGCAAATCTATGTGGAGGTCTGAAATGCTGATTGCTTTTGTGCAACTACTTGACTTCTTTATTAGATGGAAAACGTTTGCCTATATAAGGGGTGGAAATGATTCAACTCAACACCATCTGAATGCTGTAATTTCATACTATTTCTAGTGCTATCTCAGATGCAATTTACCAACCAGTCTGTAGATTTTAGTAGTGGAAATTGTTTTTTTTTTGTTTTTTTGCAAATTCCAATTTTTAGAGGGTAGAGGATGTACCTGAGATGGTGAGAGGTCTTTCAGAACAATCACAAGGAAGGGTATAAGCAATGAAGCATGGTTTTACTACACAAGGTGGATTGGGTCTAGTCTCGACTTATGTTTGGACCTAAAAGAAATTTAGAGGAAAAGTTCCTGAGAACGTAAAGTTCAGTGGGGTAGGGCAGCAGTGGTGTCCTGGGAGGCATTGCCACCTGAGAGGCGCTGGACTGAGTAGCAGTGAAGATTTCTAAATTCTGAACTTCTCATTTTTTGGGAATTTGAAAATCTCAAGTGGGATGAAGCTGCAGGCTGTAGCCAGAGAAGGCTCCACGAGGCTGGATACCGTTGCTCAGAGGTTCAGCTGAACATTATTTTGCTGCTGTTGAGAAGACCGTAGTGGGAGCTACCGCAAAGTCAGGCCGACTGGCGATGCACTTTGGCCGTATAGGCGAGCAGGTAGGTCCTGATCTCCTGCCAGCTTTCAGGTCACTTTTTGGTAGAAATGATTTCTATGTCTCAAGTTTTGACTGAAGAATTCCCTTTAGCCCCACTTTCAAGGGTCAGGACTGGTTGCGCACCACTTGGTGGGATAGGACTCACTTCAGGTAGAGGCCAGGTGCAGGGTTAAAGGGACTCTGAAGCTTATGTCATGTCCCTGTAGCTCACACTGGAGGCCATCAAACTACCCCTCGTGTCACTTTGATAGTTCTAGGATCAAGCAACAAGGCACGCCTCACAGAGTACAACCTTCTGAGGGAAGAAGGCAAGCCTTACGGGGCAGAGCAGTCCTCTGGTAGCCGCAAGGCAGTCCTCTGAAGTACAAAGCAGGCCTTAAGCAGAAGGGCAGTTCTTACGGGGTAGAGCAGTACTCTGGTAGACGCAAGGTAGTCCTCTGAAGTACAAAGCAGGCTTAAGCTGAATGGCAGTCCTCTGAAGTACAAGACAGTCCTTCTGGGTGGGCTCCGCAGATCCAGAAGTGTACTGAAGAGTTGGTCTGAGGGGCCAATATTTGTATCTAGTGGCAGCCTTTTAAGTGGGGAAAATGTCTAGGCTACTCCCACATTTGGATCTGGAAAGTTTCTTCCTTCGCCCGTCCAGACTCCATGTAGTCTAGTGTGACAAAAGACTGGTATCAAGTTTCTTCGTGAGTGTGCTGGAGGCAGCCCTTTGAAATGTAAGTGGGGTAGAGAACAGCTCCACCCCTCCCATCCCATCCTGCCAATACTTAGTCCCCCTTCACCTCACTGCCTGGGAAGATACAGAATGGCCAACTGCCAACTATTAACAGTCATGAGAATCAGGATGCAGGATGCAGGCAGCAAATGGTTAGGAAATGAAAATGGCAACTTTCTAAAAGTACAAAATATGAAAGGGTATGGAGAAGAGGGCCAAGATGGAAAGTTTAAAGACTTAAGGACTCAATTCCCCATCCAAATTGAATCATACACCTAGTAGAGTCCAAAAAGTCTATTCACATAGAAATGTTCAATAACTAGATGAACAAATCAGATTGAAAGTGTTCAAATGTAGCTCCTACAATCTATCCAAGAAATCACATAACAGTGAAAAATGTATTAACACTAATAGTGAAGGATGCAAAAAGAGGGCAAAAGAAACCAGAAAAGAAATGCATAACTGGTTATTGGTTATTGGTATCCCATCATTACACGTATCGTGTCCAGTGTCATCCTCTGGGTTACCAAAATACCATACCATGCCATCTCTCTTACCATGAGTACAAGAGGCAATTGTGTATAGTAGTACCCTCGTCATAGAATTTCTTAACCAGAGAGTAATAAGCGAGGGTAGACAAGTGGTGCAGTGAGAAAGAGAAACGTGAATTAAAAAGGGATAGACATCTAGGCAATGATATCAAAAGACGGCTTCCTATGTAAAAACAGTGCAAATAATCTAGAGTAGTTGAAGTATGTCACTACTCATGTGGTCGACATGTTTCAGCTACACTGGGGTGAAGCAACACTCCCTAGCTTTCTTCTGTATCTACATATCATAGATGGTGACAGTTATGATGCTGGATTTATAAGTATCAAGGTCCTGAAGAAAGCTAGGGAGTGTTGCTTCACCCCAGTATACACAAAAAGTATGGTAAGCACTCAGGCTCCCATCGTAGGTCCCCTAGCGTCAGAGGTTGCTGAGCGTCCGGAGTCAAGGGAAACAGGCAGGTCTTACTCCAGTTCACCTTTAATCCTGACAATTGGCCAAACTCCTGGAGCAGGGCTCGAGCACCCGGTACTGAGTCCTCTGCATCTGCTAGATACAGCAAAAGGTCGTCTGCGTATAGGGATATGTAATGAGTCTCACGCAAGATACCTTCATAAGATCGTCCCTGCCGTGCATGCGCTGCCAGTGGTTCGATTGCCAGTGCGAACAGCAACAGTGATAAAGAGCAGCCCTGACGGGTACCCCTCTCCACCAGGCACGCCGCTGTTATCACGCGTCCCGTACGTACTCTGGCAGGATTGTACAAAAGCCGATACCATTGCATAAAAAGATCTCCTAAGCCAAATTCCTTCAGTACCCGGAATAGATATGGCAACTCCACACTGTCAAGGGCCTTTTCAATATCCACCGACAGTACCACTGCTCCCGACGATCCCTCACCTCCTTCCCCCATGATCCGTATCAACCGCCGTATACTTGTCGCGGTATTTCTGGTGGGGATGAAGCCAGATTGGTCTGGGTGTACTAAAGTGCACATGTGATCTACGAGTCGCGTGGGTAAAATCCTACTCAGGATCTTGTAGTCTACCGTGGGCATCGATAGCGGTCGGTACGCCGACCTAGACGTTGGGATTCCGCCCTTTTTCAGTAGCGGCACTATGATCGCTTCTCTGGTGGAAAGGGGCAACCTGCCCAATTCCCACGCCTCACTGTACACTGATTGCAATTGCGGAGCGAGGAGATCTATATACGTTGTATGAAACTCCACCGGGAGGCCATCTGCCCCCGGCGTCTTTCTTCTGACCATGTGTTTAACCGCTGCCCTGATCTCACCCAGGGAAATAACTGCTCCTAATTTGGCGACTTGCTCTGGCTCCAGTCGCGGCAAGTGTGCTGCTTCTAGGAAATCATCAAGATCACTGGGCAGTTCCCTCAACCTACTCTGGTAAAGCAACGTATAATAATCCAAAAATTGGTCATTGACCTCTTTCTGTGAATAAACCAGGCCCCCTTCTGGCGTAGTCAGCGACACTATTGGGTTCCCCCTGAGAGCTGGGTTGGCCAACCAGGCTAACAGTGATCCTACCCTATCTCTCTCAGCGTGAGCACGTACCATATATTCCTTATAATCAAAGCAGCGGAGCCGCTCAACCTGAACGGCCACCTTCTCCCGCGCCACCAGCACCTTCTCCTGTCCGCCCACGTTCGCGTGACTATCTTTTTTCCGCTTGGCGGAAGCGAGCCTCCTCCCGTTCTATTTCGTGTAACAGCGTCTTGCGCGTCCCCGTGGTGGACGAGATGCATTCCCCTCTCACCACGGCTTTGAAGGTGTCCCACTCATGGGCTCTACTCGTCGCTGTCCTGAATTTTCTAAAAAATGGTGCTATATGCCCATCCTGACCTCCGCACTGAATACTGGGTCCTTCAGTGCCATTGGGTTCAATCGCCATGTCGGGATCGCTTGTCGCTGTTGTGGCCAGATCACTGTTATCAGACAAGGGTTGTGGTCAGAGAGTGTTCGTGCCAGATACTCACTACTGTGCGTGAGCCCTTGGGCCCCCGGTGAGCACAAAACACTGTTGAGCCGTACATGTAAGTCATGTGGAACTGAATACAACGAATAGTCCCGGTCTGTGGGATGATGTGCCCGCCAGGCATCCAGGAGGCCCCACGCTTCCTGCCATTCCCGCTGCGCCTTAGCCATTCTGTGTGCCACTGATTGAGCCAGTGGGGGGTGAGAACGATCCAACTCCACATCTATAACGGAATTAAAATACCCCCCATGAACACCGTGCCAGCTAAGAATGATGCCAACCTACCAGATAGCTTCGAAAAGAATGTGGTTTGTTCCGAGTTGGGGGCGTACACATTGCAAAGCGTTACATCTCTTGTGTCTAGGTTGAGCCAATACCGCCACAAACCTACCCTCTGAATCCACCACTGTGTCCATAGGTTGGAAGGGAACCCCTGATCGCACCCAAATTAAAGTTCCCCTGGCAAACGCAGAGTAAGTAGTATAAAACAACTGTCCCCTCCATCTCCTCTGTAGTGCCCTCCCCTCAGCCTGATCAATGTGCGTTTCTTGTAAGAAGGCCACCTGAATCCCCCTACGGACTAAATATGCATGCACTTTATAACGCTTCCTCATGGAGTTCAGCCCCCGTACATTCCAGGTGATACATTTCAGCTCAAGTCGGGTCGCCATAGGAGAGCACACAACAAAGCACAACCCAGTACAGCCTAATGGGCACACTGACAAATCCCCAAAGTTCAAAACATCCCCAACTAACCCTCATCCCACTCTTCCCCAGAACAGGCGCCAAACCGTTGCTACCAATCCAAAACCAATCCCCACTAAGGGGAATACTCTGGGAGCTACCAGAGTCTCACAAGTAAAGTGAGGTAGAGGAGGTGACCCTGCACCAAACCGAGCCGGACAACGATCACACCGTCCCTGCGTGCCGGTTGTGCCTCGTACACGGAATCCCCCTCCTCTTGACAGTGTCACGCCCCATGTGAGCCCCCCCTCTTTGACGCGATCAGCCAGCTTACCATGATCTGCCCGTAGTAACCCCAGGCTTGTCGACACCTGCGCTATATCGTGGCGCAGTGCCTCTTTCGTGTCCGATATAGCTTGGAGGATCTGGTCCATCTGCTGCTGTTGCAGCCCCGCAGCTGGGCTTCCGGTCGGGCCCTGTTCCTGGCTCTCGAGGGAGTCCTCAGCGTGGTCAGGCGGTGCCACTCCCGGTTGTCGTTGAGTTTTCCCCATGGTCCAACCCCACAAGCGGGCCTTCAGCGCAGAGAGAGAGGGGTAGGTGCCTCCAGCTGTGCTCTCTGGGAGTTAAGATATGTGTACCAGCCCCCCCCCCCCACCGCATCCGCGCTCTCCGGTGGTCAGCAGCACGCAGGGTGACCCCACTGTCCGCTGGGTGTAGAAAAGGAGCCAGAGTCGCCAGTCAGCGCCAGCCAGAGAGGCGTCCCCACCAGTCACCGTCCCTGGGGTCACCAAGATTGGCTCTTCTCAATTGCGCCGGTTCCCTGTCCGCTGCAACCGCTCCTGTCGCAGACCGGGCAATCCACTCCCAGATGCTACCACTGTTCCTCCAACTGCCATGCCAGTCTTATCGAGGCCATCCCTATCAGGACCGCCTGCCTGCCACCAGGCGGTTCCACCAGCCTCAACTCTGCCGGGCCGGACCCCCGAGATGGCGTCACAGAAGTCAGCGGGGGTTGGGAGCAGCCACTACTACACCACCTTCAAGCTGATGTATGGCTGCCTCATGCGCTTTGGGACATCACAGTCTCTTCCTTCCCTCTGGGGGCTGGGCCTCCAATGCCAGATGAGGCTGCTCCTCTCAATTTTGCCTTACTGCGGGCCAGGTTTCCCGCAATCCTGATGCGCAGGGGGCGCGAGGAGGGCCTCCCCGGCCCGGACCCCGCAATGTATACACAGTTTGACTGCCCCCGCAGCCAATCGCCCAGACCACTCCAGCCTGCGGCCGATCCGTACCACCAGGCCCATGCTCTGCCACCTGCTGAGACCGGGAGGGCTCCCGCAAGCTCAGACGTCAGGCCCCGCTGTCAGGGCGCCAGTGCAGCAGTGTGTGTCGCTTTTCAAAGTCTCCGGCTTCCTCTCACACGGACAGCCGCCACCCGGACCGGCAACTCCTGGGCTGTACCGCGCGCCTCGCCCCTCCGGGACTCCGCCAGCGGCCCTCGGGCACGGCTTAGGCAGGTCTCGATCGCACAGTTCCGTCTGCCTCCGCAGGCGAGTCCACTCTCTATGCGGCCACCTTCTGCGTCCCACCTCGGCGCCAAGCTCTGCTGTCGGCAGGGGGCCCTTCCCCCCCCCAGCGGCCTCCGGGTACGCGAGGCCGGGGATATCAGGCCCTCCACAGGCCGCTATCAAGATGGCCGGTCCCCTCCGGGTAGAGCGGCAGCAGCCAGGGAGCAATCAGCTGCCGGGACCCCTGTTTTAAAACTTCAAGGAGTGTGCGGGCGCCTCTTAGCCCTGGGGGGTCCCATCCGGAGCCGCAAACACCGCCATGCGAGTCTCTAAATCAGGATAAATTATGAGGCTGACACGGAGCTCTCAACTCACGCGTCCATGCCCGATGGTGCTCAAACCACGCCCCCGGATTACCCAGCTACATGATGGCTTTTCTGAAATCTATGGTGTTTGGTATCAAACACCTTGACTTATTAAACCTGTACTGTTACCAGTACTAGATTTATGACAAGCACATATAGAGTAAACTAAATGTGCTCCCTGAAAAACCTACCAGTATCTAGTGTGCTGGCTGACTGGTATCATCCAGCCTGTCACCACAGACAAGTTTCTGACCCACTGGAGGTAAGAGCCCACGTCTCTAAGATCAGAAACAATGTCTGCTCTGGAGGAATGTGTTCACACCTCCTCTAGCATAATGGGTAGTGATTTATCATATTAAGACCTGGGCCTTCAAAACCCCTGCTGTCTTTAACCCCTTGGGCGCGGCCGGAATTTTGCCACAGTGCGGCGAAATTCCACGCGTGCGCAGATCGGATGGCTCCCGGATGTCCGACGCACACGGCCATCGTGGCGTCGGATGGCCAGGGGCCGTTTGACGCAGGCAAGGGGTTAATATGCAACCCTGGTTTCCTCCAAACCTGGGAAATTCCACCCCCTGCTCAGGGCTCATTTGGAACCAGGACAGTTGGGAAATTAGCTATGCAGTAGGCATGAGGCACCTCCAGGATAGTCACCCCCCAAAGTGGGCTACCTGATGTACTCCACGAAAGAAGGGCTCCACCATGTTGTTTTTCATGGAACTAGGAATCCTGGGTAAGGGTTATGAACACTCCACACAGGAAGTGGTCTGATAGGGGATGCAGTGAGCTCAGGTTTAAGTAGCCCTATGGCTACCACCCTCTCTTCCCTTAACACTCCTAAATTTAGTGTTTAGGTGGCCCATGACACCACAAATTTCGATTCACCTACCAGTAAGAAAAAAGACAAAGTAGAGCTGAAGATGTGAGAACTGTGGACCAGCATATAACCTTGCACAAAGACATGTCTGGCTGCTGCCCTCCCGACAATCACCGACACAGACTCGTCCAGAAGCAAAACAGGCTGCCTAAATCCTTGGAGGTCTGCCCAGGATTTCACTAACCCAGCAATATTTCTCTTTGAATGGAGGAGCCACTTCGATGCAGCAGCAGGCATTAATAGCATCTGCCCGGTACAGTTTTCTGTCAACCCCTTGGCCCACCGAGGGAGAACAACCCCAAAAAGAAGCCTTTGTTGCTCCAGGAAGTCAGGTCCATCTCTCTAGGACTCACCGGAACCGCCCAACACCATTACCCAATATACTGGAGACAGTTGCAAGTACCAAGGTTTGTTTGTGTTTCGTCAGAACACTATAGCAGCCAAAACTTACCTGCATGTTGAGGGACTTCAAGAGAGGCCAGCCCCACACCAAGAGTGGCCCTGCTGTGTTTCTTTTCTCTTCTGCAGGTATACCAAGAACCGCAATAGCCTCTAACTCACTGATCTGCCAGAAAAAAACACCTCTGCACCAGAGCTCCCCAGCCCGGGCCCACGTAAACGGATAGTATATCTCTGGTCCTGGGACGCTCAAAGCCGAGCCCCCCCATGTTGAATTCTGCCAGAATGGTCCCCCAGTTCCCTTTTGTAGCCTTTTTCTTACAGGTACTTTTTCCCATTGACTTTAGAATGTAGCGTTCGAGGCTACCACGGCTTAAAGCACCTCTGCACCAAGGCACCCAAGGGCAGGTAAGTTTGAACTGTTTGTGCTTTCTTGGACCTTGACCCCTACTTATCTTAAGTCCAGAAGAATGGTACTGTAAGTCGTCTGTAAGTGTGTCTATACAGTGAATGTTTCTCCCATAGACAAGCACTGCTGCGTTCGAGGCTCATGCCAAATCTGACCGCTGTCATATTCTACTGTAAAAATTGATAGCGCCTAAAGTACTTACCCAATTCTGATAATCTTGATGTCAACATTTAAATAAAAATCTGTTACCTTTTCTAAATTGGTCTTGAGTTTCTTCTTGAGTGTATGACTCATTTATTGACTTTGTGTTTACAACAAATGATTAACACTACCCTCTGATAAGACTTAACTACTATTATTATTGTAAGCCCTGCAAACAAATAAGAGTTGTCTGGACTTTCTATATAGTATATCTAATTTTGGTACACTACATTAAAAGCCAGCTTCCTACACTGGGGACTTAAACAATGAAAGCTAGTCTGCAAATTGCAAAAAAAGCTGAAATGGCCGACATAGGACACTTAATTGTCCCCAAAGCAAGACTTTGCTGGGCAAAAGACGGCAAAATATCAGACAATTTAAAATTAAGTAGGTCGGCCTATTTATCACGCACCAGGCCACAAACTTGTCCCAACAGCAGACGTTACGTTACGTTACGTTACGTTAAAAATATTTGTAACGCGCACTATCACCGTAGGTTTCTTGGCGCTCAATGACAAATAGCGTGATCCAGAGTGAGAGGGTTTATTCATATGCGGATTGAAAGAGCAGAGTTTTCAACAATCTGCGGAAACAGTCATAATTTTGGCAGAGACGGAGGGAGAGTGGTATTGAGTTCCAGGTGGTAGGAGACATATTCAGATTTGGTAGAGGGACACCCACAACCTTGGGAAGAAGGTTAAAAGCACTCAAATTCCGCCAATGAATCTAAAAAGCATGGAGATGAAGTGTGCGTAGGCTCCGGTGCTGCTCTGTTGTGACAGCAGGGGCTCCTGAAGGGGCAGCTTGATAGGAAACATGCTCAGGAATTCGGGATACCAAACTCTTCTTGCCCAGTCTGCTGCCACCAGCATAACTTGGGCCCAGTCTTTCTTAATCTTCTTTAGAACTTGAAGCAAGAGGGGTATCAGTGGAAAAAAACACAGTAGTCCAGAGTTTAACTCTACGCAGAACGAGTCTACGAACAAGCGCCGCTTTGCAAACTCCAACACACAGAAATGTTGACATTGTGAGAACTAAGCAGTGGAGAACAGATTGAGGCGAAATTCTCTCCCATTAGCAGAAGAGACTTTGCTCCACCTCCTGATGTAACTGCCATTCGTGATCCGCTGGACACTGATGGCTGAGTTTGTCCGCCCTGGCATTCAAAGATCCTGCTAGGTGCTGCACCACCAGGAAAATCCATTAGTGCTCCAGCCACGTCCACAGGTGAAAGGCCTCCTGGTACAGGGTACATGACCCCATCCCGTCCTGCTTGTTGTAGTACTGAGGTTCTTTGGTTTCTGACTTCATCCCGTATTTAGCCGCCATTTTGTGTCTCGTCACTATTTTGTGTTGCCCTCACTCAGGCAGCACGGCGAACGGAGTGTTTTTGCTTTTCTCAGCTGCTACCTGTCTCTTCTGTTAAAGAGTAACACCCTGTCCTTGTTTACGAAACCGTCAGGGTCTGGCCGAGTTCGCTAATCCATATCTGGGTTGATTGATCCCTGTCTCGACTGACTATTTTGCTTCTCCTACATTTTTCCTTACATTATCTTATCCGACTGGCCTTCGCTATTCTTTGAGGCACACAAATATGTCCTGCCATCTGCAAATTGGATTGTCGGTACTAGCACTGATTAATTTGTTGGGAGGAGTTACACACGGGGTTTGAGAGAGGGGCGTATTTGGGACACCTGATAGCTTGTTTTCCAACTTTTCCTATTGGCTTGCTTCGTATGTATAGGGAGTAAACTTTGTAAATATGTGTAGTATGATAGATTGTGCGCTACGGATTGAAGTGGCAGTCTCCTTAGAATCTACATTCTGTATGTACTTCTGGGATAACTGTGCTTAGCTGCAGCTAATAAGGAATATGCTACTTACCAGTATGCATCTGTTCTTGGCATAGAGGGCTGCAGAGTGGTACATTATGAATAGATCGCCATCTGGTGTTGGGCTCGGATGATTGCACTTTGTTTTTCTCTTGGAGAGTCTTTTGTATGTTGGTGACTCCTCCCTTAGTTGGTAGTGCGCATGGGCATCGGCTCCATCCTTAGATTGTTTTGCCATAGTAGGGTTAGATGGAGTAGTATAGTAGAATACAGATAAGAGTGCCCATGTAAGTGTATCTAAATAAGATAATGTTGGAACAGACACAGGTTTCCGGGGAGGCTGGGAGGGCATGTACCACTCTGCAGCCCTCTATGCCAAGAACAGATGCATACTGGTAAGTAGCATATTCCGTTCGAGGCATATGGGCTGCAGATGGTACATTATGAATAGACTATACAGCAGTTCTCTCCCTAGCGGTGGTCGCCCGTGTCTGTTGCAACTGTCTGAAACAATGTTTTTAATACTGCTTGTCCCACTCTAGCTTGTTGTGTTGCGTGCACATCAACACAATAGTGTTTTGTGAAAGTGTGCGGTGTAACCCAGGTAGCCGCTTTGCATATGTCATCTAGTGGAATGTTTCCCAGAAATGCCATAGATGCTCCTAGTTTACGTGTAGAGTGAGCTCTAGGAGGAACAGTTAATGTTCTCTTTGCCTTTAAGTAGCATATTTGAATGCATTTTACAATCCATCTGGCAATGCCCGCTTTGGAGATGGGATTGCCTTTATGTGTGGGAGAAAACGCAACAAATAGCTGTTTTGTCTTTCTGAAAGTTTGTGTTCTCTCTATATAGTACAATATGGCCCTCCTAACGTCTAGTGTATGTAGGGCTCTTTCCGCTACTGTTTGTGGTTTTGGAAAGAAAACCGGTAATTCCACTGACTGATTGATGTGGAATGCTGAGATAACCTTTGGTAAGAATTTTGGGTTTGTTCTAAGAACCACTTTATTTTGGTGTAGCTGCATAAATGGTTCTTGAATCGTAAAAGCCTGCAGTTCACTTACTCTTCTAAGTGACGTGATAGCTATGAGGAAGGCCACCTTCCATGTGAGGAATTGTATTTCACACCTATGCATAGGTTCAAAGGGTGGCCCCATTAGTCTGATAAGCACTATGTTGAGATTCCAGACTGGGGAAGGTGGTCTTCTTGGTGGAATGACTCTTTTGAGTCCTTCCATGAAAGCTTTAATTGCTGGTATTTTAAACAGTGACAGGTGTTGCCTGTTTTGTAGGTACGCCGCTATGGCTGCTAGATGAACCCTAATAGAGGTATATGCTAGATTACATTGCTGTAAGTGTAATAAATAGCAAATGATTTGTTTAGTGGATGCGTCCAGAGGGTTGATGTGCTTACTGTTACAGTGTATAGCAAACCTCTTCCATTTTGCTGCATAGCATGCTCTGGTGGTAGGACGTCTTGCCTGTTTAATGATTTCCATGCATTCTGGTGGTAAATCTAAATACCCAAACTCTATGACCTCAGGAGCCAGATCGCTAGGTTCAGTTGTTTGGGATCTGGGTGCATTATTTCTCCATGGTTCTGTGTAAGATGCATGGGTAATAACCTTAGCTTTTGATGTGGTACTTGTGAGAGTTGTAGCAGCGTGGTGAACCACGGCTGTCTTGCCCACGTGGGTGCCACTAGTATCATTGTCATTGAGTGTTGCTGCAGTTTCCTCACCAGTAATGGAATTAGTGGTAGAGGAGGGAACGCGTAAGCAAATTTGTTGGACCAATTTATCCACAGTGCATTGCCCTGGGACCTTTGGTGTGGGTACCTGGATGCGAATTGTTTGCATTTTGCGTTCTGATGATTTGCAAACAGATCTATCTCTGGTTGCCCCCATTTTTGGAAGAATGGCTGTAGTATTTGGTCGTGCAGTTCCCATTCGTGAACTTGTTCTGACTGTCTGCTTAGGATGTCTGCTATTTGATTTTGAATTCCTGGTAGGTGTTCCGCTAACAGGTAGATTTTTTGAGGAATGGCCCATCTCCATATGTCCTGTGCTAGTTTGGACAGTTGGAGAGAGTGTCCCCCCCCCCTGTTTTTGAATATAATACATTGCAGTCATGTTGTCTGTTCTGATCAGGACTGCCTTGTTTGTTATTTGCATTTGGAAAGCTTTTAGTGCTAGAAATATTGCTAATAGTTCCAGGTAGTTGATGTGCAGTTTCTTTTGCTGCGCACTCCACTTCCCCTGTACTGTGTATTTGTCCATATGCGCTCCCCATCCGGAGAGCGATGCGTCCGCTGTTATTATTACTTGTGGAATTGGCTCTAGGAACGACCGTCCCTTGGAAATGTTTTCTGTGTTCCACCACTTCAGAGAGCGATACGTCCGGTCGTTTACCAACACCAGATCTGTAATCTGACCTTGAGCCTGATTCCACTGTGTCGCTAGACACTCTTGTAGTGGGCGCATTTGTAGTCTGGCATGTGGTATTAGCAGTATGCAAGAGGACATCATGCCTAATAGTTGCATAAACACTTGTGCTGGTAGTGAGTGTTGTGGTTGAAATCTTTGTATTAACCCGACCATTGTCTGTACTCTGATTGGGTTGGGGTATGCTATTGCCTTTTCTGTGTCTACTGTAGCCCCCAGGTATTGCTGGATCTGGTTTGGTTGCAGGTGTGATTTTTTGTAGTTCACCGTAAACCCTAGGTGGTGCAGCAGTTGAATTGTCTTCTGTGTGTTGTGAAGACATTCCTCCTTTGATTTGGCCTTTATTAGCCAATCGTCCAAGTATGGGAAGACATGTATTTGTTGTCTTCTTAGGTGTGCTGCCACCACAGCTAGGCATTTTGTGAAAACTCTCGGTGCTGTTGTGACACCGAACGGAAGGACCTTGAACTGGTAGTGTTGTCCTTCTAACACAAACCTTAGGTATTTTCTGTGGGCTTTGTGAATTGGGATATGAAAGTAAGCGTCTTTTAGATCCAGTGTAGAAAGAAAGTCCCCTTTCTTCAGTAAAGGGAGTACTTGTTGGAGCGTGACCATGTGGAAGTGTTCCGAATTTATGTAAGCATTGAGAGGTCTGAGGTCTAATATTGGTCGTAGGGACCCGTCCTTTTTGGGGATCAGGAAGTATAGAGAGTATACTCCTGTTCCTTGTTGATCCTTTGGGACCTTCTCTATTGCATGCTTTTGTAGAAGTGCTAGCACTTCTTCTCTTAACAATGTCAGATGATCCTGACTCATTGGACGCTGTTTGGGGGGGATGTTTGGTGGGGTAGCTGTGAGTTCTAGGCAATAACCATGTTGGATAATTTGTCTCACCCACTTGTCTGACGTGATGTTTTCCCAGACAGGTAGGAACTGTGATAGACGTCCCCCGACCGGTGTTATGTGGTCTGGGGGGAGATCTATGAAGTCACTGTTTTGGTGTTGAGGCGTTGCGGTTGTTATTATTTCCGCGGCCTCTACCCTTATTGTTGTTACCTCTGTAATTACCTCTTAAATTACCTCTGGGTGATGTTGGTGTGAAAGATGTAGATTGCTGATTTGTTCCTGTGTTTTTTGAGCCCCCTCTATAGGTGGATCTACGAAAGGAACCTCTGTGCGTTGGCTGTTGCAATGCTCCCATTGACTTAGCCGTTTCTGTATCTTTCTTCATCTTTTCTAATGTCTCGTCTGTACTTGAACCAAACAATGTCTTCTGATCAAATGGTCTGTTCAGTAGGGCTGTTTGAACTTCTTGTTTGAATCCTGAGATTCTAAGCCACGCGTGCCTTCTTAGCATGACACTAGTGTTAATAGACCTTGCTGCAGTGTCTGCTGCGTCTAATGCACACTTAATGGAAGTATTTGTTATTATTTTACCTTCCTGTATTAATTGGTCTGCCTTCTTCTGATGTTCTTTTGGAAGATGTGTGAGAAGTTTTTCTAACTCATCATAATGTGCCCTGTCGTAACGTGCGAGTAGTGCTTGTGTATTAGCTATACGCCAGCTATTCGCTGCCTGTGATGCTACTCTTTTGCCTGATGCATCTATTAACTTCGACTCTTTATCTGGTGGAGGAGCCTCTCCTGTAGATAATGAGTTTGCTCTTTTACGAGCGTTTGAGACCACCAGCGAGTCTAGAGGTACATGCCCTCTAATAAATATTGGGTCCTTTGGAGCCGCTTTGTATTTCTTATCGATTCTTGGGTTTAACACCCTGGCTCTCACTGGGTTTTCGAATATTTCTTCTGTGTGAGTGAGAAGACCCTTTAGCATAGGAAGAGTACCTGATGTTCTCTGTGCACTAGGTAGAGTCTCTAACAAGAAATCCTCTATCTGAGGTTCTGTGTGCATATCTAGTTTGTGATATTTTGCTGCCCTATTAATGAGCTGCACAAAACCTGTGTTATCATCAGGTGGTGAAGGCTTTGAGGGGTATAGCTCTGGGTCGTTGTCCTCATCTGACCCTACATCGTAATTTTCCCATGGATCTTCCTCATCTTGGATAGATTCGTCATCTCCTTGAGGTTCTCCCTCCCCTATATCACTGTCTACATCTGACTGAGGTGTAGATGGTCTTGGTGTGGAGGGTGTAGGAATATGTGGCCTATTGTGAGGAATAGGAGAAGAGGGTGTGTCTCTAGGACGAGGAGAAGCAGGAGGAGTTATGTTCGTCCCCATTGTTCTCTTTTTTGAAGGAAGAGGTTTATCTTCTGACTGTTCACTCTTTCTCTTCTTCGTGACCACTTTCCCAGTCTGTGGGTCAATAAACAAGATCTTTTGTTTGGGATCTGTTTGTTGCTCTTGAATCGGTACCGAGGGTCCTGGTTCCGAGAGCTGTTTTTGTTTTCGATCTTCAGATCTTTCTGTTTTCGACACCGAATGTCTGCTCGATTCCGACTTTTTGGGTATCGAGTGTCTTTTGGGCGATACATCATATTTCTTTTTCGACATGAAGTGTTTCGATACCGAGCTCTCCTTTGTATGCAGCCTCGGTGTCTAAGTCGATGACGCCCTTTTCTCGGATCCGACGTGGTGGGATTCCGAGTGTTTCGGTTTCAGTTTCGGTTTCGTTGCCGGGCCCGAAGGCGGGGCGTCGGAAACTTTTTTCAGCGGTTTGACCGGGCCCGAGGGCGGGGTCGTTACCGCACGGGGTCGGTTTTTCGGTAAGGGGACGTCGTCACTCACGGTTTGTTGCTCGAAGAGTTCTTCAACCTCCGACTGGTCCCCTTCCGACCCCGACTGGTCCTCTTCTTCCTCGATTTGTTCGTCTCCGAACAGCTCCGGGATTGCCTCCGCCTGCATTCTGGAAGCCTCGTGTCTTCGAGCTCGACGATTTCTAATCGTTAGCTTGGAGGAGAATGCTGCGCAGGCTTCGCAGTCCCTGGATTCGTGTTCAGGCGATAGACAGAGGTTGCACACCTCGTGTAGGTCCTTGTGTGGGAACTTAGCACCACACGATGGACATTTTTTGAATGGAGTCCTTTCCATGGACTCCGGGCTTGACTGCGTCGAGAAAGGTCTCCTGTTCTTCGACGTAGATCCAAGTTTTTCTCTTCTATTTTGAATTGGTAACGCGTCGGAATGGAAAAGAACGCGTTCGCTAACAATACCGTCGAATTGGAAAGGGAATACGCGCCGAAAAATCACTTTCTTCTGAAGTTGATCTGGAGCGTCTCGATCTTCATCCGAACCCGATGGCGGAAAAAAACAATCTAAGGATGGAGCCGATGCCCATGCGCACTACCAACTAAGGGAGGAGTCACCAACATACAAAAGACTCTCCAAGAGAAAAACAAAGTGCAATCATCCGAGCCCAACACCAGATGGCGATCTATTCATAATGTACCATCTGCAGCCCATATGCCTCGAACACTTGGTTTTCTACGCCCAACAGAGTGTCTCGTGTCTCTGTTCGACAAGGCAGGGGAACTCAGGGATCTAAGGCGTGCCTTGCGCCGCCAGGCCCATAAGGCCCGGTTCTCCAACTGACGCCCAACGTGGGGCAGTTTCAGTGGTAGCGGTTCAGCCCGAGGGCCGTTAGAAGCAGCGCAAGAAAATTCCGGAGGATTCGTGAGCCACGTCAAGGGACCCCTGTATGTCGAAGTGGACCGAAGGTCTTTTTCAGCGTGGCTACTCCTCTCCGACGGCTGCTGACGACTACTGCCCTGACTGCCGCCCTGCCTTGGACCCTCTGATGATGACTAGTATCGCGAGATGTTCGACGGACCTCTGTTGACGTGAGAAGACCATTTAGTTAAGTATTTGTGGGTAGCGCCCACTTCTTTGTTTTGTTTCTTGATTTGTTATTCGACCATTGCAACAGTCAAAGCCAAGGGGTGAGTACGTTTGTGCTGTATTAATTGTTTTACCCCCTTGATGTTTGTGAACAGACTAGTGCATTAAGAGATGCCTGACCTTAGCAAATGTAGGAAGTTTTGTTGCCTTTATTGCGATAGGGACTACAGGCTCGAGGACTCTTGTCCGATTCCTCCGGTTGAAACTCCCACCTATGAGCTCTATTCTAAACATGGTGTTGGCCCCATTACCTTTAATGAGGCATGGATCTGATACACGAAGAAAGATGGTGTTTTACAGTGTCCACAAAATGGTAGCTTTGAGCCTGATATATTAGACAATTTGGAAGCAATTTTGTTCAAAAGAAAAGCCCGGCTGGCAATGTTTGACTCTTTCCGCCTTTGGCGTAAAGAAGCCAAACAGAAAGAAATTATGCAGGCAAAGAGAGATAGAAAGATGAAGGATATGACGATCATACAAGCTGCCCAGCAGTTTAAAGACTAACAGGTACATGCATCAAACTCGGCATTTGCGATTCCTTAATTGCGATTTTTAAGGAATCGCAATTAAGGAATTGCAAATGCCTATGCATCAAGAAATCGCTAAATAAATTGCGATTTCTTAGAATTCCTTAATTGCGATTAGCATTTTGCGAATCGCAATTAAGGAATCCCTTCCCATTCATTCCTATGGGCCTAGAGGCCCATAGGAATGAATGGGAAGACAATCTCAATTTGCGAATCGCAATTAGCTAATCGCAAATTGAGATTGCGATTTCAAGGGTGCAGGGGTGTCCAAAGGACACCCTGTGGCACCCCTGAAATCAAACAATGCACATATGTTGTGTACACACATGCCCTAAGGGCATGTGTGTGCACAACATGAAAGTTAAAAAAATGCTAAAAATAGCATTTTTCTAACATTTCACAAAATTACCATGAGGTCCAACCTCATGGTAATTTTTTCTCCCTAATTGCGAATTCGCAATTTTTTTTAGGTTCATGGATTGCTTTTGAGGAATCGCAAATTTGCGATTCCTTAAAAGTAATCACACTTGAAAAAATCGCTAAAGTAGCGATTTATTCACTTTTAAGTTGATGCATCCCAAATAGTGATTTGGGAATCGCAAACGGCCGAATTTTGCGATTCGCACCGTTTGCGATTCCCAAATCGCTTGATGCATGTGCCTGAATGAGACTGATCGAGCGATTGAGGTCTCAGACAGACAACATCGTATGGCGATAGATCGATGCTACCCTGTGTTGCCTACTTCTCCGCAAAATAAGGATCTTGACGAAGATACCTTAATATCCCATTTGTTGAGATTGCCTCCGCCTTATGTTCCAGGAGCTAATGCACCCTTATTGTTGCCACCTGCCCAACAACCTGTTGTTCAGCCAGCTGGTCCGGTTCTTCCGCAATTGCCTCTTTCTGCATTGCCACCCCCGCCTCCTTTGCCACTACCTTCTGTACCTCAGTCTCCTTCGTCTTCTGCTTCTCTTGTCGCGACTAGTCCTTCTCTTCCTTTGCTTAATACCGTGTCTCCGGTTCTACTGTCTGATTCTTCCCCCAACTCGCAACCGGTTGGTTGATACAGTTACTGGTCTTTTCTCCCTCCTCTTTGGGCCTATTAATAGGACTCCTTCCTTTTCTCGAAGGCAATCCCGTAGTCAAATACCAGATTCTAACGAACGAGTTGCATTGGACTCTCTTGCTCACAAATGGATGATGAGTGGTCCACAGTATAATGTACCCGATATTCTGAGTACCTTTCTCCAGTGGAAAGCGCCCACGCAGAGATATGTTTTTCATGTCATGTGCGAGATTCTCGTCAAAGGATGGGAGAATATGGAGTTGGATTTAACTCCTCAGGGTCTGTTGGATGTGCAGGATAAGTTTGATAAAGGGCTTATCGTGGGCCCTGCAGTGGAGGATGCTGTAAAGACACTTGTCACTTTCAGGTCTTTATTTTCCTCTCAGACTGCTTTCGAACATGATCCTGCAGTTAAACAGGAAATGAAACATTATCCTATGAGAGAAGTTCCTCCAGTGTGGAGGGATGCGGTTCCACAGGCAGGCAATATTCCAGGTGTTCCTGCTAATTTCCAGGGTATATGGGTACACGTCTCTTGGAAACTAGCTGAAGTTTTGGCGGTTAAACAGTCCCTACCGGACCCTCGTAAAAATCCTGCCGGATATTATAAAGAGCTATCCCAGACTGTTGATGCGTGCATTATGAATTTGGCCGATATTGATCTGCTGATGGGCAATGTATTTCCACAAGCGTTGTGGGCTCGGATTCGTAGGGAAGATCATGACCAAGCTTTAGGTGGTAATTGGGCTGCTCTAGCTGCTGCGGATGCAGCACAAGTAGGTGGTGCTAAACCCGACGATTTGATTACACGATTGCCTGGTAGGATCATCACTTTAATGAAAACTATGATGCCTGCCTTACGTGTTAACTGGGATAAGTTAGCTGCATGTAAGCAGAAGAAAGATGAGGGGGTTTCCGATTTCTTTACTCGTTTTAAGGAGACGTTTCTCGATCACAGTGGTCAAGATAGGAGTACTGAAGATGGACAGCAAGTATTTGTGGATACATTTTTATTTAATTTACTTCCAGAATTATCGCAAAAGCTGAAAGATTCAGAGAGTTCATGGGCCGTTTCTCCGTCTGCACAGATATTAGCTACTGCTCAGTATTACGAGAATAGGGATAAAGAAGAGAAAGATAAGCTTAAAAAGAAGACGAAGGAGTTAAAAACAAAGGTTCTTTTGCAACAGGCTTATCCCCCTCGTTCTACCCAGGGCCCCTTTCAACAGCCTCGACAATTTCAGAGGTTGTTACAGAAACCTGAATCCTTTGTCCGCAACCTTTGCTAGGTCCTAATCAATGTGCCTATTGTAAAGAGGATGGTCATTTTAAGAATAGCTGTCCAGTTTTACTGTAGCGTAATGGTGGATTCCCAGGGCCGCGAGGCCGTGGTGGTTTTCAATCAGCACCTAGAGGTAGAGGACGAGGTGTGTTGCCTCAAGGACAGCGTTCCTTTCCCCCTCAGGATTCTGTGAATTATTATGATCAGCAGAATACTCAGTCTGCGCAATATTATAAAGACGATTATTGTGTTGAGGATGAGGGTCAGGATTTTCATTCTAGTTAGGACAGCTGTAGACAAAGTAAGGGAGTCGTATGAGTTCCAGTGGATCAGAATGGGCCTTATGTTGAAGTTGTTGCATTGGGTGTTGCAGAGCCATTTCTTTTGGATACTGGTGCAATGAAAAGTTCAATCATTCACTCCAAACTCCCTGGGGCACCTTTGTCTGGCTTAACTAATGTTTCTGTAGGATTTTCTGGCGTCCCAGTTACTAACCCGGTTTCTTGTCCTTTGCCTCTTTCGATTGGTCCTTACAATCTGGAAGCTCAGCTTATTTTAACAACTGGTTGCGGAGAGAACTTGTTGAAACGTCTTCATGCAACGTTGTATTGTTCCCCCTCTGGTGTGCATCTTACCTTAGGTGAGAAATTGGTTTCAGATTTCAAAAGAGAGGTTACCCCACTGTCACCAGGGATCAGGGCACAAAGGACAAAAAGTCACTAGGCAATTGCAGTAACCCCGGTTGTGACCAAACAACCCAAAACACAGTGTCTCATAAATATATATAAAGATAAAACTCTGTGTGAGACACCTTAGTGAGCCTCCAATATGCATCTGGCAACTGGAGTAATCCGGTGGCGATGAGAATAAACCACCACGCGGTATGCCACAATAACAAATCCCTCGGCATGGCCAATTAATATTGTGTACCACGTATTCACCACATCACTGGTCTAAGGGCAAGTGAACGTATAATGTCTGGCTGCCACTATTCACTAGGCAATTGCAGTAACCCTGGTTGTGACCAAAACAACCCAAAACATAGTGTTCCATAAATATATATAAAGATAAAACTATGCATCTGGCAACTGGAGTAACCCGGCGGTGATCAGAATAAACCACCACGCGGTATGCTACAATAACAAATCCCTCGGCACGGCCAATTAATATTGTGTACCGCGTATTAACCACATCACTGGTCCAAGGGCAAGTGAACGTATAATGGCAAATGCACCATAATTTGTTGCTGCGGGGCGATCAAATAATGGAACAACGGTCATCTAATCTCACCGCATAATAAATATCTTTGCCAACTTTAAAACCCATAGGCAGCATAGATGTCATCCGCCACTCGCACAACATCAAATTAGGGACAATGACAATTGCCATCTGTAGAAAGTGAACGCCCGGCTTAAATAAACAAACAAGTAAATAAACAAATAGTTAAAGTATTCAATATAAATCGCTTTAAATATATCACCTAGGATAGCAGTAATTATAATAAGGACAGCGTAACCCAGCACAATAAAAACGAGAGTCGGAAAAGGAAATACATAAAAAATCTCGTCAAAACAAAGAGAGTCCTGAATTCGATATATTAAAATAAGATGTAGACCAAAATATAGGAATTCAGTATATCAATCCCATGAATGTAGAGATACAAAACACTCAACACATCAGGTACGGAGCGATAATATTCACCACTCTAAGATGGCGAATCCGCTCACATAGACCACGCCCCCTCTACGAGCAAAACAATCAGCTGTAAGCCATTTACCGACATCAGCTGAACATAAATAGCCGTGCGCGCAACACACACGCCAGAGTGCAGAACCAAACGAGGCAGAAGCGCGGCGCCACGATTTTAAAGGTAAGAACTAGGGACCCGGAGGAACTTTGATTGTTAAGGGGGTAGAAGGGATTCCAGCAGCGCGTGCAAAGGGCGCTTCCTAGATACTAAATTGAGAGGCACAGCACCCATCTAGTCTTAGCAAAAATAGTACGTTTTCAGGCAGCAGACCAAGGGTGTTAATATAACTTATTAAACTATGGCAAAATGTAAGCAGGAGGGTTGCCCTTCCTCCCGGGTGATAAAGATAAGGGTGCACCGGGGCTAGTTGAAGATGTCCATGGCTCAGATGCGCCTTAGAATAATCTTTGAGCACCAACCCACATAAGCTAAAGGAGGGACTGTACTAAAAGGTACAAGCAGTAAACCCCGCTATTACATAAAACTACTGTCTAGAACCTTGAAAGGTTTAAATAAATAAATAACGAATCTAGTGGTAGAGACTTGGTCAAACCACCAATTGTATGCTCTTTTTGACCCCACCAGAACATATCCAGTTCCGGCGAGGCCCCTAATATATGCCCGTTTGAAGCGAGTTTTAATAGCGTTGCAGGTAAGAACGAATGCAAACTAACCATACAAAGTTGTTAAAAATACTTGCAATAGAAAGGAATAGAAACATACAACCTCTTTCCAATTAGATACCGTGTTTTAAAATAAACTGAACGTAAGAAAAAGACCAGACTAATCGGAAGACTAAGGAATATCACCACTAGAAGCCTTAAAGAAAACATAGAGGTAATGAGTAAACATAAACTTATAACCTAAAGTGTAGAACAGGGGTCGCCAACCGGTCGATCGCGAGCTACCGGTAGCTCGCAGGTGCCCTGTCAGTAGCTCGTGGCCGGACTTGCACTTTAGTAGCCTATCATTGTCGTTTTGTTTGTTTTTAGGCCTTTTTCAGTAGCTTGTCTAGCGCCGTAGGAAGCCGCTTCTATTTGAGCCTAACTGGGGCGATGTGAAGTGGTTGATGTCGGCCCTGCCCTCGGAGAACTACTATGCACGCCTTTTGGTCTCCATTCTTTGATCCTGTGACCTGTGCATTTTTGCGGCCGGATCGCCATGCTGAAATAGAGGAGATGCAGTGTCAGCCACCTTAAGCTGAAGCATGTAGATTACAAAGCAGACAGACAGCAGGTATGTGGGCAAGAGGAACTTTTTTTTTTTTTTTTTAACAGATGCCTGTGCATGCCGTTATTCGAGTTATCTAAATAAAACATGAGCAGTAGTTTGAAAACGTACATTTGGACCAAATTCCATCCAAATGGTTCTGGCTGTTGAAATGATATTGCTCTTGTTGAGCTAGTTTAGAAAGTGTCTTATACGTGTGAAGGGCCTTATTAATTCCCTCCCTCGTGTGGTTACTATGGCGCCCTCTGTGTCTCTACTGGCCATTATGGGTGACTGTTCTCTTCTTAGCAGAAAGGCTAAAAAGGCATCACATTCTATCCCTCTCTCGGTGCAGTGCCTGACGAAAAGAGCGTAACAGTTCTCTTTGCATCGTTTTTTCTACAATTTCTGCCTGAAGAGCCTCAAGTCTAATTTCAGCTTGAGCAGCTTTACCCCGTTGGTGGCCAAAGTTAAAATCAAAAGTGTTTGCCTGCTGTGAACTGCTTTCACTAACTACACCACGCTTTAAATTTGCTTTGTGTTGTAGTCAATAAAAGCAGCTCAGTGCATGCAAGGCCCTTTGATTTTAACATCGGCTGCCACTGTGCTTTATTATATCTTCTTTCAATTTTAAAGCTCAGTGTCTGCCGATGTTGAAACGCTTTACCTGCACTGATCCGATCATCCAAAAACAGGCTCTTCACCTCTCTGTCCAGTCCTGTCACTCCAGCCTCTCGTCTCCCACACTCTTCCTTTGTGCAAAGACAGCTCTGCTTATGTGACACGGAGCTGTGTTTTGGTGCACCTCAGCTATGCAAAACAATTTAATTTGTTGAGTACTACGATACTTGTCTGCGTTTAATACAGGCAGCTTCTGCTTACAGTTTTAGAGGCTGAGTCTGAGAAGATGCGATTTTTTCTGAGCAAGGCTCATTAGTCCTTACCTGATTTTACCCATGCACTTTGATCCCATTGATGTTTTGTCTTTATATGGCTTGGTTTTTGAGGTGTTACTTAGAAAAAAGTTCAACGAAGGACTTGATTGCCCTGATTTAGAAACTCATGGCGTATGTAGGAGGAAAGCAGGCTGGTGAGTGCAATAGATATCTGCAATAGATATCTGGAGTGTGTAAAATTGTAACAGTGTGTGTGCATGCATGAGGTGTGATCAGATATAACATTTGTTTTAAGAAACACATTTATGCTCACTTGTTTAGAGCGTTTTCAAAATTTCATGATGTGTAAGTTTTATTAAATTTGTTAATCATGGAACTTTCTGTTTATTGAGGTCTGTGCTCAGGGACATTGCCATATGTTTAAGTATTATATTTGTGATCCTATGTGGGAAGTATTTCCTTGTCTTGCCTGATTAACACCAATATGCAGTTATCGTTATCATGTTATAGGACACAGTGCGTAGCAGTGTGGTGAATGAGGTGTGAGACAGATATACAGTTATGGAAAGCTTTTTCAGTCTGTTGACAGCTTTGAACAGCTCCATAGGTCTATCTATGCATCTTGTTCAAACCACAGTATGGGCGCAAACAAATTAGGCTTAAAGACTATGAATGAGGGTGTGAGAGGTGTCTCCGAAAAATGCGCGAGTTACTTGGCCTTTAGTAGTAGCTCACGACGATTTTCACTCATCAGAAGTAGCTCTCACTACAGTAAAGGTTGGAGACCCCTGGTGTAGAACAATCATTAAGCCCACGTTTAAGTACCTGCCATGCATATATCTTTCTTCAGGCGAAAACAGCCAGTGGCCTCATAGGGATTGTCCAGGAATGACGCAATTGGCGCCCAATACCCACCTTTTAAGAAACTGAGTGAAATCCTTTCGCCTATGTTTAGGTGAGATTGTTGGTACTGTCTATTATTTGTATATATTTGTTACTCCCAACTCTCTACTTCAGAGTCCCTTCAAATAATGATTTCCACATATGAACGATGTTTGAAGGACACGAAATGTTACACAGAATTTCTAAAGGCAAAATAGGATTAATGGAATTGTCAATTGTACATCACTGTTATACTAATGAATTGACGAGCTCCCAACTTCAAGGGCAACTGCAGATAGCACTCATATCTAGAGTAAAATTGGAGATGCTCAGAGAACCGGCTATCGGGGTTAGTAACTATAAAAATATCATGAGTGTCAGCAAGACATAAGGGATAATGACTATAGAACACATGAATATGTACCCAAGGAAAAAAGGTTCTGATACGATATTATTTTGCCCCTTATACAGGGAAAGTGAAGTCTTTCTTGTACGGAAAACCCCTACTAAGAAGTCCTGAGGAAGGTGCCACATTA
Source organism: Lissotriton vulgaris (assembly GCF_964263255.1). Classification (NCBI taxonomy): domain Eukaryota; kingdom Metazoa; phylum Chordata; class Amphibia; order Caudata; family Salamandridae; genus Lissotriton; species Lissotriton vulgaris. The sequence continues at coordinate 1,192,079,536 of NC_141696.1, read as the reverse complement.
CCAAGTGCAAAGCACCGAAACGCGTCGACGCATTTCTATATAGAAGAATCCATTTCTCGCTCAAACACACTGGATGTACATGTATTACTGTTGCATGTGTGTTATAATGTACATGTCATTTCTAGCTAGTGGATCTAGAAATCAATAGTGGTAAAAACATCAAAGTGCCACCGTTTTAAAGGGGTCCTTTTTCTTTTTTCTTTATTTACATGTGTTGTCTTGAGTAACAAAATCTTTGTGTCTATGATGTGCAATGTAATATGAATGTACTTATATACTGTATAGTTTTATATTGTCCACTGATATTTTGCTGATTAACTTTTATTTTTCAGGGAAAGTTTCTTTGAAATTTTAAATGTGTGTATTTTTATTGTAAACTATTGCTTTATTTTAATAAAAATCTAGATTGTTAACAAATATTTTTCTTTGTGGGAATCATTATACAAACCTTTTCCCTTCTAACGGTGATCTATAGCAACCGGTAATCCAGGTGCTGTGGAGGAACCGTACGGGTATAGATACCACGGGCTAACTAACACACCCCAGGGATTTCTCTTTGACTTTTTGAGAAATTGGTTTCTCCTATGTATTTATCAAAAGACCAATTCCCACCCGAATGACATTCTGTTCCTGCTACGCTTTGGGCTACAGGTCCGAATGAGGTTGGTCTGCTTCAGATTCCGCCTTACGTGGTTACTATTAAGCCTAATGTTAAACTACCACACATTCCTCAGTATAAGATTTCCAATGACGGTGAACGAGCTTTATTGGCTATTATCTATGATCTGGTTCAGAAGGGTGTGGTCGAAGAGACGAGAGGTAATGTTTGCAATAGTCCTGTTGTCCCTGTTCTTAAACGCACTGATCCTTCTCAGCCTCCTGTATACCGTTTTGTGATCGATCTTCGGGAGGTCAATAAGATTGTTGTTCCCCAGTTTCCTGTTGTCCCAGATATCACTGCCTTGCTTACTATGATACCAGCTTCAGCGGCATGGTTCTCGGTTATTGATCTCAAAAATGCTTTCTTCAGCATTCCTATTGCTGAGGAGAGTAGGGATATTTTTGGCTTCTCTCTTGGAGGCCAAAGTTTCCGATTCAAACGTGCACCTCAAGGCTATTGTGAGAGTCCCTTCATTAATAGCCAGGCTTTGAAATCTCAGCTCGATGTTTTCAGTTTGCCCCCAGGTGCCACTCTTATTCAGTATGTGGACGATTTGTTAATTGCTGCTGATTCAGAGGATGTTTGTAAGAATGTGACTGTTTCACTGCTGTGTCATTTGTCTGACCTGCATCATAAGGTGTCATTCTCTAAGTTGCAATATTGCCGCCTAGAGGTTACCTATTTAGGTCATCTCTTGTCGAAGGAGGGAAGGTGATTGACCCCAGAACAAATTCAAGCAATCACGCAAATGTCTGTACCATCCACACAAAGGGAGGTGCGTGCCTTTCTGGGCATTACCTCTTATTGTAGACAGTGGATTCCGAATTTTTCCTTGTTGGCTAAACCTCTGCTGGCACTTACGTTGAAAGACACACCCCAACCTCTTCCTTGGACTGATGAATGCCAGAAGAGTTTTTCTGACTTATGTACTGCCTTGTGTTCTGCCCCTGTGTTAGGTACTCCAAATTACAGTAAGCCTTTCACACTTTACGTTAACGAAAGGGAAGGTTGCGCATTGTCAGTTTTAACGCAACAATTTAGAGACAAACAACGGCCATGTGCCTATTTTTCGGCTACGTTGGATCCAGTAGCCAAGGCATTGCCTAGTTGTCTCATCGCGACAGCAGCGGTAGCAATTTCCATTCGTAAATCTGCTGGATTGGTACTAGATAACACTCTTGTTGTTATGGTACCACATACAGTGGATACTCACCTCACGAGTGCTCGCTTGTCTGGATATGAGCTGACGCTTTTAGCTAGCCATATACACATTAAGCGGTGTAATACTTTGAATCCAGCAACATTATTGCCCATTCCGGAAGGTAAAGACACTCAAGAACAGCATGATTGTTTTCTCCGGACGGAGGAGGAAACGAAAGGCAGAATAGACTTAAAAGACACGCCACTCGTGGACCCGGATGGGATCCTATGGGTGGATGGGTCTTGTTTCAAACCTCCAAATGGTGAGACGACTGCAGCTTATGCTGTTACCACCTTGTATACGGTAGTGGAGACAGCACGCATTCCACACAATTCAGCCCAAGCAGCGGAACTAATTGCATTGACGAGAGCATGTGTGTTGGCTAAGGGAAAGAGAGTGAATGTATACACTGACAGCCAATATGCCTTTGGTGTGGCTCATAGTTTTGGTCGTTTGTGGAAGGAAAGAGGATTCTTTACTTCCCATGGCACTAAGATACAGCATGGTCAGTTGGTAACTGACCTTCTCGAATCACTTGCTTTGCCTACCCAAATAGCGATAATAAAGTGTAGTGCTCATAAGAAGATTTATGATGATCTGGGTCGCGGGAATGCTTTTGCAGACGAGGTAGCGAAAGAAACAGCAAAAGATGCTACGAGTCGCATGTATGTTGCAGGCCCTGCAAGATGGGTCAGAGAGAGAGGAATGTGTGAGGACACAATAGAAAGTGTGAGAACGATTCAAGAAGAGGCTACTGAGAAGGAATTCAGTACGTGGAAAGAAGGTACGGGAATGTTGGACGCGACAGGGTGCTGGACGGAATTGTCAGAACATCAGCGTTGGCTGTTACCAGATGCCTATGTACTACCTGTAGTTACTATGGCGCATGGTCCAGCCCACATTAGTGCAAAAGGCATATGCAAACTTCTGGCTCCAGTATGGCAGAATGAAGGAATTCCTAAATGTGCGGAGAATGTGGTGAAACATTGCATTGTTTGTTTAATGCATGATCCAGGGAAGGGAACCCCAACTCCAAGGTCATTTTGCTCCCCCTACTTACCCTTTTGAGGTATTACAAATTGATTACATTCATATGGATCGTTGTAATAACCTCAAGTATGTTCTGGTGGTGGTGTGTGCCTTTTCCAGATGGATAGAGGCCTACCCCCTAAAGGACAATACTGCTTTGTCTACTGCCAAAGTCCTCTTGAAGGAATTTTTCCCGAGGTTTGGTTTGCCTCGCATTGTCTGGTCTGGCAATGGGAGTGAATTTGTAGGCCAAATTATGCAGAAAGTGTGTGCGGGTCTTGGTATTAGGCAGAAATTCCATGCGGCAAACCACCCTCAGTCAGCAGGTTTGTTAGAGTGCTATAATGGCACTCTCAAGCTTAAATTGGCGAAGATTCAGGCCAGCACGGGTCTTGCTTGGCCTGACGCCTTACCTTTGGCACTTTTATCCACGAGAACTACTGTACATTCTCGTTTAGGACTTAGCCCTTATGAGGTCGTCTTCGGGCACCCAGCCAATGTCTGGGGAGTCCCTCGACCTAAGAAGTATTCTGACATCCAGTACCCAATGTTGATTGACTACTTGCATGACCTCACCACTAAATTACGTGTTCTTCATCAACAGGTTCAAAACGCTTTGCCGGAGGCCTCTGCAGATCCAGGTCTCTCCATCCAACCCGGTGACTGGGTCTGCGTGAAGAATATCCAGCGGAAAAAGAATCTGGAACCTCGTTGGGGCCCGCCTCGGCAAGTTTTGTTAGCAACACGTACAGCAGTAAAGGCCGTTGGGAAGAAGAACTGGGTCCATGGCGTGCACTGTAAGAGGGTACCTTTGCCTTTACCTTTTGATCAGTGGGTTCGTAAGGGTATAAATGATAGTGAAGGCGAAAGGGCCCCTCGATTTGTACCTTTCCGTAGTGCATGCCTGGATCGAACGAACTCTGAGAAAGAAGACGACGACGTGTTGCAAGAGGCTGTACCATCACATCTGCGATTGAACACAGTAAATCCAGAGATTTTGTTTCAAGAACAAACGATCTCTAATAAGACTCGGTACAACTTAAGATCCGAACCAACGGAAGACAATTGAACTTTTCTTCTTCCATTTTCTGATTAAATTTTTTGAGAGACATTTCTTTACTTTTTTCCACTATCCATCAAGTTGCAGGGTCACGGTAGGAGTCTTAAGCTGTGACCTGAGTAGCGACATAGGTCTGCAGGACTTGCAGTGTCATAGGACGGCTAACAATCACAGTTAAGTGATCTAGGAAGATTGCGGTGAGCAACGCTTTAGAGTATGGATATTGAAGTGGAAAGCAATGATAAGAATGTAAAAATGAAAAGAAAATATAAAGAACTGTTGGTAAGTCCATGTGGCATAACCTTATGTATTTTAATATGTTTATGTATTTTATTAGCTTGTGTAAGTTGGATTGTTTACACTATGCAGCAAGCACCTGTTCCAACTTCTGTTTCCTTGTCTTTTCCTACTACTGCCTCCCCACATCAGTTTCATACACTTCCAGAACACGATCAAATTAGGAGAACAGAATACTTCAATAATTCATTTATTCAGTTATTGCATCAACATCAATTGGTAATCAACACCACTGATTGTTGGGTCTGTGGGCTCATGCCCCATAACACAGAGAGAGGGATGCCATATTTAGTTCTTCCATTTTCCTATGAAGGTTCCGCTTGGGCTTATTTAGGCATGTTTTCCAATGTATATCAGAATCAATTTCGATATCCTCCTGGTAGTCCATATGGTGGTAGATCAGATTTTAGTCACAGTTCTTTGATAAAGGGAATAGTGGCCATGGCTAGAATCGCTGAGATTAGTAAGATTCCTGGTGATGAGAAACAAGCATATGATGGCTGGAATGTGACTCGTTATGTTACTAGCCTTAAAGGTAAGGCTAGACGAAGGAGATCCCCACCAATTTGGACTGTACCTCATCGAGGTAATTTTTGTCTACAGATCAATGGTCAAAATGTTAAAAATCAACAGGAGAAGAGTGTTTGTTCCCATACTTATATCTATTCACCTCAGATTTCTTCACCGTTAGTGCCATCACAATGCACATATTTTGTCTGTCATGGTAGAGCCTATACGTGGCCTCCTACTTACTTTTCGGGAACTTGCTATGTGGCTTTTCTTCTTCCTCCAACATATACTGCTCCTTCAGGTCATCATAGAAGAAGACAAGCAAGAGGGGTTATTGATTCTAAGGACACAGCAGGACAAGAGGGAGGTGACCTTATTAAAAGGTTGCTTCCTTTCTGGGGCCCAATGGCCAACAGCAGAGATATTAGACAGCTAGCTTGTGTTGTTGAGGCTACCATAAATGTAACTTCTGGAGTTTTGAGTAATCTGACAGCTGAACTTCAGGCGGATCGTCTTATGACTTTGCAAAATCGGATGGTTTTAGACATCATCCTCTCAGATCGTGGAGGAGTCTGTAAATTGATCTGGTCTAGTTGCTGCATTTACATTCCTGATAATGCCCCTAGGGTATACCAAGCCATTTCTAAGTTGCATATAATTTCCGAGTCTTTAAATCAGGACACAGGAGATTGGTCTATGATGGGATGGTTTTGGAGACTACTGTCCACTTGGGGATGGAAGATACTAACATTCCTTGGAATGGTTTTGGCCATCATTTTTTCATGTTGACTCTGTTTACAGTGTGGCCCTGCCATCTGCGGTCTTTGTGCCACCATGTGTGTCCCAAGGCCTGTGTCACAAAAAACATAAAACATTAAAATGATGTTGCAGCAACAGCTCGATGACCTCATGGCCATAGACATCGACTCAGATTAACTTGCGTCCTTTGTGTTTTGCCTGAGTAATGGCAAAAGGAGGGTCTGAGGTTCTTTGGTTTCTAACTTCATCCCGTATTTAGCCGCCATTTTGTGTCTCGTCGCCATTTTGTGTTGCCCTCACTCAGGCAGCACGGCGAACGGAGTGTTTTTGCTTTTCTGAGCTGCTACGTGTCTCTTCTGTTAAAGAGTAACTCCTTGTTCTTGTTTACAAAACCAATGTCAGGGTCTGGCCGAGTTCACTAATCCATGTCTGGGTTGATTGATCCCGGTCTCGACTGATTATTTGGCTTCTCCAATTCTTTCCTTACATTATCTTATCAGACGGGCCTTCGCTATTCTTTTCTTGTGTTTTCTTGTTACACATCTATCCTTTGAGGCACACAAATACGCCCTGCCTTCTGCAAATTGGATTGTCGGTACTAGCACTGATTAATTTGTTGGGAGGGGTTACACACGGGGTTTGAGAGAGGGGCGTATTTGGGACACCTGATAGCTTGTTTTCAAACTTTTCCTATTGGCTTGCTTTGTATGTATAGGGAGTAAACTTTGTAAATATGTGAAGTATAAAAGATTGTGCGCCACGGATTGAAGTGGCAGTCTCCTTAGAATCTACATTCTGTATGTACTTCTGGGACAACTGTGCGTAGCTGCAGCTAATAAACCTGGTTTTCTACACCCAACAGAGTGTCTCGTGTCTCTGTTCGACAAGGCAGGTGAACTCTGGGATCTAAGGCGTGCCCTGCGCCGCCAGGCCCATAAGGCCCTGTTCTCCAGTACTACATGGCGGTGGTGTAGTACATGAATACCTGAACCACCCTTCCCTGAATGGAGGGCAGTAAGGCTTTCAGCATTGAGTGGATAGCTTGTAAGTCCAACAGGTTGATGTGGAGCACAGCCTCCCCTGGAGACAACAAGGCCTCTGATCTCTCCTTCTCTCAGAAGGCTGCCCCAGCTTAGAAGTGATGCATCAGTTACCACTGTCATCTGTGAGTGGGGTAGGATAAACAGTATGCCACTGACCAAATTGTGGTCCTGTAGCCAGTACTGCAAGTCCTGTACAGTTTCCTCCAAAATCTTTACAAGTGCGGAGAAGTCCCCTTATGTTGCAGCCACTGGGACTTCAGATCCCACTGCACAGCCCGCATATGGCACGTGGAGTTCTTAACCAGCAGGTGGCCATCAGCTTTAGAGTCAACCTCACTGAGATCTGGAGTCTGCGCTGATTGAGACAGCGTCAAAACGGCACAGCGTTCAGAAGGTCTCAGATGAAAAGGGAGCGGCTACAAAGAAGTCTGGTTTGACTTCAGCACATTCATTGTGAACCTCAACAATGTGAGAAGGTTTGATGTAGTCTAAAAGGTAGGTGATGACTGCCTGGGGTAAGCCCACCTTCAGCATCCAGTCAGTGAGGTAGGGGAAGACCCCCATTTTGTCTGCAGATGAGCTGTGAGCACTGCCATCACTTTCATGAACACCCGAGGGGCGGCGGGGAGGTCAAACAGGAGCACAATGAATTGAAAATGATCCTGGTTCATCGTGAACCGCACGTAACACCTGTGGAACTGACAGACAGGAATATGAAAATAAGCATTTTGATAGCGTCTAGTCTCTGGGATCGATGGCAACCAAGACCTGAGCCACAGTGAGCATCTATAATTTGGCTTTCCTCAGGTTCAGGGTGAAGATCTAGAATAGGACGCAACCCACTGTCACTTTTCGGCACCAGGTAGAAGCAGAAATAGCAATCACAAACTACTTCGTGCATCCGCACTCTCCCTGTGGTTCCTCTGACAAAAAGGGACAGGTGGCTGTCCGATAGCCGTTCAAGGAATGGTTACAAGGGAGGCAGGGTTTCCAGGAAAGGAAGGGCGTTAACCTGCTGAATAATCTTTAACACCCACTTGTCCGTGTCATGAAGTGGCAGATTTTGTTGCCGAAAGAATGGCTGTGTGGTGTGAAGAACACAGTACAGAGGCTTGAAATGATGCGGGAGGAGATGGAGTAGCGGACTGGGCTGCCCTTGCTCACCACGTGATATATGGAGTCCTCAGCCATAACCACAGATGGAGGGAAAAGACTGCTGGCCGGGGAGTAGGGGGGAAATGGGGCTGCTGACAACATTAGGATCACCTACCAGAGCCATGGAAGGGGCGAAACAGCACAGGTGGCAAGAGAGGAACAGCAGATAAGGCGTCCACAATATCAATGCTATAGCGAACAGAAACCTTCACTGCATAACGGCCGTCTTGCATGGCCAGGGAATGGATAGCAAAAACTCCTCAGACACCATTGGAAGGACTTGGGCCAACGAGTCCCACAGTGCGTGGGAGAATCTTCTCAACAGACAAGCAGTATTCACAGAGCGCAGGGCAAAACTGGTGAATAAGTAAATCCTGTGCCCAAAAGTCTCAAGGAGTTCTAATAACTGATCTGGCAGGGCGGAGGGTATTCGACTAGGATTAACTTTGCTTGCGGAAGCCTACACCACCAGACCTGTGCTTAAATTGTAAAATATGAAGTCCAGGTGCTCAAATGTTTATCGGAGGCCACACCAACTTCATCCACTGGCTCCACCCACTTCCTCCACCAGCTCCACCCACTTCCTCTATTGGCTCCAACTTTCTCCAGACATTTAGTTGAATCAGCCATGAATACATTATTTTCAGCAGCCAACCTGAAGTTCATTTAAGACTGTAATTGGTAAAGGACAGGTAATCCTCGAAAGAAACTGAACAACAAAACCTATCAACTCCCCCCTCTGAAATATCTTGAAGTGCTATGAAAACAGTTCATCTGAGTTCTCTGTAGCAGTAAAACATATCTGAATTGTGACTTACAGAAAATACTATCTTCCTTCTCATCCTTACCCAAGATCACGTATTGGTACAATGGAATTCCCTGTGACTTCTCAAGCAATCCATTACACCTGGCCAAATGGGAGGGTTACGCATGATTTTAATTTCCAGTGTGTAAATTAACAGTGTGTCTACATAAACAACAGCATCCAGTATGCTTAACCCCTTCGTTGCAAGGCCTTCCCCCCCCCCGTGCTTTTCTTTGGCTATTTTGGGTAGTTTGAGCTTAGGCCCCTGTACTTTTTGACAACATAAGGTGTCCACACCAAATGTGCATCCTTTTCTACCAACATCAAGGGGATTCTAAAGGTACCCAGGGTTTGTGGATACCCCAAGAGGGGTCCCAGAAATTAGCCAAAATACAGCTAAATTTTGTTTTTTGGGGAACTAATGGGAAAAAAGTGCTGCAAATGAAAGCGTCTGGTCTTTTCCCTGCAAATAGTATCAAAAAAGTGTTTATGGGGCTGAAATCACAATTTCCCAGCTTTGAGGGAAATGACCGACTTTTGTCACAAAATCAATTTTATTTACACAGTGTTGGCATTTTTCTGGGAAATAGCCTATTTTTTGTGCTTTTAACCTCCTTCCAGTTAAATGGTAGAAATGGGGATGAAAGCAATAATGGATCCTGGAAAGTATACATTTTAGAAACGTAGACAATTCTGAATTTAGCAAGGGGTCATTTGTGTAGATATTTCAAGGTTTTGTTTATAGAAACTAAATTAAATATAGGAAAAATTGAAATTTACTTGAAAAAAACAGCCTTTTGTGTCTACGTTTTCACCTGTAAATTCTTCTAATTATGACAGCTGTTTGAAAGCAATATAACGCTACATCCGCTGGACCTTTCTGGTTGTGGGGATATATAGGACTTGTAGGTTCACCAAGAACCCGACAAACCCAGAGCCAATAACTGAGCAGCGACTTGCATTTTTTTTTTTATTATGTACCGAGTATATAGCAATTATTATGGGAAAAGGTATACATGGAAAAATCAGTATGAGAGGCACCCATGTATTTTTGAAATGGGACCAAGATATAAAGTTTAGAAACAGTAGATATTTGCATATTTCCAAAATTGGGAATACCCATACTAGTATGAGAATTATAGGTAATTTTTCAAAATGACTTCTTTTTTACACATTGTCTTTCATTTGGAAGGCAGAAATGCATCGAAAGTCAATACGTAATAACAGTTGCTCTACAATTCTGTGTTACCCCAAGTCTCCCGATGAAAATGGCACCTCACTTGTGTGGGTAGACCTAGTGCCTACAACAGGAAACTGCTCAAAACGCAACATGGACACACCACATTTTCACAATGAAAAATTACCCCTTTTTTGCAAAGTGCCTAGCTATAGTTTTTAAACCCTAGCTTTGCCGGCAGCTAAGGACACCTCGCAAACATATACTTTTTTTAAACTAGACACCCAGGGGAATCCAGGATGGGGTGACTGAACTGGCTCTCATCAGGTTCTGTTACCAAGAATCCCTTGCAAACCTAAATAATTGTCCAAAAAAACACATTTTCCTCACATTTCCGTGGTGTAAAGTTCTGGAATCTGCGTAGATCCACAAAATTCCACCCACCCCACGTTCCCCATAGTCTTCTGAGAAAAATGGTACCTCACTTGTGTGTGTAGGCCTAGTGCCCGGGACAGGAAACTTTGAAAATAGAAGGTTGTCATGATCGAAGGTAGGCATAAGAGAATTCAGCGTGTTAACTCGATTTACAATGAATATCAGCCCGTAATTTTATAACGTCGAGGGTAATGAAGCGATGTATACATAAGAAAAAGCATGATGATGTTTGATTTGTTTCATGTGTAAATTCGTAGAGCCATTATGTGGCGCATAGCGGGAAAATGTTAATCAGTCAAAATATTTTTTTGAAAACAGCTATGCAACGTGAAATATACGGTTGGTTCATGTTAATTCATGACGGTTATGTTTGCTTAAACTTACAGTGATCCCCTGAAGAAGAGCGACCGTAAAAGCTCGAAATGCATTGGGAATATGAATACTCACTGAACGATTGGTTTAAAAGTATGGGCATACGACAGCAAGAAGTTTTCACACAGCTGCCGTGTAGAAGCATTTATACTTTTTAATCGTTTACTATGTAACCAGTACAACTGAGGAATGAATTGGATACAATTTTCAATAAAAGGATTGAACTTTGATTACATTCATGGATTTTTTAAATACGCCATTTCGGCAATTGCTGCGCTCTCAAGTCTGAGGCTTACCCGCTTCAATTTCTTGTTCAGTATTCACCCACGTGGTCTTAGGACAGACCGCTTTTGAGAGCACGGCAAGTATTCAGAACATCGTTAAAAGGAGTAAACATTGCTCAACACCAGGAGTGCGCTTGCATTTTCCATATTGCAAAACACAACGTGGACACATCACACTTTCACAGTGAAAAATTAGCCTTTTTTTGCAAAGTGCCTAACTGTCGTTTTTTAATCCTAGCTCTGCGGCGCCACTAGGGAGTCCAATGGTAATTGTCCCTTAATGTAGGCTGGGTCAGATGGTGCTGGCTTGTTTTTCTTATCTACCCTTGCGGTAAGAATAAGGGCTCTGACTGGGTCATTAAATATGTCATCAACGTGCCTGATCATACCCTTTAACATGGGGAGTGAGTGTGATGGCTTTTGTGTGCTGCTCAGTGTTTCAAACAGGAAATCCTCCTTAAGGGATTCTTTGTGCAGCTGCCCACCATGATAATTGGCTGGCAGCTCTACGTCACAACTCTATGTAGCCTACACTGTCATCCGGTGGAGAGGGTTTTGTAGGGTAAAGGTCAGGATTGTTTCCCATGGGATAGTTGGTATTGTAATCTGTCCATGGATCTGGAACTAATGGTACATTGTCCCCATCCCCGCCCCTAACCCCATCATCATCATCCTGCTCTTCAGGTGTGTGTGGTGGTGAGTGCTCAGGTAAAATCATGAAGTGTTGAGGTTGAGGAGAAGGAGGAGAAGGATTAGTCCTGACATTCTTCCTTTTCAAAAGGAATATGGTAGGCCTCCTCTGATTCAGGTTTTCATTTTAGTGTCAGTTTTGTAGAGATTTGTCCAGTAGTTGGATGGATGTACAAATCTAGTTGTTTCAGTTCCGGCTTGCTAGGCGGAGCATCGAAAAGTTGTTCCAGAGATGGAGCGGGCACATCCAGTTGGTTTGGTGCCGAAACGTTTAGTGCCGATGGTTTCTGAGCCGTGGTCTTGGGTCCTGAGGATTTCGGATCCAAAAGTGTTTTCAGTGTTGAAGGTGGTTGGCTGGAGCTGGTCTTCGATTTCAATCCAGAAGGTTTTAGATTGGAGCCCGATTTCTGATGGTTCGAGTCTGCGCCGGAAGGCTTTTGGGCGTATTTTTATGCTTTGCCAGGGCATCAAAAATGTGTTCTCAGTGCTGAACGTGGCCCAAGGTTGGACCGGAGCCTTTTTCTTAGGGTGAGGTGTAGTCAGAGATGGCGATGGGATCTTGTTCTTCCGTAGCTCCCATAGAGTCTCTGGCCTCTTGTTGTGAATCTTGTTCAAAGAGGTACGGAACAGAGCTTGCATATTGGCTCTGCATGTCACATCGGGAGAGTTGCAATGTGTCTTCTTGGAGCAGAAAGCTTTGCACGTGTCACAGTTCTGTTCTCTGTGCTCCAGAAACAAGCACAGGTTGCATACTTCATGTGAGTCGGTGCATGCAAACTTTGCGTGGCACCGAGGGCAGAATTTACATGGAGTATGTTCCATCGATTGCGAGGCGGACTGACGCAGGTAGGCCTGAAGGCCTTCCACGAGCTTCCCGACCGAAAGAAGGTTTTTTAGAAGTAAATACGATATACAGAGAATGGGATACGTGATCGAAAACAATACTGTCGAGGATGAGTGTATCGCGTACCGAGGGAACCCGATGAAACGGTTTTGAACCGGAGCGCAGCAATTCACGTCTGAACCAGATGGCGGAAAAAAACAATCTAACAATGGAGCCGATGCGCATGCGTACTATCACCGAAAGGAGGAGTCACCTAACTCGTGATTGGAAAAGACTTCTTCGAACAAAAATAAACTGAAAACATGCGGAGCCAACACTAGATGGCAGTAGTATGCAAAGCATGTGATCTACAGCTCACATGCCTCGAACATATAGTTTTTGGGTAGCAAATCCCAGGAAAATGCTACAATTTCACCTCACACTTTGGCACGGTTCCTTAATATAATTTCCAAATAATCCAACAATATCACCACCCAAAATCGTATAATTATGGTAAAAAGTATGCAAACCACCAAATTTTCTTAATATGTTCAGGGTTCTGAATTTACCATAAACTGGGTACACTGACACAATGTCTTTTCTTGTTGTTGCTGAACAGCTGATTGTTTTCCCTTTGCCGCCTTATTGATTATGCCCCCAAAGCATGCTTTAATGTTGTGTATCTTGGTAAGAGATTATTTTCTCAAAAGCACTGATACCATCCAGGTGTTTGTGTGCTTATACCAGACTTTTGACTTGCTGAAGCAAAACAATGGCAGTGAAGTACAAAAATTAAGAGGTAGGCAGAATGTGGTATTTTGAATAAAACACATCCAGCAAATTGTTTCGAAACTCCAAATCTAACTCCATTTATTATTAACAATAATTAAATAAGCAACAGTACCTGCAAGAGTGCTGACTGTGCTGCCACTGCTGCTGCTGCACTTTGCTGTAAACCTTGCAATGTGGATGGGGAATGGCTTGGAGAAAACCCTGGGAGACCCGCGAGTGACAAAAGTCCAGGAAAAGCAGCATTACCTCCTGCTGGTAACCCAGAAGACAAGCTGAAACAAAGAACATTTAGTAGGAATGAAACTGTTTTTGATCTATGTACATTCTTTTCTGCAGAAGACTTAAGAGACTTCCGAGTGGCTTTTGAAAATATCTTGGAAAGAAATGCAGGCATATTTGACCACAATCAGTAATGACTGTGTCCTTTCCGTTAAAAATCTCTCTCTCTCTCTCTCTCTCTCTCTCTCTCTCTCTCTCTCATATCAAAGATAAGCAAAAGGGTTGTCTTCCATCTTAATTTTCTTAATAAAACGTACCACATTACATTGTTGTAATAAACTGATAGGCCAAATAATCAAAACCACTGATGAAACAATATGCACGATGACCCGATGTAATGCTTTAAAACTGTTTCATTATTCGAAGATAATTTCTGACATAAAGAAACTTGCTTGTATATTCTCAATTTCATCTGCCTATATATTTCCATTTCAAAATGTTGTACTAAGGAACAAGCGGGCACTTTTATGTCTCCTGTTTCCACCGGTAAGGTGCCAGCATAGTCCAACGTAGTGTTGTGCTCTTTGCATGTGTATCAGAATCTAGAAAGACAGAAATAACTTTTAAAGTCTCTAAAAAAATGTGGTGCAGAAGACTAGTTCAATGCATGCCTGTCCCTCCATTTGGCGAGCCCACCCCTCTCTAAATTGCCCAGTGTCCATCACCAGAGTTCACAGAACTAGAGCGGTATGGAGTATCCTTGCAAAGATGAAATGGCCTATGGGAGACATATTTAAATATGACATGGTCCATTATCAATATAAGGAACCAAAAACAGGGCAACTTCTTATTGCTAGATCAGGTAGTTAAACAATTTACATTTACAATAACAAAGGAGGAGCCTTAGCAAATTAGCACCAGGGTAAAGCATAAATACTGCTGAGCTGAGAGCAGTCTGTCCAAAATTAGAGTCTGCAGGCAATGAATCAGAAGGTTTTGCAGACAGTCTGAGGAATGCTGCAAGCACTGTCCCAGTTATCTACTACAATCGGAACATGCTTTTGGCAGTTGTGTTCATTATTTTGAAGGGGTGACAATTACCTACCTAATAAACACAATCTGGTTTGGTCAACATACAGTTCTGAGAGAATCTAAGCTCAACCCCTAATTGCTAAGGCACAAGCAGCAGGCAATCATCAGAGAAGTGCTAGCTAAGTTCAAGAACTACCAAATATTTTGAAGTAAAGAACACAAAATTCTCCCCAAAAAAAAGTGAAAAAAGAGAAGTTAATGAAAGAAAATACATCCAGATGCTTAAAATAGGATAAACGTCATCAGAGATATAACACTTTGAATTTTAAGACAAGAAGGACCTAGAAAAAGTAACCTGTCATTAAAACACACAACAGTTAGCGGTGGACTGGGATCTTGGGGACAAATTCAGGCTGACTGTGATGGAGCGGAGTTCGGATACACAATGTGGGGCATTATAGTGAAGATTTTGCCTTTGGTCTCAGAAATGGGAATCAAACTTCTTTGAGATATGGTGCAAGGATGGGCCCAACAAGGGCCCCTTGAAGCCAGATAAATCATTGTCGAGATCCAGCTGAAGCTCTTGGTTTTGTGGCCAAAATCTCAGAACGAAACACAGCTGGATTTGTGGGCCGGACATACGTATCTCCTGACCCTTGTACATGGTTTAAGCTTTGGGCTTGGTCACTTTTTTGGTAATCAAAAATCCTTGTCCCCTTACCTCATTTTGCAGTGGCTTATGCAAAATTACCCAGGAGCCGCTGCTAGTACATCATTAATAATAAAAAAAAATGAACAACTCACTCACTGAAAATACATAGTCAAATATCCGTTGAAATTCAGCCAATATGAAAAGCCCTCACCAGATTTTGTGTACAAGGGACTAAGCACACCATAATTCACGGATATGCAATTTACACTTCCGAGCTGACAGTATGTTAAACAAGCATTGGCAAATATATCTCTGCAATATGCTGAGCATCATACCGCAAAAGTAAAATAGAAAAAAAGTGAACAAATGGAACAATTATGTGGTCTGCGTATGCATGCCTACAAATTATGTGGACTGCATATGCGTGCCTACAAAATGATGCGGG
The DNA here is from genome assembly GCF_964263255.1 of Lissotriton vulgaris. NCBI lineage: Eukaryota > Metazoa > Chordata > Amphibia > Caudata > Salamandridae > Lissotriton > Lissotriton vulgaris. The sequence continues at coordinate 1,192,064,095 of NC_141696.1, read as the reverse complement.
CACTGTTTTTTTCTTCTTCTTTCCATTTACTGTTCCAAGATGGATTGGTGAATACAATTTTGTTTTAAAAGTACTGTGAAAGTTTTTTTTGCCTGGTACTCCACACACTAAAAAAACAAGATTGTGAGGGCAAACAAGTGGCAGGTCTTTGCTGACACTTACCGGCTCCAGGAGGGGTCGTTTTCGCCATCACAGCACAGCGCAACTGGGTCCCTGACGTTGTGGCCGCCCCCGCCGCTGTGCAGCGCCATCGCACGGCCGCGGAGTGGAGCGGACCACAACTCCCAGCGTGCTTTGGGAAATCCACCGCCCACTTCCTGCATTAGCGCGCCAGGAGGCGCAACAAAAGGCGGCAGCACCCGGAGAGCGGGGTTCTCTTTGCTGACACTTACCGGCTCCAGGAGGGGTCGTTTTCGCCATCACAGCACAGCGCAACTGGGTCCCTGACGTTGTGGCCGCCCCCGCCGCTGTGCAGCGCCATCGCACGGCCGCGGAGTGGAGCGGACCACAACTCCCAGCGTGCTTTGGGAAATCCACCGCCCACTTCCTGCATTAGCGCGCCAGGAGGCGCAACAAAAGGCGGCAGCACCCGGAGAGCGAGGTTCTCTTTGCTGACACTTACCGGCTCCAGGAGGGGTCGTTTTCGCCATCACAGCACAGCGCAACTGGGTCCCTGACGTTGTGGCCGCCCCCGCCGCTGTGCAGCGCCATCGCACGGCCGCGGAGTGGAGCGGACCACAACTCCCAGCGTGCTTTGGGAAATCCACCGCCCACTTCCTGCATTAGCGCGCCAGGAGGCGCAACAAAAGGCGGCAGCACCCGGAGAGCGGGGTTCTCTTTGCTGACACTTACCGGCTCCAGGAGGGGTCGTTTTCGCCATCACAGCACAGCGCAACTGGGTCCCTGACGTTGTGGTCGCCCCCGCCGCTGTGCAGCGCCATCGCACGGCCGCGGAGTGGAGCAGACCACAACTCCCAGCGTGCTTTGGGAAATCCACCGCCCACTTCCTGCATTAGCGCGCCAGGAGGCGCAACAAAAGGCGGCAGCACCCGGAGAGCGGGGTTCTCTTTGCTGACACTTACCGGCTCCAGGAGGGGTCGTTTTCGCCATCACAGCACAGCGCAACTGGGTCCCTGACGTTGTGGCCGCCCCCGCCGCTGTGCAGCGCCATCGCACGGCCGCGGAGTGGAGCGGACCACAACTCCCAGCGTGCTTTGGGAAATCCACCGCCCACTTCCTGCATCAGCGCGCCAGGAGGCGCAACAAAAGGCGGCAGCACCCGGAGAGCGGGGTTCTCTTTGCTGACACTTACCGGCTCCAGGAGGGGTCGTTTTCGCCATCACAGCACAGCGCAACTGGGTCCCTGACGTTGTGGCCGCCCCCGCCGCTGTGCAGCGCCATCGCACGGCCGCGGAGTGGAGCGGACCACAACTCCCAGCGTGCTTTGGGAAATCCACCGCCCACTTCCTGCATTAGCGCGCCAGGAGGCGCAACAAAAGGCGGCAGCACCCGGAGAGCGGGGTTCTCTTTGCTGACACTTACCGGCTCCAGGAGGGGTCGTTTTCGCCATCACAGCACAGCGCAACTGGGTCCCTGACGTTGTGGCCGCCCCCGCCGCTGTGCAGCGCCATCGCACGGCCGCGGAGTGGAGCGGACCACAACTCCCAGCGTGCTTTGGGAAATCCACCGCCCACTTCCTGCATTAGCGCGCCAGGAGGCGCAACAAAAGGCGACAGCCCCCTCCGCCTCGCGGACGCGCGCGGGCGGAGCCCGGGCAGAGGGCGGGCCGTCTGTGGCCGTCCGTGGACGACTGTGGTCGGGCGGGCCACCCCCCTAAGATCTCCCCAAACGTGAGTGTTACACCCAAGCATAAACATGGGCGATTCCACTATTACAAACTCCCATATCGATATATCTTCTCAGGGAGCCGATACCTCTGTCTCTGTCTCTCTTATTACATCCTTCGAAACACTGATTGAAACTGCCTTCAATGAAATTGTAGAGACCGAGAGGAGGTTCTCCATGGGTTCATTTGTTACTAATAACATATCGAGTGCTACTGGAAATATCCATATTACCCCCGAGGTTACCGTGGTTAAGCCATCACTTCCATCTGTAGACGTGCCCATTGTTGTGGAAGATGAAAACACTGTTACTTATATAGCTGCAGATTCTGTCCTTCTAACAACTGCGGCTGCTAGCCAACTGGTACCTCCGCTCAAAGAAACTATCCCTACCAGCATACCTGTTCCCCAGGGGGATGTCATTACCCTGGATGTTACGGAGTCCTGTTGTAACAAACCAGGAGGGGAAAAAAGGAAAAGAGGTACTATTAAGCAAAGCGCTAATAAAAGTAAACAACCTTCACTGAGCAAAAGCCAGCCTACTCCCCAAAGCCTGTGGAATAAACAAAAATCTTTGGGGGTGGTAACTGTACCTATGGAGGAAAAAGATTTAGTGGATATAGATAGCACTTCACTTTCGCCCACAATTCACCCCGGTGGGAATCTTAATACTATTTGGACCCAAACTACACTAATGGGAGATAATCATAACCTCTCCAAACAGAATGGGAACCTTATTGAAACTATAGTGGACACTATTTTTAACCGAGTGGAGAAACTTATGATCAACCAATTTAATAATGTTTTTAAAAGATTAGACAGATTAGATAACCTGGTTAAAAATGATGAAGCCAAAAGGAAGGGGTCTATTATTCTGGACCAAATTAGAGCCGACCGTCTTTTAAAAGATCTTGAATCCTTAAGCAACACTCTGTCATCAAAAACACAGGCCGCCCGTATTACATTGGATAAGGGCATGAAAAACCTGGAAACGTCATCATCGCCCATTACACAACCTACAATCCAACCGCGAACTGTTAATGCAGGGGTTAAGTGTGCAAAATCTAGTATAGCTGCTAAAACCATCCCAACCCCTGCACCAAGGAAAACTACCCCTTTGGTTACCACCAACAAAAATGCCACCAGTAAGGATGACGGTCTTACCCAACCTACTACAGCTACAACATCAGCTGCTGTTGATAACACAGGTTCTACCCAAGTAAGGTCCAATAAGCCCCGCAAACACGAAGGGCCTGTGCTTCCTCTACACTTACCACCGGACGCCTGCCCGTTCGTTCTGGTTTTGGCAGGAGTACCAGTGCTGAGGGAGGATCAGGGGGAAACCTGGGTTCAACTACGAAACAAATGTATAGACTGGTTAACTAAACATAAGGGGGTTGGATATGACATATCAAGAGAAATCATATCGGTCCGCAGGGTGCCTTGGATCGGACCACTACCTAAAGATAAGGACGGAGATTGTGTAGTTCTTAACTTTAAAAACCCTGGAACTGTAAGACATTTGCTTAACATAAGTGGTAATTGCTCAGCTATTTCCACGGTCGCAACTATGCTACCTTTAAGCTACTTTTACAGACAGCCACCTATGCAATTTCGACCGCCTTTAATGCATTTCTACCCCCCACCCAGGTACTCTCAGCCACCAGCTATGCATTTCCAGCCAGTTGCTTTCCCTTTCAACACATTTAACAGATTTGCACCTCTGTCAGGTTTGGATATGTTGGATTGACCCTCTCCAATTAAGCCAGCCAACTCAGTCGCTTCTTTACCATCTTCCGCCAACGGAAATCAGGTTGATATAAATTCCTTGATAGGGATTTCAGGAAGAGGCCAATCTACGAACTATAAGCCCTTGGATTCTGTACTTTCTGTTGTGAGTTGGAACATAGCGGGTCTTAACTCCAAACTGAAAATTAAAGAATGGTCAGACTGGGTGAACACCAACTGTGACTTATTGTTGCTCCAAGAAACTTGGTGCTTAACTAACCCCTCAATGGAGGGCTTCTGCTGTTATAACTTAAAGGCCTTAGCCTCCTCCATGGGACGCCCAAGCGGGGGGTTATCTATTTGGTCCAAGATAAAACCTGGGGTACAAATCAAACCGATCCCAACACCAGGCAAATGTTTTATGGCTGTAAAATACATTAACAGGATGATTTTATGTATAATTAACTTTTATAATAATGATTTTGTCAACCATCCCAATGGAAATTTTTTGTCTTTGTTTAACTTTATTGATGATATCGTTGAGGGGTTGAAGTATGGGTATTATGATGGTATCTGTATAGGAGGAGATTTTAATGCTCATATGTATCGCACTAGTGCTCCATGTCGGAATGGTGAGGAGTTGAAGAATATATTAGCATCTCGTAACCTAGTAAATGCAATGGAAATTGCTGGAACTAGTGCTGAAACTAAATTTGCACCCACCTATATAGGTCAAGGCTGTGCCTCCACGATAGATTATATTTTTCTTTGTTCATCCCTGTGTAATATAATTCGAAAAGCTGAGGTTATTTGCAGCGCATATAGTGACCATTATCCGCTTAGAATACATCTAGACCATCCTCAGACCACAAAGGCTGCATCAAAGATTGAGAGTGGGCCACAAAATTTGGTATTGTCTACCGATAGACTAAGACTAATATGGAAAGGGGCGGATAATAAAGCTATTCTAGCCAAGGTAATCAGAAAGCATCCATTGTTAATAGACACCTGTTTGTCATTTGACAGTACTGACGAAGTATTGATTGTGGCATTTAGTAATCTCTGTGGGGAAGTGAGAAGGGAATCTTCTAAACCATCTAGGCCCAATACAGATCACAGCCCTCGCTGGTTTGATTCCGCGTGTTCTAAGGCCAACAGGGAATTGAGGGCGGCTTTACAACAAAATCCTAGGGATTTTAACCTAGTGAGAGAATTAAGAGCTAAATATAAACTCGCCCTACGGACAAGAACTGAGGCTTTAGTGGTTAACCATTGGGAGTCACTAACGCGGACTGCCTTGTTAAAAGACACCGCGGGGTTCTGGAGAGAAGTCAAATCACTCAGGTCTTTTGGTTCTAACATCCAACCAATTAACTGTAACATAAATGGAGAGGACTGGGTGGAGCACTTCTCCAAAATTTATAATATAGCAGCCCCTAGCATAGACTCTATATTGTCTTTAAATAATGCTGATCAACTGAACTTCTCCATATCTGAGGTGGAGGATGCAATTTCTGATAGTGCTAGTAATAAAGCCCCTGGCCCTGATGGTCTATCTATCGACCAGATTAAATCGGAAATTAACTTCTGGGCCCCTCTATTATGTAACTTATTTAACCATCTGACCGACAGCTCCATTCCCGAATCCTGGTCGAACAGTGTCATCGTACCAATATTCAAGAAAGGTGACAGGGCCGATCCGGCCTGCTACCGTCCGATCTCACTGATCGACAACACACTAAAAGTCCTTGGTAGGGTACTATTCAAGAGAATAAGGGACTGGGCTGAGGATAATAATGTGTTACATTGCAGTCAATTGGGGTTTAGAAGCCACGTGGGTACGGTTGAGCAGTGTCTCAACTTGAACCTAATCATGGCCAAATACATTATTGTTAAAAAGTCCCCACTTTATTTAGGTTTTATGGATCTGAGTTCCGCTTTTGATTTTGTCAACCGTTCTAGGTTATGGTCACAATTGCTGGAATATGGTTTAGATGATTCATTAGTATATTTTCTTTCATATTTACACAGGGATCTTAAGGCAAGAGTACGCATCAACAATGATGGTGAACTATCTGGTGATATTTCCATCCAAAGAGAAGTCCGGCAGGGCTGTGTACTCACCCCTTTGCTTTTTATTTTATATATTAATGGGCTGAGCCCTGCCCTGAGTAAGAACTCCAAGGATGTTCCAATTATTAATGGTTCCCCTATTACCACCTTACTTTATGCGGATGACGCAGTATTGATGGGGCGTACCCCAAATGCTTTGCGCTCTTTAATTACAGGGTTTGTTGTTTTTATGTCTGATTTAGGTTTAAATACCAATTTTAAAAAATCATTTATCATGAATTGTGGTTTAAAGAGATATAACATTCTCTCAATTAAAAGTGGTGAAAACGAATTAAAATGCACTAGCACTTTCCCCTATTTGGGGTTATTATTCTCCAACACAGGCTCGTGGCAACATCACACCGCCCATGCAAGAAATAAGATTGGTAAATCAATTAATTCAATTTTATCTCTTCGCCAACCGAGAACGGCTGATGTGATTACCCCCCTGTTAAACATTTATCGTACCCAATGTCTGCCAACTGGGACATATGGATCTGAAGTGTGGGGTTATTGTAATAGCCTGCCCTTGCAGCTGGAGGAAAATAGATTCTGTAGGAAGGTGCTGGGTGGTATTTCCTGTACACCCACTTTCATCTGCCACCAAGAACTTAAGTTACCAAATATAGCTGATTTTATCAGGTCAAGGCCTACGCTTTTTTGGTTAAAAATATGGACAAATCCAGCGGCTTCCTTGACCCGTAGTATAATCTTAGATCGTCTATCTCATGAACGATCCCATCTCATACCTTGGCTAAATGCGGTCAAGAATAGCCTGATTAGCGTGGGACATGGTTCTTTGTTTAGTTCCCCAAACATTATTGTGCCCGCCCACAAGAATAATGTAAAACGGGCATTGTATGAGTTATATAAAGAGGATCGCATGAGAATTGAAATAATGAAACCAGCTATTACTAAATATCTCCCACTAACTGTGACAAGTAATGCTGTTTTAAATGAACTCCACAAACCCTGCAGATATCTGTCATTACCGATAGGAAGATGGAACCGGAGCCTTTTATTTAGGTTCCGCGATGGCAGGCTTCCCACTCGGCTATAATAAGAGTTTAGAAGAACTTGATTGCCCGTGTTCTGTCGGTGGGAAACAAAGTCTACTGCACTACTTTATTTTCAGTGGCCATTATAAATTGTATATCCATCATTACTTAATGCCAATTTTCAGAAAATACAATCTAAGAGACTTTAAATTAGCACTGAAATTCTTGCAAATGTTACCAACCGATGATGTCATATTCACTATAAGCTGCTTCATAAAAGCCTGTGTAAAATCGAGGGCAAGTATGGAACATGCATAATGGCCTTCGGATGTATAACGCACTTTAAACTCTAGATATAAATTGTATAGAGTTTTAATCATTTGTATGGAATCAATGTCATTGTTATTATTTAAACAGAAATCTATGAATGTCTTTCTAAACTGTTTAGTGTCTTATATTTGTATTATGCACTTTATGCCACATATGCTGCTCATGCCTAATTGGGCTGTATTTTAACTTTTAACTTTTATATATGTATTTATGTATTTTAAATGATTCATCCTGTATGTACTTTTATGGATTTTCTATAATCCGAATAAAGATCATTTCATTCATTCAAGTGGCAGGTGAGTGAGAGGAAGCAACAGGGAGTGCGTAGGGGAAAATCAGCACAAGAGTTGAGAGGCGAAGCACTCCAGTGTTAAAGGAATATGGAGCACAGGGAAGGCAGGTAGTCTGGCAGGGGAGAAACATTAGAGAGAGAGCTTGCAAAACGAGGCAGACAACAACATGGAAGATGGGGTTATTTGGTTAGAGGGAGAAACACAAGGGAGTGTGCTGGAAAACAAAACATGCACTGTCATGAAGTGTTTGATAACATTTTTTAAAAAGCACATTCTTAAAAGTGAGCAGTGGACCAGCTGATCAAAAAGATTGTAAAGAGACTGGTAAAGAGACTGTGCTTCAGGGGGTGAGCAAGCAGGAGACGAAAATCCAATAAATATGAAGCTAATAAAGAGTGACTATAAAGCCAACCAATGGCAAGGAATGGGTGGGTTGTAAGCCCCTTGTAAGTTATTGGTAAGCCCACATTAAGACTTTTGCATTCAGCCAGTTTGTACGGTCTGGTAGGCAAGTCCATAAAAAAATGGTTCTCTACAAAGATCAAAATGTAGCGGGATGTGAATTATGGTGTGCAATGTACAAAGTAACATTGGTTGACCCACAGACATCTATCTAAACCATTATTAAATTACGTGCCTTTTCACATTCGTTTTGAAGCCCATAATGGTGCAGCAGAGCTAGCACCTTCCCTACTCCACTGTGGCCCACAGCACAGCATTTTGCAGACCAGGGAGAGGAAAGATAAAAGCTTCCTCAGTGCTAACTTTGCAAATGTGAGGACGGCAACTGGAAGCTGCTACGAACATTTTACAAAAAAACTCCCTTTCTTGGGCAAGTTAAGGGGGTACTAAAGATGTCCCACTACACTAAGGCAAGTGGGGTGGAGGGAGGCGGGAGGTAAGGGGGGTGGGGGAATTGGGCGCAGCAACAAATATACCACCACCCTTGGTCAAGGGCGGTGGCAGCAAAGGAACATCCCCTCCATTTTCAGGAATGCTGAGGCTTGGGGGTTGTACACACCCTCTTCTTCCATGAGTAAGCTGTGGTTGATTACAATGTTGCTTATTCCCACATTTGGGGACACAGCGAGGTAGACTTCCTAAGCCCTTAGACTAGAGCTATGACTACAGCAATATTTCTTGCAGAGAAAGGGAGCACTGACGAGTAACTTACACTCCTACCTGTAGGTGACACACATTTGGTACAACGTCATTTAAGGAAAACATTATCTGCCACAAGAGTAAAGGGAATATGAGGAGTCAACCCAGTTTTGGAGCCCCCAAATTAGTACAAACACAATATTCAATTCTATTAAAATGGAATTATTATGCCCCAAACTATTGTAAAAAATAGGGATAAGAACTGTCAGATTATCATACAAACACAATCAAAGCCAACCAAAATCAGAGTAATTTTTGCTGCCTAGCAGCGAGTTGCTGGGCTAGAACACTTCGTAGCCTTTTACTGGGTATATTAGATTCGTGATCAGTTACTCTCAGCAAGATGCCACAGCAACCAAATGCTGTGGAGAGTTCACTCACAAACACAGCATAAAAGCCATAATTAAGCACACATTATTATTGTTATGGTTGTGTGAAATTGCAATCTAATTTCTGTCAGAAAACATGGCGTTAGACCAATAATACTGTTACCAAAATATAGACACAGCCAACCTTAGGAATCATGCGTTTACACCCTAAGAAGTGGTTACTCTGTTTAACTATTAAGGGACTAGACCCCATAAAGTGACCATTCATATGGGCAAGGCAGGGGTACGAAGCTAACGAAAATTTAGTTATGGCAGTGGGGCTAAAGGCAGCCTACATAGTCTCTCATTGCTATTGGGTATAGCACCAAATGCCCCCACCTGTATTTAAAAAAAAAAACTACAGATTTTCACAAAACATTTTTTTTTAAAATATCAAATAAGCCTCCAGCCAGGAATAGAACAGGGAAGAAAGACAAGCCACAGCTCTTGTACAACCCAAGGGGATTACGTCCTACAAAGTTGCAGTTTAGTTCAAAACAGAAATTTTTCATAATAAAATTGCAATGTCACCAAAAAGGCATGCACTGCATGCCAACTTCTCTTCCGTTTCTCGCCCCTACCCCACCCCCTATATAGGTGAACAAGGCAATAAAGAGGTTTAGAAAAGGAATTAGACTTTGTAATGTCCTCAGCGATGTGGGGTTGCAGGTCGGAAGGAGACATCTGTTCCAACACCCTTGGCCAGGGTGTTAAAGCACACAAATGTACTCCTCCACCACCCCCCTGAGATCCTAGGGAAACAGAATGAGTCAAATAAGCCTCTTTCTTATCCCTACTGAAGTTCCAGGAGATTTAGAAATGCAGCACTGGCAATGCTGCAGAGAATTGGGAGCTCCACCACCCTTGGACAAGGTAAGGTTGCCCAACAGTAATCCAATACCCCAGGTGGTAGCATAAGGCCACAAAATCCATCACAACTGGGCAAGATAGGGGTCAAATAAACCCTGCAATGCTCCATAGGGAAACAAACACTTACCCCTTCGGCAAAATTGAGGGAATAATAAAAATAAATAAATAAACCACACAGCCCAGATGAAAACATGAGGGGGGTAAGCATCGTAAACCCAACCCTTACTTTGAGCAAGGTGTATGTGCAGCGTTTGAGTCAAGTACTTACCCCTGCCCATGGGAAAGTCAGTGGGGAACAAATGCAATCCTCTTGACCTTAGGAAAGGAAGCAGGAAAGGGCACAACAAAACCCTAGGCTCGTGGTTAAGGAGCCAAAGACACAAACCTTCTGCCTCTCACCCTTAGGCAAGATGGTGAGAACAAACTAAGGCACCTCACAAGTGGGCAAGACTTTAAGGATGGGCATGATATACCATCCACCAGCACTGGACAAGACAGGGGACAAGCAGTAACATCTCCATTTACTGGACAAGGTTGGGGAGGTTAAAGATGGCAGCTGCCCCAATACACAAGGTACCAAGATACCCACCAGCTGTCCTTGGCCTCCTTCAACTACACACAACATAAGTGGGAGGAAGGCTGGGAAAGCTGAAAACTGCCTCATTTCCCTGTTCCCCAATTGCCTGTTTCGAGTACTGAACTCAACATTCTAAACAAGGCTGACCTCAAACACTACAAGAACTGTGTATTACAAATTCCCTGAAAAATCTAGTGGGGCTGAGGGAAAAGGGTAATCGCTAATGAAACAAGCATTTGCAATGCAATAGGTCTCGCATTTACACAAGTTTGAGCTATTGAGATTGCAAATAACAACGCCTTTTATTTTTGTTTTAGTTTTAAAAACATAAATAAAAGGCATTGTCCTTTACAATGCCAATAGCTTAAACTCGTGTAACTGCAACCTATTGCATTGCAAATGCTGGTTTTAAAAATGTGCTCCAATTCTAAATGCGGTGGCTGCCCTGTTCGTCTTACATCCACTAGGAGACATACAGATTGAGCTTTGTCTCTTCAGCATGTGAACAAGTAAGCTAATTATTTTCTGAAATGCCTGATGGCTTGCTCCTCGAATAAAATATATAGAAATTTGAATTCTTCACATATTTGTGTTTTAGTCCCGCGGAGACATCGTGCCAAACCTAAATCCTTTAGTAAACATTGGGTCTACCGGTGTACCAGAGGACAGGAGAAAAGATTAATTGCTGCTGCAGGTACGCTTGCCATTTGATTTTAAACTATTCTCTTATTGAAGGAGCCATACGCTTTTCCTTATCTTTTATAGACAAGTTTAATCGCCACCGACACGTCTTGCTCAATTCTAAAGCTACAACACAGAAAATAAGATGGCCATGAAAAGCTGTACACTGGACTATTGGAAGGTATGCGCTTGATAAAGTATGCACGCTGACAGAAAAAAGATTACCTGTTTCTGCAGGCAAGCTTTGCATCCTTCACTCGTGCTTACCATTAGATGTCATAAATTACACATTACTAAATTGATGTATGCACTTATTATTACTTTTTAGAGACGTGAGTAGCAGCAATTTCTTATGCAATCCTAAAAATAAATATTGAAAAGAAAGATAACGAAAAGTTGGACATTTGACAGGCCAGCATTTTTTGAAGGTATGCCCTCAATAAATTATTCGCTTTTTCGAATAGTGTTTCCCCGGTAGTATACATGCTAATATCAATGCGTCTGGTTTTATTTTTTAACTTTCAGATACAACTAATTCCCTGAGCAAAACATATTGTTTTAAGGATTTCATAGATAAACAAGTCAGTCCCAATCACCGCCCTGGTTGTGTTCCTGGCCAGTCTCGGGTGCAGAAGGGGAGCCGTCCTAGCGAGATCAGAGGAGGCTGGACTCAGCCCTGCACTTGGCTTCGGAGAAACAGTGTAAGACCTCGGCTAAAGCAGGAGGAATCCTGGTGAACTGGAACAGAGAGAGGGACCGAAAACTAGTCACAGAGAATGTCGTGTCCTGCCAGTGTACAGACCAGGTGGCTCCGGACAGTACGTCGTACCACATACACTGCTGCGGGCAGAGTCGTTAAACTGTAACTCACCGAGCCAGACCTGCAGGGGCAGTAACCCAGTCAGTCACAGTGCAAAGAGTTGGCATTTTCAAGACTAACTGAAGCCCACCCACAGACAGAAAGCGTATCCGTGGCAGCAGGTGAGTCCAGAAACTGGGGCATGGGCACTCACTGGGATCCCGCAGCTAATAAACAACTGACAAGAGAGGCTACTGCCTCGGCCCTGTCCTCTCCATGACCCCGTGCTACAGGCAGCTGGTGACGTAAACTGAGAGGGCGTAAAGCAAGTGCGAAAGTGAAAAGCTGCTGCCCCATAAACATAAGAAATCGTTTACGATGAACGGAAAGCAGGCGAGGCAGTCCAAGTGGGATGGCACAAAAAGCCAAAGGGAGGCAACAAACTCAGCTCTTTTCCAATGGCTGGCCACCGTTTAGCATAAACAGTGACGCCAGCCAATGGAAATGAGGGGCTGGGATTAAAGCCCTTTTGTAAAAGTACTCTTCTGCAATAAATCTCGCTGAGCAAGCTGCGACTGTGCGCAGCAACACTGGGCGAGACCTAAAAAGTTACTACCATATCCTCATACAGGTTACATGGTGGTGAAAAATAGCTGTTCCACTGATAGCTCACGTCATCACATACATAAAGCAAGCATTGGCATAGCCAATAGGTCTAGACTTTGGGACCTTATAAGTATTTAGTTCTGCAGCACAATATCGTTACTGCAACATCATTAACAGTTGCATGGCTAAACACTTATAAGGTCCCAAAGGCGAGACCTATTGGCTCTGCCAATGCTTGTTTTAACTACTGGGCTTATTTCAAATGTTTCACATGAAAGCGCAAATTCAGTTATTTTCTCAGGAATAAAATGGCACTTCCCACCTACCAGATCCACCTGGCCAGGAATGAATAGCTGCAAATCATCAGTTGAAAATATCTAAGCGAGTAGAGAAGCAGCCAGTTGCACAAACGAGCCCAGTGACAGCATGCGCGAGGTAGATCGAGATTGATTGTATTAGATTATTACAGATGTCACAGCAGCGAGGTGATTCACACATATTTTACATGAAAGTGCAGTAAAGTCACCGTGGTCTCTGATGGGTTTATAATAGAGGAAGCATTTCAGCACACAACAAAAGGCAATGGCGAACGCCGGGGATGAGAAGTGCCCCGCAAAGTGTGCCAAAGCGCGCAGAAAATTGCCGAGACCAATTAAGCAATATTCTCCGGCGGCAAAGGTTACTCAGTGATGACTTTTACATCCTGGCTCACAGTCCCAGGGAATTTGGAATTAGGGGCAATAACGGCGCTGCGCCAGCACAGTGTTTCATTCTACAGTAATTTGTTGCTGCAGTAGCGGGAGTCCTGCGAGACTGCGGAGACTTTCCTTGTAACCGCGAGATGAGCTGCAACACAGAGGCTGTAGGAGTCAATGCGGGAACTCACTTGCCACATAAGAATGAGGAGGGTTGGCGCTTTGTCTTCGAGACACAGTGGTTCCAGCCGAATGCCAGGACAAATCGTTTGTAGAGTGCAAAATGATTTGCGATACGAATATTACCTAAGTTGCTAAGACACAATAAAACGACAAAAACATATTTAACAGCACATAGAATGTACCTTAAAAATATGCTTAATTGCAAATAAAAACAAGCATTGGTGCGCGGCCGTGAAAGTGACGTAGCCGTTAAAATGAAAGCGATCGCGCTCTGTAAGGGTGCCGCGAACGATTCGCTTAATGAGCCATGACGAAAAGCCAGATGGCGCAGGTGCAAGCAAAAGCTTGTGGTCGGATTTTTAAAGCCCACTTACTAAATGTCTCTCCAGGCCAGCGCATGCTATGGCTCAGGCTAGACCTAAAGATAATCTTCTGGAAAGATACAATGAATGATGCCCAAAAAGTCAGTTTATATCCCAAAAGTGCCTTCAAATACTAGCCAACTGCTGTCATACTCCCCAAAAGGGAAAGGATATGATCCAGAAATGTTGACCCATGGCAATGAAGTGATGTCATATTACTAAATGGCATCATCAACTATTGAAACATTAACACAAATGATTAGAATGTCAAAACGCATGCTGCAGCACAATGTTATTACACTTTTCTGAGGTTATGGATGATGTCATTTGTGATGTCATGTCTGAGATTACTAGTGATACCATCGATGAATCAACTCCGATTTACTGAGTAATGCACCGGATCAGTGATTAAAGTTACGTAGATAAACATAACAAACCAATTCCAGTTTTTTAAATGTTTTATATCTAAAAGGCAACATCCCTTCAAATGAACACTTTTCAGAAAATGTATTTGTCTTTCCTTTATAAGTGGTCTTAGCTTAGAAGTGAATATTATGTCATTCAGGTACTAAATCCCAGGATTGTCCTTTGTCCATTCCATCAGTGCGATGTTAATGTACACAAGACACATGATGTAGTGCGTGCCCTTCCTGCAATGTTTGCAAGGCATGGCCATGTACCACATTCTCATGCTGCAGTATTTTCTGGAACAGGCATGTTGCTGCGACCAGTAAGCACTTCAAAGCAGGTAGAACTGTTTCTAAAACACATATATGCAACACCCACTTCGCATAGCAGTGCATGCAGTATCCATGTCTAAAGTTCATTCTCTGCATGGATTCTAGGGTCAATATGTGTCCTTTGGCTTTATGCTCAGTACCCCTGCACTTGGTACTCACTGTGCATGTCCACAAGGCACATCAGGAGCCCAGTCATTTTGCCTGACGTACCCACCTACCATGACCTACTCCACTAACCAAAAGTGAAAAGGATAACTGAAAGCTAGCTAACTACCTGCTCATTCATTGTTAATTACGTAGTAATAGAAACAAATAATTGGAAAAGAAAAATGCTACTTATTTTATTTATTTATTTATTCATTATTTAAGGTTTTTGTAGAGCGCGTAGTAACCCGTGAGCATCCCAGCGCTAGAACCTAGAAAGTCAGGAGGGAGCGGTAGCAAGGAAGACGGAAAGATCAGGGAAAAAGGAGAGTTTTCAGTGATTTTCTAAAGTGGAGGAGGTTTGGTTCTGTTCTCAATTTCCGGGGGAGAGTATTCCAGTGATTCGCCGTGTTCACAGAAAAGCGACGTCCCCCAGAACGGGCTTTTTTCACTCTGTGTACTGCGATGAAATTCTCGTGGTCCGACCGGAGTGATCTGGTAGCTTTGTAGGGAGTGATAAAGTTTTTGAGGATGGGGGGGCCTTTGTTATGAAGGAGTTTATGTGCCAGACAGAGAGCCTTAAACACCACTCTTTCTCTGACTGGCAGCCAGTGAAGTTGCTTCAAGGCCGGCTTTGCTGATGTTCTGGCTGGGGTGTTAGTAAGAAGTCGGGCAGCGGCATTCTGGATTCTCTGTAGGGTGTTAAAAGTGGCTTCGGGGGCTCCCAGGTAGATGGCAGTCCTTCCTCCATGCGCGTTCCGTCTTCTTACATTCCTTCCGTAGAACATTCAGTTCAGGGGTGTACCAGGGGGAAGGATTAACTCTCTTAGCTTGTTTAAGGGTACTAGATCGAGGTAAGAGGCTGTCCAATGATTGGGTGAGCCAGGCATTAAATTCAATATCGGTTATGGGGTCAAGAGTTGGGGGAGGGGTAGATTCCCTGAGCTTGGATGCCCATTCTTCCGGTACAAGTTTGTGCCAGCGTCTGATGAGGGCCCGGGCTTTAGGCAGTTGGAGTGGTGTAGTCTCGAGATGCCAATCAATAGGGATCAGAAAGTGGTCTGTCTATGGGAGAGGGAGAGGCACACGAGTTTTGAAGTCATGGATGTTAGTGAAGATAGGGTCCAGAAGCTGGCCTTTGTCATGGGTGGCCTGTGGATTCATTAAGCATAGGCCAACAGAAGAGAGGTCCAGCAGCAATTCGGCTGCGGTGGTGTCGGTGGGGTCCAAAAAATGGAGATTGAAATCCCCTAGGAGAAGGAAATTAGAAGCTGTGGTTGCCCTAAGGGTAACGTAGTCGATGAGCCTGCTAGGGAACTCGACAAGTGGGCCTGGGGGTCGGTATACTAGCAACCCAGAAAGAGAGGTTGCAGGCGAGATCTGCAAAGTGAAATGGCAGCTTTCGCAATCTTTGATGTTGACATTATCGGTTCCTGTAAGCATCTTTTCATAGTGCGTAATGGTGTAGGTTCACATGCTTAGCATACTCCTGCCAACTAGTGTTGGGATTGGCTGTCACAAAAAGCAGTGTAAACCCCTCCTTTGGGTATACACTGCACATAGGTAAAGACTCTAAATGTGTTTTTCACACACCAGGTGGGAGTACGTATGGTGAGTAAACATAAGTAAGGTGTGTTGAGCGCAATGTGCAGTGAAATAGGGAAGGATGAGATCTCCAAAAGACAGGCCTAAGGGGAGGTTGGGGGGGGCAGCATGTGAATCTACAGCACTACATTCTACGGCCAGATGCTTACAAGGTAACATATTCTGTTCATAGCATGTGTGGCTAAGTGGTGGCTAGTTAGAAGAAGTTGCAGAGGACTGAAACAGAGTTCTTCAGGCAGCTTAGCCAACTCTAGCTTGTTGGTGTGCTAAGACATCCACACAGAAGTATTTAGTGAATATGTGTGGAGTGGACCGTGTAGCTGGCTTACATATGTGAGCTGTGGGTATGTTTCAGAGGAAAGCCATAGAAGCTCCTGTTTTGTGAATGGAATAAGGCCTGGGCAGGGGAGGCAAAGTTCTTCTAGCATTAATGTAGCAAGTTTGAATACATTTATAAATCCATCTAACGTGTCCTCTGTGTGGCTTGGTAAAAGCAACTAAATGTTTCTGAGTTTTGCAATGGGCTTGGTCGTATTGATGAAATATATGAAGGCAATCCCGACATCAAATAATGAAAGGGCCTTATCGGCTACAGAGTCTGGCTGTGGGGGAAAAACAGAGCTCAATGGTTTGATTGACATGGAATGAGAATACCACCTTAGGAAGGGATTTATTGTTGGTTATAAGGACAATTCTGTCATTATGAACCAGAAAGAAAGGCTCTTGTAGGGTAAGGACCGAAAGTCATGCCTTAAAGAGGTCGAAACAACAAGGAACGCAACCTTCCAGGTAACTAATTGTAATGGACGTGAATGTAGAGGTTCACAAAGAGGGTCCATGAGACTGGTAAGGACAATGTTAGGGTCAGTTGCGATAGCCGCTAAGTAAAGGCATATGGCAGCATATAGGAGGCCTGATTTCTGCAGATAAAAGAAGCAGCAGACCATTTCCTGAACTGCAGATTTAAGCAGGTCTATGTGCTAGAAAGGCAACGGTGGACAAATCTCTTCCAGTTGGCAGAATAGCTGGGTGCATGGTAAGTCTGCATACTTCTTGAGGATAGACGTACACTCTTGAGGGAGGTTAAGATAGCCAATCTCTAGGACCACAGGAGCCAGATCGCTAGATTGAGCTGCCTGGGGTTGGGGTGCCTTATTGTGCCATGGTTCTGTGTGAAAAATGTTCGGCCTGTAGTGGGCCTTCTCATGGGGAACCATCGACATCTCCAAAAGGGTAGAGAACGATAGTTCTCTGGCCTATGTGGGAGCTCGCACACACAGAAAAGGTGGGAGGACACAGCCCTACCTCATCCTCCTCAAACACGATAGAAAGGACAAAAGGAGGTAAAGCGAATGTTAGCCGCACTATTTACGTTTATGATATGTAGTTATGAAAGGAGCACAAACACTTTGTGCAAACTGCCCTCACCCACAAGTAGTTGTGGCTTGCTTCATCATAGGGCTGCTACTAACGCCTCTGCGCAAACCAACATTAGAGGCGGAGCAATAGGGAGTGGTAGACAATACAAACAATAAGAAAAAGGAAAAGACAGGATCCTAAAAAAGTGCAGAAATATAGTGAATTTAAAACCGACTGAGATATCTTCATAATAATTTTATTCCTCGATTCCCTAGTCATATATAAAAACTTGTTGTGGGTGAGGGCAGTTTTCACAAACTGTATGTGCTCCTTTCATAACATCATATCATAAACATAAATAGTGCGACTAACATTCGCTTTACCTCCTTTTGTGCTTTCTATGTGAGAGACAACAGGACGAGAGTGAGGGATGTTTGCGGAGGCTTCCAGACCACATATGGAAGGAGAGAGAACGAAGAAAAAGCATAAACAAATATCCTTAATCAATTCATCCATAGACCATTACCCATAAACGGTGGCAAGCTGGAGGCCAAGCTATGGCATTTTCGGTAGCGGCGAAGAGGTTGATCTCTAGAAACACCTTACAATGAAAGTATGGGAGTAGGATTTTTGGGTGGAGTTTTTACTTGTGGAATTATTGCTGCCTCCTGCTGACGAGTTTCTGCAAAATCGTTTAACACTCCCAAAAGGCACACAGTCAGCAAGTGAGTCTAGTGGTGAAGCGTCCAATTCCAAATGCTCTGTGCTAATGTCGACACTGAACCTGATGAAAGCAGGCCTTGAGAGTCAGGAGCTTAAGGTAGTTGATGTGGAGGCACCTTTGCTGCAGTGACCATATGCCCTGAATGACCAGTTGCTGAAAATGCGCTCCACAACAAAAGAGCGAGGCGTTCTTGATGAAGGCACCAGCAGAAGAGGGTCTTTATGTTATGTTATGTTATCTTGGTTTTGTATAGCGCACAGCTACTCAAAAGAGTGTCCTGGCGCTTTGGTTGCACACCTATCTCACAACATAACAAGAGAAAAACTGAGAAAATAGCTAACTCTGCAACAGGTTGTTGTTGTTCCACCACTGCAGAGAGCGATGGGTGTTGGACTGTATCAACACTAGATCCTCCTAGTGACCCCCAGATTGTGACCATTGCGTTGATATGCATTGGAGAAGAACTACAGCTATACATGAGGCCATCATTCCTAAAAGGTGCATAACTATTCTGACTGTCAATTGTTTTGAGTGAATAAGAGATAGCAACTGCTGGAATATCTGCAATCTTGCCAGACTGGAATAAGCCTTGCCAGTGACGGCACTGAGTATGGCTCCCAGAAAAGATTGAAGCTGAAGATACTGAAGGCTGTACTGGACAATATTTATTGTGAAGCCCAGACTGTGGAGGAGGAAGACAGTGGTATGGGTGCAAGGGAGACTTGCTTGCACTCTTGATCAGCCAATTATATAAATAAGGGAATACATGAATGCACAAATAACACTTATTACAATACGAGCAACTACCACAGTGAGGTATTTTGCAATTACTCTGGGAGCAGTGCTGACCCAAATGCCAAATCTTTGAATTAATAATGATGAGGGCTTACTACAAAACATAGGTAGAGGCGATAAGTGGGATGGATAAGTACGTGAAAACAGGTTTCCTTCAGATCGAGATCTGTTATAAAGTCGACTTGCTGCAGCAGAGGAATGACATCATGAGTAACCATGTGGAAATGTTCTGATAGGTTGCATCTGTTTAGGGGCCTCAGGTTGAGCATTGGCCTTTTTGGGCATGAGAAATTAAAGGGAGTACATCCCGTTGCCAGGATGTAGCAATGGTACCGGCGCTATTGCTCCTTTAAGGATAAGCGGCTGAACCTCTTCCTGAAGGCGGCACTGGTGCTCTGTGGGGAAGGTGTTTTTGTGGGTGGGATGTTTGGTGAGGTTTCAGTTAGCTGAAGGAGAACCGCATTTAATGATGGAGAGGACCAACTGGTTGAAGGTTATCTCGTCCAAGTGAAGAAGGAACCCCTGTAGTTTCCCAACGACAGATGTAGTGCGATCGGGAAATATATATTTGTTGGGGCAGGGGGTGTTTGGGAATGCAAGAGTCACTGCTTGGTGGAGGTGGCTCCTTTGGCTCTCATTTTGGTGTTGTTGCCTCTGTAACCTCCAGTTAAATACTCCTGTGTTGATTGCTGGTGGCAATGTTGCTAACCCTGGCAGGGGGCGAGAGAATCTGAGAAAGTGGTTTATCTGCCCCTCCTTTCGTGAACTGCGAAAGTAGCTAAGGAGAGTTGATGTCTGAAAGACATCCATTACCTTGCCTGTGGTCCATAGAGTTTCACTGTCAAGCAGCAGGTTCGGAAGATGCTGTTGCACTACTGGCTTGAAGTCAGAGACACAGAGCCAGAAGCGAAGCCTGACCAGGATGCTAGGCTAGTATTAACACCCCAGGGAGCAGTGTCAACTTCGCCAAAAGCGCAGTAATGGTGGCATATGAGATGGTTTTGCCTTCAGTAACCAGCTCTTGTCCACGCAGTCTATACTGCTCTGAGAGGTGATGGAGGAGTTCTGCCACCTCCACTTCAGCAAGGGGAGAAACTGGTGGGTGCATTGTGTTTTTGAGAGCATTTCTATAAATAAGTCATTGTCTTCTTGGGCGATGTGCTTACCTTTATGAAAAGTAGCCACCCTTTGTATAACCTTCAAGTATGAGGTATTGTGATCAGGTAGGTAATGTTTTGCCAGGCACAAATCACGGTCTGTATTGCCTGGGGAAGCAACATCTTAGTCGTCCCTCGGGTCGTCCTGGGTTCAGGATCACAGAGTGCATTACAGCGTTCCCCTGGATACAATGAGCTGCCCTCTCCATAAGAAGAGTGTTGACACCTCCAGTGGAGATGGCAGATATAGTGGTGGCAGGAAGGAGGAGGGGTAGCTTGAGCAGGGAGAAGGGCTAGTACCTGTCCTTATGTCATTTATGCTTTGGAGTGGGGGGGGGGGGGGGGGGGGTGGGGTAGAATCAAGGCAAGTTGCTCCTCAAAGGACAACTTTCTCTTCCTTGGCAGTCTCCTGTTGTTTGGTGGTAGCTTCGTGAAGATTTTTCCAGTTTGTGGGTAAATGAAGTCTCTTTTCTCCTGGAGAATTGGCTGCTCCCTGTCGTCGGAGCAGACTGTAGATGGTTCTTTCGGTGGAGAATGGGTATTTGGCACTGCCAGGGTCCTCAACATTAGGGCCTTTGGTGCCAATGGCAGCTTCGATGCTTCAGTGCGGAGGACTGCTTTGATTCAGATTTTGGTAACACCTTAAATGCCAGAGCCTGCGGTCTCAGAGGAAGGCCACAGCTTATGAGGGGTGTTTGTGCATGGAGAAGGGAGCAGTGTCAGCTCAGATGGCTTCAGTTAGTGTCGACCATGGCCCTAAGGCTGTGGTGGACAAGCAGGCTTTTGCTGAGACGCCCAACCCTCCACTGCGGCAGAGCCCTGCTTGTCCACAGGATCACTGTGCAGCAGGAGGTTGTGACTAGGTAGTGACCACACTCAAAGACGAAGTCCTCTGGGTTGGTGGACCTCGGATCTTGTTGCTGATCCCCCTTGGATTCAGAGGGCGAACTTGTCTCTGAACTGCAACACACCAGTTGGGCCTCGGAAGGGTAGGCTTTGTTCTCCATCCTGACATTGTGTGTTCACCGAAGACGTTGGGGGTGTTGTCTTCACGTCTGCATTCTTCAATGGACCCACCTCCATTCACATTGGTTTCGGAGGGTCTTCTTCAGCAGGAAGGAGAGGCAGAACTTGCACGTGATCTAGTCGTGTTTGGGGAGAGGTAGAGATTGCAGACTTGATGGAGGTCAGTCCAAGGAAACTTGGAGTGACACTGGGGCCAATATTGGTAATGTGTCTTTTCCATCACTGACCTGGAACTCACATTGAGAAGGTACTGAAGATGAGGGGTGAAAGGCCCCTGGAGAGGGCTGCGACCTGGCCAGAAGGAGTCGAAGTGACTGTGGGTGTCAAAGGTCCACGAATGAGGAAGAAGCGGGATCAAGTATCCATGAAGATGGTCTCATGAGAACGGGAGTCGAATAGTCTAAGAGGCATGGCAGTAGCACCAGTAGCACCATTAGACACTGAACACGGAGCCCAATCAGTACACATCCAAACCTGATGGTGGAAAAGAAACAATCTATCAATGAGCCAGAGCCCTGCATAATACCAACTAACGGAGTCGCACTATCTTGTGACTTGAAACACTTCTTCGAAGAAAAACAAATTGCAAATGTCAGAGCCACAATGCCAGGAACCTAGTATTTCCAGTATCAGTATGATAAAAATAAAGTAGCCCACATCATTGGACACACCAACTTTAAAGACTGGTGCAAGTTCACAGTTCAGAAACCCCATATATGAAACCGCTCAAACCCTGACATTTTCATATAGGAGTCAAACTATCACAAATGAAACTGAAAACACACCACTTTTAACCCACATTCGGCTACATCTTCATCAAGGAAGTACCTGGTGAAGTCAGTCTATCATGACAGCTATAAAAGGTTTGGATACTCTGAAGCAATGCTCAGAAAACTGCAACAATGGATTAATTTCACATTTTTACCACGAATCCAAGATTCAGAAACATATTTCGAATAGCAATTGGAGCAACTGCCATACAAAATCCCAGCAGGATTGCCCTGAAGCGATATGGACCTTGACACACTCAAAGCATTACAACCACAAACTATTGTTGATAAAATCATGCTGAAACATTTTGTTAAATAGGTCCTACAAATAAAGGAATACATACATATAATCTTAATTGATTCGCAACCTTACCCTGCTTGTGCAACTAGTGCAGAATTGAAATTCGAACTAAATGCCGAAGCAAATCCTGGGAGAACAGAAGCTGCTGATGGGCATGATGAAGGTGGTAGTGGAGCAACAGCTGCAACTGTAGAAGGAATTTGCATGCCCGGGAATGTTGGAAGACCAGAATTGATAGGTGGTGTGTTTGAAACTGAAAATCCAGGGAAGGATGGGTTGGATGAGGCCAAATGTCCTTGAGGAACAGAATAAAGAGAGGGGACAGCAGCAGATAGGTTCACAGGAAAAGGGGAAGCGCAAGCTGAGGAAACAGAGACAGGCAGACCAGTGAAAATTGAAGAAGCAGAGGTGGAATGAGGAGAGGAAGCTGCTGAAACCATTGTGGTGTGGTCAGAGAATAAAGATCCTGCCAAACTAGCAGATGAAGTGAGGATGTGGCTGCCAGGAAATGATGTAGTACTAGAGAGGGAAGTGAAAGGTGGAAGTGAGGAAAAACCAGTGGGGACAGTAGAGGAACTATGCTGAGCAAGAGCCATTGAGGAAAGAGTTGGGTTATTTAACGTTGTACAGAAGGACGATAAAGCAGCATAACCTGGATTTATGGCATTAGATAAACTGCCTGGTACTGAAGCACCAGAGGCAAAGACATGGCCTAGCACTGTTGACAGATCAAGACCACCGTGAGAGGGAGTGGTGGAACGAGAAGGACCCTTAAAGGCAGAAGGGATGGGACTTGCGGGTTCAGGTTTTATAGGAACAGGAGTACTTGGAACAGGTGTTGCAGAAGAGATGGCACGCTCTGCGACAGGTGTGGCATTGTTGTGGAACAAAGGGCCAACAGAACTACATCTTGCTGACACAGATGCTAGGGATGGAGTTACTGCAGGAGAGTGGGCAGGCACCTTTGGAGGTGTAGCACCATAGTTGGATGCTGGAAGAGAACTGGGACTAGGGAAAATAGGCATTCCTGGAGTGGAAGCCTTCTGAGGTGTCGGTGTTGAAGTGGGGTTGTAGCATTTGTTTGCAAAGGTCCCTGAAGAGTCAGAGAGTTGTGAAGAAGTAGCTGGAAGAGGAGAAGGTAATGGAGAGGAATTTTGTAATGTAGCATCATTTGGTGTCAGAAATCCTTTCAGGACAGACAGAAGAGGGTTACCCATTGCAGTTTGTCCTGGGCTACCTAAAGCAGAGGTTCCAGTAAGCTCAGATAGGGCTGAATTAGGTAAACCCTGTAAAGTGGGATTTAAAGGCGAAGGAAGACCAGTAAAAACGGAAGACATTGGATGACTACTCACAGAGGCAGTTGAAGTAGTGGAGGAATAAGGAAAGCTTGGGAAAGGGGAAGACATGGATGTGAATGCTTCATTCTGTACAATTGCAGGGCATGGTGTGGAGGAGCCACGAGGTGTTGGTGGGGCTGACGGACGTCCTGAGTAAAGTGGCGGAACAGGTGTAGTTGGAGAGCTATTAACAGATGATGGAGGCAGAACAGATGGTGGGCGGCTTTTTATAACAGTCGGTGTAGGAGTAGAGCGCTTAGGGGATGGGACAGCAGGGGAGACTTGTCCAGGGAAACCAGTTTGTATGGGCGCTGACAGGTTCTTCCCAGAAGCAGATGGAGTTGAAGGATGACTCATGGGTTTAGCCGGTGAGGAAATAGGAACTGGAGTTGCCGCTGGAGTGGGTGGAGCCGACGAAATAGGAGGAACAGGAGGAGAAAATAACTGATTTGCGGGTGCTGAAAAAGCTGAAAAGAAAAAATAAACAGTTTTTTTTTTCAAACTGTAGATGAGTAGTCATAAAGTTAATTAAAACACAGAGAAACATATCAAAGCTGTTCATATGTATTCATACATACATAGCATACATGTAATAGGGAGTTTATTACCACTATTGAGGAAGGATGATGGTACTTCTACCCCTCAACAATGGTACTACAAATCACAACATAACTGGCTGATTTACATATATGTTTTATGAAAAAAAAAAGTTGTGGCTATCATATACAGTAGCCTAGGTAAAGAAAACAAATAGTTTCTTACCTGTCGGTGTAGTTTTGCAGCTTGAAGATCTTTCTGGATTCACTATGCTGTCTAGTGGTTGGGTCCGGAATCATAGTGTTTTAATTCTTTCTTTTTTGTAGCCCAGGAGGGCGTCGACGTCCCACCTTCTGGTGTACTTCATGTGACGTCGGCACGCTTCCTGCGAAAGCTCCCACCTTTAGGCGCCATCTTCGGATTCTTTTTTTCCCTTGTTTTTGTGTTCTGTCTGTGAATCCTTGGCAACGCTTTCAAGTTCTTCCTTAAGTAAATGATTTTTAACTTTGTCCCTTAAAGTGTCTCTGTGTTTCATTCCTTGTATTTCCACCTTCTTCTCCTGCCTCATCTTTCTGGCAGAGGTTGGTGGGTTCGCTAGTGAATCCAGAAAAATCTTCAAGCTGCAAAACTACACCAACAGGTAAGAAACTATTAGTTTTGCAGCTTGAATTCTTCTGGATTCACGATGCTGTGCATAGACTTTGTAGCGGTTTGTTATGTTTGTGACGGCTGGGTGGAAGATGGGCGTTGGAGCACTTTCTGTCCTACTTGCGCTTCTTTGTTCATTTGTATATCCACGCAGTAGTGCTTAGTGAAAGTGTGCACTGAAGCCCATGTTGCTGCCAGGCATATGTCCTGAATGGGTGTGTTAGCCAGGATGACTATTGTTGCTCCCTTTTTCCTGGAAGAATGGGCTTGTGCCCCCTCTGAGAGTTCTTGCCCAGCCTGTTTGTGGCAGAATTGTATCGTTAGTGCGATCCATCGTGCAATGGTGTCTTTTGTTACTGGTCTACCCAGGAAACTGGTTGCGAAGGACACAAAGAACTGCTTTGTTTTCCTGTGCTCCTTCGTTCTTTCTATGTAATGCATTACTGTCCTTCTAGCGTCCAGAGTGTGCAGTGCCCTCTCTGCGCTTGTGGATGGTTTCTGAAAGAAGCTTGGTGTCTGTATTGTTTGGTTCATGTGGAACCTTGACACCACCTTTGGCATTAAGTGTGTGTCCGTTCTCATTACCACCCTGTCATTGTGTATTTCGATGTAGGGTTCAGCGTTACTACCCTGCGCAGCGAGGTGATTGCCACCAGAAAGGCTGTCTTCATTGTTAGCATTTGTAGTGAGGCCCTAAAGAGGGGTTCAAAGGGCACTTTCATGAGTTCGTTAGGACTAAATTGAGGTTCCATGCCAGTAGCGGCATCCTCTAAGGTGGTGCAATCCTTTTTGCCCCTTCCAGGAATCTCTTTACTACTTGTGATGTAAAGAAGCTCGTTCCTGTCTCTCCTCTTGTGTAGGCTATTATCACTGCTAGGTGTACTCTTAGATAGGATGAACTTAGTTTTGCATTCAGCAGGTGTGTGAGATATCTTAGCACTGTTGATTCCCGTGTCCTCTTCTTCTGTAGTTGTTTCTTGCTGCACCATTGTGTGAAACTCTTCCATGTTTCCACATAGCACCTTCGTGTGGTAGGTCTCCTTGCCTCTCGTAGCACCTGCAGGGTGCAAACTCTATGTCTTCAAGAGCCATGCAGGTAGGTTGAGGCTCTCTGGCTCTGGGTGTAGTGCTTCTCTGTTTTGCATGGATAGTAAGTCTTTTCTTTTTGCGAACTTGTGGGGTGGTCCCTGTGCCATTCCATTATTTAGGAGTACCAGGTCTGCCGTGCCCACTGTGGAGCCACCAGATCAGTGTCATGTTGCTTGTTCTGCGCTTGTTGAGTACCCTGTGTATCAGTGGTATCGGGGGAAAAGCGTAGGCAAATGTTTTCGACCAGCTTATCCATAGGGCATTCCCCTGGGATCGTTCCCCTGGTTGCCTGATTGCGAAGTATCGTCATTTTGCATTCTGGTGTGTTGCAAATAATCTATTGTCGGTGTTCCCCACCTCCTGAATAGCCTTTGCGTTTCCTGTGCATTGAGCTCCCAACTCGTGGGATGCTGATGTCTGTCTGCTGAGCCAGTCTGCTTCCACATTGTCCTTCCCTGGTAGGTGTATGGCTAGAAGGTCTTTTTTTGAGTGGGATGGCCCATCTCCATATTTCCTGCGCTAGGTTGGATAGTGCGACTTCCTGTTTGTTGATGTAGAACATCGTTGTTGTGTTGTCTGTTTGTATTAACACTCTCTAGTTGTACAGTTGTTTCTGGAAGGCCTTCAGGGCAAGGAACACGGTCTTCAGTGCCAGGTAGTTGTTGTGTCGGACCGCATCTGCTGGAGTCCACAGACCCCTCACCTTGAGCTTGTTCATGTGTGCTCCCCATCCCATCTGGGATGAGTCTATGGTGATGGTCACCGTTGGGGTTGGTGGTGTTAAAGGCTTCCCTTTTGTTATGTTCTCCTTGTTCCACCACATTATATCCTCCTGCACTGCGTGTGTTACAACCACTAGATCTTCCCAACTTCCTGTAGCTTGTGACCATTGATGTTGCAGCCATTCCTGGAATGATCTCATGTGGAGCCGTATATTGGGGACCAGGTGTTTGCAGGACGCCATCATCCCCATGATCTTGCTCTCTGTCCTCTCTGTCAGAGCTCGCCCCTTCTGGTAGTGGCGTGTATCCTTCAGCAGGGCCAGTGTGCTCTTGTCGCTGGGGAACACCTTGCTCTGTATGGTGATGATCTGTGCACCCAGGAAGATCTTCACTTGCTCTGGTTCCATTGAGGATTTCCCCCCAGTGTATGGAGATTCCCAGGTCTGTCAGCGTTTCTGTGACTCCCTGTGCGTGTTCTTTGCATGCCATGTGAGAACTTGCTTTTATAAGCCAGTCGTCGAGGTAAGGGTATACATGAATCCCTTCCCTCCGCAGGTACGCTGCCACGGCCGTGAGACATTTGGTGAAGACCATTGGTGCGGATTTCAGTCCGAAGGCTAGGGCTGTGAACTGGTAGTGTTCTTTGTTGATGGTAAAACTTAGTAGATGTTTGTGCTGCCTGTTTATGGGAATGTGCAGGTAGGCATCTTTGAGGTCTATGGTGGACAAGCCTCCGTCCCTTATCCTGAGGAATGACCAGTTGTAGGGATGCCATTTCGAATCTACTTTTGGTACAAGGAAATAGTTTGAGTACACTCCCTTGTTCCTTTCTCTGAATGGAACCAGTTCGATGGCCTCCTTTTGGAGGAGTTCTTGAGCTTTCTCTAGGAGTAGCGCTAGTTCTTTTGCTGAATGCGCCTTCCTTTTTGGTTTTCTGTTTGGTGGTTTCTTTTCCAGTTCTATGCAGTATCCAAACTGTATAATGTTGAGTATCCATTTGTCTGTAGTTATCTTCTTCCACTCCTGGAAGAAATGTTTTAGCCTGCCTCCTACCGGTGTTACATGTTCGTTGAAGTTTGGCCCGTCTAACCCCCTCTTGTTGACCTTGTTGTGCTCCACCCTCGGAGGGGTCGTGTGGGTGGGCACGCTTTGCGGGACGGAGTCACTTTGAGGTGGGTTGCTGCCCCCTCTTCTTGTTTGCCCACGTCCATTCGCCCTCCCACGAAAGGACTGGCCCGAGGCTGGTACTGCCAGGTTCGTTTTTGCTGTCCCTGCTGAGCCCGACTGTCGCCCTGGTGGGCCTGCTGGAATGTCTGGTGTGACGTTCCCAGCTGGTTTCCCCCCCTTCTGTTTGGTCTCTGTGTCGGGGTACCCCTTCTCATCCCTCTGAATTGTAAGGCCCCCATGGACCTTGAAGTTTCATATTCTTTCTTGAGCTGGGTGAGTTTTTCCCCCACCGGTGCCCGAACAGTTTTTCTCCATTGAAAGGGGTGCTCAGAAAGTTGTTCTGTACTTCCGGCTTGAAGCCTGAGATCCTGAGCCAGGCATGCCTTCTTTCTGTGATTCCTATCATCATAAGCCTGCTGGATGTGTCAGCCCCATCCAAGGCTGTTTTCAGGGAAGAATTTGCTATATTTTTTCCTTCCTCCACCAGGTGTGACGCTCTTTGTTGGTAATGCTCGGGGAGGTTCTTGAGCTGCTGCCCGACCTCATCCCAATGCAGGTACTGGTGGCTGTTTAGTAGGGCATTGGAGTTCACCATGAGCCAATGTACAACTGCATTCCTTTCTATTTTACTCCCAGTTAGGTCAAACCTCCTTCTTTCTTTGTCTGGTGGTGGGCCTGATGTTGTTGGGACGTTTTCCCTTTTCCTGGCTGTTGCCGCAATAATAGAGTCTGCCGTGATGGATGACTGGAAGTAGGGAGGGTCCTTAGAGGAGTGCTTGTATTTCTTCTCCGCCCTAGGCGTGAAAGACCTTCAGGTCGCTGGGTCTTTGAACGCCTCCCTCCCTTGGTCCATGACACACTGAAGCATGGGGAGGAATTGACTCCTTGTTTGAGTGGGGAGCAGGGTCTCTAAGAGGAAGTCTGCCTTTGGTTTATCTTCCTCCAGTTTTACTCCATAAGCCACTGCCGCGTTCCTGTTGACCATGTTATAGGCCCCAATGTCATCTGGCGGCGAAGTCCTCGAAGGATACGTCCCCATGGCCTCTTCTGGGTTTTCGGCGTCTAGGTCCTCCCACTCCAGGTCCTGTGCCATCGAGGATGCCGAGCAGAAACTCGTTCGCTGGTCATCGTCGCCTTCTTCCTCGTAGTATAGGCCCTCTACCTCTAGGTGTTCCTGGGGCTCGGGAGTTTTCAGCTGTTCTTCGGCGTCAAACTCTCTTCCTCTTCTATTTCGACGATCGATGTCGGCAGTTTGGATGGAATCGTGCACCTTTTAATTTTCTCGTCAAACTCTCTCTTCCTTTGCAGGATGTTCTCCATTTCGGCCTCGAGCCTTCTCTTTTTTTCTCTCCATCTCGGCGGTTTGTTCGGCGTCGAGCGTTTCGGCCGATCTCTTCGGTGAAGTCGTCGCCGGCGAAGCAACCTTCGGCTCCTTCTCCTTCGAAGTCGAGCGGTCCTCTTCGGGGACGTGCTTCGACGACCTTGGCTTTTCGCCGGACTTCGCCACCAGGGAGTCCTTTTCGAAGGATCCGCTGGGCTGATTGTCCTTGGATGCAGCTGCGGCCGTCGGGATTTTCGGTGCCATTGCTCCCTTCGAGGACTTACACTCTGTTTTTCGAGAGTCTGACTCAGGCTTTTGAGAGTCTGTCGGGGGTTTAGGAGTCGACATCTATCCTACCTCTTTAGATGTTTTCTTATCGGTCTCTACGACCGTGTAGTCATCTGGTCACTCGGCGATTTTGTCCTCTTCGTCGCTGGAGAGGCCCAGGTCCCGAAGCAACGGAGGTTGGTCATTTCCTTGCATGGTGTAGTAGGCTCTTCTTTGTCTCGCTCTAACCCAGAGTGTCTTCAGGTTGAAGGCGGAGCAGGCGTTGCAATCCTTGCTCTCGTGGTCGGCAGGCAGAGGTTGCAGACCGGGTGCTGGTCCTTCTGCTCGTATTTGTGGTGGCAGTTACGGCAGAATTTAAAAGGTGTTTTGTCCATTCCTGCGCTCAGGGGGGCCCCAGTGTGCGCATTCTCCGTTGGACATCGAAGATCTCGAAGTTCTCCTCCTTCTTAGTCGTCCCGGCTTGGTGATCTTGTTCCTCTGTATCTTCTCCAATCTTTTCCGTGTAAAATTAGTCTTTTTCCTCTTCTTTCCTCCAAAAACTCTGGAGCCCCTCGGTGACGATCCAGACCCAACGACGGAAAAAAGAATCTGAAGAAGGTGCCCAAAGGTGGGAGTTTCCACAGGAAGCGTGCCAACGTCACAGGAATTCCACCAGAAGGTGGGACGTTAATGCCCACCTGGGCTACAAAAATAATAATAATAAATAAATAAAAGACTACGATTCCGGACCCAACCACTAGACTGCGGAATAATGCACAGCATAGTGAATCCAGAAAGATTCACGCTGCAAAACCATATTAGGGGCTTGTAAGGAGGAGATCGTATGAAAGACTTTATTTTAAAAGACCTTCACAGAAACATCCTTAGACAGTATGTGCCTTTTTGAAGGACTTATTGGGAAATAGTAATTCAAATGCATTTCAGTTAACTTTTTTAAAACCATGGCATTGTGGATATTGGAATGAAGGGAAATTTTCCAAACTATGTTTATTCATACAGGGAGTACAACTAGAAAGAGTGGTATTTCCTTCTGTAAACCATTCAGCATCACAATGAGAGTTCCGAAAGTGGTTCTATGAAAAGTGTTCTGTTATTTTGTTGAAGGTAATTCCAGCGGATATATATTAATAGCTTTTAAATATGTATTGCACCTGGTGAGTCGCAGTATATATTACACCTTGATGCATTAAAATAAGTGTTGTTTGATGGGAAAAGAAACTGAGCCTTACTCAGAAACTAAATGAATTTTTAATGTAGCACAGAATGCCACCTTAAATTATATTTGTATGGTTCAGGCTGCGTCACTGAAAATATATTTATGCACTATAGTTTATTTAACTTACTGACAAAAGTATTTCACACTACAATACACCTCTCTGCAGTTATCTAAATTTTACATAGGTTCCACATTGTATGTGTCAATGAGAACCACCTTGTGTCCTATGATAAGTAACAAACAGTTCCTGTACAAATGATTACTGAATGGATTCAGGTACCAGCATTGTTTTGTATCACAGCGAAGCACTATTTATGAGGTACTGGCAATGTATATTTCCGAGGGCAACAAAGTAGGCTGCTGTTCCTGTGTTTTTAGTCTTTATTGTGCTTAACTTTTAAACATAATGAAAAATATCAGAACAACTAAAGTTGTGGCACTGAAATCACTGCTGATGTTGTTGGTCTTCAGGCTCTCAACACTGTGTATACAAGATTGATTATTAAAAAATGTAAAACCCGCAACACTATGGGTCCTATTCACGAAAAAAGTTGTAAATCTGCCCCTACAGAATTACACCTACATAGGTTGCAGATGAAATACTATAGAAAATTCTCAAAGATTCCTAGTAGTAGGACTAAAGACCTGCACATGCCACAGGTCTCCTGGCATACTACTTGGAATGTCATGTGACATCTTCTTCAGGCTCCTATTGACAATGTAAGAGTAGGGGAGGGGACGTTTGTGCACATGAACAAACTTGCAAGCTAAAGGCTCTTTGTAATGTCCACTTCCCACCACTTGCTTGAGATGAACTGCTGTGGAGATCTCTGTACTCATGGCGGAGTCTACTGCAACAGAAAATCCATTTACACCTGCCTCCAGTGAATTCCTGGAACGAAAGGAGGTATTTTCAATCTGCAACGTGTTTAGAGCTGAAAATGCCTTTGTGAATAACGCCTTGTGTTTCAGGAGGCACTATCATATGCTATCACACAATGCCACCATGTGTTTGTGGCTAAATTTTACAAGGGTCCCACTTTCTCCAATGTATCAGATGATTACATATTTTAGGCTTGTTTTATGAATGGCAATTGACTTTTTTAAAACAATGTTCTATAGTAAATTCTACATCAGCTTAGGTATTTCGATCATGTTTCAAGTCATATCTCGCCATGAAAAGATTTGTTTTTCTGTACTGACGCTGATGCCAAATGTCATGCTCCAACACTGTATCGGTGGTGCAGTACCAAATGATTTATTAAACACGGTGCAGTCTCCACTGGGTAGTTATAGTTAGGATCATGTCTCCAAAGAAAAAGCTATTTTTTTTTCTTATAAATTTGGCGCTGTTTCACAAATCTTCACAAAACTTTCCAATAACAAGTCACATCCACCTCAACTCCTTCCTGGAAAGTTTTAAGATGACGCAGTGATGCCACAAAAACAGCTGAACTGAATTACACCACATTTGCCAGAAAGCTAGATGTTGGCCCGGAAAACATGCTTTTTGTGATTTGGTCTAGATCCATTTATGAGTTTTTGAGTAATTAACGCTCACATTTATTCCTATTTCATTCCACTGAAAATCTGTGGAGCAGACTGATCTCAAGATCAAAAACAATGTGGTGGCAACCATCTTAGGACTCTGGACTCAGTCTTGGGTACTGTAAAAGCGATTAGAAAAAAGATAAAAATGTTGCTGCGTATTGGCCAAGGAGCTGAGAATCTGCTGCAACACTTTTTAAAAAGTGCGGACTCCGATGCTACCAAAATAAATTCCCTATGGGTTGGCTTGGGGCCTGGGGCGGCACAACTAAATATTTAGGGGATGGGTTGTGTGGCCCTGCTCTTTAAGCCTGAAAAGACCCCCGAGCCCTCATCCCCTGGGGCCAGCTCACCCACAGTTTCATGGAGAGCCCACCCAGAGACACAGTAGTTTCCCTGCCTGCGAGAGCGCAACCAGGAAACACCTGGTTGCTCCCACCCGGCAAGATGCACCTGCCAAGTATGCATGCAAAAACAGCTCCTTCTGCTAGGCGAAAGCAATGTCAGCTCCCGATGCACCCAGGATGGGTGTATGCAGGCAGCCAAAGGGGACCCTAGGGCTCACCTCAACCCCAACATAGCTTTTTGTGTGGTGTCCTGGGTAGGTACCTGGGCATCCATGTAAGGCCCCGGGGTCACTACTGGTTCAGGGAGGGTGGCTGTGTGTTCCTCCCCTTAAAAGAATAAATGCCTCAGTCGATGGGGACCACAGTGGCTCGAGGAGGAGGGTGCACACCCCATCCCTCTAAGAAAAAATAACATTTTAAAAAGATAGGCACGTACGGATGGGGTTCTCCAGGGCAGTAAGGGCCCTGGAAGGGAACCTTGTGACCCCCCTCCTCCGCTTAAAATAAGAAAGGCCCTAGGAGATGGGATCCCAGAGGCCTGTAAAGTGTCTGGGAGGGGGCTGTGCGCTTTCCTCCCCTTTAAAACTAAAACAACCTGATGGGATGGTGTCCCCAGGACCTGTAAAGGCTGGGGTGAAGGGGCTGAACACTCTCCTCCCCCATAATTATAACTAAATGGGTGTCCTGGGTGGGCACTGGGACACCAAAATGAAAAATAAATGATCAGCAGAAGCAGCTCTTAATATTCACTGATCCTTGAAGGGAGTACCCCATTTTGGCCTGCAAGGGCTTTTCTTTTTATATTTGTTTTTAGCTTGGTCGTGCCCCGAGAGTTTGGAGGAGCACCACCAAGCCCTTTCTTAATGAGGTGGGGCTGGGGCTGAAGGGAGAACAGCAGCCCCCCAGCAACATTAAAAATAAAAAAGAAACTAAGTCTCATGGGTAATTACATCCATCACCGAGGATAACTGAGCATATTTTTTAAAGCCCAGCTAGCTAAGTTTGAGCTCAATGCTCTTGTGCTTGCTTTCATTCCTTTTGTGGGCTGAAAAATATTAAGAGAAAGTTTCAGAGATCTGATGGTTAAGAGAAAGAGATTAAAAATATTGGCGATTTTAGGAGAAATAGGAGAGATCTTGTTTATATGTTTTGCTATGTTCACCCCTTGATAAAACTAATAGGCTCACTTTTAATATTTTAGAGTTGGGACTCTTTGAAAAAATCTTTAAGCCTGTGTGACCAGAACCTGTGAGACCAACCACACGCTGGGCATGCCAGAAGGCTGTGCGTGGTTGGCTGCTTGCAAGGGGTAGGGCGCAGGTCAATGGGCCAAGCTCTGTGGTATACCCCACTCTACGCACTGCCAATGGTCGGCATGGTGGGGGTGCGAGTTATAGTTATTTTATGGCACAAGATACACTTACTTGAGATAACTATAAGTGGCGAATTTAAGTGGTTTTGTGCATTTAAAATGGTATGTCATCACTTGGTGGTTATGACTAGGACCACATTTCCATAGGATAAGCATGTTTGGTTGTTTAATAACTTTGGCACCATTGAATGAATCTTCATGGAAATTATCAAAGAAAATGTTCTTCCATCTCAGCTCCTTCCTGAAAAGTTACAGGGTTATCCGTTAACCAGTGGCTAAGAAAAAAAGGGGGGAGGGTCCAAACCACGTTTTCAACATTTATTTTACCATATGAATTTTAGATACACCTACAGCCCAAACGCCTTAACGGATTCAGACCAAATTTGACAGAAAGCTAGCTCTTGGTCCTGAAAGATTGCTTTTTGTGATTTGGTGTAAATCCGTTAAGTAGATTTTGAGTAGTTAAGGCTCAGAAAACTTTGCATAGATCACGCTGAGGAGGCTCCACGAACTGGACAGTTCTCGTGCTGAGATCTGATTGACTGCCACCACATTAACAAGGATGTGGTGAAAGCCATGTTGGAAGTCGGGGCTCAGTCAGGAGTGCTAAAAGAACGAAAAAAAAAAGATATAAGGGGCAGGGTTGAATTACCCTGACACCTTAGATGCCGTAGCAGAAACCAATCTGCAGGAAATAATAAATAATAAATGTTAATTATTCAAACTCCCCCCCCCCCCCCCCATCCAGGGTGAGGTAGCGGAAGATTATTTTTAGCGAGTGGGGTGTGTCTCTGCTTCCTGAGACATGGGGAGGTGCTCTTGTTCAAAATAAGGAGAGAGTAGAGTACAGCTACCGAGCCTTAATAGGCCCTGGAGACCCCAGGAACTCTATCCTCCAGGCACAACAGAATGTTAAATAGAGGAGGGATGCCCCCCCCCATCACGGAGCATGTTAAGGCCCCTGGAATGCCATTCCCCGGGGCCGTCTTAATTACTGTGTCTTGGGGAGCCCAGAATAAGGACACACATGGAAACATATGTCTAATCCCACAAGGCAGGAGCATCTTCAAAACTACCGCTGGGTGGAAGCAGCCATGCCTTCCTCACCTGCAAGAGAACGGGCAGGAAAGGCATAGCTGCTCTCACTTGGCTGGAGCTTTGATAATGCTCCCACTGCGTGGGAGCAAACTCCAATTTCCTTGCACATGCTCTTGCAGACATTGCTCCAGCTTGAAAGGAAGCACAAGAAGAAAAGACAGAAAGAAAAAAATAACTGCTTCCCCTGCCGGATGGGAGTAATGCTGGATCCCGCAGCAGGGAGCCAGCTGGAGCTGCGTGGACCCTGGAGCCAGTACCCGGATGTTAAATCAAACATACTGAGGAACTTGGCAGCTCAAAGCCAATAAATGAGCTCATCAGCTCTGGGGATGGCATGTGCATCAGTCTTCGTAAACGTATGGAGCCCACAGTAGCCTATATAGAACTGGAGTTCAGGTGTGACACCGGGTGGAGCAGCTTTGGAGACCAAAATCCCTGGGCTGGATCAGTAACTGTTGGAGGGCTCAATAACCCCTAACTCCAGCATCTTAGAGACTTCCTCTTTGATGCTGGCCCTATCTGTTAGGCAACCTGTGAGGTTTATGCTTAACAGGAAGGCTATATCAAGTGTCAATGTCATGGGTGCACCAATGGGTCTTTCCTGGGATAAGTGAGAGCAGAGTGGCAACCTGTCTTTAAAGTCAAAGTAGGGGAGAGGCTTATACTCTCTACTGAACCATCCTGCTCTTTAGACAACAGGAGGTCGGGGAGAGGTTCACTTCCCCCATCCATCCCATAATCTGTGACCAAGAGCATGGTCAACTCAGACCTTTTGATATGGGGCTTGAGGCAGTTGACATTTAGGGCATTTAAAGAATTCCTAGGAGTCCGCAATTTCACCAGGTAGGTGACGCCGCTATTACACGTCTTCACCTCAAATGGGCCAGACCACTGGTCTTGCAGAACAGAGGGCTCTATGGGTGCCATCCCCCACACCCTTTGACCAGGCTGTAACCCAAGCAGAGTGGTATTCTGGTCAGACCAGCATTTCATGTCCTCCAGGCTGAGTACTATATTTTTCTGGGCAGGTTTCCGGAAGTGGGCTGTCTGGTTGCGGAAGGCCATCATGTAACTGAACATATCCAGGGATGGCTTCCTGGGAGCTTTCTCCCAGCATTCTTTCACCAAAAAGAGGTCCTCTCACAGGGTGCCTGTACAGCAGTTTAAAAGGGCTGAAGCCAAACCCCTTCTGTGGTACCTCACAGTATGCAAATAAAAGACATGGCATGAGGATAACACACTTATGCTTCATGGGTTCAGAGAGACCCATAATCTTGCCTTTGAAAGTATGGTTAAACCTTTCAACCAACCCAATGGTTTGGGGTTGGTAAGGGGTGGAGAATGTGTAGGTTTCTATATGCCTTCCACACAGCCTTCAAGTACAAGGGTATAAAGTTGGTACCACGATCTGATACCACTCCCTTGGTGAAACCCATGCGGGTAAAGGTCCCCATCAGTGCCCTCGCCACTGCAGGTGAAGTCACTGTCCTCAGAGGGATAGCTTCCGGGTACCAGGTGGCATGGTCCACCAAGACCAAGGCAAACCTGTCGTCCATGGCTGTCTTGGGATCCCAAGGCCCTACAATGTCAATACCCACCAGCTAAAAAGGGGTGCTGCTCACTGCAAGAAAAGGTTGCAGGGGTGCCTTACATCTTTCCCCGTCTTGCCACTCGCCTAGAGAATGCATTTGAGTTTTTCCTCATTTGTGGTCAGTAAAAGTGGGTGACAAGCCTGTGAAAGGTCTTGTCCTACCCCAAATGACCTACCACAAGTACATCATGAGCCAGACGCAGAAAAAGGATTCAAAGCGTTGGGGTACCACCAGCAAATGGGCTGTCCCAGGCTCGCTATACAGGAGATCATTCTCACAATAGATCAGGTGAGTTCCAGAGCATCACCAGCTGCCTGGGCCTAAGGCCCACAAGAGTAGGGCACTCGTTGTGCGCTGTGCAAAACTCCTCCCTAGAGGGACCTCTGTCTTGCTATCACTGGGAAAGCTCAGGCAGGTTCCCCAGTTTGGCCACATATCCCCCTGTAGGTTCCTGGGCGTTTCCTTCGGGTTCAGCCGCCTCCTGGACCATGGGAATTTCAGGAGTGGGTTTCCAGCGCACCTTGTCTTTCTTCTCTTTTTTACAATCTTAGCCAATATTTCGGAATCCAGGTCTTTCTGATCACCCTCTAGCGCTGCCATGGACCGTGTGGTCAGGCACACCCACTCAGGCAATCCTAACATCTCAAAGTGTAACCTGAACTCCCCCTCCTTCCAGGCAGTATGCTGCTGGTCGTTGATCAGCAGACAATCCACAGGCATGGATGGACTCACAGCTACCCTCACGGAAACAGACCTCCCCCCCACATTCAAAGGGAACTGGAGCCACCAAACATTGGAGCTCATTGTTGTCTACAGCAACTACTTGGTGGACCACCTTAGGGCCTGCCTGCCCTGAAGACACCAGATGACACAGGATGGCTGTCACGCTGGCTTCTGTGTCTCTCAGAGCCTCCGCCCGCTCGAAGTGCCCTGCTTGAGTCAAACCACTTTAGGTGCCCCTTTCCTGCAGGCTTTCCTGGGGGGAACCACTTTTTTCTCAACAGGGAGTTGGGAATCCTTAACCTGGGAAATAGTTTAGGGCCCTTTAAAAAACTCCTTCCTTTCTTATTCACCCACACCCTCCCTTCCGTTGTTCGGGACCCTGCTAACCCTTGGCTGAGTCTCTCACATACAACTTCTTATGGACCCTGGTACCGGGTCAACGGTCTGCCTCCTTAGCAAAATTCCTAGATTCAGAAAGCCTACTGTCAATCAAGTGCTGGCACAGCTCATGAAAACAAAGACTAAACATGTGCTCTTGTGTAATCAAATTGTACAGTCCCTGATAGTCTGTACCTCACTGCCCTTCACCCAACCATCCAGTGGTCTACAAAGAGAACCAACACACTCTGCCCAAGTTTCAAACTTTTCGTAAACGTCTGTCTGCAATTATCATGGGTTAAACCACACTCCTAATCAGGGCATCCTTCATGACAGGGTACCTTGTCTTGCCCTCTTCCCCTACAGCCAGTAGGGTGTCCCTCTGCTCTACTGAGAAAAGCTTCCACAAACCTGCCTCCCAAAATCTCTCAGGGATCCTGTGCATTTGCAAAGCTATCTCATAGGGCTGAAACCACTGATCTAGGTAATCTCTAACTCTATAATCAGGCATGAGACTTTTGGGTATGTGTACCTTTCCCTCTTAGTGCACTGAAGAAATGCGGCCATCATCTGTGCTGGACTCAGCCCTCTCGGCTTTCAAATCCAGCTCTTTCAAGCTCAACTCCGGAGCTAAAAGCATTTTCTTCTCCTCCATTACCAGGTTCAGTTTTTCCACATCCACACTGAATTTTTCCAGCTCCAGCTGCAGCTTCCTTTCTTGCCGCCTGTCGTTCAACTTTGCTGAGGACAGGCCTTTAAAGGAAACATTGCTGCTAGCTCAGGAGGGAGCTCGTCTACCATTAATCCTGTATTTGTAAAGCGCACAGCTACCCGTAGGTTTCCCGGCGCTGGGGGCCGTCGGGAAGATTAAGCAAGCTATTGCCGAGAGTCACATGGTGCTGGGCAGACCCCTGCCGCCGGTGCCGGGGATCAAGCCATGATCCCCAGCATCAGGCATCAGTCGCCCTGGCCGCTGCGCCACACCTCTTCCACATTTCAGGTTTCCACCAGCACTACAGGCAATGTTGGATCCTCCAGCCATTCCAGATGCAAACTTGGTTCCTACTCCTCCACAACATCATTCTCATCATCGCAAGCTGATAACCAGGCCCTCAGTGCCTTTTGTAGCTCCTCCTTTTTAGTGAGACAATTAAAAGAAAATTTGAGTTCCCTGCAGAACCCTTTGAACTGGGTCACAGTGTAGGTTTCCAACTTCTCCAACTCAAACTCCAATACTGCAAGTAAAGCTGATGGTTCTCCAAATTGAGACATGGCTGTTGCAAAAACTCAAAAGGTTGCAAAAGAGGAAAAAGGAAAAAAATAGTATGTTGATATGTAGTGATTTGAGATATGGACGTAGTGTGAACCAATCACTGTATGTACTGTACAAATACAAGTCTTATCCTCGCCGCTTAACACCAATGTTAGAAATGAAGTCTCCAGTTGGCAGATGTATACCTGTGCTCACCCTCTGGTAGTTTGCCACATAGCTGGCAGGCTAAACTAAAGAGGCAAAGTATTTGTGCACACAAACACACACAGTAACACAATGAAAACACCACAAAAAGTAATCCACACTAGTTTAGAACACTAGCTAATATTTATCCGAGTTAAACAAGATCATAATTACAAAAATCCAACATACACAGGCTAAGATATGAATTATTCAAGATTAAATCACAAAGCAGTGCTCAGAAATCAATAGCTCAAACTGGGGCTATCTGGTCGCTCCTAAGCAGGACAAATCCAAAATTCCAGTCTGACCGCATATGGAGCAGGGGCCAGGTACAGGAGTCATGCAGATCTGCTGACAGTACCTTGGACGCGTCAGAAATCGTAGATGATGCGGTACACAGTGGAGGTGAGGCATCACGGATGCAGGTGATGCATTGGTTCCTGGAGGCGATGCAAGGACGCCGAGGCTTTGGCGCTCAGGGAAGACGCTGTTTGCAAAGGAGGTGATGAGTCGGTTCTTACTGTAAGGTCTCGGTTTCTGAAGGCGGTGAGGTATCAAAGATGAGTCGGGCAAGACACGGTGAGAAGGTTCTACGGCGTCGATGTCGAACCGCTGGACTGAAGACGATGCGTAGGGTGGAAGCCACACAGGGCCAGGACTGCGTCAGAGTCAGGATGGTGCACCAATGTTGTCAGTGATGTGGGGTCCGAGACTCCCAGACGCAATTTCTTCTGAGGCGCTGAAGCAAAGTCAAGACTGCGATGTAAGTTGAGGTTGATATATTGTGCACTCAACGTTGCGGGGACCACGACTTTGGTGCAGGCAGCGGCAGTGCAGCAATTTTGCAGGGATGGGCCGGTTCCAAAATGAAGCTTTGGAGTTGATGCATCAATGTCTTTGTTGCAGTACCAATATTCACTTACAAGGGCCCAGACTTAATTTGCACCAATTGGCAGAGCAGGATTCAGAGCAGAGGATCCCAGGTGCAGGTAGCAAGATGCAGGTGAAGTTATTTTTGTCCCTGAGACTTCAGTAACAGGAGGCAAGCCCAAACAAGCACTTGTAGAACCTTTAGATGCAGGATGTAGAGAGTCAAGTCCAGTCCTCTCACTCCCAGGCAAGCGGCAGCAGGCCAACACAGCAAAGCAAACAGCAAAGTGGCAGCAACTCCTGGCAGCACAACAACACTTCTTCTTGGCAGAATGTCCTTGGTCCAGAAGTGTTCCGAGTATATGGTGCTAGAGGTCCAGTATTAATACCGGTTTTGGCCATTGAAGTAGGGAGACTTCAAAGAAAAGTCTTTGTAGGGCACAGGCCCTGCTCTACCTGGCCTTGGCTCCAGACACACTACGGGGAAGATATGCAGCTCTTTGTTTGGGTCCAGGCACAGCCCAATTTAGGTGCAGGTGCCAACACCTCCTTCCACTCTAGCTCAGGAAGACCCATCAGCCTTGTGATGAGCAATCAGGATATGCAGGGAAAACCTCAGATCCATTTGTGCGACTGTCTAGGGAGAATGCACTAAGCCCAGCTGTTACCCTGACCCAGATGTGTATTCTAGGGACAGGCAGAGGCACAGAATGGTAAAAGTAAAAAAATGCCAGCAACTCCTGGCAGCACAACAACACTTCTTCTGTGTGGAAACTGCATATCGTGTGAGTCCACGATTGAAGGGTCTGAGTTTGAACACAGGGGAGTAAAATGCAAAAACACCAGCTTCTCGAATTGCAAGACACGAAACGTGGTCTATGCAATTATCTGTGCCTGTCAGAAGATGTACATAGGAAAAACAACACAACAGGTCAACAGCCGGATCACCCAGCACAGGTCGAGAATTAAAAAGAAGGTCGTGAGCGCTCCAATGGTCCAACACTTTTTGGATTCAACCCACAGTGAAATGGACTTTAAATGGACTGTGCTATGCACAATAGTGCCAACAGGTAACAAAGGTCCGATTGACATTGAAGACACACTCCTTAGAAAAGAAGCATACCTGATTCTGAAATTTAATAGTACGCAAAACGGGTTAAACACTCTTTCTGAGGTGTCTAGATTGTAATGGAAGTATTGTGTGGTGCTCCACGGGGGTTTGGTAATCCCCCTTGATTGAAGGGCACAGCTTTTGTGAGGCCATGCGGAGCATCGATGTTCCCGAAACGTGAGGGCTAGTCTACAGATAGTCGCGCACTCTCGCAACTCAAAAACTACAAATCCCAGAAACCCTACGGTCATGAGACCGTCATAAGTTACCAGGCAACCTGGCCGCCGCCCTCCACAGTGAACGAAGGATTAGCGAAGGCAAGCTGTACAGAGCAAGGTGAGCCTTGAGAGGGCTTGAGTTGTGCACGTAGAGACTGATACATGTAATGGGAAACTAAAATGTACTCCGGTTTATCTTTTAAACAGTGTATGATACGGAGGATAATACGAGAGTAATTACGCGGTACACTTAACGAGAGTCCGGAGGACCGTGTGCAAAACAAGTTGATCATGGAGTGAGTCGCTCCCGAAGCCCGCGGTGCACCGAACAAGGTATGAAGGTCACAATAATCTACCTAACCTGGTTGAGATATGACATGAGCCCACTAGTAGTAAACCCTGCCTTGCCCTCCCCCCAGGTCAAAAGCATCATCGTGCCATAGGGAGACGCCCAGACACGGACCTAAGAGACAGTTTAAGGTACGTCCTGCAGTGTTTTTGCAATAAGTAACCGTAGGGTTAGTAGTGAGTTTGGCTCTAAATGGAATTTTTTAATGTCCTTTAGACTGCAGCTCAAAAGACCCAGAACCAGACATAGGATAACCACGGCTACAATTATGGTAACATGGACTTTAAATGTAGGAGATTAGAAGCGGAATGATAACATGAGGCTATGGGAATCGACACTGAAACAGTGTTCTTTTTTCCTTACACACATGCAGATAGAAGTGACAAGGCCCTGAGGAGAACCCATAACTGCTGTATGGAGTTCGAAACGCGTCGGCAGAAAGGAGATAAAAACTTAGAAATACCAATAACCACTGACTCGTAGAATTAATGTGTTGTGATATCTCCTTTTAACTGTGACTTTGTCCACTACTGTTCCTGATATTCCAAATCACTGATGGTGAATGAGGCTAGAAATTGTGACTTGCCTTGTGGAACAGTCTGAAATAGATATAGATGCTATGTTGTGTATAGTGAATGTATTTTGATGTAATGATGCTTTCTTCTTTTGGTAAATGTTGTGTTTAAGTTGATGTACATATATGTGATATTTGTTGCGTTCTTTCTCTGACATACAATCTAAGAACTTGTCAAAAAAGATTTGAAAGAAAAGGTAAAAATAAATATACCTAACATATCTAACTAGGGTTGATGTGTTGCTTCATAACTAAGAGTTGATAAAGAAAGTGGGGTGGCATTTTTTTGTGAAAAACGTATATATAAGGTCCAGCCTTTCCCACAATTTAAGGGCCTAACTCCTTTACACTAAAAAAACTTTCTAAAAGTGGCATTTTCGGACCAGCAATTTAAAAATCAACATCGCAAAAAGTTTAAAAAAAAAAATAAGAGTCCAAAGACACCAAGCTCTAATTTTCTATCAGCTCCCAATTGGAAGCTATACTTGTAATGGGTTAAAAGTCAGCTCCAATGCTAACCTATGGGAGAGATAGGCCTTTGCTATAGTGAAACAATTTTAAACTCTAAAGTAATGTCATGGGGCTACATGGGGCATACCTATGGGGTTACCTATATGTAATAAAAGGGAAGGTTTCGGCCTGGTGAGTAGGTGAACTTGCCAGGCCAACATGGCATTTTTAAATGCCATGTGTATGCAGGGCCTGCACACACATGCTCTGCAGTGGGAGGCCTGAGACAGGTTGGAAGGGCCACTCAT
Source organism: Lissotriton vulgaris (assembly GCF_964263255.1). Lineage (NCBI taxonomy): Eukaryota > Metazoa > Chordata > Amphibia > Caudata > Salamandridae > Lissotriton > Lissotriton vulgaris. The sequence continues at coordinate 1,192,021,148 of NC_141696.1, read as the reverse complement.
GTGGGTGGAACAATCAGTGTTGTAGGCACACTAGTAGCATTTGATTTACAGTCCCTGGGCACATGGAGGGCACTGTACTAGGGACTTATTAGTAAATCAAATATGCCAATCATGGAGAAACTAAATCCCACTACATTTTAGACATAGAGCACTGTCAGAAGCTAAATTACAGGAGAAACCATGCCAAAAGATGCCAGGTCTAACAATATTTAGTCAGGGTGGGTAGCCATCTTGCACACATTCCTATCAGCATTCTGTTTGATTGCTTCATTTATTCTCTCTAGGCTGTTTTCAGACAAGGGCCTATTAGCCTATTGATGATTGTACTCTAGATTAGTTAACTGTATCAATTTCCTGTGCATTCCTCCCAAACGTGAGGCCCTACATTGGACTTTCTGTATTTATCCTCATAATCTTCCTCCAGCCCTTCTGCACTAACTAGGACTAAGGCCAGATAAAATAAAAGGTGCACACGAGGGACCAATGTGGTTGTGCACTGAAACAGAACCAAAGAACCATAACAATTCTGTTCCAGGAGCAAGGAAAAGATGCTGCTTTATAGCAACTTTGCCACCTGTGAAGAAGAAGTACTTTCTTCAGGGGGCTTGTGCAAGTGTAGAAATGTACTGGAAATACACTGCCGCCTTTCTGGATGAACACAGTCTTCAGCTACTGACCCACTAAACCCCAGCCCTTCCGCTAAAATTACCAAAAATCTGGAATCCTCTGAGGAACGCCTGGAGGAGCATATGTCACAATCCTCTACAATGTAAAAGGTAAAGTCTCAACATAGCAGTGTAATATGCTGACCTGACAGTAGCTAGCCTCTAACATGACCATAGGACTTGTAAAGAAAAAAGAGATGTAAGACACATACCAGTAGTGAGGATTTACAAAAAATGTTGGTTTTAAGAAGCTTTCTGTGGGCCCATAGCCACCCAATTAGTTAAATACTACAAAACGGCCCCTTGACTTCATGCACGGGGGACCCTCCAAGAACCAGATTGTGGGGAGAGGATTGGAGTGGGACAGTAGGTTAAGGTTTTACAATGGAGACATGTAATACAGGATGGATTTTGCAATGAACGGAAGGTGCAATTGCAAGGTACTTGGACGATCAACTAAAAAACCAGGAAAAGCCCAAAACAAGGGACAAATTCAAAATGGAAACAAGGGAGTTTAAAAAAAACAGTAGATAGCCAAGCTGAAGCATTCACTTTGGAAGAAGGAGCTTGCTGACGATGAACATCAGTTATATCTTCTATTGATGGATGGCAGCAGTAAGAGTCTTATGACATTCTTAAGTATTACTTGTAAGGAATAGACCAAAACTATAGCAGAGAAGACAGTTGCTTTGGGCAAAATTATAGATAACATACAATGATGCAAGTAGTATGTGAAGAAAAAAAAAGACAAATGGTTTATAAAAGTGTCATGTAAACTGTTGCAAACACATTCTGCTATGGGTAACCATCAAACTCAATCTTATTTGGCTCTGGTTAAAAACAAAACAGTGTAATGGCCTAATTTACCCTATCTGTTTATAATACATAGATGGTAGCTGCCATATTTGTAACCAGGGATTCCATGAAACTGTGATAAAGCTGCCTATAATCTTGATGTAAGCAAGAAACCCCAATGAGTGATAATTACAGAAGGTAACCCATGTAATCTCACAATGTCCTTCATAAAGTAGCATTCCATAATCTGTGACATAGCAAAAGAGGTCATTGTAATAATGTGTCCTAACTTAGTAAAAGAGTCTATGACAAGAAAGATCATTGTTTCTGCAGTATCTAATTGAACCCCTCCCCAAAACGTAGAGAAGACATCACACTTCTACTACCTCTCATGTATATCTTTTCCAAACTCCCCTCTAACAAGAGAAGACTCTGCAACTAAAGTCTACACATCTTTGCTTCAATTGCTTTCTGCTGTCTGAAATCTAAAAATAATCATCTACATTCACTGACCTCAGCAATTTTTTGACATCACTTCCACTGATTAACCAGACCCCCCAGGATATAGTGGCATGGATTAGCAAATTTAGCTGCACAAATATGAAAATTTAGCTGCATTTTTGCAGCACTTTATTTTACTCATAATCATTCATTTTCAGCTTTAAATCAATGGAAACTGTTTTAGCAGAGTATTCCACTTTGAAATAGGCCCTGATGTGATGTTATTTCCTGTGATGTCCCTTTCACGAACCCCTAGCATTTTAGTGAATTGACGCCCATGCTCGAGTTGCTGCCAAGACCTGGAAAGACCCCCCCCCCCCGGCCCCGCCCCCGCCCCCCCCCCCAGCCCCCCCCCGCCCCCCCCCCCCAGCTCTCTACAGTCCCCTCGCCTGCCAGACTTCAGTAAGAGACTCAAGACCTGGCTCTTCAATAGAGACCATGTGCCCAGATACCCCTACAGGTGACAGTGTTGCGGTTTCCAAATGCTGTTTGACTGTAAGTATCAGACCACATATTTGAATTCAGTGTTCGGTTAACCTAGTTCACCTACTCTCCTATTGTGAACAGATGCAGGATCGGTCTGTCTAGAAGAGCAACCAGGAGTGGGCGGCTTTAAGGGGGGGATTATTCTACTCTTTTTTTTTTTTAAAGAAATATTTCCATAAAAATGGTTGATGTGACAGGTGTCATCCCTCCTACCTTCCTGAAGCCTGTTTGCTTGACTTTCTTTCTCACTGGAGTAGAATTTAGGGTCTCATGTGCAGGGGTGTAACGCTCACTTCATGCATCCAAATTTAATGGTGCTGGGGTACTCTTAGAAGCAGCTGGGCGCTTTAAAGAACTGTATCATTATTGTATTCAAATTTTCAACCTCTCCTCTATTTTAAGAGTCTGGCTATAGTGCCGCTTGGGGTGCCCTGTGCTGGATTTAGCGTCCATCCTTTCATGCATCACAAGCCTGGTGCTCCCTCCTCTATGACTGCGTCCTCAGGTCACAGTTTCTTCCTCGGAAGGGGCTTCCTGGCCTCGAAGGCCAGTATTCCTGGCGCAGATGCAGGCCTGGGCCATAGGCTGTCAGGAGCTGGCTCTGCCATCGAGATTAATGCCCTGTGAGCGGATTTTTTCAAAAGTGCAGATTTTGCGGGCACTTTTGTAAAAATGCAGCGATTTTGACAAAAGTGCCGATTTTCGCGGTCACTTATGTAAAAATCGCAGAATTTTTTCAAAAGTGCCGATTTCGCGGCAAACCGCGAAAACCTGGAGGGTCTGATTAACAGATCTGCTTGACCGAGACCCTTATATATCACAGCATTTCCTCCAGACACAAAATGTGTAAAACCGGTAGATGCACATAGTCCTATTTAAAAGTTGACGCTGTAATGTAAATGCTTCCTTTAGATCTGCACATAGCACTATACTACCATTCATGGAAAATAATGAAGCATGAAATAATAGGCCATTCAATATTAGAAAACCCACCTTGAGTTTGAGAGGGCTTTTCTTGATTTGTCGCATCTTCATTTTCTAGGAGACAAACATGGACATTTCATGAAGAAAAAACAAATGACAGATTTAGAAAGTAAATAGCTATCATAAGCATTGCTCACAAAACTATAACTAACAGGTACATTTGGGGGATAAACAAAGTATGTTAGCAGAATAATAAAGTCCAGATGAACTTACAAGCTGTATAATGTGTACATGCATTTAGTGTCTTAGTGGGTGATGGTAGCACACAATGCAAAGACAATAAACATACTATTGAGTTTTTTGCTTCTTCTACCTGTTTCTCCTTGAAAAAATCTACTTTGTGTAAAATAGTTCATGCAGTTTGTTGCCACCTAACCAATCACTGATAAGCATATACATGGTTAGTAAAAAAGGAAGCCCAATGATTCTGACAAACAGAAGTTGAATACTTTGTTTTTACTATAATATGACAAAGTTCAAGGTCCAGTTACAAAACAAAAACCAAAACCAGGCACAATTATGAGATACAAAAACGATCCTGAAATGCCTAATTTATTGCGTACCCTGCTTAACAGGTAAGGACAAAAGTACCAAACATCAGATGAAATTCCTCTACACTATTCAAACAGTTGGCCACCTCGAATGGTGGCTGTTCTTCAACCCAGATTATAATCACTTGTCATTATTTCACTATAATTTGTAACTTGTACGTCTTTCTGTTTACTGCAAACTTTTATATGTTATATAGCAACCGGATATAAAGTTGATTAACTGAGTATGCAATTATTCTTAGGGCACTTACTTAATTTGTACTTCAGAGATGCATGCATACACTAATATATTTGTCATAAAATAGAGAGGCAATGATGTGAGTAATTTGAATCTCACAACACTCTTATTTGAAGCACAGCAAAAAATATAAAAGTATCAATTGAAATGGTTCAAATCACAAAACAATTCATTTAAGATTTGGAGTCCACCCTAGAGTCTTCTAGATTCATAATGTAGACAAATTCTTCTTCTTTATTCATGTTTAACTTTCATAAGAATGAGCGAGTGTGTTTCACTCTCACAGGGGATTCATTAGGGCTCACAACATACTCAGTTCCCATCAGTAACAAATCCATTCCTCTGATGGAAAACTGCATGAACAAAGGCCTTATTGTCCTTGCATGTCAATTTATGTGTGTCAGTCACTAATTGTTTGAGAATACAATTTGAATAAAGAGTTCTTTGTTGTTGTGTGCATAGGCATTTATTCTGTCTTGGAAGACCCTTGTCTTTGTGGGTTTGAGGAGAAGGTGGTGTGCGGTGATGGTGGATTTGAAGGTTGGACTATCATAAGCACCTCCATAACCACCTTTCTGTCTTGCTGGAAAAATGCATACGTCAATATCCTATTAAAGAAACCAAAAGCAGACCCCAACACCCTCAGCAGACCCATCTCGCTTGGAGTCCCTCAAGGATTGCAGCTCAGCCCTTCACTTTTTAACATCTAAATGACACGGACATCGTCAAAACCACAACTTCAACATAGTATCCTATAGCGATGACACAGCTTATCCTCTCCTTTACCGACTCAACCAGCACCGCCAAAGCAAACCTCACCAACTGCAGCTCAACACAGACAAAACTGAAGTCCTAATCTTCAGCAACATCCACCAGGCCCTCCTAACTTGGCCCCTACACACCCCTGCAGACCATGCCAAGAACCTTGGGATCATCCTCCATGAGCACAGAGATCAACCTCAGAACCTCCCCCTCCCTCATGGACTTCCGAAGGAACCTCAAGATATGGATCTTCCAGGTGAAACAGGCACGATCTCCTCCTCCCACCTCAGTCCTGTCCTACTCAGCTTCTGGATAGCCTCACAGGTGATTAGCTGTACTCTATTTCGTATAACATACCATATGTTCAGAGTTCTTGGTTGTATGTGTTTATGGTACATCTGCATGTAAGGGATTTCTAACATGCATCAAGGCTGCCATCTATTGTGATGTAATGTATAATGTAAGTGCTGGAATCCTGGTAATGGGATACGAGGAAGGACAGTTGGAGAAGTGAGCTGCTGGTATGTGGAGTTATCCTGAGGCTTACCATGCCAGGTTGTACTACAATTAAGCCTTGAAACCTTGTGTGATTTCAGAGTCATCACTACAGTATGAGACTTCATGGAGAATTTCTGGGGTGGATCAAATTGTTGTACATGAAGCCTACTGCTAGGTTGCATGTAAATTATAGTGTTTTGGTGCCCTTCTCAGTAGCAAAGGGGCAACCATCTTTACAACCACTTCTATTTGAACTAATTACCAAAGAATTAGTTTGTATTTTGAAAGACAGACACTCACATCACGGCCCATGGATAGTGGGTAGGAGTTAGTTGGTGTCACTGTAAGCAAATGAATTGTTCTGTATGTCAAGCACCCGTTGTGTAATCGCTTTCTCCTGCTACGGGAGATTGTTCATTTTGAAAGCTAGAAATAAACTGGAGCAAATCTGTATTAATCCCCTTTTATCCCAATATCACCCAGTCAGCCACTGAATTTCCCTTTTTTATGTTGCGAACAGCCAGGCAGATATTAGGAGTTATAGTTATAGTACACTGGAATTCAGAACTGGAATTCCTGAGAATTATTACACGGCACTGGAAAAATATCTGAAAACAGTCTGAACACTGGGGCTGCCTCCCTTTATCCTTAGCAGGGCACATAACAGTTTTAAAAATGATATTTCTGCCCAAACTCCTCTATTTATTGATTCAAGAATATACCCAAGCAAATGTCAATGGCCTTTTTAAAATGCCTTAAAAAAGCATGGGTGGACTGGGATAATCTGACCCAACCGTATGTGCATGGAGACCTAGTGGCCCCTAATTCTGATTATTATTATTTGGTGGCTCGGGCTAAAGGATTGTGTTACTTACCTGTAAGCTTCTGTTCTTGGCATGTAGTACTGTAGATTTATTCACATGCTTGGCATACTTCTACCATTTATTATGGGTTCGGATGTGTGCAAGTTATTTTTCTTCGAGGAAGTCTTTCCAATCAGGAAGTAAAGTGACTCTTCCTCTCGATGATAATGCTCCTTTGTTAGATTGTTTTCCCGCATGCGAGTGAGAATGGAGTGTAAGCAAGAATCAGTAAAGAGATGTCCATGCATCTGAAAAAGAGAAAGCGAATGCAATGGCCACAGGTGTCCGGGGAGGAGGGGAGGAGCATGTGAATCTACATCACTACATGCTAAGAACAGATGCTTACAGGGTAAGTAAGATAATCTGTTTGAGGCATGTGTCGCTGTAGATATACATGCTAGCTGAGGTAAAACAGTGTCCTCCGAAAGCGGTGGCTAACCAGTGGGCGTGGCAGTTGTTTAGAAAAGTGTGCGTATCACTGCCTCACCTACACTGACGTACTAAAATATCCACACTATAATGTTGGGTTAAAGTGTGTGGTGTGGACCATGTAGCTCCCTTATATATGACAGATATTGGGATATTGCCTAGGAAAACCATGGAGGCCCCTATTTTACTAGTAGAATGTGATCTAAATGGTGTTGGTAAAGTTCTTCTAGCTTTAATGTAAAATGCTTGAATACATTTAATTATCCATCTAGAAATGCCAGATGTGGATGTAGGCTTTCCTTTGTGAGGGGATATAAAAGCAACAAAGTTGTTTGTTTTTACGGAAATCTTTAGTTCTGTCAATGTAATACATTAGAGGTCTTTTAACATCTAGTGTATGAAGAGCTCTTTCCGCAACTGAATCTGGTTGAGGAACGAAGACAGGTAAGGTGGGAAGGCAAAACCACCTTTGGATGGAATGTTGGGTTTGTGCGAAAGACCACCTATCCCTGTGTAATCAAAAAAAAGGTTCTTCCACAGTTAGGGCCTGGAGCTCACTGACACGCCTAAGTGAAGTAATACCAATTACAAAGGTGACATTTCAAGACAGAAATTGGAGGGAACAATTATGATATGGTTCTAATGGTGGACCCATAGGCCTGGTGAGAACAATATTGAGATTCCATGTGGGCGCGGTGAAATTGTGGGTGGAATTACTCTTTTAAGGCCTTGCATAAAGGCCTTAATAACTGGTACTTTTAACAAAGAGAAGTGTCGACTATTTGGAGCTAGGCAGCCACTGGAGTTCGATGTAATCACGTACTGAAGAGAAGTCAAGACCAGCCAGCTATAAATGGAGAAGGTAGCAAACAAAGTTTTGCATAGCTGCATTAAATGGATCAATGTGTTAGTTACGACAGTAATAATCAAATCTTTTCCATTTAGCTGCATGGCATGCTCTATTAGTGCGCCTAAGAGCTTCCTTGAGAATGGTCATACATTCAGGTGGGAGATTCAGATAACCAAATGTTATGACCTCAGGAGCCACATCGCTAGGTTGAGTTCATTTTGATTTGGATGCCTGATTTCTCCATGGTTCTGTGTGAGAAGGTCAGGGTTAAGGTGAAGCTTCTCATGGGGAACTACAGTGAGTTCAAGCAGGTTGGTGAATCATGGTTGCTGAGAGCCCAAGTGAGAGCAACTAGAATGAGGGCGAGAGGCATTTACCTGAGCCTCTGAACCAGAAAGGGAAGAAGAAGAGGGAGAGGCGGAAAAGCGTAGGCAAATATCCCTGACAAGTTCATCTATACAGCATTGCCCTTGGATAGCTGGTGTGGGGACCTGGAGGCAAAGTTTGGGCATTTTGCATTGTTGCGGTTGCAAACAGGTCTATTTGTGGAAAGGTTCCACTCATGGACTTGTTGCTGCATCCTGCTGAGGAGGTTGGCAAAGTCATTGTCTGTTCCAGGAAGGTGTTTCACTAAAACATTGATGTTGTGATGTATTACCCAACGCCAAATGGTTTGAGATAGGCGTGATAACAGTAGAGGGTGTGTCCCTCCCTGGGTTTGTACATCGTACATGGCTGTCATATTGTCCATCCAGACTACAACAACCTTGCCAATCAGGTGAAGTAGGAATGCTTTCAATGGTAAGTGAGTATCTTGAAGCTGGAGGTAGTTGATGAGGAGACGCTGGTGTTTGGATTCCCAGAGACCATGAACTGGGAGATCCGGTAAGTGAGCACCCCATCCTATGAGAACTATCCCAAAAAGTCAGGAGATAATATGTAACTGTCAGGGTGCTTTTTTAAGTAAGAAGAAATAGTACGATCGAATGCAATGTGTTCTTGTATAAGACTTAAACCCTTAGCCGAAACTGCTTGGTAACTCTATGTTTTCAATGTTTTTAATTGTTTAGAATCAGTCCTGGGGAAGGTGTACAAAAGAAAGCCGAAACGCCGCGTCGACCTTGTGATTCTTTGTTTTTTTTAAAACATTTTTTTTACTGATATATAGATTGCAAATCTTTTATGATGTTTTTAAATGAATTGTAAATTGTCATTTGTTTATGTGAAATAAAAATGTAAATGTTAATGTTACCAAGCAGACACTGTTAGAAGTCTTATTTTCCAGAACTGTGTTTTCCATAGTCTTATTTTTATAGTCTTGTTGCACGCACTGTACCAAACCAGCCTCAACTTAAGGTTGTGCCAAACAATATGGGGTATAATTGATAAACAAACAGACTCCATTGCACTATTGTCTTTTCTGCTTATTGGTAGGAATGGTAGTAGACGGCTCTGAGTACCAACACTAAAACAGAGTGGATTTTATTTTGTCCTTGAATTGGGACCTTTGTTAATATTTTCCCACCAAGAGGAAGAGTCACTTTACTTTGTGACTCGAAAGACGTCTTCAAAGAACAAGCATTGGAAATGCAATAGGTCTCGCAGCATTAGAGTTAGTGCTTTTAGAATTGTTTATGGGTTTTTTTGTAAATCTTTAGCATTTTTGTTTCCTGTAGCCAATGCTAAAGAATTAAAAAAAAAGCCATAAACATTTCTAAAAGCTCTAACTCAAATGCTCCGAGACCTATTGCACTGTGTGAGGGTGAGGGGTTGAGGGTGAGTGAGGGTGAGTGAGGGTGAGGGTGAGTGAGGGTGAGGGTGGGTGAGGGTGAGTGAGGGTGAGGGGTTGAGGGTGAGTGAGAGTGAGGGTGAGTGAGAGTGAGGGTGAGTGAGGGTGAGAGTGAGTGAGGGTGAGTGAGGGTGAGGGTGAGTGAGGGTGAGTGAGGGTGAGTGAGGGTGAGTGAGGGTGGGTGAGGGTGAGTGAGGGTGGGTGAGGGGTTGATGTTGAGGGGTTGAGGGTGAGAGGGTGAGTGAGGGGTTGAGGGTGAGTGAGGATGAGTGAGAGTGAGGGTGAGTGAGGGGTTGAGGGTGAGTGAGGATGAGTGAGAGTGAGGGTGAGTGAGGGGTTGAGGGTGAGTGAGGGTGAGTGAGGGTGAGTGAGGGTGAGGGGTTGAGGGTGAGTGAGGGTGGGTGAGGGTGAGGGGTTGAGGGTGAGTGAGGATGAGTGAGAGTGAGGGTGAGTGAGGATGAGTGAGAGTGAGGGTGAGTGAGGGGTTGAGGGTGAGTGAGGGTGAGTGAGGGTGAGTGAGGGTGAGTGAGGGTGAGTGAGGGTGAGTGAGGGTGAGTGAGGGTGAGTGAGGGTGAGTGAGGGTGAGGGGTTGAGGGTGAGGGGTTGAGGGTGAGTGAGGGTGAGTGAGGGTGAGTGAGGGTGAGTGAGGGTGAGGGGTTGAGGGTGAGTGAGGGTGAGGGTGAGGGGTTGAGGGTGAGGGTGAGTGAGGGTGAGTGAGGGTGAGTGAGTGAGGGGTTGAGGGTGAGTGAGTGAGGGGTTGAGGGTGAGTGAGGGTGAGTGAGGGTGAGTGAGGGTGAGTGAGGGTGAGTGAGGGTGGGTGAGGGTGGGTGAGGGTGGGTGAGTGAGGGTGAGGGTGGGTGAGTGAGGGTGAGTGAGGGTGAGTGAGGGTGAGTGAGGGTGAGTGAGGGTGAGTGAGGGTGAGTGAGGGTGAGTGAGGGTGAGTGAGGGTGAGTGAGGGTGAGTGAGTGAGGGTGAGTGAGGGTGAGTGAGGGTGAGTGAGGGTGAGTGAGGGTGGGTGAGGGTGGGTGAGGGTGGGTGAGGGTGGGTGAGTGAGGGTGAGGGTGGGTGAGGGTGGGTGAGTGAGGGTGAGTGAGGGTGAGTGAGGGTGAGTGAGGGTGAGTGAGGGTGAGTGAGGTGAGGGGTTGAGGGTGAGTGAGGGTGAGTGAGGGTGAGTGAGGGTGAGTGAGGGTGAGGGGTTGAGGGTGAGTGAGGGTGAGTGAGGGTGAGGGTGAGTGAGGGTGAGTGAGGGTGAGTGAGGGTGAGGGGTTGAGGGTGAGTGAGGATGAGTGAGGGTGAGTGAGGGGTTGAGGGTGAGTGAGGGTGAGTGAGGGTGAGTGAGGGTGAGTGAGGGTGAGTGAGGGTGAGTGAGGGTGAGTGAGGGTGAGTGAGAGTGAGAGTGAGGGTGAGGGTGAGGGGTTGAGGGTGAGTGAGGGTGGGTGAGGGTGAGTGAGGGTGAGGGGTTGAGGGTGAGTGAGGGTGAGGGTGAGTGAGGGTGAGGGGTTGAGGGTGAGGGTGAGTGAGGGTGAGTGAGTGAGGGGTTGAGGGTGAGTGAGTGAGGGGTTGAGGGTGAGTGAGGGTGAGTGAGGGTGGGTGAGGGTGGGTGAGTGAGGGTGAGTGGGGGTGAGTGAGGGTGAGTGAGGGTGGGTGAGTGAGGGTGAGTGAGGGTGGGTGAGTGGGGGTGAGTGTGGGTGAGTGGGGGTGAGTGAGGGTGAGTGGGGGTGAGTGAGGGTGAGTGAGGGTGAGTGAGGGTGAGTGAGGGTGAGTGAGGGTGAGTGAGTGAGGGTGAGTGAGGGTGAGTGAGGGTGGGTGAGGGTGGGTGAGGGTGGGTGAGTGAGGGTGAGTGAGGGTGAGTGAGGGTGAGTGAGGGTGAGTGAGGGTGAGTGAGGTGAGGGGTTGAGGGTGAGTGAGGGTGAGTGAGGGTGAGTGAGGGTGAGTGAGTGAGGGGTTGAGGGTGAGTGAGGTGAGGGTTTGAGGGTGAGTGAGGGTGAGTGAGGGTGAGGGTGAGTGAGGGTGAGTGAGTGTGAGTGAGGGTGGGTGGGGGTGAGTGTGGGTGAGTGTGGGTGAGGGTGAGGGGTTGAGGGTGAGTGAGGGTGAGTGAGGGTGAGTGAGGGTGAGGGGTTGAGGGTGAGGGGTTGAGGGTGAGGGGTTGAGGGTGAGGGGTTGAGGGTGAGGGGTTGAGGGTGAGGGGTTGAGGGTGAGGGGTTGAGGGTGAGGAGTTGGGGTTGAGGGGTTGGGGTTGAGGGGTTGAGGGTGAGGGGTTGAGGGTGAGGGGTTGAGGGTGAGGGACTGACTCCGTGGCCATATCCAACGAAGGAGCGCACTGGCGGCGACGTCCTGCTTCAGGCTGGCTCTCCCAGGATGGTAGCCTGGTGCAGTGCAGTCCTATTGTGTTGCACCTCCGCCTCTGTCTAATCCCCGTTCTGCTATTGTGAGGCCACCGGGCTAGATGACCGAAGGTCATGGCCTGTTGCAGGGAGCTTACAGGCCGGAGAGAAATCGTGGCGCCTTTGGACTGGACTCAGCAGCCTCGACACTTGGGCAGAGTACACATGGGGAGGATCCCCTTACTAACAGAGCACAGCAGAGGACGTGGTGCGGGCCGCTGCTCGGGCCCCCGTATACCAGAGCTGAACAGTGAGCACACACGGACGCTAACAGCAGAGGACGTGGTGCGGGCCGCTGCTCGGGCCCCCGTATACCAGAGCTGAACAGTGAGCACACACGGACGCTAGGAAGTGAGGCCAGAGATAATACGCTGCTCTTTGTCTATCTAAAAAAAAACAAGCGAAAGGATCGGAGACACGGCGGGTAAAATACACAAAAAAAGAAGCCGGAGGGAAGAGAGGGGAGGGGGGAGGAGAAATGCGACACGGCGGGAAGGGGAGGGGGCGGAGCGGGTCAAATCAACAAACAAGCCGGAGGGAAGAGAGGGGAGGGGGGAGGAGAAATGCGACACGGCGGGAAGGGGAGGGGGCGGAACGGGGGAGGGGGCGGAGAGGGGAGTTTGGAGCAGCGTGTAAGGGTTCTGATGTAGAAGCGGTGCTCACGGCTCAGGGTGCCTCATTGTGCGATAACAATGAGAACAGGAAGTTGAAAAGCACAAGACATAGGCGTGGAGACTGCGGCTCGGTTTCTTATACAGGAAAGTCAACAAGGGAGGAGAGGAGGAGGGGGGAGGAGAGTAGGGGAGGCACGGCCTAGCGGCCGTGCAATCAAGTAGTGAGGGGGCGGAGCTGGGGGAGGCTGTGGAAGAGAGTAGGCAAGGCGACACGGCGGGAGCGGGCGGAGCGGGTAAACAAAGACGGACATGCACGCGCCCGTGACTTTTAAGGTCAATGCGCATGCGCATAAGCTTAATGCGCATGCGCATTGACCTTAAAAGTCACGGGCACTGCAAGGAATCGCCACGATTCCTTGCAGTGTAGATAAAGAGTGGATAACTCGCAATACTCTCGCCTTGCTCGATGCGCATGTGCATCGACAGGCGAGACCTAAAAACAACTCACACATATCCGGACCAAACACTAGATGGCATGAGTAAGCAAATTATGGGTGTATACAGCCACACATGCCTCAAACTATACATTTCATTAAATAGATCATGAACGACTCCCTTCATTTACAATACAACAGGAAAACACCCTTATATAGCCAGTATAATAGCCAATAGAGTGATTTGACCTGAACCACACTCAGATGCAGTAACATGCATTATACATGCGTGGTATCGGTTAATGGAAGCCTTAGGAAACTCGCTGATTTTCTCGCCTTGATCACGAATACTCTAGAATCCATTGATCCCAGCATCATATCAGATGACAACTATGATACATGGGATTGCTCACCATTAGGGATCTCTTTGTTGACTGAGAATTTATTTCACTGGAACATGTTTAACCAAGGAATAGGAACACCACTAGACTTCAGCAAATACTCTGAGGATTCATCCCAGACTGCCAGAAGATGTTTCCAATGTCAACGGCTCTTATTATGATACACACATGTACATCCCCTCGAGGACTACTAAACAGATTGTAGAATGCAACATGGGACATCTGAAGCGATGGTAATATCAGAAACAATTGCAAAAAAAAATAAAAAAAATGGGGAAAAAAATACGAAAATAGCTTTTGGACAGTCTGGCAATATTTCTGTGCATAAATGATGACAGTGCCATTGAACAGCAGACACTGTTTAATACACTTAAATTTTATACATAGGGTATACTGTTTTACAGCTGGTTTGCAGTGAAAGGGGTTCACTGTCGAACCAAAGTGTATAAGTTGTAAGCACGTTCTAGGGAAGATTACTATTATTTGGCATGGAGCTTTCCAATAATTTACTCATACTGGGAAGAAGTATTCAATACTTTATCAAAAAGACACTTGTGCAGAGGACCTCAGATCTCTGCCTGGCATGGATTGGCTGTGCTAAGGATCTACCCAAATCCACATGTAAATTTGAAGCGATTCCTTGTGTAATGGCAATGATGTGAGGGAGGAAGAGGCCCAGTCCCAATGTAGAAAGCCTGGAGTACAGATCAAATTCACTGTAATGAAATGCTGGATATTTATTTTACACTCTTACTGTTGAAATCCCGACCTAGGGACATATGGGCCCCACTGCGAGAATATCTTATACAGCTTAACAACCATTCTTAGTGTGTTGAGGAGCCTGCTATACAAACTCTAATATGACGAAGAGCAAAACAAGACAATCTGCTAAACAAAACTGATGAACATTACTCACATTTACTACCCTGTAGAATACTGCAAAGCGAAATGATTGTATCCTGTGTTCTTGCTATTATATGAATGTATGTGCAAACGGCTTTGAATACTGCCATAAGATAATTATGAATAACTGGTGATGCTCATTTAGTTTTTTCAAATATTTTGAGTTACTATCATTGACTGGGATGCAAACCTGTTTTGGAATGGTTATTGTTTGACGAAAACTATAAATACAATTATTTTTAAATCTTCAACTTTGTTGCAACGTAGTGAATGCTGACTTTTAAACTCCTTTTCTTAATAAGGTCAGGAGAGGAACAGAAAAATAGGAAACTAAAAGGTGAAATCTTGAATTGCTAAACTTACGTTCTAGGAACAATGAAGCAACTTGAGTTGGTCTTCTAAGTTTCATTTCCTGTAGCAGAAGGACTTTAGATAGAGAACTGCCATTGCTGTGCAGTAAATGCGGTCTGCACAGCTCCAGAACCTTCCTCACTCAGCTCCCATGCACTCTGGGGAGCTGGCACAGCACTCTTGAAAAGAAGCTCCATCTATGTCTTAAGCATGTATGAGCAACACAGCATGCCAAAAGAGAGATGCTTCAAGTGCATCGAAGACGGTATCCCCCTGTGAGACTTACGCACCCTCCACCGCTAAGCAAAGTGAGAACAGACCACCTCGAGCACCGCCAAAAAGGGACCACTTGCCTGCACCACAATTAAGGAGCAACAACAAGATTGTAAATGATTCTCTGGTTCCAAAAAGAGAAAAACAGACACAACTGTTGTTTTCTGTTGAAATGAAATTTCTAAGGAACTCTGGGGAAGAATACAGGGTTTATCCTTAAAACAGATTGTTGCTGTAAAACATTATGAAAAAATCCAGGATATCAAAGTTGAGAGCATCTTCATAGACGTTCTCTTCAGAAAAAACAGGAGTTTGAAAGGCACGGCTAGTCAAAGAAATGCGGATACCTAGCAAAATAGTGCAGACTTTCTCTACTGATTTTCAGTGACCCTATACACAGGCTGGTGGAAATGCAAACTTTCCCACGCAGATGGTCACACTGGTTAGGGTGAGTCTTTTGTGTTCAGGTAGGGTTCTGGTGTTGATCTGTACTGAGGATGAAAAACAAATTAGAGTGAAAATGTTGCAGAGTTTCCAAGGAATAGGCCAGCGGACATTCAATGGACTGGATATCCAAAATGGGGATTTTCTGTGCAGGGATCCACCATTGTGTGTTGCATGCATGACAAGATTCATGTTGCAACTTAAACACACCATATACATATGGGGAATAGAAGGAACTCACTCATAAAAACGTATTGAATATTAGTGAGAGAGGGCAGAGAAAAATCCATGTCCCATGCAAATAGGTAAAGAGACCTGTAAATTTGACAAGCATCTCAAAATATGCCACCAACAATATTTAGTCTGACCCTAGCGAGAGGGCAGTAACCCCTTTTTGCTACGACTGAGTAAATGCTTGAAGAACTTCCAGTTTATTGACGCCCTGTGCTCTATTGGAAAGCAGCATTAAAACCGAACATGCATTTCCACTGGGCTATGGTGTACAGTCCGCTCGGAGAAAGAGGGTCACTCTGAATGTCAAAAGAATGGACAAGGTGGCCACACAGTGACAGAACTTTTGTCCCGCAGTCAGGGGCCCTCACAAGAATGAATTTTGATGGTATGGTTTCTAAATCTACCTGACTTAGGAGGCTATGGCCATGGCTGAAACACAAAAATAAAAGCCTTAAATAAACATATCTGACAAGTAAACATACTTTGCATTAACAAGGTTACCACATTTGAATGAATACAAAGTATTTATTAAACAGCAAACCTATGATTGGGTTATCAAGATAATAGACATAAATATCATGACAATATCATAGAATTAATACATCGCAATCATTTTTTTAAACCAATTTTGTATTTTTTTTATCTGATGCATTTGCACTTCATTACCTGATGTACTTTGATTGGAAAGGTACTGAGTTGGAGGTGGTAAGCCTGGAGCTATAACGTTGGCTAAAGGGACCAAGCCTGCATTGTTGTATGCACCTAAACAAACACAAAAACCTGTGGTTATTTGTTTGCATTTGAAAGAATGAAAAGTTGCCATACATTAAACATTTGACTTATAATCTGTATGCCTTTTCTCATCATCAACCAATGCACACTGCTGTCATCTCTTAGTAGAACTAGAAACGTCTTCTTCAAAAGCTAGGATATTCACCTTTGGGTGTAGCAGGCCTTGTTATAGGATTGCCAACTCGTTTCATTGCTACACCCATTCCCAGCAAAATCTCACATGGAGTAACAGTCCTGTGACTTCTATACTTCCCACAATATACTTTTAGATCCAAACAATAGAGCCAACGAAGTCTGGAGAAAGTTGGTTCACGTAGTGTGACACGGTGTAAAGGTTCTCTAACAAATTTTCCTCTACCGAGCACACTGATGCTATTTTCCTAAAAGTACTAACCCCATTGTCCTTGGGTCGACCTGGGATGGTTGCCACAAAGCAAATGCTTCAAAAATCAACATTTCTGCTGCTTTCTTGCCCACTGCAGTACCCATCTGATGGTTCCACACTGAAGCCTAGACCTTTATCCCACGCGTCGAAGTATGAATGGGATAGAGATTTCAAGTCTCCTATTGTCAGTCAGTGGACACACATATACCGGAACACATATCGAGGCAGGCCTTCTTGCCTGTCTCAAGGTTTTTCAAGCATGTATTAATTCCCTAATGTATGTAAATTAGCATCATATATTGGTTGGTGCAAGCACGTCCCTGTTGTCACACTCATTCCTAGGGTACCACACCACCATAATACCTATTTAGGCCACCAATTCACCCTATCTTCAGGGGTGAATTGGTGGCCTAAATAGGTAACATGGGGGCACGGTACCCTTTGAGTGAGTGTGACAACAGGGATTCATGTCCCCCACCAGAATAGCAGGACACTAATAGGGTGTGTGAGGGTCCATAAACTTTTTTGTAACAAATAATCAGACACACAGGCCAATAGTTACGTAAGATGCCATAAATAACAAATAAAAAAACAAGTAAGTGCCTGGCAAGCAATATAGTAAATGGCGAAAGAAAAAAGGTATACAATAGTAGGGAAAAGTTACTATGGGTGGAGACATACTAAAATGGGAGAATTGGAAGAGAATCAATAAGATAGTTAGCCGGGTGCAAGGTGGTAAAGTTAGTCATTCGGATAAGTATTTAAAAATGTAAAAGTCACCCATTTGCTTTTTCTTGAAGGGAAGCAAGTTGGGTTTGAGAGTAAGATACTCAGTACATATTCCAGATTCTCGATGCTTGATATGAGACTTAGTTTTAAGTATACCTTAGATATTATTCCTTCGAAGGGAAAATAAATGACTTGCACAAATCTGAGTGAATGACGATCCTCAGGTTCTAAATCAACACTATAACTGAATGGGTCATGCCTATGTAAAGTTAAGGCTAAAACTTATGTCATCTGATAACTCATGGTACAGAAGCTTTGCTCAAAGGAGGGAGAAACACATGGAGAGGAAGGGAAGCCATCAAATAACAGGCATGAATGTAAGACTTACAAGAAAGGCAAGCAATTGGTTGATGCATTGTCCACGGTCTAAAGGAGACACCTTAAAAATAGGTTTAGGAAAATAAATGTTCAGTCCTGACACAAGGTGGCAGCAGTTTCCAATAAATAGGAGCATCATGGAAGTGAGTGCCTATTTGTACATTATTAAGGAGTTCACCCGCAATTCCACTTCTTTTAATCTTTATTTAATGGAAAATATTCTGATTAAGACATACTGTTTTCCATTACTAGAAGTAACAGCTTACGTGGAACGTTTGACATACTTCATAGCACATTTTGGTAACACCCTTCCAAATTGTAGGCTTCACATCTCCCTGCCCACATGATATATGCATGGAGTTGCCTGCCTCATCATATTCTCAGGCCACTTAAATGTCAGCATTACAGCAAGTAATATCCCTTTCCCTGATGTCTCTCCTATTCATCAAGCCGTATATCGAATGAATAGGTGAACCGCCCCTGAGCCTGGACCTAAATCTTGGATGTATAGCTTTCAAACGCTGCTACTATCTGATTAACTTTTAACAGCACGTGGGCTGCCTGCCCCCTGCAACTGTTCCAACAACCGCACACACACAAGGGGCTCTAGGAATACCGCTCATTTACTGTCGTGAGAAGGGGTTACTTCATTTAACCGACTCTTTCAGAGACAGGCAGAAAAGTTGAAAAGGCAGCCACATTTCTAACCTCCTTAGGGAAGAGGAGCTAGAAATCAAAAGGACATTGTGGGGCACTACATTTTGTCTTACGGATAGAAAAAGAGAATTGAAAGGATTAACAACTGATTCTTTCTTTCCCCAATATTTCCAACACCCCAAGTAAACCTCATTTTGCATCTAAGCCTCGTACAAGTTTGCAGGTTGCTCTACCTCACCATTAATTGAAATGTATTAGTGAAATGTATAATCCGTGTAGCTACCCCAAGGGGTTTCCCGGTGCAAAACAGATAGGAGGGGTGTGTAGGAACATCAGATTAGAAAAGCCAGGTCTTCAGGCCTTTACGAAAAGTAAGTTTGGACGCACAGTTTCTCAGTAACTCTGAAAGGGATTTACCGAGTTTGAGGCCTAAAGATGCAAAGGAACGCTTTTTCATGCAAGTCAAGTGGAACCTAGGTACATTGAACAAAGTACGGTTCAGAGATCGCAAAGACAGAGGGATGATAAGGCACCATCAATTCCTGAATGTAGCGCGCTGCAAATCCTGCTTTAGCCTTGAACATGTGGCATAAAGCTTTAGATGGAATGCGTTTGGAAATAGTGAGCCAATGCAGATCATGGAGAAGATAGACCGGGGCTGATTTTGGAAGCCGATAGAAAACCTAGCGGCTGCATCCTGCACTATCTGCAGCTGAGGAATTGTATTTTTATTGGTTGCTAGGTTTAGCACATTGCCATAATCTAATCTAGATAGGATTAGGGCATCAGTCCTTTGGGCAGATGTGGGGATCATCCAAAATGATCTTTTTTAGCCACTTGAGCACTGCAAAACAAGGCAGTCACCTTGGCCACTTGAGGCTTTATAGATAACTTATCCAGAAGGAAGCCTTCTGGGAAGGATGTAGACCGAGCCCATAGAGATTCTGGCCAATGTTGCAGGCCCTAAAGAGAAGAGCACTTGCCCAGAATCATGATCTCAGTTTTATCACCATTGAGCTTGATTGAGTTTTTCTTCAATCATGAGATGCAGCAACTATATTCCAGGTTAAGATCCGGAGGTCCATGATTCTGTGCAGATGACAAGGTAAAGATGATCTGTGTGAAATCTGCATAAGAAAAAAAAGGGTCAAGCCAGAACTCTTCACTTCATCCTCCAAAGGGCGGATGTGAATGTTAAACAGCATAGGGCTCAACACAGAAACCAGAGGGACTCCTGAGGTTAAAGCTTGTGTTTCGTACCTGGCACTGAATGAAAAACTTTGAACCGAAAGATCTTTTCGAAAGGATACAAACCAAGCCAGAGGAGAAGAAGCAATCTCTTCACCAGGTTGGAGTGAGACACAGTATCAAAGGCCGTGCTAAAATCCAATAAAATGAATGACCGGTGCGCTTCATACCGCGCAATCTCCCTCATCAATGCGGAAATTAAGATAGTCGCCAAAATCCTGGCAGCTCGTCTGATGCGCAACCTTGCCTGTCTCATCCATCCGGACTAGTGTGGGTTCATGCCGGGAAGGAGTATGCTTTGCTGCATCCGACGAATACATGTGGCCCTCTCCTACACACAAATGGTTTAGGGTAATCTAGCCCACCCCCTAGTAGATTTCACCAAAGCTTTTGATACAATTTCCTGGGAATTTTTGGATGCCGTTCTGATGCGAGAAAGCCTGGGACCAAGATTTCGGAGGATGGTCCATCTGCTTTATCACGACCACAGAGCACAGGTCTGGTTCAACGGCATACTATCGGCACCTTTTCCGATCCGACGGATCCTCAATTTGCCCGTTGGCGTGCCTTCTATGCTGCGACGCACGGGTCAATGGGTGGAGATGGGGAAGGGGATTTTAAGATCGAGTGGTACTCTATGCAGATGATGCTTTGCTGTTCCTTCGAGCTCTGGCCCCCGCTGCCTGGAGATCATTTGCATCTAAGGCAAACCTTCTGACCTCCTCATTAACCCAGAAAAATCTGTACTAGTAGAGGTGTGACGCAGAAGGCGGTTGTTGGTGCTCAACTATTCCACTGTGGCGTAACCCATTCAAGTACCTCGGGGTCCATATATCTCACTCACTGGACTTGGCTTGGAAACTCAATCTCCAGGGACTCCCTCCCTGGACCACGACATATATGCATACTACTTGACGATGCAACTGGTCACCATTAATGAATGGTTCACAGGAGGATGGGACGACCTGACATATCGCCTAGAGCTCCATGCAATAGGCTTTCAAGGACTGCTCTGCGGTCTTTATGGAAACCCAGTGTCTAGGGGAATGCCCTTGTGAACCCAGGTAGTGATACAATGCTGGAGGGTGGCACTGCGTCTGATTTGTTGGGACTATAGGCTAACTGGGCACACCCCTCTGTGGTGTGGCACATGGCTCCACCAACTCTTTGCCCTAAACGGATTCCACCAATGGGACCAGATAGACATCACATATTTAGGAGACATTTACAAACAAACTATGCTGATGTCCTTCTAAGAGATACAGGAACAGTTCACCCAGGCAAGTTCTGTCGCTTTCTCCAGCTAAGACATGCTCTGGTGATACATCTCCCCTTTGCACACAGCTCCCAGAATACAGCCCGTTGACAGCCAAGGTATTGAAGGGGCGCGGTTGAGAAAAAGAGCGATAACTCAAATCTACCACACATTGATTATCCATGCTCCCGATATTTTTGACGCCCTTCACCAGAAATGGGTTGGATGGGTAGGGTATTTGGACTACAATGACTGGCTGGGGCTTGCAGGGCCCCAAGAGAGCTGTCAATTACTGCACATTTATGTATGGTACAGATAAATTACCTCCACACGACCTATCTATCCCCTTTTCGAATACAACAGATGTTTCCTGAAGCTAATTCTCTGTGTGAACACTGTCAGTAGCCAGCTGTCGACCTTCTACATGTAGCATGGGACTGCCCACGGGTGAGGCCCTTCTGAACTGGGGTGGAAATGAAAATTGCTGGTGGAAATGAAAATTGCTGTGGTTCTAGCCGCCCAATCGACATGACCCCTAAAGTGGCCTTATTGGGGCTGATGGAGGAACAAGCGTGCCCCCACGTTGAACAAATGTTTGTAGACTTGGCTTGCCAAGCGTGACATGGCTAGTCTATGGAGGAAGCCTGTGCCAGCCACGCTGCTTGTCTGGCAAGCGGGAGTGGACTGGTATGTGCAGCAAGACAAGCCGGCATACAAGGCTTGTGAGTGTCCTCAAAAGCACGATAAAGTGTGGGGAAAATGGTTGGCTTATCACTGTCTGACTGTGTAAGGTTAAAGGCCCCTGCATGGGATGAGGTTGTAGTTGCTGCTGGTCTGAACAGCCATATCGTTTTTTCTTCTTCTATCCTTTCTATCCTTTCTGCAAATTGTGATGTATGGACACAGCTTGCTGTATCCTAAATCAATAAAATTAGTTATAAAAAAAAATGTGCACAGTTGTTCTGCCCTCATCAAGGTGCAGCGTCAAGTGTTATGTTATGCCTAAGAGGGCAGATTTAGGGCTGTGTCCAGCCCTAAAACCCAACTGGGATGAGTGAAAAAACTTCGGAGCCTCCACAAAGGAAGTGAGCTGAACATCAACATGGATCTCCAGAATTTTTGAGAAAATGGGTTGCAGATAAATTGGGTTAAGGTTGGACAGATTGGACGGGTCAAAATTAGGCTTTTTTCAAAAGTGGAACAACTATTACATGCTTCCACTTCTGGGGTACAAACCCTTCACATAGAGAGGAGTTGAGAAAATCCATAATCATGAATAACGGACTTGAATGCAATTGCCTAAGTATGCTAGACGGTAAGCGATCCAGTGAGGATCCCGATTTAATAGATTGAAGGCTTCAAAACTCACAAGGTCTAAAAAGGACCATGTCCATAATTTAGATGTAAAACCAGAAAACTTTCATGAGTAAGACTCTGAGTATCGGTGTCTACAGCAGTGTTACTCAAATGTGCTACATTCACATTGTCCTTTGCCAATTGAGTATGAATATTTTCCACTTTTTGGATAAAGGAGAGCTAGCTCCTCGCATTGAGTCTGAGAAAGAGAGGCTGTGGGAGGCAAGTTACAGGAGTCTGATAGTTCTTCAACCACTTTAAAATGTGTCTTAGTGCACTTTTGAGCACTTAAACTTTTATCGGAGTAAAACACTGCTCAAGAAGATTAACAAAGCCCATGATATATATATATATTTTTTTTTGGAAAACCTTTATTTATGCAAAAGTGTACACCGCTATTCAGCCGAACATCCCGGGGGCACGGCAGCACGTTAAAGACATAACATGATGGCACACACAGATCACATCTTCGGATAAGTGAGGTTTAATTTTACTTTTAAATCAGGATGAAATGAAGAACGTAAAAGGCTCCAATATAAAGTAAAGAAAAGTGGGGATCAGGTGCCGAACTGTAAGATATAGTTATACAATGGGCGGGCCAAACAAGAAAATCCTACATAATTAAAACGATCACAGTTAAGACATTGGCACCGCGTCAAATGAGTCAGGATATACATGCATACGATTACTATGTGCACCAATTAGGCGCCCGCCCATTGATACCAACAATGCAACAGTAATTAAGGCACAGGTTACGACGGATCAATGAAAAAACTCAAGAAGTGACCCATTAAACTGATCCCAAACCCAGAGAAAGGAGAAAGTGAAAGGAAAGCCAAAGAAAGCGAAGAGAAAAAGGGCCATAGAAACAAAAAAAGGAAAAAACAGTAAAACCCCTCCCCCAACCCCCCACCCTGCACCCCTGCAGATGGCTACGGCCTACCCCCCCTAGCAGCGTGCCTGTCGCCCAGTATCTGATACCCGAAATATAGAAGAGAGGAGAAATATAGAAGAAAAAGAAACATTGAGGGGTCCCCAGTGCAGGCCCCACTCCCCCCCCCCACCGCCGCGTAGCATTTCAAATACCCCATACGTTGTCACCAAAATGTCAAAGGCACCAACCTGACCAGGATAGCAGTCGCCACTCCAGCTCCACAAGTCCCACACCTAAGATGAAAGTCCCCCCCGTGCAGCAACCAAAAGAAACAGATTACCAGTACTCACCCCAGACCCACCTGGCCATAATCATAGACAAACCACAGTCCATTTGGTGCAGGGTCAGACAATCCTAGTACCAGAAGTGATGCAAGCAGGTAAGTCCGGAGGAAGGCAGGAAATCTTGCATTACACCAGAACACGACACACCCGAAAACTGTCCACAGCCCACTTGGCCGTTTCCCAATCAGGAGAACAAAGTCCGGTTCAAAAAATTTGGCATGGCGCTGCGCCTGGAGTGTATGACGATATCAGCCACCGGAGAAAGAGCAGGAGACGAGACTCCACGAGCCGCACATCCGATGGATTCTCTGAGTACTCCATGTACCCATGGAACCAGGTGCCATTGTGACGATCCGTTTCAGAACGAAACAGGGAGACTCCCAAATACAAGCTCTCGGTTCTCAGCCCCAATTAGAGTCACATCAGCACTCCACAGCAGTGTCTCTCCAAAAACTGTAGAGGGGATCACACAAGCGGAGTCTCCTAGAGATAATACCGGCATCGGGCTTTCTCTCCATTCCACAAGTACCGGGGTTTGATCACCATATCAATCCAATCCAGATTTTGCCCTTCCAGCACACAGAGGGGTATCCGATCCTCACCCTCCGATCTTCAGTGCGCGCCACCATCGCCACGGACAGGTACAGCTCAGCAAAGGCAACATTACCAACCGGGACTCCCAGCATGAGTGCCGCTTGGGCGCACATCCGAGCAGCCAGCCCGTGATACAGAAAGGAGCATAATACCAATGCTTCCATGTTGCACATAGTGTGGGTGCCATCTCAATGCCCCACAGATGGTCACGTATTAGCCCCCTGGATCTCAAAAGCGCCGTAAAAATGTTGTGTATCAACCGGCTCCGATCACCAGGAGCGCGGGACACAATCAGCTGCACGCTAGTCAAACAAAGCTCTGTTAGGGAGACAAAGAGCGGCGGCGCATTTTCCCGTTCCACAATCAGCAATCAGGGGGGGGGCATGACCAGCATAGAGGGATGGCATATTGCGGATTCACCAGGCTCAACAGATCGAGTGCTGGGTGCATAATCAGAGGTGGGCGGACCTCCATAGCAGTTGACCGGCACCTTCTGGGTCTGTGTGGCCGTTGTTGTTCCACTCACGGCCAGCAGCCGCATCACGCAGGGTCCCGGCTCCGGGACTCGTGCAGGCCACAATGCACGGGAGGACATAACTCCGTCCTCAGGGCTCAGAGATCAGTCAGAGTCACACACGGTGGGGCAGTTTCCTCTCCGACGTTCGGGAGCATAGTAGTAGCGCAGAATAGACAGCGGGATCCGGCAGTAGGGGAAGAAGGTCGACGGAGCCGGGAGCCCGGATGACCATCTTGGTCGCCGGTCTGGCTCCGCCCCCCCCCCATGATATTTTTTAACGCTGCTCTATAATTGATTTTAGCCTCCTTCATATAAGGCTTTCTATAAAGTCTTTCCAAAACCGTGTATTGTTTTTTCTCATGTCTCAGTATTTCGTTAAACCAGGGGGTCAGCGGATGAAACAGGCCTGAGCGTTTTATAGTGGCCTGTAAAATTTCCTCCATGGCCCCCATAAGCCAAGTGTGACCAAGATCCTGATCCACAACAGATTCTTTTTTTAAATCAGGCCTGGTACGATGAAGTTGCTTATTCAAGGCTGGAACGTTCAACTTAAACCATTTCCTAGATTTAGCCGTGTAGTTAGGTCGAATTGTTAAGGGGCAAATCGGAATTCTAACATAAGAAGCAAGGAAAAGTGGTCGGACCAGATCAGCAGAAGAGGAGAAAAAGTGGAAAAAACTGGAAAAAAACAGATCCAGAGATGCCCGCCACACGAGTGGGAACAGAATTACTCAAATTCAGATTAATGATACGCAGATCCTCTATGAAGGGGGAACTCTGGGTGTACTTTCTAGGTGGAGAAAAATATCCCCAAGTACGGTGAAATTGGCGGATTTTAGTATGTGTGGAGCAACTTGGTCCGTAAAAGAAGTACACCAATTTCCAGCATATCTTGGGGGATGATACATCAAAGCCCCTAATAGAGTGAATCTGTGTGAGAGTGAGAAAAGCAGAACTTAACAGGCAGGAATAGGGAATTCTTCAACTTTACATTGAAAATCGTTATTAAAGAGGATAGCAATCTCCCCTCCTGTCTTGTCTAGCTTTCCCAACTATAGACATGTTGAGGAGAGAGCCCCAATGTCATCAGGTGAAGAGCCCTCATGCAGCCAAGTCTCTGAAAGGAACAGGGCATCAAGGTTGTTATCTCTTAGAAAATTAAACAGATTTTGATGTTTTGACAAAACCGGCAATTCATGCTAAAAAGTGACATTTCCTATTATGACCGGATCCTCCCCGTGACTTAGAAATGTGACCGTCCGTTCTAGTCATTAAGTCAGGGCCGTTAGCAGAATGTTGATCCAAACATTATAGCCATTACTATTTGCGGAGGTTAGGCAAGAAAAATTACAGCCACTACAAATTAATGCCTCACCCATAGATCAAAAACTTAGCAGTTAATTGGGCAGGCAGGTCACAGTGCCTTTAACTGGTCGGCAGTATATAGCTGCCTCTCCGATTGAGAGGGACCGGGGATCCTGACCCCTGGCCCCGGACCACCGCAGACGGGTGCAGACAGACTTACCTTAAGTGCACGCACTGCATCTGTCCTCTCCCCTGCCATCCTAAACAAGGGTGTAGTACTTGGAGTTAGACTGCTAACAGCAGAGGTTGGCGGCACCACCAAAATGGCCACCAAGGCAAGAAAACAGCACTTGAACACATGCTTTCCAATAGCCCCAAAAGTAAAAAAAACCTAATAGTCCCCAAGTCCCGCAAAATCACAGTATGATTTGAGTTAGAAAAGATTTGTGAGAATAGTTTTGAAAGCAATGCCCACAATAGAGGTTGTGATGCCCAGATGGAGCCCCTACCTAGCCTACTAGATGCCCATTAGGTTTATCAGCAAATCCAAACACATGCAGTTTCACAGAAAAACAGGCTAGGGAAAAAAACTTACTTGGAGCAATAGTTGCATGCGAGCGGCATGGAGGAATTGGATAGGGAACGGGTCGATGTGGATTATATGTCGAGGGAGCCTAATACAAAATAGAAAATTACATCAATGACTACAATAAAT
Organism: Lissotriton vulgaris; assembly: GCF_964263255.1. Lineage (NCBI taxonomy): Eukaryota > Metazoa > Chordata > Amphibia > Caudata > Salamandridae > Lissotriton > Lissotriton vulgaris. The sequence continues at coordinate 1,191,994,550 of NC_141696.1, read as the reverse complement.
GAAGATATTACAATAAAAAACAGTTACAGTAGTCAATAATAACTAATAGCTGCAACGGTCTATTACGAGACCAAACAAAACATTATACTAGTATATGAATGAAAGACAGAATTTAGCTCAAGTATGGTGTTTCAATGCATTTATCATATTTCAAAAGTAAGGAAATAGAACAGGAATATTTTTTTATTTTCAATGTAAATTTGACTGCTATTCATGTTGTTGAGTTTTACACAAGTGCGTGCAATTGCATCGTAGTTTATAGCGCTTGTGTTAGAGCTTGTGCGCCGTACCTTACAGCGCTTGTGTTATCGTAGCTCTGGTGACTGAATTGCTGTTTGAAATAATAGTGCTTGTGCAATATTGATTTTTGAGAAGCCCTCCTTCATTGAGGGCATTGCGCTGGGTTTCGCTTTGAATCCCTCCCACCATTTTGTTGTTGTGCTTTCCCCTGGCCCGCCTCCCCGCTACCGCCTCCCAGCTGACCCTCCCACGCTCCGCCCCCCCACTATCCATTTATGTCAGATGGTCCCACGCGCAGCGTCCACGCGCTACGGCCACGCCAAAGGTAAGCCAGTCTACGGCCGTCCGCGCCTGGACCACGCCCAGCGCCAGACCCCCTGGTCCCCGTAATGCCCAGCCCATTCGCATCACTTACGATGCCACCACCCTCCTAGCCCTTAACCCCGGCCGCTCCCCCAACTGCGTCCAAGCCGCTCCTGGACACACCCATGGACCCTTCTCTTGCAACTCCTGCAAGTTCGACGGCACCAAGAACAACTCCTCACCACTAACAGCAACCAGATATCTGACACCAACCACCTTAAATGCATCCTGCTCAACACCCGCTCGGTCCACAGGCACGCCATCGACCTCTGGAATCTACTAGACACCTTTTCACCGGACGTCGCCTTCCTAACAGAAACATGGATGAATGCTTCTTCAGCCCCAGACATCACCATTGCCATTCCGGAAGGATACAAGATCATCCGAAAGGACCGCATCAAGCATACAGGAGGAGGCATCGCTATCGTCCATAAGAACTCCATCCGCATCTCAACCAGCTCAGACGTCAACCTCGCTAGCGCCTAACACCTTCACTTCCAGATCCACACCGACCCCAAGACCACACTCAGAGGCACCCTCCTCTACCGGCCTCCAGGACCCCGTGCACAATTCAGTGACGACATCACTGACTTTATCACCCCACACGCCCTCCCCTCCAAGGAATACATTCTATTGGGAGACCTCAACTTTCACCTGGAAAAGAGCAACGACCGCAACGCCTCCACCCTTCTGGACAATCTCGCCAACCTCGGACTCAAACAACTCGTCACTACCCCCACCCACATTGCAGGTCACACTCTCGACCCCATCTTCACCTCCAGCAAACATGTCTCATTCAGTCACACCACAGCTCTTCACTGGACGGACCACAGCTGCGTTCACTTTACCTACAATAAGACCACAATCCACAACCATCCTCAACCCACCCTCCGAAGAAACTGGAACAAAATCACCAGCGACCAGATCTCCTCATCGCTTCTACTAAACCCCCCCCGCCCACACCTCAAACCCCGACCAAGCAGCCATCAACCTCATCCAATGGCTATCCAACAGCGCCGACATCCTAGCACCGTTGAAAAAACGCCAAATCAAGCTAGGCAGCAAAAACACATCCTGGTTCAACGATGATCTTAAGAAATCGAAGAAACACTGTCGCTCTCTCGAGAAGGCCTGGAAAAAAGATCCTAACACCAGCACCAGGGACGCCTTCAAAAACGCTACCCGCATACACCACTAACTAATCCGGTCTGCCAAGAAAGCCGCATTCAAAGACCGTCTAGATAACAACGCCCACAACAGCAAGGAATTATTCAACATCGTCAAAGAATTTACCAACCCTTCAGCCAACTCCAACGACATCACCCCCTCCCAAGCCCTCTGCGACTCCCTAGCTTCCTTCTTCCACAACAAAATCGCAGACATCCACAACAGCTTCGACAACCGACCCGAAGACCAACCCACCCAATCTTCTGCAGGACCCTCACCCCCCTTGAACATCCTTAACGACTGGAACCCAATCTCCACTGAGGACACCATCCGCCTGATGAACTCCATCCACTCAGGATCCCCAACTGACCCATGCCCTCACCACATCTTCAACAAAGCAGACTCCATCATAGCACCACACCTCCGAGATGTCATCAACTGCTCCCTCAACTCCGCCACCTTCCCGGAAAGCTGGAAACACGCAGAACTCAGCGCCCTTCTGAAAAACCCACAGCTGACCCCACCGAACTTAAAAACTACCGCCCCATCTCGCTTCTTCCATTCCCGGCCAAAGTTATTGAGAAAGCTGTCAACAACCAGCTCGCCGCCTTCCTCGAAACCAACAAATCCCTCGACTCCTCACAGTCCGGCTTCCGAGCCAAACACAGCACTGAGACCGCCCTCATCGCAGCAACAGACGACATTCGAACTCTACTGGACAATGGAGACACAGTCGCCCTCATCCTCCTCGACCTCTCCGCTGCCTTCGACACAGTCTGTCACAGCACCCTTCTACAGCGCCTCAGAGACGTAGGAATCCAAGGAAAAGCACTGGAATGGATCACCTCGTTCCTCACCGGAAGAACACAGAGAGTCCGCCTCCCACCATTCAAGTCAAAGGCCTCTGAAGTCATCTGCGGCGTGCCACAAGGATCGTCACTCAGCCCCACCCTCTTTAACGTATACATGAGCCCCCTTGCGACCATCGCTCGCCAACACAATCTCAACATCATCTCCTACGCGGATGACACTCAACTGATCCTATCACTCACCAAAGACCCTAACACCGCCAAAACCAACTTACACGAAGGAATGAAAGAAGTAGCCAAGTGGATGAAGCACAGCCGTCTGAAACTGAACTCAGACAAAACAGAAGTCCTCATCTTAGGCACCTCCCCCTCCGCCTGGGATGACTCAAGGTGGCCAGAAGCCCTTGGAAAAGCCCTCATCCCGACGGACCACGCACGGAACCTGGGCGTCATCCTGGACTCCTCACTCTTGATGACCAGACAAGTCAACGCCGTTTCATCATCTTGCTTCAACATTCTTCGCATGCTCAAAAAAACATTTCGCTGGATCCCCACCGAAACTAGAAAAACGGTCACCCACGCACTGGTCACGAGCCGCCTGGACTACGGAAACACACTATACGCCGGTACCACCGCAAAACTCCAGAAAAAACTCCAACGTATCCAGAACGCTTCAGCCAGGCTCATACTAGACATCCCGCGTAAAGAACACATTTCTGGTCACCTGAAAAACCTCCACTGGCTCCCCGTAAATAAGAGGATTACTTTCCGCCTCCTAACCCACGCACACAAAGCACTTTACGAACTTGGGCCCGAATGCCTCAACACACGATTGTCCTTCTACACCCCCTCCCGTCAGCTGCGATCCTCCAACCAAGCCCTTGCCATGGTACCTCGCATCAACAAAACCACCATGGGAGGTAGATCCTTCTCCTACCTGGCAGCTAAAACCTGGAACTCACTTCCCACTCACCTTCGCCTTACTCAGAACCACCTAGCATTCATAAAGCAACCTAAAACTTGGATATTCGACAAGTAATTCCCCACCCCCCCTCTAGCGCCTTGAGACCCTATGGGTATGTAGCGCGCTATATAAATTTTCTTGACTTGACTTCTTGACTTGGCATCTCTATTTGGGTACTCTTCAATTTATTCAGGGTGCACACCAACTGGGATGCATTTGAGGATTTTGGATGGATTATGGAGTAAAACATTTTACAATCTTGTTCATAAGTTAAATCTCCACAATACAGTCACCGTCTTTAAGTATTTTGGCATAAACTTTAGTTAGGTGTGAGAACTTTTATTTTTTTTCCATAGATGGACATCGAATCTTTCAAGCATAATCTTCATTAAAGCATCCAGAGGGGGTGGAGACAGAATGCGTAACCTCTGAAATGGTCAAAATAGCAGCCCACACTCCTGTATAGCAGGATCTTTGCTGAATAAGTCACAAAATATCAATAGGGACCACTCCGAGCAGGACTCTGTTCTATCATATGTACAAACTGTATTACACTTCTAAACAGCTACACAAATATTTGCTTACCAAGGCAGTGTGTATTATTTTTGTCAAAATATGGAGAGACACAGTTGAACAAGTAAGAGTGGAATGCCTAGATTTGAAAAAAGAAAAAACTGGACACCAATCTAAACAAGCATTTGCAATGCAATGGTTTTGCCTTTGGAAAAGTTAGAGCTATTGGCATTGTAAATGACAAAATTTGTATTTATGTGTTGGTTTTGAAAACAGATAAATAAATGGCATTGTCATTTACATTACAAAACACACATCAGAGCAGACAAGGTCTGGAAAAAGTGTGTAGCTGTAATGGCGAATGTGCACCTGTGGATGCGTGTGTGAACACATGCTGTTGAAACCATTGGCTAGAAAAAATCCCATCAGACCACCCTTATGGTGGAATTTGCGTCATGTGGGATGTTCACTGATCATTCCATGTCACAACCGACCATATAGTGCCGATGTAAAAATGGATGTCAGAAATCTAGCCATGATATCCATCATGAAGTGGTATTTACTAAAGTGCAGTGCTCAAGTGACAGTGATGAAAATGAAATTAAAATGGACTACACAGGGGCTGTATGACATTCAGAACACAATCTGTGTGTCAAAGGATAAAACCACGCCGAGTAGTAAGACTACCTCTTGGCGCTGTGCAGGTCGGTCGACATGTTTCAGCCCATGGGGCATTGCCCAGGCTTTCTTCAGGACCACAAATAGAAAGGCTACTGCAACTATGAATGATGTGTAAGGTGAAAAAAACAGCAAAGGATATACTCAGAAAAAAGGTTACATATCTACCAGGAAACATCACATTTGAATGCCCACTGGAAGGAGAGAAGGAAATCTTCTTCCTAGAAAACAAAATGTTTTACAAAAACACTATGTTACACACATTCATCCACATGAATACACAGAGACCATACAAACAAAACACACCCGCATGAATGATTTGCATTCAGCGTTTCAATGAATAAGCATCATAGCTTAAACACCATAAGGCATTTCCTCATGGTGTTACTCACCCAGCTTTGTGTGGGTGAAGACCTCACCTCACCCGGCGACCGCTCGGGAGTATGAGGCCCCGCTCTACAGTGTAGAAAAAAGAGGACACAATAAGCACCTAAATCCACTGTGTCCATGCAAATTGCTCTACACAATAACCCAACAGACGTGTGATAGTCTCCCAACTATCCTACCAAATCACTAACCCACCATCAGACACTTGAAAAACACACAAGCTGTTGTTTTATCTCTTGTCATAAGACATAAAGATACTTGAGTTAGCCTCTGGGTAGCTGTTTAGTAACTCAAAAGAGCCTGCATTTAATTGCAGTATATAATTGTTGATAAGATGTCCCAATCTCTCCCCCTAGGATAGTGACTAGGGCTGTCTATAGTAAAAGGCCACTCGAGTGCCCATGCTGGATTTTTGTTGTTGGGCATCTAAGTAGCCCTTCACCATGGACAATTTTCGAGGCATAGATTAGGACATCTTTTCAACATTGTCTGAGGACTTTATGGCTCAAGGTTTATGTATCTGAGCACTCGAGTGGCCTTTTACTATAGACAGCCCTAGTCACTATCCTAGGGGGAGAGATTGGGACATCTCATCAACAATTATATACTGCAATTAAATGCAGGCTCTTTTGAGTTACTAAACAGCTACCCAGAGGCTAACTCAAGTATCTTTATGTCTTATGACAAGAGATAAAACAACAGCTTGTGTGTTTTTCAAGTGTCTGATGGTGGGTTAGTGATTTGGTAGGATAGTTGGGAGACTATCACACGTCTGTTGGGTTATTGTGTAGAGCAATTTGCATGGACACAGTGGATTTAGGTGCTTATTGTGTCCTCTTTTTTCTACACTGTAGAGCGGGGCCTCATACTCCCGAGCGGTCGCCGGGTGAGGTGAGGTCTTCACCCACACAAAGCTGGGTGAGTAACACCATGAGGAAATGCCTTATGGTGTTTAAGCTATGATGCTTATTCATTGAAACGCTGAATGCAAATCATTCATGCAGGTGTGTTTTGTTTGTATGGTCTCTGGGTATTCATGTGGATGAATGTGTGTAACATAGTGTTTTTGTAAAACATTTTGTTTTCTAGGAAGAAGATTTCCTTCTCTCCTTCCAGTGGGCATTCAAATGTGATGTTTCCTGGTAGATATGTAACCTTTTTTCTGAGTATATCCTTTGCTGTTTTTTTCATCTTACACATCATTCATAGTTGCAGTAGCCTTTCTATTTGTGGTCCTGAAGAAAGCCTGGGCAATGCCCCATGGGCTGAAACATGTCGACCGACCTGCACAGCGCCAAGAGGTAGTCTTACTACTCGGCGTGGTTTTATCCTTTGACACACAGATTGCGTTCTGAATGTCATACAGCGCCTGTGTAGTCAATTTTAATTTCATTTTCATCACTGTCACTTGAGCACTGCACTTTAGTAAATACCACTTCATGATGGATATCATGGCTAGATTTCTGACATCCATTTTTACATCGGCACTATATGGTCGGTTGTGACATGGAATGATCAGTGAACATCCCACATGACGCAAATTCCACCATAAGGGTGGTCTGATGGGATTTTTTGTAGCCAATGGTTTCAACAGCATGTGTTCACACACGCATCCTCAGGTGCACATTCGCCATTACAGCTACACACTTTTTCCAGACCTTGTCTGCTCTGATGTGTGTTTTGTATTCTAGAGTAGGGGAGCGAGCAGAGAGGTCAGTAAATATTCCCCTGGACCCTCCAATACATGTTTTGTTTTTTAGTATTGTCATTTACATTGCCATTAGCTTAATCTCTCGCAAATGTGAGACCTATTATACCCTACGAACGAGCTCAGCAGACAGCAATTACTACCACACACACACACACACCCAGAGCCACACACACACCCAGAGCCACACACACACACCCAGAGCCAGCCACACACACACACACCCAGAGCCACACACACAGACACACACACCCAGAGCCAGCCACACACACCCAGAGCCACACACACACATACACCCAGAGCCACACACACACCCAAACACAGAGCCACACACACAGAGACACACACACACACACACACACACACACACACACACCCGCCCCCCCCCCCCCAGAGCCCCACACACACACAGCGACTTTATGTAGTTATTCAAGCCTGTCCCTTTTTAACCTCTGCCTCCTTTTGCCACCGTGGGTGGCATTTTCAGTGAAGCGGAATCAGAAATCGTCATCTGTGTGCATACCCACATACACACAAAAAAGTACTAGGTCAGCAGATGTAAGGGTAGCAGTGAGGGGCGGACACCAGAGTAGGTCATTTTCTCTGCAATCTGAGCATAGGCTGGGCACGAAGCAGCTGGGCCTGGCACATAACCCCTGCCTGATTTAGTTCCTTACAGATCAGGTCATGTTATTGACAAGTTGTTTCCAGTCAAACTAACACATACAGTTCCACATACTGGTATGAAATGGAGTCCTGTAACTGCACAGAGCAGCAGTGAAAAACCCATCAGGTCACCTACGTACAAGAGCTCACTTTACAAAGTATTCTGTTTCCGCACTGGTCACCACCAACAACCAAGTTAGACTCGTATCAGACAAGAATTGTTCATGTGCGATATCACAGGTGCCACCGACTGCTGAAGCGGGAGGAATGCCCCACTTGACAACCTTCCTCCTCACACAAGGTACGTGGTGAGGGTCTGTTTCAGATACCACTGCAGCCCAGTATACTTCCGTCACCAGACATCCCCCCCACACCTTCCTAGAGTGCACTAAGCAAGACATTCCGAACCTAAATGGAAAAAAACACGGAGCACACTAACATGCACACAAAAGATAACCCTTCTAAACATTGTCGTGTGACAGACGTGAAAATGCTGTAATGTCCCAAGTGAGCCACACCTACCCAAAGAAAGCCCCATCCCTTGCTCTGCAACATCTGCCTCTCTGGAAGGTTCCGAATGGAAGTTTCAGGGTGAGAAGACACATTGTCCCTGTGAAGTGCAGCGTACGTATAAAGCAAATCACCCTGTAGTGCTTTATGACACATACAAATCCATAGGACGTGGCCTTGGTCGTGCTTTACTGCACAGTACACCACCTGGCCATTATCAATGACATCCTTTTTAGAACGCGCGACAGAGGAGAGCAAACTCAAGGTATGTATTGTGCACTGATGTGACGTCATCCGGGTACTAAAGAGACACCCACTTAACAGTGTCTGCTTCCTAGAGCAAAGAGCCCACTTCACCGTGAACAAAAGCACTTAACATTTTTTGCACTTCAAATCTGACCTACTAAGACGCTTCAAATGAAAGGACCTGGTTTTAAACTGCAAGCAAAAATGTTTTTAAAAAATGTGATCCCAAAATAGCGACTAGTTACAATTGAAAGGCTAGTAGTTAAAAAAAAAACACATCTTGTTTCCTTTACAAACAAAATCTTTTTAACCATCAACAAAAAAAGCTGTTAATAATACCAAGTATAGGATTCACACAAAGTGGAGTTTTTCAACAGTGCACAACTTCCGACTGGGCCAACAAAGTTTCACCAAGGCCTAACTTTAGTTTGAGATGTCTCTGAAAAGCACTCGGGTCACCGTCCTCTCCCTACAGCCCACCAGTGACGGCGCGGTCAAGGTTCAAAGATGGGTTCTGTCAGAAACATGCGAGTGACCAGACAACTCCGGGTCTGACTAGGAGTACTCAGAATTAAATTTATCATGGCATAAAATCTGACAACATGGGGTTCAACATTTATGGGATGCAATAAACAGCACCTATTTTTCTCGCTAATAACATGCATCAAAATCCAAGTACCGCTAAATTCCAACCCTTCCCCCCCAAATTCCATCATTTTTTTGACCTGTCGGAATGTAACAGAGATCAGATTTTACCGCTCCGGCTACCCAAACAGTGCAATCATTTCACAATTTTGACCCCTGCGCGATGTGCTATTTGCCCATGGACCAGAATGATCAGAGCCACGTGGAATCGGACCCTTGGCCGGATATCTCTGCCACTATCATAGGGCTGATGCTCACGCCTCAAGGCGCTCGCTGCTGGTTGTGCTGCACGCTGTGTGTTCACTGAACGGAGCTTGCCGTCCCACAGCACATCTTTCCAGAGTGGAGATGTGCCCTTGTGTAGAAGGCACGTGATGGACCGCGGCAATAGGTGCATCCGGAAGGCGGGGATAAGAGGGTCAGAAGTTGAAACCCTGGCCAAGGGTATGCAATGGCAGAGAGCATTCATGCCCTGTGTGCCGTGACAGCGGGAGGGGGGGGGGGGGGGGGGGGGAAACAGGCACACGGACAGCGGGAAGAAGACCCAAGCAGACATTTTATTAAATTGCCAAATGTTAATCATTGTCATATTCTCAGCCATTCTGCGTAACTTTCAAACTACGAATCGCAAGATAGCAGCAAGTACTAGCCTGCGCCCAGTATTTGTATATGTATATATCCCCAAACAGAAGACGCTTTATTTTTACCTACAAAAACCTCTCCACAAAGCAAGCAGTGCGCTCGCCAAAAAAAAGAGCTACATGAAACTAAAGTGACATGTGCAGAAATATTACTGACGTTATCAAAGTTTCGCCCTGGTAGGGCTGGGGTAAAGCCAGTCACGTCGCGGGCAAGGATGCCATCTGCCAGTTGGTTTGGTGCCAGTCTGCCGGCCTCAAGAGCACCGCACGCCACTAGACTTGGGAAGTACCTGGGCCTTCATGTAGCGCCTCAAAGCTTGCAGTCTCGCCTCATTCGCGACCCAGGTGAACGGCCAATGAAAAGTGAATGTACGGTGTGGCGGTAATGAGCCTGTTGGTATGGAAGACGCACGATGGGTGCTGATGGTGAGGGGATACATGCCAGGCACTTAACAATAAAAAAGTGAAACCAGGTGTGCCAGGCTGGCGGGGGGGGGGGGGGTGCATTTGACCTACTTGCACATGGTTACAGAGTAAGCAATTACATGGGGAAGCGGACGCTGCCCACGACGGGTGCCAGCTGTTCTCTGAGTGCCAATTAAGCATATAGAGAAGCGGCGATCGCCCTGCCAAGGAGAGGCCTGCCAATTGCCAGCCTGGCCCCAACCCAACCCGCCTTAGCTAGAATCCGCATCTTGGCAGGAAGTCTAGATAGCCCCCTGAAACAGCACTGGGGGAGGCTAATTCGGCTTATTCAGTACACGTGGTAGAGGTGGGGCTGTACACAGCAGGCTCCCCACTTAACCCCCACCTCTGGCTCGGCTCCCCCGAGACGTGTACAGCCGGGGCACGAGCCCCACTGCCAGCTAGGGTACCCAAAGCGCGCGCAGTGTGCCCAGTTTGGCCCTAAAGGGCAGCGACGTAGCCGAGTTAATCATTAAACTATTAACAGGGGCCGCAGGGAGTGGGCACTGAGGCGGGCAGAAGAGAGGCCGCAGGGAGAGAGAGGGGTCAATTAGGCGGACAGAACAGGGAGCGGTCACTGAGACGGACTGAACATGGGCCGCAGGGAGTGATCAGGCAGGCGGAAGAAGCAGGGGCTATGGGGGCGGGAGGGGAAAGAGAGGTCACGCAGGTGGACAGAACAGGGAGTGGTCAGTCAGGCGGAGACTCGTCTTAGGACCCAATATGAAACTCTCATCAGCGCCAAGAAGCCGAACAAACACTTAAAAAGGAAGTGACAATCCGTTCTGTGCATTTAGTCAATAAACAAGGTTAGATCGGACCAGAGACCTCGAAAACCGCAAGATTATAAACATTGCTGACACTCCCCAAGGGGTCAAATTAAAGAGCATTCATGCCCTGTGTGCTGTAACAGCGGGAGGGGGGCGGGAAGGGCCATAGGCAGGGGGGGGGGGGCATTAGACCTACTTGCACTGTGGAGCTTCTCAAGTAAGCTACTGCCCGGCCGCCATCTTTGGCAAAATGACCAAAACAAACCTTGACAAAAAAAAAAAAAAACGCCCACCGCCGCATGACGTTTTAAAAAGGGGCGGAGAGGGGAAAAAAAATCAATCGCCGGAACGCCCACGAATTGCCTCGCACAATGACAGACGCCTGTCTCTTCCAATGGCTAGCCTCCATTTATGGAGCTAGCCATTGGAAGACAGAGGCGGGACACAAGCCACATACTATTCTCAAAAGATTTCGCCTGCGCGAAACGCTGCTGTGCAGCTGTTCGCCAGGCGAAACCTAAAAATAAATGGGTAGGAGAAGGGAAGCAACATGGGGACTTGGAATTACAGATTGCGGGCTGGAACAGCAGCAGGAGGTTTTGGGAAGCAACATTGACGGCGAAGGGGATGGAAGCAAACCAAGAGTGAGAAACGTGGAGCAGGGGGAAAACAAACTGACGATGCAGCGCAACACAGAGCTGTGGGAAGAAGCAAACAAGCAAGATAGAAATGCAGGAGAAGCACACGACAGTGAGCACATTATGGATGGAGCTCAGTGGAGAAGCACACAGTCAGAGAAAGAGCCACATTAGAGTAAAGGAGGAAGGAGAGGTACATAAGGGAGAAAGATGGAAAACACTCTTGAGGAGGGCTTAAACAAACAAAATAAAGAAGAACAGCCTAGGACACAAGTAACGAGCCCTTGCTCCATGGGAAGAAAAAATGCATGAAGAGAAAGTAAAGCCCTCAAAAGCTCACACATAAGAAGAAGCAAATGATTTACCATGAAGCCAACCAACAGTAAGCAATGGGTGAGCTCTAGGACTACTATAAGTTGACAATATGTCTCATAACATGTCTAGTAAACAATACATAAAGAGACATCTGGTGCCTGGCTGCATGTATAGTCAGTGAGGAATTTTGTGGAATCACTGCAAATCTTTTGTCAGAAATTGGGTTTTTGGTTGAGGGAGGGGGTGAATCATTCTCAAGCAACAACCACAATGTGTGTCATGATGAACCAAATAAATTCTATAAATTAACCCGTACTTAGCCCTCTGGTAGCTTGGCACAAAAGAAGCCAGGCTTAACTTAGAGGCAATATATAAAGTATTTATGCAGCACACAAAGAGTAATCAGCAAAAACACATGACAAGAAAAATCCCTCACTAATTTCGCAATATAGAATAAAATCTAATTAATTATTTGACAGCAAAACAACAAAAATCCAATCAGTGGAATCGGAGTTATGAATTTTTCATGTAATTAGTAAAAATTTGACCTAAAAGATTAAAGGGCCAACAGCAGATATCTAGTCGTGCAAGTGCAGGGCAAAGTCCAAAGTTATGGCTGACCACGATGGAGTGCGATTGAAATACACAAGGTGGATCTGGCGCGGTCTCCACATACCCTTGAGCTTAGAATTTTGGGGGAAAAAATGTCTTAGAAGGTAAATTTCAGCAGGGCAAGGGAGCTGGCTGTGTTAGAGGAGGAGGTGTCATCTTAAGAGAGCCGCTGGACAAAGTAAAAATTTTTCTTTTTAAGTACATTTCCAGCGGGACAAAGTGGCAGGCTGTAGCAGACGAGGGCTCCAGGAGGACGGCTACAACTTCTGAGAGGACCTGCTGAACAAGACCTGCTGCTGCAGAGAAGAACGGAGTGTGAGCCACAACAAAATCGGGCCAATCGGTGATGCACCTTGGGTGGAGCTGCGAGCAAGTAGGTCCCGGTCTTCTGTTGATTCTCATAACACTTTTTGGCTGAAACTTTCCCAAGGATTTTGCATTTTGGCTTTTTGGTTACCTTTAGCCCTGCCTCGAAGGGTCCAGAACTGGGTGGGCACTACTTGGAGGGCAGTCCTTTCAAGTGGAGGTCAATCCTTTCAAGTGCAGGGCAGACTTTCTGAGTGCACTCCGCAGGTCCGGGAGTAAACTGAAAAGTGCCTCTGAGGGTTCTAGGTTTATACCTGGTGCCAGCTTTGAAATGGAAGAAATATTTGGACCCCCACAGATGGTTTTGGGATTTTCTTCCTCCATGCTCAGGCTTCAAGAGGTCTGAGGGTGAACAAAGGCGGGTATGAAGTTCTTTGCGAGTGCTGAGGAAGCTCCTTTGAAATGTAAGTGGGACTAGAAACAGTTCTTCCAGACACATCCTGGAGGATGACCCATTCTGCCAACAACTACCTTACTTTGTCTCACCGTCTGGGAGGAATGCTAAAAGGTTAACTGCCATGCTAATCCTAGTCTTGTGACAGAGGACACAGGCTGCAGGCACCAAATTGGTTAGGACAAGAAAATGCTAACTTTATAAAAGTGGCATTTTCATAACAGTGACTTGAAATCCGACCTTACCATTAAAGAGGCTTTTAAATTTCAATTATTTAAACACCAAACTTGACATTTCTACCTGTTCCCAAGCAAATGTGATCACTTATTAAATATACCATGGTAAGCAATGCTATCTTAAAGGAGCAGTAATCCCCACTGTAGTTAAAAACGAATTTAGGAGTTTTTCACTACAAGAACAAGTAAAACATAAGAGTACGTGTCAAACTTTTTTAATAGAATGCCCCCTGCCTTACGGGATGTTTAGGGCCTAACTCAGACTTATATGTATTAACAAGCATTGGCAACAACAATAGATCTCGCCCATGTGAGAGCTGTTGGCTTTGGCAATGTTTTTAGCCATGTTGTGCACCAATGTGGCTCCTGTTCAGCATGTTATGTTAGCTGATGTTATAGAGCGCATAGCTGCCCCAGCAACAGGGCGTCCCAGCGCTAGCGGACAGGTGAGCAGAGGAAATGAGGCTAGATGGAGGGGAAAAGCCAAGTTTTAATCAGTTTCCTGAATGCCTAGTGGTCGTGGGTGCTGCGTGTAGCCAGTGGGATAAAGTTCCAAAGTGCAGGGGCCTGGGCTTTGAAGGAGCGACCCCCAATTCTGCACCGGCGGACATGTGGGACACATAGCAAACGTTAGTGGGATAGAGTGAAAGTGAGGTAGAGTGGAGTGGTGTAGATTGGAGTGGAGTGGGGTAGACTGGGCAGGAGTGGACTGGGGTAGATTGCAGTGGGGTAGATTGGAATGGGGTAGATTGTAGTGGGGTGGGGTGAATTGGAGTGGGGTAGATGGGGTGTACTAGAGAGGACTTGAAAAGCCTGGAGTGGCATGGAGTGGATTGGATTGGAGCGGCATGAGGTAGATTGGAGTGGGATAGATGGGGTATACGGGAGAGGAGGGTGAAAGTGTGCAGTGGCATGGGGTGGTTTGAATAGGGTAGATTGGGGTTGAGAGGCATGGAGTGGATTCGGGAGGGGTTGAGTGGGGTACACTGGAGTGTGGTAGATTAAGGTAGATTGGAATGGGGAGAGGTAGATTGGATTGGAGTAGGGTAGACTGGAGTGTAGTAAGGTAGATTGGAATGGGGTGTGTTACATTGGGTCAGATTGGAGTGGAGTAGATTGGAGTGGGGTGGATTGGAATTGGGCAATTGGGTTAGAGTAGACAGGTGGAGTTGGTAGACTTGAGCAAATTGGAATGGTGTAGTTCGAGGTGTGGTGTATTTGTGGGGTAGACTCTTGTTTGGTAGATTGGAGTAGGGTAGAGTGGGGTGGGGCAGATTGGAATGTGGTGGATTGAGTCAGAGTGGGGCTGATTGAGGTGGATTGGAGTGTAGTGGGGTGGGGTGAATTAGATATGGAATGTGGCAGATTGGATCCATGTGGAGAGGTGTAGATTGGGGTAGAGTGGGGTGGATTGAGGCAGATTGGGGTAGATTGGAGTAGACTGGAGTGGAGTGGGGCAGATTGGAGAGGGATAGAATGAGGTGGAGTGGACTGGAGTGGAGTGGGGTAGGTTAGGCTGGAGTGCAGTGGGGTAGACTGGAGTGGAGTAGATTGGGGAAGACTGGAGTGTAGTGCAGTGGGGTAGATTGGATGGAGTGGGGTAGGGTAGATTGGATAGGTGTGGACTGGGGGGATTTGGGTAGATTGAGGTGGAGTGGGGTAGATTGGAGTGAGGTATACTGGAGTGGGGTGGGTTATATTGGAGTGGGGTAGAGTTGAGTGCAGTGCGGCAGATTGAAGTTTGTTAGTTAGGATTGAGCTGGATTAGGATAGATTGGAATAGATTGTGTTAGATCAGGTCAGAGTGGAGTGGTGTAGAGTGGGGTGTACTGGGGTAGATTCTACTGGAGTGGGGTGGGGTATATTGGAGTGGAGCGGGGCAGACTGGGCTAGATTGGAGTGCAGTGTGGTTGAGTGAAATGAGGTAAATTGGGGTGGATTGGAGTAACATGGGGTAGATTGGAGTGGGGTAGATTCTAGTGGAGTGGGTGTGGGTAAAGTGGTGTGGGGTACATCGAAGCAGAGTGGGGTAGGGTTGTGTGGAGGGTGGAGTGGAGTGGTGTGGATTGGGGCATATTGGAGTGGAGTGGGGTAGATTAGAGTGGGGTGGGGTAGACTAAGGTAGATCTTGAGTTGGGTAGATTGGGGTACAGTGGGGTAGATTGTGGTGGACTGGAGTTGGAGTGCAGTAGATTGGGATGAAGTAGGGCAAAGGGGTAGATTGGAGTGGGGTAGATTGGAATGGAATGGGGTGGGGTGCACCGGGGTAGATTGAAGCGGAGTGCGGTAGACTGGGGTGGAGTGCGGTAGGTGCACATGGGGTAGATTGGGGTCAGGTAAACTTGGGTAGGGTGAATGGGGCTGGGTTAGGGTTTAGTGGGGAATAAAGGAGCGGAGTGGGGTACAGTGGATTGGGGTAGAGTGGATGGGGAAATTGGGGTAGAGTTGAGTGGGGTAGATTTAGCGGATTCAAGTGGAGGGGGATAGATTGGAGTAGATTGCAATAAAATGGAGCTGAGTGGGGTAAATGGGAGTGTAGTGGGGTACACTGGGGTGGAGTGGGATAGATTGGGTCTGGTTGGAGTTGAGTGGTACAGAGGGGGATAGAGTGGGTTATACTGGGGTAGACTGGAGTGGAGTGAGGTAGACTGAAATGGAGTAGTTTGGGGTAGATTTGAGTGGAGTAGGGGAGAGTGGAAGGTGGGGGAGAGTGGGGTGGTGTAGAGGGTGGGGTGTAGTGGATAGATTGGAGTAAAGTGGGTAGATTTGAGCACAGTAGATTTGAGTGGGATAGAGTGGAGAGGGGTAGAGTGAAATGAGGTACATTGAAGGGAATGGGCTAGACTGGGGTAGAATGGAGCAGAGTGGGGTAGAATGGAGCAGAGTGGGGAAGACTGGAGAGGCGTGGGATAGATTAGAGTGGAGTCAATTGTAGCTGCGGCCGTTAGGCTACTTCTGTAGTAGCTAAGTGAATATGAATACAGGGAATCTGAAAGCGATTTAGGTGGATACATATGAAAATGAGGATTACAGCTCAGGTTTTAAGGAGAAATTGATTAGTTACTGTGTTTCAGCGCTTTAAAAAGAGACATAATTTGTATGTACAGAGAAGAGGTTGAATACATAGGAGACTGAGGACACAGGTTTCAAGGAAAAATTGATTATATGCAGCTCTACCCAAAATATAGGCACTTTAAAAAGCCAATATTTTGTGCATTGTTTGGTGCTATTAAAGGATTTGCCGAAGTGTAAAACCAAGTTAGAAACTGCTTTAATAGTCTGTCTTATCTGTTTGGTGCTGTAAAAGGAAGCACCAAATGACAAAACAAATTAAGGCAACAACAAACAAACCTACAGAACCGAAGTTAAAAACGAACCGAAGTTAAAAACAACCCCAAGATGTAGCATGAAAGTGGAAATGATGGACAGATAAATGAAGAAACAAAAGTATCCCGAATGACAAATAGGAGGGGAGGAGGCAAAATGTTGGGGGAAGATCAACCTAAGGCTGACAGGTCCAACATGTGTCTTCCCTCCCATCTCAAAGTGGGGAGAACTACTCAAACTCCTGGGAGTGTCATCGTTAAGGTGGAAGACCCTGTATAGACCATCAGCACTGGAGTGGTCTTACCCAGGGCTGAGTTCCACCCTTAAGTCCATTGCCTGTAGGGCGATGGACCACCTCAACAGTTTGAGGATGTCGCCTCTCATCTGCATGAGCTGTCTGAAGGGACTGTGGTCTGGCTGAACTTGGATGTGATTCCCAATTAGGTATAGTCTATTAGAGTGCTCAATCACCCCCAATAGCAGCATCGTGGAGACTTCCTCCTTAAGGCTAGCCCTCATCTTATTAGATAGCATGTAAATTTAATTTTTCACTGGTGAGCTATCTCCTGTGTCAGTATCACGAGTACACAAATTCGCAAGACCAGGGGTGAGGGAGAACAAAGAGGCAAACTGATCCAACAATTGGTGACAGTCCCTGTGCTGCTCTGGGGGCAGGGTAGGGGAAAGGTTGATACCTTCCACTGACCCATCCATCCATCCATCTCCTTGGAAGACAGGAGGTCAGGGAGAGGTTCCCTCTCCTCTTCCACCTTTTTAATCTGTCACCAGGAGCATGGTGATTTCAGACCTTTCAAAATGTGATTTGAGGCGACTGCCATGAGGGGTTCCTGAGGTCCACCAGGAAGGTGACTTCCACCTTTCTCACTTTCACACCATACTGACCTGACCAGCTGTCTTGTAGGGCACTGGGATCTACTGACTCCATCACACATACTTTCTGTTCAGGTTGAAACACGACCAGAGTAGCCTTCCAGTCATGCCAGGGTTTCATTACCTCCTGCTTGGCGTCTAGTTTTTCAGAGGACTTTTCCAGAATTGCTGCATCTAGTTTCTGAGAGCCAACATGTTGCCAACTACATTCTGGAGGAGGTTCCTGGGAGCTTGCTCCCAACTCTCCTACACCATACTGTAAGGTCCCCTAACAGGGCGATCACAGGGGAGCTCAAATGAGCTAATCAAATCTCGCTTCTGTGGTACCTTCCTGAAAGGAAAACACAGGCATCGTAAGAGGACATCCCTCTTCCACCTCATGGCCTCAGATAGGCCATGAGGTGGAAGTGAGACCTTTAGGTTCTCTCAACAAAGCCCATTAGTCTGAGAGTGATAGGGTGGAGAACTTATAAGTTACCCCACACACATCCGACCTTGACTTCATATAGGTCAACATAATGTTTGCTCCCCTGTCAGACACTTCTTCTTCAGGGAACCTACTCGGTCAAAAATTTCCATCAAGGCCCTAACCACTGCAGGGGCAACCAGATCTCAGAGGTATGGCCTCTGGTTACCTAGTGGCATGGCACACCAAAACCAGGATAAATCTGTTGCTCAAGGCAGTTTTGGGGTCCAGAGACCCAACAATGTCGATATCCACCAATTCAAATGGGGTGCCAACAGGTAAGGGAACCAGGGGACCTTTAGCTTTTTCCCTGACCTTCCACTGGCCTGGCATGTGGCCATAATCTAAACAATGCATCTGAGGATGTTGTCACCCGGGGCCCAATAGATATGGGTGATATGCCTGGAATAGAGCTTGTCCTACTTCAGATGTCCTTCCAGGGGTATAACATTAGCCACACCCAGTAGCATTGCTTTGGAGCACTGGGAACCCACCAACTCACAAGTTGCCCTAGACTCAGGAACCTAAGGCTCATTATATAGGAGGTCATTCTCCAAACGGATCAGGTGATATCTATAGGTGTCACCAGTTGCCTGGCCCTCAGTTTGCCGCCTCGAGCCCTTTACAGTTGGACACTCTTTTTGAGCTATACCAAACTCATTACTGGTGGGCCAACCTTCACCTTGCCATCCAGCAAGCAAAGGTTTGTCTCCCAAAGCTGCAGTATCCACCCAGTAGGTCCAGGGTGGTCTCCTTAGGATCCCCTTCCTCCTGGACCATGGACATTTCAGGGGCTGGGTTCCCATGACCCCTGCCCTTCCTCTTTTTGACAGCTGCCTGAACCATTTCCCCAGGCTCTAGGTCTCCTTGACTCCTCTTTTGGGTTGCCCTGGACTGTGTGGTCAGGCACACTCACTTAGGTAACCCTAACATCTCAAGGTGTGATTGGAGCTCCACTTCCTTCTAGATAGTGTGATCCACATCACTGCCTAACAGACAATACACAAGCATGGCGGGGCTCAGATCTACCTTTAGAGAACCTGTCTCACTCAAAGGGAACCAGAGCCCCTGGGTAGTGACTTATGGTTGTCTGCTACTACAACCTGGCGAATGTATTGGGGAATACATGCTCTGAGGACACCAGAAGACACCTTACAGTATTCATGATGGCTCCTGTGGCACTCAGAACCTCCAAACCTCTGCCCACTGATGGTGATCCCCTGCCTACACTTGGACGTATTAGCAGGCATGTAGGCTATGGGCACCATTTCTTTGTCATCCAGGGGCACAAGGGTAACCTCTACTCTCTACCCCTCAGTAACTGGGGCAATCTCCTTCCCAAGCACTATACTAGCCAATCCTTTGGTCCGCCCACCAGTGAAGATCTGTGCTATCCTGGGACACTTGGCATCCTAAGCCAGAAGTGGGGGACTCTTCTAGGCAACCACCACATCTGGTTCTGGAATGTTCTTCGCAACCACAGTTGAACAGATAGCCAGATCAGGGCACTCTGCAGTATATTAAGGAAAAAAGTTAAAGATTTGTATCATAACTTATAGTGCTCTAGATATGGAATTGGCTATCAAAACAACCCCTTCTATTACACTCCATTTGGGGAGTCATTCACTGTAAAGTTCTCCACACTCAAAGGTAAAAAATCATCAAATTACGCCAAAGGGAAAGTTTCTGTACATCCATTTCAAATAGCAGTGATACAACTTAGACAGCCAGCCAACACATGTTCTGTCGAATGGCAAATTATGCCTCGATTTCTTCAGGGTTTTAAATAGTAAATAAATAAAAATTACTGTCTCAACCTTTTCTTATTTATGTTCACTATCACCCTATTTGTCTTCTGCTTTGACAACTTCTGGTAACTGGTCTATGTACGGAGCAATGTCCGACCACATTTGTCGGTCGTACATTCCAATAACTGCTTAAGAGTTGGCTGCACTGACCATTAGTCCTGACATTGAGGAACAATGTTTCCCAATATTGTCAAGGCGCCTACCCTCTTTATCTGGGGGCGCTGACATAGGGGCCGAAGGTTTCTTGGAGCGGTGCTGGGCCGCTTTCATGACAACGGAATTAGTTTTAGAGTGCCCAGTAAGACATGCAGGAACATCCTCAGTAGCCTTTTTTTTCTTGTGACGGTGCGGTAACACTGCGGCTACCGAAGCTGGGGTCTTCAACACCTTAATGCCTTCCTCCCAAATGTAATCAATAATGGGCATAGCTTTGCCAGTTAACAAAACGATTCCTTAAAGCCATACAGAAAACAATCTGTTTATCTTGTAGGTATTGGGAAATAGAACCTCTTTGCAGCTCTCTCGAGCAGGTTTTGAAATCCACCAATATCCTCTAGAGGAGATTCCACCAGAGGCGGCATTGAAGATGAGGGGTGTGTTATCATGTAATCATTTCATTCGGTATGAGTGTCCCACATCCACGTCATCTTCTGAGGGAGTTGGATCCTGGAAGGGAGCTATTTGAGGGGCACTTGGAATTGGCATAAACAATAGTGGTTTTGGAGGCAGTGTTGGTGAAGGGTGCCTAGGAGGGACACGCCTGTGATAGTCACTAAGCATGAGCTGTAGGTCAGACATCAGAGATAAAGGTAGAGAGACAATTTCCTCTTTATACTGTTGATGGCAATGCTTTGTAGGAGCGTAATCAGTTTGCTCATAATGCTCCAACTCATCGTCCTCTGGTTGACACTTTACATGCAACTCGGAGGGACTGCGTGCCACATGAAAGGGGTCCTCTTCATCGTACTCATTGTCATCCAACACATGAGCGGGCAGTAAAAGAGACATTTTACTAGAAGAACCATGTGCAGGTGTGAGGAGAGGAGATTTCTGATGTTTTTCTGAGTTTTAACTCGTCGACGAGGCCGTTGACTAGGTCGCCCTCTTGGAAAGCATCGACGGTTATATCTTCGGCACCTATAGAGTCTTCGTTGACGGTGGCGTCTTTATTGACGGTAACAACGCTGTTGACAGGAGTGCCGCAGACAGTGGTTCCTTTGTCGAGATGACTATCTTCGGCTTTGACGGTACTTGTGCTTAGCTCGTCGACGAGAAGGTTGTAATTGAGAGCGATAATGTCATCGAGAATGTAGAGAGTGGAAGTAATGAAGGCGGTGGAAGCCTTCGTCGTCGACGGTGTTGATGACCGTTTTCTAGTCGACGGTGAGACACTCGCTGACGATCTGTCCGTCAATGGAGTAAAAGAAAGTTTCTTGAAGGAGTTACTGACCTGTAGTGGAGGTGTAGGAAGCTCAGAAGTAGATTTAGAAGATGCTTTTGAAGACTGTTTTTTCTTTTGTTGATGAGAAGGTGCGTTCTTAGTGAGAAACAAAAGATTTGTAGAGCATTTTTTGGGAGGCTCGAGAGAGGAATGAGAATCTCTATCTTTTGTGATTTTCTGGAAGAAGATGATAATTTTTCACTTTCAGTGTCTGACACGGGCTCCATTCGAGTTTTACGTTTTTGGAGCGATAACAGCAGCCTCCCTTCATGGTCCTTAAGATTCTTCACAGAAAAGGTACAACATAGCTTACAGTGTTTAGCCTATTGCGATGGGTATAAGCAGTAAAGGTAGTCCGGATGAGGGTTATCCATGCAGAACCTCATTTTACCACATGTAGCACAGTCTATGAAGAGATCCATTTTTACTTTTTCTGACATGGTAA
This sequence comes from Lissotriton vulgaris, assembly GCF_964263255.1. Taxonomy (NCBI): domain Eukaryota; kingdom Metazoa; phylum Chordata; class Amphibia; order Caudata; family Salamandridae; genus Lissotriton; species Lissotriton vulgaris. Next base: position 1,191,972,839 of record NC_141696.1, on the reverse strand, counting down.
AATCAGATTTTAGCAGGGAAAAATACAGATACAATGGTGTATTGATATATCTGTATATATACGAAGAGGTATATCTTTCAAAATTTGCTGCGGAATCAGTCTGGAACAGGAAACCTGATCAGAACTCAGTGGAGACTCCCTAACATGACGTGTGGTAGAAAATAGGATAGCCCATAGCTTCTCACAGGAGTGTTCTAAAGGGTAATACCACCTGATTGGTTAAGACCTAAGTTTGGTCTCTCTTTAAAAATAAATTACTGATAGGTTACTAAACTAAGAGGCCTAGGCCTTTTCTAATCTACACCTATCATTGCATTGCTTTCTAAAAGTACCGGGGGACTCCCATCTCAATGACAGGGAATGTCATAAATCTAAGAAAGTTACAATACTGGAGTAATCCAACTTATCAAAGATTAAAACAGGGGTGTATGCTACCACCCCACCTTTTAAACCTCTTCATGGCAGACCTATCACCAGCCCTTGATCAGGAAAATTCCCATTTCCCCTGGGCTGGGTCCCCTCCGCCTTACCAATTTATCATATACAGACAACATTGTGCTATTTAGTTCAACTAAAGTAGGCCTCAAAGATCACTGAACATCAATGCACTGTACGCAAGAACCAACCACCTGGCGGTAGATGTGACAAAAACAATGTCTGTCTGTAATTAATTGGGACACTCCACCTAGAATGTCTTAAATTGTGTCAAACAAGAGACTGTATCCAATTATAAATTCTTGGGGCTTTATCTCGATTCAAGAGGAAACTTCTTCTGCCAAAAACAATACATAGAGAAGAAGGGTATTGCATCAATTTACTCCTTTACCACCTGGCAAAAAATACTGGATGGGCCATCATTTCAACCACTCTAAACAGTTATCTCAACCAAGCTACTAACAACCATCACAAATGCCAGTGTGGCGATGAGAGGGCAGGATGCTGCAATAGTGGCTACCTACAGGTGAGCGTTCAATGTTCAACAAAGCTCATTTCCAGTACAAATATGCCTTGAATTTGTACTTTTAAAGCAAGATCTAGCAAGAAGATCAAAAGCGATAAAAAAAGTTGCTACAAGATCAGTCAAACCCAAGATTCCACATTAAATAGCACATTATGGTCAGGTCTTCAAGTTATCAGCAGTCGGCACACTATAAATATCTGAATGTTTCCCTTTCAAATTAAATTATGTGCCAAAAGTGTGCCATATGACGCATTCAAAAAAGCAACCAACAGGCCTACAAAGCTAAAATCTTGCTTTGAAGACAAATACAAATTCAGCTTCTGCTCCCATGCATGGATGTTAATCAAATACTGTGACACTCTGACCCCAGCACGCTACTTGGCAGTTCCATTTCCAGCACGCATAAAAGGCAGTCTCATGACCCTGCACATGGGCAACATACTAGAATTATTAAACCAACCAACTTGGAATACACTGGTCTGACCTCATGGAGACTTTGCAAACGTAAAAAAAGAGGACCTCATTAATTTCATCTGCATCTGTCCCAAGCTGCGTATGCTTTGCTTACAACTACTAAGGAAAAAGCTTCAATGATAGAGGCATCTGTTTGTGCAGGGAATCTATAATAGCGTGCCTCGACTCTGAAGAACTGCAGTTAAACTGCAAAGTTGTCAAATTTCTGGCAATGACCTCCATCGTGAAACCGGAGTCTAATTTGCAGAAGCATTGCACTCGTTTTAAACAATTGGTTTGGTTTATGATGTTCTGTATGAATATATGATTTTTCAACGATTACAAGTTCCACGCATGCCTTTACCACGCAAATTTTAGTTCGCATGTGTCTTTTGCACGCAGCATTTGACAACGCATGTTTTTACTCCGCAATCATAACGTTACGAAACATCTGACGTCCCATTTAAATTTACATAATGATACTGATAGGCTACATGCAGTACGAAGGAAAAGATCGATGTTTTAAACAATAATAAACAACAGATTCCCTTACATTTTATTTTTATTTTTTTCATAATGCGCTTAATTAATACCCTAATTTACAAAGTTTTGATTCTTATCTGACCCCTGTACGCCTTTCACCATCAGCCCTTTCTTCCACCGACCACGGAACAAGCGTCAAAACACGTCTATCAAAACTGATAAAGGACTTCTATTATGACGTGCTCTTTCCTTGTTCGTTTTGAGGCATTGTAGAGCGTTTTTTTACGTGTTCTTCTTATTTATTTATTAATATCAGCTTGTTTTTTTTTGGAGGGGGAGACCCCCCCCAAACCCCCCCCTAGCCTCCCCAGTCCCCCGACCCCCAGCCCCCCCAAGCCCACGCAGATCGTACTCGCAGAACGACGACAGGAAGGAATACCACTCGCGTGGTAAAGACGGTCGTTGAAGGCATACGCGTGGGAAAGACCTTTGCGTGGTGAGTGACGCGTGGTAAACGTTATGCGTGTTATTTGCTTCGTGGTAAATGATGGTTTCCGTTCTGTATTAGGAAATATGCAATGTTTCAGGAATTTTGTCTGTTGCTCTTTTTTTCAGGATATTCTATGCTATGAGTCCCCACGGATGGACTCTACCAAGCAATCTCAATATCATCATGGTCATTTGTATTGGCAAATTCTTTTTAATTGCACTAATCCGAGCACGGTTGCAATTACGGCTGAACATACGTTTACATTGGATGGCGTATTAGCACAAATAATGCACCAGTTTTTAACTATTAATCCGTTTTAAGATATGCTGTAGCAGGCAACACGTAATTCTCAGAGTTGAATGACTATCTGTACTTCCTCTCTGGTTGTACTATTTTATGAGGTTTGCCTATTAGCACAAATATTGTACTAGGTCTAAACTATTGATCCTGTTTATGACATACAATAGCAGGAAACAAGTAATTCTTACAGTTGAAGGACTTTCTGCACCTTCTCTCGGGATGTACTATTTTATGATGTTATAATTTGCAATGTATTACAGTTTTAAGTTGCGAAAATGTTATGGTTTTAATTAACTGAAACAATAACCTTGAACTCTCCCCACTTGTCACCTGGCAGCCTACTGGCACCTGCAAGGAGGCCGGAAGGGGAATAGCCAAAATCAAGATTCCATGACTCAAGTGAATAGTAATTTAAAACTCTATCTAATGTGCAAGTCAGATTTAAATTACTATTTTTAAAACGTGGCTCTTTTAAACAAAATTGGTATATTCTTGCCTTTGGTAGAATTTTCAGAGTTAATCTCCACTTTGCAGCTTGAAGGCCCCCTGTGTCTAAATGTGAATGGCTCCCTGGAAAATTGGAAAAAGGGGTTTGGCTGGAAAGAGGGGTGACCTCTTCCAGATTGGTTGGCCCTGAGGGTTGTGTCCACCAACGCACAATCTTCAAAGGTGTACCCCCATCACAGGCAGATGTAACTCACACTCAGGTCGACTACCTTGCCATTGCCCAAGTAGACATAGTTGCAGCAATCTCAGCGAGGGGAAAACTGGTTGCAAGGTAGTGGTCTCATTTCCCTGGACACTCCTCAGAGTTGTGCCCAGAGCTCTGCACAAGGAAGAACGGTTCTGCCATTTTAGTGTTCGGTAGAGAGGGGCACTATGGGATTGTTTACAATAAAAAACACAAGATGTTTTGCAAAAGTGGGTAGAGGCAATGCTGGGAACTATTACCCCCTTGGTTACGGAGTGACCACAAATCTCCCCCACCCACAGGCAGGTACTAGGCATAAAAGTGGCACCCTTCAGAACACCTCTGGACCTTTGGAAGACAAAAGAAAGACTACACCTGCTGTTGAACCTAAAACCCCAAGAGCTAGACCTGCTTCCTGCTTGTATTCAGGACAGAGGAGTAACCTCCAATGTCTACAAACCACAACAGCTGCACAAAGCCCAACTCTCAGCTGTTCCCGGCAGCCCAGCTCCAACTACACTTGCCCTGGACCCTGCTAGTGGCTTCCGGGAGATTGAGTCCTAATCCCCTAAAGTGGTGATTAACAGGTCCTGGACCCTGGGCTGGTGCCAGATTGCACTCAATGCCCCTTCAAAATTTGCATTACTGGACACTGAGAAACATTTACAGAACTTTGCAAAAGAAGGAGGTTACCACCAGACTGCAGCCAACAAACTGCCAACTTGCTGGTTTGCCCCGCTGAAAGGATCCCAACTTCCAGAAAGCTTTCAAATTCTGAACCCAGAGGATTTCACTAGGGCCAATGCTGAACAGCACCCAGTTTACAGCATCACCTTCCTCGGCCCAGGCTTTGCTCACTTGAGAGTTTTCCCGCAGAGAGCCTTAAACTTCCAGTGGTGCAGAGGCTTCCACAGAGGTCCTGCGCTTCAGCCAGCTGCCATCGATGAGCCCATATTCGGATCCTGCCTGCACCTTATCCCGTTGAGAACCTCATCAACGAGGACTTTTCTCTAGAAAAATAACTAAGTTATAAGGTAAACTTTCCAACGGAACAAACCTGTTCTCATATCCGACCTGTGCTCCATCGTGGTCGGTCTTGACTTTTAACTTTGACCCCGTCTAGCACGGCCAGATAGCCACAGTTGACGCTTTGTGTTTTTTTGGCACTAGAAACATCTACAACTTAGAAAAATCATATCTATGGTTCTCTCATCAACATTTTCCCTAATTTAAGAAATTGGAGGGGGATTTTTATTGGGTTGTGGTTTATACTTTTTTAACTGTTTTGGTACTGATAAATGTTTTACACATTTCTCCTAACTTAAGCCTGTATGCTTTGAGCTACAGCTACCAAGGTTTGCTCTCAGACCTAACTGAACCTAGCAAGGAATAGTGCCATTGTAACTTGAAGAGGACTATCATTCACTTTAATTAATAATAAATAAAAATAAAAATAAAAATAAATTCACTTTCTCACAGTTATGATCTGGTTTCCCAATTGCAGAACATAACAACATGGTTTGCAGATGGAGAGGCCCTAACAAATAATTATTGAATGATATGGTTGAAGATCAAGATTCAGAAAGCCTCCCATTTAAAATGGATGCAATATGTGGCAATAAACCTTATGCAATCAGACCAGCACAACAGCAAAACAGCAATGAGACATATCTGTGAAAAGGCATGCATTCCTCAAGAAGCCTCCATACAGGAGGGCATTGTACAGAAACAAACAGAAGAGCCGGTATTGAATGGTTAAATGCTAACATCTAGGGAACCACAAAACTCTTTTGTGACTGTTAGTACTCAGTTTCTGCTGTATGCTAGACTATTAAAGGCAGGTAAAAATAAATGGAAGAAATTCCGCCGAGAAAGCTATGCTCACCAAAAAACACCACATAATGCTTGATTTTTCCTAAAAAGAATAACAAATACCTATAAGGCTATAAGTGTATGCAATAACGCACTATAAAAAAAAAAGGGATGGTCACAAAGAGATTACAGAAATAGAAAAAAAACCTATAGATTAGCGCAAAAAAAAGCCAGATTCAGAATTCAAAGTATTACACAAAACGTACCATATACTGAATTTACTGAGAATGATGGGTAATAAAAAACAGGATAAGTGTCACAAGTGCAATCAAGGTGATTTCAGAAGCATGGTGGGGTATTGTACATATTACTAAATACTGGAAAGACTTGAAAAACATATGAAAAATTTTATCAGTTTGAGATGGCGGAATAAATTAAGGTTAGTACACTATGAAATCATGCTTGCCGAGTTTAAAACCAAAATAAAAATTAAAACGTATTGGTTATGGTGCTAGTGAGGTGTAGGAAGCCACAAAACAACTGAGTGCAGAACTTTTGATTACTAGGTGAGAAGTGTTGACAAAAGGTCCACTGCTGAAGAGTTTAGACTACCATATATATGGAAATATCACAAAGTCATGGAGGACTTAGACATATGAAAAATGGTTGAGGAATATTCTGCTTCCCCAAAACAACAGGCTGCCCTGAAGCAAGAGTCTAAATTAATTGCAAGCAGAGATGGAAGACAAAATATTTAGGAAATAAACATAGACTATTATGGTTACTACTGGAACAGGTTTTATAAGGAAAAGGAATAAGACTGCTCTCGAAGACTACTAACATTTTATGATCTACCATGTTAGAAAATGGAATGTCTACCTCCAAACTCATGAATATTTTATTTCACCGCGAATGGGTTTGCTGTTTATAATGGTTTAAAATAAAATAAACCAATTACTGTGAAATATATTGCTTATATGCAAACTCATTTTTAAAAATGTTATTACATTATTAATCATATAATAAAGGCAGTTCCAGAAGTACAAATGGTAATTAATAAAAGACATTTTGAAAAAAGTATTTGCCATACATATTTTTCTCAGACATACCGGTTTAGATGGTCCAAGTATCCGCGCCGCTATGCCTTTTCCTTCATTGGTATATTCTTCCCCTTCTTTTTTCCCTGGGGTCCCCTAAGCCAAAAAAAGTGTCAGTTACAAAATTATGGGAACAATACATGCCTTGTACATTATTTAGACCACACACTAGCTGATGGTGACTAAATGCAAAAAGCTGGGTCAATGTTAAACTGGTGTTATAAACTAGCCCCACATCATTGGAGAATTTACATTTTTGTGACTTAAATTGTAATTGACGACATAACCTAAATTAGGACTAAGACAATGACATACTGAAAACCTTAACCTTTGTAATATGAAAGGACTAAAAGAGAAAATCACATTCTTAATATGCATCTTACTTTACAATTGATTGCATTTTTTATCATAACTAAATCAAGACAAAGACTAATGAAATCGAAAGACACGAGACAACACATGAGACATCTTAATCAAACAAAACATTTGTACTTGATAAAATAAGTTGCTTATAACATGTGTAGACCTTGTCAAATAGGTCTGGGTTGTTATGAAAAGACTGACAGGAGATTGAATTCTTAAGCGGTTCAATATCAAAAGACCACTTGAAAGCCTTCTCTACAAGAAAGTGTATGGCACGTATATTTGGAAAAAGAGACACAGCCTTCCAAACAGAGCCCTCTCACTATTACTAGAATATTGGAAAGACCAAAGAAAACCTTAAGCAAAGCATATGGACCGAGTGGAGAGGTGGGAAATCCAGGAAACTCATAGACAAGTTTGGTTTTAAGAGCCAAAGCACGAGGAGAGCCATGAAAAGAATCAGCATGTAAATGATATCACAAATGTGATGGAAAAATGTGATAAAGACTCTTCCAGATTAAAGGTAGGTTACTTGAAAAATACTTGTGCGTCATTTTGACAAATTTAGTTATCTCACTGCATTGGCATACGTTCAAAGTACACACCTTTACCCACCCCTATAGTTCCGAAGACACTGCCACGAGTGATGTCAGTTTGTCACTGTACATGTGGAACAACATTATTATCTCTTAAACCACACATAAGAAAGGATTACAGATACAGATAGATAGGTGGAGAAGTGTGGCTCAATGCTTAGAGCGGCAGACCTTGATGCAGAACGCTGGCCAGGGACCAGGGTTCGATTCCCGCCTCGGCGGGTTTCGGTCTTAAATTCCTCTGACAGGATATTCTCGCCTCAGTGCCGATTCTAAGCATGGGTCCCACGCTGCAACTCTGGGCAATAGCTTGCTTAGTCTCCACAAAGGCCCCCTAATACACAAGGAATGCCTGGTTTCACCATGGGATGCCCAGGAGTGGACACCCCACAAGGAAAAGCCAGAAGGGGTTCCCTTGTGGTAGGAGTACAAGCGCCGGGATGCCTCCAGGTCACTGTTCGCGCTATACAAATACGCCACATTTACATTTACATTTACATTTATATACCACATAGTCTAAAATGAATTTCTTTATGGTGCTCTCGGATTTCAATCTCACTTTTAACTTTACAAGTTTGGTCTTTCACACCACAAAGAGAGGGCTAATTATCATGCCAAGGATGTTTAGCTCAACACGAGAAAAGGGTCCAGTGAAAGCCATACATTCCACCCAAGCCAGTCCCCTTGGTTTTCCCACCTCCAGTTGCACAAAAACAAAAACAATCTGGTGATAAAACATTAACACAAAAAACATTTTGCTGCGTTGTAAGAGATCTCTGGCATTAATGGGAACTATTATTATCTTGTAGCAAAGAAAACATGACTGGACTATACTTACAGGAAAAATCCCATTTATGATGCTGGGTTTTCCCTTAGGGTAAGGATTTCCAGGTATCATTCCACAAGATGATATCATAGCATGTGGCGCTTTACAGCCAACCTTGGAAGCCTGAAACAGGAACTGAGTGTTAACAATAAAAGTCTAAACTCAGAATGTTAAATGCAATAGTTTGCTCCCGTACTAAAATTAAGCAAACAACTTTGCTAAGCATCACAATAAAAAAATCGCTTATGGAATATCAATCTTCTTTAATACATGAACTCAAACCCATGCAAGAGACAGAGTAAACAGACAACATTCGGCTACAAAGATAGAGAGTATATTTATTTGTTTCAATTAAAAAAATAAACATTGTTGGGAACACGTGGTAATTGGAAAAGAGGTGCTGCAAAATATACACTGCTTTCCGCATCTCTTTTATATTCTGGTGATAGATATATAAAGCATTAAGTTGTAGGAAGGAGAAAATATAAAGAGGTATGGATATATGTCAGAAGGTTGGAGACAGACATTTTTAGAGGTTCCTATTTTTGTACATCATGAACAACTTGCATTTCACACTCGATTTAACATGTACATATTGATCTACTACTGTTGGTTATGAAACACATTTTCTATGACGTGCATAAGTGCGTTTTTATATGTTAAATAAACCAGAAATCAAGAACAAACGCCATCTTGTCCAAGGTGGAAATCATCTTGGTCACCCATTTTGTTTCCCCCCTGCCCACTTCTCTGCTGCACACTGTCAAGCTGAGATATACTGATTTATTTCCACAGTTATTGTTATTTTGCTCTTGATTAACTCCCCCCAGTTAAGTCACAACTTCAAACATTTCCCATGCCTCACATAACACGTTATTGTTAAAGTATCATGTGCTGTTCGAGCATCTCCAGATGTCATTAGCAAAGAGGGTGTTGAATAATGTTTCATGCAGTTTAATAGTGCTTGGGCGTTTAGGTAAAATAACATTTATTTTTCATGTTCCCTGATTTGCTTATGAAGTGTTACATTTGCTAACACTACAGTGAATCTTCAGATTTTGCAATTTCATATGCGAAAATAATGTATTAAAAAACTTCAATTTTGGGGGTGACCCAGAACACTTTCCTGTTCTACTAAGGATGCTGTCTGTTACTCTACCGATTTTGCTGCCCAATTGGTACTTATAATAATTTCAGATTTTTACATTCTCTGTATAATTCTACATGGAGAGCTTTGAAGGCATTGACTCAGTATCGCTTTATTTTTGGATTTTGAAATAGGATCCTTTAACTTTAATGTAATGTAATGTTGGCTTCTTATATAGCGCACTAATCACCCAAAGGGTCTCAAGGCGCTTGCTTTGGGAACCCGTCCTGGTTTTTCCCTGTGAGATAGCCCCTACTGGGCACCCTCAAGGTGAAGCCAGGCATCCTGCTGCGGGGGCCATAGTGGAGATTGAGCAAGCTTTTGCCCAGAGTTGCAGAGTGTGAGCCCCTGATTTGAGTAGGCACCGAAGCGAGAATTATCGAGTCCGTGGACATTTTGAGCTCAAGACCCTGCCGTGTCGGGAACTGAACCCTGGTCCCGGTCTGACCTATGCTTCAGGGTCTGCCTCCTCTAACCAGTGAGCCACACTTCTCCTAGAACTCAATTATTGCGTGGGTGCGAGTTATTAAATTGATTGCATTTTCTGACTGCCTCATGCAATTGAGGTTTAATACCTTCTCCGATGTAGTGAAATGTGGAAACTCTTATTTTGGTTAATTTTATGGTGTGTACATTTCAAGGTATCTTTTTGCTCCCAAAAGAGTCATACTAGAATTATAGATGGGTCATTAAAAAAATGAAGGTTTTTCACTGAGCGTTTCTAAATGACATCAAACAGAAAACAGATTCGAAGCACAATGTCATTTAGAGCCCAGAGGTGAAAAACTAACACTTTATTCACAGTTGCACCTCTTCCAGCCCTGCTCTAATCAACAGTACAAGGGACGAGAAGTCATGGGGAGCTATACATGACCTGGCTTAACCCTCATCCACTCCGTACCTTATAAGGTGTCCGATCTGGCCATCGCTCATCCACCTAAATTTAAAGATTTAAGAAACGGACATCTTGTCACCCTCACACACCATTCTTCACATTTCCTGTCCCATTCCTGTTGAATAGTGTGCTACACAATGTTCTGCCACCTACCTAAGCCACCTAACGCATTTACTCTACCCTCATCCGTCAAACTTTAAAAAAATAAAATCTCAACTCTTACCACCTACACCACCCTCTTTTCAATTGCACCCATGCCCAAATATAAATAAAATAGCCACATAGCAGTATTAGTGCATCATTGCATTCCCTGTTGCATTGGTTTGCAGAGACACGTGCTGACAGGGAAAGTGGCATTTGGTGAAGGCAGGATGTTACCTGCCTTCTCCTGCCTCCATGAGTCCATGGAGAGGTGAAAGGAGGGTGAAACCATCCGCTGGCACCCTGCTGTTTCACTCGGGTGTCTCGAGGCGCGTGTGAGATGGTAGAACAACGGAGAAGTAAGGGCACCCCATGGTGACATCACAGTAAGAGAAAACAATCTTGGTATTCCAATACTGTGATGTAGTCACAGTGGATAACCGGGTTTAGAATCCAGTATTGTACTACTGGCCCTCAATGAGGGCCATAAATTACAAGTCCATGCAAACTTGGGTGGGAAAACGTGCAATAAAATGCTAAGATAGATACATGAGGGAGAGACAAAAGGATGTGGAATAATACAGAACTTATGAATAAAACAGTTTGTTTAAATGCGTTATACCATGTCACTCTGCTTTATATGGCACTAACACGCCACAATTTTTCTGTGAGACACCGAAAGCCACTGTAAGTGCACAGAAACTCAAGTACAAAACATTTAAGTTATCCATAGCCATCTAAAGAAATATACTGTATTTTACCTTTCTGTTCCCCTCCAGCTAATTGAGTAAATCTAGAATGCTTATTTTATCAACCCTGAAAGAGGATAAATTGCTAAAAAAAAAAAGGATTTTCTTCAACATTTCAATTGGAGTGCAATTGTAGTGTGGTCCTGGGATATCAATAGTAAACCACATTAGCCACATAAAATCTTACTACCCCCAAAAAATTATTTCACTGCAAGGCAAGCAGTGGAATTCCAGTCTGAGGAGTCACTAGAATCCATTTGGGAAAGTTTAGCTTTAGTCATAAGGAGGATTTAAAATGACTGAAAAGGGGTGAATAGTATCGGGGGTTGAACTGCTGCTATGAAGGAAACGGAGCTGAAGATGCTTTGAATGGACATGTGGCTCAAACCCTATGGGACTAGCAAGATAAGCTCACCGCCTCAATCAATGCCTTCCAGCTCAGTGGGATGAACACTTCTGACCATCGGGTTAGTGACAGCACTTTTACGGCAGTGACCACAGATAGATTCCCACACTTCCTTCACCTCAATTTCTAAAGCCCCTTCTAAGAGGAGTTCACCACTACAGTTGCTTCAAGTTTACGATTATGTTTAAGTTTAAGAGGCTGTAGCTATCTATACTTGAGGCAACCACCAGGGAAGATGGCAATATCTAGGACGTTTGAGATAGGGAATAAAAGGCTAGCTTATAGAGTGGAAGAAAAGGGAAAATAAAAAAGACATATGAAACAGAATTGACCAGAAACTTAAAAATGAATAGTTGGAGCTAAACGAGAAACAGTTTGCCAACCTTCTTAAGGTTAAAGAGATGGAAAAGGAAACAGATAGGATTTCAATATTCCTTATTCCAGCAGTCACAGGGGGCCCGATTCACAGAACTAACTAAGACAAAATCCTAAACTTACTACCATTTTGTTATTCACAGAAGGCACTTACTCATTTTGATATTCACAGAAGGCACTTACTCATTTCGGTATTCACAAAAGTTAGGAGTCCTAACTTTAGGACTCCTAAATGCCTTCTGTGAATACGTAAAGTCTCAAAATTAGGATTTTTCTCAGTTTAGTTAGGAATCCTAACTTTAAGAGTAAGAAAGGCTGGTCTCTTTGAAACCTGGATGCTTGCATGAGAAGGAAACTAGGAAAGGTAAAACGGATGAAGGCTATGGATTTTGATTTCTTGAATCATCTTTTGCTGGCTAAACAACTCAGAAAGGAGTCTCAGTGAAGTGCGGGTTAGGAGTCACAAGCTTTTCAGGAAAGCAGTTTCTGCACTTAGCAGTCAACCAACAGACATAACAAACTAAAGTGCAGCACACTGCTTTTCTTTTATGTACAAAGTACTTTAATCACACAGAAGAAATAAATATACAATATAATGAAAGCAGACCGTGTTGCAAGCTAAGCTGTGTTAACACCTTAGCAGCTATGGAACGCCCAGCTCCAGTGCTGAATGTTCCATTGCGCAGGCGCAGTTGGAACGTCCAACGGCCGACGGCAGCACTCCCGAGGTAGTGGTGCCGTCGGCCGTTGGAATAGGCGCAGCACTTAAGGTGTTAAATGGTGAGGAGCTGTAACTGCTTCTTTCCAGGATCCCCTCTCCCCCAACAATGGCTGGTGCAGTATCTACAGTCCCCACCACACTACGGGTTTAGATAGGATTGGGCAAAGATGGCTCAGATACTGCCACAGGTCAAATGTAACGTACAACTTATCTCAATGGCTCTTTATCCCTTTGGTAAAAAATTCAAATATTACCTGCTGGTACTTTAGCATTTTGGCCTGTGCTGCAGACGTGGTTTGGCCTCCTGCCACAATGGCAGAGGTCTCCTCTTCTGTGGGGCGCATCTACAGCCTTGTTAGGGACAAAGTTTGAGAGTGCGATTGGTGAGGCAGGTCTGTGCTGCAGCTCTCATCCTTGGCAGCTGCATCTCTCCAGCCAGCTGCCAATAGATGTTTTTGTGCAGTTACAACTTCCAGAGAAAATCGTTTGTGGTGGTGTCTCTCTGGTAGCTGTGACCTGTGGGACAATCATGGCTTACACTTTGGCTGAGACATGACTTTCACACACAGCATCAACAGCACCAGTCTTTGAAGCCCACAGCAAACTGCAGGTCAATACAGTATATTTCTTGTGGTGCAGTCTTATGCAACTGGTCCAGGTGACGGTGCAAAGAGACATTCGGGGAACTAGACCCATCCATGAAATGGTCACTCCTGGCTTCGCTCTATGAGCAAGTCAGCTTTCTGCGAGTACTCTTCACACCAGCAAAGTGCTAAACTTTCTTTTTGGACGGTCTCTCCAACTGCATAGCTCTTGGTAGACTTTCCGGCACTTCAGTTAGTCCAGAAGCTATTCAAGTACTGTACGATGCCCTGTCATCCTTGGCCAGGAAGAACTTGGATCTGGAACAACGTGAGGCAGTTTGAATCCATTTTAAAACTGATTTTTGACACTTGGGTTGTAGATCCATTCACTTCCTAAGTTTTCAAAACCCACTTGGGTTGGTTCTCTTTTAAATATGAATACCTGGCTGCTCTCCAGACACAGGCTTTGTGCAAAGCGATGGCTCTCACAGTAGTTAGCAATGGGGCTAGCTCTAAATAGGAGTATGCGGAACAGAAGCACACTTAAATGAGAGGCCTCTGCGTCTGGCAGTCATCAGACTTCTTAAAACAGTAATAACAGAAACTATTCTCATCCTTCATCTTGTGCAATGCTAAAACTAGGAGCATTCATGGAAGTATATTTGGGGATAGGTTCATGAACTCGAAAGAGTAGCCATGATGCACTGTTGACCTCTAAGCCAATGTGAGTCGCAGCTTGGCTGATGCGGAATTCCTCATGAACTAGTGCCCCTGCAAGGACTTTTCTTGTTTCCCTGAAATCACTGTCTCCAAGGTCTTTTTTTGCAACTTCATTTTGTCCTTGTAGCTAAAGTACTGAGTACCTTGGTCGGCCTGTTTATTGGGATGGGCTCATTGCCACTTTTGAGGGCGATATTCGAATGACTATGGGTGCTAAAGGGAGCCCATGGGCTTGGCAGTATCAGTGTCCTACATCTTTTCAAGGGCCTCATCAACTTGTTGGCCAAAAATAAAAGGGATACATTGAGTGGTAAATCCGGAGAGATATTGCTGTACCTCAAAGCATAAACCAGAAATACGTGTAGACAGGCGTGTCATCATAAAATGACTCTTGTGTTAATCTGGCGGCATGCCATATACATTGCATATAGAGGGCAGAATATGTCCGTGTTTGAAATGATTTTCCCCTCAGCAACAGTTTCCTAACCTCTCAATATTTTTGTTAAGAGGCTATAAGAGCTCTTTTATTTTGCCCTAGTGGAACCGGTCATAAAGGCATGGGAGTTTGCAACGAACACATAGTTTGCAGCCTCTTTTGCTACCCTCTTTCATGCCGTGTCAAGGCATTTGATTTGTTTGTCAGGGACAAACGGCATGAGTAATGAAAGGTGTAAATATTTCAGAAAAGATATTATTGAACTGTCACCCAAGTCGCTTGTGATCCTGCTTTAGAAGAAATTACTGTTTGCGAGGAGCCTTAATCAGGAGTCAAACAGTAGATAGCAAAATGGTGACAGTCATAAATGCAGCCTATACATTCTATTTATATTTATATAAATGATATCACTGCTGAGATAATGAATGAATTGAATTGGAATGTCTTTAATGTTTTCTCAGGCTTCCTGATTTATGGAACGTGTTCTGTTGTACCATCTTTAAACTGACTACTTAACACATACCATTATAGGTTATTGTGTGAGTTCGAATATATGAACAAAATCAGATTAAACGTTTAGCAGCTCACAGTCACTCTGTGACAGAGGACAAAATGTTCAGAAAGTTGATATTGTACGGCTGCAGTACCACTGTGCACAAATATTAATATCTAGTGCAACACTGCAAACTAAGTTTTTTTCGTTTTGAAGAATGCACAAAGGTAAGAAGAGTTCCTTAAGTAGGATCTGTCAACTGAATGATGCAGTGCTCCAATAAAAATATTACTAAATCACAGATGCATGCCCGTGTCAGTGTTAAATCTGCAGTTAAACTTTGTTGACTGTGTACTCCACCTAATCACCACAACAAAATACTGCGTAGCTGATACAGTTACACTTCTACTCGAGAAGAATTTAGTCAGTGCCACCTTTCCTTTTAAAAACTGTGCATAAACCGTGTGGGGAAAATTGGCAAAGACTGAAAAGTCCTCCGTTCATCACAATGAGGCATATGATACTTACTAGAAAATAGACCTACCAATGCTGCCTTCTCATTCAGCTGAGCACTTTACTATCAATTTCACCAAGACAACATTACCAATTCTGTCCATCCCCCTCCAGGTAAACTTTCTAGATCTGGCAAAAACGTTACTTCCTTCTGTGCAACTGTAATTATTGGGTGTCTTGGTACAGAAAGGTTTATGTGGAAGGAGTGGTCAATGGCACGGACAACTGGGATTATACACTAGTCATTATATCTGCACACGATGCACGCCACAAACTCAATCTGCCGTTCTGACAAACCCTGAAGCTCGCCATCACAAAGGATCAGGCTCTTACTCGGTTGGACAATGCCATTGCTCACATCTGCAATACCAATAATTTCAGCAAAAACTCGGCCATAAAGCTGCTACATCATGCAGTTTCTTGGGTAAAAACTTGAAACAATTTTCCCAATGTGCACCTCTATACGATTGGAGCAATGTCTACCACTCATGCTTAATAACTGAACTCAGCTGTAATAAAACATGCTACCATCAATATCACTGACTCAGTTGCTATGCTCATGAAACAATGCAAATTGCTTAAACCTCTGAATAATTAGTATTGCCTGATGAAGGGTAAAGGTGAGAGTCTTGAAAGATTCATGTCTATCAAAGGATAGGATGGTATGTGTGATCACAATCAGGAGTACAATCTGACACACTCAAAACAAAAAGGATTACTATCAGACATTCAGAAGTAGACATTTTAAGGGAGCCACTCAAAGTGATGTGACCCAGTCTATGGCTGAGACAACATTTCCCATCATGCACTCAAAACCCACACTACAAGACTGCTTCTTTCACCAGCCGTGCGAGTTCGCAGTAGTTGCAATGGATACTGTAAACATAATCGACTATCTAAAGCCTTCACCACTTCTCACGGATTTATACAACACTAAATCCATCAAATTATGCCATGTGAGCATGTAATTTTTTGTGGGCAAAGAGAGGAGTCATGCCATATCTTGAGATTGAAAACCTATTTGAAGAAAGACAACTTGGAAACATTTATGCCGAACACTAGATGGCTGGAGTATGGTGAGCTATGCGACTAAAAACATAAAATCACTAGAAAGATCGGAAACTTTTCTATTTCATCCTAACTTCAACATCTTTAAATATACAGTTGTGTCTATAACACAAATATTTAGGAATTGTAGGAGGTTTAAGATTTCTTCAATGTTATCAGCTTCTGGAGAAGTGTGGCTCAATGATTAGAGCAGCAGACCCTGATGCAGAGGTCTAGCCCAGGACCAGGGTTCAATTCCCCGCCTCGGCGGGTCTTGGGCTCAAAATTCCATGGACCTGATAATTCTCGCCTCGGTGCTTATTCCAATCATGGAGTTCCACTCTGCAACTCTGGGCAATAGCTTGCTTAATCTCCACAACGCTAAGGATGCCTGGTCTCCACCTTGGGGGTGCCCAGGAGTGGACGCCTCACAGGGAAAGCCAGGATGGGTTCCACAGCGGTATTCGTACAAGTGCCTTGAGACCCTTGCGGGTGAGTAGTGCGCTACACAAGTATCAATTTACATTACATAGTGGACAGAACTACCAAATAAATAGAGTTAAAAAAACAGGCACTGGCAATGTCAATAGGTTTAACTTTAAAGTTCTGCACCCTGCCCTGACAAAGCCAAAGAAATCACTCTGAACTTAATCGGGCACACTACTCATAAGCAAATCAACCGGGCACACCCCCTCACTCTGCATGCATTCACACACTTCTGACCATGTGCACAAAGTCACATATTTCACCATGCACCCACACAGGTATATTACTCGCTGTGTACTTACACGGTCACATGTCTCATCATGCAGTTACAAAGCCACACCCAATGCCCCACACTTGCACTGGCAGAATGCTCACCCTGCATTCACACACCACTCATGCAGGCACCGTTCTCACCGGCACTCATACAAATGCATGCCAGGACTCACACATGCATACCCTGCACGGTCACAGGCAGACCATACACTCAGGACCCATAGTAGGAAACGTGGGATGAAGGGTGGGTGGTTGCAAGGGGTACAGTGGAAGAGGAGTGAGTGAGTGGCTTGGCAAAGGGCAGATTAGTGCCAGGGGAAAAGATGAAGGGATTAAGAGTGCAACAATAGAAATCTGGAAAGAACCAGGATTGGGATGGGAGGTAAAAAGAGTTATATAAATAAAGGCAGAGGGATCCCACTGTGGGAATTTCCAAAGGCAAACGTTACAATGGGAGGGAAGTACTGTATCAATAAAGGAATTGCCACACGAGTAGCTGGAGAAAAGGCAAAGATGACAGGATTTCAAGGAAGAGGGCAGCAGGCTGTCCAGAGGGCAAATAAAATAAAATGACAGTAAAAGGGGGCACACAACCTCTGTTTTTCCTTCTCTAAGAGCACTATAATCGAAGAATGCGACGAGGAAGTTTGCTTTATTCACAATTCTCCTTTATCCCAGAGCACAAACATTAAACAAGTTTCCACTTTTTACACCTGCTGTAAGTTGCAATATAACGATATATCAAGGGTGATGTGCAGTGTGGCTAAAACAAGCCACAACGCTCATTTACGATTGTTGCTGCCCTTAATGGTGCACACAATAGAGAGGTACCCGGGGCTGCTTAAAGCCCAGAGGGAAAGATGAAGATCTGACAATTCTGCGCAAATGACCTACCATATGGCATTAAGGCTTGAAGATGCTTTTCTACCCTAAATAGACAAATACCTCTTGAACAGTCAATGCAGCAAGTAGGATGGCCACCAGGGAAAATCCCAGGACAAAGTTGCCCAGACTAATTGGTCCCACAATAACCTAAACATAAAAACCAAAGGAGCCGGATGATGGGAACAGTGCTCCCCCGGATCAACAGATCAGCCCACGGAAACAACAGCTCTTGCACAAACAATAGCTATTTTATTAATTATAGTAAGGGTGGCTTTAATTGCTTACCGAACATCTCAGGTTCCTAATCTGGTTATAGCTTTCATTAAAAATGCAGAGACCTTGAGATACCCTTTTTTGGTATTCACACCTAGTAAACATTTACCAAAAAGTCAGACACCTTAATATATTCTGGAACAAAAAGGTAACAGCGAGTGCACATATGTATGTAACCAGTCGCTCTTACTTGAATTAATATACTAACAGTTCATTATAATTCTCACTTCTTAGGATCTAGATGACTTCCAATAGAACGCTAGACAAGTGTATTTTGACAGTTGCAATTATAATGGTAAACTGACGGTAACATTATATTATATGTAGATCATGCCAATACTTTTCATCACAAATAATGCAAATAGAATACTATGGTATTGTTAGAACCAGCATATAAAATATTTAAAGTTAGCCTTCTTTCTCACTCTTCACCAAAATATCACATACGGATTTAGAATATAAAAAGGTAAACAACACAGCTGGGACGCCAAAGTAGGGGGTGAAACACGTGCTGGCTGGCTACATAAGGATTTATTAATCTTCAGAAATCAAATTGTATTGAACCATAAAACTATACAACCAAGTTATATACCAAAGGATGTAGTTGGAACTTTATTATATGACACATTATTCAAAATACTTGTAATACTGATAAAAATAAAATAAAACTACGTTTATTTAACTAATATTTTTGAAGTATCTTTGCTTTGCAAGAATTGGGATCAAACTGGGAATATATTTGGAATAACAGACTCAATCTAATACAATTTAACTACAAATGAGACTGTAGGCCTTACCCTCAACAAGCATAGAATGCCCTAAATAAAACAGAATAATGAAAAAATTGAAAACTAAAGGCATTAAGAAAGTAGTCTACAGTGGATCGGCCCCAACTAAAGAACTGTATATCCTTGCACTAAACAAAATAATAAAAACGAACTACTGCTAACTAGGTCAAAAGTTGACTCTTCTTACTGAGGTAGCCACTACTTCATAACATCAAAGTCAAGCCACGAAGAATCAAGAAATACCCATCGGTATTATGATGATTTTACCTGCCATACTACTGATGACTCATTCAACATGGCTAGGGAAAAGCACATTCAGTCAATTATATTTCAGCATGTTTGAGGATTTAGCCCTTGCACACTGCTGCGTTATCATGTTATGTTTTAAGGTGGTACCTCTGTTAGGGGAATGGATACCCCCCCCCCCCCAACAGCCAATAGGAGAGGAATACAAGCACACAGGAAGAAAGGAAGCACTCAACTTCTATGCAATCACATTGTGTAAACATGGCTACCAACAGTTAGGTGGAGTCAAAGCCAGTATAAGTAGTACTCTTGAAAGCTCAGGTTTAGTTTGATCACATAAGGTATAGAGAAAGAGGTGCTGTCAAGCCGGACCTAAAAAGCAAATTAAAATATTTTGATACTGTACAAGACTGTAAACCTGAAAGTGTACATTGTGTAAACATTATGGTCATTTTTTGTTCCGCTGCATTTGCTTTTTTACATTTTAACTTGGAACTCCCATTGGAAGAACATTTCGATCGTGGATTAATAAAAATCATATGTCAACACAATACATAATTAAAAGTTAAAAGTACCTGATCAAGAATCTTCCGGCATCGTTTTCTTTCAATCAAATTTATCTTGAAAAGGTCCTCGACAGGATGATAATTATTAGAATCAAGTATATTTCTATAATTCAAAGGAAAAAATGAAGAAAGAAACCAAGTTTAAAGCTCAATGTCTCAAAGAATGTGCACAAATTGCGCACAAAAACAAATCTTCAAAGAAGGGAAAGTGAAGGGCAGCAACACTGAAGTGAACAGAAACAGTAAAGGCTTTTGTGTTAAGTACTATATAAAAAAAAGAATCATTATATTTTACACTCTTCTTTCAAAGTTTCATCATTCAAAACATTTCAGGAAGCTCACAGATAAGACCAAATGGAGAAAAGCATAATTTAGTTAAAACACTAGTCTTAAAATAAATACACTGCTCTTTGAACAGACACTCAAATTCAGCTACTACCTTATGTGTTCACCAAAAGTCAATGGGTCTAATTCACAAAATGCACTTTTAAAGTAAGTTTATTACTTTTCGGTATTCACAAACTGCACTTTTGTAGTAACTTACACTTTTGCACTAAGTCCAGCACTACTAATGGCAAACCAATGGAACTGCAACAGCCTCCCATAGAACATAGTGGAATGGTGGCAGGGGTTTACAATAAAACCCCCATAGGAAGTCAAATTAAATTAAATTATTCAGTAGTTGAAAATAAAATTAAATGATAAAAAAGTACATATTTACTATTAGATTATGAAATATTTAGTAGGATATTTTGAATAAAAAGAATAAGCTAATTAACAATAAATGTGATAATGTGTTACATTATTTAATAGGTTATTAAATATATTATAATTAAATAATAAATGTGCACTATTTTATATCTTTAATATTCACTTATATTTATGTATATTTGCAACTACTTCAAATATTTTAATGTAATACTATTGCCCTCTCCACAGAGAGGTGAAAACTTTAATCTTGATGTTTAAGAAATATGTACAAAGAGAAAAGAGACAATGTTACTATTTCCTCTATCTCAGACAACTCTTTTCTCCCACCATGTTGATTATTATTCATATTGAGTCCCTGCATATTGAATAAACAGAACCCCATTCTTCATTCAAAAGGATGTCCAACACTTTAACTGTCTACCCCGCAGTGACAAAACTAAGCAAACTGATCTGTGAACCCGTTTTAAAAGGGAAGCAGTGCACAGATGATGATAGTGACAACAATATTCCAAAATACAGGGTTAGTATGTGGTCCTCATTCGCTGGCTCCTGAGGCTTTACTAAACCCTACAAGCTAACTTCTTTCTTAATGCCACTACATAGCCGTTTTAAAAGAGAAGCAGTGCACAGATGATGATAGTGACAACAATGTTCCAAAATACAAGGTTAGTATGCGGTCCTCATTCGCTGGCTCCTGAGGCTTTACTAAACCCTACAAGCTAACTTCTTTCTTAATGCCACTACATAGCCTGAAGCACACATCCAGAATCAAAAGCATCACCAACTAAGACCTCATATCAAACATCTTAGTACCGATGTTATCAAATGTAATAGCAATGCAGATGTGCGTTACAAAGGTTTGTGTGCATAAATGAAGAAGAAATCAAACAACTGCTCAGTAGGTAAATACTACAGATTTTACTGGCTTATTGAAGTTGCAATAACTAATAAGTGGTCTGGCGATACCCATTGTCTTTGCCCTGGATGACTAGCGGCGGAGGAAACAGTCATACATGTACTGTTCTTCTGCACGGCATACAAACAGGCCAGGTGTAAATGGATCATACAATTGTGCAGAAATGTGGGTATTAGGAATTACCGCGTATTCTTTAGGATCCTAAAATCTGACATTGATCTAGTCTATGTTGTTGTAATTTCGAAATATCTTCATGCTATGTGGACTAAACGAAGGCATCTGATAAAGACTGGCTCTTAGCCAACTGTGAACATATATCTTGCTATAATTATTCTACCAGCTAGACACTGGGAGTTAGCTCTGTGTGAGTGCACAATTGTCTGTTAACCAGCGGGTTAATTGACAATCTATGTTTTAGACCTATTGAACCTGTTTTGCAATACTTTTTAAAGTTTTTATTTTAAATTATAGTTTTAAACCAAATTTTATTTTCCATAATTTTATTAATAATGATGAAGTCCTAGCGTTATATAATCAATGAGGCCTCTGCATCCCCACATATGCATATACCAGTGTTTTCTGCGATTTTGTATTTTTGTCTACTGTCCTGGATTATATTTTTATTGTTCTGTAAATATAAATGTGCTTATATGGCTGTAATAGCCGCAATAAAGTATTTTGAATGAATGAAGTATATTTTGTCAACTATTATGACATAGCAAAAACTGAAAGTAGATCCAAATGCTTGAAATAACCCCATGTATATTTATTCTAAACTTAATTTTTTTCATAACTTTTAGTTTTGATGCAGATTGTTAGCAATGAAAACTTGACTTGATTAATAACTCGCAGTATAAAACCAATCTACTTGGTTTTAATGCAGTTCTCTGTTCCTCCAGGGCATTATAACTAGGTTAAGTGGCCTCTCATGAGCGGTGCTAATTTGTTCATTTATATTCCAAAACAACTTTTCGTTAATTTAAAATATACCATGGTTAAACAATGTTATCTTCCCTTACTTTTGTGTACACCTTGATTGTATTCAATTACGAAAGCATGGTTTATTTTTAGGATTGTAAATTTATTTTATTTAGGTATGGTCGAACAACCTACCCTATATTGTTCAGCATGGTTAAAATAAATGAGTAATAGCCTTTAATGGTGAAGACCAACATGAAATAAAGGCTGTGGATAAGTAGGGCTGTACACAATAAAATACAGATTTACGATACAAACTCCTTTCCAGTGGACATAAATAAAGTATGTACATTAGCTGTTTCTCTGCAAGATGGATTTTAGTTATAAATTCATTTGAATGCTGGATTCCGAAGACTTACTTATGGAACAACCCAAAAATTATGTGTAATCTCACTGGATGTTTTTGCTTTAATTAAATAATTAGCAACACATCACAAGTGATATCCAAAAGGAAACAAAAAATAAATGCATACGCATTTATATTTCATATGCTGCCACCTTAAACAGCAGGAAATGCAATGAAAACACTAAAATCCAAACAATGAAAGCATACTTACAAGGCCAATAGTTCTAGAGCAACGAGTTTGTCTTTGCTGAAGGTGAAGCAGTTCAATATATTCACTACTTTGGTTGTAGGCACTGCTACCATTTTCTATCAAAACAAAACATTCAAAATAAAGATTAGGCTACCATTCCACATGGACAAAATACCCATCACACATGATCAGAACGAGTTTCATTTAGGATAGTTTGCTAATTTTACTAAAACAGCAATAGGGGACCAATAGAAAACATATCAGAAAAGAAGTGACAAGTGCCTGATGTTCTAAGAACAACACAAGCTGCAAAGTATCCTGATCAATACCTTGTACATGGAATTCGGCTGCAAAATCAATAATAATGTTACGAGTTAGCATTGGTGAGTTAATCTCCAGCAAGCGCTTAATTATTGATAAAACAATAGATATTCCTCCACAACTGTCCAAATAAAGTTGAAAGAATTTGTTTACAAAAGAGTGATTCTACAGATCCTGCACTTTACTTTACAAACAGTTAAGACATTTAAAAAAAAGAAATTAAGAATCAGAACACAAATGTGTGAGATATCTAAAAAAGTATCATACCGTAACTAGTTGTAAAGTTAGGTGGGTCATCAGAAAAGCAGACTCAAGCTCCAATTTTTCTGATAACATTGAATTTTTTGTTAATAGAAAAAATACATTTAGCAGAAAATAGCATCAGTGATTGACATCACTTAAATTCCACTGGGAAATTTGCCATTCTACAGAAAATAAAGAAAACCAATATTTTTGGACTTCGTAAAACAACAACGCAAAATATCTAAGGTAAAGAAAAGGTAAAGAAATACAACAGATCTAGGTCAATCACAGATACAGAACATTGGAGGCCAAATCGCTAAATGGGTTTTCAGCATGGATCAAGTTGAAGTAAATGAAGATTGTTGAGAAACACATATTAAATACGAACCTCTTTTACTTCATTGTATACATGCGCAATGATAAAACATAACTATATTTATAACTGAAGTTCAAATTGAAAGAACCTATAGAGAAGGACGGGCTCACAACCTTATCCTATTTGGAAATGCACCTACTACTGTACTTGCTTCTTAATTTCAGTCACAAAGAAAGATGCAGACATGATCCGTTCACAAAACTAACCAATCACCAATGTTCCTTTCTCTATGTTTACCTCAAAGATGCCTTTCCATTGCCATCCTCCTACCACAGGACTATTCTCATCCAGTTTCCCATTTAGCCAAACATATAGATCCTAAAAGCATCCACTGGGATCATGCCAGCAATTCACCAGTATTGGTTTAATCAATGTGCAAATGCATCAAACCCAGTTAACCGGTTTTCCCACTTACGCACCCAAACAGCAGTTATTACGTTCCTTCAGCAATCCACTCATTAGTATACCTTATCCTGAACTAAAAATCATCCACCACTTGAAAATAGCAAGCTAAATAAAAAAAAACTGCCACTTGCAGTACTTTGATCATAAGGCTCTCAACCTACAGCGAAGCAATTATGCACCTGTCTTCCTGTTTTAGGCACCCCAATATACAGCACTCTATGCATTAGTTAGTGTATCGCTGAATTAAAAAGTTAATTTGAGGTAATACAATTATATTGGCATATACAGTTAAAGAAAGGAGGAAAACATGTACTCACGTGCTGCAGGGCTTTCATTGCTTTCAATTGGGGTTCAGCCCATGAAAAGTACTTTAGTAATTCAACGACCTGAAAAAAGAAGAATATGTACTAAACTCAAAAATTAATACTATCATTTCGATTTCTCAAAATGAATAACCTACCCAAAAGAATCAATATCTAAGTCATCTGCTTCATTCAGTTGATTACATCACAGCAACATTTTATTCTGATAGTAAAACTTCTCATGGGCTCCAGTGGAGGTTAAAAAAGGATAGAATCTCTGATAAATAATGAACTATTAATGGAGACAGGCAAGTGTCAATATACACTATCACACAAGAAATAATTCTACTTTGTGACCAGGTTTGTGCAAGCTATTCTGTTTCATTACTAACTCCCAGCCAATACAGCAGTGGCTTATTACTGGCTAGACGTGCTAATTTCTCACCGTAAAATGTATAAAGCATCACAAGCAATGTTCCCTCTAATTTTTTTCCTCTGTGTGCGGCAGTGGAGGGTCTCTGTGCGCTGCAACCATGGCTATGTGCGCCAGGAACCGAACCTCACGTGTCTGTGGCGCCAAATGCCACTCGTTTTTGGTGCCCACCTGCCCTCTGTCCCACTCATTTTTGGTGCCCTTCTGCCCTCTGTCCCATTGTTTTTGGTGCCCTTCTGCCCTCTGTCCCACTCGTTTTTTTGTGCCTTTCAGCACTCTGTCCCACTCGTTTTTGGTGCCCTTCTGCCCTTTGTCCCATCGTTTTTGGTGCCCTTCTGCCCTCTGCCCCACTCGTTTTTGGTGCCCTTCTGCCCTCTGTCCCACTCGTTGTTGTGCCTTTATACCCTCTGTCCCACTCATTTTTGGTGCCCTTCTGCCCTCTGTCCCATTGTTTTAGGTGCCCTTCTGCCCTCTGTCCCACTTGTTTTTTTGTGCCTTTCTGCACTCTGTCCCACTCGTTTTTGGTGCCCTTCTGCCCTCTGTCCCATCGTTTTTGGTGCCCTTCTGCACTCTGCCCCACTCGTTTTTGGTGCCCTTCTGCCCTCTGTCCCACTTGTTTTTTTGTGCCTTTCTGCACTCTGTCCCACTGGTTTTTGGTGCCCTTCTGCCCTCTGTCCCATCGTTTTTGGTGCCCTGCTGCCCTCTGCCCCACTCGTTTTTGGTGCCCTTCTGCCCTCTGACCCACTCGTTTTTGGTGCCCTTCTGGCCTCTGTCCCACTCGTTGTTGTGCCTTTATGCCCTCTGTCCCACTCATTTTTGGTGCCCTTCTGACCGCTGTCCCACTCGTTTTTTTGTGCCTTTATGCCCTTTGTCCCACTCGTTGTGCCTTTATGCCCTTTGTCCCACTCGTTGTGCCTTTATGCCCTCTGTCCCACTCGTTGTGCCTTTATGCCCTCTGTCCCGTCTGAAGATAGCAAGGCGCGGGTCGCGCCTGGCTATCTTCAGACGGACCTGTTGTGGCCGCCTCTTCAGTCATAGGCCAGTCTTGAGCAACAGCTGACCACTAAGGCCAGACTTTTATCACCTCTGATTGATGGCTCATCCAATCAGAGGGTCTGCTACTTTTGCATCCTGAATACACCTCCAATCACAAACCATTTATGGCGTGTTGAATGCATGGGTAAAGCATGCCCCAGTCCACCCCCATGTTCTCCTGGTATCAGGCTGTGCAACTCCCTAAATAGGAATTTTAATTAACTCCAGCCCAGGAGGCCCCGACCAGTGGGGGAGGGTCCTCTTCGCAGGGTTAGTGCAGCTAAACCCAGATAAGAGCTGAGTGTCTACCCCAGCCCACCAGGCCTTTCCAAGGATATAGGGAGGGGCATGGGGGAGCTGGGATGTTCAGCAAAACTGCTCGCATTCCTCACACTGGCTCAAATCACCATTCTTTCCCTGTACACCCACAGGCTCTCAAACATACATCAGGCAGACAAAGTCAACAGGCCCACAGGCATGGCAAACTGCACAGACTTGGTCAGGAGGGTGCCTAAGTACTCACCCTTCCGGACTATAGATTTATTGCTGCCACCACTGTCAGTCTACCACAGCCTTAATAGAGAGGGCAGTAGCCACTCTATGAAAAATAGGGGTGTACTAGGCATGCCCCCTTGACCTCAGAGCCAAGCTCTACGGTCTCAATCCATGTAAACAGGCAGACCCTCGGTGGACATGTATGATTGTCATGCTCACTGAGGTAGGATATAGAAACTATACAGTAGCTTTTGGGTGACTTGCCTGGAGATTAGCAGAAGGCAGGGGAAGAACTCTCTCCAGAGACATGCAGGAGACTTCCGGTCCCAACACACCCCTTACTTAGATATAGGTTCACTATATCTACCTGATCACTGCACATTTAAACCGATCAGTCACCCCTATGGCAGGCCTTATCAATCCTGAAGGCAGGGTTCTGGGTTTTATGCAAGAGGGTGCCCATGCATGAGCAGAGCCCCTCTGCAGCCTTCGGAATCTATTCTCCGGGGTTCTTCTGTGATGCAGCCTACCATATACTCAAGTGCATTATAAACTCGTGGTAAATGCTAACTTTAAAATGGCTGCACAGAAACCTGTCATGTTTGGGGTCAAAGACCTTGGAATCATACCTCCACACCATTAACTGGTGGGAGAGGTATGATTCCACCCTCCTAGAGGGAGAAATATGACTACACTGGTACACTCAGTACCAGCTTTCTCGACCCTGGAATCACAAGATGGATGCTGCCAGCCACAGACACGCGTCTGCCCTCCTGCTGCTGGGCCGAGATCGATCAGGGGAAGGCATGACAATAGGCTTCCTGTCACAGGGAGGGGTAACCACCTCCCAGACCGGCATTAGTGCATTGGGGCTGGGAGGGTGCACTCAGAGTGCTTTGATGTCTGCACTGAGGGCACATTTGATGTCCCTGTGCCTAGTCCAGCTCATCATCAAAAGTAACTTTATTCGATTGAGTTTACAATCATAAAAGTACAGTTATAA
Source organism: Lissotriton vulgaris (assembly GCF_964263255.1). Lineage (NCBI taxonomy): Eukaryota > Metazoa > Chordata > Amphibia > Caudata > Salamandridae > Lissotriton > Lissotriton vulgaris. Next base: position 1,191,945,269 of record NC_141696.1, on the reverse strand, counting down.
ATCATACAATACATATACAATTATTTACAACATTTTGTTTTTCATATAGGAGTTAGCTGCTATGTGCAATAAAACGTCGGTTTTTAACATAAAATCAGTTTGCTTTATGTTGATACCCAAGATGACAACAGTATAAAAATAAGTATTTACTGTGCAGGGGCCGCAAGTTGGGAGCGGATTTTAATACAAGCTTTTAAATAATAAGCAACTGTTTTTGCAACAAAGGGGGAGTCTAAGCATTGTAATGCCAGGAGGGCAGGTCTGCATCTTCTCAGTCCTAATAATCTAAGCAGAGGGACCAACCAACGTTTGCGAGGAATTTCATAAAAGGTGCAAAATAGAGTTACATGTAGTGTAGACTGAGGAGTACAATCGTCACAGGGACATTTGATCAATTCGCGTGACCAGTCAGAGGGCATAGGAAATGAGACAAGACGATAAAAAAAGTTAAATCTTAATCGGGTTAAAACATATCTATCATAATTAGACAAATAAAAAGACAGATAAGGTTGCAGGCCATATGAGGATTGCATCATCGTTAGATGGATAGTCGACTGTTTGCTGATTTCGGAGCACAAACGCAAATCACTCAAATGCGAGACACAAGTTCTTTAAGGACTTTCTTGATATGGTCGTGAGTGATATGGGGTTTGTAAAAAACTCTAGGCAGTTCAAGTCATTCAGAAATTTAAAAACGTACAATAGCCAAGGAATCTTTTTCCAATGGGTCAGAGTCAGACAGTCTGTTATTAACGACCGGGTTAGGAGACATTGCTCCTTAGTCCATATACGGTGCCAAAGGAGAATCGGTTGGTACCTTATGATGTCAGATAGGTAGTCCCAACCGAGCTCTATATGGCTACCGTAATTGGAGGCACTTCTGGGGAGAGCTAATATGTACTTCAAAAAATCATTTTCAACTACTTGGAGCTCATGGACAGGGGCGTAGCCCCATACACCTGCTCCATAGGTAGCCACACTCATGCACTTGGCTTGATAGATTTGCAATATTACTGCAGGAGCGGGCTTGCCTAGCTTCCTTGAGAATGAGGTCAGTGCTGATGTTGTGCGCTGGAGCTGCAGTTTCCTGCTAGATATAGCAGGTTTCCACGACATTTGATGGTCAATGAGGATTCCTAAATACGGATAGTTCCTAGCGCTATCTAACCTGGTGTTCTCAATGTAGATAGGTTTACATTTCTGGGCTTTCTTGCCAATATGCATGACAAAAGTCTTGGATTTGTTGACTTTAAGACCAAGAGAGAGCATGTATTGGCAATACTTGTCAAGTTGCAACTGGAGCTGATTAGGTGTCCTTGCTAAGATTACCGAATCATCGGCATAAAGCAGTGCTGGAATCGGGCGGGCTTTTATGCAGGGGAGGTCCTTATTCCCTATCAGCATCGCTTGTTCCAAGCCGTTAGTATAGATGTTAAATAAGAATGGAGCAAGGACGCACCCCTGTCTAACTCCTTTTGTAATTCCAAATGAGTCCGTTAGCTCTCCGTCGATGCCAAACCTCACACAGGCTTTGGCATCCGAGTAAAGCTCTCGGAGAAACTTCAGGATTGGGGGGTCTACTCCCAGTTTACTTAGGATCTCCCATAGCTTGGAGTGGATTACGCAGTCGAATGCGGAACTTAGATCCACATAGACCAGGTAAAGATTGCCACATTTAGCCCAGGCGTATTTCCCCATAAGTAAGGTGAGGTTAAGAGCCTGTTCCACCGTACCCAATCCCTCTTGGAACCCAAACTGGAGGTCTGTGATGATCTTATTCTCCTTTGCCCAATCCTGGAGGCGTTCCAGGAGGAGTCTCCCGGCGACCTTACCCAGCGAGTCCAAGAGGGAGATTGGTCGGTAGCAAGCTGGATTGTCTCGGTCTCCCTTTTTAAAAATAGGGAGAAGCACAGAGGTAGACCAGCACTCGATTAAACCGACCTGAGAGACTACGGACATGACTTGAGTGACTATTGGGGACCATAATTCAAGGTTATTCACAAAGATGTCTAGTGGAACCCCATCAGGACCGGGGGCTTTCCCAGTCTTGGAAGACGTTAGTGCTGTGTTCACGTCTCCAAGGTCAAAGTGAATGTCAATTGGGTAGATGTTATCACTGTTGTTACGGGCCTCCCCAGGGGTAATATCATCAGTAATTGGTGTTGGATCCCCAAATATCTGAGAGAAATGGGTTACCCATTTTTCAGCAGGTACCGCCATGTCTAAATGAGAAGAAGCGGCGTCATCTGCCAAGAATGGGGACTTGACTGTTCGCCAAAATAGCGTACTGTCCTTTGATTTTATGCTCTCATGAAGTTGGGCCCAGAGGTTGTTTTTTATTTCCCGTTTACGGGCTTTTAGGGCCAATTTATATTGTCTTCTTAAAAGTGAGATTAGGGCTGTATCCCTGTCTTGGCTATGAAGGGCTCGTTTGAGTGCACTATGGGCCCTACGACAATCGGAGTCAAACCACCCCCGACTATCTTTATCTTCCTTCTTATTGTGGTGGCGGGTAAGCTCCTGCCGCATAATTTCTAGGATCTTAGCAAAACTAGACAGGATCAGGTGGGGGGATGAAGTCTCCTCTAAACAGGTGTATATTTGTGGGAGGGATTGTTGGATGACCCTTTCAGTGACCTCTTTAGGGTTGATCTTAGACCACTTTACTGTATAGCCGTTAGTTCTACCCATCTCCAGGGATTGCTGTGTTAAGATACTGGACTTAGTACGAGATAAGGGAACAGAGGGAAGAGTAATGGTAATACTGTTGGGAAAGTGGTCACTAGAGGGGTCTGTGCCAGTAGAAAAGTTTTTCAATCTGGTTCCTAGAATCTGCGAACACAAAATAAAGTCGATCGTGGACAACAATCCTCTACCATGGAATGTTGGCTTAAAGTCGACAGGAGGAGTCACAAGTTCATTCGCGAATTCTAGTTCCAGTGAGAATAAACAGGCATTAAAAGCTGACCCTAGACTAGAATGGACGAAGTGGGTAATGGGAGAGTCATGCTCATCTTGAAGGCCGCATAAACCTTTGTTGTAGTTGCTACATAGGTAGACATTAAAGTCCCCGCCCCACACAAAATAACATTGTGACTGTGCATTTTTAGCTTTCTGATCGTGCAGAAATAAGGTGATTTCCGTCAATGACTTTACACAGTCGACAGATGGCACATTGTTATACATATTTATGACATAATAAACAGAGCTTTTAACAATGACCTTGAGGATTTGGAAAAATGCGGACGCCTGGGATATTTCGGTCATGGTAAATGGAATGTGGTTGGAAACGTAGATAGCCAGGCCGCCCTTGTGTCTTCCTTGAACAGATGGACTAGCGGACATATGAAAGGTTTTAAAGCCCTGGATATGAATCGGCTCAATGGCCCAGGTTTCCTGGAGACAGACTATGTCATGTCTGTTAACCAGGTCGATCCAAGTCTGAAGATGTGTTTTGGATCTAAGGCCCGCTACGTTCCAATACATGATTGCAAGATCCCTGGTTGAGGGTAAAGGGGGATATGAGGTCGACAGGGTATCAGGGGGTATTGGATCACAGATACGAGGGGACGGGATAAAGGAAGAGGCAGTGTTATTAGATAGACAAGGTGGTGGAGATAAACTATTTTGTTGTCTTTTATGTAACTCCTCAGAAATAGTAAGAGGAGCAGAACTAAGAGCACAAACCTGGAAAGATGGCAAATGTGAGGATAGCTTTGGCAGAGGAGTGAGAGACTCAATGCCAACACCGGGCAGGGGAAGTTGATTGAGCGTTGCCACCCAATTTTTACTGGAAGAGTGAGTAGTAAGGGTCTGAATACCAGTAATATCTTGGGTATTGTCGGAGGGGACTGATGGTCAGTCAACCATGTCCAAACATTCGTATCTGTTGGATAAAGGCGGTCCTCTCCAATTGGAGGGATGTCCGAAGGCAGAGTTGGAAAAGCCATAACCTGCCCAGTGACCATGGTCTCTGTTCCCATCCCAATTGCCCACTCTCGTCCAACTCCAGGGGGGACCTGTGTTGTGACGGGGAGCCGGGGGATAGAAGTATGACAGGTTATGGGTGGCTATCCCTTCAGCGGAAGTACGGTCGCCCCAGGAGCAGATGTGCTCAACCGTATTAGGGTCGTCGAAGTTCACTATGATGCAGACGCACTGGATGTTTTTGGGCACAGTGCCGAGCCATGGCACTCTGCGGACGGTGGTAACTCTGTTGTCCAAAAAAGTTGGTAAAGGTCTGTTATTGGACAACCAGTATATAACTTTATTTTTTAGTGACCAGATTGGCTCGTCTTGACTGGGGGGGAGTTCCGGGACGTCTGTCATGATTACCACATGAGGGGATGCCTCAGGTGGAAGATGTACAGGACGGGCCCCTCTCTTTCGGTTTCTCGGGACGTTGTTAAAGCCGACCGATTGTTGCTTCGGGAGGGAGGGGGCTGGAGTGGGAAGGGAAGGCGGAGGGAGGGTTTTTTGTTGATTTGACAGCTGTTCATTTGGATTGGTCAGAGGTTGAAGTGGTAGAGGCTTCGGTGTCTTCGGTGGGGCTTGGGGCTTAGGCTGAGCTGATGGTGGTTGTTTTTGAATAGGTTTCAGCGGGGCCTTTTGGTTAGTGTTATTGTTGAGTAAAGTCGTTTTTGCCAAACTGGGCTTACTGGTTTTGGTGTTATTTGGTAAGGGTTTTCCTTGAGCTAAATTGGGATTTTTTGTACTACCCTTACTTAGATCAAGAGCTGAGGACAGTTGGGTTAGTTGAGCTAATTGAGATTGCACCTGGTGTAGTACCTTTTCAATGGGGGTTAGATATGACTTGAATAGTTCACCTATTTTGTTGAGCAATAGTTAGTTAAGTTAAGTTGCCATTATCATCCAGGCTACTGTCGCTATCGTAGCTACTAGAACTGCTAAGATTTGGGTTATCAACAGTAAGAATCATTGCGGGTGCTGGCGCGGAAGAGAGTGGTTGGTCGGAAGTTGGAACAAGATTAATGGATTGGGAGGGGAAATGCGTGGTATAAGGGGTTTTGGGGATAGTCATAGATGGAAAAGTAGCAATGTGCTGTAAGTGAGCAGTTTTCCTTCTTTTTGACTTTCTTTTGGGAATGGCACCTTCACGTATACCCCTATCTGTAGCTGGGGAGGGATCAGGGGCACTGTGAGCAGCAAATATAAGTGGGGATTTTTCGAGTGACAGGTGAGATTCTGACAGATTCAAAGTTGCCGAAAGGTCCACCGTACTGGGGACCGTGTGTACCTCTGCGTGCACTGTCACTGGCAGGGGTAATTCTGCTGAACGTTGAGGAGTTACTGCGGTGGCCAATAGGCCCATAGAATAACGTCTCGCTATAGCCAGGTCCTGGGAGACTCGACGATTCAGTAGAATAATACCCTGCTCGATGGCATCGTTGGCCTTAGTTATAAATTGGTCTATCGGACCGATGACCTCGGCCGCAGCCAGGGCCTGCTTTTTGACAGTGTTTCTAGTATTTCTAGGAGACATGCTGACTGTAGATTAATGCCTCACTACTGTTGGGGAATTAAGAAAAGCAAGTTCAGGGATATAAGTTAAAATACTGTTACAGTAACAATAAATAGAAGGGGAGTAGTAAAACCAACCAGAAATAAAGTGGCCCAGTCCAGTCTTGCACAGGCTTGAACGGGCTTAAACGGGCCCGCCCTTTGCCCGGGCTTCGCCCCGCGCTGCGGGAGGGACTGAACTAGTTCTTATGTTGTGCTGAGGGGGCGTGGCCGCCGGGGGAAGAGGCACCAGCTGTGAAAGCTAGAGGCTGCTGGTCCTCGCAGTCCCCCGTTGTGGTCAGCGGTAGTTTTTGTCCTCGGTCAAGCGCACGCTGGGAGCATGCAGAGTAACCGCCGAATGTGGAACTGCTCCCACCAGCAGCGCGACCTGACAGATGAGCCCCTGTGGTCGGTGAATCCCTCAGTGGGCAGTAAACAGCTTTCCTCGATTAAGATTCCGTGCAAAAGGGAGCAAAGTGAGCGGCACCTAGTCCAGCTCAAATTGGTTGTAGGAGCCATTTGCTCCTGCTCTGGTGCGAAACTGGACAAAGGACATGGGTGTAACCAGCCCTCTGTCCTGGCCCTCCCATAGGTGGGTCACCAGAGTTTGTCCCACCCCTTCCTTGGGTATAAAGTAGGAACCCCTGACTACAAGACTTTAGATTTACCTGGACGAAACTCTGCTACAGAAACCAAGTACTTCCAGGATCTACACTGCGTTAGATGACTGAAGAATCTCCATTGGAGTAAAGGAGTTACTCCCCTGCTAAGCAGGCACCAAAGACGCATCAGACCGGTTTGCATCTCCGAAGCCCCTGAGGACTCCGAAGACTTTTGCAACACAGCAGCAAACCTGAGACCCGTATTCCTCGTGGGGACCAAGCAACCCGAACCCCTCGGCACCGTGTCTATTTGCAGAAGTATATGCTTTCCGGCGACCCCTGAAGCTATGCTTTGGGCTACTTGTAGTCCTGACCCCGAGCAGTGTTTCCACCGAAGATTACCGGCCTACACTCCACGAATGTTCCGTGGGCTAGTTGGTTTTCAATCCAGACACTGACCAGACACTGACCCCCTCCCCACAAGCACTTGACATCTTTTGTGGAACATCTCGCCTGCAGACTTTGGTCGTCCTCAACGTCTCCTGCAGAGTCAGCTTCACCTCTTCTCACCTGAAGCACACGACATTGGTAGGTATTCGTCTACCGAGCCCCTGGTCACCATGAAGTGACCCAGACTCTGTCCCCTCTACTTCCAGGTTCTTCAGGCTTGGATCACACCGGACACTTTTCCTCTTCACGGCAGCAGCACTTTGCAGCATCATGCCATTGAAAACGACGAAAATTCCTACCACCATTTGACACCTATGCATCTGGCTTCCCTGGGTTAGGTAACACGAGTACTCAGGTGCTCACATGGGTATTGGCCTTAGAACCTTCTAAGTTTGAAAGGGTTTGCTCAAAGTCCTCTCCTAAGTGTCCTTAAACTTTAAAATTGCAATGTGACTTTCCCATAGAGTTGTACGGTGCTCGCTGCTGTGTTCTCACACTGCACGCTTCCCCCGTGGGTCCCCTGTGTCACTACCTTGGGGGGTTCCTTGGGATCCCAGCAATTCTACGTGCTCTAGGCACTGTGTCTAGTCAAGTTGTGGTTGTTATACCACTTTCTTAGTATATGGTTTGGTATCCCCCTGGAGCCCACTGTGTATTGTGCTATTTACTGCCGTTCTAGTGATTTACTATTGTGTGCTTTGTCCTCTAACCCCATAAAGGGGTTAGTAGAGAGTGTTTAGTAATAAATACATATATTTTATATATTCCTTGTGTGGTTCTCCTTTCATTTGGTCATTCAGGAGGTTATAGACTGATAAAACAAACTGCTTTACATTCCTTCGAGACTCAGCCTGAAGGCTGCTCTCCACAGCTACTACTAGGATAGCGTTCTTTAAAAGTTGTCTTTGACCTAATCATCAATAAGGGTCGTTTGGACTGGTGCAAGGTGCCCACTTTAATTAGTGGACAGCATATACCAGGCCAACTTCTCACAGCATGGTGAGCAAAAGAACAATGGATTTAACCCAGATCTCTTGACTGGGGGTGAATGTATGATGTATTCAGCAATCTGTCCATCATTTGTTTGAATAGCTCTTTTTTAACTAGACATTATATCCATGAAATTACTCACAATAAGTGGTGGTTGTGCCCTTCTATGCCCTATCAAAGGCCTAGAAGTAGCCAACCTAGAGTTTCTTAGAAGAGAGAAAGAATACTCGCAGAGAGCCAAGCACAGACAATGATGACTCAGTTCAGATGCCAACATTCCCTAATGCCACAAACAAGTGTCTGGGTCTAATGAAAGAGAATGAGAGGTATTATGTAAAAAAAGTCTTAAACCACTGAGTGTTGCTGTGCGAGTTGGAACCATTATATCAGGCCACCTGAAGAGAAAGAGGCGGGTCCAGGCTCAGTTAGTCAGAGAAGTTGAAAGGAGTCATCCTGTAATCTGTCGGGTTAGAGTACTGAGGTGCAATTAGCTTGGTGTGAAAACGGAGAGCAGACAAGAGAATTCCAGAAGAATAGCGGATTTCTGATCTTATGAAAGAGAGGGGCTTTCATAAGCCCCTTTCCATAGCTGTGCTGGTGATCTGGTCTAGGGCTGAATAGCAGTAGAGCCCCAACTTCTACACCAGAATAGGTAAAAATGCTAAAACCGCAAAGTGTGAAAACAACATTCCATTTAAATCTGCACTTACAAAAGATTTTCTGAGGAAAGGCCTCTTTTTTGCATGTTCACCCCCAAGTTTTGGATGGATGCTGCTGGTTTCCTAACTCGGAGAGTGCACCGAGACCTGCTAACCAGACCTCAGTGGCAGTGTTCACACCCCTTGTAAAGTGTATGTTGAATTGGCTATGTCATATTATAATTAGCCAATCTCAGTCAGGCTGAGACTGGTGTTACATAAGAGCACTTCAGTATGACATATGAAGGTTTCATTGATTTCATTCTGTATTGTTTATTATTTTTAGCTTGGAGTTAAGTGTGGTTGGTTAGTCCTTTCTATGTGTACGTCCTTATTTGTGGTGTATGGTTTTGGGGTAGTTGGATTGTATTTGAGTTAGGTCCAGTGTCTGTTATTGTTTTATGTGTAGGAATGGTTGGTTGGGTGGAGGTCAAGTTTTAGATCTGGTTTGAGTATCTTAGAGACTAAATTAGAATTGGAAGGTTGGATTGGTTGCCCAAGAGGCACTCTAGCCCTACAAAAGGATTTCGCCCCAATCGCTGCACACCGGTGGCCCAGCAGCAGCTGGCCTGCTACCATCTCGAAGAGGACTTAGTGGGACCCCGACTTCTATGACCAAAGTCGCCCCACATCACCCGTGGACTGAGGAATCACCACAAAGGCACCTCTGGCAACGGCACAGCAACCATCCGCTATTCCCAGCATCAGGACCACTCCATTAACATCTGTGGCGGTCGAACTGTAAAGTTTGGAACTGGACTGGAAATGTTCCAAATCTACCCCATTGGCCATTCAGGCTTTCATACTGTTGGATTTGGTCACCCAAGCTGGGCCGGAGTAGTTGTACTAACTTTCACAAACTTTTGAAAAGTTTACAAACTTTTTCTTGACCAATGTTTGTTGGTGGTTGCATTAAAAAGTGATAAAACCTTTAAAAAGGTGCATTCTTATTTCGAGGTGTGGTACTGTTAAATGCTTTACACTAAGTTCCCCTTGTTTAAGCCTTGCTGTTCGAAGCCACAGCTACCCAGGGTTGAGCTTAAGGTTTACAAATGAGCCTGAATGGTCCCAATAAAGGTTTTGCCAGTGTATTCCATGATAAGGCTAACCAGCCATATCATATAATACACCTAGATCCTCACGCCTTTCTTTTGTTGTCTTTTGATGGATGCGGAGGGTTATTTTAATAGTATCCTAAATAGAAAACAAGTAAATAAAGACTATGATAGTTACTTACTTCTATTCACGAAAAAGAACAATTAATGTACCTTCACATAGTGAAAGCATCCCAAACATTGTCCCCTAGAACTGGGTCTAGGCGATACATTTGATCTCCGGAATCTTGCAGTGTTCCATTGATGCATTTTATTAAAACCGATGAGATGATTTCATGCTTACTGCCAACATACCTTTGAAAAAAGGAAAGCAAGCAAACTGTATTTTTACTCTTCTCATAGTTTCCCTTACTGTAGGAAACTGGCTCTGTATAGTGCACTAAAATGAAGTACATACACTGTCCATGCAAACGTTACTGGTTTACAGTACTTTCCTCAAAAATTCCAAGTGCTCTATATTGTGGTAGTGTGGTCGAGCAGCTTAGGCTAATCAAAGGAGAGTGTTGAGCATTTGTTGTACAGATTCAGTCAACAATGGGACATACACTCAATAAAAATTCCGACACCAATTTACAAAAATAACAGATTTAAATATTAGTTTAGGCACCAAGATCTTCGTAAATAATTTTTAAGACCACTTGACTACAATTTACAGGACTGTTCTTCAAGACTTAGGATAAGCAGGGGCCAAGGTCCAGGACAGCACCAACAGGTCACCTCCGTAGGCTCTGGGGCATCCAGGTGCAGAGGGGCTTTTTATGTGTTGGGCAGTCCCTTAAAGTCAATGGGAAACGGTACCTGTAAATAGAAGCTGCAAGAGCAGACTGGGGAGAGCAGTCAGCTCTAGCCCAAAGGGGGCCTCTGGTCTTTAGGGTCTCTGGAGCCAGGATGTAAAGTTGGTCAATCTGTACTCTGGCTGTGGGGCTTTCATTCGGCGGGTCTTGGCAGTCAGAAGCACTTGCTTCAGCTGATGACCTGGAGATGGGGACACAACAGGACAGTAGGGACACTCTGGATGATGGCTTCTGTGGTGCTTATATACCTCGTCGGCTGACCGGTCTCTATGGGGTCGGTGTCCAGATTGGACCACCAATCAGTCTTGGCTTCTGCAAGGGGTCCGGTACTCCAGGTATTGGTGCTGGAGGGCTCCTGGAGAGTCTAGCAACTCGTTACTCGCTGGGGAGAAGAGGCTGACCTCTGGAAGCATGGAACATCTCTTCCTGGGTGACTGCTGCGTCAGTGAGGCAGGGGGTAAACCGGAACTTGCGTTTTGGTGCCTGTAGAATCTCAGGAAGTAGCCCCGCTACTCCACATGAGATGCTGGCTGTTTTGCAAATGCTGGAAGCCCTCCCAGGCTTTTGGAGGCTGAACAGCTGAAGGATGAGTCGTCTTTGACGCGAATGTCGGGGACAGCAGGCAGGCCGGCAGGGTTGGCACCAAGTCAGTTGCTGCTTCTCAGTTCTTCTGGCTCTTCTGTGTCCTTGTTCTTCTTGAGTCAGGCGATTCTTGATTTTTGGTGCCAGTGGCTCTCCTAAAAACTAGATTTAGTGTTGTTAAGGGGAATGAAGGGTAGAAGCCAGTGGGCTACTTATCCTTGGGGTCGCTACGTCCCCTATATGACCACTTGATGAGTGGGCATAGCCATGTCACAGAGTTCCTAGTTCCATCAAAAACAAAATGGTAGAACCCTGCCTTCGTGAAGCACATCAGGTAGCCCACCTTAGGGGTGTGACTGGCCTGTGTGTGCAAAATGCCTACTGCATGGCTAATTTCCCACCAGTCATGGTGCCAAATGGGCCTCAGGGCAGGGGGTGGGATTCTCCAGGTCTGGAGGAAGCTGGGGTTGTAGATCAAATGTGGTAGAAGCATTGAAGCCTCTGGCCTTAATATACAGATCCATTAGCCATCAGCTTTGATGAGGTGACAATAACTCCTGCCAAAGCAGGCACTGTTCCTGACCTCCTGAGAGCGCAAGCTCTCACCGCTGGGGGTCAGAAACGTGTCTGTGGAGGCAGGCTGGACAAGGCTAGTCAGCCACCACATTAGATGACTAGTAGGTTTCAGGGGGAACCTCTAAGGTGCCCTCTGGATGCATGTCATAATAAATCCAATACTGCAATCAGAAAGGGTTTATTAAGACAAGGTGTTTGACACCAAATTCCATACGTTTCAGTGAAGCCATTATGTAGCTGGTAAACTCGTAATAACCAGTGTCCAGTACATGCCTTAACATGGCTTCCTGGTTCACTTGCAATATCTACTAGGCTAGACTAGACATCACAGGGGAACATCTACTCATGCAAATACGTCTTCACGTGGGATATTTTATTTCCCTACCCTAGCGCTGTAAGGCCTGCTGTAGGAGTGACTTACACACATCATATGCAGTGACTTGGGCATGGCACACAGGGGTGTGTGTCATGTAATTTTTTCAGCATGGTTTGCACCAGGTCATGCAGCCTACAATGGCAGTCCGCATGCAATTTGTGTGGGGGTCCCTTAAGTTGGCATAAGACGTGCTGCAGCCCTTAGTACTATTTACTAGGGACTTACAGGGGTGGCTCAGTTTATGTCGATTGCATAACAATTGTATATTTTACCTTGTTTTAGGGAAAGAACATTGGAACTGGGGCCTGGTTAGCAGGCTTCCAGGTCACTTCCATTTGAAATTATCACTATTGGTGTGCAAAAAGTGAGGGTGACCATGGCCAAAAGTGGCACTTTCCTACACTTACCAAACTGTAGATTCCTGCGGGCTGGAGAGAGTTGCAAATTTAAATAAATGCAATTAAAAGGTTCTCAAGATGTTAAGGTTCTTTTAAAGGGTGAGCAATGTTTAGTCTGCTGGATGTGCAAGCAGATTTGGTTATCATGTGAATAAGTAAAGCAAAAAGGCTGCATTCCTAGTATCCTACATATTAGAGAGGAGTGTTTCAGGAGGGTTATTAATACACGTTTTACTGCTCAGTGCCATTAGTGTATTTCAGATCAATAGAATAGTAGCAAGGCATTTTAAAGTAATCCAACACTGCAAACAGCCAAAATGCATAGAAATGCAATTAATTAACTGGACGTTTCTGCTACACTTTTAAGATTGCACAATTTTAATTCAAAGATACCTTATATGCTCCATACAAGGGCAAATTAATCCGGCTCTTTACTTGTGGTTTAGGCCTCGCGATAAGTATTCTACTTCCATATGGATCAAGCATTTCTGTGATACTGCACATTTCAACAAAGGACTATTGTAGAGAGTAAATCTGAATGGAAAACTGGAGAACGTGCTGCTACATCACGTTTGGGACTTATTCTTTACATTTAGCAATGATTAAACTGATAGGAGCCAGAAAGTGCTGGGTGATGTGTCAAATTACTTTCACGTATTAATATGTGAACACTTTGTTGCAAGTGACTAGGTAGGTCCGTTTCCGAATACTGCCTAATCAAGCTCACCTTAAAGTGAAAGAGCCAACATATTAATAATAAATATATCATATCCAGTATTTCTTTTCAGTAAGGAGTGGCTGGACAAAAATATCTATACCAAAAAGCTAATTACCTTGAATCTTGCTTCGCAAGCTATTGAACCAAAGAATCCTGTCCTTGGAATCCTCCACTCACACATGCTCCTTCACCCAAGTATCCCCTCTCTGTCCAACAAAAGTCCCCATCTTCCTTCAATCCACTCTCAACTGAACAGTTTGAGAAACTCATGAAGGCGGCCAGTGGCACTGCCAGCTATTCTGCAGATCTGCACCGTCCACAAGTATTTCTAGACTTTTGCCACTTGCCAGTTCAGGCAGTGCCCCAGTACACAGCTGTGGTACACACTGACTGGAGTTGCCACTCTTAATTTCTAATTAGATAGCTAAAACTCAGGGCCTTTATTATGCACGTCTCTTGTGCAACTGTGCAAAAGGCTCACAGCTGCATTTGACATACTGTACTTGGCAAAAAGAGACACGCAGACTAACAGAGCGCAGTACAATACCTGTTTTTCTGCCTGTTTGAAAATGTAGTGGCCTCCAATGAGATATAAATGTAATTCTGAAGAAGAAAAACTGATAGAAATAAGGAAGAGAATCTTACGTAAAACAAAGCATGTGTGTGCATGACAGTCTGTGGGTTCAGATCCAGCACTGTCCATGAGAACTCTCATGAGGTTTGAGAGACGTTTTAATCTGAGAACTGGATCAGAAAATTGGCGTTAAGTTCACCAGAGGTGCTGTTCTAACTTTGAAGAAATCAGAGGCATTCAGTGCTTCACAATAACTTAAAACAACTCTGCACATCTGTGAAATACTGGACTATGAAATCCAGTACTGGTGATACAAGCTCGTCGTTACCATTCCCTGTCTCTATAGAAAACCATAGGCTTACACCAGATAAGAAAATGCTGGTGCACCAAGTGTGCCAATTTTCCACCTTCTCTATAACGACAGGCTGTCACTGTATGCTCATTGGCTTCACCGTTATGTTTATAGTATTAGTACTTAAGCATATTTACATACTGACACGTATTTTAGTGGAAATCATGTCTCTGTATAAAAATAAGTTGTTTTAGTCTTGCAAACTTTGCTATTCAACAACAGATTTGTATTGTTAACATTCGACCATAGGCCATCTGAAGACTACAAACTAGTTTCAGGAAGAGCACTGCATGGAAGGAATGGCATTAACCATTTTACGCTACTAATCATTTCTCATTCGTAAAATTTGTATTTACGTTTGGGAGTTTTTGCTCACATTTTTATAAGAATTCTTTTTATGCAAGTATATACGCAAGATCAAAATCACCATTCCTAAGATTATTAAGCATTAGAAAGAATCCTGCAAGGAATGGAAAAGGATCACCAAAATCAAAAACGTATTTGAACTAAAAGAAAAGATGCATTTAGAAATTAATAATCCTAGTGATCACACGCTGAATGCCAATAGAAATGTCAGAACTGAAAAGCGTTCAATGGAACTGCTGGTAAAGCGGTTTAGACCATTTGAGCATAATATATGGTGGTACTGCCTCTCATGTCGAGTTTGACTTTCTAACTGCACTGAACTGTTTGGAGTGGCACCATAAACCAGTAAAGACAAGTACTGGGATGCGCAATGTGCAGCATTACAAAATATATTACAGAATAGTAGGATTTGATAATTGCTTCTAGTACCACAGCTACCTACTGCCTACATACACATCTGACACATGATAGCCAACGAAGAAATGGACATAATTGGCAGTGTGTAATAGCAGTTTCCTTGGTTGTTAAACTTTCAGTTATTCTTTAAGGATAATTAATCTAAATAAAAGGCCTATGGGATTGTTTGGTAATGGGTAAAGCACAAACACTAATGGGATTGATTTCCAGGTGACAATCACAGAGTACCATGATGTAACTCAGCTAAGTTCAATTAAGAATTATAACACAACAGTCCTTCCAATTTTACAAAATGGAAAAAGAGACATTTTGATTTCGAAATGGGGTCAAGTTTCACCTTTCTAAAAAGTTCACGAGCAAAAACTGTGTTGAAAAGGAAGAAGAGAAACACAAAACATTTTACTAAAATCCCAGAAAGACAAATACCTACAGCTCTTTCCTACCTGGAAACACAGTCACTTCACATCTTTTTTTCAGTCCTTTATACATGAAATACCAGTTGAAAGTTCATGCAAAAACGGTTGCAAAGACTCATAAGTGGTCGAATTTACAAACGTGTTTTTCCATGAGTATGTTCGACAAGAAAGTCAGTAGTGAACTACACACATTTACAGTCAGTCTGGCATACTTTAGGATTTCCTGTGGCACCATGCTGCATCGGCGGGAATAAAGGTCAGCAGAGCCTGATTCGGTGAACAGGATCCACAAATTACAAAACAAGAATGACTCTGACGGCAATTTGAGAAGTTCCGTCTTGATATCAAAAAGGCAGAACTAAAAAGCTATAAAAAAAAGTATAATATCCTGTTATGCATATGGCCTTAGAGAGGCACTAACGCTCAGTAGTCCAAAAATAAAAAAATTACCTGTTCACTGGAGAAATACCCGTGGACATGTTCAATTGCCTTCAATTTGTAATCTGTTAAAACAGCCTGTTAAAGAGACAAATTTTAAAATAAATATTAAGTAAGACAATGAAAGTCATAAAAACAACTGCAGTCATTTTTAACTAGGCCATAAATATTTTAAATATAGGAAATCTAATACATTTGTGCATGCAATGATTTACTAAAAAAGTAAAGCCACTTATTCTTGAATTTATGCTTCTTTTAGTAAATTCTACGTTACAAAGTGATAAAGTTTTGGGCCATTAAATACAATGGCTCACCGTGTGGCGTGGTCTCGCCGCGCAGCAAGATGTCCGCTCCGTCAGCGAGCTCTGCTGGCCCAGCTATTTATCTACAATAACCTGGTGCACCTGGGAACCCTGTTTGTTCCTCTGCTACGGGGTTGTGTTAGGAACCTGATCACCCAGCATCTAGAGCATTTTTAGATCTGAGGGCGCCCCTTTTGCCGCATCACAATCGCATCAAGAGGCGGGCGACGTCCATGGCCTATCAGTGACTCTGCCGATGCCAGAGAGGCTCTCGCGGCGAAACCTGAGAGGCTGGCTAATACGGGACAGGGCCTTGAGCTGCAACTGCAGCCAACTGTGAGGATCCCACGTTGCACCCACCTGGACCACTGATGACACCTACCAAGTAATCTGGTGAGGAGAAGAGAGCAGCGGCTGCAGTGTGTTTGCATGGTGCAGCGACTTTGCGGGGCTGGATTATCCCAGATTGGCAGGTGCGGTCTGCTGAACGCTGCCTTGACTGATGTGCTGTGCCGCCGCCCGCTTGGCTCGCTGCAGCAGCGCCTGAAACTTTGGCCATCGGACCTTGAAGACTACGTCCTGCATAGTCCTGGGTGTGGGAGAGCCGCGGCACTGGGCCTGGGTGTGCACGCCTATGGCGCCTGAACTGGCCAGCCGGTTCATGGAGGGCTACGTTGCGGGCCTTTTGATGTGAGGATGCCTGCTGCGGGACGGGCCTACATGTGAATCGTTCCCCCGCTCACCTGCTGCCGCCGACTCTCTTGCCTACAACAAGTGCACCGCACATGGCTGCCACTATGGCTGACTCGGCCTAGAGGGTTGGGTGGACGGCCCACCTTGCGCAGCTCCTTGACCCTGCGCTACTATCGACAACTGGATCGCTGCTGCTGGGGGGAGAAGAGAGCTTCTGCTAGCATAATAGACACCTTGTTCCTGGCCCACACATGAATCCCTACTTGCTTTTCTGTGAATTGAATTCAGCACCCCCTCACCCGAAAATTGCACACATCTACCTGGTATCTGGGCCCGCTCGTGCCCCGCCCATGCGACTAGCTACCGGATCAAGTGGGGGGGGGGGGTAGAGGAGTAGGGGGCCTTGGATTGAAGCCTAGATCATAACTATAGGCTCGGCTGCATTGCACTTTGCGACAAAGGGCTAACTTGCATATCCACAGCACCCTGTGGACCTGCAATCACCACTCTTTAACGTAAGACTCTCACCACACTTGTCTCTATGGAACCACAATGGGTAAACATGATGGCAAGCAGCCCAAACTCTCATTTCAAAGAAAACGCACCACTCGGCAAAACTTCTGACCGCAAATCTGACCCAGCGCAGCCAGATGATCTTGCTGAACAAGAACTGAACATCAAAGAAATACTCCTCGACATCTAAAACTAGTCTGAGGACAATAGACTCCAAGCTCGACTTACTCACATCTCGCCTAGGTCACGAAAAGAAACGAGTCGACTCCCATGATACAAGACTCAACCAATGAGAAACTCACTTCTCGGATCTTGATGGCATCCAAACTACCTCAAAGGAACATCTCCTTCGCTTGGACAGGGTGCTGGAGCTCATCAAAGCCAAGAATGAGGACCTCGAAGCTCGCTCGAGACGCAAAAATCTTCGCATTGTGGGAGTGCAGGAAACTACGGCAAAGTTGAATATGGAAGACGATGTTGAATCTCTTTTGAAGGAGATCTTTGGGGCTAAACTATCCTCAGTCTTCATTGTTGAGAGCCCACAGATCACTCAATCCAAAACCACCGGTTAGGGCCACCCTCCTACCTAATATAGCCAGTCTCTTGAGTTATAGAGACCACAACAAGATTCATAGGCTGGCCCAAAAAAAAGGGCAGATCCAGGGCAACATTCTATCTTTCTACCCAGATTTCACTGTAGGGGTGCAGGCTGCTCGTCGGACTTCCTTCCTGCCAAAAAAGCTCTTCAACAAGTAGAAGTGCAATATGCTCTTCAATATCCAGCAAAATCCAAGGTCTCAAATACTTCACCGAAGCTAAGCTCGCCCTGAAATACGCCAAAAAGAAGGTTAAAGACAATTGGTGCCCAACGCACTCACAGTATTCCTCTGCGGAGGTGCAACTCAGTGATAATGACTGATATCTCAATGCACCTCATACGCATATGCCCAGCTATCATGGTCATGGCTCAACAGTGGTGCTCCGGTCTGTATGCACATATCTCTGTCCTTGTGGTTTATCTACTAGTGTTTAAAACTGTTCTGACTGCCTCCCCTTGTATAAGTTCCTTTCAAGCTGCTGGCAACGAGTACCCCCCAAGGATTCCTATGCTCTGCCACTCAGCCTCCATTGCAGGTTGCCAGCTCGGTGTTTCCACAATCCTGTGGGATAATTCCAATTTGCTGATGTTCTGGGGTGAGATTTCACAACCTATTTGGGGGGCTGGTGTGGGTATTGGGGGGACTTGGAATGGGTTTGTTGGGGTTCCGGGTGGGGGGTGTTTTCGGGGTTTAGAAACTTGTTGGCCTACAGCAATGTGTACGTATTCCATTCCAGGACACATGTTGACACGTGGCACTCACAGAGCGGCCGCCTCTACCACATCATAACCGAATAGGTACATACCCAGGTTCTCACGGTTATGATATAGATAAGGAGCCTCGCGTTACTTGCCTCACGTGGAATGTACGTGGACTAAATGATAGCCGCAAGGTCCGCCTCGTACATACGTATCTAATCCGACATAAAATTGACATTTGTTTAATACAAGAAACTCACCAAGCTAAAGTCCTGCCCTCTGGGCTTCTCTCACCATGAGGATGGGGAGCAACATACTCCTCGACTTACTCCAATAATGCTAGAGGGGTTACCATCTTAATCAAAAAGGTTGTGCCACGGCAAACATCTCTATGTTTCAGCGACAAGGACTGTAGATAGGTCATACTAGCAGGCACGCTGCACAGGCATCTCGTGACCTTGGCCGCAATCTATGGACCGGACGATCCTGGGTTCTTCACGAAGATCTGGCAATTAATAATAACCAACATTGGCCCCCGGATGCTACTCTGGTGCGGTGACTTCAATGTCCCCGAAGATGACTCACTAGACAGATCTGGTTAGCTCTCGATACCCCCATTCCAAAGCAGCCAAAACACTACACACAATATTCATACCTTACAATGTTACTGATGCATGGCGCGATGCACACCGTACTGCACGAAAAAGCACCTGCCTCTCTTCCCACCATAACACATGGTCTAGAATTTATTTCTGGCTGACCTCTAAAGATGCACACCAATGGATGTCTTCCAGCTCACATTTGCCCCACACACTCAACGACCATGCCTACGTACGACTAACTCCATATATATCTCCCACACACCTCCCCGTGCGTTCACGTGGCGATTGCCATCAGGTGCACTTTGAGATACAGCCTTTAGAGAAGAGATACGCACATCTATACTAGATTATTTTGAAAACAATGGCTCAGTCAGTTCCCCCTCTATCATCTGGGAAGCTGTTATTTGGGGCATTTGTATAGCAAAGCAAAATGGTGTCCTCGGGGCAATCCGCGGGATGCGATTAGAGGCAGACATCAGGGCCCTAGAAACTGACCTTTTTTGCTCTAAATACTCAGCCATGATGGCTAGTATCCATGAAAATATATCAATGTACCAGGTAGAGGTACTAGTGAGATGCATTTCCCAGGTAGGGAGACCCAAGTTCAATGCTACGGAGAAGGTGACCGCCCGGGTAGAACTCTGGCTGGTTTGATCCAAAAATCCCACACCTCTACTTTTGTCTCGGAACTCCGGATGGTCAGCACTGCTCCTCCCCCGACCTTCTACATATCATGTCCTCATTCCATGCCTGCCTCTATTCCGCTGCATGGGCGGCTGAACCAACAGATCTTCGGGCATACCTGGACATCGTCCAAATGATTTGGCTGTCTGCTGCCCACCGAGAAAATGTAGGTTACCCTGTTAGAAATGGGGGTGTCTAGTTGGCAGGTTCTTACCCTACCAAGTAGGTACCCTTCTCCCTTGTCAGGATAAGGGGGATACACTACTGAAATAACCCCTACTCATGCCCTTGGTAGCTTGGCACGAGCAGTCAGGCTTATCTCAGAGGCAGTGTGAAGTAGTTGCACATAACCTACAGTAACACAGTGAAAACACTACAAAAGGACACCAGACTAGTTTTAGAAAAATAACCAATATTTATCTACGCAAACAAGACTAAAATGATAAAGACCAACATACAGCAATCAAAATATGCACTTTGCAAGAATGACTTTAAAATGTAGTTCCTTAAAGCCAGTAGCTCTGTCCGGGGCTGCCACGGCGCTGAAAACAGAATTCAACGGTTCAGGCCGACCGTGTCGGTACGGGCCAGTTGCGCCAATTGTCGCGGTTACAATGTGAAGTGTAGAGGTGTGGTGCCCTCAAGTCGCGCTACAGGCAGCAGCTCAGTGACGGTCGTCCAGCGGCATCGGTGAGACAAGGGCTGCGGTGCTTGCTGTGAGGACAGGTCATGGTTCAAGCGGCAGTGCCGGTTGATGGGCGGTGGCGTCGGTTGGCACAGGCTAGGTTGTGGGATGGGGCGGTGCGTCGTGTGACTTACGAGCAGTGCCCCAAACCACAGTACAGTCACTGTTGTCGAGATCAGCATGCATCGTCGTCATTGGGGACACCAGGGAAGCGGAGTGAAGAGCGTGCGGTGTCCACAGGTCACAGTGCAAGCAGTGGCTCGGTTGTGGCTGTCATCGGTGAGACCATTGTTACAGTGCGAAGTGCGGCGGTTCCTTCTGCAGTGCCTTCAGAACACAGAGCCAGCAGCAGTGTCGGTGGAGGTGTTGGCTGCTTTCTCCCTCTGTGGCAACTGAAACTCATGGTTACAGAGGTGTTACCCAGAGATAAGTGAAGTCTTTGCTGTCCTGGGACTTCGTGAACAGGAGGCAAACTATATTTCAAGCCCTTCGAGATACTTAGCAACAAGTGAAGAAAGTTCAGTCCAGCTCTTTCACTGTCCAAGGCAGCAGCAGCAACTGCAGGTCAAGCCTGCAAAGCAACAACACAGCAAAGAGGCGGACGCCTCCTGGCAGTTCTCCCAGCTTTTCTTCTTGGCAGGTTCCTTGATCCATGCGAGTTCTAATGTTCTGAGGTCTGGGCCCCAATATTTATACTCTGTTTCTCTTTGTTCTCTTGGCAGAGAGTTTCTGTGCTCAGTCTAAACCAGTTTGGTCCTCTCTGGCCCAGCTTCCTGGCAGGAAGTGGAGACAGCATTGTCCAAGGCAGACCAGGCCTATTCATGTGCAAGAAAATCTCCTCCGACGACTCTGAGTGCAGCCCAGGTCTATTCAGCTCAGCCCTGACTTATCCAGGAAAGGCAGGACGCACCTCGACCCACCCAGTGGCTGTTTGAAGAGAATGCACATCCCCAGCCCTTGTCACTCCAAGCCAGACTGTCAATCCACAACCCAGTAGAGGCATACAGCAAGCTAAGCAAGAAAATACCTAATTTGTAAAAGTGGCATTTTCAAACATGGAACATAAAATTCATCTTTACTAAAAGATGCATTTCTACATTCTGAGTTCAGGCATACTAAACTCCATTTCTCCATATTGTCCCACTGGGAAGATCTACTTGTAAAATGGTACCCAGTACTTCCAATTTTATCCTTTGGGACAGACAGCCTTTCAATGGTGAAAAGCTGAGTATACGGTACTGGGAAGTTATGTTTATAAGATGTTATAAACACACTACCCATTCTATGATATGTGAACAGGTAGCCTTGCAATAGTGAAAAACAAAATTGGCAGTAATTCACTATCAGGACATGTCACACATACCACATGTCCTACATTTCAAATACCTTGCACCCTGCCCACACGGGTACCGTAGGCCTACCTTAGGGGTGACTCACATGTAATAAAAGGGAAGGTTAGGGCTTGACAAGTGGGTGTACTTGCCAAGTCAACATGGCAGTAACAATTGCACGCAGACACTGCAGGGGCAGCTCGGAGAACACTCTGAAGGGCTGCTCATTCAGTGCTGAAAGCCCACTAGCAGAATGTGATTTACAGGCCCTAGCACTCTCAGTGCACTTTACTAGGGACTTACCAGTAAATCAAATATGCCAATCATGGAAACACCAATCCATAATACAATTTACAATAGGAGCACTTGCACTTTAACACTGAACAGCAGTGAGAAAGTGCGCAGAGACCGAAAACTAGCTACAACAGAGTTGAAACCGGGAGGTCGAAAAGCAAAAAGACAGGGGAAAATATTCTAAAAGGTGCCAGGTCTAACATCCCCCATCACCATAGAAGAAATAACTCAAGTAATCTCAGGACTACCAGTAGACAAAACTCCCGGCCTCAATGGGCTAACCACAGGTTTCTACAAAGAATACTCTGAGATCCTAGCCTGCAAACTTCTCGATTTATATCAAGGCACTCTAAATACAGGTTCTCTCCTGCCATCCCTGAGAGAAGCTGTCATAACTACACTTCTTAAACCAGATAAACAAGCAGACCTTTGCGACTCCCATCGCTCTCTATACCTTATCAACACTGATAATAAGATGTTTGCTAAAGTGTTGGCGAACAGACTCCTAGTATTATTACCCGTGATGGTGCGACCTGCTCAATCTGGTTTTATTCCAGGGAGATCGACGCCCCATAACCTTTTCGCAGTAATGCATTACCTAAACCTACAAGTCTCAGCCGCGCCGGCCCTACTGGACGCCACGAAGGTGTTTGATTCGTTGGAGTGGTTGTTCCTTTTCCCACTGCTACAGAGGTTGGGACTAGGCACCAGATTTCTTGCACAAATCCAACCCTATATACCCTCCCTGTCGCTCAGGTGCAACTTAATGGTCTCATTTCTAAGCCTTTCCCATCACACGCGGCACAAGGCAGGGGTGCCCACTTTCACCCCTGTTGTTTGCAATTGCTATGGAGCCTCTCGCTACATGCTTTCGCCAACACCACGCAGACCGGGGCTTAGATTTCTCATCCCGCTGCCTTATAATATCGCTTTATGCAGAGTATATTACCCTTTACATGACTGACCCCAAGTCCAATCTAGCTCCACTAATATGCAAAGTAGTGAGATTTGGCGGCTACTCTGGCATACAGGTGAACTAGGCCAAATCAATCCTTTTTCCCTTGACAGACAGCACCATACCCTTCGCCAGAGAATATTCACGGACATGGGCCACAGGCCCGCCTAAATACTTGGAAATTTGGATTAACAGGGATCCCAAGGAGTTGTGGCGAGCCAACTATGGACAGGCCATTGACTGGCTGGAAGATCGGATCCCGGCTTGGACCAGATTGCCTCTATCCCTGGCGGGCCGCATCGTCCTGGCTAAGAGGATCACGTTACCTAAATTCCTTTACTTGTTCATAAATATTCCAGTCCTCCTTACTGTTAGCTTCTTTAAACGCTTATGGTTCAACCTGATTTACTTGATATGGGCTGGTCGACAACCCTGAGCTACTTATGAATTCCTCACGCTGCCACAATCGCAGGGGAGGATGGGAGCCCCAGACATGCAACTATATTCACTATGTGCCCAAGCCCAATACCTATACTACTGGGTCCATCCTACTTACTCCCTTTCAGCCATATGTGGCAATTGAACTAGACAAAACGTCTCCTTGTCTGCTTACCACAGCTATATTCCTCCCCTACAAACCACCTTGGCCTGCAACTTACCACCTTGGCCTGCAACTGACACCATAGAATGTGTCCGCTGGGCATGGATTGGACTCAAAAACAAGCCGATGCCTCACCATTGTATGCCCCGTTCGTTCCTACAGCTAACCATCCCTTATTACTGCCATTACAAGATAGAGGCGCGATGGGACGAGCAAGTAGATTGGGTTCTCATTCTTTTGCAGATCTATACCCTGATGGTCACTTCCTACTGCCCCCCCACGGCGACTGCCATATCTGCCCCTGCACTACTTGATACCCTATTGTTTTTCCAGCAACAGGTCACCTGCCCTGCGATCCACCTCACTTTTCCCGCTCCTCCGCAGACGCTCACTGTGCTAGAATACGTTTACACTACAACCTCCCAAACTAAGTTGATCATGTTGCTGAATGTTCATATATCCCATGGTCAACGATGTCAAGCATCCCACGCCGATTTCATGCACTTAGCCTTGTATTGCCCTAGGGTTGCTGCCTTTTTGGTCTGAGGTTTTCATATACTAGGAGACATTACTGGCGCGCAAATATCTTTTCCCACTATCATTGGGCTGCACGGCTATGTCAGAGACGTGCCGCAGAATTTGTGCAGATCAGTCACCATTATGCACCTCATGACCAAAGAGTAGCGATCCATTGGGGCAGGTCGTAAGCCCCAATGACCCTAACTTGGCTTACCGACCTAGTGTACTGTAATAGGCAACTATCTGCATTGTAGGAACTGATGCCGGTAAAATCCAGGCCCATTTCTCCTCCGCCGAAACTCGACCCCTCCCAAACTACCAGGACACTCTTCGTCTGCCGAGGGAACCACGAGGGACCCACAAAATGCTATTCACTAGACAAAGACATTGTAGAAGATCTGCTGCCTTGTGGCCAATGCCCAAAACATACATAGTTAAAATGTACGAATATCAGTTTACGAAATAGAAGGCATATTTCATAAATTTGATTGATATGGCCCACTCTCTTGTTCTGTGTAATAAGTGCTTACTTAGTAAATGTGTTCACTATGCAGGTGTCCTGCAGTATGGAATGTCGCAGATTGGTAGTCTGTTGCTAGCTGCTAATAAATACAGCAACAACAAAAAATAAGACTGATCTAAACAAAGTAAACAATCCTACAAGATAACTTTTTAAACATCAGATAAATTCTATGTCAGGACCGGAGGTGAGGATTATGCTCACTTCTCTCTGTCACTTTATTAACAAATTTCAGCACAGCAGCTCATCACAACTGTAACCACAACTACATTTCCCATAACCAGGGAAAAGAAGAAACAACATTTTTTGAGTCCTTTAACACTGTCCATAGCACATCAGGCCCTGCAGAGGGCGCAGGGGGGGGGGGGGGCGACGCGGTTCCCGGATCGCGTCGGCGGTCAGTTTGCCAGACACGCTCCGGTCCCCGTTTCAGTCCGCACCCAGCTTGTGGTGTTTCTGCCTGCAAATCCCCCAGCTTAGTACTGGGTCTGTATTTCTTATTCCCTTGCCTCCTCACGCCCGCTCTGCGGGTCGGTAGTGGTGCGCTGCACCTTGGGTTGCTCCCGCGCACGCCCGGCGCTCCGGGTAGGTATTTTCTGTTGTGGCCCACAGTCCCACAGTAATTGCCATGAGGACACCTGGGCAGGCAGCGGAGTTCCCCTGTACAGTTGTGGGAAGTTTGGGTGTTCCAGGGGTTGACAGCCCCGTCGGAATCCTGCCTTGCGCAGCCCAAAGTTGCCTGAGAGCTCCTCAGCTATTAAAGACTCGCCTCAGTTGGGGTGTTGGTTCTGGGGTTACCCGGACAGGTGGCAGTGAGAGTGTTAATCATGGAGGGCACTGATGAGCAGGGTTATTATGAGGAGGAAGACTCCCACGCCTACCTGCAATGGGATGAGGGGTTTTATCATAAGGTGGATGACTCCATTTATCAAGCTGTTTCGGAGCTCATGACGCAATGGAACAGCGCCTGGCAGATAGAATTGACCAATTGTGTGCTAAGGTGACCCCTAAGGTGGTAGAACCGTCCCCTGCGGAACCGGTTCGGCCGGCAGAGGGTGAGGAACCTCCACCTCCCAAGAAGAAGTGTGTTGAAGGAGTAGACTCTGGTGCTTTCGAGCGCCTTAAACAGGCATTCCTGGAGCATACCGCCCCCATTGTGGTGCCTCAGGCCCCTGTCCCAGCATCGGAGGCTCCCCCTCCAGTCTCTCCCCCATCCCAGCACGGAGATACCCCGGATGACTCTGAGGACGAGGCGGGGTCCTCGAGATCATGGAGACCTTCAGGGTCTACTGACCCACCAAGTCGGGCATTTTAGACATGCTGGACCCAGACGACATAGTGCATCCCAGGTCGGCGGAGTGGGTCCCCGCCGAGAAGGCGGCGCTGTACGTGGGGTCCCGCCTTAGGAAGCCGTTAGAAAACGAGGCGAGGAGTAGGTTGAGGGCGGAGTGCCCGCGCCCCAATTTGGCGGGTAAGGTGTCTATGACGCCGGAGATTGAAGGGAAAATGGCGACATTCTTAGCCAAGTTTATCAGAGACCCGAAGACGGGGATTGATCGGTCCTGGCGGGCATGCCAGGACAAGCTGCTGGATGCCATTGGGCCCATGACCAAGATCCTGGACATGGCGGAGGAGGCCTGTGGCTCCGGGGCCCTCATTGACCCTGAGATCTTGTCAGCCTGGGCGCAGCGCGCTGTTTCATGGGGAATGCGAACTGCGCGCTTAACACGGAGAGGCGCAGGTCACTTCTCATTAAGGTGGATCCTAAGTTGGGTGACCTGGCCTGTTCTGAGGCAGGAGCTTCAGCTCAAGGTGGTCTATTTGGGGAACCCGTTATTAAGGAACTAGGAAAATTAGTGGCTACATTCACCTCCCTAGATAAGGCGCAAGCAAATATAAAGAGGGTTTTTACCCCTCGGATTTTCCGCGGGGCCGGTCGGGGTAGGAGCCGCCCGCCCGGCCGTGGACAGAACCAACAGCCCCAGGGAAGGGGGCAAGGCTCCGGAAGAGGCCAGTACCAGACGGACCAACGTTAAACCAACTTTTACCCCACGAGGGGGCAGACATTCCGCGGATGAAGAAATTACAGAAATCAAGATGGAAGTACCACTGGTAAGTGTTATGCCGGCGGCGCTGTTGCAAGTGGGTGGCAGGCTGGCGCTGTTCCTCCCCGCTTGGGAGGCCCTTACCGGAGATGTGTGGGTCCTTCAGACGGTCAAGGTTTCCACATAGAGTTTCTCGGGACGCCCCGGCAGAGAGTCCGGCCCAGTCTGCTAGTTTTCTGTGAGGCGGACTCGGCTTTGGTGGACGAGGAAGTGTCTGGTCAGCTCCGGAAGGGAGCGGTGTGTCGGGCGGAGGTGCACCCTACTGGGTTCCTCAGCAATGTCTTTCTTGTGGACAAGAGGGATGGGGGACGATGTCCCGTCATCAACTTGCGAGAGTTCAACGAGTGGCTGGTGTACAGACACTTCAAAATGGAAGGCATACGTCTGCTTCGGGATGTCCTCTAGCCACTCAATTGGATGGTGAGACTGGATTTGAAGGATGCGTACCTGGTGGTACCGATTTTTCCTCCGCACAGGCGGTTTCTCCAGTTTTTCTGGAAGGGTCAAGCCTACGAATTCTGTTGTCTTCCGTTCGGCCTTTCCTCTGCCCCTTGGTGTTTCACCAAGGTTCTGATGCCGGTGGTCGAATACTTGCGGGCCCGAGGGGTCCGACTGATAGTGTACCTGGATGACGTCCTCATTATGGCTCAATGTCCTACGCAGTTGCGGGCACATCTGCGGATGGCGGTGGACTTGCTCTAGAGCCTGGGGTTTATCATAAACGAACAGAAGTCCGTTCTGTCGCCAACCCAGACAGTTGTCTTTTTGGGCTTCGAGATAGATTCCGTGGCGGCCGATCTCTGTCTGCCCTCCAGGAAGGTGGCGAAGATCAGGCACGAAATTCGCCAGACCATAGCCAAGCGGAGGACCTCCTTGCAGCAGATTGCTCGCTTGGTGGTCCTCTACTCGGCCTCTATCCATGCAATATTTCCGGGGCCATTGCATTACAGGGCCTTGCAGCTTTTAAAAGCACACCACCTTCGGAAAGGCCTCACTTATTCTCAGGTGGTACCACTTACGGACGAGGCACAAGAAGAATTGGAGTGGTGGCTGTCCCACATGGACGCTTGGAACGGAAGAGCAATCTTCGGTTCAGCCCCGACTTGGTGATAGGAGTCGGACGCAAGTCGGTGCAGTTGGGGGGCACGGTGTAGGCAGTTTTCCACAGGAGGAAGTTGGTCTCCGCAAGAGCAGCGACTTAACATCAATTGCCTGGAGCTCCTGGCAGGCTCCTTCGCGGTTCAGTGTTGGACCAAGGACAGGGTCCAAGCCTCGGTCCTTCTGAAAATGGACAATGTGTCGGCGGTCAGGTATATAAATCACCTGGGCGGCACGAGATCGAGAGTTCTGGCGAACCTGGCCAAGCAATTTTTGGAATTTTGTCTCTCCAATCAGGTCTCGGTCACGGCGGAGTATCTCCCGGGACGGGACAATTCGGTGGCGGATTGGCACTCCAGTTATCTGCGGGACGCCAGTATTTGGAAGTTGGACCAGTGATCTTTCAGCGCCTGCAGGACATCTGGGGACCCTTCTCGGTCGACCTGTTTGCCTGTCGGTTGGATCATCAGTTACCCTGGTTCTTCAGTTGGAGACCGGATCCGCTAGCGGCGGCAGTGGATGCTTTCAGCCAGGACTGGAGTCGGGAGAACAGTTATGCATTTCCACCGTTCTCAATGATAACATGGGTGGCGGCTCAGGTTCGAAGGCAGTCTGCCTCGGTGGTCCTGATAACACCGCGTTGGAGGTCGCAAGTCTGGTTTCCAGTTCTACTGGAACTTTCCTGGGATTTTCCAATCCCACTCCACCCGACTCTCCACCTGCTGTTGAGTCCGGAGGGGACGCCTCACTGCCTGGTGGAGGAGGGTTGCCTCCTGTTGATGGCGTGGCGGATTACAGGCAACGTTGGAGATTGCCGGGCCTTTCGAGCCACGCTGAACTCCTCCTGTCTAGAGCTTGGGCAGACAGCACATCCAAGTGCTACAGATCAGCATGGACACGGTGGGTATGTTGGTGTATGCGACGGGAAGTGAATCCCGTGGTCGCGGACTTACCTTACGTACTGAACTATCTGGCGGTCCTGGCTCAGAAAGGTCTTGCTTATAGGTCGATAAACTCAGTTCGCTCGGCGATATCGGCAGGGCATGCACCTGTGGATGGAGCTCCCCTAGGGGAGCATCCCTTCGTTTGTAAACTTCTCAGAGGGATCAGGTTATCACTCCCTCCGGAACCATGGTATTCAGTGTTGTGGGATGTGAATCAAGTGTTGAATCTTTTGCTGTCTTGGCAGCCCAACCGGTTCCTGTCTAGGAAGGAATTGTCGGCGAAATTGGCAATGTTGTTATGTTTGGTGTCCTGTAGGAGAGTGTCATATGTGGGGCGTTCGATATCACTGAAAGAGTTTTTTCTCCTGAGGGAGTTACTTTTACGGTGAGTGCACGGACCAAGTCTCATACGCGCACGATCTCCTACCCTGCTTTTGCGGATACGCCCAAACTTTGTGTGGTACAATGTCTAAAGGCATATGAGGAAGCCACGGAGGAAGTTCGCCCCAGGGTGAACGACAACTCCTTATAGCCCTCAAAAAGCCATTCAGAGCAGTGTCCTCTCTCACCATTGCCCGGTGGGTGTGCTGGATCATGCAGGAAGCAGGTATTAACACGAGGGCTTTTGGTGCACATTCAGCTATAGGAGCGATGGCCTCAAAAGCCTTTAGCTTGGGAGTGCGGTTGGAGTACCTCATGAGAGCGGCGAACTGGTCTTCGGACTCTACGTTTAAGAGGTTTTATTTCAAACTGCTGCTGAATGTGGCTCAAGTGGTTATCGATAAGCTTTAAAGGAGCATAATCCTCGCCTCCGGTCCTGACATAAAATAGAAATTTGCCTAGCCTACGAAAAGGTAAGTTTCAATTCTATTAAGGACGCGGAGGCGAGGATTATCCCTCCCTGCAAGCACGTGGTTTGCTGTTCCCACCCCATATGATCGTAAGTAATCTGTTTAGATTTTGGGTGGTTAAGATGCCATTGATTGTATGTCCAAGATTGGGATTGTTGTCTAATGCCCATGTTAAGATCTTTTCAAGTTTAGGAATATATTTGTCACGCTTGTCTGGCGTTGTAAGACATACAGGTGACTGTTGTACTCTCTTTCAGGAAATGAGAATCAGAAGCAGTCCGGTTGAATGGGAGAGAGAGCCTCCAGCAAAGAAAGAGGTCGGGCAGGAAGTGACGACATAGGCGGTGATAGCCTGATGTGCTATGGACATTGTTAAAGGACTCAAAGAAATGTTGTTTCTTCTTTTCCCTGGTTATGGGAATTGTAGTTGTGGTTACAGTTGTGATGAGCTGCTGTGCTGGAATTTGTTAATAAAGCGAAGAGAGAAGTGAGCATAATCCTCGCCTCCGCGTCCTTAATAGAATTGAAACTTACCTTCTCGTAGGGTAGGCAAATTTCTATTGTCATATAAACTCTCTTAGGTCTTAGTTGGAAACGTCTATTGATATTACAAAAAAATTGCACCGGGCCAAAAACTGATCAAAATTAATTTACACCATGTTTTCTGCTTACATAATAGACCAGAGGTTCTTAACCTCTGGTCCGGGGGTTCACGAACCCCACTCAGGATGTCCACCACTGCTATGAATATTAAATGATATTATCAGATTAATGAAGCGTATATAAATAAAACAGTAAACTATAAAACTGAAAAGTTTTAAACATTTTGTAAATGTGAAGGAATTGAAATACGAGGCTAAAAATTATGATAGTATCCTCTGATTGATTTGTGGGAGCAATACAAGTGCTTCAAACAGAATATAGTATGGACGATGAGTGGCCTCAATTGAATTTAGAAATGTTCCAGCCTTCCAATTAAAATGTACTTTTTTTTAAATATATTTGTGAATATTGATTCAGTGGGGGTCCTGTGTTCCAGTAATGATTAAGTGGGGGGTCCACACAAATCAAATGGTTAAGAACTACCGCACTAGGTAATAGAAAACACTGAATTTCTGATAATTTAACATGGCTCACACTGTTTGAAGTTAAATTTCATGTTCCACTCTGCACAAACTTACCAAACTAAATGGGGTGAGGTTGTCTTCGGCATCAAGAGAATTGGCAGCTTATTGAAGCAGCCAATAAAAATTACCAATTCAATGAATATCCAAATCTGCACTCACTTTGATCAGTAGAGACACACACCAGATAACTTGCGATGGACAGTAATCGAGGCACATCCTCAAATGAGTAAGAATGCCCTCTTCAGAAGAGACAAAAACTGGACTTGCCGACTTTTCACTGATAAGCAGGGTTTAAATGAGGAAGTCCCTTGGAGTGAACATAACAGATAAACCCCTCTCTTGGGCATCAGCACCCATTCCTTAATGGAATAACCAGTGAACCCCCTGTATGTTCCACTCCATCAAGTGCCATAAGTGGAGATACCCCATACCATCTGGGTGCACAGTGTCACAGTCCTTTCAGGCATCCAATTCATCCCTGGAAGGCCCCTTACACAACTCCCAGTGAAGGGCCCAGCACAAAGCAGGTGCCATGACTTAAATTTTCATTGTAGAACATAATAATGGTCATTGCCCCCTGTATTATGTACTGCGTTCCCGGTAAATGCCCAGCACAGAACCCACTCTTCAGGGTTACCTTGAATTCTCCTGCTCCAATATGGCACCATCACAGATTCTTGCTTTATCACGCGTCAACACAACCCGACACTAACATTGCAAACTTGTGTATTCCCACGGTTTACCATATATTAATGGTCATTGCCCGCTTGATCCAAATATTATACTCCACGGAGTCTACACCAAAGTACAGAACCCAATTAGGGTGTTTTAATTTTACTTCTTCATGTACCAACATGGCACCCATGGCAACTCCTCTTGCTATGACACAACATTTTGATGTAAACCACGCCTTTCCGGGGAAGCCATTTGCCCCGCTTTCGCTTCCCACGCTTCTCAGTCCGACCGCGGGTATTTAACCGGGTACTCCAGTCCCCCGTCTCACTGTTCCGATCTAGTAGAGCGAGGGTAGGTAGACCAGCGTACTAGCAGCAACGTAAGCATGAGTACTTCTTGATTGTTTTACTACAGGGGAGCTTCCCTACTTTAGTGTTCAACTTGCACTTCAACACTTGACCTTAACTTTGGCATAATTTTCCATTTCATGTGCTGCACGCCAGAACTCTAGGTAATTCTTAGTGGTACCTCCACCAGTATTCGATGCTGCAGGTGATACACCCAAGCTGGGTGAGTGACATACTTTTTCTGCTACCACAGTGGTTGCTCTGCCAGCTTGCCTACCTCTGCCCTGAGATGTGTCACTCATTTACAACGTGCTTCTTGCTTGTCACTGCGTTTTTCACTTTTTACTAACAGTAGTATTATAGTTCATTTCTGCATGTCGCTTTCTTGGAGGACTTTTTAACCTGTTTTTGTAAATATGCCTACTGAAATGAACAATATGCTTCTGTCAGTCCATAACAACCAGGTACCTCACGGTGGGGTTATTTGTGTGTTCGGTTTAACCTGGAAAAGAACTTAGACGACCAACCATTGTGCAGATAGTTTATTTCACTTCTTTGGTCCTAGTGAATTGCCCTTTGATCATGTGAGAGCCCCGGCAAGAAACATGTTGATCTCGAGACTTGAGCCACTCCTGAACATTACATTGGCAGTGCGCCACTATCGTTTTTAATTAAGATTAGTGAACTCGCTGATTAAAATGTATTCTAGAGTACCATTACATCCCATTTTATCTGTTCTCACCCCCATCTTGCAACAACACTTCCCATATTCATCTATATACCCATACCAGCCTGCACTCTATGGCATTGGGAATAAAAGATCTCCAAAAAAGAGCCCCTCATAGGGAGTCCGTCAGGTATTGCAGCAGTGATCTGACAAGAACACCATATGATGAAGAATGACACCCAACTGGGTGTGTGAGGGCCTCAATTCCTAAAATCGATCTTCATCTTACCTTCCCTCTGACTATTTGTCAGACCCCTTCAATAACAGATGGAAGAAAACACTGGGGCATCCTACAAACCGGTGCAATGACTACCTCCACCAAGATTTGCCTTTAACCACGCAAAGAAAAAGACATAATCGACCCCAGTACCAGTACTTTCCCCAGTTACAGGACACTACCCCTGTGGTTCCTGCATAGTGTGTGCGCTCACGAAGATCACCAAAGACATTAACTCCTTCGCTGCGGCGGCTATTCCGCCGCAGCGCTAACGGTCGCAGGCGGGCGCGCGGCTCACCCGCGCTGGTGACAGAACCGTTCCGTCACGGCTCGCGGGTGAGCTGTGCTTGTGACGGAACGGTTCCGTCACGGCCCCGCCCGCTTAATTAAACCCGCCGCGCAGGCGCGAAATCAGCGCCACGCAGGCGCGGCAGCCGGGCCGTGACGGAATCGTTCCGTCACCAGCACAGCCCACCCGAGGGGCGTGACAGAACGGTTCCGTCAGCAGCATGGAAGGTGTTAAACTCTCTGATAGGTTCAAAGGGCTACAGAAAACACATACCAACTGCAACACCAGTAACTGGTGTTGACCCTCCCCTTGGACCTTAATTTAACACCGACTAGTCCTCTCCTTTTCCTCCTCTGTCCAGCCCTCTCCACGAACTGCATACCTTTTGTTGCAAGACATTCAATTTTCATAACAGCCCGATTCATCTCGCTGCTGACTTCTCTGCTGAAATGAACGAATTGAGGAGACAATTTCTGGTGCTCAGATCCAAGCTGCGGAAGCAAGACCTCAGATACTGCCTGCTCGAGCCGGCACTGCCGATACTCACACTTAATGGAACCACTACTGAAAAGGATGACATGGACCCTGGAAGGTGGTTTCATAGATACTGCGCCACCGTCCCAAAACTCAATACACATTCTACCTGCAACCGTATCTGTTCTGGAGGAAGCGCCTGATCAAGAAACATGTCTGGCCACTAACATCCAAAAGTGGTCTCAGGGCCTTAAGCATGGGTGATGGAAACACTCTGAAGCGTAAGACAAATCCCAATCGCAGAAAAAAACCTGAACAATGCAGCTGCTCCATGGACTGCACTCCTGGTCGCTCCTACTCCGGTCTTGGGAGAGGTTTTCACATACCGTCTAACAACTTAAACCATTACAATACACTACCCGGGTGAATGCCTGGACCGGCACTCATGGACTGCCTCAACAGCTCCTATTAGAATTCAGACCCACCTGTATACATTGTGCTTTTCTGTACTTTGTTATTGGACAGTATATTGTGCCTACCAAGACTCTGTTGTGGGCTTCTGTCAGAAGTTACCCTGGCCCCTCATGTGCCTTCGAAGTACTCTTGGATGTGGTCCCCGTGACTCCACTGGTAGGGTCACATTCCCGAACCTCCAAGTCACAGATTAGGTTCACTGAGAACATTAGTCTTATTGTTCTGTCCATACTCCCTCAGTTTCTCTCCTAGTTGCGGTATTAAGTTATTCCTGAGTCCCCCATATTCCTAGGAACCACTCAAAAACAATTACAACAGGAACTACCCTCTCCGAGAGCCCAAACTTTCGCAGTCTATGCCATACCCCCTCCCTACCCTTTTGACCCGTGTCCTTTTGGCTCACTCACTTTGGTCCTTACTGTGGTTTCCCGGTACGTGATCTCTTTCACACACATTCAACTCAACTCCCTCAAGCCCACAGCTGGTTATACGTCTGCATGATACTCAGTCTCTGAATTGAGGGAACAGATACCACGGAGGGCAGCCTTGGTTATTCACCATGTCCTCCCCTTCATGGGGGACACACGCCCCCGATCACGCCATGGCAACACCTGGTGGACCACCTTTGTTGTCTGTATCCTCCCGCAACATTAGGGGCCTCATGCATTACAGCCAATGGAAAAGGAATCTCTGTTTTTGAAGGCTAGTCATACGGATATTGCCCTCCTACAGTAGACAAACCTGACTGCCGAGGAGGGCTACAAGCTGCGTAGCAACTGGGTCAGAAAAGTGTGCCATGCGCATAACACAGATTCCACACAGTTAAGGATGATTTCACCCTTAAGCCATAGAAAGAGATGGGTAGCAGCACTCATTCTCAAGTCACGGCCTGCGAAAGTACTAAAGACATGAATTGGGGTGGACGTTATGTCTTTGTGCAACACCAGCTCCAAGTCACATATTTTATAGTGAGATCGATATATGCCCAGTGGGAGATAAGACTGGATTTCTAGCTAGCCCAATGCGAATCCTTCACCTCTTTTGCAGCACTACAGAGCTTATGGGTGGAGATTGGAATGTCATCAGAGACCGCTCTGGAAAACCAGACCCAGACATGATAGGGATAGCTGCACCCTAAGTGACATCATTCAAGATCATGCATTCCAGGATCCCTTGCTCTTGCTGCATCCCGGGGTAAGAGAGTATATATTTAGCTTCTGTCCCAAAGGTATGCACAAAAAAAGCCTATTTTCTGCTTGCAACCACCTTTAAGTGGAATTTGGTATCTTCCTCTATTTTCCTAGGTGAGGACTCTGACCACGACCTAATTGAGATCAAGTCTGAGTTTGATAATTGAGTGATTAAGCCACCCTATGGCATGTGTTGAAAGAACAAAACCTGTTATAGGGACCCTAATGATAAGCAGCGCCTTTGCTCCTATCTCTGATGTTTCTTAGACGCCAATGCTGGCTCAGTCATCTTGACATGGACCCTATGAGTGGTGGGCAACACATGCCTATAAGATGACATAAGAGAGACTCTACCCTAGCCAAGGTCAACGCTCAAATAAACATGCACACAGGCCCTTATATTCTCATTCACAGATATTTACGCCCAAAGATCCAACACAGTCCACTCTCACTACCCTGACCCAGGCAAAATACGACATGAACACGCTACTTACAGTACAAGCTGAGAAGTTCCTTTTCCGGCTGTGCCAACAACACTACAAGAGGGGTGAAAAGGCAGGGAGGATGCTGGTGTTAAATCTCACACAACAAGATTTGGACAGAACAATCTCTTCCTTCCGTAATGCACACTCTGACTTTCTGTCCAACCCCATCACATTCTGAAGGAACTCCAAGCTTATTATTCTGCATTCTATGCCTAAGGAACAGGGTAAGTTAGCAATGGCGAATGATTTTGTGAATAAACAGCCAGTCCAACAACTGACAGAGATGTAATGCAACTTATTGGATCTTACCATCAAGTAAAATGAGGTAGCAGTGTTCACAGACTTCACGGCAACCTGTAAATCTCTTGGAGAAGACAGATTCATTGCAGACTTCTATAAAACCACCAAACCCTCAATAGTTTCAATGCTAACAACAGCCTTCGGAGAAGCCTTGCAACAAGGATTTGTCCCGGATCCTTTTAACAGAGCTAGGATCAACCTGACCTTGAAATCCACGGCCCCAGCTATAGACCTCCCTCACTCATCAACAGTGATGTCAAAACTCTTGTGAAGGTACTAGCAAATACGTTGGGTAAATAGATCACCACTCTCGTCCACCCATCCCAAGTGGAGTTTGCACCAGGACGGACATCTGCCAATCGCCTCCATACCCTACTACATCTGAAGTGGCAAGTGCAGAGTGATGCTGATGAGAATGTCCTACTGTTGCATGATGCCGAAAAGGCATTTAACTGAGTAGAGTGGAGCTACCTCTTCCATGTCATGGACTGCATGGACCCCAAATTTACCACCCCAGTGAGGGAACTCGGCCTTCAGCCTCCAGTGGAGGTTTTCTTTCACCTTATGTCCCTATTCACAGGGAAACTTGGCAGGTATCCCCTCTACCCATTATAATTCCCGATTTTCCTTTAACCCTTAGCCATAGCAATTCGAGGGTAAGACTGTATGTCTAGGATCCCCACTGTGAAGGGGAAACATAAAGGTCTCAGAAGATATCCTGATCACACTGCTGCCCCCTGCCCTGGCACACACACTAAAGGGGCTCATTAATTAGCTTGCCAGCTTCTCTGGCTACTCCATCAATTGGTCCTAATGTGTAGCACTACTAGGAGACTTCAACTTACACTGGGATGACTGCAACGACAAACTAGTTAATACACTCAAGGATTTCCTTGCCGAGCTAAACCTCAACCAAGCATGCACACAACCCACACATTCTAAAGGAGCAACACTGGACTGGATTATCTCGGGCAACAAAAACTCATCAATCCTCTCAATAGCCCCTTGTGACTGGTCGGACCACTATGCGATAACTTTCTTGATACCCATATTGAGAAAGGGCAAGACCGTTCAACCTGCCAACAGCAAAAAATGGATCCGAGACACAAGGGAGGCTAATATTGAGCTACTAGTAGAAAGCTGTGAGAGAGATTTAAAGCCTCCTAGCTATCTGCAGAATGCAAATGAGCTGACAGATCACTACCTAACCTCGATCGGGAATATCGTCAACAACACCTTGCCTTTCAAACTAAAAAGAACCACGGAGAAGATGAAAAATCCATGGTTTGATGGATCACTGAACGAAGACAGACGCAAACTGAGAATGGCCGAAAGAAAATGGAGACAACACCCATCATCCCCTGAGCTGAAAGCCCTCAGAAAAATTAGAAACCAATATAACAAAAAGATCATCAACTCCAAAAAGGAATTTATAAGATCAGAATTGGATAATTCCAAAAACAGACCTCGGAAACTCTTTGAAATCCTGAAGCAACAATCAAACAAACTTGCAAAAACAGCACATGAAAACTCAAAAATATCTCTAAGCAGCGAGGAATTTTCTACATTTTTTACGAAGAAGGCTAATGCGCTGGAAACAGAGCTCTTAAGCGCTGCGAGTAACCTCTCCATCCAACCACGGACTACGAGCGATCACAACCCGACATCAGTATGTAGCAAGTTAAAAAACAAGGCAAAGTGGGACACATTCGAACTATATGATCAGGACACGATCGCCAAAACGCTATCGAAAATCAAACCCAACAACCACTACCAAGATCCTTTACCTGCGAAATGCTTAAGAGGAATCAGCCATATTGTGGTGCCAATCTGGACCAAA
Organism: Lissotriton vulgaris; assembly: GCF_964263255.1. Lineage (NCBI taxonomy): Eukaryota > Metazoa > Chordata > Amphibia > Caudata > Salamandridae > Lissotriton > Lissotriton vulgaris. The sequence goes on along the minus strand of NC_141696.1, from coordinate 1,191,907,748 downwards.
ATAATAAACGCATCATTGTCACAAGGGATCCTCCCGGACTGCCTAAAAACAGGTCAAGTGGTTCCCTTGATCAAAAAACCAACGGCGGATGCTAAAGACCCGAATAACTTTCGACCAGTAACTAACATCCCTGTATTGGCCAAACTTATTGAGAAATGCGTGCAGAGCCAACTGAGCCAACACATCATTAAGTTCTCCTTACTAGACGAATGCCAATCGGGATTCAGACCAGGACATAGCACGGAAACAGCGATCCTCCACATTGTGGATGACGCACTTCAGGCTCTCGATCAAAATCAAGCATGCTTACTAATTCTCCTGGACCTGTCATCGGCATTTGACACAGTAAACCATGAAGCATTACTGGCCAGGCTACAGGACAGGATGGGAGTATCTGGAAATGTGCTGAAATGGTTCGACTCTTTCCTACGGAACAGAACACAACGATTCCTGGTCAACCAAACAATTTCTCCACCTTGCCCCAACTCAATCGGAGTCCCACAAGGATCAACACTATCTCCTGATTTGTTTAACTTGTATGTCGAACCTTTCACAACAATTCTCAGAAACTCACAGATATCCTACCATATGTATGCGGATGATACGCAAATTTACTTAAAGATTGCCTCTCTTGAAGACATTGAGCTAATGAATGAAACTTTAAAAATGGCATTGCAATGGCTAACTACCAACCATCTGAAGCTAAATGCTCAAAAAACAGAGTTCCTACTAATTTCTCCACCAAGGTGCGTCACAGAAATAAAGGAATGGACCAAGTTGATGACTGCGCTTAACTGCACTCCGATGCTAGTAAGCTCAGCTAAGTCGCTAGGAATTACTCTAGACGAGAATCTTGACATGAAAGCTCGCATTAATTCAATGGCTAAAAGCGCCCGCTTCCACCTGAACTACCTAAGAAAACTGAAGCCATTTATCTCTGAAGCAGATTTGAAACTGGCAACCCAATCCTTAGTCATCTCTAGGATTGAATACGGTTGCACTACCTTAGCGGGTCTACCAAAAACTTCCACAGCACCACTAAAAGCTTGCCTCAACGCTGCAGCGAGACTCATCTCTGGATCAAGAAAATTTGACCGCATATCCCCGCACTTAAAAGCATTGAACTGGCTACCCTATGAGGCGAGAATTCAACTAAAGATAGCATGTATCACCCATAGGGCGCTTCACCACAATACTCCTGGATACCTATCCAAGAAGATTGAGCTGTCAGGAGGCAACAGACCTGCTAGGAGTGCCAAGGAGTTGTTGCTGCGTCCAGCCATCTTTAGAAAGAAAAAAACTTATGACAGAGCGTTCTCAGGAGCTGCCCCGAGAATCTGGAACTCACTCCCTCCAAGCATCAGGAAGAACCCTAATACCTTAACTTTCAAGCGAGAAGCGAAGAGCTTCCTAATGAGTAAATACCTTGCATAGAGGAGTTAATGGATCACTTTGGGATCTGATTCTGTCCTCAAACAAATCACTCACGTCATCAGAAAGAGAAGGATCGACGTGAACTAGATGAAAGATAAACTATGGATCGAAACGGACAGACGTTCCTGGTGATTAAACTGTATACCAGCTGCAACCTCATGGCAAAGTGAATGTATATAATTATCTCACATCCCTAATTCATATAACCTCCTACCTCATTTATTTGTCGAAATCGACAGCTGTTAATGCTGCATGCTTTATAGATGCTGCTTACTGGAATAGAATAATTCGAATGGAAATTAATTTCTTAAATGTTACTATTGCCTGCTGCGTACTGGACAAGAATGATTCGAATGGAAGCTAGTTTCTTAAATGCTAGTATTGCAGGCTCTGTAGTTACGACGTAGTGTAAAAGAGTGCCTCGAATGAAAGCGAGTTGCATAAGCACTCTCCAAAGCTATATAACAATCTACCTCATATCTATTTGTATTCAATTGGTTATCATCTTGTTAATATTTATATCATACTTTTATGTGAAGCGCTCTGATACCCACGGGTCTTGTTCGCGCTATATAAAACTTTACAATAAATAAATAAATAAATAAATGACCCCATACACTATGCACACAAGTTAGGCATGTTACCTTTCAGTTGGAAGAGCCTGAAGTTTAATTACCTATGGATTTTCATTAACTGAGGACTCGGCAACATGGTACAGGATAACCTGCTCTAACTAGAAGACCAAACTAAGAAGGACTTCCGAAAACGGCAAAGTCTATGACTATAGCCTTTTGGGGGAGGGGGAGGGGGGACACCTACCTGCTCCATCTGGAAGGTTTGTAAGATTAATCACCTTCATGATAAGATCTGACGACTCCCACAAACCCTCTGCAGATCTTCGCAGTTCGCCCAACTTACCCCCTCATAACTGGGGCACCATGTTCACCCATGCCCAACTTACATCCTGCGAAAGGCGGCCTCGCCATTGCCCCATTCTCCAATTCTTCAGTCTCTACTTACTTGGAAAAAGTTTAGGGGAACCACGTCTATACACCACTATGAGTGACCACGTCTTCTCTCGACCCCTCTCTGCCACCTTATGTACATGGTGGGGACAACGCTTACACTCCCAGTACACAGAGGAAGACTGGGACATCCTGATGTCCAAACATGACACAGGACTATGTGAAGTCTGCCAGAAATTGAGCTAGTTAAAGCTGACCACTATTGGCATTGGTTTCTCTACAGATTACATAAAGCTAATCTACCACCCTAGAGGTGGCAAAAGTGGGTATTCTCCGACTGTGGAAAACAACAAGAGCCCCCAACCCTGCATACCTGGATGGAAATATGAGTGAGATAGTGGCCTTTGAAAAAACTATGTATGCCCACAGGACAAACTGGCACAATTCTAGGAGCTATGTGGCAACTTCCTGTGAGCTGAGCGGGAACACACACTAAGGGTAAAGGAAGAGACTCCCTTTCCGTCTCAAAAGACTGCTCTTTGATTCTGTGATATATCACAGGGCAGGGGCCTCGACACATCACAGCAAGGGATATGGGGCTGATAAGTTAATCATATAGAGTAGGCAGGGGGTCTGGTATTAACCTTTTGATCCACATGTCACTGTGGCTGACATTGTGAAGTCTGGTCACTCTTATGAATTGTGTTGTGGACAATCAGCTTCGGAATCATGCCTGCTGTGAAAGATATCTTTCATGAAGGAAGATAAAAAGGAGAAGTACCCACTTCAAAAGAAGTGAACCCAAACATAGAACTTCAAAGACTCAGACTACAAATCACATTTAGTTTCTGGAAATGGTCTTTAAGAGGGGGAGATTGAGTCCCCAAATATGTGTTATCTGCTAAGCAGGCTGTGTAAGAAGGGGAAGCTCTGCAAGACTTCTGCCTGTGACCATGACTGGAGGGAAAGTATGCTGGGGTACCCTGTGAGGGAGAGGATAGCGTTGGAGGGTGCAAGGCCCAGTTGGGAGCCCTGCACGAGGATTCCCTGAGTGAGGTGTGAGGCAGTGCACAATCGGGCCTTTGCCCATGTGGAGTATCAGTTCTACAACCCTTGTATGTTGGGAGATGGCCACATTGTTCTGAGCCATATCGGAAGTGCTGGGCCGGGAAGCATCAAGCCACACTGCTGCATCGGCCAAGTATATCAGGGGAAGTCACTAGTGGACTGAATTTGGCCAGCTGTGCAGGATCTGTGACTGCCTAAATTGGTGACCTTGTGCCATAGAAAGGGCAATCACCTAAGGAAAGTGTGCTCCTTGTTCAGAAATACCACAGCAACCCTGCGTGCCAGGAAGGTGGGGAAGGGTTTGGTTCGCTGCTACTACTTTGGCCAAGGGTTCAGGTCATCGCCCCGGACAGAACTGCTGTGCCCAGCAGGTCAAGCTCGCATCCATGATCTGCTTCCAGCGAAGTCCCAGAGAACCCACCGTGGGTGTTGCACTTTCGTTGGCGCTCCGGTAGGGAGCCAGAGGATAACAACAGCACACTGCAGTTGCTTCTGAATATAGTATTCCTTTTCATGTGTATAATTAGAAATAACATATTACTCTTTTTCTTATAAAAGCAAGTATCGAATGTACATTGATGTATTGTTCATACTGTTTGCATTTTGAGTTATGATTCATGTTCAATGACCTGTATCTACATTCCCCTCGTCCAACAGGGAGCCTTGATTGTTCGACCACAGCTACCACTGAGAGTCAAGAGTGGAAGGGGTACTTGGCCCAGTTGAGTAAGATTTATTGCAGACTTCGGGAAATCAGTAGTAACAGGCCACAACCTCCACAGTTGGAGATCAGTAACTCCTGCGTACCCCATGACCACTCTTATGGGGGTTCTGGCAAGCACCTATTGGATTGTTTTAGTGACAATGTAAAATTGTCTTCTGTACAACTGTAATGTAATTTGTGTTTTATGACGTTCACAGTAGGAACACATCATAGGTTTCAAACACCTCATGTTTCTATCATGCAAATAGGTTTCTTGGTGAACAACAATATGGTGTTTCTGAAACTTATACAGGGAATTCTTAATATAAACTGCTTGATTATTTTAACATGCTAATCTAAATTTTAGCCTCATGATATTATTGCCATATATGCCTGCTGTACAGCGGTGAAAAAAGAGAATACCTGAGCAATGGAAATTATAGATGCGAATAATCTGTATTAATTGTCTCTGGTTGGACACCCTTGGCCAAGCCAAAAACATGGTCCTTATTCATCCTACTAGACTTGTCTGCAACCTCAGCGCCTTTAACTCCACCTCCAATAAGCATACTGATAAAATGGCAGAAGACTTTCACTGATGCCTCAGGGAAAGCTCTACAGTGCAATATCGAGGTTTAAATAACCGAGAAAAGCAAACTGGAAACAAACATTGGCTAAGCCAATAGGGTGCACTTTGGGCAAAAGGCTCTCGCCTTTGGGCCAATTGTTTTTAGCCATTCTGCACATCATCCCTGAGGCTGTGCAGCATGGTTAAAGATTTTTTTTAACACAGATGGACGCATAATTTTGTAGGTCCAAGCACAAAATGACGCAGTGGCTTTTTTTTTCTTTGTAGTTACCGATCCGTTTTGGATCAGTAACTAAAGAAGTAAAAACCATGCAAAAACTTTTTATTTAAAGGAGGGGGAGGGGGGACAAAATGGGAAAGGCGAAAGTCCATGGGCAGGGGAGAAGCTCATAGGAGAGAAAACAACCTCGGGGAAGGAGGTGAAGTACATGGGGGCAAGCACAACATGGAGGGGGGGGTGAAAGAAGTATATGTGAGACAGAAAGAAAAACAGTGCAGAGGGAGAGGGGAGAGAAGAACATGAGTGAGACAGCTGGAAAACACATGCACTGTACTTAACCCAAAAGAAAAAGTAGTGCACGTAAAGAAATCAGTGGAAGCATAAAAGACAACTAATCAAAAGAAATATTTTTAAGAGGCTATGCTCCATGAGAGAAACAAACACAAGACTGGCAAGCTGGGGCAACTGCTTAATTTGAGCCTGTGGTTTCCGGTGCTGAGCTCCGGCACTTCTTTCACAAGTCGAGGGCTATAGAAGTTTTTTCTCCCATAAGCCCATTATGATTACAAAACTATTTATTTTATTTATTTATAGAGTTTTGTATAGCGCGAACTTGACCCGAGGGTATCAGAGCACTGTACAGAGATATCACAGCAGTAATTACATGAGTTACATATGGGGTCAATAAAAAAGTACATAGTGACAGTATAAAAAATAAGAACACAATGGTATATCTGGATCAAATAGTTCGGAGGTAGCTGAGGAAGGGTACTCCTTAACTGGGGAGTGTAGAAGCACAATTTTTTCCCCGAGGTAGAGATACTCAGATGTATTTGGAGGGTGTGAGGTAGTACCTCAGTCCAGTCAGATGATTTAGGGGGGGTGGTTTAATGAAATTCACTGATGGCTAGAATTATTTACAACCATTTGAATTCCGAAGACCATTAAACACGTAGTGCGTGCCACAAACATAGATAAGACCTAAATTAAAGTGTAGAAATCCACATATGCAGCTCCGTCTATTCTCACATTTTTTACATCTCATGCGTGTGCGCAGAAATGATGTACAAACTTTGGAACTTGCACGCACTTCATCCAACATCTGCATAGGACCCTGTTCGAACCATACACTCAGAACAAGAACCCAGGATCCAGGATCCAGGTGCAAACAGAAGCGCTTTGCAACCCGTCAGGGGTATGAAGAACTATTAAATGATACAAAACTATGCACCATACAAATCACCAAATAATAAAAAAGTAATTAAATGAATTAATTTCAATCACGTATCCTTCATTCTCGGGGCTGTTCATACCCACATATTGCCCCAACAATAACGCTAATACACTAGTTATGTCAAAATGTCTTAATCATTACCTCCTCCTATGTCTTCCTCATCCATTCTTTACTTCCGGAGTAGTTTTCTTTCCCACAGACATCAATTGATTAGCACAACTCAAAAAGACCCCGAATATGGCGACCTAAATGTACCTGTCCTTCGGAGTGCCTGCCTGGTATGTCTTCAGAATGGCCCACAGTGGTCTAGGCAAGATGAATATGCATAATCACGTTAGTGATTTCAGAACAACTGCCTGTCACAAAGACCATAATGTTCACTCAATTTTTCTGATATCGATTGGATAATTGTGTCTGAGGCCTGCCACCTGGCTCCTGTGACTGATTTGGGGTGAAGCTGGATGCGACAGCGCAGACGCAGGACGAACTTTTCTGCGAAGGCACCATACATGCAGAGCAAATTAAAAGTGTGTGCGCAGCCCACCTATTGCCTGCCTTGCAGACTAGAAATATACTGATTGGCCGTAATTCTGCCCTTGTTGCTGTGCTGGTGATCCACCTCCAACTTCAGTCGGACCACTTTGCCTATCATTGTGCTGCTCTGCACTAGATGTCATCACCACCCTTATGCTGAGCTGCGTGGATATGGCAACATTATGGGATCGGGGAGCAGGTGGGCAACCAGCATGGCATGATAAGCTGAGTAGTGAACACTTGCCTGGCCCGCGCGGATTAACTAAGGCACTAACCAGCTCTGTGGTGATCTGCTGTGACCAGCCATCATCCGTCGCAGAGTGGGTAAGCAAAGGAGAGAGAGACCATGATTAGTGCTGGGCCACTGATGCTTGTTGTCATATATGTGCTTTTGATAGAATTACCTTGAGGCCTATCATATTTCCCAACATAAAGGGATGGGCGTGCAATTGTGGCAGTCGTGACAATGATGGTTTGTAAATTTGTGCGTGCACGATATGCGTGTGCTTTCATGTGTATCATCTTCTGGGCACACACGTTCAATGATTTAAAAAACACGATAGTGAAGCAAGTGCAAATGGAAGCCCGTGATCTTTACTAGAAATGTGGTTTTTCACATTTACCCTGCCAGTTTGTCGGACCAACATAATTTATAGGGGATTCGTTTATTCTAACCAGAGTTATAAATATCTATACACAGACACACACACCAACCTGCTGAGATGATACATCTTCAAGATGAAATAGCAAACAAAGAAGACCAATGTACTTTGTATTTTTCATAAAGGGCACATCATAAAAGACACTTAGAGATTTATAACAGGTTTGGCGGTCCTCCTGCAGCCCTGCCATCGCTGCACTGGCAGGAGGACCGCAAAGCCCGTGGTGCGCCCGCAAACAATATTCTGAGTTTGAATCTAGTGCGGTTGGTACGGCGGCAGCTGTGTTAGGCTCATAGGAGAGCTTTAACAGCAGACCGCTGTAGTGACAGCGCCTGCTTCACATTCCTGCACGGTGTGGCATGCACCTTATCATCCATGCCACACTGTGGAGGAACAGGGTGCAATTCCAGGGGGAACAACATGTGCCTCGCCCCAAATGCACCCCTAAGCCCAGAAAGAGCATGGAGCCCCATTAGGGTTGCATCTACGGCACACTCGTCGCGGGCTCACTGCCATGAAATGGGCGGTAGAAATGCAAATCGAAATATGCTCGCTGGTGCCAGGATATTCCTGCCCCTTTCTGCTGCGCGAGCGCCGAGGGAACCTGGATCCCAGCGGAGGCGGTGATCTGACCTCCACACACAAAATACGCCAGGTGGACCGCAGTGGTGAGACCGCCACCGCGAGTACGACAGTCCTAGGACTGCCATACTCGTAATAAGGCCCTAAGCCATTTGTACCATTTTTCAAAAGAGAAAAATATATTTAAATTGGAACCTTTTGGTTCTTCTTCTTCCAGGTTTCGATCCCAAAACAATGAAAACATTAAAATGCAGTACAGCTTAAATTTAAACGAAGTAGTTGTACAGTTGAGGTTGGCTTTAATAACTTTGCAGGTAGAATGTGGTTCAATATATACATTTAATTTAAAAAACAATGTATGTTGCGTTTTTTTATTTGTTTTAAATACAATGTGCATTGAAAATATTAACACATATTTGTCCTATGATATTAAACACATGGGTAAATACAAACATTACTTGTAGTTTGGATTGGGAACCATAAAATGATGCATCGATGTGAACTGGTTTGCACAAAAAAAAAATTTTCCACCCTGTACAGCCAGTGGGCTGAATTGTGGCACGTTCTAACCTCTCTCCTTCCATAAATGGCAGGGCAGGGACGGGATGCTGAGGCCAGAACTCATCCCACTACCGCCCACCTCAAAGTGATAATCCGAAACTCAATTAGAGCCCTAGCAGAAGGCAACAGACTGTATTGCCAGTGCTTAATCTGAGCCGTTGTTTGGAGGTGGAGCCCACGCCAACCAGCACTAATTTTTGGGGACCAGCACTTATTTTTCCTCAACAAACTTTAATCACAAGCCACGGAGAGAAAAACACAAAAGGGGAAAAGATGAGGCAGAGAAAGACGGAAAAACAATGAAAAAGAGAGAAATCAGAGATGAAAAAGAACTTGCAAGAGTGAGACAAAGAGTCAGGGAGTGCCTAGTGGTCGATTAAAGCAGAATTAGGTAGAATCAAGACTAAGCAACCTTAGTATTTGGCAGCCCAACCTTCTATGGCTCTGACCGCGTTCTTCTGAGCTACGGTTTGGGCCCTGCACTTATTCTTTCGCAAATGAAGCACTGGCTTTGACACGAACAATTAGCAAGCAAATGAGAGGGACTCGACAGCCAACTAATGGTAAGCAGTAGGTGGGCTCCAAGCCGCTGTATGTTCTTGGTAAACCCACTATATGTCCCGTAACAACCAACACAAGCACTGTCTATTAGGCGAGACCTATAAACAGCTTTGGGACAAACTGAGCCAAGATTGTAATTCTGTTACACCCACTGTAAATGTCACTTAGTCCGTCACGATCCCTTCTCACACAAAAAGACGCACATTTACATACCTGAAAAAGCCATGGTATCCAGTTTGACAGAAAACTATGCTGTTCGTCTGACTAGTTGGCATATCAAGGTAGCCCTGTTTCAACTGAGTGAGTTCAGAAAAAACTTCCTTTACCACTGCCACTACACACCACCTTATTTAGTACCTCTTGTCGACTTCAAACTTGAAGCTGTCAGGGGCCCTCAACAAGGGCATTTCAGAATAGGAGCTGGGCTAAGTCTAGCATAGGGCCATATGGTGTATCCATAACGAGTCTGACAAATAACTGGTAAAGAGATGATCCTCAAAAGAAATGTCAACCTTGGTCTGGCAACAGATAATCATTTTTTCCTGTATAATCAAATAAACGATAACAGTTTTTCCTGCATACCCAAACATGTTACACTGATAAGACCTCTATTAGAATCAGACGCCTATTCTACTCATTAACCAACATAATGAAAGCACTACTTAAGAATTACAAAAAAAAACCAATCGAATAGACAATAGGATATAATGTTGCATTAGCTAATAGCACTGGTATAATGGAGACCTAAGGAACTTAGCAATGAAAGCTCAGCTTTTAGATTATTGCTGAATGTCCTAGGAAGGGGCAGAAAATGGAGTATGAGTATTGCTCGTTTGCGAACCAAATTACATTATTCACATGATAGGTGGTAAAGTATTTAAAGAAGGAACAAATGAATACATGGAAAATAAGAAGCTAACACAGTTATCTTCGAGGTGTCATTCTTTAGACGGTAAATAAGAATGCACAGATGCAGTAGGGATAACAACCTACAGTGTTCATAGTATACAAGCCAAGAGTGTACGAAAGATGCAGAAATAAGATGTGTTAACATAAGGCATTTGAAAAATGGAATATCAAATTGGTACATCGAAATGCTCCTAATGAGTAGATTTGTGCGTTGGATTTACAATATCTATCCATGCAGTATATCATATTTCTTTAGCCCTTATCTACCCACCACCAGCCCAGTCTCAGGTCCATGAGTACCTGCTCCAGAGCAGTTTTTTTTTTTTGCATTCTCGGACTTGTCTCTTGTTTAGCCCACTACTATAAAATCAGGACTATACATCCCAGCATGCTAAGAAAAAACACTGGCATGGGAGCAGCTAGCTATTCACGCATGGACCGGGTTAACTTTCCAGCTATGCAACCTCCGGTTTTAGAAAGTAAACAACCTTTTAAAACGAACTTTTTTATTTTACCTTTCGCACTTCATCCAGCACCACGTCAAAGGATTTCTTGTCCATTGTTGAATATCTGCTAGCGGACTCGCAATTGTTTCAATGGCTCGACAAATCAATATTCTATAAACGGTGATCAAAAACCCGATCACCGAAGACCGGATAAATTAAAATAATAGACAGCACCAGTGCTTCTGAGTGCAGTGCTCTCCTATGTTCGTGGCACATTAGATGCCGAGTGCTTCGTTTCTCCAGTCACTAGCCGTGTGGTGCTTCGGTATTCTAGGAAGCAAGACAAGAAACTCTAAACGCATTGCGTTTTTGTATTCATCGGTGCAGGACATTCTTGGCAAAAGGCTGGCTCCCTTTCTGGACAGCAAAAGCGTTACCAGGGTTTCAAAGCGATGGACAGAGAGTCTGCTAGCTCTCCGAATACAAACAGTTCAATGTGGAAATGTAAAAACAAAGGCAGCTCTAGGAGAGCGAAGCAGAATGAAGAGGTAAGGGCGGCTGTCAGGATAGAGCTCCAGCACTGTCCTTCGTTAAGGTGGTTCCCATTTCCAACTGCATTGCGCGAGGCAGAAGGTGCGAAAACACTTTCCAGGAACCACTTTGCTCCAGACTGACAGTACACGAGGAAATAGCTAGGCCTCTTTGTTTATTACCAGAGTAGTAAAGCAGTTCCCAGACCTGGAGTTAGCTGTGCTTCCGGGTTGCGTAGGCGGCTTTCATTGGGATTATCACCCATATTCAGCGACCGAACATTCGGCACAGTAAGAAAGCTATCACTACAGTGCAGCACGTTTATATCAAGCGTACGAGAAATCACATTTCACTCTTTGTCCCATGCTGAAATGTATTTAAAAATATATATGTTGGTGTTATTTTTAAGTGATGCAAGCAAGAACATTATGTTTGACTACTTTCGATTTCTTAGTAAGAATGTGGAATAAACAGAATATGAGATTGTTAATCAAAGTGACAAAAAGACTTAGGGCCAGTGATCACAGCAGACCCCCTTCCAATATGGCGGCCTACCTTACTAGAAGCGTCGGTAGACGCCTACAGCAAAAGTAAATAATAAAACGAGTGTTTCCGGGTCGTGACCAGAGCCGAACGATGACGATGGGAAGGCATCAGCAGCATTCAATCCGCGCTGATGGGAACTAGTCTAACAGTGGCATTTTTTGATCTCTGGATGCCAGTTAAATGAGTTTCAATTCTTAAAATATCATTCTAGAAATCGGAGTATTTCGGGCAAATCATCCTTTATTAATTGTAAACTGAGAATAAAGTAAAATTTGCAAATCTCGGGAAACAGTGTTGTTCTTCCCTTAGAAGTGAAAGTGCAGCGATTATCCATCGATTAGTTTGCTTCTACTTGAGTGATGGAAGGGGCAGAAAAAGGGGACACTTGAAAACACCTTATTATTTTTTTTCGCACAGGTGCCTTGCACAACATTCAGGTTCTGTTGCGGGCGATACCTCTTTGCATACATCCCGCCCATGGGTGCAGCAGAGAGCTCCATGTGCTTTGGCAACACTGGTGTAACCTGCTCTGCCGCTCACTATACCACAACGAATTGGCATGGTGCTGAATCGAATTAAATGACAATCTCGGGCCGGGGAGATGTTCTCCAGGATAGCTACAGTGAGAGCCGCTCTTGCGTGGGCGGTGCTAAGGCTTTCCACATGATATATCTCTTGGCTTGGGAGGAAGTAAACAGAGGAGTTGGCAGTTACTGTCCCGTGAGCTTGAAAGCTTGTGGTGTTGGAAACACTTGCAATATGCACAGGGGAAGTCTTTTTAAGTAGAACTCTTGGAACGAAAGGCCGACGGGATGGCTCGTACATCCATGTCTCGTGTCTTTGCGGTGGCGGCGAGTGTTCTAGGAATGCTGCTACTTTTGAACTCTCATTTCCCGATGAAGGTGAGTGTTTCTGTTTAACTCGGGTTAGCCTGGGAGTGGCACTGGGAGTTTGAATAGCGCCTGGATTCCCACACGGGTGATTAGCAGCCCTTTACAAATACTGATTGGTTGGCTGATTGCGCGTGGTAGTCAAAAGGCATGCTTTCTCCAAAATGTTCTTTGTCTGCCTAGCTTACCGACCCTGATTTGCCAACTCTATCCCTCGTGCACATTCTAAGTACACTCGGTGCACCATTCTTTCCAGCATATTATATAAATCAATGAATCAATCGGAGTACTTGTAAAGCGCGCTAATTACCCGTGAGGATCTCAAGGCGCTGAGGGGGGGGGGGTGCTGCTACTGTTCGAAAAGCCAGTTCTTGAGGAGTCTTCTGAAGGCGAGTAGGTCTTGGGTCTGCCGTAAGTGGGTGGGGAGGGTGTTCCAGGTCTTGGCGGCGAGGTAGGAGAAGGATCTGCTGCCGGAGGTCGCACGTTGGATGCAGGGGACAGCGGCGAGGGCGAACCAGTCTGCTGTATCAACTTGTGAATGCATTGGACACAAAGACCAGCAGACTCATGCTCAACCCAAACATCAATACCATGCCAACCCTTGTCACAAGGACACCTCTCATGTTATGAAATATGCAGGAAAATACAACTCACTCGTGTTCCTGAAACATGATAGATTACACACACACTGACCTGTCCACTGTTGCACGTGTGATGTCTGGTGACTCATCAGTCTTTAGGCCACTGTACACCAAGCAGTGCTAGTGGAATGACATGGTCAGGCTAAGACACGATTGTCTGCAACATGAAAGTCGTGCCCTAAGTCACATCCTGACGTTTCTGTCCTACCTCTTTGAGCTGCATGCACACAGTAACTCCTTAATTGCAAATGCTTTCAGCATGTGGGTAGTGAAGGACAGTTTCCTTCCGCAGTGACACCTTAGTTGTGAGCCATTAGCCTTGAGTTCTTCCAACAATACTCCAGCAGGCACACATCTATTCATGATGGAAGAGTTAGTACAGACGTGAATGTCTCAGTCCTGCTGATGATCACATGCACCTCAAACTTTGGACTGGCTTACTTTACTCTAAACAAGGGAATTCAGGGAATTAATTACTGTAACAGTTTCAACATCTTCAACAAATCTCGGAGAGCCATTGCTTGTTACCTGCTGCACCAATGTCTTATAGCACTTTTTGCTAATTTGAATCCAGTGAACGCTACGCTGCTTCACCTTTCACTATTGTGTCACCTTTTTGGCAATTAAGCTATGATCGATTATAATATAAATGCTTATTTTCATTTGAAGCCTTGCTTTTCTTTGTGGGTCCAATATGTGTTTTTACATTTAATGTAATTCAATAATTGCAGTCCAGTTTGCTGTTGAACTCAAACCACTGCTTTAAATAGGCCGGTACTCTCTGGTGCTGAGTACCAGTACTTTTTTATTTTGAGAGGGAGAGCACCTGCGCTTCTCAAGAGTGACGTGATACTTTTAATTGGAGAGTACCTGCACTTCTCGGAACAAGTAGGTACTTTACTACAGGGTACCTGCACTTCTATTTTTCCATTTCAAGCACTGACTCAAACCTATTTTAGTTAGTTAGATAACATTTATTTAAACTCACAACATAGTCATTTTTATGGCAATGAATCTGAAGAAAGAACTGTTTTTTTAATACTAAATCACATCCTTAGCAGTCAGAGATAGAACCACCGTATGACACCTCTGCAGAGCACCTCCTCTTTCTCCGGTTGATATCACAGGGGCCTGAACTTCCCCCTATCAGGCCCTCCACAACACTGTAGCTGTAGTGGTTGGAGGGAATCCATTTCCAACTATGACATCCTCTGTCTACAAGAGACTTGGTCTACGGCCGAGATCAATTTTGATGGTTTTGTGTCCTACAACTGTCTAGCGCAAGATACCACTATGGGCAGGGAAAAAGGTGGGCTCGTGATTCTACTGTCTGTTAACTTTCCAGTACGTGTGAAGTCCCATTCTACCATTGGATCACATTCGCAAGTACTATGGCTGGAACAAAGAGGGGGTTGTGATACTTTGTTAATTAATCACTATAACAATATGTTTGATCCCACGAGCACCTGTGTTGTTAATGATCTTGAGACTGCTGTTATGAAAATTGGTAGGGATATCCATAATCCTTATGATATCATTTGGGGAGGGGATTTTAATATTCGTACTTGCCCCCGCTCTTTTACAAATGTATTTTATTTTGATGGGGCAAATGGGGAGGACCGGGCTCATTTTATCCATACCACTTAAGGTGACTCCCTTAATACTTTTATGCTCAATTTTGATTTGTTAATTTATCAGTGTTGGATAGGCCTCGAAGCATGCCCGACCCCTCCCCGCATGGCGGGTCGCGGACCCCTGCTACCCCTGTTCCCCAGACCAGAACCCCACCGGCAGCCCGCCGGGTCAACACCCAGCTCTTCCCCGACGGAACCTTGGCTCATGATCATAACAGTCTCGGCTGGCCCGGGTCCCTTCCCGAACCACTGTCTCCGGCCCAGCCGCCATTTTGGACACTCCACGACCAGGCCTCGTGGCCTCGGGTCGACCTCGGCCTCAGGCCCAGCCAAGCCCCGACATCGAGGCACCACCATCCACCCAGGGGGTAGAGAGACCACTTGGCGGGTCAATGGGAGAAGGAGTGTCGATGGCTCCCCTCCGGGAGTCGAGAGACACCGAGACAAACTCATCCTTGGAGGCCTGCTGGCGCTGCTGCGGCTCCTCTTCGTGAACTATCTTTGAAGGCCTGTTGGCGCTGCCGCGGCTCATTCTCGTCGAGAACCATCTTGAAGGCCTGCTGGCGCTGCCGCGGCTCATCCTCGTCGTGAACCATCTTGAAGGCCTGCTGGCACTGCCGCAGCTCATCCTCGTCGTGAACCATCTTGAAGGCCTGCTGGCGCTGCCGCGGCTCATCCTCGTCGTGAACCACCTTGAAGGCCTGCTGGCGCTGCCGCGGCTCATCCTCTTCGTGAACCACCTTGAAGGCCTGCTGGCGCAGCCGCGGCCCTCCTTGCGAACCCTCCAGCTCGAGGATTGTGAGCTCCAGACCTGCTACCCCCGTACCGGACCGGTACTAAGACTGTCCCGCTACCCCCTTCCCCAAAGAGACTAGAATTGACGGGATCCTCGTATCCTGGTCCCCACTGTATCGTCCAGTTAACCTGCTTAAGAATACCTATAAACGTGTACGTAACCTATCTTGGTGTGGTGTCCATCTGTGGGGGGGAAGTTGCTCGTCCGTACGATTGCAGGAGAGGGCCCTCGCCAGGAGTCCTCTCCCCCTTCCTCGGCCGACCCTCCGGGTCCCCGTCTAACAATCAGCCTGCCGAGGATATTGAAGGTAACATTGTACCGACTTTTGTAGGGAGGAACTCAGCCTCTGTTATTGATTATTTGTTGGTCTCAGTCCACATTACCCCTTACTGTGCTGTTCCCGAAATTGTTGATTTAGGCCTCAGTGACCATAATGCCATTACCATGTCGACATCCATTTGGGGGACTAAGTCTACAACTAAGTGTAGGATTGTTGATGAAATTATCCCTTGTAGGCAGAATGGTATTAGGATCAAATGGTGTGGGGACAACTCTGATAAGTTGCTGCGAAAAATAGTGGTAGCTAGCTCTGACGAGCTGCTTCATTGTCTTGATGACGATGCAGCTCCATCGTGTACCATCGCTGAATTTGAAAAACTCAACGACATTATTAAAAGGACCCTCACCATTACTAATGTTAACACTAAGAGGGCTACTCTAGGATGGTTTGACAGAGCCTGTACGAACTCTTTACAAGAACTAAAGAGGGCACTCTCAAACCATCCTAGAGATAGGGAAGCCGTAAAACTTCTTAGGGCAACTTACAAACTCCAATTGACCCGTTGAAAACAGTAGCTTAGGAAACAAGCGTGGGACAATTTGACTAAAGCGGCGGAGCTGCGAGATAGTAAGTTATTCTGGAGCACCGTTAACAGCCCATTCCTCCAAAACGAGGAATTCCCAATTTTAACAGCTCAGGTCATCGAGGATAGTTGGGTCCAATATTTTACCGGAATCTTTGACCCCGCCGGGTAGGACCATATCAGTTTAAGTGCCGACATTATTGGGTCTAAGCTACCCCTGGAGATTACATTACTAGAGGTTGATAATGCTATCCGTAACAGCAAGGGAGGGAAGGCCCCAGGACCGGACGGAGTTCTGGTCGACCTGTATAAAACAGATTTATAGTTATGGAGCCCCCTCCTGAACCAGGTCTTTAATGCCTCCGTCAAAGAAAGTACACCCTCTACATGGGGTGAATCCATAATTTTGCCGATTTACAAGAAGGGAGATAGGGCGGTAGTTCTTGGCCTCTCCTCTATCTCCTTTCTTGATTCCTCGTTGAAAATTATGAGCAGGGTCCTATTACTACGTCTGGAGGAATGGGCTGAAGCTAACAGTATCCTTGCGGATTCTCAATTTGGTTTCCGCAAGGGTCTTGGCACCATTGAGCAGTGTATCAATTTAGATCTAATTATCGGCAAATACACTAAAGCTAAACAGGGCTCTTTATTTCTCTGCTTCGCAGATCTTACCAGTGCCTTTGACCTGGTGGATCACGCTCTTTTGTGGTCCACATTACTCGAAATGGGAGCCCCCGCTGCAATTAGTTATTTTCTGGCCAGATTATATAACAAGTTGTCAGCTCAGATTCGCTTTGGCCAAGCAGGGGAATGCACAAAGAAGATCAAGGTCAAATCTGATATCAGGCAAGGTTGTGTTTTAGCTCCGTTACTTTTCTCCCTTTTTATAAATGCCATGGACTCTGATTTGAAGAAGGGTCAAGCAATTCCGGTACTGCTTTACGCAGACGACACTGTCCTACTCTCGAGAACACCTATTGGTCTGCAAAGATTAATGAACCATTTCTATGATTTTATAAAGGGGAGGAAATGACAAATTAATAATTCTAAAACTTTTTTCATGGCTTGCGGGGAAAAAGGTGAAACAGCTTAGACCGTTACAGTTTAAGGATCACACAATTGAAGTTGTGGACAAATTCTGCTATCTAGGAATTACCTTTAGCAACAGTGGCTCGTGGGCCCCAGAGTTACTTAATATTAAGGCCAAGATGGGCAAGGGGTCCTCAGGGGTTTTTCGATTTGCCTCTAAATTAGGCAGTCGTCGTCTACCTGATATGCTAAATGTCTACCGGCATAGATGCGCTTCAGTGGCTCTTTACGGTTCGGGTGTCTGGGGACACTGCCAACAAGGGGATTTGCAAGATGTCGAAAATACATTTTTAAAGAGTTTCCTCTGTCTCCCAACGTCGGCATCTACCGAACTGGTTCATAATGAGGTGGGGTTGGAATACCTGACTGATTTAACTGGATTGAGGTCCCTTATGGTCTGGAGGTCAATTTGGGCCAAGGATGAAACGGGCTTTACCAGGCGAATAATACAAGATTGTCTTCGCCTGGATAAAGTCAGCCAGATCCCTTGGCTAAAATATGTTTTGACTTCTTATAAAGATGTGTTTGATCTGGATGTTTTTAGTGACCCTGTCAGTGCCACCAATATATCTAAACAGGAGGTCAAACGTGTCTTTTTGGGGGATAAATCCAAACTGCGTAGAGAAGTCTGTAGCCACTTTACCACTCATTTATTTTATAATTCTAACAATGGGGCAGGTTATGGGATTCCAAAGTACCTAAAAGTAATTACTAAGCAATCTCATCAGTTTGTTCTCACCAGGTGGAGATTAGGTATTGTTCATAATTTGGTGGCATCCCCCCGGATGAAAAAACATACGTCAGTTCCCTGCCCATGTGATGGAACCACTAAACAGAGCACGCTGCACTTTATGCTAATATGCTCCTTGTATTTGCATCTCCGTATCGTTTATCTTAAACCCCTTTTTAAGAAATACTCTGTGTTCACAGTTGCAACTGCTATGAGACACTTATTTGCACTTGATGTTCCGGATGTCTGTTTTTATACTGCGACTTTTATCCTAAAATCAATGTCCACTAGAAAAAGCCTGGAATTCTAATTGTGCCCTTTCCTGTATTAATTGCTGCCATGCCTACTATATTCCTTCCCCTTTGAATCATCTTAAATCTTGTATTATACTGTAATCGTTTTAATAATTTTTTATTGATGCTGTATCTAATATTTTGTGTGCTTTTATGATTGTTTATTGAATAATCGAATAAAGCTTTCAAACTGAAACTGAACTGAGTACCGTTTAGTGGATTGAGGAAGGCAGGCACTGGCTAAGCAGCTGTTTCAGGGCCAGGTTGAGTTCCAGTTGGCTGTGCCATTGAAACCCCATCTTTAATCACACAATTGTGGGTTGCCACCTGACCGGTTTTATACCAGTGTGGCCTTTATTTGAATATCCCGGCTGGAACAAAAATTAAAAAATTCCCCAGTATTTTATCACCTTTTCATTTAATAATTTAAACAGTAAATATAAGAAGGAAACACTTTAAAATGTGTTCTACAGCTGCCCCAATGGCCCGTGACTGATAATCATAGTGAACAAAGAAAGAAAGGCCTTGTTAAAAATGAAAACATGCTATTTCATATAGATTTGTACTTAAAAATCATATCTGGGCTTTTGCAGAATGTTAAAAATTAATGGATGGCTATTAGTTTTCTTTGTGAAAGGCGGCAACCCCAACCACACAATCACACAGTTAGCAACTTGACCTGCCACTGTATCAATGGGTAATGGTATGCCAAGTTAGCAACCAGCCTTTTTAATTCAACAGACCACGCCTAATAATTAAGAATAAAATTGTGAGAGGTGTGCCTGTTGATTTTAATCACTGATTGTCACGTGTGGATTGAAAGTTACCGCTCCACTGCACCCTTTACACTTCTTTGCTTTGTTTGGGACACTTTTTCTTTTTGTGAACAAAATGACTACCTATGATGAGAAAAGGGGCCCAATCTGGTGAGTACCTGCCAGTTACCCCGAGGGTGGTGCGCCCGTGAGGGGTCATTTTGTTCTCCACACATTTTTTCATTTTTTCACTTTTCCTTGTTGTACTGTGCAAATTATTGGTCCAGACAACTTTTCCGTTCCGTGTGACTGTCAATTGAAGATTGCAAAAATATTTTTTAATAAGAAAATTGGACGAGGTGCGGTTTTATACCCCCAGAGACAAATATATTAGTGGAATGGGCAGTGTAGCAGTAGAAATTGATGGTTGACTCTCCTGCTGCAAAAAGAACACCCACTGATTTTTCGTCTAAGAGACAGGGTTTTGTGGCATTGATGACTGCCACTGTATCAGCCAGTACTAATCACGCTTGCTTTTGGAACTGTAGTCCTGAAGTTCTGCACCAAACGGTGGTATCAGCAATGGCCATTGCCTTTTGGTACTACTAGGGCTCGATGAATGAACACCCTGTACCATCACCCATACAACATAAAAAAACATGACATACACCAAGACCTAGGAGGGTAATGAAATGAGTTCAGTTGTCCATTTGTGTGATGTCTGTAACGGCTCACAAAGTAATGCTTTAGTTACACCTCGTTAATCAACCATATTTCACAATTTCTTGTCTATGTGAAACTGGTCTTTCAATGATATGTTCAGTTGTAGTGTATCCTATTGAACTTCATTGTAGTGACCTTTCATACCAATTCGGTTTTGTGATTTTTTTTATTGGTGCTGTATCTAATATTTTGTGTGCTTTTATGATTGTTTATTGAATAATCGAATAAAGCTTTCAAACTGAAACTGAACTGAGTACCGTATAGTGGATTGAGGAAGGCAGGCACTGGCTAAGCAGCTGTTTTAGGGCCAGGTTGAGATCCAGTTGGCTGTGCCATTGAAGCCCCAGCTTTAATCACACAATTGTGGGTTGCCACCTGACCGGTTTTATACCAGTGTGGCCTTTATTTGAATATCCCGGCTGGAACAAAAATTTTAAAGTTCACCAGTATTTTATCACTTTTTCATTTAATAATTTAAACAGTAAATATAAGAAGGAAACACTTTAAAATGTGTTCTACAGCTGCCCCAATGGCCCCTGACTAATAATCATAGTGAACAAAGAAAGAAAGGCCCTGTTAAAAATGAAAACATGCTATTTCATATAGATTTGTACTTAAAAATCATGTCTGGGCTTTTGCAGAATGTTAAAACATTAACAGATGGCTATTAGTTTTCTTTTTGAAAGGCGGCAACCCCAACCACACACTTAGCAACTTGACCTGCCACTGTATCAATGGGTGATGGTATGCCAAGTTAGCAACCAGCCTTTTTAATTCAACAGACCACGCCTAATAATTAAGAATAAAATTGTGAGAGGTGTGCCTGTTGATTTTAATCACTGATTGTCAGGTGTGGAGTGAAAGGTACCGCTCCACTGCACCCTTTACACTTCTTTGCTTTGTTTGGGACACTTTTTCTTTTTGTGAACAAAATGACTACCTATGATGAGAAAAGGGGCCCAATCTGGTGAGTACCTGCCAGTTACCCCGAGGGTGGTGCGCCCGTGAGGGGTCATTTTGTTCTCCACACATTTTTTCATTTTTTCACTTTTCCTTGTTGTACTGTGCAAATTATTGGTCCAGACAACTTTTCCGTTCCGTGTGACTGTCAATTGAAGATTGCAAAAAGATTTTTTAATATGAAAATTGGACGAGGTGCGGTTTTATACCCCCAGAGACAAATATATTAGTGGAATGGGCAGTGTAGCAGTAGAAATTGATGGTTGACTCTCCTGCTGCAAAAAGAACACCCACTGATTTTTCGTCTAAGAGACAGGGTTTTGTGGCATTGATGACTGCCACTGTATCAGCCAGTACTAATCACGCTTGCTTTTGGAACTGTAGTCCTGAAGTTCTGCACCAAACGGTGGTATCAGCAATGGCCATTGCCTTTTGGTACTACTAGGGCTCGATGAATGAACACCCTGTACCATCACCCATACAACATAAAAAACACGACATACACCAAGACCTAGGAGGGTAATGAAATGAGTTCAGTTGTCCATTTGTGTGATGACTGTAACGGCTCACAAAGTAATGCTTTAGTTACACCTCGTTAAACAACCATAAAACTCACAATTTCTAGTCCATGTGAAACTGGTCTTTCAATGATATGTTCAGTTGTAGTGTATCCTATTGAACTTCATTGTAGTGACCTTTCATACCAATTCGGTTTTGTGATTTTTTTTATTGGTGCTGTATCTAATATTTTGTGTGCTTTTATGATTGTTTATTGAATAATCGAATAAAGCTTTCAAACTGAAACTGAACTGAGTACCGTATAGTGGATTGAGGAAGGCAGGCACTGGCTAAGCAGCTGTTTTAGGGCCAGGTTGAGATCCAGTTGGCTGTGCCATTGAAGCCCCAGCTTTAATCACACAATTGTGGGTTGCCACCTGACCGGTTTTATACCAGTGTGGCCTTTATTTGAATATCCCGGCTGGAACAAAAATTTTAAAGTTCACCAGTATTTTATCACTTTTTCATTTAATAATTTAAACAGTAAATATAAGAAGGAAACACTTTAAAATGTGTTCTACAGCTGCCCCGATGGCCCCTGACTAATAATCATAGTGAACAAAGAAAGAAAGGCCCTGTTAAAAATGAAAACATGCTATTTCATATAGATTTGTACTTAAAAATCATGTCTGGGCTTTTGCAGAATGTTAAAACATTAACAGATGGCTATTAGTTTTCTTTTTGAAAGGCGGCAACCCCAACCACACACTTAGCAACTTGACCTGCCACTGCATCAATGGGTAATGGTATGCCAAGTTAGCAACCAGCCTTTTTAATTCAACAGACCACGCCTAATAATTAAGAATAAAATTGTGAGAGGTGTGCCTGTTGATTTTAATCACTGATTGTCAGGTGTGGAGTGAAAGGTACCGCTCCACTGCACCCTTTACACTTCTTTGCTTTGTTTGGGACACTTTTTCTTTTTGTGAACAAAATGACTACCTATGATGAGAAAAGGGGCCCAATCTGGTGAGTACCTGCCAGTTACCCCGAGGGTGGTGCGCCCGTGAGGGGTCATTTTGTTCTCCACACATTTTTTCATTTTTTCACTTTTCCTTGTTGTACTGTGCAAATTATTGGTCCAGACAACTTTTCCGTTCCGTGTGACTGTCAATTGAAGATTGCAAAAAGATTTTTTAATAAGAAAATTGGACGAGGTGCGGTTTTATACCCCCAGAGACAAATATATTAGTGGAATGGGCAGTGTAGCAGTAGAAATTGATGGTTGACTCTCCTGCTGCAAAAAGAATACCCACCGATTTTTCGTCTAAGAGACAGGGTTTTGTAGCATTGATGACTGCCACTGTATCAGCCAGTACTAATCACGCTTGCTTTTGGAACTGTAGTCCTTGAAGTTCTGCACCAAACGGTGGTATCAGCAATGGCCATTGCCTTTTGGTACTACTAGGGCTCGATGAATGAACACCCTGTACCATCACCCATACCACATAAAAAACATGACATACACCAAGACCTAGGAGGGTAATGAAATGAGTTCAGTTGTCCATTTGTGTGATGTCTGTAACGGCTCACAAAGTAATGCTTTAGTTACACCTCGTTAATCAACCATATTTCACAATTTCTTGTCTATGTGAAACTGGTCTTTCAATGATATGTTCAGTTGTAGTGTATCCTATTGAACCTCATTGTAGTGACCTTTCATACCAATTCGGTTTTGTGATTGACCTCTCTCATCACCATGTTAGTATTTCATCATATCCCCACTCCTCTTATACCCAGGACCACTGTAATTATGTGATTTTGCAGCTGTCTCGTTTACGCTATGATTGTGAATTTACCACACTTGCCACATTATTCACCATCACATTCACCGTTTGCTGATTTCAAAGTGATTGTTTTGTTTCTAGCTCCCATGGATCAAAAGGTACAACATTTCAGCCCATGTAGTGTCACACAGTAGCAGACCATTTGTAAAGGTACAGTAGAACCTTTCTGTTTCTGATAGTTGCATTCAGCTGGTAAATTGCTACCTATGTGAGCCATTTCCCAAAGTTATATCAAAGTTTAATAAAATGACTAAGTAGTGCAATAATGCTGCCTCAGATTGTGCAGCATAATGTTTGATCATTTTTCGTTTGCTGCCTCATAATTCAGCAGTGGTGCTGGAACAATTTTCAGAGAGGGGGTGCTGTCTTCACTGTCACATTATTGAAGTCATAAGGATTGTGAAAAATCCAAGAGCCACATAAATAACAAGAATAGCAATTGAGTTACAGCCATTCAGCAGGAGAGTTTTATGGGTGTGGAATGCTAGTCTGGGTGCAATTTGGAGCACACTTTCGCAAATAAATTACAAAGGAATGGTTTGGTAGCCCACTGTCATTTGCAGGCATAACATTTTCTATTGAAATGGCCATAAAATACGCACTGTCATGCAGTTTTACTTGTAAAGTGCTGATATATTTTAAATTTTTGTACAGTTCATTTACATATATTTCTCTTTTGTGACGTGTTAGTGTGTAGAATGAAAACTGACATCCTACAGCCTTTCCTTTCGCATTCCTTGTACCCTCTTTAGGATTTTCAGATAGTTCATTTACCAATCTCCATGTTGAAAGAATAAGGAGGAATTAGTCGGAAGACATAGCCTCACATTTCATCTCTGTCTCTGAGCACACAGCGAATTTGATAAGACAAACACAATTGGAATCTCCAAATTGGGAGATCTAGAGGGAGGCACCCTTGCCTCCTTTGATACGTTACAGGCCACATACCAAGTTCATAACAATCAGTGCTATGCATACTTCAGACTGAAACATGCATGGAGGGCAGAGGGAATTGAAGCAGCAAGTATTCCAGAAGTTGCCCCTCTTGAAGGCAGGCTCCTACAAGGAGAGATCTCAAATAAAGCCATATCCTGGACATATAAAACACTACTAATATTCCACATAATTTAGGGCCTCTTCGAGCTAAATGGGAGGACACCACAGGGCCACTGGAAGATATAGACTCAGAGGAGGCCTTAATGCACCCAAGAGAGGTGGCTATAAAGCAGAAACTCTGGCTAATACAAGTTAAGATCCTACATAGGGTCTATTACAATAGAGCATGGCTGCACACCATCAGAAAAGCAGAAAAACCCAATTGCCTGCGATGTAAAACCCCCCAGGGCACATATATACTTATAGCACTGTGGGAATGTAGCCACATTGGGGAATACTGGTCACGGATACTGGGGGAATTGAACGCAATACTTAATGCACAACTCGAATTAGACCCCCAATATATATGTGGATACTGGGGGAATGGAACGCTATACTCGAGGCACAACTCAAATTAGACCCCTGATATATGTTGTTGGGCATCTCACTGAAATAGACCAGCCACGTAGCAAACTCCTGTTATGCAACCTGGGGGTTAGTAGTGGCTAAAAGGGACATAGCCCGACACTGGGGAGTTCGAACTCTCCCCTCTCTTACAGAGTGGGCAGCCAGCATGGATATGTATATGGTGGCAGAAAGAGTCACCTATAAAGCAAGAGTCTGCCCTCAAAAGTTTATAAAGATTTGGTCCCCGTGGATCACTTATTACGGGCTGGTGATGGAGATGAAGATGATGCAACAGAGACAGTAGAGTGGGGCCCAAGGGCAGGCAGAAATCAGATCCTCCCCCTTTAGTTCAGACCCTTCCTGACCGGCCTTCAAGCTAAGGTCCCTATCCTCATTGATGGAACTGTTATTCTACCTAAACAGAATGTGTTAATATCTGGTGTAATGCTAAGCACTGCTCTGCACAACTAGTGTATCCATGCGCTATGTTGTAACAAAATCAATAAAAACAGGTACAAAAAAGACAGGACTAGAAAATTATACCAGGTGATTATTTTCTAAGGAATTTGGAGGAGAAAAGAGCTTTTGAAGGTAAAGTCGAGGGCAGAGTTCATGAATGTTTTGATAAGGCAGTCTCTGTGTTAGCTACACAGTTGGGGGGAAAAGCTGGATGACTGCATTGATAAGCTGGAAAGTAGCTTTAGGAAAAAGATGGATGAGGAACAATTTTGGTCAATAGAGGAGGTGTTAGGTGATGCCACGATGAGTGAAAGTAGTGGAAAAGCTACTCAAAAGAAGAAACCTCTGTCTAAGGCACGGGTACTCAAAGTACGGCCCGCGGGCCGCTAGCAGCCCGGCAAGCCTGCCTTGGCGGCCCGCGGACCTTATAGACATCACACCTGTGTTCTGTTTTTTAGCTTCAGCAAACACCGCCGGTTGCAGCAGAGCTGAATCTGAGAGACTGCTCTGTGGGGGCTGGGCGATTCCAGCCACAGTCAGAGCGGAGCTGCAGGGGCACTAAGAGCTGAACAAAGCCTCATTAGCAAACAAATGGTCTTTTAAAGACCTTTGAAGTGCTCGGTGCAGCTGTGTGTGTGCCCAGGAGGCTGTGCCTTTCAATATCCCCAGTCTGTCATAGCTGCAACATAGATCACAGAAAAATGCTTAGCGGTAGGGGCTCTAATTGTATTCTTAGATAACAGAGGGTACCAAAGCAGTAAAAGTGAGACACAATTGAATGGTTTAGGTTTCTATTGAAAAGCAAATACTCCATTTGATGGTGTTTTTATAAGTTAAAATTGAAAACTGGAAACCCTAATCATAGTGGAGAACTTGCAATCATTGGCTTCACCGAAACGGCTAGTACTTTTAGTTCCAGGTCCTCTAGAACTCGCAGAAGAACTCCAGCAACAGTAAGGGTAGCTACACCCTACCATGCCTTCTTTAAAAAAAAATGCAAGCCTCCGCAGCAACAGCAAATTCTTAAGATAATAACTGTAGCCTGATTCTGTGACAATCACGCAGTAAGACACCAGCAGGCCTCATCTCAGACTCAGCTACAACACTGGACATGGAGAACAAGTATATAGCCGTGGGAAAGCCCGGGCTGACACACACAGAGGGAGGGGGGAGGGAGGACAGCAGGGACTGACAGCCCGGGTGAGGTGGGAGGGCAGAGCGGGGAGTGAGAGCCCGGGTGAGGTGGGAGGGCAGAGCAGGGACTGAGAGCCCAGGTGAGGTGGGAGGGCAAAGCAGGGAGTGTGAGCCTGGGTGAGGTGGGAGGGCAGCAGGGGGTGAAAGCCTGGTGAGGTGGGAGGGCAGCAGGGAGTGAGAGCCCGGGTGAGGTGGAAGGGCAGCAGGGAATGAGAGCCGGGTGAGGTGACAGAGGGCAGGAGGGATTAAGAGCCCGGGTGAGGTGACAGAAGGCAGCAGGGAGTGAGAGCCGGTTGAGGTGATAGAGGGCAGCAGGGAGTGAGAGCAAGGTGAGGTGACAGAGGGCAGCAGGGAGGGAGAGCCGGGTGAGGTGACAGAGGGCAGCAGGGAGTGAGAGCCCGGGTGAGGTGGGAGGGCAACGGAATGAGAGCTCGGGTGAGGTGGGAGGGCAGCAGGGAGTGAGAGCGCGGTGAGGTGGCAGAGGGCAGCAGGGAGTGAGAGCCGGGTGAGGTGACAGAGGGCAGCAGGGAGGGAGAGCCGGGTGAGGTGACAGAGGGCAGCAGGGAGGGAGAGCCGGGTGAGGTGGGAGGGCAACGGAATGAGAGCTCGGGTGAGGTGGGAGGGCAGCAGGGAGTGAGAGCGCGGTGAGGTGGCAGAGGGCAGCAGGGAGTGAGAGCCGGGTGAGGTGACAGAGGGTAGCAGGGAGTGAGAGCCGGGTGAGGTGAGACAGCTAGAGATAGAGACAGATAAAGACATATAGAGATAGATACAGGGGCAGACAGAGCTAGATAGGGTCAGAGACAGTGACAGACAGAGACAGACCGCGGTAGAGACAGACTGCGATAGAGACAGGCAGAGAGAGAGAGAGAGAGACAGAGAGAGAGAGAGAGAGAGAGAGACTGAGAGACTGAGAGAGAGCCAGAGATACAGACAGAGATGGAGGCAGGGACATATTGAGACAGAGACAGATGGAGGCAGAGACAGACAGAGATAGAGACAAAGAGTGATAGAGGTACAGACAGAGACAGACCGAGACAGGCAGAGACAGCGAGACGGAAAGGGAGACAGAGGGAGGGAGACAGAGACAGGAACAGAGAGAGACAGATAGTGGCAGGGACAGGAACAGACAGATAGAGGCAGAGTGACAGAGTGGGAGAGGAAGACGGAGAGGGAGACGAAGAGGGAGCAGGGGAGGGAGCGAAAGGGAGGGAAAGGGAGACAGGGTGACAGAGGGAGGGGGAGGGAGAGAGAGGGAGTCAGGGGGAGATGGAGGGAGTCAGGGGGAGATGGAAAGAGTCAGGGGGAGACAGAGGGTGACAGAGGGAGAGTGACAGGGGGAGGGAGGGAGATGGAGGGAAGGAGATGGAGGGAAGGAGATGGAGGGAGGGAGATAGAGAGGGAGACAGCGAGAGGGAGACAGCGAGAGGGAGGCAGAGGGTGACCGACAGAGGGAGGGAGTTTGACAGACAGAAGGAGGGAGGGAGACAGACAGAAGGAGACAGACAGACAGAGGGAGACAGACAGACAGAGGGAGAGAGACAGAGGGAGAGAGACAGACAGACAGAGGGAGAGAGACAGACAGACAGAGGGAGGGAGGGAGACAGACAGAGGGAGGGAGACAGACAGAGGGAGGGAGACAGACAGAGGGAGGGAGACAGACAGAGGGAGGGAGACAGACAGACAGAGGGAGGGAGACAGACAGAGGGAGGGAGAGAGACAGAGATGGAGGGAGACAGATGGAGGGAGGGAGGGAGACAGATGGAGAGAGGGAGGGAGACAGACATTGGGACTCATATAGAGGGAGACAGATGGAGGTAGAGAGGGAAGGAAAGAAAGAGAGGGAGGGAGACAGAGTGAGTCAGACAGAGGGAGACTGAGTGAGACAGATAGATAGAGGGAGGGAGAAAGAGAGATGGAGGGAGAGATAGGGGGAGGGAGGGAGAGAGAGAGAGAGAGAGAGAGAAAGAGAGATGCGTGTGTATGCTCAGTTGGTGAAGGTGTCCGCTGCAGGGGCCTGTGTTCAACTTCATGGTCACAGTTTTTTTTCTAGCCCCTCCCCCTCCCCCACTGACTCCGCCTCCACCTGCCCGGCCCTCTGCTACAAACCACACTGTAAATTTAGCCCCCAAGAGAAAGTTTGTGAGTACTCATGGTTTAAGGAGAAGGCCACAAAAGAGAAAGGAGCCTTTAAACAGGAAGGCAAATACAGGTCGACTCAAAAGGAGTTGGGTGGTAAGGATATAAAGGCCACTCAAAGAGATCACAGAGCTATCATCTGTGATGAATCCCCCAGCAGTGTGGCTACCCTAATTTTGTGCTTTTCTGATTTTAATACCTCAGAGGATGACAAAATAGAGAAGAAGAGACTAAGAAAGGAGAGAGAAAGAAACTTTGGAACAAGTTAAAGACCCTTTGGGCTATTTAATGTTTGACCCTAACACTATTCAGCACCCACTTTCTCCTAAATGGGTCCCCAAAAAACTTGTAGCTGAGTATGTAGAATTCTGGATAAGGAGAGAAATGCTAAAAGAAGTTCGAACTAGACCCCGTTCCGAGTGTTCAAGACGTTCTCTAGCCAATAAGGTGGCTTACACACCCGAATTAGATGCAAAAATGATTGCATTTCTTAACAAATTCGGTAGGGAGCCTAGACGAGGGCTCGATACAGGTTTGAAAGGCTGTCAGGACACCTCCTAGATGTTTTCGGGCCCCTAACTAAAATATTTGACCTTTGTGCGGAGGCTTATCTCCAGTAAAGCGCTGTAAATGTCCTAGAAATGAGGCAATGGGTGCAGAGAGCAGTCTGTTTATTGGGGAATTCGAACGCCTCCCTGTGTTCAGAACGTGGGAAGACCCTGCTTATGAAAATTGACCCAAAACTGGCGCCCTTTGCAGGGCAAGACACGAATCAGGAGGCGAAGGGTCTCCTTTTTTGGTGAGCAGTTTGTGGGAGAAATGGCTCGATATGCAGGGGCCTTTAACTCCATATAAAAATTATAACAAGATATTCGGAAGGTTTTTGGAATGGACGGGAGAATGCCGGTTCGATTCCCCGGCCAAGGTTTTGGAATTACACAGAGTTCATTTTCACGTTGATATAGACCCAGTGGCTACCAATCTTCTGGAAACTTCACTAAGTTTCTACCCACAGAGGCAGAGAGGAAGAGGACGTTTTAGAGGAGATAGGAGAACAAGACAGCAGGGTATGTTCGGGAAGCCACTATTTGTCTATGCAGGAAAAACTGGGTGGCAGACTCGCCCATTTTTTAGACAGCTGGAAAGAGATAACTTCCGATCCTTCCTTGGGTGTTACAAATTGTCAGTGCTTACCAGATAGATTTTGTGGAAAATCCGTTCCAGGTAAGACGGCCGACACCTCTAAAGCAATACTATAGCAGATTGGAATTCAAGACAGTTGAAGGATTTCATGCGACTGGAGATTAAACAGGGAAGTGTGCTTGTCAATAAACATGCTTTGGGGTCCACTGGTGATAGACCTGTATGCAAACAGAGTGATTTTACAGATTTTACAGTTGGAGACCAGATCCAGGGGCGCAAGCAGTAGATTCCTTTCTGCAGGACTGAAGGAATTTAGGGAGTTACCCATTCCCTCCTTTTGCATTGATTCAGAGAGTGTTATTGGAAGTGAAAAGGGAATTAGCAGAATAGTGTTAGTACCACCCATTTGGTCATCCCAAGTATGGTATCCAGATGTTATGGAGATGTTGATTGCTGACCCAGTACTTCTTTTGAATACCCCAAATGTGTTAACAAGCGCTTCAGGGGACACTCACAATTTGGTTCTCCAGGGACATTTAAGGTTGATGGCTTGGCTGTTTTCGAGAGGGTCTGGCAGGTGTCGGGGCTATCGGAGGCTTCAAAATTCATTAAGGAGTCATGGGCTCCAAGAACGTTAAAGGTGTACAGGATGGCCTGGGGAAAGGCGTTTGGATCCCGTGTCAGCACCTTTGGTAGAAGTAGTGAATTATTTGACAGACGTTTTCATTGAAGGAAAATCCTATAGTACTGTTAATATTGGCAGGTCGGCGATTTCAGGAGGACATGAATTGATAAATAGCTTACCTGTGAATTAACATGATGTGGTGAAAAGGTTAATGAGAAGTTTAAGAATTAAGGTCCCCCCACCCCCCAGTACTAAAGTATTCGTCGATGTGGAAGTGGACCTTGTTCTTCGAGAGCTGGCTAGTTGGACTGAAAATGAATTCTTGGATCTAAGGAAACATTCTTTAAAGTTGGTTATTTTGCTGGGTCTAGTATCTTTTAGGAGGGTTTCAGATGTCAGAGCACTTGATATTTCGGGACGTAGTTTTGCACCAGAAGGGGTTTGCTTCTTTATCAGTAGGAGAACTAAAACTATGTCTAGAACAATATTTTATCCAAATCTTGACGAATGTAGGAAACTGTGTGTAGTGAGACGCTTGCGTGAGTATGAAAGAAGAACTGAGAGTTTGAAATGCATTAAAAATTCTGAATTGAGCACAGTCTCTATGCTTTAAAGGGCTCCCGCAGAAAGAAGATCGGGCAACAGATCTGGGGATTAGTCACAAATTATCTGGAGATGTAAGGGGAGATTTGTGTGGATTGTTTATAATTTCTTGCTGGACCTAATTGAGACTGCCTTTATGAAAAGTATACTTAACAACTGTTTTTCTTTTTTCTTGTGTTTTTCAATAATTTTTTGTTTGTTTATATTCTTGTATTGTATGCCTCAAAATGACAAGATCTGGATATATATTTGCTCGATAAAAATTGTCTCCCTTTTTGTTTTTTTCTCTTTGTGTTTCTGTACCAACCGACTCATGTGTTTTTGCATAAATAAATAAAATATAAAAAAAGAAAATTCGTAATTGATAATTTCTTTCAGAATCCCACATAAGGCTGTGCCACTCTTTGACTCGTTGGGTCAAGGAAGTCATGGGAAGAGCAAGAATATATCTGTATAAGTTTGGGTTCATTCTACTAGAGGGGCTATGGCATCAAAAGCGTTTTTATTAGGAGGAGGGCTAACTGGGATTTTAGCTGCAACTGATTGGTCATTGTATTCAGTATTAAAAAAAGTATATTTTAAGCTTGTGGTGTGTCCAGTGAGGAATATTATGGCAAGGTTTTAAACATGCATAATATTGGCCTCTGTGCATTGCCATAAAATTCAGATTTTCCACAGCTAGGTTGGTAGAAAAGCATGATTTTATTGAAGACACAGAGGCTGATATTATCCCTCTCTTTGGATTCCCACCCTACAATATTTTTGTTATGGAGTCTTTTCAGGAGGAGACTACAAGAAATGAAATGGATCAATAAAAGAAGAAATGAACTGTCGAGGATGTTTGCAGCAAAAGAAGGAAGATGGCCACCACGCAGGGGACTAAATACACATTTGATTGTTAATAGATTCCTATTTCAGTTCTGTGCATTGTTTTGTAGTTGCTGCTGTGATTTGCGATTAAAGAGATATGTATAATATCAGCCTCCATGTCTTTAATAAAATCATGAACTAGCTGTGGAAAATCAGAATTTTCCTTAATTACAGATCCAGGCTTGGTTGAGGTAGTTAGGGTGTTATAATTTTGATATAGTTCCTGCATTACTTTCAACACCGGTTGGATGCTCACCGGGGAGTTCAACTTTGGCTAACGGCTAGAGTGATCGACTTCGCGCTGGGTGACCGTGTTCGAGACTCGGCAGGGATGCTCAACATCCTGTGGATCTGGGCAAATCACTTAATCTCCCAGTGACTAACAAAATTAATGTGTCCTGTAACACAACTGGTTCTCACGTATATGTCTCAGATAACTTCGGGTCGAGTTCGCACTATATAAAACTCCCCCCCAAAAAAAACTTTTTGACGCATGTACCCCAAGGTTGTTCTATGACGCTTTTTCTTTTGAACAATTTAATTATGCTGCCTTAAAGGCATTTGGTTGTAAAGTTCCTGCTTTGGGATCCAACCACATTTATGTGCTTAGATAGTGAATGATCTATAGCATTTTTAACTGGGTTGGAAAAATTCAGTTTTGAATCAAACATTGCGTACTAAAATCAAATTTCTTTGTTGTTGGTTCAAAAGCTTAAATAGTTCAATATATGCAATATAGTCACACTGATGGGTACAGAATTCAAGTATTTAGGAATTAGGTGTGCTGCTTCTGGAAAGTGGGTGAAACACCTAATTAAATCCAGTACCTGCATCTGCAAGCTTGGAGACAGCACATTTTCGGCTGTCTTGACTGTTTCCAATGCTAAGTGCCTGAGTAGGTCTCACTTTAGTGTAACACTTTGGAGATAGCCTATATGCAATTGTTTGTAATTAAAATCAAATTATTTAAATCACTACTCTGTCTACTAAGTCACTCCCACCTTGCTTTTCCATGAAGAATTACAAATATGTAGCATTGCTCACTGTGCTCACCTTAAAACTTTGCTTTGCTGGATCGCTGGTTATGGCTTTGTTTTCAGAGACACTACGAGTGATCGCCATGCCAGAAGGGGGTTGATGTTTCTTTTCATGTATAAACACAAAATGGCTAGGTTTTCGTTTAGGTCTTGCTGGTACATGGCCCTCCCTGCCTGGACGAGCAGGGAGGGCCATATACGGGCAACCTTCTGAAGAGTCTTGGGTATTGTGGATTGGCCCAGAAATGCAACCTGGAACATATTTACTTGATCCACAGAAGCCTTAATCACCTTGTTAACAAAAATGCAAGGGGCTGCAAGCCTTACTTTGACAACTTGTACCCCCCCACATCAGGTAACTTTATGTCAAATTTAGATTCAGGGTTGTACCAGTTGGTGATGAAACAAGGAAGTGAAACCTGTGCCATTGCCTCTTTTGTTGTCTGTTTGTACACCAACGATGGGACCCAAGTAAGAATGCACTTTCTAGTTTTGTCCTATAGATGAACATCCAGTAGTCAGTCAGTCAATAAAACTTTATTCTGTTTTTCACAACCATAAAAGTATACAATAAGCAGCATATCATTCAATAAAAAAGCAAGTCAGAATAGTACACCTTCTTAGGCCTGTAATTCCTATGGTAAAATACCATCACTCGGCATTTTTTACTCCGCATTCCTTTACTCCTCATACCATGATCACGCAGGTACCTTTACTCCGCATTTTTTTACAACGCATGCCTTTATATATTATATGCTTTTATCACGCATGCTTTTACAACGAAAATCGTTGTAAAAGCATGTTTGGTAAAAGTATATGTTTTAAGGTAAGTTGTAAGGTAAGTATATGGTTTTTGTTTGGGGTTTTGGAGTATATGTTTTTTGGGTTCAGGGGTATTTTAAGG